>NC_086318.1:350525323-352925323 GCF_036172605.1 Pelobates fuscus | reverse complement strand
ACTTACCTGGCAGGGGAGCAATAGCCATGATCCCTAACGTGGCTCTCCCAGAGTGAGGCTGGTTCATTGCACTCCGTACCAGTTGACCTCTGCGATTTCCTCAAATGTGGGAAACTCGACTGCATAATTTATGGTAGTGGGGGACTGCGTTCGCGCTTTCCCCTGTGTTTGCTTGTTTGACAAAAATAGAGAACTTCACCAATTCTGACGAAGGATAATTTCAGCCACGGCACCCGTCTTCTTTGGCTCTTACTTTCCGCATCAAGCAGGCAGCGACAATCATTTCCTAGGCTTGATCATTTTTATTATCTATGTTTTCTGGAGACCAGTTTTAAGCCAGAATTTCACTTTTTATTTTAACTTTTCAGCTTTTTTTTCATCATTTTTTTATCCTGACTTCTTTTGATTTATTGTATGCTTCAATGCAATGGAAGAAATAAAGAATTGGAGACCTATATTGCGTCTTCCAACAGAACGTAACGTTTGATTGAATTTCTGGGAAAAAAAGATTTTCTGGATCAAGGCAGTGAATTGCCGCTTGAGACAATCAGACCAAACCTTAGGAATAGCTGGGTGGTCGCTAGCACTTACTAATGAACACCATGGAATTTTGAAAAAGCCACCACAAATGTTCTTTCAGCCCTGTTGAGTGTGGATGAAGAGAAGACAGGTGCTAGGCAAGGGTCATTCCTATCGATGGAGTCATGAAATGTGTGACTTTGGGGACGAACGTAGACCAGCGGATTGTGTACTCTGCCTAATGGCTGCTGTAGTAGAATCTTGGCAAAACTGTTTCCAAAGAGCGAAAAAAAATTGTACAAGGTTTGCTGCAAGATATGGTTGCCCTCACTCTCTGTTATAGGTTTGGAACCATTCCAAGATGCCATATAAGAAGACCGAGGAATTTGTTGGGGTTTAAGCTTCCCTGTAGGAGGAAGCGGGCCTAATTAGAATATTGCCTCCCATAATCCTTTGCAATGGCTTATGGTCATGAACTTTTTCTCACCGCTGTCTTAAAGTTTCCTTACGTGGTAGCTCTTAAAAGCTGGCCCACTTGAACAGCTAGCTTTGCGCAGTGGCAGTATCGTAGCCCATGAGGTCAATCCGAGGCGTGATTATTGCTAATTGAAAACTTTACCCAATACCCTGCCATGATGACTTGAAATATAGTCAGCATTGGCAATTTTTGACAGGCTCTAAGGAGACTGAAAGATTGGTTTAATAAAAGTTTATGGCGCCCCATGTCTAGGGCGTGTCTTACGTGACTCCCGTTTCTTCCTGAGCTCTGTTGCACCATTCCTTCCGCTGGCTTCTTAGCATTTCCCTTTTACCTTTCTCTCCCACTGAATTCACTTGTTTCCGGCAGCACACTATTCTCACTACATGCTACGAATTCCCATCCTTCGGCTCATTGGCCTAGCATTTGCCTTTATGCAAATTGCTCCTTCGCACCCTGAATCCAGCTCAATTATTCACACCTAACCACCTGAAGGCACTAAAATTACTGGTAGCTAAGGAAAACAACGATCAGCCATGAGGTTTGGTAATCTTTTGTAGCCTTCTATCATTTGGATTATTTATTTGCTTTTTTTTTTTTAACTTGCTTTATTATTTCACCACAGCCTAAAGGAAAGGCTTCCCAGCGGGCGTGCCTTTGAATGTACCCGTCATGTCATACTTACCTGGCAGGGGAGCAATAGCCATGATCCCTAAGGTGGCTCTCCCAGAGTGAGGCTGGTTCATTGCACTCCGTACCAGTTGACCTCTGCGATTTCCTCAAATGTGGGAAACTCGACTGCATAATTTATGGTAGTGGGGGACTGCGTTCGCGCTTTCCCCTGTGTTTGCTTGTTTGACAAAAATAGAGAACTTCACCAATTCTGATGAAGGATAATTTCAGCCACGGCACCCGTCTTCTTTGGCTCTTACTTTCCACATCAAGCAGGCAGCGACAATCATTTCCTAGGCTTGATCATTTTTATTATCTATGTTTTCTGGAGACCAGTTTTAAGCCAGAATTTCACTTTTTATTTTTACTTTTCAGCTTTTTTTTCATCATTTTTTTATCCTGACTTCTTTTGATTTATTGTATGCTTCAATGCAATGGAAGAAATAAAGAATTGGAGACCTATATTACGTCTTCCAACAGAACGTAACGTTTGATTGAATTTCTGGGAAAAAAAGATTTTCTGGATCAAGGCAGTGAAATGCCGCTTGAGACAATCAGACCAAACCTTAGGAATAGCTGGGTGGTCGCTAGCACTTACTAATGAACACCATGGAATTTTGAAAAAGCCACCACAAATGTTCTTTCAGCCCTGTTGAGTGTGGATGAAGAGAAGACAGGTGCTAGGCAAGGGTCATTCCTATCGATGGAGTCATGAAATGTGTGACTTTGGGGACGAACGTAGACCAGCGGATTGTGTACTCTGCCTAATGGCTGCTGTAGTAGAATCTTGGCAAAACCGTTTCCAAAGAGAGAAAAAAAATTGTACAAGGTTTGCTGCAAGATATGGTTGCCCTCACTCTCTGTTATAGGTTTGGAACCATTCCAAGATGCCATATAAGAAGACCGAGGAATTTGTTGGGGTTTAAGCTTCCCTGTAGGAGGAAGCGGGCCTAATTAGAATATTGCCTCCCACAATAATTTGCAATGGCTTATGGTCATGAACTTTTTCTCACCGCTGTCTTAAAGTGTCCTTACGTGGTAGCTCTTAAAAGCTGGCCCACTTGAACAGTTAACTTTGCGCAGTGGCAGTATCGTAGCCCATGAGGTCAATCCGAGGCGTGATTATTGCTAATTGAAAACTTTACCCAATACCCCGCCATGATGACTTGAAATACAGTCAGCATTGGCAATTTTTGACAGGCTCTAAGGAGACTGAAAGATTGGTTTAATAAAAGTTTATGGCGCCCCATGTCTAGGGCGTGTCTTACGTGACTCCCGTTTCTTCCTGAGCTCTGTTGCACCATTCCTTCCGCTGGCTTCTTAGCATGTCCCTTTTACCTTTCTCTCCCACTGAATTCACTTGTTTCCGGCAGCACACTATTCTCACTACATGCTACGAATTCCCATTCTTCGGCTCATTGGCCTAGCATTTGTCTTTATGCAAATTGCTCCTTCGCACCCTGAATCCAGCTCAATTATTCACACCTAACCACCTGAAGGCACTAAAATTACTGGTAGCTAAGGAAAACAACGATCAGCCACGAGGTTTGGTAATCTTTTGTAGCCTTCTATCATTTGGATTATTTATTTGCTTTTTTTTTTTTTAACTTGCTTTATTATTTCACCACAGCCTAAAGGAAAGGCTTCCCAGCGGGCGTGCCTTTGAATGTACCCGTCATGTCATACTTACCTGGCAGGGGAGCAATAGCCATGATCCCTAAGGTGGCTCTCCCAGAGTGAGGCTGGTTCATTGCACTCCGTACCAGTTGACCTCTGCGATTTCCTCAAATGTGGGAAACTCGACTGCATAATTTATGGTAGTGGGGGACTGCGTTCGCGCTTTCCCCTGTGTTTGCTTGTTTGACAAAAATAGAGAACTTCACCAATTCTGACGAAGGATAATTTCAGCCACGGCACCCGTCTTCTTTGGCTCTTACTTTCCGCATCAAGCAGGCAGCGACAATCATTTCCTAGGCTTGATCATTTTTATTATCTATGTTTTCTGGAGACCAGTTTTAAGCCAGAATTTCACTTTTTATTTTAACTTTTCAGCTTTTTTTTCATCATTTTTTTATCCTGACTTCTTTTGATTTATTGTATGCTTCAATGCAATGGAAGAAATAAAGAATTGGAGACCTATATTGCGTCTTCCAACAGAACGTAACGTTTGATTGAATTTCTGGGAAAAAAAGATTTTCTGGATCAAGGCAGTGAATTGCCGCTTGAGACAATCAGACCAAACCTTAGGAATAGCTGGGTGGTCGCTAGCACTTACTAATGAACACCATGGAATTTTGAAAAAGCCACCACAAATGTTCTTTCAGCCCTGTTGAGTGTGGATGAAGAGAAGACAGGTGCTAGGCAAGGGTCATTCCTATCGATGGAGTCATGAAATGTGTGACTTTGGGGACGAACGTAGACCAGCGGATTGTGTACTCTGCCTAATGGCTGCTGTAGTAGAATCTTGGCAAAACTGTTTCCAAAGAGCGAAAAAAAATTGTACAAGGTTTGCTGCAAGATATGGTTGCCCTCACTCTCTGTTATAGGTTTGGAACCATTCCAAGATGCCATATAAGAAGACCGAGGAATTTGTTGGGGTTTAAGCTTCCCTGTAGGAGGAAGCGGGCCTAATTAGAATATTGCCTCCCACAATAATTTGCAATGGCTTATGGTCATGAACTTTTTCTCACCGCTGTCTTAAAGTGTCCTTACGTGGTAGCTCTTAAAAGCTGGCCCACTTGAACAGTTAACTTTGCGCAGTGGCAGTATCGTAGCCCATGAGGTCAATCCGAGGCGTGATTATTGCTAATTGAAAACTTTACCCAATACCCCGCCATGATGACTTGAAATACAGTCAGCATTGGCAATTTTTGACAGGCTCTAAGGAGACTGAAAGATTGGTTTAATAAAAGTTTATGGCGCCCCATGTCTAGGGCGTGTCTTACGTGACTCCCGTTTCTTCCTGAGCTCTGTTGCACCATTCCTTCCGCTGGCTTCTTAGCATGTCCCTTTTACCTTTCTCTCCCACTGAATTCACTTGTTTCCGGCAGCACACTATTCTCACTACATGCTACGAATTCCCATTCTTCGGCTCATTGGCCTAGCATTTGTCTTTATGCAAATTGCTCCTTCGCACCCTGAATCCAGCTCAATTATTCACACCTAACCACCTGAAGGCACTAAAATTACTGGTAGCTAAGGAAAACAACGATCAGCCACGAGGTTTGGTAATCTTTTGTAGCCTTCTATCATTTGGATTATTTATTTGCTTTTTTTTTTTTTTACTTGCTTTATTATTTCACCACAGCCTAAAGGAAAGGCTTCCCAGCGGGCGTGCCTTTGAATGTACCCGTCATGTCATACTTACCTGGCAGGGGAGCAATAGCCATGATCCCTAAGGTGGCTCTCCCAGAGTGAGGCTGGTTCATTGCACTCCGTACCAGTTGACCTCTGCGATTTCCTCAAATGTGGGAAACTCGACTGCATAATTTATGGTAGTGGGGGACTGCGTTCGCGCTTTCCCCTGTGTTTGCTTGTTTGACAAAAATAGAGAACTTCACCAATTCTGACGAAGGATAATTTCAGCCACGGCACCCGTCTTCTTTGGCTCTTACTTTCCGCATCAAGCAGGCAGCGACAATCATTTCCTAGGCTTGATCATTTTTATTATCTATGTTTTCTGGAGACCAGTTTTAAGCCAGAATTTCACTTTTTATTTTAACTTTTCAGCTTTTTTTTCATCATTTTTTTATCCTGACTTCTTTTGATTTATTGTATGCTTCAATGCAATGGAAGAAATAAAGAATTGGAGACCTATATTGCGTCTTCCAACAGAACGTAACGTTTGATTGAATTTCTGGGAAAAAAAGATTTTCTGGATCAAGGCAGTGAATTGCCGCTTGAGACAATCAGACCAAACCTTAGGAATAGCTGGGTGGTCGCTAGCACTTACTAATGAACACCATGGAATTTTGAAAAAGCCACCACAAATGTTCTTTCAGCCCTGTTGAGTGTGGATGAAGAGAAGACAGGTGCTAGGCAAGGGTCATTCCTATCGATGGAGTCATGAAATGTGTGACTTTGGGGACGAACGTAGACCAGCGGATTGTGTACTCTGCCTAATGGCTGCTGTAGTAGAATCTTGGCAAAACTGTTTCCAAAGAGCGAAAAAAAATTGTACAAGGTTTGCTGCAAGATATGGTTGCCCTCACTCTCTGTTATAGGTTTGGAACCATTCCAAGATGCCATATAAGAAGACCGAGGAATTTGTTGGGGTTTAAGCTTCCCTGTAGGAGGAAGCGGGCCTAATTAGAATATTGCCTCCCATAATCCTTTGCAATGGCTTATGGTCATGAACTTTTTCTCACCGCTGTCTTAAAGTTTCCTTACGTGGTAGCTCTTAAAAGCTGGCCCACTTGAACAGCTAGCTTTGCGCAGTGGCAGTATCGTAGCCCATGAGGTCAATCCGAGGCGTGATTATTGCTAATTGAAAACTTTACCCAATACCCTGCCATGATGACTTGAAATATAGTCAGCATTGGCAATTTTTGACAGGCTCTAAGGAGACTGAAAGATTGGTTTAATAAAAGTTTATGGCGCCCCATGTCTAGGGCGTGTCTTACGTGACTCCCGTTTCTTCCTGAGCTCTGTTGCACCATTCCTTCCGCTGGCTTCTTAGCATTTCCCTTTTACCTTTCTCTCCCACTGAATTCACTTGTTTCCGGCAGCACACTATTCTCACTACATGCTACGAATTCCCATCCTTCGGCTCATTGGCCTAGCATTTGCCTTTATGCAAATTGCTCCTTCGCACCCTGAATCCAGCTCAATTATTCACACCTAACCACCTGAAGGCACTAAAATTACTGGTAGCTAAGGAAAACAACGATCAGCCATGAGGTTTGGTAATCTTTTGTAGCCTTCTATCATTTGGATTATTTATTTGCTTTTTTTTTTTTAACTTGCTTTATTATTTCACCACAGCCTAAAGGAAAGGCTTCCCAGCGGGCGTGCCTTTGAATGTACCCGTCATGTCATACTTACCTGGCAGGGGAGCAATAGCCATGATCCCTAAGGTGGCTCTCCCAGAGTGAGGCTGGTTCATTGCACTCCGTACCAGTTGACCTCTGCGATTTCCTCAAATGTGGGAAACTCGACTGCATAATTTATGGTAGTGGGGGACTGCGTTCGCGCTTTCCCCTGTGTTTGCTTGTTTGACAAAAATAGAGAACTTCACCAATTCTGATGAAGGATAATTTCAGCCACGGCACCCGTCTTCTTTGGCTCTTACTTTCCACATCAAGCAGGCAGCGACAATCATTTCCTAGGCTTGATCATTTTTATTATCTATGTTTTCTGGAGACCAGTTTTAAGCCAGAATTTCACTTTTTATTTTTACTTTTCAGCTTTTTTTTCATCATTTTTTTATCCTGACTTCTTTTGATTTATTGTATGCTTCAATGCAATGGAAGAAATAAAGAATTGGAGACCTATATTACGTCTTCCAACAGAACGTAACGTTTGATTGAATTTCTGGGAAAAAAAGATTTTCTGGATCAAGGCAGTGAAATGCCGCTTGAGACAATCAGACCAAACCTTAGGAATAGCTGGGTGGTCGCTAGCACTTACTAATGAACACCATGGAATTTTGAAAAAGCCACCACAAATGTTCTTTCAGCCCTGTTGAGTGTGGATGAAGAGAAGACAGGTGCTAGGCAAGGGTCATTCCTATCGATGGAGTCATGAAATGTGTGACTTTGGGGACGAACGTAGACCAGCGGATTGTGTACTCTGCCTAATGGCTGCTGTAGTAGAATCTTGGCAAAACCGTTTCCAAAGAGAGAAAAAAAATTGTACAAGGTTTGCTGCAAGATATGGTTGCCCTCACTCTCTGTTATAGGTTTGGAACCATTCCAAGATGCCATATAAGAAGACCGAGGAATTTGTTGGGGTTTAAGCTTCCCTGTAGGAGGAAGCGGGCCTAATTAGAATATTGCCTCCCACAATAATTTGCAATGGCTTATGGTCATGAACTTTTTCTCACCGCTGTCTTAAAGTGTCCTTACGTGGTAGCTCTTAAAAGCTGGCCCACTTGAACAGTTAACTTTGCGCAGTGGCAGTATCGTAGCCCATGAGGTCAATCCGAGGCGTGATTATTGCTAATTGAAAACTTTACCCAATACCCCGCCATGATGACTTGAAATACAGTCAGCATTGGCAATTTTTGACAGGCTCTAAGGAGACTGAAAGATTGGTTTAATAAAAGTTTATGGCGCCCCATGTCTAGGGCGTGTCTTACGTGACTCCCGTTTCTTCCTGAGCTCTGTTGCACCATTCCTTCCGCTGGCTTCTTAGCATGTCCCTTTTACCTTTCTCTCCCACTGAATTCACTTGTTTCCGGCAGCACACTATTCTCACTACATGCTACGAATTCCCATCCTTCGGCTCATTGGCCTAGCATTTGTCTTTATGCAAATTGCTCCTTCGCACCCTGAATCCAGCTCAATTATTCACACCTAACCACCTGAAGGCACTAAAATTACTGGTAGCTAAGGAAAACAACGATCAGCCACGAGGTTTGGTAATCTTTTGTAGCCTTCTATCATTTGGATTATTTATTTGCTTTTTTTTTTTTTAACTTGCTTTATTATTTCACCACAGCCTAAAGGAAAGGCTTCCCAGCGGGCGTGCCTTTGAATGTACCCGTCATGTCATACTTACCTGGCAGGGGAGCAATAGCCATGATCCCTAAGGTGGCTCTCCCAGAGTGAGGCTGGTTCATTGCACTCCGTACCAGTTGACCTCTGCGATTTCCTCAAATGTGGGAAACTCGACTGCATAATTTATGGTAGTGGGGGACTGCGTTCGCGCTTTCCCCTGTGTTTGCTTGTTTGACAAAAATAGAGAACTTCACCAATTCTGATGAAGGATAATTTCAGCCACGGCACCCGTCTTCTTTGGCTCTTACTTTCCACATCAAGCAGGCAGCGACAATCATTTCCTAGGCTTGATCATTTTTATTATCTATGTTTTCTGGAGACCAGTTTTAAGCCAGAATTTCACTTTTTATTTTTACTTTTCAGCTTTTTTTTCATCATTTTTTTATCCTGACTTCTTTTGATTTATTGTATGCTTCAATGCAATGGAAGAAATAAAGAATTGGAGACCTATATTGCGTCTTCCAACAGAACGTAACGTTTGATTGAATTTCTGGGAAAAAAAGATTTTCTGGATCAAGGCAGTGAATTGCCGCTTGAGACAATCAGACCAAACCTTAGGAATAGCTGGGTGGTCGCTAGCACTTACTAATGAACACCATGGAATTTTGAAAAAGCCACCACAAATGTTCTTTCAGCCCTGTTGAGTGTGGATGAAGAGAAGACAGGTGCTAGGCAAGGGTCATTCCTATCGATGGAGTCATGAAATGTGTGACTTTGGGGACGAACGTAGACCAGCGGATTGTGTACTCTGCCTAATGGCTGCTGTAGTAGAATCTTGGCAAAACTGTTTCCAAAGAGCGAAAAAAAATTGTACAAGGTTTGCTGCAAGATATGGTTGCCCTCACTCTCTGTTATAGGTTTGGAACCATTCCAAGATGCCATATAAGAAGACCGAGGAATTTGTTGGGGTTTAAGCTTCCCTGTAGGAGGAAGCGGGCCTAATTAGAATATTGCCTCCCATAATCCTTTGCAATGGCTTATGGTCATGAACTTTTTCTCACCGCTGTCTTAAAGTTTCCTTACGTGGTAGCTCTTAAAAGCTGGCCCACTTGAACAGCTAGCTTTGCGCAGTGGCAGTATCGTAGCCCATGAGGTCAATCCGAGGCGTGATTATTGCTAATTGAAAACTTTACCCAATACCCTGCCATGATGACTTGAAATATAGTCAGCATTGGCAATTTTTGACAGGCTCTAAGGAGACTGAAAGATTGGTTTAATAAAAGTTTATGGCGCCCCATGTCTAGGGCGTGTCTTACGTGACTCCCGTTTCTTCCTGAGCTCTGTTGCACCATTCCTTCCGCTGGCTTCTTAGCATTTCCCTTTTACCTTTCTCTCCCACTGAATTCACTTGTTTCCGGCAGCACACTATTCTCACTACATGCTACGAATTCCCATCCTTCGGCTCATTGGCCTAGCATTTGCCTTTATGCAAATTGCTCCTTCGCACCCTGAATCCAGCTCAATTATTCACACCTAACCACCTGAAGGCACTAAAATTACTGGTAGCTAAGGAAAACAACGATCAGCCATGAGGTTTGGTAATCTTTTGTAGCCTTCTATCATTTGGATTATTTATTTGCTTTTTTTTTTTTAACTTGCTTTATTATTTCACCACAGCCTAAAGGAAAGGCTTCCCAGCGGGCGTGCCTTTGAATGTACCCGTCATGTCATACTTACCTGGCAGGGGAGCAATAGCCATGATCCCTAAGGTGGCTCTCCCAGAGTGAGGCTGGTTCATTGCACTCCGTACCAGTTGACCTCTGCGATTTCCTCAAATGTGGGAAACTCGACTGCATAATTTATGGTAGTGGGGGACTGCGTTCGCGCTTTCCCCTGTGTTTGCTTGTTTGACAAAAATAGAGAACTTCACCAATTCTGATGAAGGATAATTTCAGCCACGGCACCCGTCTTCTTTGGCTCTTACTTTCCACATCAAGCAGGCAGCGACAATCATTTCCTAGGCTTGATCATTTTTATTATCTATGTTTTCTGGAGACCAGTTTTAAGCCAGAATTTCACTTTTTATTTTTACTTTTCAGCTTTTTTTTCATCATTTTTTTATCCTGATTTCTTTTGATTTATTGTATGCTTCAATGCAATGGAAGAAATAAAGAATTGGAGACCTATATTACGTCTTCCAACAGAACGTAACGTTTGATTGAATTTCTGGGAAAAAAAGATTTTCTGGATCAAGGCAGTGAAATGCCGCTTGAGACAATCAGACCAAACCTTAGGAATAGCTGGGTGGTCGCTAGCACTTACTAATGAACACCATGGAATTTTGAAAAAGCCACCACAAATGTTCTTTCAGCCCTGTTGAGTGTGGATGAAGAGAAGACAGGTGCTAGGCAAGGGTCATTCCTATCGATGGAGTCATGAAATGTGTGACTTTGGGGACGAACGTAGACCAGCGGATTGTGTACTCTGCCTAATGGCTGCTGTAGTAGAATCTTGGCAAAACCGTTTCCAAAGAGAGAAAAAAAATTGTACAAGGTTTGCTGCAAGATATGGTTGCCCTCACTCTCTGTTATAGGTTTGGAACCATTCCAAGATGCCATATAAGAAGACCGAGGAATTTGTTGGGGTTTAAGCTTCCCTGTAGGAGGAAGCGGGCCTAATTAGAATATTGCCTCCCACAATAATTTGCAATGGCTTATGGTCATGAACTTTTTCTCACCGCTGTCTTAAAGTGTCCTTACGTGGTAGCTCTTAAAAGCTGGCCCACTTGAACAGTTAACTTTGCGCAGTGGCAGTATCGTAGCCCATGAGGTCAATCCGAGGCGTGATTATTGCTAATTGAAAACTTTACCCAATACCCCGCCATGATGACTTGAAATACAGTCAGCATTGGCAATTTTTGACAGGCTCTAAGGAGACTGAAAGATTGGTTTAATAAAAGTTTATGGCGCCCCATGTCTAGGGCGTGTCTTACGTGACTCCCGTTTCTTCCTGAGCTCTGTTGCACCATTCCTTCCGCTGGCTTCTTAGCATGTCCCTTTTACCTTTCTCTCCCACTGAATTCACTTGTTTCCGGCAGCACACTATTCTCACTACATGCTACGAATTCCCATCCTTCGGCTCATTGGCCTAGCATTTGTCTTTATGCAAATTGCTCCTTCGCACCCTGAATCCAGCTCAATTATTCACACCTAACCACCTGAAGGCACTAAAATTACTGGTAGCTAAGGAAAACAACGATCAGCCACGAGGTTTGGTAATCTTTTGTAGCCTTCTATCATTTGGATTATTTATTTGCTTTTTTTTTTTTTAACTTGCTTTATTATTTCACCACAGCCTAAAGGAAAGGCTTCCCAGCGGGCGTGCCTTTGAATGTACCCGTCATGTCATACTTACCTGGCAGGGGAGCAATAGCCATGATCCCTAAGGTGGCTCTCCCAGAGTGAGGCTGGTTCATTGCACTCCGTACCAGTTGACCTCTGCGATTTCCTCAAATGTGGGAAACTCGACTGCATAATTTATGGTAGTGGGGGACTGCGTTCGCGCTTTCCCCTGTGTTTGCTTGTTTGACAAAAATAGAGAACTTCACCAATTCTGATGAAGGATAATTTCAGCCACGGCACCCGTCTTCTTTGGCTCTTACTTTCCACATCAAGCAGGCAGCGACAATCATTTCCTAGGCTTGATCATTTTTATTATCTATGTTTTCTGGAGACCAGTTTTAAGCCAGAATTTCACTTTTTATTTTTACTTTTCAGCTTTTTTTTCATCATTTTTTTATCCTGACTTCTTTTGATTTATTGTATGCTTCAATGCAATGGAAGAAATAAAGAATTGGAGACCTATATTACGTCTTCCAACAGAACGTAACGTTTGATTGAATTTCTGGGAAAAAAAGATTTTCTGGATCAAGGCAGTGAATTGCCGCTTGAGACAATCAGACCAAACCTTAGGAATAGCTGGGTGGTCGCTAGCACTTACTAATGAACACCATGGAATTTTGAAAAAGCCACCACAAATGTTCTTTCAGCCCTGTTGAGTGTGGATGAAGAGAAGACAGGTGCTAGGCAAGGGTCATTCCTATTGATGGAGTCATGAAATGTGTGACTTTGGGGACGAACGTAGACCAGCGGATTGTGTACTCTGTCTAATGGCTGCTGTAGTAGAATCTTGGCAAAACCGTTTCCAAAGAGAGAAAAAAAATTGTACAAGGTTTGCTGCAAGATATGGTTGCCCTCACTCTCTGTTATAGGTTTGGAACCATTCCAAGATGCCATATAAGAAGACCGAGGAATTTGTTGGGGTTTAAGCTTCCCTGTAGGAGGAAGCGGGCCTAATTAGAATATTGCCTCCCACAATCCTTTGCAATGGCTTATGGTCATGAACTTTTTCTCACCGCTGTCTTAAAGTGTCCTTACGTGGTAGCTCTTAAAAGCTGGCCCACTTGAACAGTTAACTTTGCGCAGTGGCAGTATCGTAGCCCATGAGGTCAATCCGAGGCGTGATTATTGCTAATTGAAAACTTTACCCAATACCCCGCCATGATGACTTGAAATACAGTCAGCATTGGCAATTTTTGACAGGCTCTAAGGAGACTGAAAGATTGGTTTAATAAAAGTTTATGGCGCCCCATGTCTAGGGCGTGTCTTACGTGACTCCCGTTTCTTCCTGAGCTATGTTGCACTATTCCTTCCGCTGGCTTCTTAGCATTTCCCTTTTACCTTTCTCTCCCACTGAATTCACTTGTTTCCAGCAGCACACTATTCTCACTACATGCTACGAATTCCCATCCTTCGGCTCATTGGCCTAGCATTTGCCTTTATGCAAATTGCTCCTTCGCACCCTGAATCCAGCTCAATTATTCACACCTAACCACCTGAAGGCACTAAAATTACTGGTAGCTAAGGAAAACAACGATCAGCCACGAGGTTTGGTAATCTTTTGTAGCCTTCTATCATTTGGATTATTTATTTGCTTTTTTTTTTTTTAACTTGCTTTATTATTTCACCACAGCCTAAAGGAAAGGCTTCTCAGCGGGCGTGCCTTTGAATGTACCCGTCATGTCATACTTACCTGGCAGGGGAGCAATAGCCATGATCCCAAAGGTGGCTCTCCCAGAGTGAGGCTGGTTCATTGCACTCCGTACCAGTTGACCTCTGCGATTTCCTCAAATGTGGGAAACTCGACTGCATAATTTATGGTAGTGGCGGACTGCGTTCGCGCTTTCCCCTGTGTTTGCTTGTTTGACAAAAATAGAGAACTTCACAAATTCTGATGAAGGATAATTTCAGCCACGGCACCCGTCTTCTTTGGCTCTTACTTTCCACATCAAGCAGGCAGCGACAATCATTTCCTAGGCTTGATCATTTTTATTATCTATGTTTTCTGGAGACCAGTTTTAAGCCAGAATTTCACTTTTTATTTTAACTTTTCAGCTTTTTTTTCATCATTTTTTTATCCTGACTTCTTTTGATTTATTGTATGCTTCAATGCAATGGAAGAAATAAAGAATTGGAGACCTATATTACGTCTTCCAACAGAACGTAACGTTTGATTGAATTTCTGGGAAAAAAAGATTTTCTGGATCAAGGCAGTGAATTGCCGCTTGAGACAATCAGACCAAACCTTAGGAATAGCTGGGTGGTCGCTAGCACTTACTAATGAACACCATGGAATTTTGAAAAAGCCACCACAAATGTTCTTTCAGCCCTGTTGAGTGTGGATGAAGAGAAGACAGGTGCTAGGCAAGGGTCATTCCTATCGATGGAGTCATGAAATGTGTGACTTTGGGGACGAACGTAGACCAGCGGATTGTGTACTCTGCCTAATGGCTGCTGTAGTAGAATCTTGGCAAAACCGTTTCCAAAGAGAGAAAAAAAATTGTACAAGGTTTGCTGCAAGATATGGTTGCCCTCACTCTCTGTTATAGGTTTGGAACCATTCCAAGATGCCATATAAGAAGACCGAGGAATTTGTTGGGGTTTAAGCTTCCCTGTAGGAGGAAGCGGGCCTAATTAGAATATTGCCTCCCACAATCCTTTGCAATGGCTTATGGTCATGAACTTTTTCTCACCGCTGTCTTAAAGTGTCCTTACGTGGTAGCTCTTAAAAGCTGGCCCACTTGAACAGTTAACTTTGCGCAGTGGCAGTATCGTAGCCCATGAGGTCAATCCGAGGCGTGATTATTGCTAATTGAAAACTTTACCCAATACCCCGCCATGATGACTTGAAATACAGTCAGCATTGGCAATTTTTGACAGGCTCTAAGGAGACTGAAAGATTGGTTTAATAAAAGTTTATGGCGCCCCATGTCTAGGGCGTGTCTTACGTGACTCCCGTTTCTTCCTGAGCTATGTTGCACTATTCCTTCCGCTGGCTTCTTAGCATTTCCCTTTTACCTTTCTCTCCCACTGAATTCACTTGTTTCCAGCAGCACACTATTCTCACTACATGCTACGAATTCCCATCCTTCGGCTCATTGGCCTAGCATTTGCCTTTATGCAAATTGCTCCTTCGCACCCTGAATCCAGCTCAATTATTCACACCTAACCACCTGAAGGCACTAAAATTACTGGTAGCTAAGGAAAACAACGATCAGCCACGAGGTTTGGTAATCTTTTGTAGCCTTCTATCATTTGGATTATTTATTTGCTTTTTTTTTTTTTAACTTGCTTTATTATTTCACCACAGCCTAAAGGAAAGGCTTCTCAGCGGGCGTGCCTTTGAATGTACCCGTCATGTCATACTTACCTGGCAGGGGAGCAATAGCCATGATCCCAAAGGTGGCTCTCCCAGAGTGAGGCTGGTTCATTGCACTCCGTACCAGTTGACCTCTGCGATTTCCTCAAATGTGGGAAACTCGACTGCATAATTTATGGTAGTGGCGGACTGCGTTCGCGCTTTCCCCTGTGTTTGCTTGTTTGACAAAAATAGAGAACTTCACAAATTCTGATGAAGGATAATTTCAGCCACGGCACCCGTCTTCTTTGGCTCTTACTTTCCACATCAAGCAGGCAGCGACAATCATTTCCTAGGCTTGATCATTTTTATTATCTATGTTTTCTGGAGACCAGTTTTAAGCCAGAATTTCACTTTTTATTTTAACTTTTCAGCTTTTTTTTCATCATTTTTTTATCCTGACTTCTTTTGATTTATTGTATGCTTCAATGCAATGGAAGAAATAAAGAATTGGAGACCTATATTACGTCTTCCAACAGAACGTAACGTTTGATTGAATTTCTGGGAAAAAAAGATTTTCTGGATCAAGGCAGTGAATTGCCGCTTGAGACAATCAGACCAAACCTTAGGAATAGCTGGGTGGTCGCTAGCACTTACTAATGAACACCATGGAATTTTGAAAAAGCCACCACAAATGTTCTTTCAGCCCTGTTGAGTGTGGATGAAGAGAAGACAGGTGCTAGGCAAGGGTCATTCCTATCGATGGAGTCATGAAATGTGTGACTTTGGGGACGAACGTAGACCAGCGGATTGTGTACTCTGCCTAATGGCTGCTGTAGTAGAATCTTGGCAAAACCGTTTCCAAAGAGAGAAAAAAAATTGTACAAGGTTTGCTGCAAGATATGGTTGCCCTCACTCTCTGTTATAGGTTTGGAACCATTCCAAGATGCCATATAAGAAGACCGAGGAATTTGTTGGGGTTTAAGCTTCCCTGTAGGAGGAAGCGGGCCTAATTAGAATATTGCCTCCCACAATAATTTGCAATGGCTTATGGTCATGAACTTTTTCTCACCGCTGTCTTAAAGTGTCCTTACGTGGTAGCTCTTAAAAGCTGGCCCACTTGAACAGTTAACTTTGCGCAGTGGCAGTATCGTAGCCCATGAGGTCAATCCGAGGCGTGATTATTGCTAATTGAAAACTTTACCCAATACCCCGCCATGATGACTTGAAATACAGTCAGCATTGGCAATTTTTGACAGGCTCTAAGGAGACTGAAAGATTGGTTTAATAAAAGTTTATGGCGCCCCATGTCTAGGGCGTGTCTTACGTGACTCCCGTTTCTTCCTGAGCTCTGTTGCACCATTCCTTCCGCTGGCTTCTTAGCATTTCCCTTTTACCTTTCTCTCCCACTGAATTCACTTGTTTCCGGCAGCACACTATTCTCACTACATGCTACGAATTCCCATCCTTCGGCTCATTGGCCTAGCATTTGCCTTTATGCAAATTGCTCCTTCGCACCCTGAATCCAGCTCAATTATTCACACCTAACCACCTGAAGGCACTAAAATTACTGGTAGCTAAGGAAAACAACGATCAGCCATGAGGTTTGGTAATCTTTTGTAGCCTTCTATCATTTGGATTATTTATTTGCTTTTTTTTTTTTTAACTTGCTTTATTATTTCACCACAGCCTAAAGGAAAGGCTTCCCAGCGGGCGTGCCTTTGAATGTACCCGTCATGTCATACTTACCTGGCAGGGGAGCAATAGCCATGATCCCTAAGGTGGCTCTCCCAGAGTGAGGCTGGTTCATTGCACTCCGTACCAGTTGACCTCTGCGATTTCCTCAAATGTGGGAAACTCGACTGCATAATTTATGGTAGTGGGGGACTGCGTTCGCGCTTTCCCCTGTGTTTGCTTGTTTGACAAAAATAGAGAACTTCACCAATTCTGATGAAGGATAATTTCAGCCACGGCACCCGTCTTCTTTGGCTCTTACTTTCCACATCAAGCAGGCAGCGACAATCATTTCCTAGGCTTGATCATTTTTATTATCTATGTTTTCTGGAGACCAGTTTTAAGCCAGAATTTCACTTTTTATTTTTACTTTTCAGCTTTTTTTTCATCATTTTTTTATCCTGACTTCTTTTGATTTATTGTATGCTTCAATGCAATGGAAGAAATAAAGAATTGGAGACCTATATTACGTCTTCCAACAGAACGTAACGTTTGATTGAATTTCTGGGAAAAAAAGATTTTCTGGATCAAGGCAGTGAAATGCCGCTTGAGACAATCAGACCAAACCTTAGGAATAGCTGGGTGGTCGCTAGCACTTACTAATGAACACCATGGAATTTTGAAAAAGCCACCACAAATGTTCTTTCAGCCCTGTTGAGTGTGGATGAAGAGAAGACAGGTGCTAGGCAAGGGTCATTCCTATCGATGGAGTCATGAAATGTGTGACTTTGGGGACGAACGTAGACCAGCGGATTGTGTACTCTGCCTAATGGCTGCTGTAGTAGAATCTTGGCAAAACCGTTTCCAAAGAGAGAAAAAAAATTGTACAAGGTTTGCTGCAAGATATGGTTGCCCTCACTCTCTGTTATAGGTTTGGAACCATTCCAAGATGCCATATAAGAAGACCGAGGAATTTGTTGGGGTTTAAGCTTCCCTGTAGGAGGAAGCGGGCCTAATTAGAATATTGCCTCCCACAATAATTTGCAATGGCTTATGGTCATGAACTTTTTCTCACCGCTGTCTTAAAGTGTCCTTACGTGGTAGCTCTTAAAAGCTGGCCCACTTGAACAGTTAACTTTGCGCAGTGGCAGTATCGTAGCCCATGAGGTCAATCCGAGGCGTGATTATTGCTAATTGAAAACTTTACCCAATACCCCGCCATGATGACTTGAAATACAGTCAGCATTGGCAATTTTTGACAGGCTCTAAGGAGACTGAAAGATTGGTTTAATAAAAGTTTATGGCGCCCCATGTCTAGGGCGTGTCTTACGTGACTCCCGTTTCTTCCTGAGCTCTGTTGCACCATTCCTTCCGCTGGCTTCTTAGCATGTCCCTTTTACCTTTCTCTCCCACTGAATTCACTTGTTTCCGGCAGCACACTATTCTCACTACATGCTACGAATTCCCATTCTTCGGCTCATTGGCCTAGCATTTGTCTTTATGCAAATTGCTCCTTCGCACCCTGAATCCAGCTCAATTATTCACACCTAACCACCTGAAGGCACTAAAATTACTGGTAGCTAAGGAAAACAACGATCAGCCACGAGGTTTGGTAATCTTTTGTAGCCTTCTATCATTTGGATTATTTATTTGCTTTTTTTTTTTTTAACTTGCTTTATTATTTCACCACAGCCTAAAGGAAAGGCTTCCCAGCGGGCGTGCCTTTGAATGTACCCGTCATGTCATACTTACCTGGCAGGGGAGCAATAGCCATGATCCCTAAGGTGGCTCTCCCAGAGTGAGGCTGGTTCATTGCACTCCGTACCAGTTGACCTCTGCGATTTCCTCAAATGTGGGAAACTCGACTGCATAATTTATGGTAGTGGGGGACTGCGTTCGCGCTTTCCCCTGTGTTTGCTTGTTTGACAAAAATAGAGAACTTCACCAATTCTGACGAAGGATAATTTCAGCCACGGCACCCGTCTTCTTTGGCTCTTACTTTCCGCATCAAGCAGGCAGCGACAATCATTTCCTAGGCTTGATCATTTTTATTATCTATGTTTTCTGGAGACCAGTTTTAAGCCAGAATTGCACTTTTTATTTTAACTTTTCAGCTTTTTTTTCATCATTTTTTTATCCTGACTTCTTTTGATTTATTGTATGCTTCAATGCAATGGAAGAAATAAAGAATTGGAGACCTATATTACGTCTTCCAACAGAACGTAACGTTTGATTGAATTTCTGGGAAAAAAAGATTTTCTGGATCAAGGCAGTGAATTGCCGCTTGAGACAATCAGACCAAACCTTAGGAATAGCTGGGTGGTCGCTAGCACTTACTAATGAACACCATGGAATTTTGAAAAAGCCACCACAAATGTTCTTTCAGCCCTGTTGAGTGTGGATGAAGAGAAGACAGGTGCTAGGCAAGGGTCATTCCTATCGATGGAGTCATGAAATGTGTGACTTTGGGGACGAACGTAGACCAGCGGATTGTGTACTCTGCCTAATGGCTGCTGTAGTAGAATCTTGGCAAAACTGTTTCCAAAGAGCGAAAAAAAATTGTACAAGGTTTGCTGCAAGATATGGTTGCCCTCACTCTCTGTTATAGGTTTGGAACCATTCCAAGATGCCATATAAGAAGACCGAGGAATTTGTTGGGGTTTAAGCTTCCCTGTAGGAGGAAGCGGGCCTAATTAGAATATTGCCTCCCATAATCCTTTGCAATGGCTTATGGTCATGAACTTTTTCTCACCGCTGTCTTAAAGTTTCCTTACGTGGTAGCTCTTAAAAGCTGGCCCACTTGAACAGCTAGCTTTGCGCAGTGGCAGTATCGTAGCCCATGAGGTCAATCCGAGGCGTGATTATTGCTAATTGAAAACTTTACCCAATACCCTGCCATGATGACTTGAAATACAGTCAGCATTGGCAATTTTTGACAGGCTCTAAGGAGACTGAAAGATTGGTTTAATAAAAGTTTATGGCGCCCCATGTCTAGGGCGTGTCTTACGTGACTCCCGTTTCTTCCTGAGCTCTGTTGCACCATTCCTTCCGCTGGCTTCTTAGCATTTCCCTTTTACCTTTCTCTCCCACTGAATTCACTTGTTTCCGGCAGCACACTATTCTCACTACATGCTACGAATTCCCATCCTTCGGCTCATTGGCCTAGCATTTGCCTTTATGCAAATTGCTCCTTCGCACCCTGAATCCAGCTCAATTATTCACACCTAACCACCTGAAGGCACTAAAATTACTGGTAGCTAAGGAAAACAACGATCAGCCATGAGGTTTGGTAATCTTTTGTAGCCTTCTATCATTTGGATTATTTATTTGCTTTTTTTTTTTTTAACTTGCTTTATTATTTCACCACAGCCTAAAGGAAAGGCTTCCCAGCGGGCGTGCCTTTGAATGTACCCGTCATGTCATACTTACCTGGCAGGGGAGCAATAGCCATGATCCCTAAGGTGGCTCTCCCAGAGTGAGGCTGGTTCATTGCACTCCGTACCAGTTGACCTCTGCGATTTCCTCAAATGTGGGAAACTCGACTGCATAATTTATGGTAGTGGGGGACTGCGTTCGCGCTTTCCCCTGTGTTTGCTTGTTTGACAAAAATAGAGAACTTCACCAATTCTGATGAAGGATAATTTCAGCCACGGCACCCGTCTTCTTTGGCTCTTACTTTCCACATCAAGCAGGCAGCGACAATCATTTCCTAGGCTTGATCATTTTTATTATCTATGTTTTCTGGAGACCAGTTTTAAGCCAGAATTTCACTTTTTATTTTTACTTTTCAGCTTTTTTTTCATCATTTTTTTATCCTGACTTCTTTTGATTTATTGTATGCTTCAATGCAATGGAAGAAATAAAGAATTGGAGACCTATATTACGTCTTCCAACAGAACGTAACGTTTGATTGAATTTCTGGGAAAAAAAGATTTTCTGGATCAAGGCAGTGAATTGCCGCTTGAGACAATCAGACCAAACCTTAGGAATAGCTGGGTGGTCGCTAGCACTTACTAATGAACACCATGGAATTTTGAAAAAGCCACCACAAATGTTCTTTCAGCCCTGTTGAGTGTGGATGAAGAGAAGACAGGTGCTAGGCAAGGGTCATTCCTATCGATGGAGTCATGAAATGTGTGACTTTGGGGACGAACGTAGACCAGCGGATTGTGTACTCTGCCTAATGGCTGCTGTAGTAGAATCTTGGCAAAACCGTTTCCAAAGAGAGAAAAAAAATTGTACAAGGTTTGCTGCAAGATATGGTTGCCCTCACTCTCTGTTATAGGTTTGGAACCATTCCAAGATGCCATATAAGAAGACCGAGGAATTTGTTGGGGTTTAAGCTTCCCTGTAGGAGGAAGCGGGCCTAATTAGAATATTGCCTCCCACAATAATTTGCAATGGCTTATGGTCATGAACTTTTTCTCACCGCTGTCTTAAAGTGTCCTTACGTGGTAGCTCTTAAAAGCTGGCCCACTTGAACAGTTAACTTTGCGCAGTGGCAGTATCGTAGCCCATGAGGTCAATCCGAGGCGTGATTATTGCTAATTGAAAACTTTACCCAATACCCCGCCATGATGACTTGAAATACAGTCAGCATTGGCAATTTTTGACAGGCTCTAAGGAGACTGAAAGATTGGTTTAATAAAAGTTTATGGCGCCCCATGTCTAGGGCGTGTCTTACGTGACTCCCGTTTCTTCCTGAGCTCTGTTGCACCATTCCTTCCGCTGGCTTCTTAGCATGTCCCTTTTACCTTTCTCTCCCACTGAATTCACTTGTTTCCGGCAGCACACTATTCTCACTACATGCTACGAATTCCCATTCTTCGGCTCATTGGCCTAGCATTTGTCTTTATGCAAATTGCTCCTTCGCACCCTGAATCCAGCTCAATTATTCACACCTAACCACCTGAAGGCACTAAAATTACTGGTAGCTAAGGAAAACAACGATCAGCCACGAGGTTTGGTAATCTTTTGTAGCCTTCTATCATTTGGATTATTTATTTGCTTTTTTTTTTTTTAACTTGCTTTATTATTTCACCACAGCCTAAAGGAAAGGCTTCCCAGCGGGCGTGCCTTTGAATGTACCCGTCATGTCATACTTACCTGGCAGGGGAGCAATAGCCATGATCCCTAAGGTGGCTCTCCCAGAGTGAGGCTGGTTCATTGCACTCCGTACCAGTTGACCTCTGCGATTTCCTCAAATGTGGGAAACTCGACTGCATAATTTATGGTAGTGGGGGACTGCGTTCGCGCTTTCCCCTGTGTTTGCTTGTTTGACAAAAATAGAGAACTTCACCAATTCTGACGAAGGATAATTTCAGCCACGGCACCCGTCTTCTTTGGCTCTTACTTTCCGCATCAAGCAGGCAGCGACAATCATTTCCTAGGCTTGATCATTTTTATTATCTATGTTTTCTGGAGACCAGTTTTAAGCCAGAATTTCACTTTTTATTTTAACTTTTCAGCTTTTTTTTCATCATTTTTTTATCCTGACTTCTTTTGATTTATTGTATGCTTCAATGCAATGGAAGAAATAAAGAATTGGAGACCTATATTACGTCTTCCAACAGAACGTAACGTTTGATTGAATTTCTGGGAAAAAAAGATTTTCTGGATCAAGGCAGTGAATTGCCGCTTGAGACAATCAGACCAAACCTTAGGAATAGCTGGGTGGTCGCTAGCACTTACTAATGAACACCATGGAATTTTGAAAAAGCCACCACAAATGTTCTTTCAGCCCTGTTGAGTGTGGATGAAGAGAAGACAGGTGCTAGGCAAGGGTCATTCCTATCGATGGAGTCATGAAATGTGTGACTTTGGGGACGAACGTAGACCAGCGGATTGTGTACTCTGCCTAATGGCTGCTGTAGTAGAATCTTGGCAAAACTGTTTCCAAAGAGCGAAAAAAAATTGTACAAGGTTTGCTGCAAGATATGGTTGCCCTCACTCTCTGTTATAGGTTTGGAACCATTCCAAGATGCCATATAAGAAGACCGAGGAATTTGTTGGGGTTTTAGCTTCCCTGTAGGAGGAAGCGGGCCTAATTAGAATATTGCCTCCCATAATCCTTTGCAATGGCTTATGGTCATGAACTTTTTCTCACCGCTGTCTTAAAGTTTCCTTACGTGGTAGCTCTTAAAAGCTGGCCCACTTGAACAGCTAGCTTTGCGCAGTGGCAGTATCGTAGCCCATGAGGTCAATCCGAGGCGTGATTATTGCTAATTGAAAACTTTACCCAATACCCTGCCATGATGACTTGAAATACAGTCAGCATTGGCAATTTTTGACAGGCTCTAAGGAGACTGAAAGATTGGTTTAATAAAAGTTTATGGCGCCCCATGTCTAGGGCGTGTCTTACGTGACTCCCGTTTCTTCCTGAGCTCTGTTGCACCATTCCTTCCGCTGGCTTCTTAGCATTTCCCTTTTACCTTTCTCTCCCACTGAATTCACTTGTTTCCGGCAGCACACTATTCTCACTACATGCTACGAATTCCCATCCTTCGGCTCATTGGCCTAGCATTTGCCTTTATGCAAATTGCTCCTTCGCACCCTGAATCCAGCTCAATTATTCACACCTAACCACCTGAAGGCACTAAAATTACTGGTAGCTAAGGAAAACAACGATCAGCCATGAGGTTTGGTAATCTTTTGTAGCCTTCTATCATTTGGATTATTTATTTGCTTTTTTTTTTTTTAACTTGCTTTATTATTTCACCACAGCCTAAAGGAAAGGCTTCCCAGCGGGCGTGCCTTTGAATGTACCCGTCATGTCATACTTACCTGGCAGGGGAGCAATAGCCATGATCCCTAAGGTGGCTCTCCCAGAGTGAGGCTGGTTCATTGCACTCCGTACCAGTTGACCTCTGCGATTTCCTCAAATGTGGGAAACTCGACTGCATAATTTATCGTAGTGGGGGACTGAGTTCGCGCTTTCCCCTGTGTTTGCTTGTTTGACAAAAATAGAGAACTTCACCAATTCTGACGAAGGATAATTTCAACCACGGCACCCGTCTTCTTTGGCTCTTACTTTCCGCATCAAGCAGGCAGCGACAATCATTTCCTAGGCTTGATCATTTTTATTATCTATGTTTTCTGGAGACCAGTTTTAAGCCAGAATTTCACTTTTTATTTTAACTTTTCAGCTTTTTTTTCATCATTTTTTTATCCTGACTTCTTTTGATTTATTGTATGCTTCAATGCAATGGAAGAAATAAAGAATTGGAGACCTATATTACGTCTTCCAACAGAACTTAACGTTTGATTGAATTTCTGGGAAAAAAAGATTTTCTGGATCAAGGCAGTGAATTTCCGCTTGAGACAATCAGACCAAACCTTAGGAATAGCTGGGTGGTTGCTAGCACTTACTAATGAACACCATGGAATTTTGAAATAGCCACCACAAATGTTCTTTCAGCCCTGTTGAGTGTGGATGAAGAGAAGACAGGTGCTAGGCAAGGGTCATTCCTATCGATGGAGTCATGAAATGTGTGACTTTGGGGACGAACGTAGACCAGCGATTGTGTACTCTGCCTAATGGCTGCTGTAGTAGAATCTTGGCAAAACTGTTTCCAAAGAGAGAAAAAAAATTGTACAAGGTTTGCTGCAAGATATGGTTGCCCTCACTCTCTGTTATAGGTTTGGAACCATTCCAAGATGCCATATAAGAAGACCGAGGAATTTGTTGGGGTTTAAGCTTCCCTGTAGGAGGAAGCGGGCCTAATTAGAATATTGCCTCCCATAATCCTTTGCAATGGCTTATGGTCATGAACTTTTTCTCACCGCTGTCTTAAAGTGTCCTTACGTGGTAGCTCTTAAAAGCTGGCCAACTTGAACAGTTATCTTTGCGCAGTAGCAGTATCGTAGCCCATGAGGTCAATCCGAGGCGTGATTATTGCTATTTGAAAACTTTACCCAATACCCTGCCATGATGACTTGAAATACAGTCAGCATTGGCAATTTTTGACAGGCTCTAAGGAGACTGAAAGATTGGTTTAATAAAAGTTTATGGCGCCCCATGTCTAGGGCGTGTCTTACGTGACTCCCGTTTCTTCCTGAGCTCTGTTGCACCATTCCTTCCGCTGGCTTCTTAGCATTTCCCTTTTACCTTTCTCTCCCACTGAATTCACTTGTTTCCGGCAGTACACTATTCTCACTACATGCTACGAATTCCCATCCTTCGGCTCATTGGCCTAGCATTTGCCTTTATGCAAATTGCTCCTTCGCACCCTGAATCCAGCTCAATTATTCACACCTAACCACCTGAAGGCACTAAAATTACTGGTAGCTAAGGAAAACAACGATCAGCCACGAGGTTTGGTAATCTTTTGTAGCCTTCTATCATTTGGATTATTTATTTGCTTTTTTTTTTTTTTTACTTGCTTTATTATTTCACCACAGCCTAAAGGAAAGGCTTCCCAGCGGTCGTGCCTTTGAATGTACCCGTCATGTCATACTTACCTGGCAGGGGAGCAATAGCCATGATCCCTAAGGTGGCTCTCCCAGAGTGAGGCTGGTTCATTGCACTCCGTACCAATTGACCTCTGCGATTTCCTCAAATGTGGGAAACTCGACTGCATAATTTATGGTAGTGGGGGACTGCGTTCGCGCTTTCCCCTGTGTTTGCTTGTTTGACAAAAATAGAGAACTTCACCAATTCTGACGAAGGATAATTTCAGCCACGGCACCCGTATTCTTTGGCTCTTACTTTACGCATCAAGCAGGCAGCGACAATCATTTCCTAGGCTTGATCATTTTTATTATCTATGTTTTCTGGAGACCAGTTTTAAGCCAGAATTTCACTTTTTATTTTAATTTTTCAGCTTTTTTTTCATCATTTTTTTATCCTGACTTCTTTTGATTTATTGTATGCTTCAATGCAATGGAAGAAATAAAGAATTGGAGACCTATATTACGTCTTCCAACAGAACTTAACGTTTGATTGAATTTCTGGGAAAAAAAGATTTTCTGGATCAAGGCAGTGAATTTCCGCTTGAGACAATCAGACCAAACCTTAGGAATAGCTGGGTGGTTGCTAGCACTTACTAATGAACACCATGGAATTTTGAAATAGCCACCACAAATGTTCTTTCAGCCCTGTTGAGTGTGGATGAAGAGAAGACAGGTGCTAGGCAAGGGTCATTCCTATCGATGGAGTCATGAAATGTGTGACTTTGGGGACGAACGTAGACCAGCGATTGTGTACTCTGCCTAATGGCTGCTGTAGTAGAATCTTGGCAAAACTGTTTCCAAAGAGAGAAAAAAAATTGTACAAGGTTTGCTGCAAGATATGGTTGCCCTCACTCTCTGTTATAGGTTTGGAACCATTCCAAGATGCCATATAAGAAGACCGAGGAATTTGTTGGGGTTTAAGCTTCCCTGTAGGAGGAAGCGGGCCTAATTAGAATATTGCCTCCCATAATCCTTTGCAATGGCTTATGGTCATGAACTTTTTCTCACCGCTGTCTTAAAGTGTCCTTACGTGGTAGCTCTTAAAAGCTGGCCCACTTGAACAGTTAGCTTTGCGCAGTGGCAGTATCGTAGCCCATGAGGTCAATCCGAGGCGTGATTATTGCTAATTGAAAACTTTACCCAATACCCTGCCATGATGACTTGAAATACAGTCAGCATTGGCAATTTTTGACAGGCTCTAAGGAGACTGAAAGATTGGTTTAATAAAAGTTTATGGCGCCCCATGTCTAGGGCGTGTCTTACGTGACTCCCGTTTCTTCCTGAGCTCTGTTGCACCATTCCTTCCGCTGGCTTCTTAGCATTTCCCTTTTACCTTTCTCTCCCACTGAATTCACTTGTTTCCGGCAGTACACTATTCTCACTACATGCTACGAATTCCCATCCTTCGGCTCATTGGCCTAGCATTTGCCTTCATGCAAATTGCTCCTTCGCACCCTGAATCCAGCTCAATTATTCACACCTAACCACCTGAAGGCACTAAAATTACTGGTAGCTAAGGAAAACAACGATCAGCCACGAGGTTTGGTAAT
This sequence comes from Pelobates fuscus, assembly GCF_036172605.1. Taxonomy (NCBI): domain Eukaryota; kingdom Metazoa; phylum Chordata; class Amphibia; order Anura; family Pelobatidae; genus Pelobates; species Pelobates fuscus. The sequence continues at coordinate 352,898,624 of NC_086318.1, read as the reverse complement.
CTTTTGTAGCCTTCTATCATTTGGATTATTTATTTGCTTTTTTTTTTTTTTAACTTGCTTTATTATTTCACCACAGCCTAAAGGAAAGGCTTCCCAGCGGGCGTGCCTTTGAATGTACCCGTCATGTCATACTTACCTGGCAGGGGAGCAATAGCCATGATCCCTAAGGTGGCTCTCCCAGAGTGAGGCTGGTTCATTGCACTCCGTACCAGTTGACCTCTGCGATTTCCTCAAATGTGGGAAACTCGACTGCATAATTTATGGTAGTGGGGGACTGCGTTCGCGCTTTCCCCTGTGTTTGCTTGTTTGACAAAAATAGAGAACTTCACCAATTCTGACGAAGGATAATTTCAGCCACGGCACCCGTCTTCTTTGGTTCTTACTTTCCACATCAAGCAGGCAGCGACAATCATTTCCTAGGCTTGATCATTTTTATTATCTATGTTTTCTGGAGACCAGTTTTAAGCCAGAATTTCACTTTTATTTTAACTTTTCAGCTTTTTTTTCATCATTTTTTTTATCCTGACTTCTTTTGATTTATTGTATGCTTCAATGCAATGGAAGAAATAAAGAATTGGAGACCTATATTACGTCTTCCAACAGAACGTAACGTTTGATTGAATTTCTGGGAAAAAAAGATTTTCTGGATCAAGGCAGTGAATTGCCGCTTGAGACAATCAGACCAAACCTTAGGAATAGCTGGGTGGTCGCTAGCACTTACTAATGAACACCATGGAATTTTGAAAAAGCCACCACAAATGTTCTTTCAGCCCTGTTGAGTGTGGATGAAGAGAAGACAGGTGCTAGGCAAGGGTCATTCCTATCGATGGAGTCATGAAATGTGTGACTTTGGGGACGAACGTAGACCAGCGGATTGTGTACTCTGCCTAATGGCTGCTGTAGTAGAATCTTGGCAAAACTGTTTCCAAAGAGAGAAAAAAAATTGTACAAGGTTTGCTGCAAGATATGGTTGCCCTCACTCTCTGTTATAGGTTTGGAACCATTACAATATGCCATATAAGAAGTCCGAGGAATTTGTTGGGGTTTAAGCTTCCCTGTAGGAGGAAGCGGGCCTAATTAGAATATTGCCTCCCATAATCCTTTGCAATGGCTTATGGTCATGAACTTTTTCTCACCGCTGTCTTAAAGTTTCCTTACGTGGTAGCTCTTAAAAGCTTGCCCACTTGAACAGCTAGCTTTGCGCAGTGGCAGTATCGTAGCCCATGAGGTCAATCCGAGGCGTGATTATTGCTAATTGAAAACTTTACCCAATACCCCGCCATGATGACTTGAAATACAGTCAGCATTGGCAATTTTTGACAGGCTCTAAGGAGACTGAAAGATTGGTTTAATAAAAGTTTATGGCGCCCCATGTCTAGGGCGTGTCTTACGTGACTCCCGTTTCTTCCTGAGCTCTGTTGCACCATTCCTTCCGCTGGCTTCTTAGCATTTCCCTTTTACCTTTCTCTCCCACTGAATTCACTTGTTTCCGGCAGCACACTATTCTCACTACATGCTACGAATTCCCATCCTTCGGCTCATTGGCCTAGCATTTGCCTTTATGCAAATTGCTCCTTCGCACCCTGAATCCAGCTCAATTATTCACACCTAACCACCTGAAGGCACTAAAATTACTGGTAGCTAAGGAAAACAACGATCAGCCACGAGGTTTGGTAATCTTTTGTAGCCTTCTATCATTTGGATTATTTATTTGCTTTTTTTTTTTTTTTACTTGCTTTATTATTTCACCACAGCCTAAAGGAAAGGCTTCCCAGCGGTCGTGCCTTTGAATGTACCCGTCATGTCATACTTACCTGGCAGGGGAGCAATAGCCATGATCCCTAAGGTGGCTCTCCCAGAGTGAGGCTGGTTCATTGCACTCCGTACCAATTGACCTCTGCGATTTCCTCAAATGTGGGAAACTCGACTGCATAATTTATGGTAGTGGGGGACTGCGTTCGCGCTTTCCCCTGTGTTTGCTTGTTTGACAAAAATAGAGAACTTCACCAATTCTGACGAAGGATAATTTCAGCCACGGCACCCGTCTTCTTTGGCTCTTACTTTCCGCATCAAGCAAGCAGCGACAATCTTTTCCTAGGCTTGATCATTTTTATTATCTATGTTTTCTGGAGACCAGTTTTAAGCCAGAATTTCACTTTTTATTTTAATTTTTCAGCTTTTTTTTCATCATTTTTTTATCCTGACTTCTTTTGATTTATTGTATGCTTCAATGCAATGGAAGAAATAAAGAATTGGAGACCTATATTACGTCTTCCAACAGAACTTAACGTTTGATTGAATTTCTGGGAAAAAAAGATTTTCTGGATCAAGGCAGTGAATTTCCGCTTGAGACAATCAGACCAAACCTTAGGAATAGCTGGGTGGTTGCTAGCACTTACTAATGAACACCATGGAATTTTGAAATAGCCACCACAAATGTTCTTTCAGCCCTGTTGAGTGTGGATGAAGAGAAGACAGGTGCTAGGCAAGGGTCATTCCTATCGATGGAGTCATGAAATGTGTGACTTTGGGGACGAACGTAGACCAGCGATTGTGTACTCTGCCTAATGGCTGCTGTAGTAGAATCTTGGCAAAACTGTTTCCAAAGAGAGAAAAAAAATTGTACAAGGTTTGCTGCAAGATATGGTTGCCCTCACTCTCTGTTATAGGTTTGGAACCATTCCAAGATGCCATATAAGAAGACCGAGGAATTTGTTGGGGTTTAAGCTTCCCTGTAGGAGGAAGCGGGCCTAATTAGAATATTGCCTCCCATAATCCTTTGCAATGGCTTATGGTCATGAACTTTTTCTCACCGCTGTCTTAAAGTGTCCTTACGTGGTAGCTCTTAAAAGCTGGCCCACTTGAACAGTTAGCTTTGCGCAGTGGCAGTATCGTAGCCCATGAGGTCAATCCGAGGCGTGATTATTGCTAATTGAAAACTTTACCCAATACCCTGCCATGATGACTTGAAATACAGTCAGCATTGGCAATTTTTGACAGGCTCTAAGGAGACTGAAAGATTGGTTTAATAAAAGTTTATGGCGCCCCATGTCTAGGGCGTGTCTTACGTGACTCCCGTTTCTTCCTGAGCTCTGTTGCACCATTCCTTCCGCTGGCTTCTTAGCATTTCCCTTTTACCTTTCTCTCCCACTGAATTCACTTGTTTCCGGCAGTACACTATTCTCACTACATGCTACGAATTCCCATCCTTCGGCTCATTGGCCTAGCATTTGCCTTTATGCAAATTGCTCCTTCGCACCCTGAATCCAGCTCAATTATTCACACCTAACCACCTGAAGGCACTAAAATTACTGGTAGCTAAGGAAAACAACGATCAGCCACGAGGTTTGGTAATCTTTTGTAGCCTTCTATCATTTGGATTATTTATTTGCTTTTTTTTTTTTTTAACTTGCTTTATTATTTCACCACAGCCTAAAGGAAAGGCTTCCCAGCGGGCGTGCCTTTGAATGTACCCGTCATGTCATACTTACCTGGCAGGGGAGCAATAGCCATGATCCCTAAGGTGGCTCTCCCAGAGTGAGGCTGGTTCATTGCACTCCGTACCAGTTGACCTCTGCGATTTCCTCAAATGTGGGAAACTCGACTGCATAATTTATGGTAGTGGGGGACTGCGTTCGCGCTTTCCCCTGTGTTTGCTTGTTTGACAAAAATAGAGAACTTCACCAATTCTGACGAAGGATAATTTCAGCCACGGCACCCGTCTTCTTTGGTTCTTACTTTCCACATCAAGCAGGCAGCGACAATCATTTCCTAGGCTTGATCATTTTTATTATCTATGTTTTCTGGAGACCAGTTTTAAGCCAGAATTTCACTTTTTATTTTAACTTTTCAGCTTTTTTTTCATCATTTTTTTATCCTGACTTCTTTTGATTTATTGTATGCTTCAATGCAATGGAAGAAATAAAGAATTGGAGACCTATATTACGTCTTCCAACAGAACGTAACGTTTGATTGAATTTCTGGGAAAAAAAGATTTTCTGGATCAAGGCAGTGAATTGCCGCTTGAGACAATCAGACCAAACCTTAGGAATAGCTGGGTGGTCGCTAGCACTTACTAATGAACACCATGGAATTTTGAAAAAGCCACCACAAATGTTCTTTCAGCCCTGTTGAGTGTGGATGAAGAGAAGACAGGTGCTAGGCAAGGGTCATTCCTATCGATGGAGTCATGAAATGTGTGACTTTGGGGACGAACGTAGACCAGCGGATTGTGTACTCTGCCTAATGGCTGCTGTAGTAGAATCTTGGCAAAACAGTTTCCAAAGAGAGAAAAAAAATTGTACAAGGTTTGCTGCAAGATATGGTTGCCCTCACTCTCTGTTATAGGTTTGGAACCATTCCAAGATGCCATATAAGAAGACCGAGGAATTTGTTGGGGTTTAAGCTTCCCTGTAGGAGGAAGCGGGCCTAATTAGAATATTGCCTCCCATAATCCTTTGCAATGGCTTATGGTCATGAACTTTTTCTCACCGCTGTCTTAAAGTGTCCTTACGTGGTAGCTCTTAAAAGCTTGCCCACTTGAACAGCTAGCTTTGCGCAGTGGCAGTATCGTAGCCCATGAGGTCAATCCGAGGCGTGATTATTGCTAATTGAAAACTTTACCCAATACCCCGCCATGATGACTTGAAATACAGTCAGCATTGGCAATTTTTGACAGGCTCTAAGGAGACTGAAAGATTGGTTTAATAAAAGTTTATGGCGCCCCATGTCTAGGGCGTGTCTTACGTGACTCCCGTTTCTTCCTGAGCTCTGTTGCACCATTCCTTCCGCTGGCTTCTTAGCATTTCCCTTTTACCTTTCTCTCCCACTGAATTCACTTGTTTCCGGCAGCACACTATTCTCACTACATGCTACGAATTCCCATCCTTCGGCTCATTGGCCTAGCATTTGCCTTTATGCAAATTGCTCCTTCGCACCCTGAATCCAGCTCAATTATTCACACCTAACCACCTGAAGGCACTAAAATTACTGGTAGCTAAGGAAAACAACGATCAGCCACGAGGTTTGGTAATCTTTTGTAGCCTTCTATCATTTGGATTATTTATTTGCTTTTTTTTTTTTTTTTACTTGCTTTCTTATTTCACCACAGCCTAAAGGAAAGGCTTCCCAGCGGTCGTGCCTTTGAATGTACCCGTCATGTCATACTTACCTGGCAGGGGAGCAATAGCCATGATCCCTAAGGTGGCTCTCCCAGAGTGAGGCTGGTTCATTGCACTCCGTACCAATTGACCTCTGCGATTTCCTCAAATGTGGGAAACTCGACTGCATAATTTATGGTAGTGGGGGACTGCGTTCGTGCTTTCCCCTGTGTTTGCTTGTTTGACAAAAATAGAGAACTTCACCAATTCTGACGAAGGATAATTTCAGCCACGGCACCCGTCTTCTTTGGCTCTTACTTTCCGCATCAAGCAGGCAGCGACAATCATTTCCTAGGCTTGATCATTTTTATTATCTATGTTTTCTGGAGACCAGTTTTAAGCCAGAATTTCACTTTTTATTTTAATTTTTCAGCTTTTTTTTCATCATTTTTTTATCCTGACTTCTTTTGATTTATTGTATGCTTCAATGCAATGGAAGAAATAAAGAATTGGAGACCTATATTACGTCTTCCAACAGAACGTAACGTTTGATTGAATTTCTGGGAAAAAAAGATTTTCTGGATCAAGGCAGTGAATTGCCGCTTGAGCGCTTGAGACAATCAGACCAAACCTTAGGAATAGCTGGGTGGTCGCTAGCACTTACTAATGAACACCATGGAATTTTGAAAAAGCCACCACAAATGTTCTTTCAGCCCTGTTGAGTGTGGATGAATAGAAGACAGGTGCTAGGCAAGGGTCATTCCTATCGATGGAGTCATGAAATGTGTGACTTTGGGGACGAACGTAGACCAGCGGATTGTGTACTCTGCCTAATGGCTGCTGTAGTAGAATCTTGGCAAAACCGTTTCCAAAGAGAGAAAAAAAATTGTACAAGGTTTGCTGCAAGATATGGTTGCCCTCACTCTCTGTTATAGGTTTGGAACCATTCCAAGATGCCATATAAGAAGACCGAGGAATTTGTTGGGGTTTAAGCTTCCCTGTAGGAGGAAGCGGGCCTAATTAGAATATTGCCTCCCATAATCCTTTGCAATGGCTTATGGTCATGAACTTTTTCTCACCGCTGTCTTAAAGTGTCCTTACGTGGTAGCTCTTAAAAGCTGGCCCACTTGAACAGCTAGCTTTGCGCAGTGGCAGTATCGTAGCCCATGAGGTCAATCCGAGGCGTGATTATTGCTAATTGAAAACTTTACCCAATACCCCGCCATGATGACTTGAAATAAAGTCAGCATTGGCAATTTTTGACAGGCTCTAAGGAGACTGAAAGATTGGTTTAATAAAAGTTTATGGCGCCCCATGTCTAGGGCGTGTCTTACGTGACTCCCGTTTCTTCCTGAGCTCTGTTGCACCATTCCTTCCGCTGGCTTCTTAGCATTTCCCTTTTACCTTTCTCTCCCACTGAATCCACTTGTTTCCGGCAGCACACTATTCTCACTACATGCTACGAATTCCCATCCTTCGGCTCATTGGCCTAGCATTTGCCTTTATGCAAATTGCTCCTTCGCACCCTGAATCCAGCTCAATTATTCACACCTAACCACCTGAAGGCACTAAAATTACTGGTAGCTAAGGAAAACAACGATCAGCCACGAGGTTTGGTAATCTTTTGTAGCCTTCTATCATTTGGATTATTTATTTGCTTTTTTTTTTTTTAACTTGCTTTATTATTTCACCACAGCCTAAAGGAAAGGCTTCCCAGCAGGCGTGCCTTTGAATGTACCCGTCATGTCATACTTACCTGGCAGGGGAGCAATAGCCATGATCCCTAAGGTGGCTCTCCCAGAGTGAGGCTGGTTCATTGCACTCCGTACCAGTTGATCTCTGCGATTTCCTCAAATGTGGGAAACTCGACTGCATAATTTATCGTAGTGGGGGACTGAGTTCGCGCTTTCCCCTGTGTTTGCTTGTTTGACAAAAATAGAGAACTTCACCAATTCTGACGAAGGATAATTTCAACCACGGCACCCGTCTTCTTTGGCTCTTACTTTCCGCATCAAGCAGGCAGCGACAATCATTTCCTAGGCTTGATCATTTTTATTATCTATGTTTTCTGGAGACCAGTTTTAAGCCAGAATTTCACTTTTTATTTTAACTTTTCAGCTTTTTTTTCATCATTTTTTTATCCTGACTTCTTTTGATTTATTGTATGCTTCAATGCAATGGAAGAAATAAAGAATTGGAGACCTATATTACGTCTTCCAACAGAACTTAACGTTTGATTGAATTTCTGGGAAAAAAAGATTTTCTGGATCAAGGCAGTGAATTTCCGCTTGAGACAATCAGACCAAACCTTAGGAATAGCTGGGTGGTTGCTAGCACTTACTAATGAACACCATGGAATTTTGAAATAGCCACCACAAATGTTCTTTCAGCCCTGTTGAGTGTGGATGAAGAGAAGACAGGTGCTAGGCAAGGGTCATTCCTATCGATGGAGTCATGAAATGTGTGACTTTGGGGACGAACGTAGACCAGCGATTGTGTACTCTGCCTAATGGCTGCTGTAGTAGAATCTTGGCAAAACTGTTTCCAAAGAGAGAAAAAAAATTGTACAAGGTTTGCTGCAAGATATGGTTGCCCTCACTCTCTGTTATAGGTTTGGAACCATTCCAAGATGCCATATAAGAAGACCGAGGAATTTGTTGGGGTTTAAGCTTCCCTGTAGGAGGAAGCGGGCCTAATTAGAATATTGCCTCCCATAATCCTTTGCAATGGCTTATGGTCATGAACTTTTTCTCACCGCTGTCTTAAAGTGTCCTTACGTGGTAGCTCTTAAAAGCTGGCCAACTTGAACAGTTATCTTTGCGCAGTAGCAGTATCGTAGCCCATGAGGTCAATCCGAGGCGTGATTATTGCTATTTGAAAACTTTACCCAATACCCTGCCATGATGACTTGAAATACAGTCAGCATTGGCAATTTTTGACAGGCTCTAAGGAGACTGAAAGATTGGTTTAATAAAAGTTTATGGCGCCCCATGTCTAGGGCGTGTCTTACGTGACTCCCGTTTCTTCCTGAGCTCTGTTGCACCATTCCTTCCGCTGGCTTCTTAGCATTTCCCTTTTACCTTTCTCTCCCACTGAATTCACTTGTTTCCGGCAGTACACTATTCTCACTACATGCTACGAATTCCCATCCTTCGGCTCATTGGCCTAGCATTTGCCTTTATGCAAATTGCTCCTTCGCACCCTGAATCCAGCTCAATTATTCACACCTAACCACCTGAAGGCACTAAAATTACTGGTAGCTAAGGAAAACAACGATCAGCCACGAGGTTTGGTAATCTTTTGTAGCCTTCTATCATTTGGATTATTTATTTGCTTTTTTTTTTTTTTTACTTGCTTTATTATTTCACCACAGCCTAAAGGAAAGGCTTCCCAGCGGTCGTGCCTTTGAATGTACCCGTCATGTCATACTTACCTGGCAGGGGAGCAATAGCCATGATCCCTAAGGTGGCTCTCCCAGAGTGAGGCTGGTTCATTGCACTCCGTACCAATTGACCTCTGCGATTTCCTCAAATGTGGGAAACTCGACTGCATAATTTATGGTAGTGGGGGACTGCGTTCGCGCTTTCCCCTGTGTTTGCTTGTTTGACAAAAATAGAGAACTTCACCAATTCTGACGAAGGATAATTTCAGCCACGGCACCCGTCTTCTTTGGCTCTTACTTTCCGCATCAAGCAGGCAGCGACAATCATTTCCTAGGCTTGATCATTTTTATTATCTATGTTTTCTGGAGACCAGTTTTAAGCCAGAATTTCACTTTTTATTTTAATTTTTCAGCTTTTTTTTCATCATTTTTTTATCCTGACTTCTTTTGATTTATTGTATGCTTCAATGCAATGGAAGAAATAAAGAATTGGAGACCTATATTACGTCTTCCAACAGAACTTAACGTTTGATTGAATTTCTGGGAAAAAAAGATTTTCTGGATCAAGGCAGTGAATTTCCGCTTGAGACAATCAGACCAAACCTTAGGAATAGCTGGGTGGTTGCTAGCACTTACTAATGAACACCATGGAATTTTGAAATAGCCACCACAAATGTTCTTTCAGCCCTGTTGAGTGTGGATGAAGAGAAGACAGGTGCTAGGCAAGGGTCATTCCTATCGATGGAGTCATGAAATGTGTGACTTTGGGGACGAACGTAGACCAGCGATTGTGTACTCTGCCTAATGGCTGCTGTAGTAGAATCTTGGCAAAACTGTTTCCAAAGAGAGAAAAAAAATTGTACAAGGTTTGCTGCAAGATATGGTTGCCCTCACTCTCTGTTATAGGTTTGGAACCATTCCAAGATGCCATATAAGAAGACCGAGGAATTTGTTGGGGTTTAAGCTTCCCTGTAGGAGGAAGCGGGCCTAATTAGAATATTGCCTCCCATAATCCTTTGCAATGGCTTATGGTCATGAACTTTTTCTCACCGCTGTCTTAAAGTGTCCTTACGTGGTAGCTCTTAAAAGCTGGCCCACTTGAACAGTTAGCTTTGCGCAGTGGCAGTATCGTAGCCCATGAGGTCAATCCGAGGCGTGATTATTGCTAATTGAAAACTTTACCCAATACCCTGCCATGATGACTTGAAATACAGTCAGCATTGGCAATTTTTGACAGGCTCTAAGGAGACTGAAAGATTGGTTTAATAAAAGTTTATGGCGCCCCATGTCTAGGGCGTGTCTTACGTGACTCCCGTTTCTTCCTGAGCTCTGTTGCACCATTCCTTCCGCTGGCTTCTTAGCATTTCCCTTTTACCTTTCTCTCCCACTGAATTCACTTGTTTCCGGCAGTACACTATTCTCACTACATGCTACGAATTCCCATCCTTCGGCTCATTGGCCTAGCATTTGCCTTCATGCAAATTGCTCCTTCGCACCCTGAATCCAGCTCAATTATTCACACCTAACCACCTGAAGGCACTAAAATTACTGGTAGCTAAGGAAAACAACGATCAGCCACGAGGTTTGGTAATCTTTTGTAGCCTTCTATCATTTGGATTATTTATTTGCTTTTTTTTTTTTTTAACTTGCTTTATTATTTCACCACAGCCTAAAGGAAAGGCTTCCCAGCGGGCGTGCCTTTGAATGTACCCGTCATGTCATACTTACCTGGCAGGGGAGCAATAGCCATGATCCCTAAGGTGGCTCTCCCAGAGTGAGGCTGGTTCATTGCACTCCGTACCAGTTGACCTCTGCGATTTCCTCAAATGTGGGAAACTCGACTGCATAATTTATGGTAGTGGGGGACTGCGTTCGCGCTTTCACCTGTGTTTGCTTGTTTGACAAAAATAGAGAACTTCACCAATTCTGACGAAGGATAATTTCAGCCACGGCACCCGTCTTCTTTGGTTCTTACTTTCCACATCAAGCAGGCAGCGACAATCATTTCCTAGGCTTGATCATTTTTATTATCTATGTTTTCTGGAGACCAGTTTTAAGCCAGAATTTCACTTTTATTTTAACTTTTCAGCTTTTTTTTCATCATTTTTTTATCCTGACTTCTTTTGATTTATTGTATGCTTCAATGCAATGGAAGAAATAAAGAATTGGAGACCTATATTACGTCTTCCAACAGAACGTAACGTTTGATTGAATTTCTGGGAAAAAAAGATTTTCTGGATCAAGGCAGTGAATTGCCGCTTGAGACAATCAGACCAAACCTTAGGAATAGCTGGGTGGTCGCTAGCACTTACTAATGAACACCATGGAATTTTGAAAAAGCCACCACAAATGTTCTTTCAGCCCTGTTGAGTGTGGATGAAGAGAAGACAGGTGCTAGGCAAGGGTCATTCCTATCGATGGAGTCATGAAATGTGTGACTTTGGGGACGAACGTAGACCAGCGGATTGTGTACTCTGCCTAATGGCTGCTGTAGTAGAATCTTGGCAAAACTGTTTCCAAAGAGAGAAAAAAAATTGTACAAGGTTTGCTGCAAGATATGGTTGCCCTCACTCTCTGTTATAGGTTTGGAACCATTACAATATGCCATATAAGAAGACCGAGGAATTTGTTGGGGTTTAAGCTTCCCTGTAGGAGGAAGCGGGCCTAATTAGAATATTGCCTCCCATAATCCTTTGCAATGGCTTATGGTCATGAACTTTTTCTCACCGCTGTCTTAAAGTTTCCTTACGTGGTAGCTCTTAAAAGCTTGCCCACTTGAACAGCTAGCTTTGCGCAGTGGCAGTATCGTAGCCCATGAGGTCAATCCGAGGCGTGATTATTGCTAATTGAAAACTTTACCCAATACCCCGCCATGATGACTTGAAATACAGTCAGCATTGGCAATTTTTGACAGGCTCTAAGGAGACTGAAAGATTGGTTTAATAAAAGTTTATGGCGCCCCATGTCTAGGGCGTGTCTTACGTGACTCCCGTTTCTTCCTGAGCTCTGTTGCACCATTCCTTCCGCTGGCTTCTTAGCATTTCCCTTTTACCTTTCTCTCCCACTGAATTCACTTGTTTCCGGCAGCACACTATTCTCACTACATGCTACGAATTCCCATCCTTCGGCTCATTGGCCTAGCATTTGCCTTTATGCAAATTGCTCCTTCGCACCCTGAATCCAGCTCAATTATTCACACCTAACCACCTGAAGGCACTAAAATTACTGGTAGCTAAGGAAAACAACGATCAGCCACGAGGTTTGGTAATCTTTTGTAGCCTTCTATCATTTGGATTATTTATTTGCTTTTTTTTTTTTTTTACTTGCTTTATTATTTCACCACAGCCTAAAGGAAAGGCTTCCCAGCGGTCGTGCCTTTGAATGTACCCGTCATGTCATACTTACCTGGCAGGGGAGCAATAGCCATGATCCCTAAGGTGGCTCTCCCAGAGTGAGGCTGGTTCATTGCACTCCGTACCAATTGACCTCTGCGATTTCCTCAAATGTGGGAAACTCGACTGCATAATTTATGGTAGTGGGGGACTGCGTTCGCGCTTTCCCCTGTGTTTGCTTGTTTGACAAAAATAGAGAACTTCACCAATTCTGACGAAGGATAATTTCAGCCACGGCACCCGTCTTCTTTGGCTCTTACTTTCCGCATCAAGCAAGCAGCGACAATCATTTCCTAGGCTTGATCATTTTTATTATCTATGTTTTCTGGAGACCAGTTTTAAGCCAGAATTTCACTTTTTATTTTAATTTTTCAGCTTTTTTTTCATCATTTTTTTATCCTGACTTCTTTTGATTTATTGTATGCTTCAATGCAATGGAAGAAATAAAGAATTGGAGACCTATATTACGTCTTCCAACAGAACTTAACGTTTGATTGAATTTCTGGGAAAAAAAGATTTTCTGGATCAAGGCAGTGAATTTCCGCTTGAGACAATCAGACCAAACCTTAGGAATAGCTGGGTGGTTGCTAGCACTTACTAATGAACACCATGGAATTTTGAAATAGCCACCACAAATGTTCTTTCAGCCCTGTTGAGTGTGGATGAAGAGAAGACAGGTGCTAGGCAAGGGTCATTCCTATCGATGGAGTCATGAAATGTGTGACTTTGGGGACGAACGTAGACCAGCGATTGTGTACTCTGCCTAATGGCTGCTGTAGTAGAATCTTGGCAAAACTGTTTCCAAAGAGAGAAAAAAAATTGTACAAGGTTTGCTGCAAGATATGGTTGCCCTCACTCTCTGTTATAGGTTTGGAACCATTCCAAGATGCCATATAAGAAGACCGAGGAATTTGTTGGGGTTTAAGCTTCCCTGTAGGAGGAAGCGGGCCTAATTAGAATATTGCCTCCCATAATCCTTTGCAATGGCTTATGGTCATGAACTTTTTCTCACCGCTGTCTTAAAGTGTCCTTACGTGGTAGCTCTTAAAAGCTGGCCCACTTGAACAGTTAGCTTTGCGCAGTGGCAGTATCGTAGCCCATGAGGTCAATCCGAGGCGTGATTATTGCTAATTGAAAACTTTACCCAATACCCTGCCATGATGACTTGAAATACAGTCAGCATTGGCAATTTTTGACAGGCTCTAAGGAGACTGAAAGATTGGTTTAATAAAAGTTTATGGCGCCCCATGTCTAGGGCGTGTCTTACGTGACTCCCGTTTCTTCCTGAGCTCTGTTGCACCATTCCTTCCGCTGGCTTCTTAGCATTTCCCTTTTACCTTTCTCTCCCACTGAATTCACTTGTTTCCGGCAGTACACTATTCTCACTACATGCTACGAATTCCCATCCTTCGGCTCATTGGCCTAGCATTTGCCTTTATGCAAATTGCTCCTTCGCACCCTGAATCCAGCTCAATTATTCACACCTAACCACCTGAAGGCACTAAAATTACTGGTAGCTAAGGAAAACAACGATCAGCCACGAGGTTTGGTAATCTTTTGTAGCCTTCTATCATTTGGATTATTTATTTGCTTTTTTTTTTTTTTAACTTGCTTTATTATTTCACCACAGCCTAAAGGAAAGGCTTCCCAGCGGGCGTGCCTTTGAATGTACCCGTCATGTCATACTTACCTGGCAGGGGAGCAATAGCCATGATCCCTAAGGTGGCTCTCCCAGAGTGAGGCTGGTTCATTGCACTCCGTACCAGTTGACCTCTGCGATTTCCTCAAATGTGGGAAACTCGACTGCATAATTTATGGTAGTGGGGGACTGCGTTCGCGCTTTCCCCTGTGTTTGCTTGTTTGACAAAAATAGAGAACTTCACCAATTCTGACGAAGGATAATTTCAGCCACGGCACCCGTCTTCTTTGGTTCTTACTTTCCACATCAAGCAGGCAGCGACAATCATTTCCTAGGCTTGATCATTTTTATTATCTATGTTTTCTGGAGACCAGTTTTAAGCCAGAATTTCACTTTTTATTTTAACTTTTCAGCTTTTTTTTCATCATTTTTTTATCCTGACTTCTTTTGATTTATTGTATGCTTCAATGCAATGGAAGAAATAAAGAATTGGAGACCTATATTACGTCTTCCAACAGAACGTAACGTTTGATTGAATTTCTGGGAAAAAAAGATTTTCTGGATCAAGGCAGTGAATTGCCGCTTGAGACAATCAGACCAAACCTTAGGAATAGCTGGGTGGTCGCTAGCACTTACTAATGAACACCATGGAATTTTGAAAAAGCCACCACAAATGTTCTTTCAGCCCTGTTGAGTGTGGATGAAGAGAAGACAGGTGCTAGGCAAGGGTCATTCCTATCGATGGAGTCATGAAATGTGTGACTTTGGGGACGAACGTAGACCAGCGATTGTGTACTCTGCCTAATGGCTGCTGTAGTAGAATCTTGGCAAAACTGTTTCCAAAGAGAGAAAAAAAATTGTACAAGGTTTGCTGCAAGATATGGTTGCCCTCACTCTCTGTTATAGGTTTGGAACCATTCCAAGATGCCATATAAGAAGACCGAGGAATTTGTTGGGGTTTAAGCTTCCCTGTAGGAGGAAGCGGGCCTAATTAGAATATTGCCTCCCATAATCCTTTGCAATGGCTTATGGTCATGAACTTTTTCTCACCGCTGTCTTAAAGTGTCCTTACGTGGTAGCTCTTAAAAGCTTGCCCACTTGAACAGCTAGCTTTGCGCAGTGGCAGTATCGTAGCCCATGAGGTCAATCCGAGGCGTGATTATTGCTAATTGAAAACTTTACCCAATACCCCGCCATGATGACTTGAAATACAGTCAGCATTGGCAATTTTTGACAGGCTCTAAGGAGACTGAAAGATTGGTTTAATAAAAGTTTATGGCGCCCCATGTCTAGGGCGTGTCTTACGTGACTCCCGTTTCTTCCTGAGCTCTGTTGCACCATTCCTTCCGCTGGCTTCTTAGCATTTCCCTTTTACCTTTCTCTCCCACTGAATTCACTTGTTTCCGGCAGCACACTATTCTCACTACATGCTACGAATTCCCATCCTTCGGCTCATTGGCCTAGCATTTGCCTTTATGCAAATTGCTCCTTCGCACCCTGAATCCAGCTCAATTATTCACACCTAACCACCTGAAGGCACTAAAATTACTGGTAGCTAAGGAAAACAACGATCAGCCACGAGGTTTGGTAATCTTTTGTAGCCTTCTATCATTTGGATTATTTATTTGCTTTTTTTTTTTTTTTACTTGCTTTATTATTTCACCACAGCCTAAAGGAAAGGCTTCCCAGCGGTCGTGCCTTTGAATGTACCCGTCATGTCATACTTACCTGGCAGGGGAGCAATAGCCATGATCCCTAAGGTGGCTCTCCCAGAGTGAGGCTGGTTCATTGCACTCCGTACCAATTGACCTCTGCGATTTCCTCAAATGTGGGAAACTCGACTGCATAATTTATGGTAGTGGGGGACTGCGTTCGTGCTTTCCCCTGTGTTTGCTTGTTTGACAAAAATAGAGAACTTCACCAATTCTGACGAAGGATAATTTCAGCCACGGCACCCGTCTTCTTTGGCTCTTACTTTCCGCATCAAGCAGGCAGCGACAATCATTTCCTAGGCTTGATCATTTTTATTATCTATGTTTTCTGGAGACCAGTTTTAAGCCAGAATTTCACTTTTTATTTTAATTTTTCAGCTTTTTTTTCATCATTTTTTTATCCTGACTTCTTTTGATTTATTGTATGCTTCAATGCAATGGAAGAAATAAAGAATTGGAGACCTATATTACGTCTTCCAACAGAACGTAACGTTTGATTGAATTTCTGGGAAAAAAAGATTTTCTGGATCAAGGCAGTGAATTGCCGCTTGAGCGCTTGAGACAATCAGACCAAACCTTAGGAATAGCTGGGTGGTCGCTAGCACTTACTAATGAACACCATGGAATTTTGAAAAAGCCACCACAAATGTTCTTTCAGCCCTGTTGAGTGTGGATGAATAGAAGACAGGTGCTAGGCAAGGGTCATTCCTATCGATGGAGTCATGAAATGTGTGACTTTGGGGACGAACGTAGACCAGCGGATTGTGTACTCTGCCTAATGGCTGCTGTAGTAGAATCTTGGCAAAACCGTTTCCAAAGAGAGAAAAAAAATTGTACAAGGTTTGCTGCAAGATATGGTTGCCCTCACTCTCTGTTATAGGTTTGGAACCATTCCAAGATGCCATATAAGAAGACCGAGGAATTTGTTGGGGTTTAAGCTTCCCTGTAGGAGGAAGCGGGCCTAATTAGAATATTGCCTCCCATAATCCTTTGCAATGGCTTATGGTCATGAACTTTTTCTCACCGCTGTCTTAAAGTGTCCTTACGTGGTAGCTCTTAAAAGCTGGCCCACTTGAACAGCTAGCTTTGCGCAGTGGCAGTATCGTAGCCCATGAGGTCAATCCGAGGCGTGATTATTGCTAATTGAAAACTTTACCCAATACCCCGCCATGATGACTTGAAATAAAGTCAGCATTGGCAATTTTTGACAGGCTCTAAGGAGACTGAAAGATTGGTTTAATAAAAGTTTATGGCGCCCCATGTCTAGGGCGTGTCTTACGTGACTCCCGTTTCTTCCTGAGCTCTGTTGCACCATTCCTTCCGCTGGCTTCTTAGCATTTCCCTTTTACCTTTCTCTCCCACTGAATCCACTTGTTTCCGGCAGCACACTATTCTCACTACATGCTACGAATTCCCATCCTTCGGCTCATTGGCCTAGCATTTGCCTTTATGCAAATTGCTCCTTCGCACCCTGAATCCAGCTCAATTATTCACACCTAACCACCTGAAGGCACTAAAATTACTGGTAGCTAAGGAAAACAACGATCAGCCACGAGGTTTGGTAATCTTTTGTAGCCTTCTATCATTTGGATTATTTATTTGCTTTTTTTTTTTTTTAACTTGCTTTATTATTTCACCACAGCCTAAAGGAAAGGCTTCCCAGCAGGCGTGCCTTTGAATGTACCCGTCATGTCATACTTACCTGGCAGGGGAGCAATAGCCATGATCCCTAAGGTGGCTCTCCCAGAGTGAGGCTGGTTCATTGCACTCCGTACCAGTTGATCTCTGCGATTTCCTCAAATGTGGGAAACTCGACTGCATAATTTATCGTAGTGGGGGACTGCGTTCGCGCTTTCCCCTGTGTTTGCTTGTTTGACAAAAATAGAGAACTTCACCAATTCTGACGAAGGATAATTTCAACCACGGCACCCGTCTTCTTTGGCTCTTACTTTCCGCATCAAGCAGGCAGCGACAATCATTTCCTAGGCTTGATCATTTTTATTATCTATGTTTTCTGGAGACCAGTTTTAAGCCAGAATTTCACTTTTTATTTTAACTTTTCAGCTTTTTTTTCATCATTTTTTTATCCTGACTTCTTTTGATTTATTGTATGCTTCAATGCAATGGAAGAAATAAAGAATTGGAGACCTATATTACGTCTTCCAACAGAACTTAACGTTTGATTGAATTTCTGGGAAAAAAAGATTTTCTGGATCAAGGCAGTGAATTTCCGCTTGAGACAATCAGACCAAACCTTAGGAATAGCTGGGTGGTTGCTAGCACTTACTAATGAACACCATGGAATTTTGAAATAGCCACCACAAATGTTCTTTCAGCCCTGTTGAGTGTGGATGAAGAGAAGACAGGTGCTAGGCAAGGGTCATTCCTATCGATGGAGTCATGAAATGTGTGACTTTGGGGACGAACGTAGACCAGCGATTGTGTACTCTGCCTAATGGCTGCTGTAGTAGAATCTTGGCAAAACTGTTTCCAAAGAGAGAAAAAAAATTGTACAAGGTTTGCTGCAAGATATGGTTGCCCTCACTCTCTGTTATAGGTTTGGAACCATTCCAAGATGCCATATAAGAAGACCGAGGAATTTGTTGGGGTTTAAGCTTCCCTGTAGGAGGAAGCGGGCCTAATTAGAATATTGCCTCCCATAATCCTTTGCAATGGCTTATGGTCATGAACTTTTTCTCACCGCTGTCTTAAAGTGTCCTTACGTGGTAGCTCTTAAAAGCTGGCCAACTTGAACAGCTATCTTTGCGCAGTAGCAGTATCGTAGCCCATGAGGTCAATCCGAGGCGTGATTATTGCTATTTGAAAACTTTACCCAATACCCTGCCATGATGACTTGAAATACAGTCAGCATTGGCAATTTTTGACAGGCTCTAAGGAGACTGAAAGATTGGTTTAATAAAAGTTTATGGCGCCCCATGTCTAGGGCGTGTCTTACGTGACTCCCGTTTCTTCCTGAGCTCTGTTGCACCATTCCTTCCGCTGGCTTCTTAGCATTTCCCTTTTACCTTTCTCTCCCACTGAATTCACTTGTTTCCGGCAGTACACTATTCTCACTACATGCTACGAATTCCCATCCTTCGGCTCATTGGCCTAGCATTTGCCTTTATGCAAATTGCTCCTTCGCACCCTGAATCCAGCTCAATTATTCACACCTAACCACCTGAAGGCACTAAAATTACTGGTAGCTAAGGAAAACAACGATCAGCCACGAGGTTTGGTAATCTTTTGTAGCCTTCTATCATTTGGATTATTTATTTGCTTTTTTTTTTTTTTTACTTGCTTTATTATTTCACCACAGCCTAAAGGAAAGGCTTCCCAGCGGTCGTGCCTTTGAATGTACCCGTCATGTCATACTTACCTGGCAGGGGAGCAATAGCCATGATCCCTAAGGTGGCTCTCCCAGAGTGAGGCTGGTTCATTGCACTCCGTACCAATTGACCTCTGCGATTTCCTCAAATGTGGGAAACTCGACTGCATAATTTATGGTAGTGGGGGACTGCGTTCGCGCTTTCCCCTGTGTTTGCTTGTTTGACAAAAATAGAGAACTTCACCAATTCTGACGAAGGATAATTTCAGCCACGGCACCCGTCTTCTTTGGCTCTTACTTTCCGCATCAAGCAGGCAGCGACAATCATTTCCTAGGCTTGATCATTTTTATTATCTATGTTTTCTGGAGACCAGTTTTAAGCCAGAATTTCACTTTTTATTTTAATTTTTCAGCTTTTTTTTCATCATTTTTTTATCCTGACTTCTTTTGATTTATTGTATGCTTCAATGCAATGGAAGAAATAAAGAATTGGAGACCTATATTACATCTTCCAACAGAACGTAACGTTTGATTGAATTTCTGGGAAAAAAAGATTTTCTGGATCAAGGCAGTGAATTGCCGCTTGAGACAATCAGACCAAACCTTAGGAATAGCTGGGTGGTCGCTAGCACTTACTAATGAACACCATGGAATTTTGAAAAAGCCACCACAAATGTTCTTTCAGCCCTGTTGAGTGTGGATGAAGAGAAGACAGGTGCTAGGCAAGGGTCATTCCTATCGATGGAGTCATGAAATGTGTGACTTTGGGGACGAACGTAGACCAGCGGATTGTGTACTCTGCCTAATGGCTGCTGTAGTAGAATCTTGGCAAAACAGTTTCCAAAGAGAGAAAAAAAATTGTACAAGGTTTGCTGCAAGATATGGTTGCCCTCACTCTCTGTTATAGGTTTGGAACCATTCCAAGATGCCATATAAGAAGACCGAGGAATTTGTTGGGGTTTAAGCTTCCCTGTAGGAGGAAGCGGGCCTAATTAGAATATTGCCTCCCATAATCCTTTGCAATGGCTTATGGTCATGAACTTTTTCTCACCGCTGTCTTAAAGTGTCCTTACGTGGTAGCTCTTAAAAGCTTGCCCACTTGAACGGCTAGCTTTGCGCAGTGGCAGTATCGTAGCCCATGAGGTCAATCCGAGGCGTGATTATTGCTAATTGAAAACTTTACCCAATACCCCGCCATGATGACTTGAAATACAGTCAGCATTGGCAATTTTTGACAGGCTCTAAGGAGACTGAAAGATTGGTTTAATAAAAGTTTATGGCGCCCCATGTCTAGGGCGTGTCTTACGTGACTCCCGTTTCTTCCTGAGCTCTGTTGCACCATTCCTTCCGCTGGCTTCTTAGCATTTCCCTTTTACCTTTCTCTCCCACTGAATTCACTTGTTTCCGGCAGCACACTATTCTCACTACATGCTACGAATTCCCATCCTTCGGCTCATTGGCCTAGCATTTGCCTTTATGCAAATTGCTCCTTCGCACCCTGAATCCAGCTCAATTATTCACACCTAACCACCTGAAGGCACTAAAATTACTGGTAGCTAAGGAAAACAACGATCAGCCACGAGGTTTGGTAATCTTTTGTAGCCTTCTATCATTTGGATTATTTATTTGCTTTTTTTTTTTTTTTACTTGCTTTATTATTTCACCACAGCCTAAAGGAAAGGCTTCCCAGCGGTCGTGCCTTTGAATGTACCCGTCATGTCATACTTACCTGGCAGGGGAGCAATAGCCATGATCCCTAAGGTGGCTCTCCCAGAGTGAGGCTGGTTCATTGCACTCCGTACCAATTGACCTCTGCGATTTCCTCAAATGTGGGAAACTCGACTGCATAATTTATGGTAGTGGGGGACTGCGTTCGTGCTTTCCCCTGTGTTTGCTTGTTTGACAAAAATAGAGAACTTCACCAATTCTGACGAAGGATAATTTCAGCCACGGCACCCGTCTTCTTTGGCTCTTACTTTCCGCATCAAGCAGGCAGCGACAATCATTTCCTAGGCTTGATCATTTTTATTATCTATGTTTTCTGGAGACCAGTTTTAAGCCAGAATTTCACTTTTTATTTTAATTTTTCAGCTTTTTTTTCATCATTTTTTTATCCTGACTTCTTTTGATTTATTGTATGCTTCAATGCAATGGAAGAAATAAAGAATTGGAGACCTATATTACGTCTTCCAACAGAACGTAACGTTTGATTGAATTTCTGGGAAAAAAAGATTTTCTGGATCAAGGCAGTGAATTGCCGCTTGAGCGCTTGAGACAATCAGACCAAACCTTAGGAATAGCTGGGTGGTCGCTAGCACTTACTAATGAACACCATGGAATTTTGAAAAAGCCACCACAAATGTTCTTTCAGCCCTGTTGAGTGTGGATGAAGAGAAGACAGGTGCTAGGCAAGGGTCATTCCTATCGATGGAGTCATGAAATGTGTGACTTTGGGGACGAACGTAGACCAGCGGATTGTGTACTCTGCCTAATGGCTGCTGTAGTAGAATCTTGGCAAAACCGTTTCCAAAGAGAGAAAAAAAATTGTACAAGGTTTGCTGCAAGATATGGTTGCCCTCACTCTCTGTTATAGGTTTGGAACCATTCCAAGATGCCATATAAGAAGACCGAGGAATTTGTTGGGGTTTAAGCTTCCCTGTAGGAGGAAGCGGGCCTAATTAGAATATTGCCTCCCATAATCCTTTGCAATGGCTTATGGTCATGAACTTTTTCTCACCGCTGTCTTAAAGTGTCCTTACGTGGTAGCTCTTAAAAGCTGGCCCACTTGAACAGCTAGCTTTGCGCAGTGGCAGTATCGTAGCCCATGAGGTCAATCCGAGGCGTGATTATTGCTAATTGAAAACTTTACCCAATACCCCGCCATGATGACTTGAAATAAAGTCAGCATTGGCAATTTTTGACAGGCTCTAAGGAGACTGAAAGATTGGTTTAATAAAAGTTTATGGCGCCCCATGTCTAGGGCGTGTCTTACGTGACTCCCGTTTCTTCCTGAGCTCTGTTGCACCATTCCTTCCGCTGGCTTCTTAGCATTTCCCTTTTACCTTTCTCTCCCACTGAATCCACTTGTTTCCGGCAGCACACTATTCTCACTACATGCTACGAATTCCCATCCTTCGGCTCATTGGCCTAGCATTTGCCTTTATGCAAATTGCTCCTTCGCACCCTGAATCCAGCTCAATTATTCACACCTAACCACCTGAAGGCACTAAAATTACTGGTAGCTAAGGAAAACAACGATCAGCCACGAGGTTTGGTAATCTTTTGTAGCCTTCTATCATTTGGATTATTTATTTGCTTTTTTTTTTTTTTAACTTGCTTTATTATTTCACCACAGCCTAAAGGAAAGGCTTCCCAGCAGGCGTGCCTTTGAATGTACCCGTCATGTCATACTTACCTGGCAGGGGAGCAATAACCATGATCCCTAAGGTGGCTCCCCCAGAGTGAGGCTGGTTCATTGCACTCCGTACCAGTTGATCTCTGCGATTTCCTCAAATGTGGGAAACTCGACTGCATAATTTATCGTAGTGGGGGACTGCGTTCGCGCTTTCCCCTGTGTTTGCTTGTTTGACAAAAATAGAGAACTTCACCAATTCTGACGAAGGATAATTTCAACCACGGCACCCGTCTTCTTTGGTTCTTACTTTCCGCATCAAGCAGGCAGCGACAATTATTTCCTAGGCTTGATCATTTTTATTATCTATGTTTTCTGGAGACCAGTTTTAAGCCAGAATTTCACTTTTTATTTTAACTTTTCAGCTTTTTTTTCATCATTTTTTTATCCTGACTTCTTTTGATTTATTGTATGCTTCAATGCAATGGAAGAAATAAAGAATTGGAGACCTATATTACGTCTTCCAACAGAACTTAACGTTTGATTGAATTTCTGGGAAAAAAAGATTTTCTGGATCAAGGCAGTGAATTTCCGCTTGAGACAATCAGACCAAACCTTAGGAATAGCTGGGTGGTTGCTAGCACTTACT
The DNA here is from genome assembly GCF_036172605.1 of Pelobates fuscus. NCBI lineage: Eukaryota > Metazoa > Chordata > Amphibia > Anura > Pelobatidae > Pelobates > Pelobates fuscus. Next base: position 352,876,071 of record NC_086318.1, on the reverse strand, counting down.
AATGAACACCATGGAATTTTGAAATAGCCACCACAAATGTTCTTTCAGCCCTGTTGAGTGTGGATGAAGAGAAGACAGGTGCTAGGCAAGGGTCATTCCTATCGATGGAGTCATGAAATGTGTGACTTTGGGGACGAACGTAGACCAGCGATTGTGTACTCTGCCTAATGGCTGCTGTAGTAGAATCTTGGCAAAACTGTTTCCAAAGAGAGAAAAAAAATTGTACAAGGTTTGCTGCAAGATATGGTTGCCCTCACTCTCTGTTATAGGTTTGGAACCATTCCAAGATGCCATATAAGAAGACCGAGGAATTTGTTGGGGTTTAAGCTTCCCTGTAGGAGGAAGCGGGCCTAATTAGAATATTGCCTCCCATAATCCTTTGCAATGGCTTATGGTCATGAACTTTTTCTCACCGCTGTCTTAAAGTGTCCTTACGTGGTAGCTCTTAAAAGCTGGCCAACTTGAACAGTTATCTTTGCGCAGTAGCAGTATCGTAGCCCATGAGGTCAATCCGAGGCGTGATTATTGCTATTTGAAAACTTTACCCAATACCCTGCCATGATGACTTGAAATACAGTCAGCATTGGCAATTTTTGACAGGCTCTAAGGAGACTGAAAGATTGGTTTAATAAAAGTTTATGGCGCCCCATGTCTAGGGCGTGTCTTATGTGACTCCCGTTTCTTCCTGAGCTCTGTTGCACCATTCCTTCCGCTGGCTTCTTAGCATTTCCCTTTTACCTTTCTCTCCCACTGAATTCACTTGTTTCCGGCAGTACACTATTCTCACTACATGCTACGAATTCCCATCCTTCGGCTCATTGGCCTAGCATTTGCCTTTATGCAAATTGCTCCTTCGCACCCTGAATCCAGCTCAATTATTCACACCTAACCACCTGAAGGCACTAAAATTACTGGTAGCTAAGGAAAACAACGATCAGCCACGAGGTTTGGTAATCTTTTGTAGCCTTCTATCATTTGGATTATTTATTTGCTTTTTTTTTTTTTTAACTTGCTTTATTATTTCACCACAGCCTAAAGGAAAGGCTTCCCAGCGGGCGTGCCTTTGAATGTACCCGTCATGTCATACTTACCTGGCAGGGGAGCAATAGCCATGATCCCTAAGGTGGCTCTCCCAGAGTGAGGCTGGTTCATTGCACTCCGTACCAGTTGACCTCTGCGATTTCCTCAAATGTGGGAAACTCGACTGCATAATTTATGGTAGTGGGGGACTGCGTTCGCGCTTTCCCCTGTGTTTGCTTGTTTGACAAAAATAGAGAACTTCACCAATTCTGACGAAGGATAATTTCAGCCACGGCACCCGTCTTCTTTGGTTCTTACTTTCCACATCAAGCAGGCAGCGACAATCATTTCCTAGGCTTGATCATTTTTATTATCTATGTTTTCTGGAGACCAGTTTTAAGCCAGAATTTCACTTTTTATTTTAACTTTTCAGCTTTTTTTTTCATCATTTTTTTATCCTGACTTCTTTTGATTTATTGTATGCTTCAATGCAATGGAAGAAATAAAGAATTGGAGACCTATATTACGTCTTCCAACAGAACGTAACGTTTGATTGAATTTCTGGGAAAAAAAGATTTTCTGGATCAAGGCAGTGAATTGCCGCTTGAGACAATCAGACCAAACCTTAGGAATAGCTGGGTGGTCGCTAGCACTTACTAATGAACACCATGGAATTTTGAAAAAGCCACCACAAATGTTCTTTCAGCCCTGTTGAGTGTGGATGAAGAGAAGACAGGTGCTAGGCAAGGGTCATTCCTATCGATGGAGTCATGAAATGTGTGACTTTGGGGACGAACGTAGACCAGCGGATTGTGTACTCTGCCTAATGGCTGCTGTAGTAGAATCTTGGCAAAACAGTTTCCAAAGAGAGAAAAAAAATTGTACAAGGTTTGCTGCAAGATATGGTTGCCCTCACTCTCTGTTATAGGTTTGGAACCATTCCAAGATGCCATATAAGAAGACCGAGGAATTTGTTGGGGTTTAAGCTTCCCTGTAGGAGGAAGCGGGCCTAATTAGAATATTGCCTCCCATAATCCTTTGCAATGGCTTATGGTCATGAACTTTTTCTCACCGCTGTCTTAAAGTGTCCTTACGTGGTAGCTCTTAAAAGCTTGCCCACTTGAACAGCTAGCTTTGCGCAGTGGCAGTATCGTAGCCCATGAGGTCAATCCGAGGCGTGATTATTGCTAATTGAAAACTTTACCCAATACCACGCCATGATGACTTGAAATACAGTCAGCATTGGCAATTTTTTACAGGCTCTAAGGAGACTGAAAGATTGGTTTAATAAAAGTTTATGGCGCCCCATGTCTAGGGCGTGTCTTACGTGACTCCCGTTTCTTCCTGAGCTCTGTTGCACCATTCCTTCCGCTGGCTTCTTAGCATTTCCCTTTTACCTTTCTCTCCCACTGAATTCACTTGTTTCCGGCAGCACACTATTCTCACTACATGCTACGAATTCCCATCCTTCGGCTCATTGGCCTAGCATTTGCCTTTATGCAAATTGCTCCTTCGCACCCTGAATCCAGCTCAATTATTCACACCTAACCACCTGAAGGCACTAAAATTACTGGTAGCTAAGGAAAACAACGATCAGCCACGAGGTTTGGTAATCTTTTGTAGCCTTCTATCATTTGGATTATTTATTTGCTTTTTTTTTTTTTTTACTTGCTTTATTATTTCACCACAGCCTAAAGGAAAGGCTTCCCAGCGGTCGTGCCTTTGAATGTACCCGTCATGTCATACTTACCTGGCAGGGGAGCAATAGCCATGATCCCTAAGGTGGCTCTCCCCGAGTGAGGCTGGTTCATTGCACTCCGTACCAATTGACCTCTGCGATTTCCTCAAATGTGGGAAACTCGACTGCATAATTTATGGTAGTGGGGGACTGCGTTCGCGCTTTCCCCTGTGTTTGCTTGTTTGACAAAAATAGAGAACTTCACCAATTCTGACGAAGGATAATTTCAGCCACGGCACCCGTCTTCTTTGGCTCTTACTTTCCGCATCAAGCAGGCAGCGACAATCATTTCCTAGGCTTGATCATTTTTATTATCTATGTTTTCTGGAGACCAGTTTTAAGCCAGAATTTCACTTTTTATTTTAATTTTTCAGCTTTTTTTTCATAATTTTTTTATCCTGACTTCTTTTGATTTATTGTATGCTTCAATGCAATGGAAGAAATAAAGAATTGGAGACCTATATTACGTCTTCCAACAGAACGTAACGTTTGATTGAATTTCTGGGAAAAAAAGATTTTCTGGATCAAGGCAGTGAATTGCCGCTTGAGCGCTTGAGACAATCAGACCAAACCTTAGGAATAGCTGGGTGGTCGCTAGCACTTACTAATGAACACCATGGAATTTTGAAAAAGCCACCACAAATGTTCTTTCAGCCCTGTTGAGTGTGGATGAAGAGAAGACAGGTGCTAGGCAAGGGTCATTCCTATCGATGGAGTCATGAAATGTGTGACTTTGGGGACGAACGTAGACCAGCGGATTGTGTACTCTGCCTAATGGCTGCTGTAGTAGAATCTTGGCAAAACCGTTTCCAAAGAGAGAAAAAAAATTGTACAAGGTTTGCTGCAAGATATGGTTGCCCTCACTCTCTGTTATAGGTTTGGAACCATTCCAAGATGCCATATAAGAAGACCGAGGAATTTGTTGGGGTTTAAGCTTCCCTGTAGGAGGAAGCGGGCCTAATTAGAATATTGCCTCCCATAATCCTTTGCAATGGCTTATGGTCATGAACTTTTTCTCACCGCTGTCTTAAAGTGTCCTTACGTGGTAGCTCTTAAAAGCTGACCCACTTGAACAGCTAGCTTTGCGCAGTGGCAGTATCGTAGCCCATGAGGTCAATCCGAGGCGTGATTATTGCTAATTGAAAACTTTACCCAATACCCCGCCATGATGACTTGAAATAAAGTCAGCATTGGCAATTTTTGACAGGCTCTAAGGAGACTGAAAGATTGGTTTAATAAAAGTTTATGGCGCCCCATGTCTAGGGCGTGTCTTACGTGACTCCCGTTTCTTCCTGAGCTCTGTTGCACCATTCCTTCCGCTGGCTTCTTAGCATTTCCCTTTTACCTTTCTCTCCCACTGAATCCACTTGTTTCCGGCAGCACACTATTCTCACTACATGCTACGAATTCCCATCCTTCGGCTCATTGGCCTAGCATTTGCCTTTATGCAAATTGCTCCTTCGCACCCTGAATCCAGCTCAATTATTCACACCTAACCACCTGAAGGCACTAAAATTACTGGTAGCTAAGGAAAACAACGATCAGCCACGAGGTTTGGTAATCTTTTGTAGCCTTCTATCATTTGGATTATTTATTTGCTTTCTTTTTTTTTTAACTTGCTTTATTATTTCACCACAGCCTAAAGGAAAGGCTTCCCAGCAGGCGTGCCTTTGAATGTACCCGTCATGTCATACTTACCTGGCAGGGGAGCAATAGCCATGATCCCTAAGGTGGCTCTCCCAGAGTGAGGCTGGTTCATTGCACTCCGTACCAGTTGATCTCTGCGATTTCCTCAAATGTGGGAAACTCGACTGCATAATTTATCGTAGTGGGGGACTGCATTCGCGCTTTCCCCTGTGTTTGCTTGTTTGACAAAAATAGAGAACTTCACCAATTCTGACGAAGGATAATTTCAACCACGGCACCCGTCTTCTTTGGCTCTTACTTTCCGCATCAAGCAGGCAGCGACAATCATTTCCTAGGCTTGATCATTTTTATTATCTATGTTTTCTGGAGACCAGTTTTAAGCCAGAATTTCACTTTTTATTTTAACTTTTCAGCTTTTTTTTCATCATTTTTTTATCCTGACTTCTTTTGATTTATTGTATGCTTCAATGCAATGGAAGAAATAAAGAATTGGAGACCTATATTACGTCTTCCAACAGAACTTAACGTTTGATTGAATTTCTGGGAAAAAAAGATTTTCTGGATCAAGGCAGTGAATTTCCGCTTGAGACAATCAGACCAAACCTTAGGAATAGCTGGGTGGTTGCTAGCACTTACTAATGAACACCATGGAATTTTGAAATAGCCACCACAAATGTTCTTTCAGCCCTGTTGAGTGTGGATGAAGAGAAGACAGGTGCTAGGCAAGGGTCATTCCTATCGATGGAGTCATGAAATGTGTGACTTTGGGGACGAACGTAGACCAGCGATTGTGTACTCTGCCTAATGGCTGCTGTAGTAGAATCTTGGCAAAACTGTTTCCAAAGAGAGAAAAAAAATTGTACAAGGTTTGCTGCAAGATATGGTTGCCCTCACTCTCTGTTATAGGTTTGGAACCATTCCAAGATGCCATATAAGAAGACCGAGGAATTTGTTGGGGTTTAAGCTTCCCTGTAGGAGGAAGCGGGCCTAATTAGAATATTGCCTCCCATAATCCTTTGCAATGGCTTATGGTCATGAACTTTTTCTCACCGCTGTCTTAAAGTGTCCTTACGTGGTAGCTCTTAAAAGCTGGCCCACTTGAACAGTTAGCTTTGCGCAGTGGCAGTATCGTAGCCCATGAGGTCAATCCGAGGCGTGATTATTGCTAATTGAAAACTTTACCCAATACCCTGCCATGATGACTTGAAATACAGTCAGCATTGGCAATTTTTGACAGGCTCTAAGGAGACTGAAAGATTGGTTTAATAAAAGTTTATGGCGCCCCATGTCTAGGGCGTGTCTTACGTGACTCCCGTTTCTTCCTGAGCTCTGTTGCACCATTCCTTCCGCTGGCTTCTTAGCATTTCCCTTTTACCTTTCTCTCCCACTGAATTCACTTGTTTCCGGCAGCACACTATTCTCACTACATGCTACGAATTCCCATCCTTCGGCTCATTGGCCTAGCATTTGCCTTTATGCAAATTGCTCCTTCGCACCCTGAATCCAGCTCAATTATTCACACCTAACCACCTGAAGGCACTAAAATTACTGGTAGCTAAGGAAAACAACGATCAGCCACGAGGTTTGGTAATCTTTTGTAGCCTTCTATCATTTGGATTATTTATTTGCTTTTTTTTTTTTTTAACTTGCTTTATTATTTCACCACAGCCTAAAGGAAAGGCTTCCCAGCGGGCGTGCCTTTGAATGTACCCGTCATGTCATACTTACCTGGCAGGGGAGCAATAGCCATGATCCCTAAGGTGGCTCTCCCAGAGTGAGGCTGGTTCATTGCACTCCGTACCAGTTGACCTCTGCGATTTCCTCAATTGTGGGAAACTTGACTGCATAATTTATGGTAGTGGGGGACTGCGTTCGCGCTTTCCCCTGTGTTTGCTTGTTTGACAAAAATAGAGAACTTCACCAATTCTGACGAAGGAGAATTTCAGCCACGGCACCCGTCTTCTTTGGCTCTTACTTTCCACATCAAGCAGGCAGCGACAATCATTTCCTAGGTTTGATCATTTTTATTATCTATGTTTTCTGGAGACCAGTTTTAAGCCAGAATTTCACTTTTTATTTTAACTTTTCAGCTTTTTTTTCATCATTTTTTTATCCTGACTTCTTTTGATTTATTGTATGCTTCAATGCAATGGAAGAAATAAAGAATTGGAGACCTATATTACGTCTTCCAACAGAACGTAACGTTTGATTGAATTTCTGGGAAAAAAAGATTTTCTGGATCAAGGCAGTGAATTGCCGCTTGAGACAATCAGACCAAACCTTAGGAATAGCTGGGTGGTCGCTAGCACTTACTAATGAACACCATGGAATTTTGAAAAAGCCACCACAAATGTTCTTTCAGCCCTGTTGAGTGTGGATGAAGAGAAGACAGGTGCTAGGCAAGGGTCATTCCTATCGATGGAGTCATGAAATGTGTGACTTTGGGGACGAACGTAGACCAGCGGATTGTGTACTCTGCCTAATGGCTGCTGTAGTAGAATCTTGGCAAAACTGTTTCCAAAGAGAGAAAAAAAATTGTACAAGGTTTGCTGCAAGATATGGTTGCCCTCACTCTCTGTTATAGGTTTGGAACCATTCCAAGATGCCATATAAGAAGACCGAGGAATTTGTTGGGGTTTAAGCTTCCCTGTAGGAGGAAGCGGGCCTAATTAGAATATTGCCTCCCATAATCCTTTGCAATGGCTTATGGTCATGAACTTTTTCTCACCGCTGTCTAAAAGTGTCCTTACGTGGTAGCTCTTAAAAGCTGGCCCACTTGAACAGCTAGCTTTGCGCAGTGGCAGTATCGTAGCCCATGAGGTCAATCCGAGGCGTGATTATTGCTAATTGAAAACTTTACCCAATACCCCGCCATGATGACTTGAAATAAAGTCAGCATTGGCAATTTTTGACAGGCTCTAAGGAGACTGAAAGATTGGTTTAATAAAAGTTTATGGCGCCCCATGTCTAGGGCGTGTCTTACGTGACTCCCGTTTCTTCCTGAGCTCTGTTGCACCATTCCTTCCGCTGGCTTCTTAGCATTTCCCTTTTACCTTTCTCTCCCACTGAATCCACTTGTTTCCGGCAGCACACTATTCTCACTCCATGCTACGAATTCCCATCCTTCGGCTCATTGGCCTAGCATTTGCCTTTATGCAGATTGCTCCTTCGCACCCTGAATCCAGCTCAATTATTCACACCTAACCACCTGAAGGCACTAAAATTACTGGTAGCTAAGGAAAACAACGATCAGCCACGAGGTTTGGTAATCTTTTGTAGCCTTCTATCATTTGGATTATTTATTTGCTTTTTTTTTTTTTAACTTGCTTTATTATTTCACCACAGCCTAAAGGAAAGGCTTCCCAGCGGGCGTGCCTTTGAATGTACCTGTCATGTCATACTTACCTGGCAGGGGAGCAATAGCCATGATTCCTAAGGTGGCTCTCCCAGAGTGAGGCTGGTTCATTGCACTCCGTACCAGTTGACCTCTGCGATTTCCTCAAATGTGGGAAACTCGACTGCATAATTTATGGTAGTGGGGGACTGCGTTCGCGCTTTCCCCTATCTTTGCTTGTTTGACAAAAATAGAGAACTTCACCAATTCTGACGAAGGATAATTTCAGCAACGGCACCCGTCTTCTTTGGCTCTTACTTTCCACATCAAGCAGGCAGCGACAATCATTTCCTAGGTTTGATCATTTTTATTATCTATGTTTTCTGGAGACCAGTTTTAAGCCAGAATTTCACTTTTTATTTTAACTTTTCAGCTTTTTTTTCATCATTTTTTTATCCTGACTTCTTTTGATTTATTGTATGCTTAAATGCAATGGAAGAAATAAAGAATTGGAGACCTATATTATGTCTTCCAACAGAACGTAACGTTTGATTGAATTTCTGGGAAAAAAAGATTTTCTGGATCAAGGCAGTGAATTGCCGCTTGAGACAATCAGACCAAACCTTAGGAATAGCTGGGTGGTCGCTAGCACTTACTAATGAACACCATGGAATTTTGAAAAAGCCACCACAAATGTTCTTTCAGCCCTGTTGAGTGTGGATGAAGAGAAGACAGGTGCTAGGCAAGGGTCATTCCTATCGATGGAGTCATGAAATGTGTGACTTTGGGGACGAACGTAGACCAGCGGATTGTGTACTCTGCCTAATGGCTGCTGTAGTAGAATCTTGGCAAAACTGTTTCCAAAGAGAGAAAAAAAATTGTACAAGGTTTGCAGCAAGATATGGTTGCCCTCACTCTCTGTTATAGGTTTGGAACCATTCCAAGATGCCATATAAGAAGACCGAGGAATTTATTGGGGTTTAAGCTTCCCTGTAGGAGGAAGCGGGCCTAATTAGAATATTGCCTCCCATAATCCTTTGCAATGGCTTATGGTCATGAACTTTTTCTCACCGCTGTCTTAAAGTGTCCTTACGTGGTAGCTCTTAAAAGCTGGCCCACTTGAACAGCTAGCTTTGCGCAGTGGCAGCATCGTAGCCCATGAGGTCAATCCGAGGTGTGATTATTGCTAATTGAAAACTTTACCCAATACCCCGCCATGATGACTTGAAATAAAGTCAGCATTGGCAATTTTTGACAGGCTCTAAGGAGACTGAAAGATTGGTTTAATAAAAGTTTATGGCGCCCCATGTCTAGGGCGTGTCTTACGTGACTCCCGTTTCTTCCTGAGCTCTGTTGCACCATTCCTTCCGCTGGCTTCTTAGCATTTCCCTTTTATCTTTCTCTCCCACTGAATCCACTTGTTTCCGGCAGCACACTATTCTCACTCCATGCTACAATTCCCATCCTTCGGCTCATTGGCCTAGCATTTGCCTTTATGCAAATTGCTCCTTCGCACCCTGAATCCAGCTCAATTATTCACACCTAACCACCTGAAGGCACTAAAATTACTGGTAGCTAAGGAAAACAACGATCAGCCACGACATTTGGTAATCTTTTGTAGCCTTCTATCATTTGGATTATTTATTTGCTTTTTTTTTTTTTTTTTTAACTTGCTTTATTATTTCACCACAGCCTAAAGGAAAGGCTTCCCAGCGGGCGTGCCTTTGAATGTACCCGTCATGTCATACTTACCTGGCAGGGGAGCAATAGCCATGATCCCTAAGGTGGCTCTCCCAGAGTGAGGCTGGTTCATTGCACTCCGTACCAGTTGACCTCTGCGATTTCCTCAAATGTGGGAAACTCGACTGCATAATTTATGGTAGTGGGGGACTGCGTTCGCGCTTTCCCCTGTGTTTGCTTGTTTGACAAAAATAGAGAACTTCACCAATTCTGACGAAGGATAATTTCAGCCACGGCACCCGTCTTCTTTGGCTCTTACTTTCCACATCAAGCAGGCAGTGACAATCATTTCCTAGGCTTGATCATTTTTATTATCTATGTTTTCTGGAGACCAGTTTTAAGCCAGAATTTCACTTTTTATTTTAACTTTTCAGCTTTTTTTTCATCATTTTTTTATCCTGACTTCTTTTGATTTATTGTATGCTTCAATGCAATGGAAGAAATAAAGAATTGGAGACCTATATTACGTCTTCCAACAGAACGTAACGTTTGATTGAATTTCTGGGAAAAAAAGATTTTCTGGATCAAGGCAGTGAATTGCCGCTTGAGACAATCAGACCAAACCTTAGGAATAGCTGGGTGGTCGCTAGCACTTACTAATGAACACCATGGAATTTTGAAAAAGCCACCACAAATGTTCTTTCAGCCCTGTTGAGTGTGGATGAAGAGAAGACAGGTGCTAGGCAAGGGTCATTCCTATCGATGGAGTCATGAAATGTGTGACTTTGGGGACGAACGTAGACCAGCGGATTGTGTACTCTGCCTAATGGCTGCTGTAGTAGAATCTTGGCAAAACTGTTTCCAAAGAGAGAAAAAAAAATGTACAAGGTTTGCTGCAAGATATGGTTGCCCTCACTCTCTGTTATAGGTTTGGAACCATTCCAAGATGCCATATAAGAAGACCGAGGAATTTGTTGGGGTTTAAGCTTCCCTGTAGGAGGAAGCGGGCCTAATTAGAATATTGCCTCCCATAATCCTTTGCAATGGCTTATGGTCATGAACTTTTTCTCACCGCTGTCTTAAAGTGTCCTTACGTGGTAGCTCTTAAAAGCTGGCCCACTTGAACAGCTAGCTTTGCGCAATGGCAGTATCGTAGCCCATGAGGTCAATCCGAGGCGTGATTATTGCTAATTGAAAACTTTACCCAATACCCCGCCATGATGACTTGAAATACAGTCAGCATTGGCAATATTTGACAGGCTCTAAGGAGACTGAAAGATTGGTTTAATAAAAGTTTATGGCGCCCCATGTCTAGGGCGTGTCTTACGTGACTCCCGTTTCTTCCTGAGCTCTGTTGCACCATTCCTTCCGCTGGCTTCTTAGCATTTCCCTTTTACCTTTCTCTCCCACTGAATTCACTTGTTTCCGGCAGCACACTATTCTCACTACATGCTACGAATTCCCATCCTTCGGCTCATTGGCCTAGCATTTGCCTTTATGCAAATTGCTCCTTCGCACCCTGAATCCAGCTCAATTATTCACACCTAACCACCTGAAGGCACTAAAATTACTGGTAGCTAAGGAAAACAACGATCAGCCACGAGGTTTGGTAATCTTTTGTAGCCTTCTATCATTTGGATTATTTATTTGCTTTTTTTTTTTTTAACTTGCTTTATTATTTCACCACAGCCTAAAGGAAAGGCTTCCCAGCGGGCGTGCCTTTGAATGTACCCGTCATGTCATACTTACCTGGCAGGGGAGCAATAGCCATGATCCCTAAGGTGGCTCTCCCAGAGTGAGGCTGGTTCATTGCACTCCGTACCAGTTGACCTCTGCGATTTCCTCAAATGTGGGAAACTCGACTGCATAATTTATGGTAGTGGGGGACTGCGTTCGCGCTTTCCCCTGTGTTTGCTTGTTTGACAAAAATAGAGAACTTCACCAATTCTGACGAAGGAGAATTTATTTATGGTAGTGGGGGACTGCGTTCGCGCTTTCCCCTGTGTTTGCTTGTTTGACAAAAATAGAGAACTTCACCAATTCTGACGAAGGATAATTTCAGCCACGGCACCCGTCTTCTTTGGCTCTTACTTTCCACATCAAGCAGGCAGTGACAATCATTTCCTAGGCTTGATCATTTTTATTATCTATGTTTTCTGGAGACCAGTTTTAAGCCAGAATTTCACTTTTTATTTTAACTTTTCAGCTTTTTTTTCATCATTTTTTTATCCTGACTTCTTTTGATTTATTGTATGCTTCAATGCAATGGAAGAAATAAAGAATTGGAGACCTATATTACGTCTTCCAACAGAACGTAACGTTTGATTGAATTTCTGGGAAAAAAAGATTTTCTGGATCAAGGCAGTGAATTGCCGCTTGAGACAATCAGACCAAACCTTAGGAATAGCTGGGTGGTCGCTAGCACTTACTAATGAACACCATGGAATTTTGAAAAAGCCACCACAAATGTTCTTTCAGCCCTGTTGAGTGTGGATGAAGAGAAGACAGGTGCTAGGCAAGGGTCATTCCTATCGATGGAGTCATGAAATGTGTGACTTTGGGGACGAACGTAGACCAGCGGATTGTGTACTCTGCCTAATGGCTGCTGTAGTAGAATCTTGGCAAAACTGTTTCCAAAGAGAGAAAAAAAAATGTACAAGGTTTGCTGCAAGATATGGTTGCCCTCACTCTCTGTTATAGGTTTGGAACCATTCCAAGATGCCATATAAGAAGACCGAGGAATTTGTTGGGGTTTAAGCTTCCCTGTAGGAGGAAGTGGGCCTAATTAGAATATTGCCTCCCATAATCCTTTGCAATGGCTTATGGTCATGAACTTTTTCTCACCGCTGTCTTAAAGTTTCCTTACGTGGTAGCTCTTAAAAGCTGGCCCACTTGAACAGCTAGCTTTGCGCAGTGGCAGTATCGTAGCCCATGAGGTCAATCCGAGGCGTGATTATTGCTAATTGAAAACTTTACCAAATACCCCACCATGATGACTTGAAATACAGTCAGCATTGGCAATATTTGACAGGCTCTAAGGAGACTGAAAGATTGGTTTAATAAAAGTTTATGGCGCCCCATGTCTAGGGCGTGTCTTACGTGACTCCCGTTTCTTCCTGAGCTCTGTTGCACCATTCCTTCCGCTGGCTTCTTAGCATTTCCCTTTTACCTTTCTCTCCCACTGAATTCACTTGTTTCCGGCAGCACACTATTCTCACTACATGCTACGAATTCCCATCCTTCGGCTCATTGGCCTAGCATTTGCCTTTATGCAAATTGCTCCTTCGCACCCTGAATCCAGCTCAATTATTCACACCTAACCACCTGAAGGCACTAAAATTACTGGTAGCTAAGGAAAACAACGATCAGCCACGAGGTTTGGTAATCTTTTGTAGCCTTCTATCATTTGGATTATTTATTTGCTTTTTTTTTTTTTAACTTGCTTTATTATTTCACCACAGCCTAAAGGAAAGGCTTCCCAGCGGGCGTGCCTTTGAATGTACCCGTCATGTCATACTTACCTGGCAGGGGAGCAATAGCCATGATCCCTAAGGTGGCTCTCCCAGAGTGAGGCTGGTTCATTGCACTCCGTACCAGTTGACCTCTGCGATTTCCTCAAATGTGGGAAACTCGACTGCATAATTTATGGTAGTGGGGGACTGCGTTCGCGCTTTCCCCTGTGTTTGCTTGTTTGACAAAAATAGAGAACTTCACCAATTCTGACGAAGGAGAATTTATTTATGGTAGTGGGGGACTGCGTTCGCGCTTTCCCCTGTGTTTGCTTGTTTGACAAAAATAGAGAACTTCACCAATTCTGACGAAGGATAATTTCAGCCACGGCACCCGTCTTCTTTGGCTCTTACTTTCCACATCAAGCAGGCAGTGACAATCATTTCCTAGGCTTGATCATTTTTATTATCTATGTTTTCTGGAGACCAGTTTTAAGCCAGAATTTCACTTTTTATTTTAACTTTTCAGCTTTTTTTTCATCATTTTTTTATCCTGACTTCTTTTGATTTATTGTATGCTTCAATGCAATGGAAGAAATAAAGAATTGGAGACCTATATTACGTCTTCCAACAGAACGTAACGTTTGATTGAATTTCTGGGAAAAAAAGATTTTCTGGATCAAGGCAGTGAATTGCCGCTTGAGACAATCAGACCAAACCTTAGGAATAGCTGGGTGGTCGCTAGCACTTACTAATGAACACCATGGAATTTTGAAAAAGCCACCACAAATGTTCTTTCAGCCCTGTTGAGTGTGGATGAAGAGAAGACAGGTGCTAGGCAAGGGTCATTCCTATCGATGGAGTCATGAAATGTGTGACTTTGGGGACGAACGTAGACCAGCGGATTGTGTACTCTGCCTAATGGCTGCTGTAGTAGAATCTTGGCAAAACTGTTTCCAAAGAGAGAAAAAAAAATGTACAAGGTTTGCTGCAAGATATGGTTGCCCTCACTCTCTGTTATAGGTTTGGAACCATTCCAAGATGCCATATAAGAAGACCGAGGAATTTGTTGGGGTTTAAGCTTCCCTGTAGGAGGAAGCGGGCCTAATTAGAATATTGCCTCCCATAATCCTTTGCAATGGCTTATGGTCATGAACTTTTTCTCACCGCTGTCTTAAAGTGTCCTTACGTGGTAGCTCTTAAAAGCTGGCCCACTTGAACAGCTAGCTTTGCGCAATGGCAGTATCGTAGCCCATGAGGTCAATCCGAGGCGTGATTATTGCTAATTGAAAACTTTACCCAATACCCCGCCATGATGACTTGAAATACAGTCAGCATTGGCAATATTTGACAGGCTCTAAGGAGACTGAAAGATTGGTTTAATAAAAGTTTATGGCGCCCCATGTCTAGGGCGTGTCTTACGTGACTCCCGTTTCTTCCTGAGCTCTGTTGCACCATTCCTTCCGCTGGCTTCTTAGCATTTCCCTTTTACCTTTCTCTCCCACTGAATTCACTTGTTTCCGGCAGCACACTATTCTCACTACATGCTACGAATTCCCATCCTTCGGCTCATTGGCCTAGCATTTGCCTTTATGCAAATTGCTCCTTCGCACCCTGAATCCAGCTCAATTATTCACACCTAACCACCTGAAGGCACTAAAATTACTGGTAGCTAAGGAAAACAACGATCAGCCACGAGGTTTGGTAATCTTTTGTAGCCTTCTATCATTTGGATTATTTATTTGCTTTTTTTTTTTTTAACTTGCTTTATTATTTCACCACAGCCTAAAGGAAAGGCTTCCCAGCGGGCGTGCCTTTGAATGTACCCGTCATGTCATACTTACCTGGCAGGGGAGCAATAGCCATGATCCCTAAGGTGGCTCTCCCAGAGTGAGGCTGGTTCATTGCACTCCGTACCAGTTGACCTCTGCGATTTCCTCAAATGTGGGAAACTCGACTGCATAATTTATGGTAGTGGGGGACTGCGTTCGCGCTTTCCCCTGTGTTTGCTTGTTTGACAAAAATAGAGAACTTCACCAATTCTGACGAAGGAGAATTTATTTATGGTAGTGGGGGACTGCGTTCGCGCTTTCCCCTGTGTTTGCTTGTTTGACAAAAATAGAGAACTTCACCAATTCTGACGAAGGATAATTTCAGCCACGGCACCCGTCTTCTTTGGCTCTTACTTTCCACATCAAGCAGGCAGTGACAATCATTTCCTAGGCTTGATCATTTTTATTATCTATGTTTTCTGGAGACCAGTTTTAAGCCAGAATTTCACTTTTTATTTTAACTTTTCAGCTTTTTTTTCATCATTTTTTTTTTTTTTTTATGATTCTTTATTTTTCAATGACAGACATAAATGAACAGTGCAATTATGTGGCTTGCGCAGAAGCCCAGGTGTGGTATTAATAAAATGTATAACAAGCTGCTTACATCAATTGTTTACGCTATCTGTCTGTCGTCTTTTTTCAATACAGTATAATACAGTAAAAAGTTCAACACTTAGAAAGCAAATATATAACATATTACGTAACTTTGAATCAACTGACATGGTTGTCGTTTGGTAGCCTTGGGATTAGTGTGTCGAACCTATAGGCCGGGTCACCGGTAAGCTCGGCCTACAATCAAGGAAAATGGGGTAGTGGAGAACTAGGTGTAGGGGGGGGGGGGGGGGGGGGGGGGGGGGGGGGGATGGTCCTGGATGATGCCTGTGGCCGTTTAGTCGTCAATATAGTTATCCCACGGTTCCCATATCTTTGTGAATGCCGTCGTGTTGCCCCTTACTTGGGCCGTTAGTTTGTCCATGAGATGGCATTCTTTGATTTTGTTGAGCACTGCGGATAATGGGGGGGGGGTAGGCTGCAGCCATGTGTGGGCTAGGGCCTTTCTGGCAGCTAAGGCTATCTTGTTGAGTAGTTGTTGCTCTGATCTGGGTAAGTCGTCAAGGGGTCTGGCTAGGAGGAAGGTCCAAGGGTTTAGGTCTATCGGTCTGTGTAGGATCTCTGATGCAAGCTGCTGGACTTTTTTCCAGAATACTTTGATTGCGGGACAGAACCACCACATGTGTGCATAAGTCCCTTTTTCTCCGCAGTTACGCCAACAGAGATCTGTGGGTGTTCTTTTCATATGATAAAGTTGGACTGGAGTAACGTACCACCTCATCATTGTCTTATATGCCTGTTCTTGCATCGTTACGCAGATAGAGGTTTTGGAATTAGCTTCCCAAATATCCTGCCAGTCTATACCCTCTAGGGTTTCTCCCAAGTCTGTTTCCCATTTCTCCGTATAGTGTAGGGTCCCCCATTCCCGTGTGGTGGAACAGAGGTGGGAGTACAATAGGGTGATTAGGCCTCTCTGATAACTTTCTGTGAGGCAGATGCGCTCAAAGAAGGTTGGGTTGGTTTTAGCGGCCGCTTTCACTGTCGCTTGGGCCGCGTAATGCTTCAGTTGTAAGTATCTGAAGAAGTCGGCTGGTTTTAGGGTTGCTTTGGTTTGTAGGTCGGGGAAGGTGATTATCGTGTCTCCAATATAAAGTTGAAAGACCCTTTGGAGCCCGGCGTTCTCTAGGCCTTTAAAGTCCCAGGGTCTCATGCCTGGCGCGAATGCTTTATTACGGTATAGTGGGGTGAGGGGGGAGGACGTGGTGGTGAGTTTGTGTTTGATGGCATAGGTGTCCCATAACTGGATCGAGTTAGTAATAGCTGGGCACGCAGTTCTCGGGAGTGCTCTGTGGTCCCTTGGTGTCCAGATATAGAATTGTGGGAGATCCGATTTCATTAAAGCTGATTCGAGATCTACCCAACGTCTAGTCTCTGGGGGGGTGTGCCATAGGGCAATTTGTGCCATTTGTGCGGCTATATAATAAAAGTGTAGGTGGGGCAGCCCCAGACCTCCTTGCATTCTGGGGCGATATAGGATGTTACGGGCTACCCTGTGTCTCTTGTTTTGCCATATGAATCTGTCTATTGCTCGTTGTAGGGGGATGAGGCTATGTTTCGTGATGGGGATGGGTAGAGCCTGAAAAAGGAATAAAATTCGGGGTAGTACGTTCATCTTAATTGAATGTATTCTCCCTATCCAGGATATGGGTTTGTCCGCCCAGGTCTCCATGTCCGAGATGAGTTTAGCTATCATGGGAGTATAGTTCAGGCTATGGAGTGTGGATATGTCTGCTGGTAATTTTACGCCCAGATAGGTAAGGTGTGTTGGCGTAACACGTATGTGGTAGTCTGATGTGATTCCGAGTATGTCTGTCTGAGTGAGATTTATTGGGAGTGCGCTAGATTTGTCTACATTGACTTTGTATCCCGAAATCGTCCCATATTCAGCCAGGAGTGGTAGTAGGGCCCGTAGTGTGTGGGTGGGTTCAGTGATGGTCAGCAGGATGTCGTCTGCGTATCCCGAAACCAGATACTCCTGGTTGTCCACCGTGACCCCTTTGATTTGCGGGTGTTCCCGAATGGCTTGGAGCAGTGGTTCGAGTGTCAGTACAAAGAGTAGAGGGGACAGGGGGCAGCCCTGTCGTGTGCCGTTAGTAATTGTGAAGGACGGGCAGGCCGTCCCCGTAATCTTTATTTGCGCTGAAACGGAGGTGTATAAAGCGCGGATGGCAGTTATGTACGTATGGGGCATGCCTATGTGTCCCAATAGGGTAAACATGTAGGGCCATTGCACACGGTCAAAGGCTTTTTCCGCGTCAAGTGAAAGCGCTAAGGATGGTGTTTTTGTGTCAGCTAGTATCCCTATCAGGTCAATGTTGCGTCTCGTGTTCTCAAACAACTGGCGTCCGGGTATGAACCCCACTTGGTCTGCGTGGATTAGACTTGTCAAGTATGGGTTCAGTCGGCTCGCTAAGATCTTGGCGAAAATTTTGCTGTCATGGTTTATGAGCGAGATAGGTCGGTATGCTTCTGGCTGTGTGTGGTCCTTGCCCGGTTTCGGCAGGAGGATAATGTTTGCCCTAGTCATGTCTCTGTCTGGTGGAGTTCCCGTCATTAGGTCCCTGAACAGGGATTCGAGGTGCGGGACGAGGGTTTCCCTGAAGGTCTTATAATAGCTGCCCTCAAAACCGTCAGGGCCGGGGGCTTTGTTGCTTTTGAGAGAGGAGATGGCTGAGTCTATTTCCTCTTTCGTGATCGGTGCTGCTAGTTCTGTTATGGCTGCATTGTGTAGTTTAGGTAAATTTAGGTTGGTGAGGAAGTCCGCTATTTTCTGATTCCCTGTTGTGTGGGCTACGTCGTCTCGTGGGGAGTGGTTGTATAGTGTTGTGTAGAAGGTTGTGAAAGTACTGGCTATATCGGCCGGGGAGGTTTTCATGGTACCGTCGGGGGCTCTTATCTTGGTGATATGTGGGTGATGTGGTCTGGGGCGTAGTGTGCGGGCCAGTAGGGTGTCCATTTTATTGGACTTGTCATAATACGTTCTTCTTGTCCATGTGAGTGCTCTGGCTGTGTCATCTATGAGTAGTTGCCTAATCGTAATGCGGGTGTTCTGTAGAATGTGAAGTGTTTGAGGAGTTGGGTCGGTTTTGTGGCGTTGCTCCGCCGTGCGGAGGGCGTCTAGCAGTTGTGTGAGTTTCTGAGTTTTTAGTTTTTTTTTATGGGTAGCTATTTTGATGAGGGAGCCTCGGATTACTGCCTTGTGAGCTGCCCACACTGTGGTCATTGGGATGTCTGGAGATATGTTTTCAGTAAAGTATGAGGTGAGTTGTTTCTGTATGTCCTCCACTACCAACGGGTCCTTGAGGAGGGATGTGTTCAATCTCCATGTCCATGGGGTCGGGCATTGGAGGCCGGTGAGGTAGATTGCGATGTCGGCGTGGTCGGACCATGCGATGGAACCGATGTCTGTTTTTTGCGTTTTCGTGTAGCCTGTATGGTTGGTCAGGAACATGTCTATGCGTGAGTATGTGTCGTGGGGTGGTGAGTAATATGTGTAGTCCTTATCTGAGGGGTGTTGGGCCCTCCAAGCATCTATGAGGCCTGTTTTACGAATAAAATGGTGTAATTGTTTGTCCTGAGTGCCCATGCCGTGGGATCTTAGTAGTCCTGGGCGTGAACTTCTGTCAATAGCCGGGGCGGGTGCCGCATTCAAGTCTCCCCCCAGGAGGATTATCCCGGTGGGGAGGGCGAGGACCATATCTGACATATGGTTCCAGAATTGAGGTGTGTGTGTATTAGGGGCGTAAACATTGATTAAGTGGATGGGTTGCGAGTGGATCCGTCCGGTTGCTAAGACATATCTACCGTCTGGGTCTGGTGTCACTTTTGTTATGTGTATCGGGCAGCGTTTGTGTGTGAGTATCGCTACTCCGTTGTGTTTGCGAAAGGAGCGAGCCTCGGCCGTCAAGCGGTATGAGGGGTCACGGAGGGAGACCTGGGCGGACCGAGGTAGGTGTGTCTCCTGAAGGAATACAATGTCTGGGTTCAGCCTACGGAGTTCCCTGTACAATGTCCTTCGTTTGCGGGGGGCGTTAAGACCTTTGACATTAAGCGAGGATATTTTGAGGGCCATGGTCATGGGGGTTTGGTGTGTGCACTTGGACCCGGTGGGTGTTCGGGTGGTGTTGGCGTCTCCTTGTGGGTTGAGTGGCGTATGCGTGGAGAGGGTGGTGGGTTGCGCTCCCACCTCTGTTCCATTGGGAGCTGTGTTGGGACTAGGAATGGGACTGTGTCAGTTGCGTCTCTAGTTTCGTCCAGGACCGGTGTGGACAATAGGAGGGGGAGGGTGATTAAGTGGAAAAAGAAGAGTAAGGGGTGTAGAGGGAAGAGGAAGGAGAAGGTACGGTGGAGCCGTACTTGTCTGGTCTTATACCGTGCCAGACGGCGGGGGGGTGCATGAACCCTCGTCTCCGTGACGGCTAATCCGGTCAGGAAGAGATGGGTCATGAACCTAAAAGCCGGTGTGGCCCCCTAATACCATAAAACGTTTGCTTATTATATCTTAAGTGTGTCATATGCTTTTTGATAAACCTAGCAGAATGTTCTGCTCCTCCGTCCCTGGTTCTTAGATGCTAAATGGTTGCCATGTGGAGGTAGGACTGGGAGCTCAGGTGAGTTTTGGGTGGGGGGGGGGAGGAAGTGAAAACCTTAATGGATGAGACCCATAGTGTCGTCTCTTACGTGTCGAGACAGCTCTCCCAGCAATGAGCACAATAGCGCCGGGGGTTACTCAATTTACAGTTCGCTCTTATTTTTGTTGTTTTATGTTGTATTTTTTTTTTTTTTTTTTTTTTTCTCGGCTAGATAGGGATGAGGGGGTGAATGGAAGAGGGTCACATCGCCTGAATACGTGGCTGGACCGGCCGGCGAGGGGGGGGGGAGGGGGAGGGGGGGGGGGCGGGGGGGGGGGGGGGGGGGGGGGAGGGGGGGAAGACAAGGACAGGCCCGTGGCGGCTGCATAAAACATTACATGAGAAAAAACAGTACACATCATATTATGCCAGAGCAGGAAACATGTCTATTTCACACTCCCCTCCCCGTACGTTACACTGCTTTCCTTGGTTTGACTTAGTGTCTCTGGAGTCGTGTGCTCTGCAACCTGCCCCAGCCACCCAGCCACCCACCCCGCCCCCCCCCCCAAGTGGCCCCCGCCACCGGCCCCCATGCAAGTATAGGATGTGTGTGCGGTGGGGTGATGTTTAGTCTGAAGTGTTACGTTTACAGTGGTGTGTGTAACCTGACTAGTTAACTCAATACATCCCACAGGTGTTATCAGTATACATTACACTTCCTTGCGATGTCTGGATTTTGTCAGCCGGTACTAGAGTCTCTGTTTGGTATCAAGTTGGCAGCAATAGTTCTTAGAAAGTCTCAAAGTCCACAATACCAAATAATTGGGTCTGTAGCCGTGGCAGGTGTCGTATGGGTAGACAGGGTCTAGGGAGCCGGAGCTGCGTGTGCCAGCGGCCGCCAAGGAACAAAGAAGGTCGCGTGCTGTAGTGTGGGGTTGTTGCGATGGGGTCCATTACGAAAACGGGGTCTTGGGTAGCATGAGTCCCGTCCGATCAGCGAGTGGGGCAACATTCTCGATGCATAGTGACCAGTTCATCTGCTTCTGGTGGATGGGGAAGGGTGGTTGCGACGCTATGCCGTTTGTCAGGAGAGGGTCGGGTGTGCTCATTTCTGGGAGGTCGGGTAGGCCTGGTGGGTGTCGGTCTGCCGCCCGTTTATTCTCCGGCGGTGTACCAGTCGCGTGGTAAGGGTTGCAAGATTGGGAGGGTGGTGTCCGGCACCGAGAAGCCCTCTGGCACTGTGATACCCAGGCCTTGGAGGAATGGCACAGGGTCAGTGCCTGGCATTAGGATAAGTGGTCTGCCTTGCTTAAAGACCATCAATTTAAACGGGTGTCCCCAGGCATACCTGATCGTGTTGGC
This sequence comes from Pelobates fuscus, assembly GCF_036172605.1. Taxonomy (NCBI): domain Eukaryota; kingdom Metazoa; phylum Chordata; class Amphibia; order Anura; family Pelobatidae; genus Pelobates; species Pelobates fuscus. The sequence continues at coordinate 352,854,826 of NC_086318.1, read as the reverse complement.
CCTGAGCAGTTCCGTAATAGGTCTCCATTCCCTTCTGCGTTGGAGGGTGATGGGGGCCAGGTCTTGAAAAAGGGAGAGTTCCTTTCCTTGATGTGTGATGGGGTTGTCCCTGGCCTTCCTCAGCACTGCTTCCTTTGTCTGGAAGTGGAGGAACCGGGCTATTATGTCTCTGGGCCTCGTGTTGTCGTCTCTCCTGGCCCGCAAGGCTCTGTGGGCTCTGTCAATGTGCCAGTGTTCGTCTGGTATCTCTGGCAGGAGGGGGCGTAGTATCGTGAGGAGCAAGGCCGAAATTGGGCCTTCATCTTGTTGCTCCGGTAGGCCGCGCACGCGGATGTTGTTGCGGCGCGACCTGTTCGCTAAGTCCTCTAGAGCTGCCTCTGATGCTTCCAGCCGGGCTGTGAGCGTGTTGACATGGGCGGACATCGTGTTGTGAGCCACCGTGGTTGTTTCCACGCGGTGTTCGAGGTCTGCTGTTCTCTCACCCAGCTTGTGGATTTCGGACATCACCTCCTTTGAGGACCTGTCAATCTCTCGAGCCAGGTAGCTTTTGACCGCCGCCAGTTCGGTCAGTATGTGGGCCATATCAGAAGATGCCAGGCTGTGAGGCTGGGATGTGCTCAGGGTCGTTGGTGAGGCCTGGGCTCGTGGGCTGGATCCGCCGCCATTTTGGGAGTCTTGGCGCGGTGTGCGGGAGGCCGCAAACAGGTCGGGTACTGTGGCGGTGTTTTCCATGGTTTTTTTGCCCGATTTTTTCGGCTGGCGCCTATCCATGGCGGGTCAGGGGAAGGGAGGTGAGGTTTTTTCCGTGTTTTGGTCGGTTTATCGCTGTTGTGAGCTGTTGGTATAGGGGGCTAAGCGCGGAGCTCTAGGCTTGCACGTCCAGCTTGGTTCCCGGTCAAGCCACGCCCCCCCTCATCATTTTTTTATCCTGACTTCTTTTGATTTATTGTATGCTTCAATGCAATGGAAGAAATAAAGAATTGGAGACCTATATTACGTCTTCCAACAGAACGTAACGTTTGATTGAATTTCTGGGAAAAAAAGATTTTCTGGATCAAGGCAGTGAATTGCCGCTTGAGACAATCAGACCAAACCTTAGGAATAGCTGGGTGGTCGCTAGCACTTACTAATGAACACCATGGAATTTTGAAAAAGCCACCACAAATGTTCTTTCAGCCCTGTTGAGTGTGGATGAAGAGAAGACAGGTGCTAGGCAAGGGTCATTCCTATCGATGGAGTCATGAAATGTGTGACTTTGGGGACGAACGTAGACCAGCGGATTGTGTACTCTGCCTAATGGCTGCTGTAGTAGAATCTTGGCAAAACTGTTTCCAAAGAGAGAAAAAAAAATGTACAAGGTTTGCTGCAAGATATGGTTGCCCTCACTCTCTGTTATAGGTTTGGAACCATTCCAAGATGCCATATAAGAAGACCGAGGAATTTGTTGGGGTTTAAGCTTCCCTGTAGGAGGAAGTGGGCCTAATTAGAATATTGCCTCCCATAATCCTTTGCAATGGCTTATGGTCATGAACTTTTTCTCACCGCTGTCTTAAAGTTTCCTTACGTGGTAGCTCTTAAAAGCTGGCCCACTTGAACAGCTAGCTTTGCGCAGTGGCAGTATCGTAGCCCATGAGGTCAATCCGAGGCGTGATTATTGCTAATTGAAAACTTTACCAAATACCCCACCATGATGACTTGAAATACAGTCAGCATTGGCAATATTTGACAGGCTCTAAGGAGACTGAAAGATTGGTTTAATAAAAGTTTATGGCGCCCCATGTCTAGGGCGTGTCTTACGTGACTCCCGTTTCTTCCTGAGCTCTGTTGCACCATTCCTTCCGCTGGCTTCTTAGCATTTCCCTTTTACCTTTCTCTCCCACTGAATTCACTTGTTTCCGGCAGCACACTATTCTCACTACATGCTACGAATTCCCATCCTTCGGCTCATTGGCCTAGCATTTGCCTTTATGCAAATTGCTCCTTCGCACCCTGAATCCAGCTCAATTATTCACACCTAACCACCTGAAGGCACTAAAATTACTGGTAGCTAAGGAAAACAACGATCAGCCACGAGGTTTGGTAATCTTTTGTAGCCTTCTATCATTTGGATTATTTATTTGCTTTTTTTTTTTTTAACTTGCTTTATTATTTCACCACAGCCTAAAGGAAAGGCTTCCCAGCGGGCGTGCCTTTGAATGTACCCGTCATGTCATACTTACCTGGCAGGGGAGCAATAGCCATGATCCCTAAGGTGGCTCTCCCAGAGTGAGGCTGGTTCATTGCACTCCGTACCAGTTGACCTCTGCGATTTCCTCAAATGTGGGAAACTCGACTGCATAATTTATGGTAGTGGGGGACTGCGTTCGCGCTTTCCCCTGTGTTTGCTTGTTTGACAAAAATAGAGAACTTCACCAATTCTGACGAAGGAGAATTTATTTATGGTAGTGGGGGACTGCGTTCGCGCTTTCCCCTGTGTTTGCTTGTTTGACAAAAATAGAGAACTTCACCAATTCTGACGAAGGATAATTTCAGCCACGGCACCCGTCTTCTTTGGCTCTTACTTTCCACATCAAGCAGGCAGTGACAATCATTTCCTAGGCTTGATCATTTTTATTATCTATGTTTTCTGGAGACCAGTTTTAAGCCAGAATTTCACTTTTTATTTTAACTTTTCAGCTTTTTTTTCATCATTTTTTTATCCTGACTTCTTTTGATTTATTGTATGCTTCAATGCAATGGAAGAAATAAAGAATTGGAGACCTATATTACGTCTTCAAACAGAACGTAACGTTTGATTGAATTTCTGGGAAAAAAAGATTTTCTGGATCAAGGCAGTGAATTGCCGCTTGAGACAATCAGACCAAACCTTAGGAATAGCTGGGTGGTCGCTAGCACTTACTAATGAACACCATGGAATTTTGAAAAAGCCACCACAAATGTTCTTTCAGCCCTGTTGAGTGTGGATGAAGAGAAGACAGGTGCTAGGCAAGGGTCATTCCTATCGATGGAGTCATGAAATGTGTGACTTTGGGGACGAACGTAGACCAGCGGATTGTGTACTCTGCCTAATGGCTGCTGTAGTAGAATCTTGGCAAAACTGTTTCCAAAGAGAGAAAAAAAAATGTACAAGGTTTGCTGCAAGATATGGTTGCCCTCACTCTCTGTTATAGGTTTGGAACCATTCCAAGATGCCATATAAGAAGACCGAGGAATTTGTTGGGGTTTAAGCTTCCCTGTAGGAGGAAGTGGGCCTAATTAGAATATTGCCTCCCATAATCCTTTGCAATGGCTTATGGTCATGAACTTTTTCTCACCGCTGTCTTAAAGTTTCCTTACGTGGTAGCTCTTAAAAGCTGGCCCACTTGAACAGCTAGCTTTGCGCAGTGGCAGTATCGTAGCCCATGAGGTCAATCCGAGGCGTGATTATTGCTAATTGAAAACTTTACCAAATACCCCGCCATGATGACTTGAAATACAGTCAGCATTGGCAATATTTGACAGGCTCTAAGGAGACTGAAAGATTGGTTTAATAAAAGTTTATGGCGCCCCATGTCTAGGGCGTGTCTTACGTGACTCCCGTTTCTTCCTGAGCTCTGTTGCACCATTCCTTCCGCTGGCTTCTTAGCATTTCCCTTTTACCTTTCTCTCCCACTGAATTCACTTGTTTCCGGCAGCACACTATTCTCACTACATGCTACGAATTCCCATCCTTCGGCTCATTGGCCTAGCATTTGCCTTTATGCAAATTGCTCCTTCGCACCCTGAATCCAGCTCAATTATTCACACCTAACCACCTGAAGGCACTAAAATTACTGGTAGCTAAGGAAAACAACGATCAGCCACGAGGTTTGGTAATCTTTTGTAGCCTTCTATCATTTGGATTATTTATTTGCTTTTTTTTTTTTAACTTGCTTTATTATTTCACCACAGCCTAAAGGAAAGGCTTCCCAGCGGGCGTGCCTTTGAATGTACCCGTCATGTCATACTTACCTGGCAGGGGAGCAATAGCCATGATCCCTAAGGTGTCTCTCCCAGAGTGAGGCTGGTTCATTGCACTCCGTACCAGTTGATCTCTGCGATTTCCTCAAATGTGGGAAACTCGACTGCATAATTTATGGTAGTGGGGGACTGCGTTCGCGCTTTCCCCTGTGTTTGCTTGTTTGACAAAAATAGAGAACTTCACCAATTCTGACGAAGGATAATTTCAGCCACGGCACCCGTCTTCTTTGGCTCTTACTTTCCACATCAAGCAGGCAGTGACAATCATTTCCTAGGCTTGATCATTTTTATTATCTATGTTTTCTGGAGACCAGTTTTAAGCCAGAATTTCACTTTTTATTTTAACTTTTCAGCTTTTTTTTCATCATTTTTTTATCCTGACTTCTTTTGATTTATTGTATGCTTCAATGCAATGGAAGAAATAAAGAATTGGAGACCTATATTACGTCTTCCAACAGAACGTAACGTTTGATTGAATTTCTGGGAAAAAAAGATTTTCTGGATCAAGGCAGTGAATTGCCGCTTGAGACAATCAGACCAAACCTTAGGAATAGCTGGGTGGTCGCTAGCACTTACTAATGAACACCATGGAATTTTGAAAAAGCCACCACAAATGTTCTTTCAGCCCTGTTGAGTGTGGATGAAGAGAAGACAGGTGCTAGGCAAGGGTCATTCCTATCGATGGAGTCATGAAATGTGTGACTTTGGGGACGAACGTAGACCAGCGGATTGTGTACTCTGCCTAATGGCTGCTGTAGTAGAATCTTGGCAAAACTGTTTCCAAAGAGAGAAAAAAAAATGTACAAGGTTTGCTGCAAGATATGGTTGCCCTCACTCTCTGTTATAGGTTTGGAACCATTCCAAGATGCCATATAAGAAGACCGAGGAATTTGTTGGGGTTTAAGCTTCCCTGTAGGAGGAAGCGGGCCTAATTAGAATATTGCCTCCCATAATCCTTTGCAATGGCTTATGGTCATGAACTTTTTCTCACCGCTGTCTTAAAGTGTCCTTACGTGGTAGCTCTTAAAAGCTGGCCCACTTGAACAGCTAGCTTTGCGCAATGGCAGTATTGTAGCCCATGAGGTCAATCCGAGGCGTGATTATTGCTAATTGAAAACTTTACCCAATACCCCGCCATGATGACTTGAAATACAGTCAGCATTGGCAATATTTGACAGGCTCTAAGGAGACTGAAAGATTGGTTTAATAAAAGTTTATGGCGCCCCATGTCTAGGGCGTGTCTTACGTGACTCCCGTTTCTTCCTGAGCTCTGTTGCACCATTCCTTCCGCTGGCTTCTTAGCATTTCCCTTTTACCTTTCTCTCCCACTGAATTCACTTGTTTCCGGCAGCACACTATTCTCACTACATGCTACGAATTCCCATCCTTCGGCTCATTGGCCTAGCATTTGCCTTTATGCAAATTGCTCCTTCGCACCCTGAATCCAGCTCAATTATTCACACCTAACCACCTGAAGGCACTAAAATTACTGGTAGCTAAGGAAAACAACGATCAGCCACGAGGTTTGGTAATCTTTTGTAGCCTTCTATCATTTGGATTATTTATTTGCTTTTTTTTTTTTTAACTTGCTTTATTATTTCACCACAGCCTAAAGGAAAGGCTTCCCAGCGGGCGTGCCTTTGAATGTACCCGTCATGTCATACTTACCTGGCAGGGGAGCAATAGCCATGATCCCTAAGGTGGCTCTCCCAGAGTGAGGTTGGTTCATTGCACTCCGTACCAGTTGACCTCTGCGATTTCCTCAAATGTGGGAAACTCGACTGCATAATTTATGGTAGTGGGGGACTGCGTTCGCGCTTTCCCCTGTGTTTGCTTGTTTGACAAAAATAGAGAACTTCACCAATTCTGACGAAGGAGAATTTATTTATGGTAGTGGGGGACTGCGTTCGCGCTTTCCCCTGTGTTTGCTTGTTTGACAAAAATAGAGAACTTCACCAATTCTGACGAAGGATAATTTCAGCCACGGCACCCGTCTTCTTTGGCTCTTACTTTCCACATCAAGCAGGCAGTGACAATCATTTCCTAGGCTTGATCATTTTTATTATCTATGTTTTCTGGAGACCAGTTTTAAGCCAGAATTTCACTTTTTATTTTAACTTTTCAGCTTTTTTTTCATCATTTTTTTATCCTGACTTCTTTTGATTTATTGTATGCTTCAATGCAATGGAAGAAATAAAGAATTGGAGACCTATATTACGTCTTCCAACAGAACGTAACGTTTGATTGAATTTCTGGGAAAAAAAGATTTTCTGGATCAAGGCAGTGAATTGCCGCTTGAGACAATCAGACCAAACCTTAGGAATAGCTGGGTGGTCGCTAGCACTTACTAATGAACACCATGGAATTTTGAAAAAGCCACCACAAATGTTCTTTCAGCCCTGTTGAGTGTGGATGAAGAGAAGACAGGTGCTAGGCAAGGGTCATTCCTATCGATGGAGTCATGAAATGTGTGACTTTGGGGACGAACGTAGACCAGCGGATTGTGTACTCTGCCTAATGGCTGCTGTAGTAGAATCTTGGCAAAACTGTTTCCAAAGAGAGAAAAAAAAATGTACAAGGTTTGCTGCAAGATATGGTTGCCCTCACTCTCTGTTATAGGTTTGGAACCATTCCAAGATGCCATATAAGAAGACCGAGGAATTTGTTGGGGTTTAAGCTTCCCTGTAGGAGGAAGTGGGCCTAATTAGAATATTGCCTCCCATAATCCTTTGCAATGGCTTATGGTCATGAACTTTTTCTCACCGCTGTCTTAAAGTTTCCTTACGTGGTAGCTCTTAAAAGCTGGCCCACTTGAACAGCTAGCTTTGCGCAGTGGCAGTATCGTAGCCCATGAGGTCAATCCGAGGCGTGATTATTGCTAATTGAAAACTTTACCCAATACCCCGCCATGATGACTTGAAATACAGTCAGCATTGGCAATATTTGACAGGCTCTAAGGAGACTGAAAGATTGGTTTAATAAAAGTTTATGGCGCCCCATGTCTAGGGCTTGTCTTACGTGACTCCCGTTTCTTCCTGAGCTCTGTTGCACCATTCCTTCCGCTGGCTTCTTAGCATTTCCCTTTTACCTTTCTCTCCCACTGAATTCACTTGTTTCCGGCAGCACACTATTCTCACTACATGCTACGAATTCCCATCCTTCGGCTCATTGGCCTAGCATTTGCCTTTATGCAAATTGCTCCTTCGCACCCTGAATCCAGCTCAATTATTCACACCTAACCACCTGAAGGCACTAAAATTACTGGTAGCTAAGGAAAACAACGATCAGCCACGAGGTTTGGTAATCTTTTGTAGCCTTCTATCATTTGGATTATTTATTTGCTTTTTTTTTTTTTAACTTGCTTTATTATTTCACCACAGCCTAAAGGAAAGGCTTCCCAGCGGGCGTGCCTTTGAATGTACCCGTCATGTCATACTTACCTGGCAGGGGAGCAATAGCCATGATCCCTAAGGTGGCTCTCCCAGAGTGAGGCTGGTTCATTGCACTCCGTACCAGTTGACCTCTGCGATTTCCTCAAATGTGGGAAACTCGACTGCATAATTTATGGTAGTGGGGGACTGCGTTCGCGCTTTCCCCTGTGTTTGCTTGTTTGACAAAAATAGAGAACTTCACCAATTCTGACGAAGGAGAATTTATTTATGGTAGTGGGGGACTGCGTTCGCGCTTTCCCCTGTGTTTGCTTGTTTGACAAAAATAGAGAACTTCACCAATTCTGACGAAGGATAATTTCAGCCACGGCACCCGTCTTCTTTGGCTCTTACTTTCCACATCAAGCAGGCAGTGACAATCATTTCCTAGGCTTGATCATTTTTATTATCTATGTTTTCTGGAGACCAGTTTTAAGCCAGAATTTCACTTTTTATTTTAACTTTTCAGCTTTTTTTTCATCATTTTTTTATCCTGACTTCTTTTGATTTATTGTATGCTTCAATGCAATGGAAGAAATAAAGAATTGGAGACCTATATTACGTCTTCCAACAGAACGTAACGTTTGATTGAATTTCTGGGAAAAAAAGATTTTCTGGATCAAGGCAGTGAATTGCCGCTTGAGACAATCAGACCAAACCTTAGGAATAGCTGGGTGGTCGCTAGCACTTACTAATGAACACCATGGAATTTTGAAAAAGCCACCACAAATGTTCTTTCAGCCCTGTTGAGTGTGGATGAAGAGAAGACAGGTGCTAGGCAAGGGTCATTCCTATCGATGGAGTCATGAAATGTGTGACTTTGGGGACGAACGTAGACCAGCGGATTGTGTACTCTGCCTAATGGCTGCTGTAGTAGAATCTTGGCAAAACTGTTTCCAAAGAGAGAAAAAAAAATGTACAAGGTTTGCTGCAAGATATGGTTGCCCTCACTCTCTGTTATAGGTTTGGAACCATTCCAAGATGCCATATAAGAAGACCGAGGAATTTGTTGGGGTTTAAGCTTCCCTGTAGGAGGAAGCGGGCCTAATTAGAATATTGCCTCCCATAATCCTTTGCAATGGCTTATGGTCATGAACTTTTTCTCACCGCTGTCTTAAAGTGTCCTTACGTGGTAGCTCTTAAAAGCTGGCCCACTTGAACAGCTAGCTTTGCGCAATGGCAGTATTGTAGCCCATGAGGTCAATCCGAGGCGTGATTATTGCTAATTGAAAACTTTACCCAATACCCCGCCATGATGACTTGAAATACAGTCAGCATTGGCAATATTTGACAGGCTCTAAGGAGACTGAAAGATTGGTTTAATAAAAGTTTATGGCGCCCCATGTCTAGGGCGTGTCTTACGTGACTCCCGTTTCTTCCTGAGCTCTGTTGCACCATTCCTTCCGCTGGCTTCTTAGCATTTCCCTTTTACCTTTCTCTCCCACTGAATTCACTTGTTTCCGGCAGCACACTATTCTCACTACATGCTACGAATTCCCATCCTTCGGCTCATTGGCCTAGCATTTGCCTTTATGCAAATTGCTCCTTCGCACCCTGAATCCAGCTCAATTATTCACACCTAACCACCTGAAGGCACTAAAATTACTGGTAGCTAAGGAAAACAACGATCAGCCACGAGGTTTGGTAATCTTTTGTAGCCTTCTATCATTTGGATTATTTATTTGCTTTTTTTTTTTTTTAACTTGCTTTATTATTTCACCACAGCCTAAAGGAAAGGCTTCCCAGCGGGCGTGCCTTTGAATGTACCCGTCATGTCATACTTACCTGGCAGGGGAGCAATAGCCATGATCCCTAAGGTGGCTCTCCCAGAGTGAGGCTGGTTCATTGCACTCCGTACCAGTTGACCTCTGCGATTTCCTCAAATGTGGGAAACTCGACTGCATAATTTATGGTAGTGGGGGACTGCGTTCGCGCTTTCCCCTGTGTTTGCTTGTTTGACAAAAATAGAGAACTTCACCAATTCTGACGAAGGATAATTTCAGCCACGGCACCCGTCTTCTTTGGTTCTTACTTTCCACATCAAGCAGGCAGCGACAATCATTTCCTAGGCTTGATCATTTTTATTATCTATGTTTTCTGGAGACCAGTTTTAAGCCAGAATTTCACTTTTTATTTTAACTTTTCAGCTTTTTTTTCATCATTTTTTTATCCTGACTTCTTTTGATTTATTGTATGCTTCAATGCAATGGAAGAAATAAAGAATTGGAGACCTATATTACGTCTTCCAACAGAACGTAACGTTTGATTGAATTTCTGGGAAAAAAAGATTTTCTGGATCAAGGCAGTGAATTGCCGCTTGAGACAATCAGACCAAACCTTAGGAATAGCTGGGTGGTCGCTAGCACTTACTAATGAACACCATGGAATTTTGAAAAAGCCACCACAAATGTTCTTTCAGCCCTGTTGAGTGTGGATGAAGAGAAGACAGGTGCTAGGCAAGGGTCATTCCTATCGATGGAGTCATGAAATGTGTGACTTTGGGGACGAACGTAGACCAGCGGATTGTGTACTCTGCCTAATGGCTGCTGTAGTAGAATCTTGGCAAAACAGTTTCCAAAGAGAGAAAAAAAATTGTACAAGGTTTGCTGCAAGATATGGTTGCCCTCACTCTCTGTTATAGGTTTGGAACCATTCCAAGATGCCATATAAGAAGACCGAGGAATTTGTTGGGGTTTAAGCTTCCCTGTAGGAGGAAGCGGGCCTAATTAGAATATTGCCTCCCATAATCCTTTGCAATGGCTTATGGTCATGAACTTTTTCTCACCGCTGTCTTAAAGTGTCCTTACGTGGTAGCTCTTAAAAGCTTGCCCACTTGAACAGCTAGCTTTGCGCAGTGGCAGTATCGTAGCCCATGAGGTCAATCCGAGGCGTGATTATTGCTAATTGAAAACTTTACCCAATACCCCGCCATGATGACTTGAAATACAGTCAGCATTGGCAATTTTTGACAGGCTCTAAGGAGACTGAAAGATTGGTTTAATAAAAGTTTATGGCGCCCCATGTCTAGGGCGTGTCTTACGTGACTCCCGTTTCTTCCTGAGCTCTGTTGCACCATTCCTTCCGCTGGCTTCTTAGCATTTCCCTTTTACCTTTCTCTCCCACTGAATTCACTTGTTTCCGGCAGCACACTATTCTCACTACATGCTACGAATTCCCATCCTTCGGCTCATTGGCCTAGCATTTGCCTTTATGCAAATTGCTCCTTCGCACCCTGAATCCAGCTCAATTATTCACACCTAACCACCTGAAGGCACTAAAATTACTGGTAGCTAAGGAAAACAACGATCAGCCACGAGGTTTGGTAATCTTTTGTAGCCTTCTATCATTTGGATTATTTATTTGCTTTTTTTTTTTTTTTTACTTGCTTTATTATTTCACCACAGCCTAAAGGAAAGGCTTCCCAGCGGTCGTGCCTTTGAATGTACCCGTCATGTCATACTTACCTGGCAGGGGAGCAATAGCCATGATCCCTAAGGTGGCTCTCCCAGAGTGAGGCTGGTTCATTGCACTCCGTACCAATTGACCTCTGCGATTTCCTCAAATGTGGGAAACTCGACTGCATAATTTATGGTAGTGGGGGACTGCGTTCGTGCTTTCCCCTGTGTTTGCTTGTTTGACAAAAATAGAGAACTTCACCAATTCTGACGAAGGATAATTTCAGCCACGGCACCCGTCTTCTTTGGCTCTTACTTTCCGCATCAAGCAGGCAGCGACAATCATTTCCTAGGCTTGATCATTTTTATTATCTATGTTTTCTGGAGACCAGTTTTAAGCCAGAATTTCACTTTTTATTTTAATTTTTCAGCTTTTTTTTCATCATTTTTTTATCCTGACTTCTTTTGATTTATTGTATGCTTCAATGCAATGGAAGAAATAAAGAATTGGAGACCTATATTACGTCTTCCAACAGAACGTAACGTTTGATTGAATTTCTGGGAAAAAAAGATTTTCTGGATCAAGGCAGTGAATTGCCGCTTGAGCGCTTGAGACAATCAGACCAAACCTTAGGAATAGCTGGGTGGTCGCTAGCACTTACTAATGAACACCATGGAATTTTGAAAAAGCCACCACAAATGTTCTTTCAGCCCTGTTGAGTGTGGATGAATAGAAGACAGGTGCTAGGCAAGGGTCATTCCTATCGATGGAGTCATGAAATGTGTGACTTTGGGGACGAACGTAGACCAGCGGATTGTGTACTCTGCCTAATGGCTGCTGTAGTAGAATCTTGGCAAAACCGTTTCCAAAGAGAGAAAAAAAATTGTACAAGGTTTGCTGCAAGATATGGTTGCCCTCACTCTCTGTTATAGGTTTGGAACCATTCCAAGATGCCATATAAGAAGACCGAGGAATTTGTTGGGGTTTAAGCTTCCCTGTAGGAGGAAGCGGGCCTAATTAGAATATTGCCTCCCATAATCCTTTGCAATGGCTTATGGTCATGAACTTTTTCTCACCGCTGTCTTAAAGTGTCCTTACGTGGTAGCTCTTAAAAGCTGGCCCACTTGAACAGCTAGCTTTGCGCAGTGGCAGTATCGTAGCCCATGAGGTCAATCCGAGGCGTGATTATTGCTAATTGAAAACTTTACCCAATACCCCGCCATGATGACTTGAAATAAAGTCAGCATTGGCAATTTTTGACAGGCTCTAAGGAGACTGAAAGATTGGTTTAATAAAAGTTTATGGCGCCCCATGTCTAGGGCGTGTCTTACGTGACTCCCGTTTCTTCCTGAGCTCTGTTGCACCATTCCTTCCGCTGGCTTCTTAGCATTTCCCTTTTACCTTTCTCTCCCACTGAATCCACTTGTTTCCGGCAGCACACTATTCTCACTACATGCTACGAATTCCCATCCTTCGGCTCATTGGCCTAGCATTTGCCTTTATGCAAATTGCTCCTTCGCACCCTGAATCCAGCTCAATTATTCACACCTAACCACCTGAAGGCACTAAAATTACTGGTAGCTAAGGAAAACAACGATCAGCCACGAGGTTTGGTAATCTTTTGTAGCCTTCTATCATTTGGATTATTTATTTGCTTTTTTTTTTTTTAACTTGCTTTATTATTTCACCACAGCCTAAAGGAAAGGCTTCCCAGCAGGCGTGCCTTTGAATGTACCCGTCATGTCATACTTACCTGGCAGGGGAGCAATAGCCATGATCCCTAAGGTGGCTCTCCCAGAGTGAGGCTGGTTCATTGCACTCCGTACCAGTTGATCTCTGCGATTTCCTCAAATGTGGGAAACTCGACTGCATAATTTATCGTAGTGGGGGACTGAGTTCGCGCTTTCCCCTGTGTTTGCTTGTTTGACAAAAATAGAGAACTTCACCAATTCTGACGAAGGATAATTTCAACCACGGCACCCGTCTTCTTTGGCTCTTACTTTCCGCATCAAGCAGGCAGCGACAATCATTTCCTAGGCTTGATCATTTTTATTATCTATGTTTTCTGGAGACCAGTTTTAAGCCAGAATTTCACTTTTTATTTTAACTTTTCAGCTTTTTTTTCATCATTTTTTTATCCTGACTTCTTTTGATTTATTGTATGCTTCAATGCAATGGAAGAAATAAAGAATTGGAGACCTATATTACGTCTTCCAACAGAACTTAACGTTTGATTGAATTTCTGGGAAAAAAAGATTTTCTGGATCAAGGCAGTGAATTTCCGCTTGAGACAATCAGACCAAACCTTAGGAATAGCTGGGTGGTTGCTAGCACTTACTAATGAACACCATGGAATTTTGAAATAGCCACCACAAATGTTCTTTCAGCCCTGTTGAGTGTGGATGAAGAGAAGACAGGTGCTAGGCAAGGGTCATTCCTATCGATGGAGTCATGAAATGTGTGACTTTGGGGACGAACGTAGACCAGCGATTGTGTACTCTGCCTAATGGCTGCTGTAGTAGAATCTTGGCAAAACTGTTTCCAAAGAGAGAAAAAAAATTGTACAAGGTTTGCTGCAAGATATGGTTGCCCTCACTCTCTGTTATAGGTTTGGAACCATTCCAAGATGCCATATAAGAAGACCGAGGAATTTGTTGGGGTTTAAGCTTCCCTGTAGGAGGAAGCGGGCCTAATTAGAATATTGCCTCCCATAATCCTTTGCAATGGCTTATGGTCATGAACTTTTTCTCACCGCTGTCTTAAAGTGTCCTTACGTGGTAGCTCTTAAAAGCTGGCCAACTTGAACAGTTATCTTTGCGCAGTAGCAGTATCGTAGCCCATGAGGTCAATCCGAGGCGTGATTATTGCTATTTGAAAACTTTACCCAATACCCTGCCATGATGACTTGAAATACAGTCAGCATTGGCAATTTTTGACAGGCTCTAAGGAGACTGAAAGATTGGTTTAATAAAAGTTTATGGCGCCCCATGTCTAGGGCGTGTCTTACGTGACTCCCGTTTCTTCCTGAGCTCTGTTGCACCATTCCTTCCGCTGGCTTCTTAGCATTTCCCTTTTACCTTTCTCTCCCACTGAATTCACTTGTTTCCGGCAGTACACTATTCTCACTACATGCTACGAATTCCCATCCTTCGGCTCATTGGCCTAGCATTTGCCTTTATGCAAATTGCTCCTTCGCACCCTGAATCCAGCTCAATTATTCACACCTAACCACCTGAAGGCACTAAAATTACTGGTAGCTAAGGAAAACAACGATCAGCCACGAGGTTTGGTAATCTTTTGTAGCCTTCTATCATTTGGATTATTTATTTGCTTTTTTTTTTTTTTTACTTGCTTTATTATTTCACCACAGCCTAAAGGAAAGGCTTCCCAGCGGTCGTGCCTTTGAATGTACCCGTCATGTCATACTTACCTGGCAGGGGAGCAATAGCCATGATCCCTAAGGTGGCTCTCCCAGAGTGAGGCTGGTTCATTGCACTCCGTACCAATTGACCTCTGCGATTTCCTCAAATGTGGGAAACTCGACTGCATAATTTATGGTAGTGGGGGACTGCGTTCGCGCTTTCCCCTGTGTTTGCTTGTTTGACAAAAATAGAGAACTTCACCAATTCTGACGAAGGATAATTTCAGCCACGGCACCCGTCTTCTTTGGCTCTTACTTTCCGCATCAAGCAGGCAGCGACAATCATTTCCTAGGCTTGATCATTTTTATTATCTATGTTTTCTGGAGACCAGTTTTAAGCCAGAATTTCACTTTTTATTTTAATTTTTCAGCTTTTTTTTCATCATTTTTTTATCCTGACTTCTTTTGATTTATTGTATGCTTCAATGCAATGGAAGAAATAAAGAATTGGAGACCTATATTACGTCTTCCAACAGAACTTAACGTTTGATTGAATTTCTGGGAAAAAAAGATTTTCTGGATCAAGGCAGTGAATTTCCGCTTGAGACAATCAGACCAAACCTTAGGAATAGCTGGGTGGTTGCTAGCACTTACTAATGAACACCATGGAATTTTGAAATAGCCACCACAAATGTTCTTTCAGCCCTGTTGAGTGTGGATGAAGAGAAGACAGGTGCTAGGCAAGGGTCATTCCTATCGATGGAGTCATGAAATGTGTGACTTTGGGGACGAACGTAGACCAGCGATTGTGTACTCTGCCTAATGGCTGCTGTAGTAGAATCTTGGCAAAACTGTTTCCAAAGAGAGAAAAAAAATTGTACAAGGTTTGCTGCAAGATATGGTTGCCCTCACTCTCTGTTATAGGTTTGGAACCATTCCAAGATGCCATATAAGAAGACCGAGGAATTTGTTGGGGTTTAAGCTTCCCTGTAGGAGGAAGCGGGCCTAATTAGAATATTGCCTCCCATAATCCTTTGCAATGGCTTATGGTCATGAACTTTTTCTCACCGCTGTCTTAAAGTGTCCTTACGTGGTAGCTCTTAAAAGCTGGCCCACTTGAACAGTTAGCTTTGCGCAGTGGCAGTATCGTAGCCCATGAGGTCAATCCGAGGCGTGATTATTGCTAATTGAAAACTTTACCCAATACCCTGCCATGATGACTTGAAATACAGTCAGCATTGGCAATTTTTGACAGGCTCTAAGGAGACTGAAAGATTGGTTTAATAAAAGTTTATGGCGCCCCATGTCTAGGGCGTGTCTTACGTGACTCCCGTTTCTTCCTGAGCTCTGTTGCACCATTCCTTCCGCTGGCTTCTTAGCATTTCCCTTTTACCTTTCTCTCCCACTGAATTCACTTGTTTCCGGCAGTACACTATTCTCACTACATGCTACGAATTCCCATCCTTCGGCTCATTGGCCTAGCATTTGCCTTCATGCAAATTGCTCCTTCGCACCCTGAATCCAGCTCAATTATTCACACCTAACCACCTGAAGGCACTAAAATTACTGGTAGCTAAGGAAAACAACGATCAGCCACGAGGTTTGGTAATCTTTTGTAGCCTTCTATCATTTGGATTATTTATTTGCTTTTTTTTTTTTTTAACTTGCTTTATTATTTCACCACAGCCTAAAGGAAAGGCTTCCCAGCGGGCGTGCCTTTGAATGTACCCGTCATGTCATACTTACCTGGCAGGGGAGCAATAGCCATGATCCCTAAGGTGGCTCTCCCAGAGTGAGGCTGGTTCATTGCACTCCGTACCAGTTGACCTCTGCGATTTCCTCAAATGTGGGAAACTTGACTGCATAATTTATGGTAGTGGGGGACTGCGTTCGCGCTTTCACCTGTGTTTGCTTGTTTGACAAAAATAGAGAACTTCACCAATTCTGACGAAGGATAATTTCAGCCACGGCACCCGTCTTCTTTGGTTCTTACTTTCCACATCAAGCAGGCAGCGACAATCATTTCCTAGGCTTGATCATTTTTATTATCTATGTTTTCTGGAGACCAGTTTTAAGCCAGAATTTCACTTTTATTTTAACTTTTCAGCTTTTTTTTCATCATTTTTTTATCCTGACTTCTTTTGATTTATTGTATGCTTCAATGCAATGGAAGAAATAAAGAATTGGAGACCTATATTACGTCTTCCAACAGAACGTAACGTTTGATTGAATTTCTGGGAAAAAAAGATTTTCTGGATCAAGGCAGTGAATTGCCGCTTGAGACAATCAGACCAAACCTTAGGAATAGCTGGGTGGTCGCTAGCACTTACTAATGAACACCATGGAATTTTGAAAAAGCCACCACAAATGTTCTTTCAGCCCTGTTGAGTGTGGATGAAGAGAAGACAGGTGCTAGGCAAGGGTCATTCCTATCGATGGAGTCATGAAATGTGTGACTTTGGGGACGAACGTAGACCAGCGGATTGTGTACTCTGCCTAATGGCTGCTGTAGTAGAATCTTGGCAAAACTGTTTCCAAAGAGAGAAAAAAAATTGTACAAGGTTTGCTGCAAGATATGGTTGCCCTCACTCTCTGTTATAGGTTTGGAACCATTACAATATGCCATATAAGAAGACCGAGGAATTTGTTGGGGTTTAAGCTTCCCTGTAGGAGGAAGCGGGCCTAATTAGAATATTGCCTCCCATAATCCTTTGCAATGGCTTATGGTCATGAACTTTTTCTCACCGCTGTCTTAAAGTTTCCTTACGTGGTAGCTCTTAAAAGCTTGCCCACTTGAACAGCTAGCTTTGCGCAGTGGCAGTATCGTAGCCCATGAGGTCAATCCGAGGCGTGATTATTGCTAATTGAAAACTTTACCCAATACCCCGCCATGATGACTTGAAATACAGTCAGCATTGGCAATTTTTGACAGGCTCTAAGGAGACTGAAAGATTGGTTTAATAAAAGTTTATGGCGCCCCATGTCTAGGGCGTGTCTTACGTGACTCCCGTTTCTTCCTGAGCTCTGTTGCACCATTCCTTCCGCTGGCTTCTTAGCATTTCCCTTTTACCTTTCTCTCCCACTGAATTCACTTGTTTCCGGCAGCACACTATTCTCACTACATGCTACGAATTCCCATCCTTCGGCTCATTGGCCTAGCATTTGCCTTTATGCAAATTGCTCCTTCGCACCCTGAATCCAGCTCAATTATTCACACCTAACCACCTGAAGGCACTAAAATTACTGGTAGCTAAGGAAAACAACGATCAGCCACGAGGTTTGGTAATCTTTTGTAGCCTTCTATCATTTGGATTATTTATTTGCTTTTTTTTTTTTTTTACTTGCTTTATTATTTCACCACAGCCTAAAGGAAAGGCTTCCCAGCGGTCGTGCCTTTGAATGTACCCGTCATGTCATACTTACCTGGCAGGGGAGCAATAGCCATGATCCCTAAGGTGGCTCTCCCAGAGTGAGGCTGGTTCATTGCACTCCGTACCAATTGACCTCTGCGATTTCCTCAAATGTGGGAAACTCGACTGCATAATTTATGGTAGTGGGGGACTGCGTTCGCGCTTTCCCCTGTGTTTGCTTGTTTGACAAAAATAGAGAACTTCACCAATTCTGACGAAGGATAATTTCAGCCACGGCACCCGTCTTCTTTGGCTCTTACTTTCCGCATCAAGCAAGCAGCGACAATCATTTCCTAGGCTTGATCATTTTTATTATCTATGTTTTCTGGAGACCAGTTTTAAGCCAGAATTTCACTTTTTATTTTAATTTTTCAGCTTTTTTTTCATCATTTTTTTATCCTGACTTCTTTTGATTTATTGTATGCTTCAATGCAATGGAAGAAATAAAGAATTGGAGACCTATATTACGTCTTCCAACAGAACTTAACGTTTGATTGAATTTCTGGGAAAAAAAGATTTTCTGGATCAAGGCAGTGAATTTCCGCTTGAGACAATCAGACCAAACCTTAGGAATAGCTGGGTGGTTGCTAGCACTTACTAATGAACACCATGGAATTTTGAAATAGCCACCACAAATGTTCTTTCAGCCCTGTTGAGTGTGGATGAAGAGAAGACAGGTGCTAGGCAAGGGTCATTCCTATCGATGGAGTCATGAAATGTGTGACTTTGGGGACGAACGTAGACCAGCGATTGTGTACTCTGCCTAATGGCTGCTGTAGTAGAATCTTGGCAAAACTGTTTCCAAAGAGAGAAAAAAAATTGTACAAGGTTTGCTGCAAGATATGGTTGCCCTCACTCTCTGTTATAGGTTTGGAACCATTCCAAGATGCCATATAAGAAGACCGAGGAATTTGTTGGGGTTTAAGCTTCCCTGTAGGAGGAAGCGGGCCTAATTAGAATATTGCCTCCCATAATCCTTTGCAATGGCTTATGGTCATGAACTTTTTCTCACCGCTGTCTTAAAGTGTCCTTACGTGGTAGCTCTTAAAAGCTGGCCCACTTGAACAGTTAGCTTTGCGCAGTGGCAGTATCGTAGCCCATGAGGTCAATCCGAGGCGTGATTATTGCTAATTGAAAACTTTACCCAATACCCTGCCATGATGACTTGAAATACAGTCAGCATTGGCAATTTTTGACAGGCTCTAAGGAGACTGAAAGATTGGTTTAATAAAAGTTTATGGCGCCCCATGTCTAGGGCGTGTCTTACGTGACTCCCGTTTCTTCCTGAGCTCTGTTGCACCATTCCTTCCGCTGGCTTCTTAGCATTTCCCTTTTACCTTTCTCTCCCACTGAATTCACTTGTTTCCGGCAGTACACTATTCTCACTACATGCTACGAATTCCCATCCTTCGGCTCATTGGCCTAGCATTTGCCTTTATGCAAATTGCTCCTTCGCACCCTGAATCCAGCTCAATTATTCACACCTAACCACCTGAAGGCACTAAAATTACTGGTAGCTAAGGAAAACAACGATCAGCCACGAGGTTTGGTAATCTTTTGTAGCCTTCTATCATTTGGATTATTTATTTGCTTTTTTTTTTTTTTAACTTGCTTTATTATTTCACCACAGCCTAAAGGAAAGGCTTCCCAGTGGGCGTGCCTTTGAATGTACCCGTCATGTCATACTTACCTGGCAGGGGAGCAATAGCCATGATCCCTAAGGTGGCTCTCCCAGAGTGAGGCTGGTTCATTGCACTCCGTACCAGTTGACCTCTGCGATTTCCTCAAATGTGGGAAACTCGACTGCATAATTTATGGTAGTGGGGGACTGCGTTCGCGCTTTCCCCTGTGTTTGCTTGTTTGACAAAAATAGAGAACTTCACCAATTCTGACGAAGGATAATTTCAGCCACGGCACCCGTCTTCTTTGGTTCTTACTTTCCACATCAAGCAGGCAGCGACAATCATTTCCTAGGCTTGATCATTTTTATTATCTATGTTTTCTGGAGACCAGTTTTAAGCCAGAATTTCACTTTTTATTTTAACTTTTCAGCTTTTTTTTCATCATTTTTTTATCCTGACTTCTTTTGATTTATTGTATGCTTCAATGCAATGGAAGAAATAAAGAATTGGAGACCTATATTACGTCTTCCAACAGAACGTAACGTTTGATTGAATTTCTGGGAAAAAAAGATTTTCTGGATCAAGGCAGTGAATTGCCGCTTGAGACAATCAGACCAAACCTTAGGAATAGCTGGGTGGTCGCTAGCACTTACTAATGAACACCATGGAATTTTGAAAAAGCCACCACAAATGTTCTTTCAGCCCTGTTGAGTGTGGATGAAGAGAAGACAGGTGCTAGGCAAGGGTCATTCCTATCGATGGAGTCATGAAATGTGTGACTTTGGGGACGAACGTAGACCAGCGATTGTGTACTCTGCCTAATGGCTGCTGTAGTAGAATCTTGGCAAAACTGTTTCCAAAGAGAGAAAAAAAATTGTACAAGGTTTGCTGCAAGATATGGTTGCCCTCACTCTCTGTTATAGGTTTGGAACCATTCCAAGATGCCATATAAGAAGACCGAGGAATTTGTTGGGGTTTAAGCTTCCCTGTAGGAGGAAGCGGGCCTAATTAGAATATTGCCTCCCATAATCCTTTGCAATGGCTTATGGTCATGAACTTTTTCTCACCGCTGTCTTAAAGTGTCCTTACGTGGTAGCTCTTAAAAGCTTGCCCACTTGAACAGCTAGCTTTGCGCAGTGGCAGTATCGTAGCCCATGAGGTCAATCCGAGGCGTGATTATTGCTAATTGAAAACTTTACCCAATACCCCGCCATGATGACTTGAAATACAGTCAGCATTGGCAATTTTTGACAGGCTCTAAGGAGACTGAAAGATTGGTTTAATAAAAGTTTATGGCGCCCCATGTCTAGGGCGTGTCTTACGTGACTCCCGTTTCTTCCTGAGCTCTGTTGCACCATTCCTTCCGCTGGCTTCTTAGCATTTCCCTTTTACCTTTCTCTCCCACTGAATTCACTTGTTTCCGGCAGCACACTATTCTCACTACATGCTACGAATTCCCATCCTTCGGCTCATTGGCCTAGCATTTGCCTTTATGCAAATTGCTCCTTCGCACCCTGAATCCAGCTCAATTATTCACACCTAACCACCTGAAGGCACTAAAATTACTGGTAGCTAAGGAAAACAACGATCAGCCACGAGGTTTGGTAATCTTTTGTAGCCTTCTATCATTTGGATTATTTATTTGCTTTTTTTTTTTTTTTACTTGCTTTATTATTTCACCACAGCCTAAAGGAAAGGCTTCCCAGCGGTCGTGCCTTTGAATGTACCCGTCATGTCATACTTACCTGGCAGGGGAGCAATAGCCATGATCCCTAAGGTGGCTCTCCCAGAGTGAGGCTGGTTCATTGCACTCCGTACCAATTGACCTCTGCGATTTCCTCAAATGTGGGAAACTCGACTGCATAATTTATGGTAGTGGGGGACTGCGTTCGTGCTTTCCCCTGTGTTTGCTTGTTTGACAAAAATAGAGAACTTCACCAATTCTGACGAAGGATAATTTCAGCCACGGCACCCGTCTTCTTTGGCTCTTACTTTCCGCATCAAGCAGGCAGCGACAATCATTTCCTAGGCTTGATCATTTTTATTATCTATGTTTTCTGGAGACCAGTTTTAAGCCAGAATTTCACTTTTTATTTTAATTTTTCAGCTTTTTTTTCATCATTTTTTTATCCTGACTTCTTTTGATTTATTGTATGCTTCAATGCAATGGAAGAAATAAAGAATTGGAGACCTATATTACGTCTTCCAACAGAACGTAACGTTTGATTGAATTTCTGGGAAAAAAAGATTTTCTGGATCAAGGCAGTGAATTGCCGCTTGAGCGCTTGAGACAATCAGACCAAACCTTAGGAATAGCTGGGTGGTCGCTAGCACTTACTAATGAACACCATGGAATTTTGAAAAAGCCACCACAAATGTTCTTTCAGCCCTGTTGAGTGTGGATGAATAGAAGACAGGTGCTAGGCAAGGGTCATTCCTATCGATGGAGTCATGAAATGTGTGACTTTGGGGACGAACGTAGACCAGCGGATTGTGTACTCTGCCTAATGGCTGCTGTAGTAGAATCTTGGCAAAACCGTTTCCAAAGAGAGAAAAAAAATTGTACAAGGTTTGCTGCAAGATATGGTTGCCCTCACTCTCTGTTATAGGTTTGGAACCATTCCAAGATGCCATATAAGAAGACCGAGGAATTTGTTGGGGTTTAAGCTTCCCTGTAGGAGGAAGCGGGCCTAATTAGAATATTGCCTCCCATAATCCTTTGCAATGGCTTATGGTCATGAACTTTTTCTCACCGCTGTCTTAAAGTGTCCTTACGTGGTAGCTCTTAAAAGCTGGCCCACTTGAACAGCTAGCTTTGCGCAGTGGCAGTATCGTAGCCCATGAGGTCAATCCGAGGCGTGATTATTGCTAATTGAAAACTTTACCCAATACCCCGCCATGATGACTTGAAATAAAGTCAGCATTGGCAATTTTTGACAGGCTCTAAGGAGACTGAAAGATTGGTTTAATAAAAGTTTATGGCGCCCCATGTCTAGGGCGTGTCTTACGTGACTCCCGTTTCTTCCTGAGCTCTGTTGCACCATTCCTTCCGCTGGCTTCTTAGCATTTCCCTTTTACCTTTCTCTCCCACTGAATCCACTTGTTTCCGGCAGCACACTATTCTCACTACATGCTACGAATTCCCATCCTTCGGCTCATTGGCCTAGCATTTGCCTTTATGCAAATTGCTCCTTCGCACCCTGAATCCAGCTCAATTATTCACACCTAACCACCTGAAGGCACTAAAATTACTGGTAGCTAAGGAAAACAACGATCAGCCACGAGGTTTGGTAATCTTTTGTAGCCTTCTATCATTTGGATTATTTATTTGCTTTTTTTTTTTTTTAACTTGCTTTATTATTTCACCACAGCCTAAAGGAAAGGCTTCCCAGCAGGCGTGCCTTTGAATGTACCCGTCATGTCATACTTACCTGGCAGGGGAGCAATAGCCATGATCCCTAAGGTGGCTCTCCCAGAGTGAGGCTGGTTCATTGCACTCCGTACCAGTTGATCTCTGCGATTTCCTCAAATGTGGGAAACTCGACTGCATAATTTATCGTAGTGGGGGACTGCGTTCGCGCTTTCCCCTGTGTTTGCTTGTTTGACAAAAATAGAGAACTTCACCAATTCTGACGAAGGATAATTTCAACCACGGCACCCGTCTTCTTTGGCTCTTACTTTCCGCATCAAGCAGGCAGCGACAATCATTTCCTAGGCTTGATCATTTTTATTATCTATGTTTTCTGGAGACCAGTTTTAAGCCAGAATTTCACTTTTTATTTTAACTTTTCAGCTTTTTTTTCATCATTTTTTTATCCTGACTTCTTTTGATTTATTGTATGCTTCAATGCAATGGAAGAAATAAAGAATTGGAGACCTATATTACGTCTTCCAACAGAACTTAACGTTTGATTGAATTTCTGGGAAAAAAAGATTTTCTGGATCAAGGCAGTGAATTTCCGCTTGAGACAATCAGACCAAACCTTAGGAATAGCTGGGTGGTTGCTAGCACTTACTAATGAACACCATGGAATTTTGAAATAGCCACCACAAATGTTCTTTCAGCCCTGTTGAGTGTGGATGAAGAGAAGACAGGTGCTAGGCAAGGGTCATTCCTATCGATGGAGTCATGAAATGTGTGACTTTGGGGACGAACGTAGACCAGCGATTGTGTACTCTGCCTAATGGCTGCTGTAGTAGAATCTTGGCAAAACTGTTTCCAAAGAGAGAAAAAAAATTGTACAAGGTTTGCTGCAAGATATGGTTGCCCTCACTCTCTGTTATAGGTTTGGAACCATTCCAAGATGCCATATAAGAAGACCGAGGAATTTGTTGGGGTTTAAGCTTCCCTGTAGGAGGAAGCGGGCCTAATTAGAATATTGCCTCCCATAATCCTTTGCAATGGCTTATGGTCATGAACTTTTTCTCACCGCTGTCTTAAAGTGTCCTTACGTGGTAGCTCTTAAAAGCTGGCCAACTTGAACAGCTATCTTTGCGCAGTAGCAGTATCGTAGCCCATGAGGTCAATCCGAGGCGTGATTATTGCTATTTGAAAACTTTACCCAATACCCTGCCATGATGACTTGAAATACAGTCAGCATTGGCAATTTTTGACAGGCTCTAAGGAGACTGAAAGATTGGTTTAATAAAAGTTTATGGCGCCCCATGTCTAGGGCGTGTCTTACGTGACTCCCGTTTCTTCCTGAGCTCTGTTGCACCATTCCTTCCGCTGGCTTCTTAGCATTTCCCTTTTACCTTTCTCTCCCACTGAATTCACTTGTTTCCGGCAGTACACTATTCTCACTACATGCTACGAATTCCCATCCTTCGGCTCATTGGCCTAGCATTTGCCTTTATGCAAATTGCTCCTTCGCACCCTGAATCCAGCTCAATTATTCACACCTAACCACCTGAAGGCACTAAAATTACTGGAAGCTAAGGAAAACAACGATCAGCCACGAGGTTTGGTAATCTTTTGTAGCCTTCTATCATTTGGATTATTTATTTGCTTTTTTTTTTTTTTTACTTGCTTTATTATTTCACCACAGCCTAAAGGAAAGGCTTCCCAGCGGTCGTGCCTTTGAATGTACCCGTCATGTCATACTTACCTGGCAGGGGAGCAATAGCCATGATCCCTAAGGTGGCTCTCCCAGAGTGAGGCT
Organism: Pelobates fuscus; assembly: GCF_036172605.1. Lineage (NCBI taxonomy): Eukaryota > Metazoa > Chordata > Amphibia > Anura > Pelobatidae > Pelobates > Pelobates fuscus. Next base: position 352,830,448 of record NC_086318.1, on the reverse strand, counting down.
GGTTCATTGCACTCCGTACCAATTGACCTCTGCGATTTCCTCAAATGTGGGAAACTCGACTGCATAATTTATGGTAGTGGGGGACTGCGTTCGCGCTTTCCCCTGTGTTTGCTTGTTTGACAAAAATAGAGAACTTCACCAATTCTGACGAAGGATAATTTCAGCCACGGCACCCGTCTTCTTTGGCTCTTACTTTCCGCATCAAGCAGGCAGCGACAATCATTTCCTAGGCTTGATCATTTTTATTATCTATGTTTTCTGGAGACCAGTTTTAAGCCAGAATTTCACTTTTTATTTTAATTTTTCAGCTTTTTTTTCATCATTTTTTTATCCTGACTTCTTTTGATTTATTGTATGCTTCAATGCAATGGAAGAAATAAAGAATTGGAGACCTATATTACATCTTCCAACAGAACGTAACGTTTGATTGAATTTCTGGGAAAAAAAGATTTTCTGGATCAAGGCAGTGAATTGCCGCTTGAGACAATCAGACCAAACCTTAGGAATAGCTGGGTGGTCGCTAGCACTTACTAATGAACACCATGGAATTTTGAAAAAGCCACCACAAATGTTCTTTCAGCCCTGTTGAGTGTGGATGAAGAGAAGACAGGTGCTAGGCAAGGGTCATTCCTATCGATGGAGTCATGAAATGTGTGACTTTGGGGACGAACGTAGACCAGCGGATTGTGTACTCTGCCTAATGGCTGCTGTAGTAGAATCTTGGCAAAACAGTTTCCAAAGAGAGAAAAAAAATTGTACAAGGTTTGCTGCAAGATATGGTTGCCCTCACTCTCTGTTATAGGTTTGGAACCATTCCAAGATGCCATATAAGAAGACCGAGGAATTTGTTGGGGTTTAAGCTTCCCTGTAGGAGGAAGCGGGCCTAATTAGAATATTGCCTCCCATAATCCTTTGCAATGGCTTATGGTCATGAACTTTTTCTCACCGCTGTCTTAAAGTGTCCTTACGTGGTAGCTCTTAAAAGCTGGCCCACTTGAACAGCTAGCTTTGCGCAGTGGCAGTATCGTAGCCCATGAGGTCAATCCGAGGCGTGATTATTGCTAATTGAAAACTTTACCCAATACCCCGCCATGATGACTTGAAATAAAGTCAGCATTGGCAATTTTTGACAGGCTCTAAGGAGACTGAAAGATTGGTTTAATAAAAGTTTATGGCGCCCCATGTCTAGGGCGTGTCTTACGTGACTCCCGTTTCTTCCTGAGCTCTGTTGCACCATTCCTTCCGCTGGCTTCTTAGCATTTCCCTTTTACCTTTCTCTCCCACTGAATCCACTTGTTTCCGGCAGCACACTATTCTCACTACATGCTACGAATTCCCATCCTTCGGCTCATTGGCCTAGCATTTGCCTTTATGCAAATTGCTCCTTCGCACCCTGAATCCAGCTCAATTATTCACACCTAACCACCTGAAGGCACTAAAATTACTGGTAGCTAAGGAAAACAACGATCAGCCACGAGGTTTGGTAATCTTTTGTAGCCTTCTATCATTTGGATTATTTATTTGCTTTTTTTTTTTTTTAACTTGCTTTATTATTTCACCACAGCCTAAAGGAAAGGCTTCCCAGCAGGCGTGCCTTTGAATGTACCCGTCATGTCATACTTACCTGGCAGGGGAGCAATAACCATGATCCCTAAGGTGGCTCCCCCAGAGTGAGGCTGGTTCATTGCACTCCGTACCAGTTGATCTCTGCGATTTCCTCAAATGTGGGAAACTCGACTGCATAATTTATCGTAGTGGGGGACTGCGTTCGCGCTTTCCCCTGTGTTTGCTTGTTTGACAAAAATAGAGAACTTCACCAATTCTGACGAAGGATAATTTCAACCACGGCACCCGTCTTCTTTGGTTCTTACTTTCCGCATCAAGCAGGCAGCGACAATTATTTCCTAGGCTTGATCATTTTTATTATCTATGTTTTCTGGAGACCAGTTTTAAGCCAGAATTTCACTTTTTATTTTAACTTTTCAGCTTTTTTTTCATCATTTTTTTATCCTGACTTCTTTTGATTTATTGTATGCTTCAATGCAATGGAAGAAATAAAGAATTGGAGACCTATATTACGTCTTCCAACAGAACTTAACGTTTGATTGAATTTCTGGGAAAAAAAGATTTTCTGGATCAAGGCAGTGAATTTCCGCTTGAGACAATCAGACCAAACCTTAGGAATAGCTGGGTGGTTGCTAGCACTTACTAATGAACACCATGGAATTTTGAAATAGCCACCACAAATGTTCTTTCAGCCCTGTTGAGTGTGGATGAAGAGAAGACAGGTGCTAGGCAAGGGTCATTCCTATCGATGGAGTCATGAAATGTGTGACTTTGGGGACGAACGTAGACCAGCGATTGTGTACTCTGCCTAATGGCTGCTGTAGTAGAATCTTGGCAAAACTGTTTCCAAAGAGAGAAAAAAAATTGTACAAGGTTTGCTGCAAGATATGGTTGCCCTCACTCTCTGTTATAGGTTTGGAACCATTCCAAGATGCCATATAAGAAGACCGAGGAATTTGTTGGGGTTTAAGCTTCCCTGTAGGAGGAAGCGGGCCTAATTAGAATATTGCCTCCCATAATCCTTTGCAATGGCTTATGGTCATGAACTTTTTCTCACCGCTGTCTTAAAGTGTCCTTACGTGGTAGCTCTTAAAAGCTGGCCAACTTGAACAGTTATCTTTGCGCAGTAGCAGTATCGTAGCCCATGAGGTCAATCCGAGGCGTGATTATTGCTATTTGAAAACTTTACCCAATACCCTGCCATGATGACTTGAAATACAGTCAGCATTGGCAATTTTTGACAGGCTCTAAGGAGACTGAAAGATTGGTTTAATAAAAGTTTATGGCGCCCCATGTCTAGGGCGTGTCTTATGTGACTCCCGTTTCTTCCTGAGCTCTGTTGCACCATTCCTTCCGCTGGCTTCTTAGCATTTCCCTTTTACCTTTCTCTCCCACTGAATTCACTTGTTTCCGGCAGTACACTATTCTCACTACATGCTACGAATTCCCATCCTTCGGCTCATTGGCCTAGCATTTGCCTTTATGCAAATTGCTCCTTCGCACCCTGAATCCAGCTCAATTATTCACACCTAACCACCTGAAGGCACTAAAATTACTGGTAGCTAAGGAAAACAACGATCAGCCACGAGGTTTGGTAATCTTTTGTAGCCTTCTATCATTTGGATTATTTATTTGCTTTTTTTTTTTTTTAACTTGCTTTATTATTTCACCACAGCCTAAAGGAAAGGCTTCCCAGCGGGCGTGCCTTTGAATGTACCCGTCATGTCATACTTACCTGGCAGGGGAGCAATAGCCATGATCCCTAAGGTGGCTCTCCCAGAGTGAGGCTGGTTCATTGCACTCCGTACCAGTTGACCTCTGCGATTTCCTCAAATGTGGGAAACTCGACTGCATAATTTATGGTAGTGGGGGACTGCGTTCGCGCTTTCCCCTGTGTTTGCTTGTTTGACAAAAATAGAGAACTTCACCAATTCTGACGAAGGATAATTTCAGCCACGGCACCCGTCTTCTTTGGTTCTTACTTTCCACATCAAGCAGGCAGCGACAATCATTTCCTAGGCTTGATCATTTTTATTATCTATGTTTTCTGGAGACCAGTTTTAAGCCAGAATTTCACTTTTTATTTTAACTTTTCAGCTTTTTTTTTCATCATTTTTTTATCCTGACTTCTTTTGATTTATTGTATGCTTCAATGCAATGGAAGAAATAAAGAATTGGAGACCTATATTACGTCTTCCAACAGAACGTAACGTTTGATTGAATTTCTGGGAAAAAAAGATTTTCTGGATCAAGGCAGTGAATTGCCGCTTGAGACAATCAGACCAAACCTTAGGAATAGCTGGGTGGTCGCTAGCACTTACTAATGAACACCATGGAATTTTGAAAAAGCCACCACAAATGTTCTTTCAGCCCTGTTGAGTGTGGATGAAGAGAAGACAGGTGCTAGGCAAGGGTCATTCCTATCGATGGAGTCATGAAATGTGTGACTTTGGGGACGAACGTAGACCAGCGGATTGTGTACTCTGCCTAATGGCTGCTGTAGTAGAATCTTGGCAAAACAGTTTCCAAAGAGAGAAAAAAAATTGTACAAGGTTTGCTGCAAGATATGGTTGCCCTCACTCTCTGTTATAGGTTTGGAACCATTCCAAGATGCCATATAAGAAGACCGAGGAATTTGTTGGGGTTTAAGCTTCCCTGTAGGAGGAAGCGGGCCTAATTAGAATATTGCCTCCCATAATCCTTTGCAATGGCTTATGGTCATGAACTTTTTCTCACCGCTGTCTTAAAGTGTCCTTACGTGGTAGCTCTTAAAAGCTTGCCCACTTGAACAGCTAGCTTTGCGCAGTGGCAGTATCGTAGCCCATGAGGTCAATCCGAGGCGTGATTATTGCTAATTGAAAACTTTACCCAATACCACGCCATGATGACTTGAAATACAGTCAGCATTGGCAATTTTTTACAGGCTCTAAGGAGACTGAAAGATTGGTTTAATAAAAGTTTATGGCGCCCCATGTCTAGGGCGTGTCTTACGTGACTCCCGTTTCTTCCTGAGCTCTGTTGCACCATTCCTTCCGCTGGCTTCTTAGCATTTCCCTTTTACCTTTCTCTCCCACTGAATTCACTTGTTTCCGGCAGCACACTATTCTCACTACATGCTACGAATTCCCATCCTTCGGCTCATTGGCCTAGCATTTGCCTTTATGCAAATTGCTCCTTCGCACCCTGAATCCAGCTCAATTATTCACACCTAACCACCTGAAGGCACTAAAATTACTGGTAGCTAAGGAAAACAACGATCAGCCACGAGGTTTGGTAATCTTTTGTAGCCTTCTATCATTTGGATTATTTATTTGCTTTTTTTTTTTTTTTACTTGCTTTATTATTTCACCACAGCCTAAAGGAAAGGCTTCCCAGCGGTCGTGCCTTTGAATGTACCCGTCATGTCATACTTACCTGGCAGGGGAGCAATAGCCATGATCCCTAAGGTGGCTCTCCCAGAGTGAGGCTGGTTCATTGCACTCCGTACCAATTGACCTCTGCGATTTCCTCAAATGTGGGAAACTCGACTGCATAATTTATGGTAGTGGGGGACTGCGTTCGCGCTTTCCCCTGTGTTTGCTTGTTTGACAAAAATAGAGAACTTCACCAATTCTGACGAAGGATAATTTCAGCCACGGCACCCGTCTTCTTTGGCTCTTACTTTCCGCATCAAGCAGGCAGCGACAATCATTTCCTAGGCTTGATCATTTTTATTATCTATGTTTTCTGGAGACCAGTTTTAAGCCAGAATTTCACTTTTTATTTTAATTTTTCAGCTTTTTTTTCATAATTTTTTTATCCTGACTTCTTTTGATTTATTGTATGCTTCAATGCAATGGAAGAAATAAAGAATTGGAGACCTATATTACGTCTTCCAACAGAACGTAACGTTTGATTGAATTTCTGGGAAAAAAAGATTTTCTGGATCAAGGCAGTGAATTGCCGCTTGAGCGCTTGAGACAATCAGACCAAACCTTAGGAATAGCTGGGTGGTCGCTAGCACTTACTAATGAACACCATGGAATTTTGAAAAAGCCACCACAAATGTTCTTTCAGCCCTGTTGAGTGTGGATGAAGAGAAGACAGGTGCTAGGCAAGGGTCATTCCTATCGATGGAGTCATGAAATGTGTGACTTTGGGGACGAACGTAGACCAGCGGATTGTGTACTCTGCCTAATGGCTGCTGTAGTAGAATCTTGGCAAAACCGTTTCCAAAGAGAGAAAAAAAATTGTACAAGGTTTGCTGCAAGATATGGTTGCCCTCACTCTCTGTTATAGGTTTTGAACCATTCCAAGATGCCATATAAGAAGACCGAGGAATTTGTTGGGGTTTAAGCTTCCCTGTAGGAGGAAGCGGGCCTAATTAGAATATTGCCTCCCATAATCCTTTGCAATGGCTTATGGTCATGAACTTTTTCTCACCGCTGTCTTAAAGTGTCCTTACGTGGTAGCTCTTAAAAGCTGACCCACTTGAACAGCTAGCTTTGCGCAGTGGCAGTATCGTAGCCCATGAGGTCAATCCGAGGCGTGATTATTGCTAATTGAAAACTTTACCCAATACCCCGCCATGATGACTTGAAATAAAGTCAGCATTGGCAATTTTTGACAGGCTCTAAGGAGACTGAAAGATTGGTTTAATAAAAGTTTATGGCGCCCCATGTCTAGGGCGTGTCTTACGTGACTCCCGTTTCTTCCTGAGCTCTGTTGCACCATTCCTTCCGCTGGCTTCTTAGCATTTCCCTTTTACCTTTCTCTCCCACTGAATCCACTTGTTTCCGGCAGCACACTATTCTCACTACATGCTACGAATTCCCATCCTTCGGCTCATTGGCCTAGCATTTGCCTTTATGCAAATTGCTCCTTCGCACCCTGAATCCAGCTCAATTATTCACACCTAACCACCTGAAGGCACTAAAATTACTGGTAGCTAAGGAAAACAACGATCAGCCACGAGGTTTGGTAATCTTTTGTAGCCTTCTATCATTTGGATTATTTATTTGCTTTCTTTTTTTTTTAACTTGCTTTATTATTTCACCACAGCCTAAAGGAAAGGCTTCCCAGCAGGCGTGCCTTTGAATGTACCCGTCATGTCATACTTACCTGGCAGGGGAGCAATAGCCATGATCCCTAAGGTGGCTCTCCCAGAGTGAGGCTGGTTCATTGCACTCCGTACCAGTTGATCTCTGCGATTTCCTCAAATGTGGGAAACTCGACTGCATAATTTATCGTAGTGGGGGACTGCATTCGCGCTTTCCCCTGTGTTTGCTTGTTTGACAAAAATAGAGAACTTCACCAATTCTGACGAAGGATAATTTCAACCACGGCACCCGTCTTCTTTGGCTCTTACTTTCCGCATCAAGCAGGCAGCGACAATCATTTCCTAGGCTTGATCATTTTTATTATCTATGTTTTCTGGAGACCAGTTTTAAGCCAGAATTTCACTTTTTATTTTAACTTTTCAGCTTTTTTTTCATCATTTTTTTATCCTGACTTCTTTTGATTTATTGTATGCTTCAATGCAATGGAAGAAATAAAGAATTGGAGACCTATATTACGTCTTCCAACAGAACTTAACGTTTGATTGAATTTCTGGGAAAAAAAGATTTTCTGGATCAAGGCAGTGAATTTCCGCTTGAGACAATCAGACCAAACCTTAGGAATAGCTGGGTGGTTGCTAGCACTTACTAATGAACACCATGGAATTTTGAAATAGCCACCACAAATGTTCTTTCAGCCCTGTTGAGTGTGGATGAAGAGAAGACAGGTGCTAGGCAAGGGTCATTCCTATCGATGGAGTCATGAAATGTGTGACTTTGGGGACGAACGTAGACCAGCGATTGTGTACTCTGCCTAATGGCTGCTGTAGTAGAATCTTGGCAAAACTGTTTCCAAAGAGAGAAAAAAAATTGTACAAGGTTTGCTGCAAGATATGGTTGCCCTCACTCTCTGTTATAGGTTTGGAACCATTCCAAGATGCCATATAAGAAGACCGAGGAATTTGTTGGGGTTTAAGCTTCCCTGTAGGAGGAAGCGGGCCTAATTAGAATATTGCCTCCCATAATCCTTTGCAATGGCTTATGGTCAGGAACTTTTTCTCACCGCTGTCTTAAAGTGTCCTTACGTGGTAGCTCTTAAAAGCTGGCCCACTTGAACAGTTAGCTTTGCGCAGTGGCAGTATCGTAGCCCATGAGGTCAATCCGAGGCGTGATTATTGCTAATTGAAAACTTTACCCAATACCCTGCCATGATGACTTGAAATACAGTCAGCATTGGCAATTTTTGACAGGCTCTAAGGAGACTGAAAGATTGGTTTAATAAAAGTTTATGGCGCCCCATGTCTAGGGCGTGTCTTACGTGACTCCCGTTTCTTCCTGAGCTCTGTTGCACCATTCCTTCCGCTGGCTTCTTAGCATTTCCCTTTTACCTTTCTCTCCCACTGAATTCACTTGTTTCCGGCAGCACACTATTCTCACTACATGCTACGAATTCCCATCCTTCGGCTCATTGGCCTAGCATTTGCCTTTATGCAAATTGCTCCTTCGCACCCTGAATCCAGCTCAATTATTCACACCTAACCACCTGAAGGCACTAAAATTACTGGTAGCTAAGGAAAACAACGATCAGCCACGAGGTTTGGTAATCTTTTGTAGCCTTCTATCATTTGGATTATTTATTTGCTTTTTTTTTTTTTTAACTTGCTTTATTATTTCACCACAGCCTAAAGGAAAGGCTTCCCAGCGGGCGTGCCTTTGAATGTACCCGTCATGTCATACTTACCTGGCAGGGGAGCAATAGCCATGATCCCTAAGGTGGCTCTCCCAGAGTGAGGCTGGTTCATTGCACTCCGTACCAGTTGACCTCTGCGATTTCCTCAATTGTGGGAAACTTGACTGCATAATTTATGGTAGTGGGGGACTGCGTTCGCGCTTTCCCCTGTGTTTGCTTGTTTGACAAAAATAGAGAACTTCACCAATTCTGACGAAGGAGAATTTCAGCCACGGCACCCGTCTTCTTTGGCTCTTACTTTCCACATCAAGCAGGCAGCGACAATCATTTCCTAGGTTTGATCATTTTTATTATCTATGTTTTCTGGAGACCAGTTTTAAGCCAGAATTTCACTTTTTATTTTAACTTTTCAGCTTTTTTTTCATCATTTTTTTATCCTGACTTCTTTTGATTTATTGTATGCTTCAATGCAATGGAAGAAATAAAGAATTGGAGACCTATATTACGTCTTCCAACAGAACGTAACGTTTGATTGAATTTCTGGGAAAAAAAGATTTTCTGGATCAAGGCAGTGAATTGCCGCTTGAGACAATCAGACCAAACCTTAGGAATAGCTGGGTGGTCGCTAGCACTTACTAATGAACACCATGGAATTTTGAAAAAGCCACCACAAATGTTCTTTCAGCCCTGTTGAGTGTGGATGAAGAGAAGACAGGTGCTAGGCAAGGGTCATTCCTATCGATGGAGTCATGAAATGTGTGACTTTGGGGACGAACGTAGACCAGCGGATTGTGTACTCTGCCTAATGGCTGCTGTAGTAGAATCTTGGCAAAACTGTTTCCAAAGAGAGAAAAAAAATTGTACAAGGTTTGCTGCAAGATATGGTTGCCCTCACTCTCTGTTATAGGTTTGGAACCATTCCAAGATGCCATATAAGAAGACCGAGGAATTTGTTGGGGTTTAAGCTTCCCTGTAGGAGGAAGCGGGCCTAATTAGAATATTGCCTCCCATAATCCTTTGCAATGGCTTATGGTCATGAACTTTTTCTCACCGCTGTCTAAAAGTGTCCTTACGTGGTAGCTCTTAAAAGCTGGCCCACTTGAACAGCTAGCTTTGCGCAGTGGCAGTATCGTAGCCCATGAGGTCAATCCGAGGCGTGATTATTGCTAATTGAAAACTTTACCCAATACCCCGCCATGATGACTTGAAATAAAGTCAGCATTGGCAATTTTTGACAGGCTCTAAGGAGACTGAAAGATTGGTTTAATAAAAGTTTATGGCGCCCCATGTCTAGGGCGTGTCTTACGTGACTCCCGTTTCTTCCTGAGCTCTGTTGCACCATTCCTTCCGCTGGCTTCTTAGCATTTCCCTTTTACCTTTCTCTCCCACTGAATCCACTTGTTTCCGGCAGCACACTATTCTCACTCCATGCTACGAATTCCCATCCTTCGGCTCATTGGCCTAGCATTTGCCTTTATGCAGATTGCTCCTTCGCACCCTGAATCCAGCTCAATTATTCACACCTAACCACCTGAAGGCACTAAAATTACTGGTAGCTAAGGAAAACAACGATCAGCCACGAGGTTTGGTAATCTTTTGTAGCCTTCTATCATTTGGATTATTTATTTGCTTTTTTTTTTTTTAACTTGCTTTATTATTTCACCACAGCCTAAAGGAAAGGCTTCCCAGCGGGCGTGCCTTTGAATGTACCTGTCATGTCATACTTACCTGGCAGGGGAGCAATAGCCATGATTCCTAAGGTGGCTCTCCCAGAGTGAGGCTGGTTCATTGCACTCCGTACCAGTTGACCTCTGCGATTTCCTCAAATGTGGGAAACTCGACTGCATAATTTATGGTAGTGGGGGACTGCGTTCGCGCTTTCCCCTATCTTTGCTTGTTTGACAAAAATAGAGAACTTCACCAATTCTGACGAAGGATAATTTCAGCAACGGCACCCGTCTTCTTTGGCTCTTACTTTCCACATCAAGCAGGCAGCGACAATCATTTCCTAGGTTTGATCATTTTTATTATCTATGTTTTCTGGAGACCAGTTTTAAGCCAGAATTTCACTTTTTATTTTAACTTTTCAGCTTTTTTTTCATCATTTTTTTATCCTGACTTCTTTTGATTTATTGTATGCTTAAATGCAATGGAAGAAATAAAGAATTGGAGACCTATATTATGTCTTCCAACAGAACGTAACGTTTGATTGAATTTCTGGGAAAAAAAGATTTTCTGGATCAAGGCAGTGAATTGCCGCTTGAGACAATCAGACCAAACCTTAGGAATAGCTGGGTGGTCGCTAGCACTTACTAATGAACACCATGGAATTTTGAAAAAGCCACCACAAATGTTCTTTCAGCCCTGTTGAGTGTGGATGAAGAGAAGACAGGTGCTAGGCAAGGGTCATTCCTATCGATGGAGTCATGAAATGTGTGACTTTGGGGACGAACGTAGACCAGCGGATTGTGTACTCTGCCTAATGGCTGCTGTAGTAGAATCTTGGCAAAACTGTTTCCAAAGAGAGAAAAAAAATTGTACAAGGTTTGCAGCAAGATATGGTTGCCCTCACTCTCTGTTATAGGTTTGGAACCATTCCAAGATGCCATATAAGAAGACCGAGGAATTTATTGGGGTTTAAGCTTCCCTGTAGGAGGAAGCGGGCCTAATTAGAATATTGCCTCCCATAATCCTTTGCAATGGCTTATGGTCATGAACTTTTTCTCACCGCTGTCTTAAAGTGTCCTTACGTGGTAGCTCTTAAAAGCTGGCCCACTTGAACAGCTAGCTTTGCGCAGTGGCAGCATCGTAGCCCATGAGGTCAATCCGAGGTGTGATTATTGCTAATTGAAAACTTTACCCAATACCCCGCCATGATGACTTGAAATAAAGTCAGCATTGGCAATTTTTGACAGGCTCTAAGGAGACTGAAAGATTGGTTTAATAAAAGTTTATGGCGCCCCATGTCTAGGGCGTGTCTTACGTGACTCCCGTTTCTTCCTGAGCTCTGTTGCACCATTCCTTCCGCTGGCTTCTTAGCATTTCCCTTTTATCTTTCTCTCCCACTGAATCCACTTGTTTCCGGCAGCACACTATTCTCACTCCATGCTACAATTCCCATCCTTCGGCTCATTGGCCTAGCATTTGCCTTTATGCAAATTGCTCCTTCGCACCCTGAATCCAGCTCAATTATTCACACCTAACCACCTGAAGGCACTAAAATTACTGGTAGCTAAGGAAAACAACGATCAGCCACGACATTTGGTAATCTTTTGTAGCCTTCTATCATTTGGATTATTTATTTGCTTTTTTTTTTTTTTTTTTAACTTGCTTTATTATTTCACCACAGCCTAAAGGAAAGGCTTCCCAGCGGGCGTGCCTTTGAATGTACCCGTCATGTCATACTTACCTGGCAGGGGAGCAATAGCCATGATCCCTAAGGTGGCTCTCCCAGAGTGAGGCTGGTTCATTGCACTCCGTACCAGTTGACCTCTGCGATTTCCTCAAATGTGGGAAACTCGACTGCATAATTTATGGTAGTGGGGGACTGCGTTCGCGCTTTCCCCTGTGTTTGCTTGTTTGACAAAAATAGAGAACTTCACCAATTCTGACGAAGGATAATTTCAGCCACGGCACCCGTCTTCTTTGGCTCTTACTTTCCACATCAAGCAGGCAGTGACAATCATTTCCTAGGCTTGATCATTTTTATTATCTATGTTTTCTGGAGACCAGTTTTAAGCCAGAATTTCACTTTTTATTTTAACTTTTCAGCTTTTTTTTCATCATTTTTTTATCCTGACTTCTTTTGATTTATTGTATGCTTCAATGCAATGGAAGAAATAAAGAATTGGAGACCTATATTACGTCTTCCAACAGAACGTAACGTTTGATTGAATTTCTGGGAAAAAAAGATTTTCTGGATCAAGGCAGTGAATTGCCGCTTGAGACAATCAGACCAAACCTTAGGAATAGCTGGGTGGTCGCTAGCACTTACTAATGAACACCATGGAATTTTGAAAAAGCCACCACAAATGTTCTTTCAGCCCTGTTGAGTGTGGATGAAGAGAAGACAGGTGCTAGGCAAGGGTCATTCCTATCGATGGAGTCATGAAATGTGTGACTTTGGGGACGAACGTAGACCAGCGGATTGTGTACTCTGCCTAATGGCTGCTGTAGTAGAATCTTGGCAAAACTGTTTCCAAAGAGAGAAAAAAAAATGTACAAGGTTTGCTGCAAGATATGGTTGCCCTCACTCTCTGTTATAGGTTTGGAACCATTCCAAGATGCCATATAAGAAGACCGAGGAATTTGTTGGGGTTTAAGCTTCCCTGTAGGAGGAAGCGGGCCTAATTAGAATATTGCCTCCCATAATCCTTTGCAATGGCTTATGGTCATGAACTTTTTCTCACCGCTGTCTTAAAGTGTCCTTACGTGGTAGCTCTTAAAAGCTGGCCCACTTGAACAGCTAGCTTTGCGCAATGGCAGTATCGTAGCCCATGAGGTCAATCCGAGGCGTGATTATTGCTAATTGAAAACTTTACCCAATACCCCGCCATGATGACTTGAAATACAGTCAGCATTGGCAATATTTGACAGGCTCTAAGGAGACTGAAAGATTGGTTTAATAAAAGTTTATGGCGCCCCATGTCTAGGGCGTGTCTTACGTGACTCCCGTTTCTTCCTGAGCTCTGTTGCACCATTCCTTCCGCTGGCTTCTTAGCATTTCCCTTTTACCTTTCTCTCCCACTGAATTCACTTGTTTCCGGCAGCACACTATTCTCACTACATGCTACGAATTCCCATCCTTCGGCTCATTGGCCTAGCATTTGCCTTTATGCAAATTGCTCCTTCGCACCCTGAATCCAGCTCAATTATTCACACCTAACCACCTGAAGGCACTAAAATTACTGGTAGCTAAGGAAAACAACGATCAGCCACGAGGTTTGGTAATCTTTTGTAGCCTTCTATCATTTGGATTATTTATTTGCTTTTTTTTTTTTTAACTTGCTTTATTATTTCACCACAGCCTAAAGGAAAGGCTTCCCAGCGGGCGTGCCTTTGAATGTACCCGTCATGTCATACTTACCTGGCAGGGGAGCAATAGCCATGATCCCTAAGGTGGCTCTCCCAGAGTGAGGCTGGTTCATTGCACTCCGTACCAGTTGACCTCTGCGATTTCCTCAAATGTGGGAAACTCGACTGCATAATTTATGGTAGTGGGGGACTGCGTTCGCGCTTTCCCCTGTGTTTGCTTGTTTGACAAAAATAGAGAACTTCACCAATTCTGACGAAGGAGAATTTATTTATGGTAGTGGGGGACTGCGTTCGCGCTTTCCCCTGTGTTTGCTTGTTTGACAAAAATAGAGAACTTCACCAATTCTGACGAAGGATAATTTCAGCCACGGCACCCGTCTTCTTTGGCTCTTACTTTCCACATCAAGCAGGCAGTGACAATCATTTCCTAGGCTTGATCATTTTTATTATCTATGTTTTCTGGAGACCAGTTTTAAGCCAGAATTTCACTTTTTATTTTAACTTTTCAGCTTTTTTTTCATCATTTTTTTATCCTGACTTCTTTTGATTTATTGTATGCTTCAATGCAATGGAAGAAATAAAGAATTGGAGACCTATATTACGTCTTCCAACAGAACGTAACGTTTGATTGAATTTCTGGGAAAAAAAGATTTTCTGGATCAAGGCAGTGAATTGCCGCTTGAGACAATCAGACCAAACCTTAGGAATAGCTGGGTGGTCGCTAGCACTTACTAATGAACACCATGGAATTTTGAAAAAGCCACCACAAATGTTCTTTCAGCCCTGTTGAGTGTGGATGAAGAGAAGACAGGTGCTAGGCAAGGGTCATTCCTATCGATGGAGTCATGAAATGTGTGACTTTGGGGACGAACGTAGACCAGCGGATTGTGTACTCTGCCTAATGGCTGCTGTAGTAGAATCTTGGCAAAACTGTTTCCAAAGAGAGAAAAAAAAATGTACAAGGTTTGCTGCAAGATATGGTTGCCCTCACTCTCTGTTATAGGTTTGGAACCATTCCAAGATGCCATATAAGAAGACCGAGGAATTTGTTGGGGTTTAAGCTTCCCTGTAGGAGGAAGTGGGCCTAATTAGAATATTGCCTCCCATAATCCTTTGCAATGGCTTATGGTCATGAACTTTTTCTCACCGCTGTCTTAAAGTTTCCTTACGTGGTAGCTCTTAAAAGCTGGCCCACTTGAACAGCTAGCTTTGCGCAGTGGCAGTATCGTAGCCCATGAGGTCAATCCGAGGCGTGATTATTGCTAATTGAAAACTTTACCAAATACCCCACCATGATGACTTGAAATACAGTCAGCATTGGCAATATTTGACAGGCTCTAAGGAGACTGAAAGATTGGTTTAATAAAAGTTTATGGCGCCCCATGTCTAGGGCGTGTCTTACGTGACTCCCGTTTCTTCCTGAGCTCTGTTGCACCATTCCTTCCGCTGGCTTCTTAGCATTTCCCTTTTACCTTTCTCTCCCACTGAATTCACTTGTTTCCGGCAGCACACTATTCTCACTACATGCTACGAATTCCCATCCTTCGGCTCATTGGCCTAGCATTTGCCTTTATGCAAATTGCTCCTTCGCACCCTGAATCCAGCTCAATTATTCACACCTAACCACCTGAAGGCACTAAAATTACTGGTAGCTAAGGAAAACAACGATCAGCCACGAGGTTTGGTAATCTTTTGTAGCCTTCTATCATTTGGATTATTTATTTGCTTTTTTTTTTTTTAACTTGCTTTATTATTTCACCACAGCCTAAAGGAAAGGCTTCCCAGCGGGCGTGCCTTTGAATGTACCCGTCATGTCATACTTACCTGGCAGGGGAGCAATAGCCATGATCCCTAAGGTGGCTCTCCCAGAGTGAGGCTGGTTCATTGCACTCCGTACCAGTTGACCTCTGCGATTTCCTCAAATGTGGGAAACTCGACTGCATAATTTATGGTAGTGGGGGACTGCGTTCGCGCTTTCCCCTGTGTTTGCTTGTTTGACAAAAATAGAGAACTTCACCAATTCTGACGAAGGAGAATTTATTTATGGTAGTGGGGGACTGCGTTCGCGCTTTCCCCTGTGTTTGCTTGTTTGACAAAAATAGAGAACTTCACCAATTCTGACGAAGGATAATTTCAGCCACGGCACCCGTCTTCTTTGGCTCTTACTTTCCACATCAAGCAGGCAGTGACAATCATTTCCTAGGCTTGATCATTTTTATTATCTATGTTTTCTGGAGACCAGTTTTAAGCCAGAATTTCACTTTTTATTTTAACTTTTCAGCTTTTTTTTCATCATTTTTTTATCCTGACTTCTTTTGATTTATTGTATGCTTCAATGCAATGGAAGAAATAAAGAATTGGAGACCTATATTACGTCTTCCAACAGAACGTAACGTTTGATTGAATTTCTGGGAAAAAAAGATTTTCTGGATCAAGGCAGTGAATTGCCGCTTGAGACAATCAGACCAAACCTTAGGAATAGCTGGGTGGTCGCTAGCACTTACTAATGAACACCATGGAATTTTGAAAAAGCCACCACAAATGTTCTTTCAGCCCTGTTGAGTGTGGATGAAGAGAAGACAGGTGCTAGGCAAGGGTCATTCCTATCGATGGAGTCATGAAATGTGTGACTTTGGGGACGAACGTAGACCAGCGGATTGTGTACTCTGCCTAATGGCTGCTGTAGTAGAATCTTGGCAAAACTGTTTCCAAAGAGAGAAAAAAAAATGTACAAGGTTTGCTGCAAGATATGGTTGCCCTCACTCTCTGTTATAGGTTTGGAACCATTCCAAGATGCCATATAAGAAGACCGAGGAATTTGTTGGGGTTTAAGCTTCCCTGTAGGAGGAAGCGGGCCTAATTAGAATATTGCCTCCCATAATCCTTTGCAATGGCTTATGGTCATGAACTTTTTCTCACCGCTGTCTTAAAGTGTCCTTACGTGGTAGCTCTTAAAAGCTGGCCCACTTGAACAGCTAGCTTTGCGCAATGGCAGTATCGTAGCCCATGAGGTCAATCCGAGGCGTGATTATTGCTAATTGAAAACTTTACCCAATACCCCGCCATGATGACTTGAAATACAGTCAGCATTGGCAATATTTGACAGGCTCTAAGGAGACTGAAAGATTGGTTTAATAAAAGTTTATGGCGCCCCATGTCTAGGGCGTGTCTTACGTGACTCCCGTTTCTTCCTGAGCTCTGTTGCACCATTCCTTCCGCTGGCTTCTTAGCATTTCCCTTTTACCTTTCTCTCCCACTGAATTCACTTGTTTCCGGCAGCACACTATTCTCACTACATGCTACGAATTCCCATCCTTCGGCTCATTGGCCTAGCATTTGCCTTTATGCAAATTGCTCCTTCGCACCCTGAATCCAGCTCAATTATTCACACCTAACCACCTGAAGGCACTAAAATTACTGGTAGCTAAGGAAAACAACGATCAGCCACGAGGTTTGGTAATCTTTTGTAGCCTTCTATCATTTGGATTATTTATTTGCTTTTTTTTTTTTTAACTTGCTTTATTATTTCACCACAGCCTAAAGGAAAGGCTTCCCAGCGGGCGTGCCTTTGAATGTACCCGTCATGCCATACTTACCTGGCAGGGGAGCAATAGCCATGATCCCTAAGGTGGCTCTCCCAGAGTGAGGCTGGTTCATTGCACTCCGTACCAGTTGACCTCTGCGATTTCCTCAAATGTGGGAAACTCGACTGCATAATTTATGGTAGTGGGGGACTGCGTTCGCGCTTTCCCCTGTGTTTGCTTGTTTGACAAAAATAGAGAACTTCACCAATTCTGACGAAGGAGAATTTATTTATGGTAGTGGGGGACTGCGTTCGCGCTTTCCCCTGTGTTTGCTTGTTTGACAAAAATAGAGAACTTCACCAATTCTGACGAAGGATAATTTCAGCCACGGCACCCGTCTTCTTTGGCTCTTACTTTCCACATCAAGCAGGCAGTGACAATCATTTCCTAGGCTTGATCATTTTTATTATCTATGTTTTCTGGAGACCAGTTTTAAGCCAGAATTTCACTTTTTATTTTAACTTTTCAGCTTTTTTTTCATCATTTTTTTATCCTGACTTCTTTTGATTTATTGTATGCTTCAATGCAATGGAAGAAATAAAGAATTGGAGACCTATATTACGTCTTCCAACAGAACGTAACGTTTGATTGAATTTCTGGGAAAAAAAGATTTTCTGGATCAAGGCAGTGAATTGCCGCTTGAGACAATCAGACCAAACCTTAGGAATAGCTGGGTGGTCGCTAGCACTTACTAATGAACACCATGGAATTTTGAAAAAGCCACCACAAATGTTCTTTCAGCCCTGTTGAGTGTGGATGAAGAGAAGACAGGTGCTAGGCAAGGGTCATTCCTATCGATGGAGTCATGAAATGTGTGACTTTGGGGACGAACGTAGACCAGCGGATTGTGTACTCTGCCTAATGGCTGCTGTAGTAGAATCTTGGCAAAACTGTTTCCAAAGAGAGAAAAAAAAATGTACAAGGTTTGCTGCAAGATATGGTTGCCCTCACTCTCTGTTATAGGTTTGGAACCATTCCAAGATGCCATATAAGAAGACCGAGGAATTTGTTGGGGTTTAAGCTTCCCTGTAGGAGGAAGCGGGCCTAATTAGAATATTGCCTCCCATAATCCTTTGCAATGGCTTATGGTCATGAACTTTTTCTCACCGCTGTCTTAAAGTGTCCTTACGTGGTAGCTCTTAAAAGCTGGCCCACTTGAACAGCTAGCTTTGCGCAATGGCAGTATCGTAGCCCATGAGGTCAATCCGAGGCGTGATTATTGCTAATTGAAAACTTTACCCAATACCCCGCCATGATGACTTGAAATACAGTCAGCATTGGCAATATTTGACAGGCTCTAAGGAGACTGAAAGATTGGTTTAATAAAAGTTTATGGCGCCCCATGTCTAGGGCGTGTCTTACGTGACTCCCGTTTCTTCCTGAGCTCTGTTGCACCATTCCTTCCGCTGGCTTCTTAGCATTTCCCTTTTACCTTTCTCTCCCACTGAATTCACTTGTTTCCGGCAGCACACTATTCTCACTACATGCTACGAATTCCCATCCTTCGGCTCATTGGCCTAGCATTTGCCTTTATGCAAATTGCTCCTTCGCACCCTGAATCCAGCTCAATTATTCACACCTAACCACCTGAAGGCACTAAAATTACTGGTAGCTAAGGAAAACAACGATCAGCCACGAGGTTTGGTAATCTTTTGTAGCCTTCTATCATTTGGATTATTTATTTGCTTTTTTTTTTTTTAACTTGCTTTATTATTTCACCACAGCCTAAAGGAAAGGCTTCCCAGCGGGCGTGCCTTTGAATGTACCCGTCATGTCATACTTACCTGGCAGGGGAGCAATAGCCATGATCCCTAAGGTGGCTCTCCCAGAGTGAGGCTGGTTCATTGCACTCCGTACCAGTTGACCTCTGCGATTTCCTCAAATGTGGGAAACTCGACTGCATAATTTATGGTAGTGGGGGACTGCGTTCGCGCTTTCCCCTGTGTTTGCTTGTTTGACAAAAATAGAGAACTTCACCAATTCTGACGAAGGAGAATTTATTTATGGTAGTGGGGGACTGCGTTCGCGCTTTCCCCTGTGTTTGCTTGTTTGACAAAAATAGAGAACTTCACCAATTCTGACGAAGGATAATTTCAGCCACGGCACCCGTCTTCTTTGGCTCTTACTTTCCACATCAAGCAGGCAGTGACAATCATTTCCTAGGCTTGATCATTTTTATTATCTATGTTTTCTGGAGACCAGTTTTAAGCCAGAATTTCACTTTTTATTTTAACTTTTCAGCTTTTTTTTCATCATTTTTTTTTTTTTTTTATGATTCTTTATTTTTCAATGACAGACATAAATGAACAGTGCAATTATGTGGCTTGCGCAGAAGCCCAGGTGTGGTATTAATAAAATGTATAACAAGCTGCTTACATCAATTGTTTACGCTATCTGTCTGTCGTCTTTTTTCAATACAGTATAATACAGTAAAAAGTTCAACACTTAGAAAGCAAATATATAACATATTACGTAACTTTGAATCAACTGACATGGTTGTCGTTTGGTAGCCTTGGGATTAGTGTGTCGAACCTATAGGCCGGGTCACCGGTAAGCTCGGCCTACAATCAAGGAAAATGGGGTAGTGGAGAACTAGGTGTAGGGGGGGGGGGGGGGGGGGGGGGGGGGGGGGGGGGGGGGGGGGGGGGATGGTCCTGGATGATGCCTGTGGCCGTTTAGTCGTCAATATAGTTATCCCACGGTTCCCATATCTTTGTGAATGCCGTCGTGTTGCCCCTTACTTGGGCCGTTAGTTTGTCCATGAGATGGCATTCTTTGATTTTGTTGAGCACTGCGGATAATGGGGGGGGGGTAGGCTGCAGCCATGTGTGGGCTAGGGCCTTTCTGGCAGCTAAGGCTATCTTGTTGAGTAGTTGTTGCTCTGATCTGGGTAAGTCGTCAAGGGGTCTGGCTAGGAGGAAGGTCCAAGGGTTTAGGTCTATCGGTCTGTGTAGGATCTCTGATGCAAGCTGCTGGACTTTTTTCCAGAATACTTTGATTGCGGGACAGAACCACCACATGTGTGCATAAGTCCCTTTTTCTCCGCAGTTACGCCAACAGAGATCTGTGGGTGTTCTTTTCATATGATAAAGTTGGACTGGAGTAACGTACCACCTCATCATTGTCTTATATGCCTGTTCTTGCATCGTTACGCAGATAGAGGTTTTGGAATTAGCTTCCCAAATATCCTGCCAGTCTATACCCTCTAGGGTTTCTCCCAAGTCTGTTTCCCATTTCTCCGTATAGTGTAGGGTCCCCCATTCCCGTGTGGTGGAACAGAGGTGGGAGTACAATAGGGTGATTAGGCCTCTCTGATAACTTTCTGTGAGGCAGATGCGCTCAAAGAAGGTTGGGTTGGTTTTAGCGGCCGCTTTCACTGTCGCTTGGGCCGCGTAATGCTTCAGTTGTAAGTATCTGAAGAAGTCGGCTGGTTTTAGGGTTGCTTTGGTTTGTAGGTCGGGGAAGGTGATTATCGTGTCTCCAATATAAAGTTGAAAGACCCTTTGGAGCCCGGCGTTCTCTAGGCCTTTAAAGTCCCAGGGTCTCATGCCTGGCGCGAATGCTTTATTACGGTATAGTGGGGTGAGGGGGGAGGACGTGGTGGTGAGTTTGTGTTTGATGGCATAGGTGTCCCATAACTGGATCGAGTTAGTAATAGCTGGGCACGCAGTTCTCGGGAGTGCTCTGTGGTCCCTTGGTGTCCAGATATAGAATTGTGGGAGATCCGATTTCATTAAAGCTGATTCGAGATCTACCCAACGTCTAGTCTCTGGGGGGGTGTGCCATAGGGCAATTTGTGCCATTTGTGCGGCTATATAATAAAAGTGTAGGTGGGGCAGCCCCAGACCTCCTTGCATTCTGGGGCGATATAGGATGTTACGGGCTACCCTGTGTCTCTTGTTTTGCCATATGAATCTGTCTATTGCTCGTTGTAGGGGGATGAGGCTATGTTTCGTGATGGGGATGGGTAGAGCCTGAAAAAGGAATAAAATTCGGGGTAGTACGTTCATCTTAATTGAATGTATTCTCCCTATCCAGGATATGGGTTTGTCCGCCCAGGTCTCCATGTCCGAGATGAGTTTAGCTATCATGGGAGTATAGTTCAGGCTATGGAGTGTGGATATGTCTGCTGGTAATTTTACGCCCAGATAGGTAAGGTGTGTTGGCGTAACACGTATGTGGTAGTCTGATGTGATTCCGAGTATGTCTGTCTGAGTGAGATTTATTGGGAGTGCGCTAGATTTGTCTACATTGACTTTGTATCCCGAAATCGTCCCATATTCAGCCAGGAGTGGTAGTAGGGCCCGTAGTGTGTGGGTGGGTTCAGTGATGGTCAGCAGGATGTCGTCTGCGTATCCCGAAACCAGATACTCCTGGTTGTCCACCGTGACCCCTTTGATTTGCGGGTGTTCCCGAATGGCTTGGAGCAGTGGTTCGAGTGTCAGTACAAAGAGTAGAGGGGACAGGGGGCAGCCCTGTCGTGTGCCGTTAGTAATTGTGAAGGACGGGCAGGCCGTCCCCGTAATCTTTATTTGCGCTGAAACGGAGGTGTATAAAGCGCGGATGGCAGTTATGTACGTATGGGGCATGCCTATGTGTCCCAATAGGGTAAACATGTAGGGCCATTGCACACGGTCAAAGGCTTTTTCCGCGTCAAGTGAAAGCGCTAAGGATGGTGTTTTTGTGTCAGCTAGTATCCCTATCAGGTCAATGTTGCGTCTCGTGTTCTCAAACAACTGGCGTCCGGGTATGAACCCCACTTGGTCTGCGTGGATTAGACTTGTCAAGTATGGGTTCAGTCGGCTCGCTAAGATCTTGGCGAAAATTTTGCTGTCATGGTTTATGAGCGAGATAGGTCGGTATGCTTCTGGCTGTGTGTGGTCCTTGCCCGGTTTCGGCAGGAGGATAATGTTTGCCCTAGTCATGTCTCTGTCTGGTGGAGTTCCCGTCATTAGGTCCCTGAACAGGGATTCGAGGTGCGGGACGAGGGTTTCCCTGAAGGTCTTATAATAGCTGCCCTCAAAACCGTCAGGGCCGGGGGCTTTGTTGCTTTTGAGAGAGGAGATGGCTGAGTCTATTTCCTCTTTCGTGATCGGTGCTGCTAGTTCTGTTATGGCTGCATTGTGTAGTTTAGGTAAATTTAGGTTGGTGAGGAAGTCCGCTATTTTCTGATTCCCTGTTGTGTGGGCTACGTCGTCTCGTGGGGAGTGGTTGTATAGTGTTGTGTAGAAGGTTGTGAAAGTACTGGCTATATCGGCCGGGGAGGTTTTCATGGTACCGTCGGGGGCTCTTATCTTGGTGATATGTGGGTGATGTGGTCTGGGGCGTAGTGTGCGGGCCAGTAGGGTGTCCATTTTATTGGACTTGTCATAATACGTTCTTCTTGTCCATGTGAGTGCTCTGGCTGTGTCATCTATGAGTAGTTGCCTAATCGTAATGCGGGTGTTCTGTAGAATGTGAAGTGTTTGAGGAGTTGGGTCGGTTTTGTGGCGTTGCTCCGCCGTGCGGAGGGCGTCTAGCAGTTGTGTGAGTTTCTGAGTTTTTAGTTTTTTTTTATGGGTAGCTATTTTGATGAGGGAGCCTCGGATTACTGCCTTGTGAGCTGCCCACACTGTGGTCATTGGGATGTCTGGAGATATGTTTTCAGTAAAGTATGAGGTGAGTTGTTTCTGTATGTCCTCCACTACCAACGGGTCCTTGAGGAGGGATGTGTTCAATCTCCATGTCCATGGGGTCGGGCATTGGAGGCCGGTGAGGTAGATTGCGATGTCGGCGTGGTCGGACCATGCGATGGAACCGATGTCTGTTTTTTGCGTTTTCGTGTAGCCTGTATGGTTGGTCAGGAACATGTCTATGCGTGAGTATGTGTCGTGGGGTGGTGAGTAATATGTGTAGTCCTTATCTGAGGGGTGTTGGGCCCTCCAAGCATCTATGAGGCCTGTTTTACGAATAAAATGGTGTAATTGTTTGTCCTGAGTGCCCATGCCGTGGGATCTTAGTAGTCCTGGGCGTGAACTTCTGTCAATAGCCGGGGCGGGTGCCGCATTCAAGTCTCCCCCCAGGAGGATTATCCCGGTGGGGAGGGCGAGGACCATATCTGACATATGGTTCCAGAATTGAGGTGTGTGTGTATTAGGGGCGTAAACATTGATTAAGTGGATGGGTTGCGAGTGGATCCGTCCGGTTGCTAAGACATATCTACCGTCTGGGTCTGGTGTCACTTTTGTTATGTGTATCGGGCAGCGTTTGTGTGTGAGTATCGCTACTCCGTTGTGTTTGCGAAAGGAGCGAGCCTCGGCCGTCAAGCGGTATGAGGGGTCACGGAGGGAGACCTGGGCGGACCGAGGTAGGTGTGTCTCCTGAAGGAATACAATGTCTGGGTTCAGCCTACGGAGTTCCCTGTACAATGTCCTTCGTTTGCGGGGGGCGTTAAGACCTTTGACATTAAGCGAGGATATTTTGAGGGCCATGGTCATGGGGGTTTGGTGTGTGCACTTGGACCCGGTGGGTGTTCGGGTGGTGTTGGCGTCTCCTTGTGGGTTGAGTGGCGTATGCGTGGAGAGGGTGGTGGGTTGCGCTCCCACCTCTGTTCCATTGGGAGCTGTGTTGGGACTAGGAATGGGACTGTGTCAGTTGCGTCTCTAGTTTCGTCCAGGACCGGTGTGGACAATAGGAGGGGGAGGGTGATTAAGTGGAAAAAGAAGAGTAAGGGGTGTAGAGGGAAGAGGAAGGAGAAGGTACGGTGGAGCCGTACTTGTCTGGTCTTATACCGTGCCAGACGGCGGGGGGGTGCATGAACCCTCGTCTCCGTGACGGCTAATCCGGTCAGGAAGAGATGGGTCATGAACCTAAAAGCCGGTGTGGCCCCCTAATACCATAAAACGTTTGCTTATTATATCTTAAGTGTGTCATATGCTTTTTGATAAACCTAGCAGAATGTTCTGCTCCTCCGTCCCTGGTTCTTAGATGCT
Source organism: Pelobates fuscus (assembly GCF_036172605.1). Taxonomy (NCBI): domain Eukaryota; kingdom Metazoa; phylum Chordata; class Amphibia; order Anura; family Pelobatidae; genus Pelobates; species Pelobates fuscus. Next base: position 352,806,567 of record NC_086318.1, on the reverse strand, counting down.
AAATGGTTGCCATGTGGAGGTAGGACTGGGAGCTCAGGTGAGTTTTGGGTGGGGGGGGGGAGGAAGTGAAAACCTTAATGGATGAGACCCATAGTGTCGTCTCTTACGTGTCGAGACAGCTCTCCCAGCAATGAGCACAATAGCGCCGGGGGTTACTCAATTTACAGTTCGCTCTTATTTTTGTTGTTTTATGTTGTATTTTTTTTTTTTTTTTTTTTTTTTTTTTTTTTTTTTTTTTTCTCGGCTAGATAGGGATGAGGGGGTGAATGGAAGAGGGTCACATCGCCTGAATACGTGGCTGGACCGGCCGGCGAGGGGGGGGGGAGGGGGAGGGGGGGGGGGCGGGGGGGGGGGGGGGGGGGGGGGGAGGGGGGGAAGACAAGGACAGGCCCGTGGCGGCTGCATAAAACATTACATGAGAAAAAACAGTACACATCATATTATGCCAGAGCAGGAAACATGTCTATTTCACACTCCCCTCCCCGTACGTTACACTGCTTTCCTTGGTTTGACTTAGTGTCTCTGGAGTCGTGTGCTCTGCAACCTGCCCCAGCCACCCAGCCACCCACCCCGCCCCCCCCCCCAAGTGGCCCCCGCCACCGGCCCCCATGCAAGTATAGGATGTGTGTGCGGTGGGGTGATGTTTAGTCTGAAGTGTTACGTTTACAGTGGTGTGTGTAACCTGACTAGTTAACTCAATACATCCCACAGGTGTTATCAGTATACATTACACTTCCTTGCGATGTCTGGATTTTGTCAGCCGGTACTAGAGTCTCTGTTTGGTATCAAGTTGGCAGCAATAGTTCTTAGAAAGTCTCAAAGTCCACAATACCAAATAATTGGGTCTGTAGCCGTGGCAGGTGTCGTATGGGTAGACAGGGTCTAGGGAGCCGGAGCTGCGTGTGCCAGCGGCCGCCAAGGAACAAAGAAGGTCGCGTGCTGTAGTGTGGGGTTGTTGCGATGGGGTCCATTACGAAAACGGGGTCTTGGGTAGCATGAGTCCCGTCCGATCAGCGAGTGGGGCAACATTCTCGATGCATAGTGACCAGTTCATCTGCTTCTGGTGGATGGGGAAGGGTGGTTGCGACGCTATGCCGTTTGTCAGGAGAGGGTCGGGTGTGCTCATTTCTGGGAGGTCGGGTAGGCCTGGTGGGTGTCGGTCTGCCGCCCGTTTATTCTCCGGCGGTGTACCAGTCGCGTGGTAAGGGTTGCAAGATTGGGAGGGTGGTGTCCGGCACCGAGAAGCCCTCTGGCACTGTGATACCCAGGCCTTGGAGGAATGGCACAGGGTCAGTGCCTGGCATTAGGATAAGTGGTCTGCCTTGCTTAAAGACCATCAATTTAAACGGGTGTCCCCAGGCATACCTGATCGTGTTGGCCCTGAGCAGTTCCGTAATAGGTCTCCATTCCCTTCTGCGTTGGAGGGTGATGGGGGCCAGGTCTTGAAAAAGGGAGAGTTCCTTTCCTTGATGTGTGATGGGGTTGTCCCTGGCCTTCCTCAGCACTGCTTCCTTTGTCTGGAAGTGGAGGAACCGGGCTATTATGTCTCTGGGCCTCGTGTTGTCGTCTCTCCTGGCCCGCAAGGCTCTGTGGGCTCTGTCAATGTGCCAGTGTTCGTCTGGTATCTCTGGCAGGAGGGGGCGTAGTATCGTGAGGAGCAAGGCCGAAATTGGGCCTTCATCTTGTTGCTCCGGTAGGCCGCGCACGCGGATGTTGTTGCGGCGCGACCTGTTCGCTAAGTCCTCTAGAGCTGCCTCTGATGCTTCCAGCCGGGCTGTGAGCGTGTTGACATGGGCGGACATCGTGTTGTGAGCCACCGTGGTTGTTTCCACGCGGTGTTCGAGGTCTGCTGTTCTCTCACCCAGCTTGTGGATTTCGGACATCACCTCCTTTGAGGACCTGTCAATCTCTCGAGCCAGGTAGCTTTTGACCGCCGCCAGTTCGGTCAGTATGTGGGCCATATCAGAAGATGCCAGGCTGTGAGGCTGGGATGTGCTCAGGGTCGTTGGTGAGGCCTGGGCTCGTGGGCTGGATCCGCCGCCATTTTGGGAGTCTTGGCGCGGTGTGCGGGAGGCCGCAAACAGGTCGGGTACTGTGGCGGTGTTTTCCATGGTTTTTTTGCCCGATTTTTTCGGCTGGCGCCTATCCATGGCGGGTCAGGGGAAGGGAGGTGAGGTTTTTTCCGTGTTTTGGTCGGTTTATCGCTGTTGTGAGCTGTTGGTATAGGGGGCTAAGCGCGGAGCTCTAGGCTTGCACGTCCAGCTTGGTTCCCGGTCAAGCCACGCCCCCCCTCATCATTTTTTTATCCTGACTTCTTTTGATTTATTGTATGCTTCAATGCAATGGAAGAAATAAAGAATTGGAGACCTATATTACGTCTTCCAACAGAACGTAACGTTTGATTGAATTTCTGGGAAAAAAAGATTTTCTGGATCAAGGCAGTGAATTGCCGCTTGAGACAATCAGACCAAACCTTAGGAATAGCTGGGTGGTCGCTAGCACTTACTAATGAACACCATGGAATTTTGAAAAAGCCACCACAAATGTTCTTTCAGCCCTGTTGAGTGTGGATGAAGAGAAGACAGGTGCTAGGCAAGGGTCATTCCTATCGATGGAGTCATGAAATGTGTGACTTTGGGGACGAACGTAGACCAGCGGATTGTGTACTCTGCCTAATGGCTGCTGTAGTAGAATCTTGGCAAAACTGTTTCCAAAGAGAGAAAAAAAAATGTACAAGGTTTGCTGCAAGATATGGTTGCCCTCACTCTCTGTTATAGGTTTGGAACCATTCCAAGATGCCATATAAGAAGACCGAGGAATTTGTTGGGGTTTAAGCTTCCCTGTAGGAGGAAGTGGGCCTAATTAGAATATTGCCTCCCATAATCCTTTGCAATGGCTTATGGTCATGAACTTTTTCTCACCGCTGTCTTAAAGTTTCCTTACGTGGTAGCTCTTAAAAGCTGGCCCACTTGAACAGCTAGCTTTGCGCAGTGGCAGTATCGTAGCCCATGAGGTCAATCCGAGGCGTGATTATTGCTAATTGAAAACTTTACCAAATACCCCACCATGATGACTTGAAATACAGTCAGCATTGGCAATATTTGACAGGCTCTAAGGAGACTGAAAGATTGGTTTAATAAAAGTTTATGGCGCCCCATGTCTAGGGCGTGTCTTACGTGACTCCCGTTTCTTCCTGAGCTCTGTTGCACCATTCCTTCCGCTGGCTTCTTAGCATTTCCCTTTTACCTTTCTCTCCCACTGAATTCACTTGTTTCCGGCAGCACACTATTCTCACTACATGCTACGAATTCCCATCCTTCGGCTCATTGGCCTAGCATTTGCCTTTATGCAAATTGCTCCTTCGCACCCTGAATCCAGCTCAATTATTCACACCTAACCACCTGAAGGCACTAAAATTACTGGTAGCTAAGGAAAACAACGATCAGCCACGAGGTTTGGTAATCTTTTGTAGCCTTCTATCATTTGGATTATTTATTTGCTTTTTTTTTTTTTAACTTGCTTTATTATTTCACCACAGCCTAAAGGAAAGGCTTCCCAGCGGGCGTGCCTTTGAATGTACCCGTCATGTCATACTTACCTGGCAGGGGAGCAATAGCCATGATCCCTAAGGTGGCTCTCCCAGAGTGAGGCTGGTTCATTGCACTCCGTACCAGTTGACCTCTGCGATTTCCTCAAATGTGGGAAACTCGACTGCATAATTTATGGTAGTGGGGGACTGCGTTCGCGCTTTCCCCTGTGTTTGCTTGTTTGACAAAAATAGAGAACTTCACCAATTCTGACGAAGGAGAATTTATTTATGGTAGTGGGGGACTGCGTTCGCGCTTTCCCCTGTGTTTGCTTGTTTGACAAAAATAGAGAACTTCACCAATTCTGACGAAGGATAATTTCAGCCACGGCACCCGTCTTCTTTGGCTCTTACTTTCCACATCAAGCAGGCAGTGACAATCATTTCCTAGGCTTGATCATTTTTATTATCTATGTTTTCTGGAGACCAGTTTTAAGCCAGAATTTCACTTTTTATTTTAACTTTTCAGCTTTTTTTTCATCATTTTTTTATCCTGACTTCTTTTGATTTATTGTATGCTTCAATGCAATGGAAGAAATAAAGAATTGGAGACCTATATTACGTCTTCAAACAGAACGTAACGTTTGATTGAATTTCTGGGAAAAAAAGATTTTCTGGATCAAGGCAGTGAATTGCCGCTTGAGACAATCAGACCAAACCTTAGGAATAGCTGGGTGGTCGCTAGCACTTACTAATGAACACCATGGAATTTTGAAAAAGCCACCACAAATGTTCTTTCAGCCCTGTTGAGTGTGGATGAAGAGAAGACAGGTGCTAGGCAAGGGTCATTCCTATCGATGGAGTCATGAAATGTGTGACTTTGGGGACGAACGTAGACCAGCGGATTGTGTACTCTGCCTAATGGCTGCTGTAGTAGAATCTTGGCAAAACTGTTTCCAAAGAGAGAAAAAAAAATGTACAAGGTTTGCTGCAAGATATGGTTGCCCTCACTCTCTGTTATAGGTTTGGAACCATTCCAAGATGCCATATAAGAAGACCGAGGAATTTGTTGGGGTTTAAGCTTCCCTGTAGGAGGAAGTGGGCCTAATTAGAATATTGCCTCCCATAATCCTTTGCAATGGCTTATGGTCATGAACTTTTTCTCACCGCTGTCTTAAAGTTTCCTTACGTGGTAGCTCTTAAAAGCTGGCCCACTTGAACAGCTAGCTTTGCGCAGTGGCAGTATCGTAGCCCATGAGGTCAATCCGAGGCGTGATTATTGCTAATTGAAAACTTTACCAAATACCCCGCCATGATGACTTGAAATACAGTCAGCATTGGCAATATTTGACAGGCTCTAAGGAGACTGAAAGATTGGTTTAATAAAAGTTTATGGCGCCCCATGTCTAGGGCGTGTCTTACGTGACTCCCGTTTCTTCCTGAGCTCTGTTGCACCATTCCTTCCGCTGGCTTCTTAGCATTTCCCTTTTACCTTTCTCTCCCACTGAATTCACTTGTTTCCGGCAGCACACTATTCTCACTACATGCTACGAATTCCCATCCTTCGGCTCATTGGCCTAGCATTTGCCTTTATGCAAATTGCTCCTTCGCACCCTGAATCCAGCTCAATTATTCACACCTAACCACCTGAAGGCACTAAAATTACTGGTAGCTAAGGAAAACAACGATCAGCCACGAGGTTTGGTAATCTTTTGTAGCCTTCTATCATTTGGATTATTTATTTGCTTTTTTTTTTTTAACTTGCTTTATTATTTCACCACAGCCTAAAGGAAAGGCTTCCCAGCGGGCGTGCCTTTGAATGTACCCGTCATGTCATACTTACCTGGCAGGGGAGCAATAGCCATGATCCCTAAGGTGTCTCTCCCAGAGTGAGGCTGGTTCATTGCACTCCGTACCAGTTGACCTCTGCGATTTCCTCAAATGTGGGAAACTCGACTGCATAATTTATGGTAGTGGGGGACTGCGTTCGCGCTTTCCCCTGTGTTTGCTTGTTTGACAAAAATAGAGAACTTCACCAATTCTGACGAAGGATAATTTCAGCCACGGCACCCGTCTTCTTTGGCTCTTACTTTCCACATCAAGCAGGCAGTGACAATCATTTCCTAGGCTTGATCATTTTTATTATCTATGTTTTCTGGAGACCAGTTTTAAGCCAGAATTTCACTTTTTATTTTAACTTTTCAGCTTTTTTTTCATCATTTTTTTATCCTGACTTCTTTTGATTTATTGTATGCTTCAATGCAATGGAAGAAATAAAGAATTGGAGACCTATATTACGTCTTCCAACAGAACGTAACGTTTGATTGAATTTCTGGGAAAAAAAGATTTTCTGGATCAAGGCAGTGAATTGCCGCTTGAGACAATCAGACCAAACCTTAGGAATAGCTGGGTGGTCGCTAGCACTTACTAATGAACACCATGGAATTTTGAAAAAGCCACCACAAATGTTCTTTCAGCCCTGTTGAGTGTGGATGAAGAGAAGACAGGTGCTAGGCAAGGGTCATTCCTATCGATGGAGTCATGAAATGTGTGACTTTGGGGACGAACGTAGACCAGCGGATTGTGTACTCTGCCTAATGGCTGCTGTAGTAGAATCTTGGCAAAACTGTTTCCAAAGAGAGAAAAAAAAATGTACAAGGTTTGCTGCAAGATATGGTTGCCCTCACTCTCTGTTATAGGTTTGGAACCATTCCAAGATGCCATATAAGAAGACCGAGGAATTTGTTGGGGTTTAAGCTTCCCTGTAGGAGGAAGCGGGCCTAATTAGAATATTGCCTCCCATAATCCTTTGCAATGGCTTATGGTCATGAACTTTTTCTCACCGCTGTCTTAAAGTGTCCTTACGTGGTAGCTCTTAAAAGCTGGCCCACTTGAACAGCTAGCTTTGCGCAATGGCAGTATTGTAGCCCATGAGGTCAATCCGAGGCGTGATTATTGCTAATTGAAAACTTTACCCAATACCCCGCCATGATGACTTGAAATACAGTCAGCATTGGCAATATTTGACAGGCTCTAAGGAGACTGAAAGATTGGTTTAATAAAAGTTTATGGCGCCCCATGTCTAGGGCGTGTCTTACGTGACTCCCGTTTCTTCCTGAGCTCTGTTGCACCATTCCTTCCGCTGGCTTCTTAGCATTTCCCTTTTACCTTTCTCTCCCACTGAATTCACTTGTTTCCGGCAGCACACTATTCTCACTACATGCTACGAATTCCCATCCTTCGGCTCATTGGCCTAGCATTTGCCTTTATGCAAATTGCTCCTTCGCACCCTGAATCCAGCTCAATTATTCACACCTAACCACCTGAAGGCACTAAAATTACTGGTAGCTAAGGAAAACAACGATCAGCCACAAGGTTTGGTAATCTTTTGTAGCCTTCTATCATTTGGATTATTTATTTGCTTTTTTTTTTTTTAACTTGCTTTATTATTTCACCACAGCCTAAAGGAAAGGCTTCCCAGCGGGCGTGCCTTTGAATGTACCCGTCATGTCATACTTACCTGGCAGGGGAGCAATAGCCATGATCCCTAAGGTGGCTCTCCCAGAGTGAGGCTGGTTCATTGCACTCCGTACCAGTTGACCTCTGCGATTTCCTCAAATGTGGGAAACTCGACTGCATAATTTATGGTAGTGGGGGACTGCGTTCGCGCTTTCCCCTGTGTTTGCTTGTTTGACAAAAATAGAGAACTTCACCAATTCTGACGAAGGAGAATTTATTTATGGTAGTGGGGGACTGCGTTCGCGCTTTCCCCTGTGTTTGCTTGTTTGACAAAAATAGAGAACTTCACCAATTCTGACGAAGGATAATTTCAGCCACGGCACCCGTCTTCTTTGGCTCTTACTTTCCACATCAAGCAGGCAGTGACAATCATTTCCTAGGCTTGATCATTTTTATTATCTATGTTTTCTGGAGACCAGTTTTAAGCCAGAATTTCACTTTTTATTTTAACTTTTCAGCTTTTTTTTCATCATTTTTTTATCCTGACTTCTTTTGATTTATTGTATGCTTCAATGCAATGGAAGAAATAAAGAATTGGAGACCTATATTACGTCTTCCAACAGAACGTAACGTTTGATTGAATTTCTGGGAAAAAAAGATTTTCTGGATCAAGGCAGTGAATTGCCGCTTGAGACAATCAGACCAAACCTTAGGAATAGCTGGGTGGTCGCTAGCACTTACTAATGAACACCATGGAATTTTGAAAAAGCCACCACAAATGTTCTTTCAGCCCTGTTGAGTGTGGATGAAGAGAAGACAGGTGCTAGGCAAGGGTCATTCCTATCGATGGAGTCATGAAATGTGTGACTTTGGGGACGAACGTAGACCAGCGGATTGTGTACTCTGCCTAATGGCTGCTGTAGTAGAATCTTGGCAAAACTGTTTCCAAAGAGAGAAAAAAAAATGTACAAGGTTTGCTGCAAGATATGGTTGCCCTCACTCTCTGTTATAGGTTTGGAACCATTCCAAGATGCCATATAAGAAGACCGAGGAATTTGTTGGGGTTTAAGCTTCCCTGTAGGAGGAAGTGGGCCTAATTAGAATATTGCCTCCCATAATCCTTTGCAATGGCTTATGGTCATGAACTTTTTCTCACCGCTGTCTTAAAGTTTCCTTACGTGGTAGCTCTTAAAAGCTGGCCCACTTGAACAGCTAGCTTTGCGCAGTGGCAGTATCGTAGCCCATGAGGTCAATCCGAGGCGTGATTATTGCTAATTGAAAACTTTACCAAATACCCCGCCATGATGACTTGAAATACAGTCAGCATTGGCAATATTTGACAGGCTCTAAGGAGACTGAAAGATTGGTTTAATAAAAGTTTATGGCGCCCCATGTCTAGGGCGTGTCTTACGTGACTCCCGTTTCTTCCTGAGCTCTGTTGCACCATTCCTTCCGCTGGCTTCTTAGCATTTCCCTTTTACCTTTCTCTCCCACTGAATTCACTTGTTTCCGGCAGCACACTATTCTCACTACATGCTACGAATTCCCATCCTTCGGCTCATTGGCCTAGCATTTGCCTTTATGCAAATTGCTCCTTCGCACCCTGAATCCAGCTCAATTATTCACACCTAACCACCTGAAGGCACTAAAATTACTGGTAGCTAAGGAAAACAACGATCAGCCACGAGGTTTGGTAATCTTTTGTAGCCTTCTATCATTTGGATTATTTATTTGCTTTTTTTTTTTTTAACTTGCTTTATTATTTCACCACAGCCTAAAGGAAAGGCTTCCCAGCGGGCGTGCCTTTGAATGTACCCGTCATGTCATACTTACCTGGCAGGGGAGCAATAGCCATGATCCCTAAGGTGGCTCTCCCAGAGTGAGGCTGGTTCATTGCACTCCGTACCAGTTGACCTCTGCGATTTCCTCAAATGTGGGAAACTCGACTGCATAATTTATGGTAGTGGGGGACTGCGTTCGCGCTTTCCCCTGTGTTTGCTTGTTTGACAAAAATAGAGAACTTCACCAATTCTGACGAAGGAGAATTTATTTATGGTAGTGGGGGACTGCGTTCGCGCTTTCCCCTGTGTTTGCTTGTTTGACAAAAATAGAGAACTTCACCAATTCTGACGAAGGATAATTTCAGCCACGGCACCCGTCTTCTTTGGCTCTTACTTTCCACATCAAGCAGGCAGTGACAATCATTTCCTAGGCTTGATCATTTTTATTATCTATGTTTTCTGGAGACCAGTTTTAAGCCAGAATTTCACTTTTTATTTTAACTTTTCAGCTTTTTTTTCATCATTTTTTTATCCTGACTTCTTTTGATTTATTGTATGCTTCAATGCAATGGAAGAAATAAAGAATTGGAGACCTATATTACGTCTTCCAACAGAACGTAACGTTTGATTGAATTTCTGGGAAAAAAAGATTTTCTGGATCAAGGCAGTGAATTGCCGCTTGAGACAATCAGACCAAACCTTAGGAATAGCTGGGTGGTCGCTAGCACTTACTAATGAACACCATGGAATTTTGAAAAAGCCACCACAAATGTTCTTTCAGCCCTGTTGAGTGTGGATGAAGAGAAGACAGGTGCTAGGCAAGGGTCATTCCTATCGATGGAGTCATGAAATGTGTGACTTTGGGGACGAACGTAGACCAGCGGATTGTGTACTCTGCCTAATGGCTGCTGTAGTAGAATCTTGGCAAAACTGTTTCCAAAGAGAGAAAAAAAAATGTACAAGGTTTGCTGCAAGATATGGTTGCCCTCACTCTCTGTTATAGGTTTGGAACCATTCCAAGATGCCATATAAGAAGACCGAGGAATTTGTTGGGGTTTAAGCTTCCCTGTAGGAGGAAGCGGGCCTAATTAGAATATTGCCTCCCATAATCCTTTGCAATGGCTTATGGTCATGAACTTTTTCTCACCGCTGTCTTAAAGTGTCCTTACGTGGTAGCTCTTAAAAGCTGGCCCACTTGAACAGCTAGCTTTGCGCAATGGCAGTATTGTAGCCCATGAGGTCAATCCGAGGCGTGATTATTGCTAATTGAAAACTTTACCCAATACCCCGCCATGATGACTTGAAATACAGTCAGCATTGGCAATATTTGACAGGCTCTAAGGAGACTGAAAGATTGGTTTAATAAAAGTTTATGGCGCCCCATGTCTAGGGCGTGTCTTACGTGACTCCCGTTTCTTCCTGAGCTCTGTTGCACCATTCCTTCCGCTGGCTTCTTAGCATTTCCCTTTTACCTTTCTCTCCCACTGAATTCACTTGTTTCCGGCAGCACACTATTCTCACTACATGCTACGAATTCCCATCCTTCGGCTCATTGGCCTAGCATTTGCCTTTATGCAAATTGCTCCTTCGCACCCTGAATCCAGCTCAATTATTCACACCTAACCACCTGAAGGCACTAAAATTACTGGTAGCTAAGGAAAACAACGATCAGCCACGAGGTTTGGTAATCTTTTGTAGCCTTCTATCATTTGGATTATTTATTTGCTTTTTTTTTTTTTTAACTTGCTTTATTATTTCACCACAGCCTAAAGGAAAGGCTTCCCAGCGGGCGTGCCTTTGAATGTACCCGTCATGTCATACTTACCTGGCAGGGGAGCAATAGCCATGATCCCTAAGGTGGCTCTCCCAGAGTGAGGCTGGTTCATTGCACTCCGTACCAGTTGACCTCTGCGATTTCCTCAAATGTGGGAAACTCGACTGCATAATTTATGGTAGTGGGGGACTGCGTTCGCGCTTTCCCCTGTGTTTGCTTGTTTGACAAAAATAGAGAACTTCACCAATTCTGACGAAGGAGAATTTATTTATGGTAGTGGGGGACTGCGTTCGTGTTTTCCCCTGTGTTTGCTTGTTTGACAAAAATAGAGAACTTCACCAATTCTGACGAAGGATAATTTCAGCCACGGCACCCGTCTTCTTTGGCTCTTACTTTCCACATCAAGCAGGCAGTGACAATCATTTCCTAGGCTTGATCATTTTTATTATCTATGTTTTCTGGAGACCAGTTTTAAGCCAGAATTTCACTTTTTATTTTAACTTTTCAGCTTTTTTTTCATCATTTTTTTATCCTGACTTCTTTTGATTTATTGTATGCTTCAATGCAATGGAAGAAATAAAGAATTGGAGACCTATATTACGTCTTCCAACAGAACGTAACGTTTGATTGAATTTCTGGGAAAAAAAGATTTTCTGGATCAAGGCAGTGAATTGCCGCTTGAGACAATCAGACCAAACCTTAGGAATAGCTGGGTGGTCGCTAGCACTTACTAATGAACACCATGGAATTTTGAAAAAGCCACCACAAATGTTCTTTCAGCCCTGTTGAGTGTGGATGAAGAGAAGACAGGTGCTAGGCAAGGGTCATTCCTATCGATGGAGTCATGAAATGTGTGACTTTGGGGACGAACGTAGACCAGCGGATTGTGTACTCTGCCTAATGGCTGCTGTAGTAGAATCTTGGCAAAACTGTTTCCAAAGAGAGAAAAAAAAATGTACAAGGTTTGCTGCAAGATATGGTTGCCCTCACTCTCTGTTATAGGTTTGGAACCATTCCAAGATGCCATATAAGAAGACCGAGGAATTTGTTGGGGTTTAAGCTTCCCTGTAGGAGGAAGTGGGCCTAATTAGAATATTGCCTCCCATAATCCTTTGCAATGGCTTATGGTCATGAACTTTTTCTCACCGCTGTCTTAAAGTTTCCTTACGTGGTAGCTCTTAAAAGCTGGCCCACTTGAACAGCTAGCTTTGCGCAGTGGCAGTATCGTAGCCCATGAGGTCAATCCGAGGCGTGATTATTGCTAATTGAAAACTTTACCAAATACCCCGCCATGATGACTTGAAATACAGTCAGCATTGGCAATATTTGACAGGCTCTAAGGAGACTGAAAGATTGGTTTAATAAAAGTTTATGGCGCCCCATGTCTAGGGCGTGTCTTACGTGACTCCCGTTTCTTCCTGAGCTCTGTTGCACCATTCCTTCCGCTGGCTTCTTAGCATTTCCCTTTTACCTTTCTCTCCCACTGAATTCACTTGTTTCCGGCAGCACACTATTCTCACTACATGCTACGAATTCCCATCCTTCGGCTCATTGGCCTAGCATTTGCCTTTATGCAAATTGCTCCTTCGCACCCTGAATTCAGCTCAATTATTCACACCTAACCACCTGAAGGCACTAAAATTACTGGTAGCTAAGGAAAACAACGATCAGCCACGAGGTTTGGTAATCTTTTGTAGCCTTCTATCATTTGGATTATTTATTTGCTTTTTTTTTTTTTAACTTGCTTTATTATTTCACCACAGCCTAAAGGAAAGGCTTCCCAGCGGGCGTGCCTTTGAATGTACCCGTCATGTCATACTTACCTGGCAGGGGAGCAATAGCCATGATCCCTAAGGTGGCTCTCCCAGAGTGAGGCTGGTTCATTGCACTCCGTACCAGTTGACCTCTGCGATTTCCTCAAATGTGGGAAACTCGACTGCATAATTTATGGTAGTGGGGGACTGCGTTTGCGCTTTCCCCTGTGTTTGCTTGTTTGACAAAAATAGAGAATTCCACCAATTCTGACGAAGGAGAATTTATTTATGGTAGTGGGGGACTGCGTTCGCGCTTTCCCCTGTGTTTGCTTGTTTGACAAAAATAGAGAACTTCACCAATTCTGACGAAGGATAATTTCAGCCACGGCACCCGTCTTCTTTGGCTCTTACTTTCCACATCAAGCAGGCAGTGACAATCATTTCCTAGGCTTGATCATTTTTATTATCTATGTTTTCTGGAGACCAGTTTTAAGCCAGAATTTCACTTTTTATTTTAACTTTTCAGCTTTTTTTTCATCATTTTTTTATCCTGACTTCTTTTGATTTATTGTATGCTTCAATGCAATGGAAGAAATAAAGAATTGGAGACCTATATTACGTCTTCCAACAGAACGTAACGTTTGATTGAATTTCTGGGAAAAAAAGATTTTCTGGATCAAGGCAGTGAATTGCCGCTTGAGACAATCAGACCAAACCTTAGGAATAGCTGGGTGGTCGCTAGCACTTACTAATGAACACCATGGAATTTTGAAAAAGCCACCACAAATGTTCTTTCAGCCCTGTTGAGTGTGGATGAAGAGAAGACAGGTGCTAGGCAAGGGTCATTCCTATCGATGGAGTCATGAAATGTGTGACTTTGGGGACGAACGTAGACCAGCGGATTGTGTACTCTGCCTAATGGCTGCTGTAGTAGAATCTTGGCAAAACTGTTTCCAAAGAGAGAAAAAAAAATGTACAAGCTTTGCTGCAAGATATGGTTGCCCTCACTCTCTGTTATAGGTTTGGAACCATTCCAAGATGCCATATAAGAAGACCGAGGAATTTGTTGGGGTTTAAGCTTCCCTGTAGGAGGAAGTGGGCCTAATTAGAATATTGCCTCCCATAATCCTTTGCAATGGCTTATGGTCATGAACTTTTTCTCACCGCTGTCTTAAAGTTTCCTTACGTGGTAGCTCTTAAAAGCTGGCCCACTTGAACAGCTAGCTTTGCGCAGTGGCAGTATCGTAGCCCATGAGGTCAATCCGAGGCGTGATTATTGCTAATTGAAAACTTTACCAAATACCCCGCCATGATGACTTGAAATACAGTCAGCATTGGCAATATTTGACAGGCTCTAAGGAGACTGAAAGATTGGTTTAATAAAAGTTTATGGCGCCCCATGTCTAGGGCGTGTCTTACGTGACTCCCGTTTCTTCCTGAGCTCTGTTGCACCATTCCTTCCGCTGGCTTCTTAGCATTTCCCTTTTACCTTTCTCTCCCACTGAATTCACTTGTTTCCGGCAGCACACTATTCTCACTACATGCTACGAATTCCCATCCTTCGGCTCATTGGCCTAGCATTTGCCTTTATGCAAATTGCTCCTTCGCACCCTGAATCCAGCTCAATTATTCACACCTAACCACCTGAAGGCACTAAAATTACTGGTAGCTAAGGAAAACAACGATCCGCCACGAGGTTTGGTAATCTTTTGTAGCCTTCTATCATTTGGATTATTTATTTGCTTTTTTTTTTTTTAACTTGCTTTATTATTTCACCACAGCCTAAAGGAAAGGCTTCCCAGCGGGCGTGCCTTTGAATGTACCCGTCATGTCATACTTACCTGGCAGGGGAGCAATAGCCATGATCCCTAAGGTGGCTCTCCCAGAGTGAGGCTGGTTCATTGCACTCCGTACCAGTTGACCTCTGCGATTTCCTCAAATGGTGGAAACTCGACTGCATAATTTATGGTAGTGGGGGACTGCGTTCGCGCTTTCCCCTGTGTTTGCTTGTTTGACAAAAATAGAGAACTTCACCAATTCTGACGAAGGATAATTTCAGCCACGGCACCTGTCTTCTTTGGCTCTTACTTTCCACATCAAGCAGGCAGTGACAATCATTTCCTAGGCTTGATCATTTTTATTATCTATGTTTTCTGGAGACCAGTTTTAAGCCAGAATTTCACTTTTTATTTTAACTTTTCAGCTTTTTTTTCATCATTTTTTTATCCTGACTTCTTTTGATTTATTGTATGCTTCAATGCAATGGAAGAAATAAAGAATTGGAGACCTATATTACGTCTTCCAACAGAACGTAACGTTTGATTGAATTTCTGGGAAAAAAAGATTTTCTGGATCAAGGCAGTGAATTGCCGCTTGAGACAATCAGACCAAACCTTAGGAATAGCTGGGTGGTCGCTAGCACTTACTAATGAACACCATGGAATTTTGAAAAAGCCACCACAAATGTTCTTTCAGCCCTGTTGAGTGTGGATGAAGAGAAGACAGGTGCTAGGCAAGGGTCATTCCTATCGATGGAGTCATGAAATGTGTGACTTTGGGGACGAACGTAGACCAGCGGATTGTGTACTCTGCCTAATGGCTGCTGTAGTAGAATCTTGGCAAAACTGTTTCCAAAGAGAGAAAAAAAAATGTACAAGGTTTGCTGCAAGATATGGTTGCCCTCACTCTCTGTTATAGGTTTGGAACCATTCCAAGATGCCATATAAGAAGACCGAGGAATTTGTTGGGGTTTAAGCTTCCCTGTAGGAGGAAGTGGGCCTAATTAGAATATTGCCTCCCATAATCCTTTGCAATGGCTTATGGTCATGAACTTTTTCTCACCGCTGTCTTAAAGTTTCCTTACGTGGTAGCTCTTAAAAGCTGGCCCACTTGAACAGCTAGCTTTGCGCAGTGGCAGTATCGTAGCCCATGAGGTCAATCCGAGGCGTGATTATTGCTAATTGAAAACTTTACCAAATACCCCGCCATGATGACTTGAAATACAGTCAGCATTGGCAATATTTGACAGGCTCTAAGGAGACTGAAAGATTGGTTTAATAAAAGTTTATGGCGCCCCATGTCTAGGGCGTGTCTTACGTGACTCCCGTTTCTTCCTGAGCTCTGTTGCACCATTCCTTCCGCTGGCTTCTTAGCATTTCCCTTTTACCTTTTTCTCCCACTGAATTCACTTGTTTCCGGCAGCACACTATTCTCACTACATGCTACGAATTCCCATCCTTCGGCTCATTGGCCTAGCATTTGCCTTTATGCAAATTGCTCCTTCGCACCCTGAATCCAGCTCAATTATTCACACCTAACCACCTGAAGGCACTAAAATTACTGGTAGCTAAGGAAAACAACGATCAGCCACGAGGTTTGGTAATCTTTTGTAGCCTTCTATCATTTGGATTATTTATTTGCTTTCTTTTTTTTTTAACTTGCTTTATTATTTCACCACAGCCTAAAGGAAAGGCTTCCCAGCGGGCGTGCCTTTGAATGTACCCGTCATGTCATACTTACCTGGCAGGGGAGCAATAGCCATGATCCCTAAGGTGGCTCTCCCAGAGTGAGGCTGGTTCATTGCACTCCGTACCAGTTGACCTCTGCGATTTCCTCAAATGTGGGAAACTCGACTGCATAATTTATGGTAGTGGGGGACTGCGTTCGCGCTTTCCCCTGTGTTTGCTTGTTTGACAAAAATAGAGAACTTCACCAATTCTGACGAAGTTTAATTTCAGCCACGGCACCCGTCTTCTTTGGCTCTTACTTTCCACATCAAGCAGGCAGTGACAATCATTTCCTAGGCTTGATCATTTTTATTATCTATGTTTTCTGGAGACCAGTTTTAAGCCAGAATTTCACTTTTTATTTTAACTTTTCAGCTTTTTTTTCATCATTTTTTTATCCTGACTTCTTTTGATTTATTGTATGCTTCAATGCAATGGAAGAAATAAAGAATTGGAGACCTATATTACGTCTTCCAACAGAACGTAACGTTTGATTGAATTTCTGGGAAAAAAAGATTTTCTGGATCAAGGCAGTGAATTGCCGCTTGAGACAATCAGACCAAACCTTAGGAATAGCTGGGTGGTCGCTAGCACTTACTAATGAACACCATGGAATTTTGAAAAAGCCACCACAAATGTTCTTTCAGCCCTGTTGAGTGTGGATGAAGAGAAGACAGGTGCTAGGCAAGGGTCATTCCTATCGATGGAGTCATGAAATGTGTGACTTTGGGGACGAACGTAGACCAGCGGATTGTGTACTCTGCCTAATGGCTGCTGTAGTAGAATCTTGGCAAAACTGTTTCCAAAGAGAGAAAAAAAAATGTACAAGGTTTGCTGCAAGATATGGTTGCCCTCACTCTCTGTTATAGGTTTGGAACCATTCCAAGATGCCATATAAGAAGACCGAGGAATTTGTTGGGGTTTAAGCTTCCCTGTAGGAGGAAGCGGGCCTAATTAGAATATTGCCTCCCATAATCCTTTGCAATGGCTTATGGTCATGAACTTTTTCTCACCGCTGTCTTAAAGTGTCCTTACGTGGTAGCTCTTAAAAGCTGGCCCACTTGAACAGCTAGCTTTGCGCAATGGCAGTATCGTAGCCCATGAGGTCAATCCGAGGCGTGATTATTGCTAATTGAAAACTTTACCCAATACCCCGCCATGATGACTTGAAATACAGTCAGCATTGGCAATATTTGACAGGCTCTAAGGAGACTGAAAGATTGGTTTAATAAAAGTTTATGGCGCCCCATGTCTAGGGCGTGTCTTACGTGACTCCCGTTTCTTCCTGAGCTCTGTTGCACCATTCCTTCCGCTGGCTTCTTAGCATTTCCCTTTTACCTTTCTCTCCCACTGAATTCACTTGTTTCCGGCAGCACACTATTCTCACTACATGCTACGAATTCCCATCCTTCGGCTCATTGGCCTAGCATTTGCCTTTATGCAAATTGCTCCTTCGCACCCTGAATCCAGCTCAATTATTCACACCTAACCACCTGAAGGCACTAAAATTACTGGTAGCTAAGGAAAACAACGATCAGCCACGAGGTTTGGTAATCTTTTGTAGCCTTCTATCATTTGGATTATTTATTTGCTTTTTTTTTTTTTAACTTGCTTTATTATTTCACCACAGCCTAAAGGAAAGGCTTCCCAGCGGGCGTGCCTTTGAATGTACCCGTCATGTCATACTTACCTGGCAGGGGAACAATAGCCATGATCCCTAAGGTGGCTCTCCCAGAGTGAGGCTGGTTCATTGCACTCCGTACCAGTTGACCTCTGCGATTTCCTCAAATGTGGGAAACTCGACTGCATAATTTATGGTAGTGGGGGACTGCGTTCGCGCTTTCCCCTGTGTTTGCTTGTTTGACAAAAATAGAGAACTTCACCAATTCTGACGAAGGAGAATTTATTTATGGTAGTGGGGGACTGCGTTCGCGCTTTCCCCTGTGTTTGCTTGTTTGACAAAAATAGAGAACTTCACCAATTCTGACGAAGGATAATTTCAACCACGGCACCCGTCTTCTTTGGCTCTTACTTTCCACATCAAGCAGGCAGCGACAATCATTTCCTAGGCTTGATCATTTTTATTATCTATGTTTTCTGGAGACCAGTTTTAAGCCAGAATTTCACTTTTTATTTTAACTTTTCAGCTTTTTTTTCATCATTTTTTTATCCTGACTTCTTTTGATTTATTGTATGCTTCAATGCAATGGAAGAAATAAAGAATTGGAGACCTATATTACGTCTTCCAACAGAACGTAACGTTTGATTGAATTTCTGGGAAAAAAAGATTTTCTGGATCAAGGCAGTGAATTGCCGCTTGAGACAATCAGACCAAACCTTAGGAATAGCTGGGTGGTCGCTAGCACTTACTAATGAACACCATGGAATTTTGAAAAAGCCACCACAAATGTTCTTTCAGCCCTGTTGAGTGTGGATGAAGAGAAGACAGGTGCTAGGCAAGGGTCATTCCTATCGATGGAGTCATGAAATGTGTGACTTTGGGGACGAACGTAGACCAGCGGATTGTGTACTCTGCCTAATGGCTGCTGTAGTAGAATCTTGGCAAAACTGTTTCCAAAGAGAGAAAAAAAATTGTACAAGGTTTGCTGCAAGATATGGTTGCCCTCACTCTCTGTTATAGGTTTGGAACCATTCCAAGATGCCATATAAGAAGACCAAGGAATTTGTTGGGGTTTAAGCTTCCCTGTAGGAGGAAGCGGGCCTAATTAGAATATTGCCTCCCATAATCCTTTGCAATGGCTTATGGTCATGAACTTTTTCTCACCGCTGTCTTAAAGTGTCCTTACGTGGTAGCTCTTAAAAGCTGGCCCACTTGAACAGTTAGCTTTGCGCAGTGGCAGTATCGTAGCCCATGAAGTCAATCCGAGGCGTGATTATTGCTAATTGAAAACTTTACTCAATACCCCGCCATGATGACTTGAAATACAGTCAGCATGGCAATTTTGACAGGCTCTAAGGAGACTGAAAGATTGGTTTAAGAAAAGTTTATGGCGCCCCATGTCCAGGGCGTGTCTTACGTCACTCCCGTTTCTTCCTGAGCTCTGTTGCACCATTCCTTCCGCTGGCTTCTTAGCATTTCTCTTTTACCTTTCTCTCCCACTGAATCCACTTGTTTCCGGCAGCACACTATTCTCACTCCATGCTATGAATTCCCATCCTTCGGCTCATTGGCCTAGCATTTGCCTTTATGCAAATTGCTCCTTCGCACCCTGAATCCAGCTCAATTATTCACACCTAACCACCTGAAGGCACTAAAATTACTGGTAGCTAAGGAAAACAACGATCAGCCACGAGGTTTGGTAATCTTTTGTAGCCTTCTATCATTTGGATTATTTATTTGCTCTTCTTTTTTTTTTTTTTTTACTTGCTTTATTATTTCACCACAGCCTAAAGGAAAGGCTTCCCAGCGGGCGTGCCTTTGAATGTACCCGTCATGTCATACTTACCTGGCATTGCACTCCGTACCAGTTTACCTCTGCGATTTCCTCAAATGTGGGAAAATCGACTGCATAATTTATGGTAGTGGGGGACTGCGTTCGCGCTTTCCCCTGTGTTTGCTTGTTTGACAAAAATAGAGAACTTCACCAATTCTGACGAAGGATAATTTCAGCCACGGCACCCGTCTTCTTTGGCTCTTACTTTCCGCATCAAGCAGGCAGCGACAATCATTTCCTAGGCTTGATCATTTTTATTATCTTTGTTTTCTGGAGACCAGTTTTAAGCCAGAATTTCACTTTTTATTTTAACTTTTCAGCTTTTTTTTCATCATTTTTTTATCCTGACTTCTTTTGATTTATTGTATGCTTCAATGCAATGGAAGAAATAAAGAATTGGAGACCTATATTACGTCTTCCAACAGAACGTAACGTTTGATTGAATTTATGGGAAAAAAAGATTTTCTGGATCAAGGCAGTGAATTGCCGCTTGAGACAATCAGACCAAACCTTAGGAATAGCTGGGTGGTCGCTTAGGCACTGAACTGCTAAGGTACTTTCAAGATGGCCGCTCTACAGAGACCATGGGGAAAGAGCACAGGCACTCATGCACCCACTTACCCCCTGGAGGCCCTCGACAGACTCTGTCTGAGCCTCTGCTCAGTACTGTGCGATCGGGGAATACCCTACAATCGAGCAGCTAGAGTGGTGGCCTCGTGGATCCGCCCTGCAACCTGCCGACGCCATTATGGGCTTTCGCTTCAGGCATTCAAAGCGACCATCCGACCACGCAGGCACCAAAACCCGCTATGGCGGGAAACCAAACCATGCTACCTGGGCGCACGCACCCGCTCCCACACACACAGGAGCCAGGACACCAAGCAACCCCTAAACCCCGGCGGATCACCTGAGCGAGGAACCCCGGATCAGCGCGGCACTGCTCTGTTTCTCTCCGGGGAGATAGCTGAACGCCGTGCTGTTACACAGGAGACAGCCTCACAGAAACATGCCCAGAAGAGCTCCGGTCATGCAGTGATACATCTGATCGGATCAGACTCGGCTGAGGACCGGCACCTGTTACAGAGCACCACGCTGGGTCATAGAATGGACTACCCACTAAAGCACACCAGTGGTATTGGGTGAAGGACGACAGCTACCTGCGTTCCGGCTACCAGCCTGGTCACAGCAGGATTTCAGGCGTTCTCACAGTGCTGTAATTAGCTGAACGCCAAGAGACACAAATGCTTCTTACATTTGATTTGTTTTCATGCCCATCTCGTGTCCTGTATGCACAGTATACTCCTATCGCAATTTTTACGACCTACTACCATAGCATAGCATGTTTACCTAGAAATCAGATTGCATAAACACTACCTACTCTTGCACAAAAACTAAAACTAACATGTATTACTCTGCTCGAAAATTACTTTTTCATAATGCGCAGCTGGATGTCAGAATATGTTATATTTAAATGTGTTCACACATTATACCTGCTTGCTATCAGCTAGTATTACAACACGTAGTTTAAGTTCAGTTAGCATGATACCTGGATTACCTATATACGCCTTACAACTAGCAAATGCATACCAGCTGACTCATAGTTTAACCTACGCTGTATTTTACTGTCGGTACATTAAGAATAGTTAATACACTGTTAATTTAGCATGTTACATACCGGATCTTATGATCCATAGCTTGTATTTTCATACTACAGTTTAAACTTTAAAAAATGTTATACTGTTAGCAACCTATGACAGCCCTGTCTATTTCTCTCTTGTAAATTAATCTTATGCTATTGCCACTCGCAAGGTCTAATCTACAGAATTACTCAGCATCACTTTATCATATATAAAAATGTGCCGTTAATCCTAATGCACCAACTGTATTATCTGTGTATAAGCACGAGGAATGCTGTTGGGGCACCACGAGCCTGCATGTTATTCATTCACAGCACAATAAAAATAAAGAATTTAAAAAAAAAAAAAAAAAAAAGAATTGGAGACCTATATAACGTCTTCCAACAGAACATAACGTTTGATTGAATTTCTGGGAAAAAAAGATTTTCTGGATCAAGGCAGTGAATTGCCGCTTGAGACAATCAGACCAAACCTTAGGAATAGCTGGGTGGTCGCTAGCACTTACTAATGAACACCATGGAATTTTGAAAAAGCCACCACAAATGTTCTTTCAGCCCTGTTGAGTGTGGATGAAGAGAAGACAGGTGCTAGGCAAGGGTCATTCCTATCGATGGAGTCATGAAATGTGTGACTTTGGGGACGAACGTAGACCAGCGGATTGTGTACTCTGCCTAATGGCTGCTGTAGTAGAATCTTGGCAAAACTGTTTCCAAAGAGAGAAAAAAAATTGTACAAGGTTTGCTGCAAGATATGGTTGCCCTCACTCTCTGTTATAGGTTTGGAACCATTCCAAGATGCCATATAAGAAGACCAAGGAATTTGTTGGGGTTTAAGCTTCCCTGTAGGAGGAAGCGGGCCTAATTAGAATATTGCCTCCCATAATCCTTTGCAATGGCTTATGGTCATGAACTTTTTCTCACCGCTGTCTTAAAGTGTCCTTACATGGTAGCTCTTAAAAGCTGGCCCACTTGAACAGTTAGCTTTGCGCAGTGGCAGTATCGTAGCCCATGAGGTCAATCCGAGGCGTGATTATTGCTAATTGAAAACTTTACCCAATACCCCGCCATGATGACTTGAAATACAGTCAGCATTGGCAATTTTTGACAGGCTCTAAGGAGACTGAAAGATTGGTTTAATAAAAGTTTATGGCGCCCCATGTCTAGGGCGTGTCTTACGTGACTCCCGTTTCTTCCTGAGCTCTGTTGCACCATTCCTTCCGCTGGCTTCTTAGCATTTCCCTTTTACCTTTCTCTCCCACTGAATCCATTTGTTTCCGGCAGCACACTATTCTCACTCCATGCTACGAATTCCCATCCTTCGGCTCATTGGCCTAGCATTTGCCTTTATGCAAATTGCTCCTTCGCACCCTGAATCCAGCTCAATTATTCACACCTAACCACCTGAAGGCACTAAAATTACTGGTAGCTAAGGAAAAAAACGATCAGCCACGAGGTTTGGTAATCTTTTCTAGCCTTCTATCATTTGGATTATTTATTTGCTCTTCTTTTTTTTTTTTAAACTTGCTTTATTATTTCACCACAGCCTAAAGGAAAGGCTTCCCAACGGGCGTGCCTTTGAATGTACCCATCATGTCATACTTACCTGGCAGGGGAGCAATAGCCATGATCCCTAAGGTGGCTCTCCCAGAGTGAGGCTGGTTCATTGCACTCCGTACCAGTTGACCTCTGCGATTTCCTCAAATGTGGGAAACTCGACTGCATAATTTATGGTAGTGGGGGACTGCGTTCGCGCTTTCCCCTGTGTTTGCTTGTTTGACAAAAATAGAGAGCTTCACCAATTCTGACGAAGGATAATTTCAGCCAGGGCACCCGTCTTCTTTGGCTCTTACTTTCTGCATCAAGCAGGCAGCGACAATCATTTCCTAGGCTTGATCATTTTTATTATCTATGTTTTCTGGAGACCAGTTTTAAGCCAGAATTTCACTTTTTATTTTAACTTTTCAGCTTTTTTTTCATCATTTTTTTATCCTGACTTCTTTTGATTTATTGTATGCTTCAATGCAATGGAAGAAATAAAGAATTGGAGACCTATATTACATCTTCCAACAGAACGTAACGTTTGATTGAATTTCTGGGAAAAAAAGATTTTCTGGATCAAGGCAGTGAATTGCCGCTTGAGACAATCAGACCAAACCTTAGGAATAGCTGGGTGGTCGCTAGCACTTACTAATGAACACCATGGAATTTTGAAAAAGCCACCACAAATGTTCTTTCAGCCCTGTTGAGTGTGGATGAAGAGAAGACAGGTGCTAGGCAAGGGTCATTCCTATCGATGGAGTCATGAAATGTGTGACTTTGGGGACGAACGTAGACCAGCGGATTGTGTACTCTGCCTAATGGCTGCTGTAGTAGAATCTTGGCAAAACTGTTTCCAAAGAGAGAAAAAAAATTGTACAAGGTTTGCTGCAAGATATGGTTGCCCTCACTCTCTGTTATAGGTTTGGAACCATTCCAAGATGCCATATAAGAAGACCGAGGAATTTGTTGGGGTATAAGCTTCCCTGTAGGAGGAAGCGGGCCTAATTAGAATATTGCCTCCCATAATCCTTTGCAATGGCTTATGGTCATGAACTTTTTCTCACCGCTGTCTTAAAGTGTCCTTACGTGGTAGCTCTTAAAAGCTGGCCCACTTGAACAGCTAGCATTGCGCAGTGGCAGTATCGTAGCCCATGAGGTCAATCCGAGGCGTGATTATTGCTAATTGAAAACTTTACCCAATACCCCGCCATGATGACTTGAAATACAGTCAGCATTGGCAATTTTTGACAGGCTCTAAGGAGACTGAAAGATTGGTTTAATAAAAGTTTATGGCGCCCCATGTCCAGGGCGTGTCTTACGTGACTCCCGTTTCTTTCTGAGCTCTGTTGCACCATTCCTTCCGCTGGCTTCTTAGCATTTCCCTTTTACCTTTCTCTCCCACTGAATCCACTTGTTTCCGGCAGCACACTATTCTCACTCCATGCTACGAATTCCCATCCTTCGGCTCATTGGCCTAGCATTTGCCTTTATGCAAATTGCTCCTTCGCACCCTGAATCCAGCTCAATTATTCACACCTAACCACCTGAAGGCACTAAAATTACTGGTAGCTAAGGAAAACAACGATCAGCCACGAGGTTTGGTAATCTTTTGTAGCCTTCTATCATTTGGATTATTTATTTGCTCTTCTTTTTTTTTTTTTTTTTTACTTGCGTTATTATTTCACCACAGCCTAAAGGAAAGGCTTCCCAGCGGGCGTGCCTTTGAATGTACCCATCATGTCATACTTACCTGGCAGGGGAGCAATAGCCATGATCCCTAAGGTGGCTCTCCCAGAGTGAGGCTGGTTCATTGCACTCCGTACCAGTTGACCTCTGCGATTTCCTCAAATGTGGGAAAATTGACTGCATAATTTATGGTAGTGGGGGACTGCGTTCGCGCTTTCCCCTGTGTTTGCTTGTTTGACAAAAATAGAGAACTTCACCAATTCTGACGAAGGATAATTTCAGCCACGGTACCCGTCTTCTTTGGCTCTTACTTTCTGCATCAAGCAGGCAGCGACAATCATTTCCTAGGCTTGATCATTTTTATTATCTTTGTTTTCTGGAGACCAGTTTTAAGCCAGAATTTCACTTTTTATTTTAACTTTTCAGCTTTTTTTTCATCATTTTTTTATCCTGACTTCTTTTGATTTATTGTATGCTTCAATGCAATGGAAGAAATAAAGAATTGGAGACCTATATTACGTCTTCCAACAGAACGTAACGTTTGATTGAATTTATGGGAAAAAAAGATTTTCTGGATCAAGGCAGTGAATTGCCGCTTGAGACAATCAGACCAAACCTTAGGAATAGCTGGGTGGTCGCTAGCACTTACTAATGAACACCATGGAATTTTGAAAAAGCCACCACAAATGTTCTTTCAGCCCTGTTGAGTGTGGATGAAGAGAAGACAGGTGCTAGGCAAGGGTCATTCCTATCGATGGAGTCATGAAATGTGTGACTTTGGGGACGAACGTAGACCAGCGGATTGTGTACTCTGCCTAATGGCTGCTGTAGTAGAATCTTGGCAAAACTGTTTCCAAAGAGAGAAAAAAAATTGTACAAGGTTTGCTGCAAGATATGGTTGCCCTCACTCTCTGTTATAGGTTTGGAACCATTCCAAGATGCCATATAAGAAGACCAAGGAATTTGTTGGGGTTTAAGCTTCCCTGTAGGAGGAAGCGGGCCTAATTAGAATATTGCCTCCCATAATCCTTTGCAATGGCTTATGGTCATGAACTTTTTCTCACCGCTGTCTTAAAGTGTCCTTACATGGTAGCTCTTAAAAGCTGGCCCACTTGAACAGTTAGCTTTGCGCAGTGGCAGTATCGTAGCCCATGAGGTCAATCCGAGGCGTGATTATTGCTAATTGAAAACTTTACCCAATACCCCGCCATGATGACTTGAAATACAGTCAGCATTGGCAATTTTTGACAGGCTCTAAGGAGACTGAAAGATTGGTTTAATAAAAGTTTATGGCGCCCCATGTCTAGGGCGTGTCTTACGTGACTCCCGTTTCTTCCTGAGCTCTGTTGCACCATTCCTTCCGCTGGCTTCTTAGCATTTCCCTTTTACCTTTCTCTCCCACTGAATCCATTTGTTTCCGGCAGCACACTATTCTCACTCCATGCTACGAATTCCCATCCTTCGGCTCATTGGCCTAGCATTTGCCTTTATGCAAATTGCTCCTTCGCACCCTGAATCCAGCACAATTATTCACACCTAACCACCTGAAGGCACTAAAATTACTGGTAGCTAAGGAAAAAAACGATCAGCCACGAGGTTTGGTAATCTTTTCTAGCCTTCTATCATTTGGATTATTTATTTGCTCTTCTTTTTTTTTTTTTTAAACTTGCTTTATTATTTCACCACAGCCTAAAGGAAAGGCTTCCCAGCGGGCGTGCCTTTGAATGTACCCGTCATGTCATACTTACCTGGCAGGGGAGCAATAGCCATGATCCCTAAGGTGGCTCTCCCAGAGTGAGGCTGGTTCATTGCACTCCGTACCAGTTGACCTCTGCGGTTTCCTCAAATGTGGGAAACTCGACTGCATAATTTATGGTAGTGGGGGACTGCGTTCGCGCTTTCCCCTGTGTTTGCTTGTTTGACAAAAATAGAGAGCTTCACCAATTCTGACGAAGGATAATTTCAGCCAGGGCACCCGTCTTCTTTGGCTCTTACTTTCCGCATCAAGCAGGCAGCGACAATCATTTCCTAGGCTTGATCATTTTTATTATCTATGTTTTCTGGAGACCAGTTTTAAGCCAGAATTTCACTTTTTATTTTAACTTTTCAGCTTTTTTTTCATCATTTTTTTATCCTGACTTCTTTTGATTTATTGTATGCTTCAATGCAATGGAAGAAATAAAGAATTGGAGACCTATATTACGTCTTCCAACAGAACGTAACGTTTGATTGAATTTATGGGAAAAAAAGATTTTCTGGATCAAGGCAGTGAATTGCCGCTTGAGACAATCAGACCAAACCTTAGGAATAGCTGGGTGGTCGCTAGCACTTACTAATGAACACCATGGAATTTTGAAAAAGCCACCACAAATGTTCTTTCAGCCCTGTTGAGTGTGGATGAAGAGAAGACAGGTGCTAGGCAAGGGTCATTCCTATCGATGGAGTCATGAAATGTGTGACTTTGGGGACGAACGTAGACCAGCGGATTGTGTACTCTGCCTAATGGCTGCTGTAGTAGAATCTTGGCAAAACTGTTTCCAAAGAGAGAAAAAAAATTGTACAAGGTTTGCTGCAAGATATGGTTGCCCTCACTCTCTGTTATAGGTTTGGAACCATTCCAAGATGCCATATAAGAAGACCAAGGAATTTGTTGGGGTTTAAGCTTCCCTGTAGGAGGAAGCGGGCCTAATTAGAATATTGCCTCCCATAATCCTTTGCAATGGCTTATGGTCATGAACTTTTTCTCACCGCTGTCTTAAAGTGTCCTTACATGGTAGCTCTTAAAAGCTTGCCCACTTGAACAGTTAGCTTTGCGCAGTGGCAGTATCGTAGCCCATGAGGTCAATCCGAGGCGTGATTATTGCTAATTGAAAACTTTACCCAATACCCCGCCATGATGACTTGAAATACAGTCAGCATTGGCAATTTTTGACAGGCTCTAAGGAGACTGAAAGATTGGTTTAATAAAAGTTTATGGCGCCCCATGTCTAGGGCGTGTCTTACGTGACTCCCGTTTCTTCCTGAGCTCTGTTGCACCATTCCTTCCGCTGGCTTCTTAGCATTTCCCTTTTACCTTTCTCTCCCACTAAATCCATTTGTTTCCGGCAGCACACTATTCTCACTCCATGCTACGAATTCCCATCCTTCAGCTCATTGGCCTAGCATTTGCCTTTATGCAAATTGCTCCTTCGCACCCTGAATCCAGCTCAATTATTCACACCTAACCACCTGAAGGCACTAAAATTACTGGTAGCTAAGGAAAAAAACGATCAGCCACGAGGTTTGGTAATCTTTTCTAGCCTTCTATCATTTGGATTATTTATTTGCTCTTCTTTTTTTTTTTTTAAACTTGCTTTATTATTTCACCACAGCCTAAAGGAAAGGCATCCCAGTGGGCGTGCCTTTGAATGTACCCGTCATGTCATACTTACCTGGCAGGGGAGCAATAGCCGTGATCCCTAAGGTGGCTCTCCCAGAGTGAGGCTGGTTCATTGCACTCCGTACCAGTTGACCTCTGCGATTTCCTCAAATGTGGGAAACTCGACTGCATAATTTATGGTAGGGGGGGACTGCGTTCGCGCTTTCCCCTGTGTTTGCTTGTTTGACAAAAATAGAGAGCTTCACCAATTCTGACGAAGGATAATTTCAGCCAGGGCACCCGTCTTCTTTGGCTCTTACTTTCCGCATCAAGCAGGCAGCGACAATCATTTCCTAGGCTTGATCATTTTTATTATCTTTGTTTTCTGGAGACCAGTTTTAAGCCAGAATTTCACTTTTTATTTTAACTTTTCAGCTTTTTTTTCATCATTTTTTTATCCTGACTTCTTTTGATTTATTGTATGCTTCAATGCAATGGAAGAAATAAAGAATTGGAGACCTATATTACGTCTTCCAACAGAACGTAACGTTTGATTGAATTTATGGGAAAAAAAGATTTTCTGGATCAAGGCAGTGAATTGCCGCTTGAGACAATCAGACCAAACCTTAGGAATAGCTGGGTGGTCGCTAGCACTTACTAATGAACACCATGGAATTTTGAAAAAGCCACCACAAATGTTCTTTCAGCCCTGTTGAGTGTGGATGAAGAGAAGACAGGTGCTAGGCAAGGGTCATTCCTATCGATGGAGTCATGAAATGTGTGACTTTGGGGACGAACGTAGACCAGCGGATTGTGTACTCTGCCTAATGGCTGCTGTAGTAGAATCTTGGCAAAACTGTTTCCAAAGAGAGAAAAAAAATTGTACAAGGTTTGCTGCAAGATATGGTTGCCCTCACTCTCTGTTATAGGTTTGGAACCATTCCAAGATGCCATATAAGAAGACCAAGGAATTTGTTGGGGTTTAAGCTTCCCTGTAGGAGGAAGCGGGCCTAATTAGAATATTGCCTCCCATAATCCTTTGCAATGGCTTATGGTCATGAACTTTTTCTCACCGCTGTCTTAAAGTGTCCTTACATGGTAGCTCTTAAAAGCTGGCCCACTTGAACAGTTAGCTTTGCGCAGTGGCAGTATCGTAGCCCATGAGGTCAATCCGAGGCGTGATTATTGCTAATTGAAAACTTTACCCAATACCCCGCCATGATGACTTGAAATACAGTCAGCATTGGCAATTTTTGACAGGCTCTAAGGAGACTGAAAGATTGGTTTAATAAAAGTTTATGGCGCCCCATGTCTAGGGCGTGTCTTACGTGACTCCCGTTTCTTCCTGAGCTCTGTTGCACCATTCCTTCCGCTGGCTTCTTAGCATTTCTCTTTTACCTTTCTCTTCCACTGAATCCACTTGTTTCCGGCAGCACACTATTCTCACTCCATGCTATGAATTCCCATCCTTCGGCTCATTGGCCTAGCATTTGCCTTTATGCAAATTGCTCCTTCGCACCCTGAATCCAGCTCAATTATTCACACCTAACCACCTGAAGGCACTAAAATTACTGGTAGCTAAGGAAAACAACGATCAGCCACGAGGTTTGGTAATCTTTTGTAGCCTTCTATCATTTGGATTATTTATTTGCTCTTCTTTTTTTTTTTTTTTTACTTGCTTTATTATTTCACCACAGCCTAAAGGAAAGGCTTCCCAGCGGGCGTGCCTTTGAATGTACCCGTCATGTCATACTTACCTGGCATTGCACTCCGTACCAGTTTACCTCTGCGATTTCCTCAAATGTGGGAAAATCGACTGCATAATTTATGGTAGTGGGGGACTGCGTTCGCGCTTTCCCCTGTGTTTGCTTGTTTGACAAAAATAGAGAACTTCACCAATTCTGACGAAGGATAATTTCAGCCACGGCACCCGTCTTCTTTGGCTCTTACTTTCCGCATCAAGCAGGCAGCGACAATCATTTCCTAGGCTTGATCATTTTTATTATCTTTGTTTTCTGGAGACCAGTTTTAAGCCAGAATTTCACTTTTTATTTTAACTTTTCAGCTTTTTTTTCATCATTTTTTTATCCTGACTTCTTTTGATTTATTGTATGCTTCAATGCAATGGAAGAAATAAAGAATTGGAGACCTATATTACGTCTTCCAACAGAACGTAACGTTTGATTGAATTTATGGGAAAAAAAGATTTTCTGGATCAAGGCAGTGAATTGCCGCTTGAGACAATCAGACCAAACCTTAGGAATAGCTGGGTGGTCGCTTAGGCACTGAACTGCTAAGGTACTTTCAAGATGGCCGCTCTACAGAGACCATGGGGAAAGAGCACAGGCACTCATGCACCCACTTACCCCCTGGAGGCCCTCGACAGACTCTGTCTGAGCCTCTGCTCAGTACTGTGCGATCGGGGAATACCCTACAATCGAGCAGCTAGAGTGGTGGCCTCGTGGATCCGCCCTGCAACCTGCCGACGCCATTATGGGCTTTCGCTTCAGGCATTCAAAGCGACCATCCGACCACGCAGGCACCAAAACCCGCTATGGCGGGAAACCAAACCATGCTACCTGGGCGCACGCACCCGCTCCCACACACACAGGAGCCAGGACACCAAGCAACCCCTAAACCCCGGCGGATCACCTGAGCGAGGAACCCCGGATCAGCGCGGCACTGCTCTGTTTCTCTCCGGGGAGATAG
Source organism: Pelobates fuscus (assembly GCF_036172605.1). Lineage (NCBI taxonomy): Eukaryota > Metazoa > Chordata > Amphibia > Anura > Pelobatidae > Pelobates > Pelobates fuscus. The sequence goes on along the minus strand of NC_086318.1, from coordinate 352,776,384 downwards.
CTGAACGCCGTGCTGTTACACAGGAGACAGCCTCACAGAAACATGCCCAGAAGAGCTCCGGTCATGCAGTGATACATCTGATCGGATCAGACTCGGCTGAGGACCGGCACCTGTTACAGAGCACCACGCTGGGTCATAGAATGGACTACCCACTAAAGCACACCAGTGGTATTGGGTGAAGGACGACAGCTACCTGCGTTCCGGCTACCAGCCTGGTCACAGCAGGATTTCAGGCGTTCTCACAGTGCTGTAATTAGCTGAACGCCAAGAGACACAAATGCTTCTTACATTTGATTTGTTTTCATGCCCATCTCGTGTCCTGTATGCACAGTATACTCCTATCGCAATTTTTACGACCTACTACCATAGCATAGCATGTTTACCTAGAAATCAGATTGCATAAACACTACCTACTCTTGCACAAAAACTAAAACTAACATGTATTACTCTGCTCGAAAATTACTTTTTCATAATGCGCAGCTGGATGTCAGAATATGTTATATTTAAATGTGTTCACACATTATACCTGCTTGCTATCAGCTAGTATTACAACACGTAGTTTAAGTTCAGTTAGCATGATACCTGGATTACCTATATACGCCTTACAACTAGCAAATGCATACCAGCTGACTCATAGTTTAACCTACGCTGTATTTTACTGTCGGTACATTAAGAATAGTTAATACACTGTTAATTTAGCATGTTACATACCGGATCTTATGATCCATAGCTTGTATTTTCATACTACAGTTTAAACTTTAAAAAATGTTATACTGTTAGCAACCTATGACAGCCCTGTCTATTTCTCTCTTGTAAATTAATCTTATGCTATTGCCACTCGCAAGGTCTAATCTACAGAATTACTCAGCATCACTTTATCATATATAAAAATGTGCCGTTAATCCTAATGCACCAACTGTATTATCTGTGTATAAGCACGAGGAATGCTGTTGGGGCACCACGAGCCTGCATGTTATTCATTCACAGCACAATAAAAATAAAGAATTTAAAAAAAAAAAAAAAAAAAAAGAATTGGAGACCTATATAACGTCTTCCAACAGAACATAACGTTTGATTGAATTTCTGGGAAAAAAAGATTTTCTGGATCAAGGCAGTGAATTGCCGCTTGAGACAATCAGACCAAACCTTAGGAATAGCTGGGTGGTCGCTAGCACTTACTAATGAACACCATGGAATTTTGAAAAAGCCACCACAAATGTTCTTTCAGCCCTGTTGAGTGTGGATGAAGAGAAGACAGGTGCTAGGCAAGGGTCATTCCTATCGATGGAGTCATGAAATGTGTGACTTTGGGGACGAACGTAGACCAGCGGATTGTGTACTCTGCCTAATGGCTGCTGTAGTAGAATCTTGGCAAAACTGTTTCCAAAGAGAGAAAAAAAATTGTACAAGGTTTGCTGCAAGATATGGTTGCCCTCACTCTCTGTTATAGGTTTGGAACCATTCCAAGATGCCATATAAGAAGACCAAGGAATTTGTTGGGGTTTAAGCTTCCCTGTAGGAGGAAGCGGGCCTAATTAGAATATTGCCTCCCATAATCCTTTGCAATGGCTTATGGTCATGAACTTTTTCTCACCGCTGTCTTAAAGTGTCCTTACATGGTAGCTCTTAAAAGCTGGCCCACTTGAACAGTTAGCTTTGCGCAGTGGCAGTATCGTAGCCCATGAGGTCAATCCGAGGCGTGATTATTGCTAATTGAAAACTTTACCCAATACCCCGCCATGATGACTTGAAATACAGTCAGCATTGGCAATTTTTGACAGGCTCTAAGGAGACTGAAAGATTGGTTTAATAAAAGTTTATGGCGCCCCATGTCTAGGGCGTGTCTTACGTGACTCCCGTTTCTTCCTGAGCTCTGTTGCACCATTCCTTCCGCTGGCTTCTTAGCATTTCCCTTTTACCTTTCTCTCCCACTGAATCCATTTGTTTCCGGCAGCACACTATTCTCACTCCATGCTACGAATTCCCATCCTTCGGCTCATTGGCCTAGCATTTGCCTTTATGCAAATTGCTCCTTCGCACCCTGAATCCAGCTCAATTATTCACACCTAACCACCTGAAGGCACTAAAATTACTGGTAGCTAAGGAAAAAAACGATCAGCCACGAGGTTTGGTAATCTTTTCTAGCCTTCTATCATTTGGATTATTTATTTGCTCTTCTTTTTTTTTTTTAAACTTGCTTTATTATTTCACCACAGCCTAAAGGAAAGGCTTCCCAACGGGCGTGCCTTTGAATGTACCCATCATGTCATACTTACCTGGCAGGGGAGCAATAGCCATGATCCCTAAGGTGGCTCTCCCAGAGTGAGGCTGGTTCATTGCACTCCGTACCAGTTGACCTCTGCGATTTCCTCAAATGTGGGAAACTCGACTGCATAATTTATGGTAGTGGGGGACTGCGTTCGCGCTTTCCCCTGTGTTTGCTTGTTTGACAAAAATAGAGAGCTTCACCAATTCTGACGAAGGATAATTTCAGCCAGGGCACCCGTCTTCTTTGGCTCTTACTTTCTGCATCAAGCAGGCAGCGACAATCATTTCCTAGGCTTGATCATTTTTATTATCTATGTTTTCTGGAGACCAGTTTTAAGCCAGAATTTCACTTTTTATTTTAACTTTTCAGCTTTTTTTTCATCATTTTTTTATCCTGACTTCTTTTGATTTATTGTATGCTTCAATGCAATGGAAGAAATAAAGAATTGGAGACCTATATTACGTCTTCCAACAGAACGTAACGTTTGATTGAATTTCTGGGAAAAAAAGATTTTCTGGATCAAGGCAGTGAATTGCCGCTTGAGACAATCAGACCAAACCTTAGGAATAGCTGGGTGGTCGCTAGCACTTACTAATGAACACCATGGAATTTTGAAAAAGCCACCACAAATGTTCTTTCAGCCCTGTTGAGTGTGGATGAAGAGAAGACAGGTGCTAGGCAAGGGTCATTCCTATCGATGGAGTCATGAAATGTGTGACTTTGGGGACGAACGTAGACCAGCGGATTGTGTACTCTGCCTAATGGCTGCTGTAGTAGAATCTTGGCAAAACTGTTTCCAAAGAGAGAAAAAAAATTGTACAAGGTTTGCTGCAAGATATGGTTGCCCTCACTCTCTGTTATAGGTTTGGAACCATTCCAAGATGCCATATAAGAAGACCGAGGAATTTGTTGGGGTATAAGCTTCCCTGTAGGAGGAAGCGGGCCTAATTAGAATATTGCCTCCCATAATCCTTTGCAATGGCTTATGGTCATGAACTTTTTCTCACCGCTGTCTTAAAGTGTCCTTACGTGGTAGCTCTTAAAAGCTGGCCCACTTGAACAGCTAGCATTGCGCAGTGGCAGTATCGTAGCCCATGAGGTCAATCCGAGGCGTGATTATTGCTAATTGAAAACTTTACCCAATACCCCGCCATGATGACTTGAAATACAGTCAGCATTGGCAATTTTTGACAGGCTCTAAGGAGACTGAAAGATTGGTTTAATAAAAGTTTATGGCGCCCCATGTCCAGGGCGTGTCTTACGTGACTCCCGTTTCTTTCTGAGCTCTGTTGCACCATTCCTTCCGCTGGCTTCTTAGCATTTCCCTTTTACCTTTCTCTCCCACTGAATCCACTTGTTTCCGGCAGCACACTATTCTCACTCCATGCTACGAATTCCCATCCTTCGGCTCATTGGCCTAGCATTTGCCTTTATGCAAATTGCTCCTTCGCACCCTGAATCCAGCTCAATTATTCACACCTAACCACCTGAAGGCACTAAAATTACTGGTAGCTAAGGAAAACAACGATCAGCCACGAGGTTTGGTAATCTTTTGTAGCCTTCTATCATTTGGATTATTTATTTGCTCTTCTTTTTTTTTTTTTTTTTTACTTGCGTTATTATTTCACCACAGCCTAAAGGAAAGGCTTCCCAGCGGGCGTGCCTTTGAATGTACCCATCATGTCATACTTACCTGGCAGGGGAGCAATAGCCATGATCCCTAAGGTGGCTCTCCCAGAGTGAGGCTGGTTCATTGCACTCCGTACCAGTTGACCTCTGCGATTTCCTCAAATGTGGGAAAATTGACTGCATAATTTATGGTAGTGGGGGACTGCGTTCGCGCTTTCCCCTGTGTTTGCTTGTTTGACAAAAATAGAGAACTTCACCAATTCTGACGAAGGATAATTTCAGCCACGGTACCCGTCTTCTTTGGCTCTTACTTTCTGCATCAAGCAGGCAGCGACAATCATTTCCTAGGCTTGATCATTTTTATTATCTTTGTTTTCTGGAGACCAGTTTTAAGCCAGAATTTCACTTTTTATTTTAACTTTTCAGCTTTTTTTTCATCATTTTTTTATCCTGACTTCTTTTGATTTATTGTATGCTTCAATGCAATGGAAGAAATAAAGAATTGGAGACCTATATTACGTCTTCCAACAGAACGTAACGTTTGATTGAATTTATGGGAAAAAAAGATTTTCTGGATCAAGGCAGTGAATTGCCGCTTGAGACAATCAGACCAAACCTTAGGAATAGCTGGGTGGTCGCTAGCACTTACTAATGAACACCATGGAATTTTGAAAAAGCCACCACAAATGTTCTTTCAGCCCTGTTGAGTGTGGATGAAGAGAAGACAGGTGCTAGGCAAGGGTCATTCCTATCGATGGAGTCATGAAATGTGTGACTTTGGGGACGAACGTAGACCAGCGGATTGTGTACTCTGCCTAATGGCTGCTGTAGTAGAATCTTGGCAAAACTGTTTCCAAAGAGAGAAAAAAAATTGTACAAGGTTTGCTGCAAGATATGGTTGCCCTCACTCTCTGTTATAGGTTTGGAACCATTCCAAGATGCCATATAAGAAGACCAAGGAATTTGTTGGGGTTTAAGCTTCCCTGTAGGAGGAAGCGGGCCTAATTAGAATATTGCCTCCCATAATCCTTTGCAATGGCTTATGGTCATGAACTTTTTCTCACCGCTGTCTTAAAGTGTCCTTACATGGTAGCTCTTAAAAGCTGGCCCACTTGAACAGTTAGCTTTGCGCAGTGGCAGTATCGTAGCCCATGAGGTCAATCCGAGGCGTGATTATTGCTAATTGAAAACTTTACCCAATACCCCGCCATGATGACTTGAAATACAGTCAGCATTGGCAATTTTTGACAGGCTCTAAGGAGACTGAAAGATTGGTTTAATAAAAGTTTATGGCGCCCCATGTCTAGGGCGTGTCTTACGTGACTCCCGTTTCTTCCTGAGCTCTGTTGCACCATTCCTTCCGCTGGCTTCTTAGCATTTCCCTTTTACCTTTCTCTCCCACTGAATCCATTTGTTTCCGGCAGCACACTATTCTCACTCCATGCTACGAATTCCCATCCTTCGGCTCATTGGCCTAGCATTTGCCTTTATGCAAATTGCTCCTTCGCACCCTGAATCCAGCACAATTATTCACACCTAACCACCTGAAGGCACTAAAATTACTGGTAGCTAAGGAAAAAAACGATCAGCCACGAGGTTTGGTAATCTTTTCTAGCCTTCTATCATTTGGATTATTTATTTGCTCTTCTTTTTTTTTTTTTAAACTTGCTTTATTATTTCACCACAGCCTAAAGGAAAGGCTTCCCAGCGGGCGTGCCTTTGAATGTACCCGTCATGTCATACTTACCTGGCAGGGGAGCAATAGCCATGATCCCTAAGGTGGCTCTCCCAGAGTGAGGCTGGTTCATTGCACTCCGTACCAGTTGACCTCTGCGGTTTCCTCAAATGTGGGAAACTCGACTGCATAATTTATGGTAGTGGGGGACTGCGTTCGCGCTTTCCCCTGTGTTTGCTTGTTTGACAAAAATAGAGAGCTTCACCAATTCTGACGAAGGATAATTTCAGCCAGGGCACCCGTCTTCTTTGGCTCTTACTTTCCGCATCAAGCAGGCAGCGACAATCATTTCCTAGGCTTGATCATTTTTATTATCTATGTTTTCTGGAGACCAGTTTTAAGCCAGAATTTCACTTTTTATTTTAACTTTTCAGCTTTTTTTTCATCATTTTTTTATCCTGACTTCTTTTGATTTATTGTATGCTTCAATGCAATGGAAGAAATAAAGAATTGGAGACCTATATTACGTCTTCCAACAGAACGTAACGTTTGATTGAATTTCTGGGAAAAAAAAGATTTTCTGGATCAAGGCAGTGAATTGCCGCTTGAGACAATCAGACCAAACCTTAGGAATAGCTGGGTGGTCGCTAGCACTTACTAATGAACACCATGGAATTTTGAAAAAGCCACCACAAATGTTCTTTCAGCCCTGTTGAGTGTGGATGAAGAGAAGACAGGTGCTAGGCAAGGGTCATTCCTATCGATGGAGTCATGAAATGTGTGACTTTGGGGACGAACGTAGACCAGCGGATTGTGTACTCTGCCTAATGGCTGCTGTAGTAGAATCTTGGCAAAACTGTTTCCAAAGAGAGAAAAAAAATTGTACAAGGTTTGCTGCAAGATATGGTTGCCCTCACTCTCTGTTATAGGTTTGGAACCATTCCAAGATGCCATATAAGAAGACCAAGGAATTTGTTGGGGTTTAAGCTTCCCTGTAGGAGGAAGCGGGCCTAATTAGAATATTGCCTCCCATAATCCTTTGCAATGGCTTATGGTCATGAACTTTTTCTCACCGCTGTCTTAAAGTGTCCTTACATGGTAGCTCTTAAAAGCTGGCCCACTTGAACAGTTAGCTTTGCGCAGTGGCAGTATCGTAGCCCATGAGGTCAATCCGAGGCGTGATTATTGCTAATTGAAAACTTTACCCAATACCCCGCCATGATGACTTGAAATACAGTCAGCATTGGCAATTTTTGACAGGCTCTAAGGAGACTGAAAGATTGGTTTAATAAAAGTTTATGGCGCCCCATGTCTAGGGCGTGTCTTACGTGACTCCCGTTTCTTCCTGAGCTCTGTTGCACCATTCCTTCCGCTGGCTTCTTAGCATTTCCCTTTTACCTTTCTCTCCCACTGAATCCATTTGTTTCCGGCAGCACACTATTCTCACTCCATGCTACGAATTCCCATCCTTCAGCTCATTGGCCTAGCATTTGCCTTTATGCAAATTGCTCCTTCGCACCCTGAATCCAGCTCAATTATTCACACCTAACCACCTGAAGGCACTAAAATTACTGGTAGCTAAGGAAAAAAACGATCAGCCACGAGGTTTGGTAATCTTTTCTAGCCTTCTATCATTTGGATTATTTATTTGCTCTTCTTTTTTTTTTTTTAAACTTGCTTTATTATTTCACCACAGCCTAAAGGAAAGGCATCCCAGTGGGCGTGCCTTTGAATGTACCCGTCATGTCATACTTACCTGGCAGGGGAGCAATAGCCGTGATCCCTAAGGTGGCTCTCCCAGAGTGAGGCTGGTTCATTGCACTCCGTACCAGTTGACCTCTGCGATTTCCTCAAATGTGGGAAACTCGACTGCATAATTTATGGTAGGGGGGGACTGCGTTCGCGCTTTCCCCTGTGTTTGCTTGTTTGACAAAAATAGAGAGCTTCACCAATTCTGACGAAGGATAATTTCAGCCAGGGCACCCGTCTTCTTTGGCTCTTACTTTCCGCATCAAGCAGGCAGCGACAATCATTTCCTAGGCTTGATCATTTTTATTATCTATGTTTTCTGGAGACCAGTTTTAAGCCAGAATTTCACTTTTTATTTTAACTTTTCAGCTTTTTTTTCATCATTTTTTTATCCTGACTTCTTTTGATTTATTGTATGCTTCAATGCAATGGAAGAAATAAAGAATTGGAGACCTATATTACGTCTTCCAACAGAACGTAACGTTTGATTGAATTTATGGGAAAAAAAGATTTTCTGGATCAAGGCAGTGAATTGCCGCTTGAGACAATCAGACCAAACCTTAGGAATAGCTGGGTGGTCGCTAGCACTTACTAATGAACACCATGGAATTTTGAAAAAGCCACCACAAATGTTCTTTCAGCCCTGTTGAGTGTGGATGAAGAGAAGACAGGTGCTAGGCAAGGGTCATTCCTATCGATGGAGTCATGAAATGTGTGACTTTGGGGACGAACGTAGACCAGCGGATTGTGTACTCTGCCTAATGGCTGCTGTAGTAGAATCTTGGCAAAACTGTTTCCAAAGAGAGAAAAAAAATTGTACAAGGTTTGCTGCAAGATATGGTTGCCCTCACTCTCTGTTATAGGTTTGGAACCATTCCAAGATGCCATATAAGAAGACCAAGGAATTTGTTGGGGTTTAAGCTTCCCTGTAGGAGGAAGCGGGCCTAATTAGAATATTGCCTCCCATAATCCTTTGCAATGGCTTATGGTCATGAACTTTTTCTCACCGCTGTCTTAAAGTGTCCTTACGTGGTAGCTCTTAAAAGCTGGCCCACTTGAACAGTTAGCTTTGCGCAGTGGCAGTATCGTAGCCCATGAAGTCAATCCAAGGTGTGATTATTGCTAATTGAAAACTTTACTCAATACCCCGCCATGATGACTTGAAATACAGTCAGCATTGGCAATTTTGACAGGCTCTAAGGAGACTGAAAGATTGGTTTAATAAAAGTTTATGGCGCCCCATGTCCAGGGCGTGTCTTACGTGACTCCAGTTTCTTCCTGAGCTCTGTTGCACCATTCCTTCCGCTGGCTTCTTAGCATTTCCCTTTTACCTTTCTCTCCCACTGAATCCACTTGTTTCCGGCAGCACACTATTCTCACTCCATGCTACGAATTCCCATCCTTCGGCTCATTGGCCTAGCATTTGCCTTTATGCAAATTGCTCCTTCGCACCCTGAATCCAGCTCAATTATTCACACCTAACCACCTGAAGGCACTAAAATTACTGGTAGCTAAGGAAAACAACGATCAGCCACGAGGTTTGGTAATCTTTTGTAGCCTTCTATCATTTGGATTATTTATTTGCTCTTCTTTTTTTTTTTTTTTACTTGCTTTATTATTTCACCACAGCCTAAAGGAAAGGCTTCCCAGCGGGCGTGCCTTTGAATGTACCCGTCATGTCATACTTACCTGGCAGGGGAGCAATAGCCATGATCCCTAAGGTGGCTCTCCCAGAGTGAGGCTGGTTCATTGCACTCCGTACCAGTTGACCTCTGCGATTTCCTCAAATGTGGGAAAATCGACTGCATAATTTATGGTTGTGGGGGACTGCGTTCGCGCTTTCCCCTGTGTTTGCTTGTTTGACAAAAATAGAGAACTTCACCAATTCTGACGAAGGATAATTTCAGCCACGGCACCCATCTTCTTTGGCTCTTACTTTCCGCATCAAGCAGGCAGCGACAATCATTTCCTAGGCTTGATCATTTTTATTATCTTTGTTTTCTGGAGACCAGTTTTAAGCCAGAATTTCACTTTTTATTTTAACTTTTCAGCTTTTTTTTCATCATTTTTTTATCCTGACTTCTTTTGATTTATTGTATGCTTCAATGCAATGGAAGAAATAAAGAATTGGAGACCTATCTTCCAACAGAACGTAACGTTTGATTGAATTTATGGGAAAAAAAGATTTTCTGGATCAAGGCAGTGAATTGCCGCTTGAGACAATCAGACCAAACCTTAGGAATAGCTGGGTGGTCGCTTAGGCACTGAACTGCTAAGGTACTTTCAAGATGGCCGCTCTACAGAGACCATGGGGAAAGAGCACAGGCACTCATGCACCCACTTACCCCCTGGAGGCCCTCGACAGACTCTGTCTGAGCCTCTGCTCAGTACTGTGCGATCGGGGAATACCCTACAATCGAGCAGCTAGAGTGGTGGCCTCGTGGATCCGCCCTGCAACCTGCCGACGCCATTATGGGCTTTCGCTTCAGGCATTCAAAGCGACCATCCGACCACGCAGGCACCAAAACCCGCTATGGCGGGAAACCAAACCATGCTACCTGGGCGCATGCACCCGCTCCCACACACACAGGAGCCAGGACACCAAGCAACCCCTAAACCCCGGCGGATCACCTGAGCGAGGAACCCCGGATCAGCGTGGCACTGCTCTGTTTCTCTCCGGGGAGATAGCTGAACGCCGTGCTGTTACACAGGAGACAGCCTCACAGAAACATGCCCAGAAGAGCTCCGGTCATGCAGTGATACATCTGATCGGATCAGACTCGGCTGAGGACCGGCACCTGTTACAGAGCACCACGCTGGGTCATAGAATGGACTACCCACTAAAGCACACCAGTGGTATTGGGTGAAGGACGACAGCTACCTGCGTTCCGGCTACCAGCCTGGTCACAGCAGGATTTCAGGCGTTCTCACAGTGCTGTAATTAGCTGAACGCCAAGAGACACAAATGCTTCTTACATTTGATTTGTTTTCATGCCCATCTCGTGTCCTGTATGCACAGTATACTCCTATCGCAATTTTTACGACCTACTACCATAGCATAGCATGTTTACCTAGAAATCAGATTGCATAAACACTACCTACTCTTGCACAAAAACTAAAACTAACATGTATTACTCTGCTCGAAAATTACTTTTTCATAATGCGCAGCTGGATGTCAGAATATGTTATATTTAAATGTGTTCACACATTATACCTGCTTGCTATCAGCTAGTATTACAACACGTAGTTTAAGTTCAGTTAGCATGATACCTGGATTACCTATATACGCCTTACGACTAGCAAATGCATACCAGCTGACTCATAGTTTAACCTACGCTGTATTTTACTGTCGGTACATTAAGAATAGTTAATACACTGTTAATTTAGCATGTTACATACCGGATCTTATGATCCATAGCTTGTATTTTCATACTACAGTTTAAACTTTAAAAAATGTTATACTGTTAGCAACCTATGACAGCCCTGTCTATTTCTCTCTTGTAAATTAATCTTATGCTATTGCCACTCGCAAGGTCTAATCTACAGAATTACTCAGCATCACTTTATCATATATAAAAATGTGCCGTTAATCCTAATGCACCAACTGTATTATCTGTGTATAAGCTCGAGGAATGCTGTTGGGGCACCACGAGCCTGCATGTTATTCATTCACAGCACAATAAAAATAAAGAATTAAAAAAAAAAAAAAAAAAAAAAGAATTGGAGACCTATATAACGTCTTCCAACAGAACGTAACGTTTGATTGAATTTCTGGGAAAAAAAGATTTTCTGGATCAAGGCAGTGAATTGCCGCTTGAGACAATCAGACCAAACCTTAGGAATAGCTGGGTGGTCGCTAGCACTTACTAATGAACACCATGGAATTTTGAAAAAGCCACCACAAATGTTCTTTCAGCCCTGTTGAGTGTGGATGAAGAGAAGACAGGTGCTAGGCAAGGGTCATTCCTATCGATGGAGTCATGAAATGTGTGACTTTGGGGACGAACGTAGACCAGCGGATTGTGTACTCTGCCTAATGGCTGCTGTAGTAGAATCTTGGCAAAACTGTTTCCAAAGAGAGAAAAAAAATTGTACAAGGTTTGCTGCAAGATATGGTTGCCCTCACTCTCTGTTATAGGTTTGGAACCATTCCAAGATGCCATATAAGAAGACCAAGGAATTTGTTGGGGTTTAAGCTTCCCTGTAGGAGGAAGCGGGCCTAATTAGAATATTGCCTCCCATAATCCTTTGCAATGGCTTATGGTCATGAACTTTTTCTCACCGCGGTCTTAAAGTGTCCTTACATGGTAGCTCTTAAAAGCTGGCCCACTTGAACAGTTAGCTTTGCGCAGTGGCAGTATCGTAGCCCATGAGGTCAATCCGAGGCGTGATTATTGCTAATTGAAAACTTTACCCAATACCCCGCCATGATGACTTGAAATACAGTCAGCATTGGCAATTTTTGACAGGCTCTAAGGAGACTGAAAGATTGGTTTAATAAAAGTTTATGGCGCCCCATGTCTAGGGCGTGTCTTACGTGACTCCCGTTTCTTCCTGAGCTCTGTTGCACCATTCCTTCCGCTGGCTTCTTAGCATTTCCCTTTTACCTTTCTCTCCCACTGAATCCATTTGTTTCCGGCAGCACACTATTCTCACTCCATGCTACGAATTCCCATCCTTCGGCTCATTGGCCTAGCATTTGCCTTTATGCAAATTGCTCCTTCGCACCCTGAATCCAGCTCAATTATTCACACCTAACCACCTGAAGGCACTAAAATTACTGGTAGCTAAGGAAAAAAACGATCAGCCACGAGGTTTGGTAATCTTTTCTAGCCTTCTATCATTTGGATTATTTATTTGCTCTTCTTTTTTTTTTAAACTTGCTTTATTATTTCACCACAGCCTAAAGGAAAGGCTTCCCAGCGGGCGTGCCTTTGAATGTACCCGTCATGTCATACTTACCTGGCAGGGGAGCAATAGCCATGATCCCTAAGGTGGCTCTCCCAGAGTGAGGCTGGTTCATTGCACTCCGTACCAGTTGACCTCTGCGATTTCCTCAACTGTGGGAAACTCGACTGCATAATTTATGGTAGTGGGGGACTGCGTTCGCGCTTTCCCCTGTGTTTGCTTGTTTGACAAAAATAGAGAGCTTCACCAATTCTGACGAAGGATAATTTCAGCCAGGGCACCCGTCTTCTTTGGCTCTTACTTTCCGCATCAAGCAGGCAGCGACAATCATTTCCTAGGCTTGATCATTTTTATTATCTATGTTTTCTGGAGACCAGTTTTAAGCCAGAATTTCACTTTTTATTTTAACTTTTCAGCTTTTTTTTCATAATTTTTTTATCCTGACTTCTTTTGATTTATTGTATGCTTCAATGCAATGGAAGAAATAAAGAATTGGAGACCTATATTACGTCTTCCAACAGAACGTAACGTTTGATTGAATTTATGGGAAAAAAAGATTTTCTGGATCAAGGCAGTGAATTGCCGCTTGAGACAATCAGACCAAACCTTAGGAATAGCTGGGTGGTCGCTAGCACTTACTAATGAACACCATGGAATTTTGAAAAAGCCACCACAAATGTTCTTTCAGCCCTGTTGAGTGTGGATGAAGAGAAGACAGGTGCTAGGCAAGGGTCATTCCTATCGATGGAGTCATGAAATGTGTGACTTTGGGGACGAACGTAGACCAGCGGATTGTGTACTCTGCCTAATGGCTGCTGTAGTAGAATCTTGGCAAAACTGTTTCCAAAGAGAGAAAAAAAATTGTACAAGGTTTGCTGCAAGATATGGTTGCCCTCACTCTCTGTTATAGGTTTGGAACCATTCCAAGATGCCATATAAGAAGACCAAGGAATTTGTTGGGGTTTAAGCTTCCCTGTAGGAGGAAGCGGGCCTAATTAGAATATTGCCTCCCATAATCCTTTGCAATGGCTTATGGTCATGAACTTTTTCTCACCGCTGTCTTAAAGTGTCCTTACGTGGTAGCTCTTAAAAGCTGGCCCACTTGAACAGTTAGCTTTGCGCAGTGGCAGTATCGTAGCCCATGAAGTCAATCCGAGGCGTGATTATTGCTAATTGAAAACTTTACTCAATACCCCGCCATGATGACTTGAAACACAGTCAGCATTGGCAATTTTGACAGGCTCTAAGGAGACTGAAAGATTGGTTTAATAAAATTTTATGGCGCCCCATGTCCAGGGCGTGTCTTACGTGACTCCCGTTTCTTCCTGAGCTCTGTTGCACCATTCCTTCCGCTGGCTTCTTAGCATTTCCCTTTTACCTTTCTCTCCCACTGAATCCACTTGTTTCCGGCAGCACACTATTCTCACTCCATGCTACGAATTCCCATCCTTCGGCTCATTGGCCTAGCATTTGCCTTTATGCAAATTGCTCCTTCGCACCCTGAATCCAGCTCAATTATTCACACCTAACCACCTGAAGGCACTAAAATTACTGGTAGCTAAGGAAAACAACGATCAGCCACGAGGTTTGGTAATCTTTTGTAGCCTTCTATCATTTGGATTATTTATTTGCTCTTCTTTTTTTTTTTTTTTTACTTGCTTTATTATTTCACCACAGCCTAAAGGAAAGGCTTCCCAGCGGGCGTGCCTTTGAATGTACCCGTCATGTCATACTTACCTGGCAGGGGAGCAATAGCCATGATCCCTAAGGTGGCTCTCCCAGAGTGAGGCTGGTTCATTGCACTCCGTACCAGTTGACCTCTGCGATTTCCTCAAATGTGGGAAAATCGATTGCATAATTTATGGTAGTGGGGGACTGCGTTCGCGCTTTCCCCTGTGTTTGCTTGTTTGACAAAAATAGAGAACTTCACCAATTCTGACGAAGGATAATTTCAGCCACGGCACCCGTTTTCTTTGGCTCTTACTTTCCGCATCAAGCAGGCAGCGACAATCATTTCCTAGGCTTGATCATTTTTATTATCTTTGTTTTCTGGAGACCAGTTTTAAGCCAGAATTTCACTTTTTATTTTAACTTTTCAGCTTTTTTTTCATCATTTTTTTATCCTGACTTCTTTTGATTTATTGTATGCTTCAATGCAATGGAAGAAATAAAGAATTGGAGACCTATATTACGTCTTCCAACAGAACGTAACGTTTGATTGAATTTATGGGAAAAAAAGATTTTCTAGATCAAGGCAGTGAATTGCCGCTTGAGACAATCAGACCAAACCTTAGGAATAGCTGGGTGGTCGCTAGCACTTACTAATGAACACCATGGAATTTTGAAAAAGCCACCACAAATGTTCTTTCAGCCCTGTTGAGTGTGGATGAAGAGAAGACAGGTGCTAGGCAAGGGTCATTCCTATCGATGGAGTCATGAAATGTGTGACTTTGGGGACGAACGTAGACCAGCGGATTGTGTACTCTGCCTAATGGCTGCTGTAGTAGAATCTTGGCAAAACTGTTTCCAAAGAGAGAAAAAAAATTGTACAAGGTTTGCTGCAAGATATGGTTGCCCTCACTCTCTGTTATAGGTTTGGAACCATTCCAAGATGCCATATAAGAAGACCAAGGAATTTGTTGGGGTTTAAGCTTCCCTGTAGGAGGAAGCGGGCCTAATTAGAATATTGCCTCCCATAATCCTTTGCAATGGCTTATGGTCATGAACTTTTTCTCACCGCTGTCTTAAAGTGTCCTTACATGGTAGCTCTTAAAAGCTGGCCCACTTGAACAGTTAGCTTTGCGCAGTGGCAGTATCGTAGCCCATGAGGTCAATCCGAGGCGTGATTATTGCTAATTGAAAACTTTACCCAATACCCCGCCATGATGACTTGAAATACAGTCAGCATTGGCAATTTTTGACAGGCTCTAAGGAGACTGAAAGATTGGTTTAATAAAAGTTTATGGCGCCCCATGTCCAGGGCGTGTCTTACGTGACTCCCGTTTCTTCCTGAGCTCTGTTGCACCATTCCTTCCGCTGGCTTCTTAGCATTTCCCTTTTACCTTTCTCTCCCACTGAATCCACTTGTTTCCGGCAGCACACTATTCTCACTCCATGCTACGAATTCCCATCCTTCGGCTCATTGGCCTAGCATTTGCCTTTATGCAAATTGCTCCTTCGCACCCTGAATCCAGCTCAATTATTCACACCTAACCACCTGAAGGCACTAAAATTACTGGTAGCTAAGGAAAACAACGATCAGCCACGAGGTTTGGTAATCTTTTGTAGCCTTCTATCATTTGGATTATTTATTTGCTCTTCTTTTTTCTTTTTTTTTTTACTTGCGTTATTATTTCACCACAGCCTAAAGGAAAGGCTTCCCAGCGGGCGTGCCTTTGAATGTACCTATCATGTCATACTTACCTGGCAGGGGAGCAATAGCCATGATCCCTAAGGTGGCTCTCCCAGAGTGAGGCTGGTTCATTGCACTCCGTACCAGTTGACCTCTGCGATTTCCTCAAATGTGGGAAAATCGACTGCATAATTTATGGTAGTGGGGGACTGCGTTCGCGCTTTCCCCTGTGTTTGCTTGTTTGACAAAAATAGAGAATTTCACCAATTCTGACGAAGGATAATTTCAGCCACGGCACCCGTCTTCTTTGGCTCTTACTTTCCGCATCAAGCAGGCAGCGACAATCATTTCCTAGGCTTGATCATTTTTATTATCTTTGTTTTCTGGAGACCAGTTTTAAGCCAGAATTTCACTTTTTATTTTAACTTTTCAGCTTTTTTTTCATCATTTTTTTATCCTGACTTCTTTTGATTTATTGTATGCTTCAATGCAATGGAAGAAATAAAGAATTGGAGACCTATATTACGTCTTCCAACAGAACGTAACGTTTGATTGAATTTATGGGAAAAAAAGATTTTCTGGATCAAGGCAGTGAATTGCCGCTTGAGACAATCAGACCAAACCTTAGGAATAGCTGGGTGGTCGCTAGCACTTACTAATGAACACCATGGAATTTTGAAAAAGCCACCACAAATGTTCTTTCAGCCCTGTTGAGTGTGGATGAAGAGAAGACAGGTGCTAGGCAAGGGTCATTCCTATCGATGGAGTCATGAAATGTGTGACTTTGGGGACGAACGTAGACCAGCGGATTGTGTACTCTGCCTAATGGCTGCTGTAGTAGAATCTTGGCAAAACTGTTTCCAAAGAGAGAAAAAAAATTGTACAAGGTTTGCTGCAAGATATGGTTGCCCTCACTCTCTGTTATAGGTTTGGAACCATTCCAAGATGCCATATAAGAAGACCAAGGAATTTGTTGGGGTTTAAGCTTCCCTGTAGGAGGAAGCGGGCCTAATTAGAATATTGCCTCCCATAATCCTTTGCAATGGCTTATGGTCATGAACTTTTTCTCACCGCTGTCTTAAAGTTTCCTTACATGGTAGCTCTTAAAAGCTGGCCCACTTGAACAGTTAGCTTTGCGCAGTGGCAGTATCGTAGCCCATGAGGTCAATCCGAGGCGTGATTATTGCTAATTGAAAACTTTACCCAATACCCCGCCATGATGACTTGAAATACAGTCAGCATTGGCAATTTTTGACAGGCTCTAAGGAGACTGAAAGATTGGTTTAATAAAAGTTTATGGCGCCCCATGTCCAGGGCGTGACTTACGTGACTCCCGTTTCTTCCTGAGCTCTGTTGCACCATTCCTTCCGCTGGCTTCTTAGCATTTCCCTTTTACCTTTCTCTCCCACTGAATCCATTTGTTTCCGGCAGCACACTATTCTCACTCCATGCTACGAATTCCCATCCTTCGGCTCATTGGCCTAGCATTTGCCTTTATGCAAATTGCTCCTTCGCACCCTGAATCCAGCTCAATTATTCACACCTAACCACCTGAAGGCACTAAAATTACTGGTAGCTAAGGAAAAAAACGATCAGCCACGAGGTTTGGTAATGTTTTCTAGCCTTCTATCATTTGGATTATTTATTTGCTCTTCTTTTTTTTTTTTTTTTAACTTGCTTTATTATTTCACCACAGCCTAAAGGAAAGGCTTCCCAGCGGGCGTGCCTTTGAATGTACCCGTCATGTCATACTTACCTGGCAGGGGAGCAATAGCCATGATCCCTAAGGTGGCTCTCCCAGAGTGAGGCTGGTTCATTGCACTCCGTACCAGTTGACCTCTGCGATTTCCTCAAATGTGGGAAAATCGACTGCATAATTTATGGTAGTGGGGGACTGCGTTCGCGCTTTCCCCTGTGTTTGCTTGTTTGACAAAAATAGAGAACTTCACCAATTCTGACGAAGGATAATTTCAGCCACGGCACCCGTCTTCTTTGGCTCTTACTTTCCGCATCAAGCAGGCAGCGACAATCATTTCCTAGGCTTGATCATTTTTATTATCTTTGTTTTCTGGAGACCAGTTTTAAGCCAGAATTTCACTTTTTATTTTAACTTTTCAGCTTTTTTTTCATCATTTTTTTATCCTGACTTCTTTTGATTTATTGTATGCTTCAATGCAATGGAAGAAATAAAGAATTGGAGACCTATATAACGTCTTCCAACAGAACGTAACGTTTGATTGAATTTCTGGGAAAAAAAGATTTTCTGGATCAAGGCAGTGAATTGCCGCTTGAGACAATCAGACCAAACCTTAGGAATAGCTGGGTGGTCGCTAGCACTTACTAATGAACACCATGGAATTTTGAAAAAGCCACCACAAATGTTCTTTCAGCCCTGTTGAGTGTGGATGAAGAGAAGACAGGTGCTAGGCAAGGGTCATTCCTATCGATGGAGTCATGAAATGTGTGACTTTGGGGACGAACGTAGACCAGCGGATTGTGTACTCTGCCTAATGGCTGCTGTAGTAGAATCTTGGCAAAACTGTTTCCAAAGAGAGAAAAAAAATTGTACAAGGTTTGCTGCAAGATATGGTTGCCCTCACTCTCTGTTATAGGTTTGGAACCATTCCAAGATGCCATATAAGAAGACCAAGGAATTTGTTGGGGTTTAAGCTTCCCTGTAGGAGGAAGCGGGCCTAATTAGAATATTGCCTCCCATAATCCTTTGCAATGGCTTATGGTCATGAACTTTTTCTCACCGCTGTCTTAAAGTTTCCTTACATGGTAGCTCTTAAAAGCTGGCCCACTTGAACAGTTAGCTTTGCGCAGTGGCAGTATTGTAGCCCATGAGGTCAATCCGAGGCGTGATTATTGCTATTTGAAAACTTTACCCAATACCCCGCCATGATGACTTGAAATACAGTCAGCATTGGCAATTTTTGACAGGCTCTAAGGAGACTGAAAGATTGGTTTAATAAAAGTTTATGGCGCCCCATGTCTAGGGCGTGTCTGACGTGACTCCCGTTTCTTCCTGAGCTCTGTTGCACCATTCCTTCCGCTGGCTTCTTAGCATTTCCCTTTTACCTTTCTCTCCCACTGAATCCATTTGTTTCCGGCAGCACACTATTCTCACTCCATGCTACGAATTCCCATCCTTCGGCTCATTGGCCTAGCATTTGCCTTTATGCAAATTGCTCCTTCGCACCCTGAATCCAGCTCAATTATTCACACCTAACCACCTGAAGGCACTAAAATTACTGGTAGCTAAGGAAAAAAACGATCAGCCACGAGGTTTGGTAATCTTTTCTAGCCTTCTATCATTTGGATTATTTATTTGCTCTTCTTTTTTTTTTTTTTAAACTTGCTTTATTATTTCACCACAGCCTAAAGGAAAGGCTTCCCAGCGGGCGTGCCTTTGAATGTACCCGTCATGTCATACTTACCTGGCAGGGGACCAATAGCCATGATCCCTAAGGTGGCTCTCCCAGAGTGAGGCTGGTTCATTGCACTCTGTACCAGTTGACCTCTGCGATTTCCTCAAATGTGGGAAACTCGACTGCATAATTTATGGTAGTGGGGGGCTGCGTTCGCGCTTTCCCCTGTGTTTGCTTGTTTGACAAAAATAGAGAGCTTCACCAATTCTGACGAAGGATAATTTCAGCCAGGGCACCCGTCTTCTTTGGCTCTTACTTTCCGCATCAAGCAGGCAGCGACAATCATTTCCTAGGCTTGATCATTTTTATTATCTATGTTTTCTGGAGACCAGTTTTAAGCCAGAATTTCACTTTTTATTTTAACTTTTCAGCTTTTTTTTCATCATTATTTTATCCTGACTTCTTTTGATTTATTGTATGCTTCAATGCAATGGAAGAAATAAAGAATTGGAGACCTATATTACGTCTTCCAACAGAACGTAACGTTTGATTGAATTTCTGGGAAAAAAAGATTTTCTGGATCAAGGCAGTGAATTGCCGCTTGAGACAATCAGACCAAACCTTAGGAATAGCTGGGTGGTCGCTAGCACTTACTAATGAACACCATGGAATTTTGAAAAAGCCACCACAAATGTTCTTTCAGCCCTGTTGAGTGTGGATGAAGAGAAGACAGGTGCTAGGCAAGGGTCATTCCTATCGATGGAGTCATGAAATGTGTGACTTTGGGGACGAACGTAGACCAGCGGATTGTGTACTCTGCCTAATGGCTGCTGTAGTAGAATCTTGGCAAAACTGGTTCCAAAGAGAGAAAAAAAATTGTACAAGGTTTGCTGCAAGATATGGTTGCCCTCACTCTCTGTTATAGGTTTGGAACCATTCCAAGATGCCATATAAGAAGACCGAGGAATTTGTTGGGGTTTAAGCTTCCCTGTAGGAGGAAGCGGGCCTAATTAGAATATTGCCTCCCATAATCCTTTGCAATGGCTTATGGTCATGAACTTTTTCTCACCGCTGTCTTAAAGTGTCCTTACGTGGTACTCTTAAAAGCTGGCCCACTTGAACAGCTAGCTTTGCGCAGTGGCAGTATCTTAGCCCATGAGGTCAATCCGAGGCGTGATTATTGCTAATTGAAAACTTTACCCAATACCCCGCCATGATGACTTGAAATACAGTCAGCATTGGCAATTTTTGACAGGCTCTAAGGAGACTGAAAGATTGGTTTAATAAAAGTTTATGGCGCCCCATGTCTAGGGCGTGTCTTACGTGACTCCCGTTTCTTCCTGAGCTCTGTTGCACCATTCCTTCCGCTGGCTTCTTAGCATTTCCCTTTTACCTTTCTCTCCCACTGAATTCACTTGTTTCCGGCAGCACACTATTCTCATTCCCATCCTTCGGCTCATTGGCCTAGCATTTGCCTTTATGCAAATTGCTCCTTCGCACCCTGAATCCAGCTCAATTATTCACACCTAACCACCTGAAGGCACTAAAATTACTGGTAGCTAAGGAAAACAACGATCAGCCACGAGGTTTGGTAATCTTTTGGAGCCTTCTATCATTTGGATTATTTATTTGCTCTTCTTTTTTTTTTTTTTTTTACTTGCTTTATTATTTCACCACAGCCTAAAGGAAAGGCTTCCCAGCGGGCGTGCCTTTGAATGTACCCATCATGTCATACTTACCTGGCAGGGGAGCAATAGCCATGATCCCTAAGGTGGCTCTCCCAGAGTGAGGCTGGTTCATTGCACTCCGTACCAGTTGTCCTCTGCGATTTCCTCAAATGTGGGAAAATCGACTGCATAATTTATGGTAGTGGGGGACTGCGTTCGCGCTTTCCCCTGTGTTTGCTTGTTTGACAAAAATAGAGAACTTCACCAATTCTGACGAAGGATAATTTCAGCCACGGCACCCGTCTTCTTTGGCTCTTACTTTCCGCATCAAGCAGGCAGCGACAATCATTTCCTAGGCTTGATCATTTTTATTATCTTTGTTTTCTGGAGACCAGTTTTAAGCCAGAATTTCACTTTTTATTTTAACTTTTCAGCTTTTTTTTCATCATTTTTTTATCCTGACTTCTTTTGATTTATTGTATGCTTCAATGCAATGGAAGAAATAAAGAATTGGAGACCTATATTACGTCTTCCAACAGAACGTAACGTTTGATTGAATTTCTGGGAAAAAAAGATTTTCTGGATCAAGGCAGTGAATTGCCGCTTGAGACAATCAGACCAAACCTTAGGAATAGCTGGGTGGTCGCTAGCACTTACTAATGAACACCATGGAATTTTGAAAAAGCCACCACAAATGTTCTTTCAGCCCTGTTGAGTGTGGATGAAGAGAAGACAGGTGCTAGGCAAGGGTCATTCCTATCGATGGAGTCATGAAATGTGTGACTTTGGGGACGAACGTAGACCAGCGGATTGTGTACTCTGCCTAATGGCTGCTGTAGTAGAATCTTGGCAAAACTGTTTCCAAAGAGAGAAAAAAAATTGTACAAGGTTTGCTGCAAGATATGGTTGCCCTCACTCTCTGTTATAGGTTTGGAACCATTCCAAGATGCCATATAAGAAGACCAAGGAATTTGTTGGGGTTTAAGCTTCCCTGTAGGAGGAAGCGGGCCTAATTAGAATATTGCCTCCCATAATCCTTTGCAATGGCTTATGGTCATGAACTTTTTCTCACCGCTGTCTTAAAGTGTCCTTACATGGTAGCTCTTAAAAGCTGGCCCACTTGAACAGTTAGCTTTGCGCAGTGGCAGTATCGTAATTGAAAACTTTACCCAATACCCCGCCATGATGACTTGAAATACAGTCAGCATTGGCAATTTTTGACAGGCTCTAAGGAGACTGAAAGATTGGTTTAATAAAAGTTTTTGGCGCCCCATGTCCAGGGCGTGTCTTACGTGACTCTTGTTTCTTCCTGAGCTCTGTTGCACCATTCCTTCCGCTGGCTTCTTAGCATTTCCCTTTTACCTTTCTCTCCCACTGAATCCACTTGTTTCCGGCAGCACACTATTCTCACTCCATGCTACGAATTCCCATCCTTCGGCTCATTGGCCTAGCATTTGCCTTCATGCAAATTGCTCCTTCGCACCCTGAATCCAGCTCAATTATTCACACCTAACCACCTGAAGGCACTAAAATTACTGGTAGCTAAGGAAAACAACGATCAGCCACGAGGTTTGGTAATCTTTTGTAGCCTTCTAGCATTTGGATTATTTATTTGCTCTTCTTTTTTTTTTTTTTTTACTTGCTTTATTATTTCACCACAGCCTAAAGGAAAGGCTTCCCAGCGGGCGTGCCTTTGAATGTACCCGTCATGTCATACTTACCTGGCAGGGGAGCAATAGCCATGATCCCTAAGGTGGCTCTCCCAGAGTGAGGCTGGTTCATTGCACTCCGTACCAGTTGACCTCTGCGACTTCCTCAAATGTGGGAAAATCGACTGCATAATTTATGGTAGTGGGGGACTGCGTTCGCGCTTTCCCCTGTGTTTGCTTGTTTGACAAAAATAGAGAACTTCACCACTTCTGACGAAGGATAATTTCAGCCACGGCACCTGTCTTCTTTGGCTCTTACTTTCCGCATCAAGCAGGCAGCGACAATCATTTCCTAGGCTTGATCATTTTTATTATCTTTGTTTTCTGGAGACCAGTTTTAAGCCAGAATTTCACTTTTTATTTTAACTTTTCAGCTTTTTTCTCATCATTTTTTTATCCTGACTTCTTTTGATTTATTGTATGCTTCAATGCAATGGAAGAAATAAAGAATTGGAGACCTATATTACGTCTTCCAACAGAACGTAACGTTTGATTGAATTTCTGGGAAAAAAAGATTTTCTGGATCAAGGCAGTGAATTGCCGCTTGAGACAATCAGACCAAACCTTAGGAATAGCTGGGTGGTCGCTAGCACTTACTAATGAACACCATGGAATTTTGAAAAAGCCACCACAAATGTTCTTTCAGCCCTGTTGAGTGTGGATGAAGAGAAGACAGGTGCTAGGCAAGGGTCATTCCTATCGATGGAGTCATGAAATGTGTGACTTTGGGGACGAACGTAGACCAGCGGATTGTGTACTCTGCCTAATGGCTGCTGTAGTAGAATCTTGGCAAAACTGTTTCCAAAGAGAGAAAAAAAATTGTACAAGGTTTGCTGCAAGATATGGTTGCCCTCACTCTCTGTTATAGGTTTGGAACCATTCCAAGATGCCATATAAGAAGACCAAGGAATTTGTTGGGGTTTAAGCTTCCCTGTAGGAGGAAGCGGGCCTAATTAGAATATTGCCTCCCATAATCCTTTGCAATGGCTTATGGTCATGAACTTTTTCTCACCGCTGTCTTAAAGTGTCCTTACATGGTAGCTCTTAAAAGCTGGCCCACTTGAACAGTTAGCTTTGCGCAGTGGCAGTATCGTAGCCCATGAGGTCAATCCGAGGCGTGATTATTGCTAATTGAAAACTTTACCCAATACCCCGCCATGATGACTTGAAATACAGTCAGCATTGGCAATTTTTGACAGGCTCTAAGGAGACTGAAAGATTGGTTTAATAAAAGTTTATGGCGCCCCATGTCTAGGGCGTGTTTTACGTGACTCCCGTTTCTTCCTGAGCTCTGTTGCACCATTCCTTCCGCTGGCTTCTTAGCATTTCCCTTTTACCTTTCTCTCCCACTGAATCCACTTGTTTCCGGCAGCACACTATTCTCACTCCATGCTACGAATTCCCATCCTTCGGCTCATTGGCCTAGCATTTGCCTTTATGCAAATTGCTCCTTCGCACCCTGAATCCAGCTCAATTATTCACACCTAACCACCTGAAGGCACTAAAATTACTGGTAGCTAAGGAAAAAAACGATCAGCCACGAGGTTTGGTAATCTTTTGTAGCCTTCTATCATTTGGATTATTTATTTGCTCTTCTTTTTTTTTTTTTAAACTTGCTTTATTATTTCACCACAGCCTAAAGGAAAGGCTTCCCAGCGGGCGTGCCTTTGAATGTACCCGTCATGTCATACTTACCTGGCAGGGGAGCAGTAGCCATGATCCCTAAGGTGGCTCTCCCAGAGTGAGGCTGGTTCATTGCACTCCGTACCAGTTGACCTCTGCGATTTCCTCAAATGTGGGAAACTCGACTGCATAATTTATGGTAGTGGGGGACTGCGTTCGCGCTTTCCCCTGTGTTTGCTTGTTTGACAAAAATAGAGAACTTCACCAATTCTGACGAAGGATAATTTCAGCCACGGCACCCGTCTTCTTTGGCTCTTACTTTCCGCATCAAGCAGGCAGCGACAATCATTTCCTAGGCTTGATCATTTTTATTATCTTTGTTTTCTGGAGACCAGTTTTAAGCCAGAATTTCACTTTTTATTTTAACTTTCCAGCTTTTTTTTCATCATTTTTTTATCCTGACTTCTTTTGATTTATTGTATGCTTCAATGCAATGGAAGAAATAAAGAATTGGAGACCTATATAACGTCTTCCAACAGAACGTAACGTTTGATTGAATTTCTGGGAAAAAAAGATTTTCTGGATCAAGGCAGTGAATTGCCGCTTGAGACAATCAGACCAAACCTTAGGAATAGCTGGGTGGTCGCTAGCACTTACTAATGAACACCATGGAATTTTGAAAAAGCCACCACAAATGTTCTTTCAGCCCTGTTGAGTGTGGATGAAGAGAAGACAGGTGCTAGGCAAGGGTCATTCCTATCGATGGAGTCATGAAATGTGTGACTTTGGGGACGAACGTAGACCAGCGGATTGTGTACTCTGCCTAATGGCTGCTGTAGTAGAATCTTGGCAAAACTGTTTCCAAAGAGAGAAAAAAAATTGTACAAGGTTTGCTGCAAGATATGGTTGCCCTCACTCTCTGTTATAGGTTTGGAACCATTCCAAGATGCCATATAAGAAGACCAAGGAATTTGTTGGGGTTTAAGCTTCCCTGTAGGAGGAAGCGGGCCTAATTAGAATATTGCCTCCCATAATCCTTTGCAATGGCTTATGGTCATGAACTTTTTCTCACCGCTGTCTTAAAGTTTCCTTACATGGTAGCTCTTAAAAGCTGGCCCACTTGAACAGTTAGCTTTGCGCAGTGGCAGTATCGTAGCCCATGAGGTCAATCCGAGGCGTGATTATTGCTAATTGAAAACTTTACCCAATACCCCGCCATGATGACTTGAAATACAGTCAGCATTGGCAATTTTTGACAGGCTCTAAGGAGACTGAAAGATTGGTTTAATAAAAGTTTATGGCGCCCCATGTCCAGGGCGTGTCTTACGTGACTCCCGTTTCTTCCTGAGCTCTGTTGCACCATTCCTTCCGCTGGCTTCTTAGCATTTCCCTTTTACCTTTCTCTCCCACTGAATCCATTTGTTTCCGGCAGCACACTATTCTCACTCCATGCTACGAATTCCCATCCTTCGGCTCATTGGCCTAGCATTTGCCTTTATGCAAATTGCTCCTTCGCACCCTGAATCCAGCTCAATTATTCACACCTAACCACCTGAAGGCACTAAAATTACTGGTAGCTAAGGAAAAAAACGATCAGCCACGAGGTTTGGTAATGTTTTCTAGCCTTCTATCATTTGGATTATTTATTTGCTCTTCTTTTTTTTTTTTTTTTAACTTGCTTTATTATTTCACCACAGCCTAAAGAAAAGGCTTCCCAGCGGGCGTGCCTTTGAATGTACCCATCATGTCATACTTACCTGGCAGGGGAGCAATAGCCATGATCCCTAAGGTGGCTCTTCCAGAGTGAGGTTGGTTCATTGCACTCCGTACCAGTTGACCTCTGCGATTTCCTCAAATGTGGGAAAATCGACTGCATAATTTATGGTAGTGGGGGACTGCGTTCGCGCTTTCCCCTGTGTTTGCTTGTTTGACAAAAATAGAGAACTTCACCAATTCTGACGAAGGATAATTTCAGCCACGGCACCCGTCTTCTTTGGCTCTTACTTTCCGCATCAAGCAGGCAGCGACAATCATTTCCTAGGCTTGATCATTTTTATTATCTATGTTTTCTGGAGACCAGTTTTAAGCCAGAATTTCACTTTTTATTTTAACTTTTCATCTTTTTTTTCATCATTTTTTTATCCCGACTTCTTTTGATTTATTGTATGCTTCAATGCAATGGAAGAAATAAAGAATTGGAGACCTATATTACGTCTTCCAACAGAACGTAACGTTTGATTGAATTTCTGGGAAAAAAAGATTTTCTGGATCAAGGCAGTGAATTGCCGCTTGAGACAATCAGACCAAACCTTAGGAATAGCTGGGTGGTCGCTAGCACTTACTAATGAACACCATGGAATTTTGAAAAAGCCACCACAAATGTTCTTTCAGCCCTGTTGAGTGTGGATGAAGAGAAGACAGGTGCTAGGCAAGGGTCATTCGTATCGATGGAGTCATGAAATGTGTGACTTTGGGGACGAACGTAGACCAGCGGATTGTGTACTCTGCCTAATGGCTGCTGTAGTAGAATCTTGGCAAAACTGTTTCCAAAGAGAGAAAAAAAATTGTACAAGGTTTGCTGCAAGATATGGTTGCCCTCACTCTCTGTTATAGGTTTGGAACCATTCCAAGATGCCATATAAGAAGACCAAGGAATTTGTTGGGGTTTAAGCTTCCCTGTAGGAGGAAGCGGGCCTAATTAGAATATTGCCTCCCATAATCCTTTGCAATGGCTTATGGTCATGAACTTTTTCTCACCGCTGTCTTAAAGTGTCCTTACATGGTAGCTCTTAAAAGCTGGCCCACTTGAACAGTTAGCTTTGCGCAGTGGCAGTATCGTAGCCCATGAGGTCAATCCGAGGCGTGATTATTGCTAATTGAAAACTTTACCCAATACCCCGCCATGATGACTTGAAATACAGTCAGCATTGGCAATTTTTGACAGGCTCTAAGGAGACTGAAAGATTGGTTTAATAAAAGTTTATGGCGCCCCATGTCCAGGGCGCGTCTTACGTGACTCCCGTTTCTTCCTGAGCTCTGTTGCACCATTCCTTCCGCTGGCTTCTTAGCATTTCCCTTTTACCTTTCTCTCCCACTGAATCCACTTGTTTCCGGCAGCACACTATTCTCACTCCATGCTACGAATTCCCATCCTTCGGCTCATTGGCCTAGCATTTGCCTTTATGCAAATTGCTCCTTCGCACCCTGAATCCAGCTCAATTATTCACACCTAACCACCTGAAGGCACTACAATTACTGGTAGCTAAGGAAAACAACGATCAGCCACGAGGTTTGGTAATCTTTTGTAGCCTTCTAGCATTTGGATTATTTATTTGCTCTTCTTTTTTTTTTTTTTTTACTTGCTTTATTATTTCACCACAGCCTAAAGGAAAGGCTTCCCAGCGGGCGTGCCTTTGAATGTACCCGTTATGTCATACTTACCTGGCAGGGGAGCAATAGCCATGATCCCTAAGGTGGCTCTCCCAGAGTGAGGCTGGTTCATTGCACTCCGTACCAGTTGTCCTCTGCGATTTCCTCAAATGTGGGAAAATCGACTGCATAATTTATGGTAGTGGGGGACTGCGTTCGCGCTTTCCCCTGTGTTTGCTTGTTTGACAAAAATAGAGAACTTCACCACTTCTGACGAAGGATAATTTCAGCCACGGCACCTGTCTTCTTTGGCTCTTACTTTCCGCATCAAGCAGGCAGCGACAATCATTTCCTAGGCTTGATCATTTTTATTATCTTTGTTTTCTGGAGACCAGTTTTAAGCCAGAATTTCACTTTTTATTTTAACTTTTCAGCTTTTTTCTCATCATTTTTTTATCCTGACTTCTTTTGATTTATTGTATGCTTCAATGCAATGGAAGAAATAAAGAATTGGAGACCTATATTACGTCTTCCAACAGAACGTAACGTTTGATTGAATTTCTGGGAAAAAAAGATTTTCTGGATCAAGGCAGTGAATTGCCGCTTGAGACAATCAGACCAAACCTTAGGAATAGCTGGGTGGTCGCTAGCACTTACTAATGAACACCATGGAATTTTGAAAAAGCCACCACAAATGTTCTTTCAGCCCTGTTGAGTGTGGATGAAGAGAAGACAGGTGCTAGGCAAGGGTCATTCCTATCGATGGAGTCATGAAATGTGTGACTTTGGGGACGAACGTAGACCAGCGGATTGTGTACTCTGCCTAATGGCTGCTGTAGTAGAATCTTGGCAAAACTGTTTCCAAAGAGAGAAAAAAAATTGTACAAGGTTTGCTGCAAGATATGGTTGCCCTCACTCTCTGTTATAGGTTTGGAACCATTCCAAGATGCCATATAAGAAGACCAAGGAATTTGTTGGGGTTTAAGCTTCCCTGTAGGAGGAAGCGGGCCTAATTAGAATATTGCCTCCCATAATCCTTTGCAATGGCTTATGGTCATGAACTTTTTCTCACCGCTGTCTTAAAGTGTCCTTACATGGTAGCTCTTAAAAGCTGGCCCACTTGAACAGTTAGCTTTGCGCAGTGGCAGTATCGTAGCCCATGAGGTCAATCCGAGGCGTGATTATTGCTAATTGAAAACTTTACCCAATACCCCGCCATGATGACTTGAAATACAGTCAGCATTGGCAATTTTTGACAGGCTCTAAGGAGACTGAAAGATTGGTTTAATAAAAGTTTATGGCGCCCCATGTCTAGGGCGTGTCTTACGTGACTCCCGTTTCTTCCTGAGCTCTGTTGCACCATTCCTTCCGCTGGCTTCTTAGCATTTCCCTTTTACCTTTCTCTCCCACTGAATCCACTTGTTTCCGGCAGCACACTATTCTCACTCCATGCTACGAATTCCCATCCTTCGGCTCATTGGCCTAGCATTTGCCTTTATGCAAATTGCTCCTTCGCACCCTGAATCCAGCTCAATTATTCACACCTAACCACCTGAAGGCACTAAAATTACTGGTAGCTAAGGAAAAAAACGATCAGCCACGAGGTTTGGTAATCTTTTGTAGCCTTCTATCATTTGGATTATTTATTTGCTCTTCTTTTTTTTTTTTAAACTTGCTTTATTATTTCACCACAGCCTAAAGGAAAGGCTTCCCAGCGGGCGTGCCTTTGAATGTACCCGTCATGTCATACTTACCTGGCAGGGGAGCAGTAGCCATGATCCCTAAGGTGGCTCTCCCAGAGTGAGGCTGGTTCATTGCACTCCGTACAAGTTGACCTCTGCGATTTCCTCAAATGTGGGAAACTCGACTGCATAATTTATGGTAGTGGGGGACTGCGTTCGCGCTTTCCCCTGTGTTTGCTTGTTTGACAAAAATAGAGAACTTCACCAATTCTGACGAAGGATAATTTCAGCCACGGCACCCGTCTTCTTTGGCTCTTACTTTCCGCATCAAGCAGGCAGCGACAATCATTTCCTAGGCTTGATCATTTTTATTATCTTTGTTTTCTGGAGACCAGTTTTAAGCCAGAATTTCACTTTTTATTTTAACTTTTCAGCTTTTTTTTCATCATTTTTTTATCCTGACTTCTTTTGATTTATTGTATGCTTCAATGCAATGGAAGAAATAAAGAATTGGAGACCTATATAACGTCTTCCAACAGAACGTAACGTTTGATTGAATTTCTGGGAAAAAAAGATTTTCTGGATCAAGGCAGTGAATTGCCGCTTGAGACAATCAGACCAAACCTTAGGAATAGCTGGGTGGTCGCTAGCACTTACTAATGAACACCATGGAATTTTGAAAAAGCCACCACAAATGTTCTTTCAGCCCTGTTGAGTGTGGATGAAGAGAAGACAGGTGCTAGGCAAGGGTCATTCCTATCGATGGAGTCATGAAATGTGTGACTTTGGGGACGAACGTAGACCAGCGGATTGTGTACTCTGCCTAATGGCTGCTGTAGTAGAATCTTGGCAAAACTGTTTCCAAAGAGAGAAAAAAAATTGTACAAGGTTTGCTGCAAGATATGGTTGCCCTCACTCTCTGTTATAGGTTTGGAACCATTCCAAGATGCCATATAAGAAGACCAAGGAATTTGTTGAGGTTTAAGCTTCCCTGTAGGAGGAAGCGGGCCTAATTAGAATATTGCCTCCCATAATCCTTTGCAATGGCTTATGGTCATGAACTTTTTCTCACCGCTGTCTTAAAGTCTCCTTTTATGGTAGCTCTTAAAAGCTGGCCCACTTGAACAGTTAGCTTTGCGCAGTGGCAGTATCGTAGCCCATGAGGTCAATCCGAGGCGTGATTATTGCTAATTGAAAACTTTACCCAATACCCCGCCATGATGACTTGAAATACAGTCAGCATTGGCAATTTTTGACAGGCTCTAAGGAGACTGAAAGATTGGTTTAATAAAAGTTTATGGCGCCCCATGTCCAGGGCGTGTCTTACGTGACTCCCGTTTCTTCCTGAGCTCTGTTGCACCATTCCTTCCGCTGGCTTCTTAGCATTTCCCTTTTACCTTTCTCTCCCACTGAATCCATTTGTTTCCGGCAGCACACTATTCTCACTCCATGCTACGAATTCCCATCCTTCGGCTCATTGGCCTAGCATTTGCCTTTATGCAAATTGCTCCTTCGCACCCTGAATCCAGCTCAATTATTCACACCTAACCACCTGAAGGCACTAAAATTACTGGTAGCTAAGGAAAAAAACGATCAGCCACGAGGTTTGGTAATGTTTTCTAGCCTTCTATCATTTGGATTATTTATTTGCTCTTCTTTTTTTTTTTTTTTTAACTTGCTTTATTATTTCACCACAGCCTAAAGGAAAGGCTTCCCAGCGGGCGTGCCTTTGAATGTACCCGTCATGTCATACTTACCTGGCAGGGGAGCAATAGCCATGATCCCTAAGGTGGCTCTCCCAGAGTGAGGTTGGTTCATTGCACTCCGTACCAGTTGACCTCTGCGATTTCCTCAAATGTGGGAAAATCGACTGCATAATTTATGGTAGTGGGGGACTGCGTTCGCGCTTTCCCCTGTGTTTGCTTGTTTGACAAAAATAGAGAACTTCACCAATTCTGACGAAGGATAATTTCAGCCACGGCACCCGTCTTCTTTGGCTCTTACTTTCCGCATCAAGCAGGCAGCGACAATCATTTCCTAGGCTTGATCATTTTTATTATCTATGTTTTCTGGAGACCAGTTTTAAGCCAGAATTTCACTTTTTATTTTAACTTTTCAGCTTTTTTTTCATAATTTTTTTATCCCGACTTCTTTTGATTTATTGTATGCTTCAATGCAATGGAAGAAATAAAGAATTGGAGACCTATATTACGTCTTCCAACAGAATGTAACGTTTGATTGAATTTCTGGGAAAAAAAGATTTTCTGGATCAAGGCAGTGAATTGCCGCTTGAGACAATCAGACCAAACCTTAGGAATAGCTGGGTGGTCGCTAGCACTTACTAATGAACACCATGGAATTTTGAAAAAGCCACCACAAATGTTCTTTCAGCCCTGTTGAGTGTGGATGAAGAGAAGACAGGTGCTAGGCAAGGGTCATTCCTATCGATGGAGTCATGAAATGTGTGACTTTGGGGACGAACGTAGACCAGCGGATTGTGTACTCTGCCTAATGGCTGCTGTAGTAGAATCTTGGCAAAACTGTTTCCAAAGAGAGAAAAAAAATTGTACAAGGTTTGCTGCAAGATATGGTTGCCCTCACTCTCTGTTATAGGTTTGGAACCATTCCAAGATGCCATATAAGAAGACCAAGGAATTTGTTGGGGTTTAAGCTTCCCTGTAGGAGGAAGCGGGCCTAATTAGAATATTGCCTCCCATAATCCTTTGCAATGGCTTATGGTCATGAACTTTTTCTCACCGCTGTCTTAAAGTGTCCTTACATGGTAGCTCTTAAAAGCTGGCCCACTTGAACAGTCAGCTTTGCGCAGTGGCAGTATCGTAGCCCATGAGGTCAATCCGAGGCGTGATTATTGCTAATTGAAAACTTTACCCAATACCCCGCCATGATGACTTGAAATACAGTCAGCATTGGCAATTTTTGACAGGCTCTAAGGAGACTGAAAGATTGGTTTAATAAAAGTTTATGGCGCCCCATGTCTAGGGCGTGTCTTACGTGACTCCCGTTTCTTCCTGAGCTCTGTTGCACCATTCCTTCCGCTGGCTTCTTAGCATTTCCCTTTTACCTTTCTCTCCCACTGAATCCACTTGTTTCCGGCAGCACACTATTCTCACTCCATGCTACGAATTCCCATCCTTCGGCTCATTGGCCTAGCATTTGCCTTTATGCAAATTGCTCCTTCGCACCCTGAATCCAGCTCAATTATTCACACCTAACCACCTGAAGGCACTAAAATTACTGGTAGCTAAGGAAAAAAACGATCAGCCACGAGGTTTGGTAATCTTTTGTAGCCTTCTATCATTTGGATTATTTATTTGCTCTTCTTTTTTTTTTTTTTAAACTTGCTTTATTATTTCACCACAGCCTAAAGGAAAGGCTTCCCAGCGGGCGTGCCTTTGAATGTACCCGTCATGTCATACTTACCTGGCAGGGGAGCAGTAGCCATGATCCCTAAGGTGGCTCTCCCAGAGTGAGGCTGGTTCATTGCACTCCGTACCAGTTGACCTCTGCGATTTCCTCAAATGTGGGAAACTCGACTGCATAATTTATGGTAGTGGGGGACTGCGTTCGCGCTTTCCCCTGTGTTTGCTTGTTTGACAAAAATAGAGAACTTCACCAATTCTGACAAAGGATAATTTCAGCCACGGCACCCGTCTTCTTTGGCTCTTACTTTCCGCATCA
The DNA here is from genome assembly GCF_036172605.1 of Pelobates fuscus. Classification (NCBI taxonomy): domain Eukaryota; kingdom Metazoa; phylum Chordata; class Amphibia; order Anura; family Pelobatidae; genus Pelobates; species Pelobates fuscus. Next base: position 352,743,682 of record NC_086318.1, on the reverse strand, counting down.
AGCAGGCAGCGACAATCATTTCCTAGGCTTGATCATTTTTATTATCTTTGTTTTCTGGAGACCAGTTTTAAGCCAGAATTTCACTTTTTATTTTAACTTTTCAGCTTTTTTTTCATCATTTTTTTATCCTGACTTCTTTTGATTTATTGTATGCTTCAATGCAATGGAAGAAATAAAGAATTGGAGACCTATATAACGTCTTCCAACAGAACGTAACGTTTGATTGAATTTCTGGGAAAAAAAGATTTTCTGGATCAAGGCAGTGAATTGCCGCTTGAGACAATCAGACCAAACCTTAGGAATAGCTGGGTGGTCGCTAGCACTTACTAATGAACACCATGGAATTTTGAAAAAGCCACCACAAATGTTCTTTCAGCCCTGTTGAGTGTGGATGAAGAGAAGACAGGTGCTAGGCAAGGGTCATTCCTATCGATGGAGTCATGAAATGTGTGACTTTGGGGACGAACGTAGACCAGCGGATTGTGTACTCTGCCTAATGGCTGCTGTAGTAGAATCTTGGCAAAACTGTTTCCAAAGAGAGAAAAAAAATTGTACAAGGTTTGCTGCAAGATATGGTTGCCCTCACTCTCTGTTATAGGTTTGGAACCATTCCAAGATGCCATATAAGAAGACCAAGGAATTTGTTGGGGTTTAAGCTTCCCTGTAGGAGGAAGCGAGCCTAATTAGAATATTGCCTCCCATAATCCTTTGCAATGGCTTATGGTCATGAACTTTTTCTCACCGCGGTCTTAAAGTGTCCTTACATGGTAGCTCTTAAAAGCTGGCCCACTTGAACAGTTAGCTTTGCGCAGTGGCAGTATCGTAGCCCATGAGGTCAATCCGAGGCGTGATTATTGCTAATTGAAAACTTTACCCAATACCCCGCCATGATGACTTGAAATACAGTCAGCATTGGCAATTTTTGACAGGCTCTAAGGAGACTGAAAGATTGGTTTAATAAAAGTTTATGGCGCCCCATGTCTAGGGCGTGTCTTACGTGACTCCCGTTTCTTCCTGAGCTCTGTTGCACCATTCCTTCCGCTGGCTTCTTAGCATTTCCCTTTTACCTTTCTCTCCCACTGAATCCATTTGTTTCCGGCAGCACACTATTCTCACTCCATGCTACGAATTCCCATCCTTCGGCTCATTGGCCTAGCATTTGCCTTTATGCAAATTGCTCCTTCGCACCCTGAATCCAGCTCAATTATTCACACCTAACCACCTGAAGGCACTAAAATTACTGGTAGCTAAGGAAAAAAACGATCAGCCACGAGGTTTGGTAATCTTTTCTAGCCTTCTATCATTTGGATTATTTATTTGCTCTTCTTTTTTTTTTTAAACTTGCTTTATTATTTCACCACAGCCTAAAGGAAAGGCTTCCCAGCGGGCGTGCCTTTGAATGTACCCGTCATGTCATACTTACCTGGCAGGGGAGCAATAGCCATGATCCCTAAGGTGGCTCTCCCAGAGTGAGGCTGGTTCATTGCACTCCGTACCAGTTGACCTCTGCGATTTCCTCAAATGTGGGAAACTCGACTGCATAATTTATGGTAGTGGGGGACTGCGTTCGCGCTTTCCCCTGTGTTTGCTTGTTTGACAAAAATAGAGAGCTTCACCAATTCTGACGAAGGATAATTTCAGCCAGGGCACCCGTCTTCTTTGGCTCTTACTTTCCGCATCAAGCAGGCAGCGACAATCATTTCCTAGGCTTGATCATTTTTATTATCTATGTTTTCTGGAGACCAGTTTTAAGCCAGAATTTCACTTTTTATTTTAACTTTTCAGCTTTTTTTTCATCATTTTTTTATCCTGACTTCTTTTGATTTATTGTATGCTTCAATGCAATGGAAGAAATAAAGAATTGGAGACCTATATTACGTCTTCCAACAGAACGTAACGTTTGATTGAATTTATGGGAAAAAAAGATTTTCTGGATCAAGGCAGTGAATTGCCGCTTGAGACAATCAGACCAAACCTTAGGAATAGCTGGGTGGTCGCTAGCACTTACTAATGAACACCATGGAATTTTGAAAAAGCCACCACAAATGTTCTTTCAGCCCTGTTGAGTGTGGATGAAGAGAAGACAGGTGCTAGGCAAGGGTCATTCCTATCGATGGAGTCATGAAATGTGTGACTTTGGGGACGAACGTAGACCAGCGGATTGTGTACTCTGCCTAATGGCTGCTGTAGTAGAATCTTGGCAAAACTGTTTCCAAAGAGAGAAAAAAAATTGTACAAGGTTTGCTGCAAGATATGGTTGCCCTCACTCTCTGTTATAGGTTTGGAACCATTCCAAGATGCCATATAAGAAGACCAAGGAATTTGTTGGGGTTTAAGCTTCCCTGTAGGAGGAAGCGGGCCTAATTAGAATATTGCCTCCCATAATCCTTTGCAATGGCTTATGGTCATGAACTTTTTCTCACCGCTGTCTTAAAGTGTCCTTACGTGGTAGCTCTTAAAAGCTGGCCCACTTGAACAGTTAGCTTTGCGCAGTGGCAGTATCGTAGCCCATGAAGTCAATCCGAGGCGTGATTATTGCTAATTGAAAACTTTACTCAATACCCCGCCATGATGACTTGAAACACAGTCAGCATTGGCAATTTTGACAGGCTCTAAGGAGACTGAAAGATTGGTTTAATAAAATTTTATGGCGCCCCATGTCCAGGGCGTGTCTTACGTGACTCCCGTTTCTTCCTGAGCTCTGTTGCACCATTCCTTCCGCTGGCTTCTTAGCATTTCCCTTTTACCTTTCTCTCCCACTGAATCCACTTGTTTCCGGCAGCACACTATTCTCACTCCATGCTACGAATTCCCATCCTTCGGCTCATTGGCCTAGCATTTGCCTTTATGCAAATTGCTCCTTCGCACCCTGAATCCAGCTCAATTATTCACACCTAACCACCTGAAGGCACTAAAATTACTGGTAGCTAAGGAAAACAACGATCAGCCACGAGGTTTGGTAATCTTTTGTAGCCTTCTATCATTTGGATTATTTATTTGCTCTTCTTTTTTTTTTTTTTTTACTTGCTTTATTATTTCACCACAGCCTAAAGGAAAGGCTTCCCAGCGGGCGTGCCTTTGAATGTACCCATCATGTCATACTTACCTGGCAGGGGAGCAATAGCCATGATCCCTAAGGTGGCTCTCCCAGAGTGAGGCTGGTTCATTGCACTCCGTACCAGTTGACCTCTGCGATTTCCTCAAATGTGGGAAAATCGACTGCATAATTTATGGTAGTGGGGGACTGCGTTCGCGCTTTCCCCTGTGTTTGCTTGTTTGACAAAAATAGAGAACTTCACCAATTCTGACGAAGGATAATTTCAGCCACGGCACCCGTCTTCTTTGGCTCTTACTTTCCGCATCAAGCAGGCAGCGACAATCATTTCCTAGGCTTGATCATTTTTATTATCTTTGTTTTCTGGAGACCAGTTTTAAGCCAGAATTTCAATTTTTATTTTAACTTTTCAGCTTTTTTTTCATCATTTTTTTATCCTGACTTCTTTTGATTTATTGTATGCTTCAATGCAATGGAAGAAATAAAGAATTGGAGACCTATATTACGTCTTCCAACAGAACGTAACGTTTGATTGAATTTATGGGAAAAAAAGATTTTCTGGATCAAGGCAGTGAATTGCCGCTTGAGACAATCAGACCAAACCTTAGGAATAGCTGGGTGGTCGCTAGCACTTACTAATGAACACCATGGAATTTTGAAAAAGCCACCACAAATGTTCTTTCAGCCCTGTTGAGTGTGGATGAAGAGAAGACAGGTGCTAGGCAAGGGTCATTCCTATCGATGGAGTCATGAAATGTGTGACTTTGGGGACGAACGTAGACCAGCGGATTGTGTACTCTGCCTAATGGCTGCTGTAGTAGAATCTTGGCAAAACTGTTTCCAAAGAGAGAAAAAAAATTGTACAAGGTTTGCTGCAAGATATGGTTGCCCTCACTCTCTGTTATAGGTTTGGAACCATTCCAAGATGCCATATAAGAAGACCAAGGAATTTGTTGGGGTTTAAGCTTCCCTGTAGGAGGAAGCGGGCCTAATTAGAATATTGCCTCCCATAATCCTTTGCAATGGCTTATGGTCATGAACTTTTTCTCACCGCTGTCTTAAAGTGTCCTTACATGGTAGCTCTTAAAAGCTGGCCCACTTGAACAGTTAGCTTTGCGCAGTGGCAGTATCGTAGCCCATGAGGTCAATCCGAGGCGTGATTATTGCTAATTGAAAACTTTACCCAATACCCCGCCATGATGACTTGAAATACAGTCAGCATTGGCAATTTTTGACAGGCTCTAAGGAGACTGAAAGATTGGTTTAATAAAAGTTTATGGCGCCCCATGTCCAGGGCGTGTCTTACGTGACTCCCATTTCTTCCTGAGCTCTGTTGCACCATTCCTTCCGCTGGCTTCTTAGCATTTCCCTTTTACCTTTCTCTCCCACTGAATCCACTTGTTTCCGGCAGCACACTATTCTCACTCCATGCTACGAATTCCCATCCTTCGGCTCATTGGCCTAGCATTTGCCTTTATGCAAATTGCTCCTTCGCACCCTGAATCCAGCTCAATTATTCACACCTAACCACCTGAAGGCACTAAAATTACTGGTAGCTAAGGAAAACAACGATCAGCCACGAGGTTTGGTAATCTTTTGTAGCCTTCTATCATTTGGATTATTTATTTGCTCTTCTTTTTTCTTTTTTTTTTTACTTGCGTTATTATTTCACCACAGCCTAAAGGAAAGGCTTCCCAGCGGGCGTGCCTTTGAATGTACCTATCATGTCATACTTACCTGGCAGGGGAGCAATAGCCATGATCCCTAAGGTGGCTCTCCCAGAGTGAGGCTGGTTCATTGCACTCCGTACCAGTTGACCTCTGCGATTTCCTCAAATGTGGGAAAATCGACTGCATAATTTATGGTAGTGGGGGACTGCGTTCGCGCTTTCCCCTGTGTTTGCTTGTTTGACAAAAATAGAGAATTTCACCAATTCTGACGAAGGATAATTTCAGCCACGGCACCCGTCTTCTTTGGCTCTTACTTTCCGCATCAAGCAGGCAGCGACAATCATTTCCTAGGCTTGATCATTTTTATTATCTTTGTTTTCTGGAGACCAGTTTTAAGCCAGAATTTCACTTTTTATTTTAACTTTTCAGCTTTTTTTTCATCATTTTTTTATCCTGACTTCTTTTGATTTATTGTATGCTTCAATGCAATGGAAGAAATAAAGAATTGGAGACCTATATTACGTCTTCCAACAGAACGTAACGTTTGATTGAATTTATGGGAAAAAAAGATTTTCTGGATCAAGGCAGTGAATTGCCGCTTGAGACAATCAGACCAAACCTTAGGAATAGCTGGGTGGTCGCTAGCACTTACTAATGAACACCATGGAATTTTGAAAAAGCCACCACAAATGTTCTTTCAGCCCTGTTGAGTGTGGATGAAGAGAAGACAGGTGCTAGGCAAGGGTCATTCCTATCGATGGAGTCATGAAATGTGTGACTTTGGGGACGAACGTAGACCAGCGGATTGTGTACTCTGCCTAATGGCTGCTGTAGTAGAATCTTGGCAAAACTGTTTCCAAAGAGAGAAAAAAAATTGTACAAGGTTTGCTGCAAGATATGGTTGCCCTCACGCTCTGTTATAGGTTTGGAACCATTCCAAGATGCCATATAAGAAGACCAAGGAATTTGTTGGGGTTTAAGCTTCCCTGTAGGAGGAAGCGGGCCTAATTAGAATATTGCCTCCCATAATCCTTTGCAATGGCTTATGGTCATGAACTTTTTCTCACCGCTGTCTTAAAGTTTCCTTACATGGTAGCTCTTAAAAGCTGGCCCACTTGAACAGTTAGCTTTGCGCAGTGGCAGTATCGTAGCCCATGAGGTCAATCCGAGGCGTGATTATTGCTAATTGAAAACTTTACCCAATACCCCGCCATGATGACTTGAAATACAGTCAGCATTGGCAATTTTTGACAGGCTCTAAGGAGACTGAAAGATTGGTTTAATAAAAGTTTATGGCGCCCCATGTCCAGGGCGTGTCTTACGTGACTCCCGTTTCTTCCTGAGCTCTGTTGCACCATTCCTTCCGCTGGCTTCTTAGCATTTCCCTTTTACCTTTCTCTCCCACTGAATCCATTTGTTTCCGGCAGCACACTATTCTCACTCCATGCTACGAATTCCCATCCTTCGGCTCATTGGCCTAGCATTTGCCTTTATGCAAATTGCTCCTTCGCACCCTGAATCCAGCTCAATTATTCACACCTAACCACCTGAAGGCACTAAAATTACTGGTAGCTAAGGAAAAAAACGATCAGCCACGAGGTTTGGTAATGTTTTCTAGCCTTCTATCATTTGGATTATTTATTTGCTCTTCTTTTTTAACTTGCTTTATTATTTCACCACAGCCTAAAGGAAAGGCTTCCCAGCGGGCGTGCCTTTGAATGTACCCGTCATGTCATACTTACCTGGCAGGGGAGCAATAGCCATGATCCCTAAGGTGGCTCTCCCAGAGTGAGGCTGGTTCATTGCACTCCGTACCAGTTGATCTCTGCGATTTCCTCAAATGTGGGAAAATCGACTGCATAATTTATGGTAGTGGGGGACTGCGTTCGCGCTTTCCCCTGTGTTTGCTTGTTTGACAAAAATAGAGAACTTCACCAATTCTGACGAAGGATAATTTCAGCCACGGCACCCGTCTTCTTTGGCTCTTACTTTCCGCATCAAGCAGGCAGCGACAATCATTTCCTAGGCTTGATCATTTTTATTATCTTTGTTTTCTGGAGACCAGTTTTAAGCCAGAATTTCACTTTTTATTTTAACTTTTCAGCTTTTTTTTCATCATTTTTTTATCCTGACTTCTTTTGATTTATTGTATGCTTCAATGCAATGGAAGAAATAAAGAATTGGAGACCTATATAACGTCTTCCAACAGAACGTAACGTTTGATTGAATTTCTGGGAAAAAAAGATTTTCTGGATCAAGGCAGTGAATTGCCGCTTGAGACAATCAGACCAAACCTTAGGAATAGCTGGGTGGTCGCTAGCACTTACTAATGAACACCATGGAATTTTGAAAAAGCCACCACAAATGTTCTTTCAGCCCTGTTGAGTGTGGATGAAGAGAAGACAGGTGCTAGGCAAGGGTCATTCCTATCGATGGAGTCATGAAATGTGTGACTTTGGGGACGAACGTAGACCAGCGGATTGTGTACTCTGCCTAATGGCTGCTGTAGTAGAATCTTGGCAAAACTGTTTCCAAAGAGAGAAAAAAAATTGTACAAGGTTTGCTGCAAGATATGGTTGCCCTCACTCTCTGTTATAGGTTTGGAACCATTCCAAGATGCCATATAAGAAGACCAAGGAATTTGTTGGGGTTTAAGCTTCCCTGTAGGAGGAAGCGGGCCTAATTAGAATATTGCCTCCCATAATCCTTTGCAATGGCTTATGGTCATGAACTTTTTCTCACCGCTGTCTTAAAGTTTCCTTACATGGTAGCTCTTAAAAGCTGGCCCACTTGAACAGTTAGCTTTGCGCAGTGGCAGTATCGTAGCCCATGAGGTCAATCCGAGGCGTGATTATTGCTAATTGAAAACTTTACCCAATACCCCGCCATGATGACTTGAAATACAGTCAGCATTGGCAATTTTTGACAGGCTCTAAGGAGACTGAAAGATTGGTTTAATAAAAGTTTATGGCGCCCCATGTCCAGGGCGTGTCTTACGTGACTCCCGTTTCTTCCTGAGCTCTGTTGCACCATTCCTTCCGCTGGCTTCTTAGCATTTCCCTTTTACCTTTCTCTCCCACTGAATCCATTTGTTTCCGGCAGCACACTATTCTCACTCCATGCTACGAATTCCCATCCTTCGGCTCATTGGCCTAGCATTTGCCTTTATGCAAATTGCTCCTTCGCACCCTGAATCCAGCTCAATTATTCACACCTAACCACCTGAAGGCACTAAAATTACTGGTAGCTAAGGAAAAAAACGATCAGCCACGAGGTTTGGTAATGTTTTCTAGCCTTCTATCATTTGGATTATTTATTTGCTCTTCTTTTTTTTTTTTTTTTAACTTGCTTTATTATTTCACCACAGCCTAAAGGAAAGGCTTCCCAGCGGGCGTGCCTTTGAATGTACTCGTCATGTCATACTTACCTGGCAGGGGAGCAATAGCCATGATCCCTAAGGTGGCTCTCCCAGAGTGAGGCTGGTTCATTGCACTCCGTACCAGTTGACCTCTGCGATTTCCTCAAATGTGGGAAAATCGACTGCATAATTTATGGTAGTGGGGGACTGCATTCGCGCTTTCCCCTGTGTTTGCTTGTTTGACAAAAATAGAGAACTTCACCAATTCTGACGAAGGATAATTTCAGCCACGGCACCCATCTTCTTTGGCTCTTACTTTCCGCATCAAGCAGGCAGCGACAATCATTTCCTAGGCTTGATCATTTTTATTATCTTTGTTTTCTGGAGACCAGTTTTAAGCCAGAATTTCACTTTTTATTTTAACTTTTCAGCTTTTTTTTCATCATTTTTTTATCCTGACTTCTTTTGATTTATTGTATGCTTCAATGCAATGGAAGAAATAAAGAATTGGAGACCTATATTACGTCTTCCAACAGAACGTAACGTTTGATTGAATTTCTGGGAAAAAAAGATTTTCTGGATCAAGGCAGTGAATTGCCGCTTGAGACAATCAGACCAAACCTTAGGAATAGCTGGCTGGTCGCTAGCACTTACTAATGAACACCATGGAATTTTGAAAAAGCCACCACAAATGTTCTTTCAGCCCTGTTGAGTGTGGATGAAGAGAAGACAGGTGCTAGGCAAGGGTCATTCCTATCGATGGAGTCATGAAATGTGTGACTTTGGGGACGAACGTAGACCAGCGGATTGTGTACTCTGCCTAATGGCTGCTGTAGTAGAATCTTGGCAAAACTGTTTCCAAAGAGAGAAAAAAAATTGTACAAGGTTTGCTGCAAGATATGGTTGCCCTCACTCTCTGTTATAGGTTTGGAACCATTCCAAGATGCCATATAAGAAGACCAAGGAATTTGTTGGGGTTTAAGCTTCCCTGTAGGAGGAAGCGGGCCTAATTAGAATATTGCCTCCCATAATCCTTTGCAATGGCTTATGGTCATGAACTTTTTCTCACCGCTGTCTTAAAGTGTCCTTACATGGTAGCTCTTAAAAGCTGGCCCACTTGAACAGTTAGCTTTGCGCAGTGGCAGTATCGTAGCCCATGAGGTCAATCCGAGGCGTGATTATTGCTATTTGAAAACTTTACCCAATACCCCGCCATGATGACTTGAAATACAGTCAGCATTGGCAATGTTTGACAGGCTCTAAGGAGACTGAAAGATTGGTTTAATAAAAGTTTATGGCGCCCCATGTCTAGGGCGTGTCTGACGTGACTCCCGTTTCTTCCTGAGCTCTGTTGCACCATTCCTTCCGCTGGCTTCTTAGCATTTCCCTTTTACCTTTCTCTCCCACTGAATCCATTTGTTTCCGGCAGCACACTATTCTCACTCCATGCTACGAATTCCCATCCTTCGGCTCATTGGCCTAGCATTTGCCTTTATGCAAATTGCTCCTTCGCACCCTGAATCCAGCTCAATTATTCACACCTAACCACCTGAAGGCACTAAAATTACTGGTAGCTAAGGAAAAAAACGATCAGCCACGAGGTTTGGTAATCTTTTCTAGCCTTCTATCATTTGGATTATTTATTTGCTCTTCTTTTTTTTTTTTTTAAACTTGCTTTATTATTTCACCACAGCCTAAAGGAAAGGCTTCCCAGCGGGCGTGCCTTTGAATGTACCCGTCATGTCATACTTACCTGGCAGGGGAGCAATAGCCATGATCCCTAAGGTGGCTCTCCCAGAGTGAGGCTGGTTCATTGCACTCTGTACCAGTTGACCTCTGCGATTTCCTCAAATGTGGGAAACTCGACTGCATAATTTATGGTAGTGGGGGGCTGCGTTCGCGCTTTCCCCTGTGTTTGCTTGTTTGACAAAAATAGAGAGCTTCACCAATTCTGACGAAGGATAATTTCAGCCAGGGCACCCGTCTTCTTTGGCTCTTACTTTCCGCATCAAGCAGGCAGCGACAATCATTTCCTAGGCTTGATCATTTTTATTATCTATGTTTTCTGGAGACCAGTTTTAAGCCAGAATTTCACTTTTTATTTTAACTTTTCAGCTTTTTTTTCATCATTATTTTATCCTGACTTCTTTTGATTTATTGTATGCTTCAATGCAATGGAAGAAATAAAGAATTGGAGACCTATATTACGTCTTCCAACAGAACGTAACGTTTGATTGAATTTCTGGGAAAAAAAGATTTTCTGGATCAAGGCAGTGAATTGCCGCTTGAGACAATCAGACCAAACCTTAGGAATAGCTGGGTGGTCGCTAGCACTTACTAATGAACACCATGGAATTTTGAAAAAGCCACCACAAATGTTCTTTCAGCCCTGTTGAGTGTGGATGAAGAGAAGACAGGTGCTAGGCAAGGGTCATTCCTATCGATGGAGTCATGAAATGTGTGACTTTGGGGACGAACGTAGACCAGCGGATTGTGTACTCTGCCTAATGGCTGCTGTAGTAGAATCTTGGCAAAACTGGTTCCAAAGAGAGAAAAAAAATTGTACAAGGTTTGCTGCAAGATATGGTTGCCCTCACTCTCTGTTATAGGTTTGGAACCATTCCAAGATGCCATATAAGAAGACCGAGGAATTTGTTGGGGTTTAAGCTTCCCTGTAGGAGGAAGCGGGCCTAATTAGAATATTGCCTCCCATAATCCTTTGCAATGGCTTATGGTCATGAACTTTTTCTCACCGCTGTCTTAAAGTGTCCTTACGTGGTACTCTTAAAAGCTGGCCCACTTGAACAGCTAGCTTTGCGCAGTGGCAGTATCGTAGCCCATGAGGTCAATCCGAGGCGTGATTATTGCTAATTGAAAACTTTACCCAATACCCCGCCATGATGACTTGAAATACAGTCAGCATTGGCAATTTTTGACAGGCTCTAAGGAGACTGAAAGATTGGTTTAATAAAAGTTTATGGCGCCCCATGTCTAGGGCGTGTCTTACGTGACTCCCGTTTCTTCCTGAGCTCTGTTGCACCATTCCTTCCGCTGGCTTCTTAGCATTTCCCTTTTACCTTTCTCTCCCACTGAATTCACTTGTTTCCGGCAGCACACTATTCTCATTCCCATCCTTCGGCTCATTGGCCTAGCATTTGCCTTTATGCAAATTGCTCCTTCGCACCCTGAATCCAGCTCAATTATTCACACCTAACCACCTGAAGGCACTAAAATTACTGGTAGCTAAGGAAAACAACGATCAGCCACGAGGTTTGGTAATCTTTTGGAGCCTTCTATCATTTGGATTATTTATTTGCTCTTCTTTTTTTTTTTTTTTTTACTTGCTTTATTATTTCACCACAGCCTAAAGGAAAGGCTTCCCAGCGGGCGTGCCTTTGAATGTACCCATCATGTCATACTTACCTGGCAGGGGAGCAATAGCCATGATCCCTAAGGTGGCTCTCCCAGAGTGAGGCTGGTTCATTGCACTCCGTACCAGTTGTCCTCTGCGATTTCCTCAAATGTGGGAAAATCGACTGCATAATTTATGGTAGTGGGGGACTGCGTTCGCGCTTTCCCCTGTGTTTGCTTGTTTGACAAAAATAGAGAACTTCACCAATTCTGACGAAGGATAATTTCAGCCACGGCACCCGTCTTCTTTGGCTCTTACTTTCCGCATCAAGCAGGCAGCGACAATCATTTCCTAGGCTTGATCATTTTTATTATCTTTGTTTTCTGGAGACCAGTTTTAAGCCAGAATTTCACTTTTTATTTTAACTTTTCAGCTTTTTTTTCATCATTTTTTTATCCTGACTTCTTTTGATTTATTGTATGCTTCAATGCAATGGAAGAAATAAAGAATTGGAGACCTATATTACGTCTTCCAACAGAACGTAACGTTTGATTGAATTTCTGGGAAAAAAAGATTTTCTGGATCAAGGCAGTGAATTGCCGCTTGAGACAATCAGACCAAACCTTAGGAATAGCTGGGTGGTCGCTAGCACTTACTAATGAACACCATGGAATTTTGAAAAAGCCACCACAAATGTTCTTTCAGCCCTGTTGAGTGTGGATGAAGAGAAGACAGGTGCTAGGCAAGGGTCATTCCTATCGATGGAGTCATGAAATGTGTGACTTTGGGGACGAACGTAGACCAGCGGATTGTGTACTCTGCCTAATGGCTGCTGTAGTAGAATCTTGGCAAAACTGTTTCCAAAGAGAGAAAAAAAATTGTACAAGGTTTGCTGCAAGATATGGTTGCCCTCACTCTCTGTTATAGGTTTGGAACCATTCCAAGATGCCATATAAGAAGACCAAGGAATTTGTTGGGGTTTAAGCTTCCCTGTAGGAGGAAGCGGGCCTAATTAGAATATTGCCTCCCATAATCCTTTGCAATGGCTTATGGTCATGAACTTTTTCTCACCGCTGTCTTAAAGTGTCCTTACATGGTAGCTCTTAAAAGCTGGCCCACTTGAACAGTTAGCTTTGCGCAGTGGCAGTATCGTAATTGAAAACTTTACCCAATACCCCGCCATGATGACTTGAAATACAGTCAGCATTGGCAATTTTTGACAGGCTCTAAGGAGACTGAAAGATTGGTTTAATAAAAGTTTTTGGCGCCCCATGTCCAGGGCGTGTCTTACGTGACTCTTGTTTCTTCCTGAGCTCTGTTGCACCATTCCTTCCGCTGGCTTCTTAGCATTTCCCTTTTACCTTTCTCTCCCACTGAATCCACTTGTTTCCGGCAGCACACTATTCTCACTCCATGCTACGAATTCCCATCCTTCGGCTCATTGGCCTAGCATTTGCCTTCATGCAAATTGCTCCTTCGCACCCTGAATCCAGCTCAATTATTCACACCTAACCACCTGAAGGCACTAAAATTACTGGTAGCTAAGGAAAACAACGATCAGCCACGAGGTTTGGTAATCTTTTGTAGCCTTCTAGCATTTGGATTATTTATTTGCTCTTCTTTTTTTTTTTTTTTTACTTGCTTTATTATTTCACCACAGCCTAAATGAAAGGCTTCCCAGCGGGCGTGCCTTTGAATGTACCCGTCATGTCATACTTACCTGGCAGGGGAGCAATAGCCATGATCCCTAAGGTGGCTCTCCCAGAGTGAGGCTGGTTCATTGCACTCCGTACCAGTTGTCCTCTGCGACTTCCTCAAATGTTGGAAAATCGACTGCATAATTTATGGTAGTGGGGGACTGCGTTCGCGCTTTCCCCTGTGTTTGCTTGTTTGACAAAAATAGAGAACTTCACCACTTCTGACGAAGGATAATTTCAGCCACGGCACCTGTCTTCTTTGGCTCTTACTTTCCGCATCAAGCAGGCAGCGACAATCATTTCCTAGGCTTGATCATTTTTATTATCTTTGTTTTCTGGAGACCAGTTTTAAGCCAGAATTTCACTTTTTATTTTAACTTTTCAGCTTTTTTCTCATCATTTTTTTATCCTGACTTCTTTTGATTTATTGTATGCTTCAATGCAATGGAAGAAATAAAGAATTGGAGACCTATATTACGTCTTCCAACAGAACGTAACGTTTGATTGAATTTCTGGGAAAAAAAGATTTTCTGGATCAAGGCAGTGAATTGCCGCTTGAGACAATCAGACCAAACCTTAGGAATAGCTGGGTGGTCGCTAGCACTTACTAATGAACACCATGGAATTTTGAAAAAGCCACCACAAATGTTCTTTCAGCCCTGTTGAGTGTGGATGAAGAGAAGACAGGTGCTAGGCAAGGGTCATTCCTATCGATGGAGTCATGAAATGTGTGACTTTGGGGACGAACGTAGACCAGCGGATTGTGTACTCTGCCTAATGGCTGCTGTAGTAGAATCTTGGCAAAACTGTTTCCAAAGAGAGAAAAAAAATTGTACAAGGTTTGCTGCAAGATATGGTTGCCCTCACTCTCTGTTATAGGTTTGGAACCATTCCAAGATGCCATATAAGAAGACCAAGGAATTTGTTGGGGTTTAAGCTTCCCTGTAGGAGGAAGCGGGCCTAATTAGAATATTGCCTCCCATAATCCTTTGCAATGGCTTATGGTCATGAACTTTTTCTCACCGCTGTCTTAAAGTGTCCTTACATGGTAGCTCTTAAAAGCTGGCCCACTTGAACAGTTAGCTTTGCGCAGTGGCAGTATCGTAGCCCATGAGGTCAATCCGAGGCGTGATTATTGCTAATTGAAAACTTTACCCAATACCCCGCCATGATGACTTGAAATACAGTCAGCATTGGCAATTTTTGACAGGCTCTAAGGAGACTGAAAGATTGGTTTAATAAAAGTTTATGGCGCCCCATGTCTAGGGCGTGTTTTACGTGACTCCCGTTTCTTCCTGAGCTCTGTTGCACCATTCCTTCCGCTGGCTTCTTAGCATTTCCCTTTTACCTTTCTCTCCCACTGAATCCACTTGTTTCCGGCAGCACACTATTCTCACTCCATGCTACGAATTCCCATCCTTCGGCTCATTGGCCTAGCATTTGCCTTTATGCAAATTGCTCCTTCGCACCCTGAATCCAGCTCAATTATTCACACCTAACCACCTGAAGGCACTAAAATTACTGGTAGCTAAGGAAAAAAACGATCAGCCACGAGGTTTGGTAATCTTTTGTAGCCTTCTATCATTTGGATTATTTATTTGCTCTTCTTTTTTTTTTTTTAAACTTGCTTTATTATTTCACCACAGCCTAAAGGAAAGGCTTCCCAGCGGGCGTGCCTTTGAATGTACCCGTCATGTCATACTTACCTGGCAGGGGAGCAGTAGCCATGATCCCTAAGGTGGCTCTCCCAGAGTGAGGCTGGTTCATTGCACTCCGTACCAGTTGACCTCTGCGATTTCCTCAAATGTGGGAAACTCGACTGCATAATTTATGGTAGTGGGGGACTGCGTTCGCGCTTTCCCCTGTGTTTGCTTGTTTGACAAAAATAGAGAACTTCACCAATTCTGACGAAGGATAATTTCAGCCACGGCACCCGTCTTCTTTGGCTCTTACTTTCCGCATCAAGCAGGCAGCGACAATCATTTCCTAGGCTTGATCATTTTTATTATCTTTGTTTTCTGGAGACCAGTTTTAAGCCAGAATTTCACTTTTTATTTTAACTTTCCAGCTTTTTTTTCATCATTTTTTTATCCTGACTTCTTTTGATTTATTGTATGCTTCAATGCAATGGAAGAAATAAAGAATTGGAGACCTATATAACGTCTTCCAACAGAACGTAACGTTTGATTGAATTTCTGGGAAAAAAAGATTTTCTGGATCAAGGCAGTGAATTGCCGCTTGAGACAATCAGACCAAACCTTAGGAATAGCTGGGTGGTCGCTAGCACTTACTAATGAACACCATGGAATTTTGAAAAAGCCACCACAAATGTTCTTTCAGCCCTGTTGAGTGTGGATGAAGAGAAGACAGGTGCTAGGCAAGGGTCATTCCTATCGATGGAGTCATGAAATGTGTGACTTTGGGGACGAACGTAGACCAGCGGATTGTGTACTCTGCCTAATGGCTGCTGTAGTAGAATCTTGGCAAAACTGTTTCCAAAGAGAGAAAAAAAATTGTACAAGGTTTGCTGCAAGATATGGTTGCCCTCACTCTCTGTTATAGGTTTGGAACCATTCCAAGATGCCATATAAGAAGACCAAGGAATTTGTTGGGGTTTAAGCTTCCCTGTAGGAGGAAGCGGGCCTAATTAGAATATTGCCTCCCATAATCCTTTGCAATGGCTTATGGTCATGAACTTTTTCTCACCGCTGTCTTAAAGTTTCCTTACATGGTAGCTCTTAAAAGCTGGCCCACTTGAACAGTTAGCTTTGCGCAGTGGCAGTATCGTAGCCCATGAGGTCAATCCGAGGCGTGATTATTGCTAATTGAAAACTTTACCCAATACCCCGCCATGATGACTTGAAATACAGTCAGCATTGGCAATTTTTGACAGGCTCTAAGGAGACTGAAAGATTGGTTTAATAAAAGTTTATGGCGCCCCATGTCCAGGGCGTGTCTTACGTGACTCCCGTTTCTTCCTGAGCTCTGTTGCACCATTCCTTCCGCTGGCTTCTTAGCATTTCCCTTTTACCTTTCTCTCCCACTGAATCCATTTGTTTCCGGCAGCACACTATTCTCACTCCATGCTACGAATTCCCATCCTTCGGCTCATTGGCCTAGCATTTGCCTTTATGCAAATTGCTCCTTCGCACCCTGAATCCAGCTCAATTATTCACACCTAACCACCTGAAGGCACTAAAATTACTGGTAGCTAAGGAAAAAAACGATCAGCCACGAGGTTTGGTAATGTTTTCTAGCCTTCTATCATTTGGATTATTTATTTGCTCTTCTTTTTTTTTTTTTTTTAACTTGCTTTATTATTTCACCACAGCCTAAAGAAAAGGCTTCCCAGCGGGCGTGCCTTTGAATGTACCCATCATGTCATACTTACCTGGCAGGGGAGCAATAGCCATGATCCCTAAGGTGGCTCTTCCAGAGTGAGGTTGGTTCATTGCACTCCGTACCAGTTGACCTCTGCGATTTCCTCAAATGTGGGAAAATCGACTGCATAATTTATGGTAGTGGGGGACTGCGTTCGCGCTTTCCCCTGTGTTTGCTTGTTTGACAAAAATAGAGAACTTCACCAATTCTGACGAAGGATAATTTCAGCCACGGCACCCGTCTTCTTTGGCTCTTACTTTCCGCATCAAGCAGGCAGCGACAATCATTTCCTAGGCTTGATCATTTTTATTATCTATGTTTTCTGGAGACCAGTTTTAAGCCAGAATTTCACTTTTTATTTTAACTTTTCATCTTTTTTTTCATCATTTTTTTATCCCGACTTCTTTTGATTTATTGTATGCTTCAATGCAATGGAAGAAATAAAGAATTGGAGACCTATATTACGTCTTCCAACAGAACGTAACGTTTGATTGAATTTCTGGGAAAAAAAGATTTTCTGGATCAAGGCAGTGAATTGCCGCTTGAGACAATCAGACCAAACCTTAGGAATAGCTGGGTGGTCGCTAGCACTTACTAATGAACACCATGGAATTTTGAAAAAGCCACCACAAATGTTCTTTCAGCCCTGTTGAGTGTGGATGAAGAGAAGACAGGTGCTAGGCAAGGGTCATTCGTATCGATGGAGTCATGAAATGTGTGACTTTGGGGACGAACGTAGACCAGCGGATTGTGTACTCTGCCTAATGGCTGCTGTAGTAGAATCTTGGCAAAACTGTTTCCAAAGAGAGAAAAAAAATTGTACAAGGTTTGCTGCAAGATATGGTTGCCCTCACTCTCTGTTATAGGTTTGGAACCATTCCAAGATGCCATATAAGAAGACCAAGGAATTTGTTGGGGTTTAAGCTTCCCTGTAGGAGGAAGCGGGCCTAATTAGAATATTGCCTCCCATAATCCTTTGCAATGGCTTATGGTCATGAACTTTTTCTCACCGCTGTCTTAAAGTGTCCTTACATGGTAGCTCTTAAAAGCTGGCCCACTTGAACAGTTAGCTTTGCGCAGTGGCAGTATCGTAGCCCATGAGGTCAATCCGAGGCGTGATTATTGCTAATTGAAAACTTTACCCAATACCCCGCCATGATGACTTGAAATACAGTCAGCATTGGCAATTTTTGACAGGCTCTAAGGAGACTGAAAGATTGGTTTAATAAAAGTTTATGGCGCCCCATGTCCAGGGCGCGTCTTACGTGACTCCCGTTTCTTCCTGAGCTCTGTTGCACCATTCCTTCCGCTGGCTTCTTAGCATTTCCCTTTTACCTTTCTCTCCCACTGAATCCACTTGTTTCCGGCAGCACACTATTCTCACTCCATGCTACGAATTCCCATCCTTCGGCTCATTGGCCTAGCATTTGCCTTTATGCAAATTGCTCCTTCGCACCCTGAATCCAGCTCAATTATTCACACCTAACCACCTGAAGGCACTACAATTACTGGTAGCTAAGGAAAACAACGATCAGCCACGAGGTTTGGTAATCTTTTGTAGCCTTCTAGCATTTGGATTATTTATTTGCTCTTCTTTTTTTTTTTTTTTTACTTGCTTTATTATTTCACCACAGCCTAAAGGAAAGGCTTCCCAGCGGGCGTGCCTTTGAATGTACCCGTTATGTCATACTTACCTGGCAGGGGAGCAATAGCCATGATCCCTAAGGTGGCTCTCCCAGAGTGAGGCTGGTTCATTGCACTCCGTACCAGTTGTCCTCTGCGATTTCCTCAAATGTGGGAAAATCGACTGCATAATTTATGGTAGTGGGGGACTGCGTTCGCGCTTTCCCCTGTGTTTGCTTGTTTGACAAAAATAGAGAACTTCACCACTTCTGACGAAGGATAATTTCAGCCACGGCACCTGTCTTCTTTGGCTCTTACTTTCCGCATCAAGCAGGCAGCGACAATCATTTCCTAGGCTTGATCATTTTTATTATCTTTGTTTTCTGGAGACCAGTTTTAAGCCAGAATTTCACTTTTTATTTTAACTTTTCAGCTTTTTTCTCATCATTTTTTTATCCTGACTTCTTTTGATTTATTGTATGCTTCAATGCAATGGAAGAAATAAAGAATTGGAGACCTATATTACGTCTTCCAACAGAACGTAACGTTTGATTGAATTTCTGGGAAAAAAAGATTTTCTGGATCAAGGCAGTGAATTGCCGCTTGAGACAATCAGACCAAACCTTAGGAATAGCTGGGTGGTCGCTAGCACTTACTAATGAACACCATGGAATTTTGAAAAAGCCACCACAAATGTTCTTTCAGCCCTGTTGAGTGTGGATGAAGAGAAGACAGGTGCTAGGCAAGGGTCATTCCTATCGATGGAGTCATGAAATGTGTGACTTTGGGGACGAACGTAGACCAGCGGATTGTGTACTCTGCCTAATGGCTGCTGTAGTAGAATCTTGGCAAAACTGTTTCCAAAGAGAGAAAAAAAATTGTACAAGGTTTGCTGCAAGATATGGTTGCCCTCACTCTCTGTTATAGGTTTGGAACCATTCCAAGATGCCATATAAGAAGACCAAGGAATTTGTTGGGGTTTAAGCTTCCCTGTAGGAGGAAGCGGGCCTAATTAGAATATTGCCTCCCATAATCCTTTGCAATGGCTTATGGTCATGAACTTTTTCTCACCGCTGTCTTAAAGTGTCCTTACATGGTAGCTCTTAAAAGCTGGCCCACTTGAACAGTTAGCTTTGCGCAGTGGCAGTATCGTAGCCCATGAGGTCAATCCGAGGCGTGATTATTGCTAATTGAAAACTTTACCCAATACCCCGCCATGATGACTTGAAATACAGTCAGCATTGGCAATTTTTGACAGGCTCTAAGGAGACTGAAAGATTGGTTTAATAAAAGTTTATGGCGCCCCATGTCTAGGGCGTGTCTTACGTGACTCCCGTTTCTTCCTGAGCTCTGTTGCACCATTCCTTCCGCTGGCTTCTTAGCATTTCCCTTTTACCTTTCTCTCCCACTGAATCCACTTGTTTCCGGCAGCACACTATTCTCACTCCATGCTACGAATTCCCATCCTTCGGCTCATTGGCCTAGCATTTGCCTTTATGCAAATTGCTCCTTCGCACCCTGAATCCAGCTCAATTATTCACACCTAACCACCTGAAGGCACTAAAATTACTGGTAGCTAAGGAAAAAAACGATCAGCCACGAGGTTTGGTAATCTTTTGTAGCCTTCTATCATTTGGATTATTTATTTGCTCTTCTTTTTTTTTTTTAAACTTGCTTTATTATTTCACCACAGCCTAAAGGAAAGGCTTCCCAGCGGGCGTGCCTTTGAATGTACCCGTCATGTCATACTTACCTGGCAGGGGAGCAGTAGCCATGATCCCTAAGGTGGCTCTCCCAGAGTGAGGCTGGTTCATTGCACTCCGTACAAGTTGACCTCTGCGATTTCCTCAAATGTGGGAAACTCGACTGCATAATTTATGGTAGTGGGGGACTGCGTTCGCGCTTTCCCCTGTGTTTGCTTGTTTGACAAAAATAGAGAACTTCACCAATTCTGACGAAGGATAATTTCAGCCACGGCACCCGTCTTCTTTGGCTCTTACTTTCCGCATCAAGCAGGCAGCGACAATCATTTCCTAGGCTTGATCATTTTTATTATCTTTGTTTTCTGGAGACCAGTTTTAAGCCAGAATTTCACTTTTTATTTTAACTTTTCAGCTTTTTTTTCATCATTTTTTTATCCTGACTTCTTTTGATTTATTGTATGCTTCAATGCAATGGAAGAAATAAAGAATTGGAGACCTATATAACGTCTTCCAACAGAACGTAACGTTTGATTGAATTTCTGGGAAAAAAAGATTTTCTGGATCAAGGCAGTGAATTGCCGCTTGAGACAATCAGACCAAACCTTAGGAATAGCTGGGTGGTCGCTAGCACTTACTAATGAACACCATGGAATTTTGAAAAAGCCACCACAAATGTTCTTTCAGCCCTGTTGAGTGTGGATGAAGAGAAGACAGGTGCTAGGCAAGGGTCATTCCTATCGATGGAGTCATGAAATGTGTGACTTTGGGGACGAACGTAGACCAGCGGATTGTGTACTCTGCCTAATGGCTGCTGTAGTAGAATCTTGGCAAAACTGTTTCCAAAGAGAGAAAAAAAATTGTACAAGGTTTGCTGCAAGATATGGTTGCCCTCACTCTCTGTTATAGGTTTGGAACCATTCCAAGATGCCATATAAGAAGACCAAGGAATTTGTTGAGGTTTAAGCTTCCCTGTAGGAGGAAGCGGGCCTAATTAGAATATTGCCTCCCATAATCCTTTGCAATGGCTTATGGTCATGAACTTTTTCTCACCGCTGTCTTAAAGTCTCCTTTTATGGTAGCTCTTAAAAGCTGGCCCACTTGAACAGTTAGCTTTGCGCAGTGGCAGTATCGTAGCCCATGAGGTCAATCCGAGGCGTGATTATTGCTAATTGAAAACTTTACCCAATACCCCGCCATGATGACTTGAAATACAGTCAGCATTGGCAATTTTTGACAGGCTCTAAGGAGACTGAAAGATTGGTTTAATAAAAGTTTATGGCGCCCCATGTCCAGGGCGTGTCTTACGTGACTCCCGTTTCTTCCTGAGCTCTGTTGCACCATTCCTTCCGCTGGCTTCTTAGCATTTCCCTTTTACCTTTCTCTCCCACTGAATCCATTTGTTTCCGGCAGCACACTATTCTCACTCCATGCTACGAATTCCCATCCTTCGGCTCATTGGCCTAGCATTTGCCTTTATGCAAATTGCTCCTTCGCACCCTGAATCCAGCTCAATTATTCACACCTAACCACCTGAAGGCACTAAAATTACTGGTAGCTAAGGAAAAAAACGATCAGCCACGAGGTTTGGTAATGTTTTCTAGCCTTCTATCATTTGGATTATTTATTTGCTCTTCTTTTTTTTTTTTTTTTAACTTGCTTTATTATTTCACCACAGCCTAAAGGAAAGGCTTCCCAGCGGGCGTGCCTTTGAATGTACCCGTCATGTCATACTTACCTGGCAGGGGAGCAATAGCCATGATCCCTAAGGTGGCTCTCCCAGAGTGAGGTTGGTTCATTGCACTCCGTACCAGTTGACCTCTGCGATTTCCTCAAATGTGGGAAAATCGACTGCATAATTTATGGTAGTGGGGGACTGCGTTCGCGCTTTCCCCTGTGTTTGCTTGTTTGACAAAAATAGAGAACTTCACCAATTCTGACGAAGGATAATTTCAGCCACGGCACCCGTCTTCTTTGGCTCTTACTTTCCGCATCAAGCAGGCAGCGACAATCATTTCCTAGGCTTGATCATTTTTATTATCTATGTTTTCTGGAGACCAGTTTTAAGCCAGAATTTCACTTTTTATTTTAACTTTTCAGCTTTTTTTTCATAATTTTTTTATCCCGACTTCTTTTGATTTATTGTATGCTTCAATGCAATGGAAGAAATAAAGAATTGGAGACCTATATTACGTCTTCCAACAGAATGTAACGTTTGATTGAATTTCTGGGAAAAAAAGATTTTCTGGATCAAGGCAGTGAATTGCCGCTTGAGACAATCAGACCAAACCTTAGGAATAGCTGGGTGGTCGCTAGCACTTACTAATGAACACCATGGAATTTTGAAAAAGCCACCACAAATGTTCTTTCAGCCCTGTTGAGTGTGGATGAAGAGAAGACAGGTGCTAGGCAAGGGTCATTCCTATCGATGGAGTCATGAAATGTGTGACTTTGGGGACGAACGTAGACCAGCGGATTGTGTACTCTGCCTAATGGCTGCTGTAGTAGAATCTTGGCAAAACTGTTTCCAAAGAGAGAAAAAAAATTGTACAAGGTTTGCTGCAAGATATGGTTGCCCTCACTCTCTGTTATAGGTTTGGAACCATTCCAAGATGCCATATAAGAAGACCAAGGAATTTGTTGGGGTTTAAGCTTCCCTGTAGGAGGAAGCGGGCCTAATTAGAATATTGCCTCCCATAATCCTTTGCAATGGCTTATGGTCATGAACTTTTTCTCACCGCTGTCTTAAAGTGTCCTTACATGGTAGCTCTTAAAAGCTGGCCCACTTGAACAGTCAGCTTTGCGCAGTGGCAGTATCGTAGCCCATGAGGTCAATCCGAGGCGTGATTATTGCTAATTGAAAACTTTACCCAATACCCCGCCATGATGACTTGAAATACAGTCAGCATTGGCAATTTTTGACAGGCTCTAAGGAGACTGAAAGATTGGTTTAATAAAAGTTTATGGCGCCCCATGTCTAGGGCGTGTCTTACGTGACTCCCGTTTCTTCCTGAGCTCTGTTGCACCATTCCTTCCGCTGGCTTCTTAGCATTTCCCTTTTACCTTTCTCTCCCACTGAATCCACTTGTTTCCGGCAGCACACTATTCTCACTCCATGCTACGAATTCCCATCCTTCGGCTCATTGGCCTAGCATTTGCCTTTATGCAAATTGCTCCTTCGCACCCTGAATCCAGCTCAATTATTCACACCTAACCACCTGAAGGCACTAAAATTACTGGTAGCTAAGGAAAAAAACGATCAGCCACGAGGTTTGGTAATCTTTTGTAGCCTTCTATCATTTGGATTATTTATTTGCTCTTCTTTTTTTTTTTTTTAAACTTGCTTTATTATTTCACCACAGCCTAAAGGAAAGGCTTCCCAGCGGGCGTGCCTTTGAATGTACCCGTCATGTCATACTTACCTGGCAGGGGAGCAGTAGCCATGATCCCTAAGGTGGCTCTCCCAGAGTGAGGCTGGTTCATTGCACTCCGTACCAGTTGACCTCTGCGATTTCCTCAAATGTGGGAAACTCGACTGCATAATTTATGGTAGTGGGGGACTGCGTTCGCGCTTTCCCCTGTGTTTGCTTGTTTGACAAAAATAGAGAACTTCACCAATTCTGACAAAGGATAATTTCAGCCACGGCACCCGTCTTCTTTGGCTCTTACTTTCCGCATCAAGCAGGCAGCGACAATCATTTCCTAGGCTTGATCATTTTTATTATCTTTGTTTTCTGGAGACCAGTTTTAAGCCAGAATTTCACTTTTTATTTTAACTTTTCAGCTTTTTTTTCATCATTTTTTTATCCTGACTTCTTTTGATTTATTGTATGCTTCAATGCAATGGAAGAAATAAAGAATTGGAGACCTATATAACGTCTTCCAACAGAACGTAACGTTTGATTGAATTTCTGGGAAAAAAAGATTTTCTGGATCAAGGCAGTGAATTGCCGCTTGAGACAATCAGACCAAACCTTAGGAATAGCTGGGTGGTCGCTAGCACTTACTAATGAACACCATGGAATTTTGAAAAAGCCACCACAAATGTTCTTTCAGCCCTGTTGAGTGTGGATGAAGAGAAGACAGGTGCTAGGCAAGGGTCATTCCTATCGATGGAGTCATGAAATGTGTGACTTTGGGGACGAACGTAGACCAGCGGATTGTGTACTCTGCCTAATGGCTGCTGTAGTAGAATCTTGGCAAAACTGTTTCCAAAGAGAGAAAAAAAATTGTACAAGGTTTGCTGCAAGATATGGTTGCCCTCACTCTCTGTTATAGGTTTGGAACCATTCCAAGATGCCATATAAGAAGACCAAGGAATTTGTTGGGGTTTAAGCTTCCCTGTAGGAGGAAGCGAGCCTAATTAGAATATTGCCTCCCATAATCCTTTGCAATGGCTTATGGTCATGAACTTTTTCTCACCGCGGTCTTAAAGTGTCCTTACATGGTAGCTCTTAAAAGCTGGCCCACTTGAACAGTTAGCTTTGCGCAGTGGCAGTATCGTAGCCCATGAGGTCAATCCGAGGCGTGATTATTGCTAATTGAAAACTTTACCCAATACCCCGCCATGATGACTTGAAATACAGTCAGCATTGGCAATTTTTGACAGGCTCTAAGGAGACTGAAAGATTGGTTTAATAAAAGTTTATGGCGCCCCATGTCTAGGGCGTGTCTTACGTGACTCCCGTTTCTTCCTGAGCTCTGTTGCACCATTCCTTCCGCTGGCTTCTTAGCATTTCCCTTTTACCTTTCTCTCCCACTGAATCCATTTGTTTCCGGCAGCACACTATTCTCACTCCATGCTACGAATTCCCATCCTTCGGCTCATTGGCCTAGCATTTGCCTTTATGCAAATTGCTCCTTCGCACCCTGAATCCAGCTCAATTATTCACACCTAACCACCTGAAGGCACTAAAATTACTGGTAGCTAAGGAAAAAAACGATCAGCCACGAGGTTTGGTAATCTTTTCTAGCCTTCTATCATTTGGATTATTTATTTGCTCTTCTTTTTTTTTTTAAACTTGCTTTATTATTTCACCACAGCCTAAAGGAAAGGCTTCCCAGCGGGCGTGCCTTTGAATGTACCCGTCATGTCATACTTACCTGGCAGGGGAGCAATAGCCATGATCCCTAAGGTGGCTCTCCCAGAGTGAGGCTGGTTCATTGCACTCCGTACCAGTTGACCTCTGCGATTTCCTCAAATGTGGGAAACTCGACTGCATAATTTATGGTAGTGGGGGACTGCGTTCGCGCTTTCCCCTGTGTTTGCTTGTTTGACAAAAATAGAGAGCTTCACCAATTCTGACGAAGGATAATTTCAGCCAGGGCACCCGTCTTCTTTGGCTCTTACTTTCCGCATCAAGCAGGCAGCGACAATCATTTCCTAGGCTTGATCATTTTTATTATCTATGTTTTCTGGAGACCAGTTTTAAGCCAGAATTTCACTTTTTATTTTAACTTTTCAGCTTTTTTTTCATCATTTTTTTATCCTGACTTCTTTTGATTTATTGTATGCTTCAATGCAATGGAAGAAATAAAGAATTGGAGACCTATATTACGTCTTCCAACAGAACGTAACGTTTGATTGAATTTATGGGAAAAAAAGATTTTCTGGATCAAGGCAGTGAATTGCCGCTTGAGACAATCAGACCAAACCTTAGGAATAGCTGGGTGGTCGCTAGCACTTACTAATGAACACCATGGAATTTTGAAAAAGCCACCACAAATGTTCTTTCAGCCCTGTTGAGTGTGGATGAAGAGAAGACAGGTGCTAGGCAAGGGTCATTCCTATCGATGGAGTCATGAAATGTGTGACTTTGGGGACGAACGTAGACCAGCGGATTGTGTACTCTGCCTAATGGCTGCTGTAGTAGAATCTTGGCAAAACTGTTTCCAAAGAGAGAAAAAAAATTGTACAAGGTTTGCTGCAAGATATGGTTGCCCTCACTCTCTGTTATAGGTTTGGAACCATTCCAAGATGCCATATAAGAAGACCAAGGAATTTGTTGGGGTTTAAGCTTCCCTGTAGGAGGAAGCGGGCCTAATTAGAATATTGCCTCCCATAATCCTTTGCAATGGCTTATGGTCATGAACTTTTTCTCACCGCTGTCTTAAAGTGTCCTTACGTGGTAGCTCTTAAAAGCTGGCCCACTTGAACAGTTAGCTTTGCGCAGTGGCAGTATCGTAGCCCATGAAGTCAATCCGAGGCGTGATTATTGCTAATTGAAAACTTTACTCAATACCCCGCCATGATGACTTGAAACACAGTCAGCATTGGCAATTTTGACAGGCTCTAAGGAGACTGAAAGATTGGTTTAATAAAATTTTATGGCGCCCCATGTCCAGGGCGTGTCTTACGTGACTCCCGTTTCTTCCTGAGCTCTGTTGCACCATTCCTTCCGCTGGCTTCTTAGCATTTCCCTTTTACCTTTCTCTCCCACTGAATCCACTTGTTTCCGGCAGCACACTATTCTCACTCCATGCTACGAATTCCCATCCTTCGGCTCATTGGCCTAGCATTTGCCTTTATGCAAATTGCTCCTTCGCACCCTGAATCCAGCTCAATTATTCACACCTAACCACCTGAAGGCACTAAAATTACTGGTAGCTAAGGAAAACAACGATCAGCCACGAGGTTTGGTAATCTTTTGTAGCCTTCTATCATTTGGATTATTTATTTGCTCTTCTTTTTTTTTTTTTTTTACTTGCTTTATTATTTCACCACAGCCTAAAGGAAAGGCTTCCCAGCGGGCGTGCCTTTGAATGTACCCGTCATGTCATACTTACCTGGCAGGGGAGCAATAGCCATGATCCCTAAGGTGGCTCTCCCAGAGTGAGGCTGGTTCATTGCACTCCGTACCAGTTGACCTCTGCGATTTCCTCAAATGTGGGAAAATCGACTGCATAATTTATGGTAGTGGGGGACTGCGTTCGCGCTTTCCCCTGTGTTTGCTTGTTTGACAAAAATAGAGAACTTCACCAATTCTGACGAAGGATAATTTCAGCCACGGCACCCGTCTTCTTTGGCTCTTACTTTCCGCATCAAGCAGGCAGCGACAATCATTTCCTAGGCTTGATCATTTTTATTATCTTTGTTTTCTGGAGACCAGTTTTAAGCCAGAATTTCAATTTTTATTTTAACTTTTCAGCTTTTTTTTCATCATTTTTTTATCCTGACTTCTTTTGATTTATTGTATGCTTCAATGCAATGGAAGAAATAAAGAATTGGAGACCTATATTACGTCTTCCAACAGAACGTAACGTTTGATTGAATTTATGGGAAAAAAAGATTTTCTGGATCAAGGCAGTGAATTGCCGCTTGAGACAATCAGACCAAACCTTAGGAATAGCTGGGTGGTCGCTAGCACTTACTAATGAACACCATGGAATTTTGAAAAAGCCACCACAAATGTTCTTTCAGCCCTGTTGAGTGTGGATGAAGAGAAGACAGGTGCTAGGCAAGGGTCATTCCTATCGATGGAGTCATGAAATGTGTGACTTTGGGGACGAACGTAGACCAGCGGATTGTGTACTCTGCCTAATGGCTGCTGTAGTAGAATCTTGGCAAAACTGTTTCCAAAGAGAGAAAAAAAATTGTACAAGGTTTGCTGCAAGATATGGTTGCCCTCACTCTCTGTTATAGGTTTGGAACCATTCCAAGATGCCATATAAGAAGACCAAGGAATTTGTTGGGGTTTAAGCTTCCCTGTAGGAGGAAGCGGGCCTAATTAGAATATTGCCTCCCATAATCCTTTGCAATGGCTTATGGTCATGAACTTTTTCTCACCGCTGTCTTAAAGTGTCCTTACATGGTAGCTCTTAAAAGCTGGCCCACTTGAACAGTTAGCTTTGCGCAGTGGCAGTATCGTAGCCCATGAGGTCAATCCGAGGCGTGATTATTGCTAATTGAAAACTTTACCCAATACCCCGCCATGATGACTTGAAATACAGTCAGCATTGGCAATTTTTGACAGGCTCTAAGGAGACTGAAAGATTGGTTTAATAAAAGTTTATGGCGCCCCATGTCCAGGGCGTGTCTTACGTGACTCCCATTTCTTCCTGAGCTCTGTTGCACCATTCCTTCCGCTGGCTTCTTAGCATTTCCCTTTTACCTTTCTCTCCCACTGAATCCACTTGTTTCCGGCAGCACAATATTCTCACTCCATGCTACGAATTCCCATCCTTCGGCTCATTGGCCTAGCATTTGCCTTTATGCAAATTGCTCCTTCGCACCCTGAATCCAGCTCAATTATTCACACCTAACCACCTGAAGGCACTAAAATTACTGGTAGCTAAGGAAAACAACGATCAGCCACGAGGTTTGGTAATCTTTTGTAGCCTTCTATCATTTGGATTATTTATTTGCTCTTCTTTTTTCTTTTTTTTTTTACTTGCGTTATTATTTCACCACAGCCTAAAGGAAAGGCTTCCCAGCGGGCGTGCCTTTGAATGTACCTATCATGTCATACTTACCTGGCAGGGGAGCAATAGCCATGATCCCTAAGGTGGCTCTCCCAGAGTGAGGCTGGTTCATTGCACTCCGTACCAGTTGACCTCTGCGATTTCCTCAAATGTGGGAAAATCGACTGCATAATTTGTGGTAGTGGGGGACTGCGTTCGCGCTTTCCCCTGTGTTTGCTTGTTTGACAAAAATAGAGAATTTCACCAATTCTGACGAAGGATAATTTCAGCCACGGCACCCGTCTTCTTTGGCTCTTACTTTCCGCATCAAGCAGGCAGCGACAATCATTTCCTAGGCTTGATCATTTTTATTATCTTTGTTTTCTGGAGACCAGTTTTAAGCCAGAATTTCACTTTTTATTTTAACTTTTCAGCTTTTTTTTCATCATTTTTTTATCCTGACTTCTTTTGATTTATTGTATGCTTCAATGCAATGGAAGAAATAAAGAATTGGAGACCTATATTACGTCTTCCAACAGAACGTAACGTTTGATTGAATTTATGGGAAAAAAAGATTTTCTGGATCAAGGCAGTGAATTGCCGCTTGAGACAATCAGACCAAACCTTAGGAATAGCTGGGTGGTCGCTAGCACTTACTAATGAACACCATGGAATTTTGAAAAAGCCACCACAAATGTTCTTTCAGCCCTGTTGAGTGTGGATGAAGAGAAGACAGGTGCTAGGCAAGGGTCATTCCTATCGATGGAGTCATGAAATGTGTGACTTTGGGGACGAACGTAGACCAGCGGATTGTGTACTCTGCCTAATGGCTGCTGTAGTAGAATCTTGGCAAAACTGTTTCCAAAGAGAGAAAAAAAATTGTACAAGGTTTGCTGCAAGATATGGTTGCCCTCACTCTCTGTTATAGGTTTGGAACCATTCCAAGATGCCATATAAGAAGACCAAGGAATTTGTTGGGGTTTAAGCTTCCCTGTAGGAGGAAGCGGGCCTAATTAGAATATTGCCTCCCATAATCCTTTGCAATGGCTTATGGTCATGAACTTTTTCTCACCGCTGTCTTAAAGTTTCCTTACATGGTAGCTCTTAAAAGCTGGCCCACTTGAACAGTTAGCTTTGCGCAGTGGCAGTATCGTAGCCCATGAGGTCAATCCGAGGCGTGATTATTGCTAATTGAAAACTTTACCCAATACCCCGCCATGATGACTTGAAATACAGTCAGCATTGGCAATTTTTGACAGGCTCTAAGGAGACTGAAAGATTGGTTTAATAAAAGTTTATGGCGCCCCATGTCCAGGGCGTGTCTTACGTGACTCCCGTTTCTTCCTGAGCTCTGTTGCACCATTCCTTCCGCTGGCTTCTTAGCATTTCCCTTTTACCTTTCTCTCCCACTGAATCCATTTGTTTCCGGCAGCACACTATTCTCACTCCATGCTACGAATTCCCATCCTTCGGCTCATTGGCCTAGTATTTGCCTTTATGCAAATTGCTCCTTCGCACCCTGAATCCAGCTCAATTATTCACACCTAACCACCTGAAGGCACTAAAATTACTGGTAGCTAAGGAAAAAAACGATCAGCCACGAGGTTTGGTAATGTTTTCTAGCCTTCTATCATTTGGATTATTTATTTGCTCTTCTTTTTTTTTTTTTTTTAACTTGCTTTATTATTTCACCACAGCCTAAAGGAAAGGCTTCCCAGCGGGCGTGCCTTTGAATGTACCCGTCATGTCATACTTACCTGGCAGGGGAGCAATAGCCATGATCCCTAAGGTGGCTCTCCCAGAGTGAGGCTGGTTCATTGCACTCCGTACCAGTTGACCTCTGCGATTTCCTCAAATGTGGGAAAATCGACTGCATAATTTATGGTAGTGGGGGACTGCGTTCGCGCTTTCCCCTGTGTTTGCTTGTTTGACAAAAATAGAGAACTTCACCAATTCTGACGAAGGATAATTTCAGCCACGGCACCCGTCTTCTTTGGCTCTTACTTTCCGCATCAAGCAGGCAGCGACAATCATTTCCTAGGCTTGATCATTTTTATTATCTTTGTTTTCTGGAGACCAGTTTTAAGCCAGAATTTCACTTTTTATTTTAACTTTTCAGCTTTTTTTTCATCATTTTTTTATCCTGACTTCTTTTGATTTATTGTATGCTTCAATGCAATGGAAGAAATAAAGAATTGGAGACCTATATAACGTCTTCCAACAGAACGTAACGTTTGATTGAATTTCTGGGAAAAAAAGATTTTCTGGATCAAGGCAGTGAATTGCCGCTTGAGACAATCAGACCAAACCTTAGGAATAGCTGGGTGGTCGCTAGCACTTACTAATGAACACCATGGAATTTTGAAAAAGCCACCACAAATGTTCTTTCAGCCCTGTTGAGTGTGGATGAAGAGAAGACAGGTGCTAGGCAAGGGTCATTCCTATCGATGGAGTCATGAAATGTGTGACTTTGGGGACGAACGTAGACCAGCGGATTGTGTACTCTGCCTAATGGCTGTTGTAGTAGAATCTTGGCAAAACTGTTTCCAAAGAGAGAAAAAAAATTGTACAAGGTTTGCTGCAAGATATGGTTGCCCTCACTCTCTGTTATAGGTTTGGAACCATTCCAAGATGCCATATAAGAAGACCAAGGAATTTGTTGGGGTTTAAGCTTCCCTGTAGGAGGAAGCGGGCCTAATTAGAATATTGCCTCCCATAATCCTTTGCAATGGCTTATGGTCATGAACTTTTTCTCACCGCTGTCTTAAAGTTTCCTTACATGGTAGCTCTTAAAAGCTGGCCCACTTGAACAGTTAGCTTTGCGCAGTGGCAGTATCGTAGCCCATGAGGTCAATCCGAGGCGTGATTATTGCTAATTGAAAACTTTACCCAATACCCCGCCATGATGACTTGAAATACAGTCAGCATTGGCAATTTTTGACAGGCTCTAAGGAGACTGAAAGATTGGTTTAATAAAAGTTTATGGTGCCCCATGTCCAGGGCGTGTCTTACGTGACTCCCATTTCTTCCTGAGCTCTGTTGCACCATTCCTTCCGCTGGCTTCTTAGCATTTCCCTTTTACCTTTCTCTCCCACTGAATCCACTTGTTTCCGGCAGCACACTATTCTCACTCCATGCTACGAATTCCCATCCTTCGGCTCATTGGCCTAGCATTTGCCTTTATGCAAATTGCTCCTTCGCACCCTGAATCCAGCTCAATTATTCACACCTAACCACCTGAAGGCACTAAAATTACTGGTAGCTAAGGAAAACAACGATCAGCCACGAGGTTTGGTAATCTTTTGTAGCCTTCTATCATTTGGATTATTTATTTGCTCTTCTTTTTTCTTTTTTTTTTTACTTGCGTTATTATTTCACCACAGCCTAAAGGAAAGGCTTCCCAGCGGGCGTGCCTTTGAATGTACCTATCATGTCATACTTACCTGGCAGGGGAGCAATAGCCATGATCCCTAAGGTGGCTCTCCCAGAGTGAGGCTGGTTCATTGCACTCCGTACCAGTTGACCTCTGCGATTTCCTCAAATGTGGGAAAATCGACTGCATAATTTATGGTAGTGGGGGACTGCGTTCGCGCTTTCCCCTGTGTTTGCTTGTTTGACAAAAATAGAGAATTTCACCAATTCTGACGAAGGATAATTTCAGCCACGGCACCCGTCTTCTTTGGCTCTTACTTTCCGCATCAAGCAGGCAGCGACAATCATTTCCTAGGCTTGATCATTTTTATTATCTTTGTTTTCTGGAGACCAGTTTTAAGCCAGAATTTCACTTTTTATTTTAACTTTTCAGCTTTTTTTTCATCATTTTTTTATCCTGACTTCTTTTGATTTATTGTATGCTTCAATGCAATGGAAGAAATAAAGAATTGGAGACCTATATTACGTCTTCCAACAGAACGTAACGTTTGATTGAATTTATGGGAAAAAAAGATTTTCTGGATCAAGGCAGTGAATTGCCGCTTGAGACAATCAGACCAAACCTTAGGAATAGCTGGGTGGTCGCTAGCACTTACTAATGAACACCATGGAATTTTGAAAAAGCCACCACAAATGTTCTTTCAGCCCTGTTGAGTGTGGATGAAGAGAAGACAGGTGCTAGGCAAGGGTCATTCCTATCGATGGAGTCATGAAATGTGTGACTTTGGGGACGAACGTAGACCAGCGGATTGTGTACTCTGCCTAATGGCTGCTGTAGTAGAATCTTGGCAAAACTGTTTCCAAAGAGAGAAAAAAAATTGTACAAGGTTTGCTGCAAGATATGGTTGCCCTCACGCTCTGTTATAGGTTTGGAACCATTCCAAGATGCCATATAAGAAGACCAAGGAATTTGTTGGGGTTTAAGCTTCCCTGTAGGAGGAAGCGGGCCTAATTAGAATATTGCCTCCCATAATCCTTTGCAATGGCTTATGGTCATGAACTTTTTCTCACCGCTGTCTTAAAGTTTCCTTACATGGTAGCTCTTAAAAGCTGGCCCACTTGAACAGTTAGCTTTGCGCAGTGGCAGTATCGTAGCCCATGAGGTCAATCCGAGGCGTGATTATTGCTAATTGAAAACTTTACCCAATACCCCGCCATGATGACTTGAAATACAGTCAGCATTGGCAATTTTTGACAGGCTCTAAGGAGACTGAAAGATTGGTTTAATAAAAGTTTATGGCGCCCCATGTCCAGGGCGTGTCTTACGTGACTCCCGTTTCTTCCTGAGCTCTGTTGCACCATTCCTTCCGCTGGCTTCTTAGCATTTCCCTTTTACCTTTCTCTCCCACTGAATCCATTTGTTTCCGGCAGCACACTATTCTCACTCCATGCTACGAATTCCCATCCTTCGGCTCATTGGCCTAGCATTTGCCTTTATGCAAATTGCTCCTTCGCACCCTGAATCCAGCTCAATTATTCACACCTAACCACCTGAAGGCACTAAAATTACTGGTAGCTAAGGAAAAAAACGATCAGCCACGAGGTTTGGTAATGTTTTCTAGCCTTCTATCATTTGGATTATTTATTTGCTCTTCTTTTTTAACTTGCTTTATTATTTCACCACAGCCTAAAGGAAAGGCTTCCCAGCGGGCGTGCCTTTGAATGTACCCGTCATGTCATACTTACCTGGCAGGGGAGCAATAGCCATGATCCCTAAGGTGGCTCTCCCAGAGTGAGGCTGGTTCATTGCACTCCGTACCAGTTGATCTCTGCGATTTCCTCAAATGTGGGAAAATCGACTGCATAATTTATGGTAGTGGGGGACTGCATTCGCGCTTTCCCCTGTGTTTGCTTGTTTGACAAAAATAGAGAACTTCACCAATTCTGACGAAGGATAATTTCAGCCACGGCACCCATCTTCTTTGGCTCTTACTTTCCGCATCAAGCAGGCAGCGACAATCATTTCCTAGGCTTGATCATTTTTATTATCTATGTTTTCTGGAGACCAGTTTTAAGCCAGAATTTCACTTTTTATTTTAACTTTTCAGCTTTTTTTTCATCATTTTTTTATCCTGACTTCTTTTGATTTATTGTATGCTTCAATGCAATGGAAGAAATAAAGAATTGGAGACCTATATTACGTCTTCCAACAGAACGTAACGTTTGATTGAATTTCTGGGAAAAAAAGATTTTCTGGATCAAGGCAGTGAATTGCCGCTTGAGACAATCAGACCAAACCTTAGGAATAGCTGGCTGGTCGCTAGCACT
The DNA here is from genome assembly GCF_036172605.1 of Pelobates fuscus. NCBI lineage: Eukaryota > Metazoa > Chordata > Amphibia > Anura > Pelobatidae > Pelobates > Pelobates fuscus. The sequence continues at coordinate 352,709,746 of NC_086318.1, read as the reverse complement.
TACTAATGAACACCATGGAATTTTGAAAAAGCCACCACAAATGTTCTTTCAGCCCTGTTGAGTGTGGATGAAGAGAAGACAGGTGCTAGGCAAGGGTCATTCCTATCGATGGAGTCATGAAATGTGTGACTTTGGGGACGAACGTAGACCAGCGGATTGTGTACTCTGCCTAATGGCTGCTGTAGTAGAATCTTGGCAAAACTGTTTCCAAAGAGAGAAAAAAAATTGTACAAGGTTTGCTGCAAGATATGGTTGCCCTCACTCTCTGTTATAGGTTTGGAACCATTCCAAGATGCCATATAAGAAGACCAAGGAATTTGTTGGGGTTTAAGCTTCCCTGTAGGAGGAAGCGGGCCTAATTAGAATATTGCCTCCCATAATCCTTTGCAATGGCTTATGGTCATGAACTTTTTCTCACCGCTGTCTTAAAGTGTCCTTACATGGTAGCTCTTAAAAGCTGGCCCACTTGAACAGTTAGCTTTGCGCAGTGGCAGTATCGTAGCCCATGAGGTCAATCCGAGGCGTGATTATTGCTATTTGAAAACTTTACCCAATACCCCGCCATGATGACTTGAAATACAGTCAGCATTGGCAATGTTTGACAGGCTCTAAGGAGACTGAAAGATTGGTTTAATAAAAGTTTATGGCGCCCCATGTCTAGGGCGTGTCTGACGTGACTCCCGTTTCTTCCTGAGCTCTGTTGCACCATTCCTTCCGCTGGCTTCTTAGCATTTCCCTTTTACCTTTCTCTCCCACTGAATCCATTTGTTTCCGGCAGCACACTATTCTCACTCCATGCTACGAATTCCCATCCTTCGGCTCATTGGCCTAGCATTTGCCTTTATGCAAATTGCTCCTTCGCACCCTGAATCCAGCTCAATTATTCACACCTAACCACCTGAAGGCACTAAAATTACTGGTAGCTAAGGAAAAAAACGATCAGCCACGAGGTTTGGTAATCTTTTCTAGCCTTCTATCATTTGGATTATTTATTTGCTCTTCTTTTTTTTTTTTTTAAACTTGCTTTATTATTTCACCACAGCCTAAAGGAAAGGCTTCCCAGCGGGCGTGCCTTTGAATGTACCCGTCATGTCATACTTACCTGGCAGGGGAGCAATAGCCATGATCCCTAAGGTGGCTCTCCCAGAGTGAGGCTGGTTCATTGCACTCCGTACCAGTTGACCTCTGCGATTTCCTCAAATGTGGGAAACTCGACTGCATAATTTATGGTAGTGGGGGGCTGCGTTTGCGCTTTCCCCTGTGTTTGCTTGTTTGACAAAAATAGAGAGCTTCACCAATTCTGACGAAGGATAATTTCAGCCAGGGCACCCGTCTTCTTTGGCTCTTACTTTCCGCATCAAGCAGGCAGCGACAATCATTTCCTAGGCTTGATCATTTTTATTATCTATGTTTTCTGGAGACCAGTTTTAAGCCAGAATTTCACTTTTTATTTTAACTTTTCAGCTTTTTTTTCATCATTATTTTATCCTGACTTCTTTTGTTTATTGTATGCTTCAATGCAATGGAAGAAATAAAGAATTGGAGACCTATATTACGTCTTCCAACAGAACGTAACGTTTGATTGAATTTATGGGAAAAAAAGATTTTCTGGATCAAGGCAGTGAATTGCCGCTTGAGACAATCAGACCAAACCTTAGGAATAGCTGGGTGGTCGCTAGCACTTACTAATGAACACCATGGAATTTTGAAAAAGCCACCACAAATGTTCTTTCAGCCCTGTTGAGTGTGGATGAAGAGAAGACAGGTGCTAGGCAAGGGTCATTCCTATCGATGGAGTCATGAAATGTGTGACTTTGGGGACGAACGTAGACCAGCGGATTGTGTACTCTGCCTAATGGCTGCTGTAGTAGAATCTTGGCAAAACTGTTTCCAAAGAGAGAAAAAAAATTGTACAAGGTTTGCTGCAAGATATGGTTGCCCTCACTCTCTGTTATAGGTTTGGAACCATTCCAAGATGCCATATAAGAAGACCAAGGAATTTGTTGGGGTTTAAGCTTCCCTGTAGGAGGAAGCGGGCCTAATTAGAATATTGCCTCCCATAATCCTTTGCAATGGCTTATGGTCATGAACTTTTTCTCACCGCTGTCTTAAAGTTTCCTTACATGGTAGCTCTTAAAAGCTGGCCCACTTGAACAGTTAGCTTTGCGCAGTGGCAGTATCGTAGCCCATGAGGTCAATCCGAGGCGTGATTATTGCTAATTGAAAACTTTACCCAATACCCCGCCATGATGACTTGAAATACAGTCAGCATTGGCAATTTTTGACAGGCTCTAAGGAGACTGAAAGATTGGTTTAATAAAAGTTTATGGCGCCCCATGTCCAGGGCGTGTCTTACGTGACTCCCATTTCTTCCTGAGCTCTGTTGCACCATTCCTTCCGCTGGCTTCTTAGCATTTCCCTTTTACCTTTCTCTCCCACTGAATCCACTTGTTTCCGGCAGCACACTATTCTCACTCCATGCTACGAATTCCCATCCTTCGGCTCATTGGCCTAGCATTTGCCTTTATGCAAATTGCTCCTTCGCACCCTGAATCCAGCTCAATTATTCACACCTAACCACCTGAAGGCACTAAAATTACTGGTAGCTAAGGAAAACAACGATCAGCCACGAGGTTTGGTAATCTTTTGTAGCCTTCTATCATTTGGATTATTTATTTGCTCTTCTTTTTTCTTTTTTTTTTTACTTGCGTTATTATTTCACCACAGCCTAAAGGAAAGGCTTCCCAGCGGGCGTGCCTTTGAATGTACCTATCATGTCATACTTACCTGGCAGGGGAGCAATAGCCATGATCCCTAAGGTGGCTCTCCCAGAGTGAGGCTGGTTCATTGCACTCCGTACCAGTTGACCTCTGCGATTTCCTCAAATGTGGGAAAATCGACTGCATAATTTATGGTAGTGGGGGACTGCGTTCGCGCTTTCCCCTGTGTTTGCTTGTTTGACAAAAATAGAGAATTTCACCAATTCTGACGAAGGATAATTTCAGCCACGGCACCCGTCTTCTTTGGCTCTTACTTTCCGCATCAAGCAGGCAGCGACAATCATTTCTTAGGCTTGATCATTTTTATTATCTTTGCTTTCTGGAGACCAGTTTTAAGCCAGAATTTCACTTTTTATTTTAACTCTTCAGCTTTTTTTTCATCATTTTTTTATCCTGACTTCTTTTGATTTATTGTATGCTTCAATGCAATGGAAGAAATAAAGAATTGGAGACCTATATTACGTCTTCCAACAGAACGTAACGTTTGATTGAATTTATGGGAAAAAAAGATTTTCTGGATCAAGGCAGTGAATTGCCGCTTGAGACAATCAGACCAAACCTTAGGAATAGCTGGGTGGTCGCTAGCACTTACTAATGAACACCATGGAATTTTGAAAAAGCCACCACAAATGTTCTTTCAGCCCTGTTGAGTGTGGATGAAGAGAAGACAGGTGCTAGGCAAGGGTCATTCCTATCGATGGAGTCATGAAATGTGTGACTTTGGGGACGAACGTAGACCAGCGGATTGTGTACTCTGCCTAATGGCTGCTGTAGTAGAATCTTGGCAAAACTGTTTCCAAAGAGAGAAAAAAAATTGTACAAGGTTTGCTGCAAGATATGGTTGCCCTCACTCTCTGTTATAGGTTTGGAACCATTCCAAGATGCCATATAAGAAGACCAAGGAATTTGTTGGGGTTTAAGCTTCCCTGTAGGAGGAAGCGGGCCTAATTAGAATATTGCCTCCCATAATCCTTTGCAATGGCTTATGGTCATGAACTTTTTCTCACCGCTGTCTTAAAGTTTCCTTACATGGTAGCTCTTAAAAGCTGGCCCACTTGAACAGTTAGCTTTGCGCAGTGGCAGTATCGTAGCCCATGAGGTCAATCCGAGGCGTGATTATTGCTAATTGAAAACTTTACCCAATACCCCGCCATGATGACTTGAAATACAGTCAGCATTGGCAATTTTTGACAGGCTCTAAGGAGACTGAAAGATTGGTTTAATAAAAGTTTATGGCGCCCCATGTCCAGGGCGTGTCTTACGTGACTCCCGTTTCTTCCTGAGCTCTGTTGCACCATTCCTTCCGCTGGCTTCTTAGCATTTCCCTTTTACCTTTCTCTCCCACTGAATCCATTTGTTTCCGGCAGCACACTATTCTCACTCCATGCTACGAATTCCCATCCTTCGGCTCATTGGCCTAGCATTTGCCTTTATGCAAATTGCTCCTTCGCACCCTGAATCCAGCTCAATTATTCACACCTAACCACCTGAAGGCACTAAAATTACTGGTAGCTAAGGAAAAAAACGATCAGCCACGAGGTTTGGTAATGTTTTCTAGCCTTCTATCATTTGGATTATTTATTTGCTCTTCTTTTTTTTTTTTTTTAACTTGCTTTATTATTTCACCACAGCCTAAAGGAAAGGCTTCCCAGCGGGCGTGCCTTTGAATGTACCCGTCATGTCATACTTACCTGGCAGGGGAGCAATAGCCATGATCCCTAAGGTGGCTCTCCCAGAGTGAGGCTGGTTCATTGCACTCCGTACCAGTTGACCTCTGCGATTTCCTCAAATGTGGGAAAATCGACTGCATAATTTATGGTAGTGGGGGACTGCGTTCGCGCTTTCCCCTGTGTTTGCTTGTTTGACAAAAATAGAGAACTTCACCAATTCTGACGAAGGATAATTTCAGCCACGGCACCCGTCTTCTTTGGCTCTTACTTTCCGCATCAAGCAGGCAGCGACAATCATTTCCTAGGCTTGATCATTTTTATTATCTTTGTTTTCTGGAGACCAGTTTTAAGCCAGAATTTCACTTTTTATTTTAACTTTTCAGCTTTTTTTTCATCATTTTTTTATCCTGACTTCTTTTGATTTATTGTATGCTTCAATGCAATGGAAGAAATAAAGAATTGGAGACCTATATAACGTCTTCCAACAGAACGTAACGTTTGATTGAATTTCTGGGAAAAAAAGATTTTCTGGATCAAGGCAGTGAATTGCCGCTTGAGACAATCAGACCAAACCTTAGGAATAGCTGGGTGGTCGCTAGCACTTACTAATGAACACCATGGAATTTTGAAAAAGCCACCACAAATGTTCTTTCAGCCCTGTTGAGTGTGGATGAAGAGAAGACAGGTGCTAGGCAAGGGTCATTCCTATCGATGGAGTCATGAAATGTGTGACTTTGGGGACGAACGTAGACCAGCGGATTGTGTACTCTGCCTAATGGCTGCTGTAGTAGAATCTTGGCAAAACTGTTTCCAAAGAGAGAAAAAAAATTGTACAAGGTTTGCTGCAAGATATGGTTGCCCTCACTCTCTGTTATAGGTTTGGAACCATTCCAAGATGCCATATAAGAAGACCAAGGAATTTGTTGGGGTTTAAGCTTCCCTGTAGGAGGAAGCGGGCCTAATTAGAATATTGCCTCCCATAATCCTTTGCAATGGCTTATGGTCATGAACTTTTTCTCACCGCTGTCTTAAAGTTTCCTTACATGGTAGCTCTTAAAAGCTGGCCCACTTGAACAGTTAGCTTTGCGCAGTGGCAGTATCGTAGCCCATGAGGTCAATCCGAGGCGTGATTATTGCTAATTGAAAACTTTACCCAATACCCCGCCATGATGACTTGAAATACAGTCAGCATTGGCAATTTTTGACAGGCTCTAAGGAGACTGAAAGATTGGTTTAATAAAAGTTTATGGCGCCCCATGTCCAGGGCGTGTCTTACGTGACTCCCGTTTCTTCCTGAGCTCTGTTGCACCATTCCTTCCGCTGGCTTCTTAGCATTTCCCTTTTACCTTTCTCTCCCACTGAATCCATTTGTTTCCGGCAGCACACTATTCTCACTCCATGCTACGAATTCCCATCCTTCGGCTCATTGGCCTAGCATTTGCCTTTATGCAAATTGCTCCTTCGCACCCTGAATCCAGCTCAATTATTCACACCTAACCACCTGAAGGCACTAAAATTACTGGTAGCTAAGGAAAAAAACGATCAGCCACGAGGTTTGGTAATGTTTTCTAGCCTTCTATCATTTGGATTATTTATTTGCTCTTCTTTTTTTTTTTTTTTTTACTTGCTTTATTATTTCACCACAGCCTAAAGGAAAGGCTTCCCAGCGGGCGTGCCTTTGAATGTACTCGTCATGTCATACTTACCTGGCAGGGGAGCAATAGCCATGATCCCTAAGGTGGCTCTCCCAGAGTGAGGCTGGTTCATTGCACTCCGTACCAGTTGACCTCTGCGATTTCCTCAAATGTGGGAAAATCGACTGCATAATTTATGGTAGTGGGGGACTGCGTTCGCGCTTTCCCCTGTGTTTGCTTGTTTGACAAAAATAGAGAACTTCACCAATTCTGACGAAGGATAATTTCAGCCACGGCACCCGTCTTCTTTGGCTCTTACTTTCCGCATCAAGCAGGCAGCGACAATCATTTCCTAGGCTTGATCATTTTTATTATCTATGTTTTCTGGAGACCAGTTTTAAGCCAGAATTTCACTTTTTATTTTAACTTTTCAGCTTTTTTTTCATCATTTTTTTATCCTGACTTCTTTTGATTTATTGTATGCTTCAATGCAATGGAAGAAATAAAGAATTGGAGACCTATATTACGTCTTCCAACAGAACGTAACGTTTGATTGAATTTCTGGGAAAAAAAGATTTTCTGGATCAAGGCAGTGAATTGCCGCTTGAGACAATCAGACCAAACCTTAGGACTAGCTGGGTGGTCGCTAGCACTTACTAATGAACACCATGGAATTTTGAAAAAGCCACCACAAATGTTCTTTCAGCCCTGTTGAGTGTGGATGAAGAGAAGACAGGTGCTAGGCAAGGGTCATTCCTATCGATGGAGTCATGAAATGTGTGACTTTGGGGACGAACGTAGACCAGCGGATTGTGTACTCTGCCTAATGGCTGCTGTAGTAGAATCTTGGCAAAACTGTTTCCAAAGAGAGAAAAAAAATTGTACAAGGTTTGCTGCAAGATATGGTTGCCCTCACTCTCTGTTATAGGTTTGGAACCATTCCAAGATGCCATATAAGAAGACCAAGGAATTTGTTGGGGTTTAAGCTTCCCTGTAGGAGGAAGCGGGCCTAATTAGAATATTGCCTCCCATAATCCTTTGCAATGGCTTATGGTCATGAACTTTTTCTCACCGCTGTCTTAAAGTGTCCTTACATGGTAGCTCTTAAAAGCTGGCCCACTTGAACAGTTAGCTTTGCGCAGTGGCAGTATCGTAGCCCATGAGGTCAATCCGAGGCGTGATTATTGCTATTTGAAAACTTTACCCAATACCCCGCCATGATGACTTGAAATACAGTCAGCATTGGCAATGTTTGACAGGCTCTAAGGAGACTGAAAGATTGGTTTAATAAAAGTTTATGGCGCCCCATGTCTAGGGCGTGTCTGACGTGACTCCCGTTTCTTCCTGAGCTCTGTTGCACCATTCCTTCCGCTGGCTTCTTAGCATTTCCCTTTTACCTTTCTCTCCCACTGAATCCATTTGTTTCCGGCAGCACACTATTCTCACTCCATGCTACGAATTCCCATCCTTCGGCTCATTGGCCTAGCATTTGCCTTTATGCACTACCCTGAATCCAGCTCAATTATTCACACCTAACCACCTGAAGGCACTAAAATTACTGGTAGCTAAGGAAAAAAACGATCAGCCACGAGGTTTGGTAATCTTTTCTAGCCTTCTATCATTTGGATTATTTATTTGCTCTTCTTTTTTTTTTTTTAAACTTGCTTTATTATTTCACCACAGCCTAAAGGAAAGGCTTCCCAGCGGGCGTGCCTTTGAATGTACCCGTCATGTCATACTTACCTGGCAGGGGAGCAATAGCCATGATCCCTAAGGTGGCTCTCCCAGAGTGAGGCTGGTTCATTGCACTCCGTACCAGTTGACCTCTGCGATTTCCTCAAATGTGGGAAACTCGACTGCATAATTTATGGTAGTGGGGGGCTGCGTTTGCGCTTTCCCCTGTGTTTGCTTGTTTGACAAAAATAGAGAGCTTCACAAATTCTGACGAAGGATAATTTCAGCCAGGGCACCCGTCTTCTTTGGCTCTTACTTTCCGCATCAAGCAGGCAGCGACAATCATTTCCTAGGCTTGATCATTTTTATTATCTATGTTTTCTGGAGACCAGTTTTAAGCCAGAATTTCACTTTTTATTTTAACTTTTCAGCTTTTTTTTCATCATTATTTTATCCTGACTTCTTTTGATTTATTGTATGCTTCAATGCAATGGAAGAAATAAAGAATTGGAGACCTATATTACGTCTTCCAACAGAACGTAACGTTTGATTGAATTTATGGGAAAAAAAGATTTTCTGGATCAAGGCAGTGAATTGCCGCTTGAGACAATCAGACCAAACCTTAGGAATAGCTGGGTGGTCGCTAGCACTTACTAATGAACACCATGGAATTTTGAAAAAGCCACCACAAATGTTCTTTCAGCCCTGTTGAGTGTGGATGAAGAGAAGACAGGTGCTAGGCAAGGGTCATTCCTATCGATGGAGTCATGAAATGTGTGACTTTGGGGACGAACGTAGACCAGCGGATTGTGTACTCTGCCTAATGGCTGCTGTAGTAGAATCTTGGCAAAACTGGTTCCAAAGAGAGAAAAAAAATTGTACAAGGTTTGCTGCAAGATATGGTTGCCCTCACTCTCTGTTATAGGTTTGGAACCATTCCAAGATGCCATATAAGAAGACCGAGGAATTTGTTGGGGTTTAAGCTTCCCTGTAGGAGGAAGCGGGCCTAATTAGAATATTGCCTCCCATAATCCTTTGCAATGGCTTATGGTCATGAACTTTTTCTCACCGCTGTCTTAAAGTGTCCTTACGTGGTACTCTTAAAAGCTGGCCCACTTGAACAGCTAGCTTTGCGCAGTGGCAGTATTGTAGCCCATGAGGTCAATCCGAGGCGTGATTATTGCTAATTGAAAACTTTACCCAATACCCCGCCATGATGACTTGAAATACAGTCAGCATTGGCAATTTTTGACAGGCTCTAAGGAGACTGAAAGATTGGTTTAATAAAAGTTTATGGCGCCCCATGTCTAGGGCGTGTCTTACGTGACTCCCGTTTCTTCCTGAGCTCTGTTGCACTATTCCTTCCGCTGGCTTCTTAGCATTTCCCTTTTACCTTTCTCTCCCACTGAATTCACTTGTTTCCGGCAGCACACTATTCTCACTACATGCTACGAATTCCCATCCTTCGGCTCATTGGCCTAGCATTTGCCTTTATGCAAATTGCTCCTTCGCACCCTGAATCCAGCTCAATTATTCACACCTAACCACCTGAAGGCACTAAAATTACTGGTAGCTAAGGAAAACAACGATCAGCCACGAGGTTTGGTAATCTTTTGTAGCCTTCTATCATTTGGATTATTTATTTGCTCTTCTTTTTTTTTTTTTTTTTACTTGCTTTATTATTTCACCACAGCCTAAAGGAAAGGCTTCCCAGCGGGCGTGCCTTTGAATGTACCCGTCATGTCATACTTACCTGGCAGGGGAGCAATAGCCATGATCCCTAAGGTGGCTCTCCCAGAGGGAGGCTGGTTCATTGCACTCCGTACCAGTTGTCCTCTGCGATTTCCTCAAATGTGGGAAAATCGACTGCATAATTTATGGTAGTGGGGGACTGCGTTCGCGCTTTCCCCTGTGTTTGCTTGTTTCACAAAAATAGAGAACTTCACCAATTCTGACGAAGGATAATTTCAGCCACGGCACCCGTCTTCTTTGGCTCTTACTTTCCGCATCAAGCAGGCAGCGACAATCATTTCCTAGGCTTGATCATTTTTATTATCTATGTTTTCTGGAGACCAGTTTTAAACCAGAATTTCACTTTTTATTTTAACTTTTCAGCTTTTTTTTCATCATTTTTTTATCCTGACTTCTTTTGATTTATTGTATGCTTCAATGCAATGGAAGAAATAAAGAATTGGAGACCTATATTACGTCTTCCAACAGAACGTAACGTTTGATTGAATTTCTGGGAAAAAAAGATTTTCTGGATCAAGGCAGTGAATTGCCGCTTGAGACAATCAGACCAAACCTTAGGAATAGCTGGGTGGTCGCTAGCACTTACTAATGAACACCATGGAATTTTGAAAAAGCCACCACAAATGTTCTTTCAGCCCTGTTGAGTGTGGATGAAGAGAAGACAGGTGCTAGGCAAGGGTCATTCCTATCGATGGAGTCATGAAATGTGTGACTTTGGGGACGAACGTAGACCAGCGGATTGTGTACTCTGCCTAATGGCTGCTGTAGTAGAATCTTGGCAAAACTGTTTCCAAAGAGAGAAAAAAAATTGTACAAGGTTTGCTGCAAGATATGGTTGCCCTCACTCTCTGTTATAGGTTTGGAACCATTCCAAGATGCCATATAAGAAGACCAAGGAATTTGTTGGGGTTTAAGCTTCCCTGTAGGAGGAAGCGGGCCTAATTAGAATATTGCCTCCCATAATCCTTTGCAATGGCTTATGGTCATGAACTTTTTCTCACCGCTGTCTTAAAGTGTCCTTACATGGTAGCTCTTAAAAGCTGGCCCACTTGAACAGTTAGCTTTGCGCAGTGGCAGTATCGTAGCCCATGAGGTCAATCCGAGGCGTGATTATTGCTATTTGAAAACTTTACCCAATACCCCGCCATGATGACTTGAAATACAGTCAGCATTGGCAATTTTTGACAGGCTCTAAGGAGACTGAAAGATTGGTTTAATAAAAGTTTATGGCGCCCCATGTCTAGGGCGTGTCTGACGTGACTCCCGTTTCTTCCTGAGCTCTGTTGCACCATTCCTTCCGCTGGCTTCTTAGCATTTCCCTTTTACCTTTCTCTCCCACTGAATCCATTTGTTTCCGGCAGCACACTATTCTCACTCCATGCTACGAATTCCCATCCTTCGGCTCATTGGCCTAGCATTTGCCTTTATGCAAATTGCTCCTTCGCACCCTGAATCCAGCTCAATTATTCACACCTAACCACCTGAAGGCACTAAAATTACTGGTAGCTAAGGAAAAAAACGATCAGCCACGAGGTTTGGTAATCTTTTCTAGCCTTCTATCATTTGGATTATTTATTTGCTCTTCTTTTTTTTTTTTTAAACTTGCTTTATTATTTCACCACAGCCTAAAGGAAAGGCTTCCCAGCGGGCGTGCCTTTGAATGTACCCGTCATGTCATACTTACCTGGCAGGGGAGCAATAGCCATGATCCCTAAGGTGGCTCTCCCAGAGTGAGGCTGGTTCATTGCACTCCGTACTAGTTGACCTCTGCGATTTCCTCAAATGTGGGAAACTCGACTGCATAATTTATGGTAGTGGGGGGCTGCGTTCGCGCTTTCCCCTGTGTTTGCTTGTTTGACAAAAATAGAGAGCTTCACCAATTCTGACGAAGGATAATTTCAGCCAGGGCACCCGTCTTCTTTGGCTCTTACTTTCCGCATCAAGCAGGCAGCGACAATCATTTCCTAGGCTTGATCATTTTTATTATCTATGTTTTCTGGAGACCAGTTTTAAGCCAGAATTTCACTTTTTATTTTAACTTTTCAGCTTTTTTTTCATCATTATTTTATCCTGACTTCTTTTGATTTATTGTATGCTTCAATGCAATGGAAGAAATAAAGAATTGGAGACCTATATTACGTCTTCCAACAGAACGTAACGTTTGATTGAATTTATGGGAAAAAAAGATTTTCTGGATCAAGGCAGTGAATTGCCGCTTGAGACAATCAGACCAAACCTTAGGAATAGCTGGGTGGTCGCTAGCACTTACTAATGAACACCATGGAATTTTGAAAAAGCCACCACAAATGTTCTTTCAGCCCTGTTGAGTGTGGATGAAGAGAAGACAGGTGCTAGGCAAGGGTCATTCCTATCGATGGAGTCATGAAATGTGTGACTTTGGGGACGAACGTAGACCAGCGGATTGTGTACTCTGCCTAATGGCTGCTGTAGTAGAATCTTGGCAAAACTGGTTCCAAAGAGAGAAAAAAAATTGTACAAGGTTTGCTGCAAGATATGGTTGCCCTCACTCTCTGTTATAGGTTTGGAACCATTCCAAGATGCCATATAAGAAGACCAAGGAATTTGTTGGGGTTTAAGCTTCCCTGTAGGAGGAAGCGGGCCTAATTAGAATATTGCCTCCCATAATCCTTTGCAATGGCTTATGGTCATGAACTTTTTCTCACCGCTGTCTTAAAGTGTCCTTACATGGTAGCTCTTAAAAGCTGGCCCACTTGAACATTTAGCTTTGCGCAGTGGCAGTATCGTAGCCCATGAGGTCAATCCGAGGCGTGATTATTGCTAATTGAAAACTTTACCCAATACCCCGCCATGATGACTTGAAATACAGTCAGCATTGGCAATTTTTGACAGGCTCTAAGGAGACTGAAAGATTGGTTTAATAAAAGTTTTTGGCGCCCCATGTCCACTGCGTGTCTTACGTGACTCTTGTTTCTTCCTGAGCTCTGTTGCACCATTCCTTCCGCTGGCTTCTTAGCATTTCCCTTTTACCTTTCTCTCCCACTGAATCCACTTGTTTCCGGCAGCACACTATTCTCACTCCATGCTACGAATTCCCATCCTTCGGCTCATTGGCCTAGCATTTGCCTTCATGCAAATTGCTCCTTCGCACCCTGAATCCAGCTCAATTATTCACACCTAACCACCTGAAGGCACTAAAATTACTGGTAGCTAAGGAAAAAAACGATCAGCCACGAGGTTTGGTAATGTTTTCTAGCCTTCTATCATTTGGATTATTTATTTGCTCTTCTTTTTTTTTTTTTTTTAACTTGCTTTATTATTTCACCACAGCCTAAAGGAAAGGCTTCCCAGCGGGCGTGCCTTTGAATGTACCCGTCATGTCATACTTACCTGGCAGGGGAGCAATAGCCATGATCCCTAAGGTGGCTCTCCCAGAGTGAGGCTGGTTCATTGCACTCCGTACCAGTTGATCTCTGCGATTTACTCAAATGTGGGAAAATCGACTGCATAATTTATGGTAGTGGGGGACTGCGTTCGCGCTTTCCCCTGTGTTTGCTTGTTTGACAAAAATAGAGAACTTCACCACTTCTGACGAAGGATAATTTCAGCCACGGCACCCGTCTTCTTTGGCTCTTACTTTCCACATCAAGCAGGCAGCGACAATCATTTCCTAGGTTTGATCATTTTTATTATCTATGTTTTCTGGAGACCAGTTTTAAGCCAGAATTTCACTTTTTATTTTAACTTTTCAGCTTTTTTTTCTACATTTTTTTATCCTGACTTCTTTTGATTTATTGTATGCTTAAATGCAATGGAAGAAATAAAGAATTGGAGACCTATATTACGTCTTCCAACAGAACGTAACGTTTGATTGAATTTCTGGGAAAAAAAGATTTTCTGGATCAAGGCAGTGAATTGCCGCTTGAGACAATCAGACCAAACCTTAGGAATAGCTGGGTGGTCGCTAGCACTTACTAATGAACACCATGGAATTTTGAAAAAGCCACCACAAATGTTCTTTCAGCCCTGTTGAGTGTGGATGAAGAGAAGACAGGTGCTAGGCAAGGGTCATTCCTATCGATGGAGTCATGAAATGTGTGACTTTGGGGACGAACGTAGACCAGCGGATTGTGTACTCTGCCTAATGGCTGCTGTAGTAGAATCTTGGCAAAACTGTTTCCCAAGAGAGAAAAAAAATTGTACAAGGTTTGCTGCAAGATATGGTTGCCCTGGGGGCGGGGCCTGACAGCCAAGATGGCCAGCAGAACATTCTCAGAGCTCCTGCTACACAGAGCGTAATTGCAATAATATCGACCAAACTAGCGGTGATAGTAGCACACGGTGACCGGGACAAGACGCATTATACCCGGACGCACAAAATGATGCCTGTCTGGCAACGGAGCTCCACAGCAAGACCCACATCGGCCATGCGGCTTACACCGGAGCGGGACCTGGTGCCCGGGGGAGGCGGCCGATTCCCCGGCCCGGGAAGCACCCACAAGCGAGAAATCACTGCAGCCCTGCTGCCCCCCCCTTTGGACCGGCGGGGGATATCCCGGTCCTCGCAGGGGACGATTTCCCCCACATCACTACACGAACAAACGGCGACGACCAAACGGGGCCTAACCAAGATGGCGGTACAGGCGCAGCCTGTGACTCTGCATACACTAGCTAAGCCTCCCAGGCATACCCTGGATTTCTTTGACCGGTTGTGCACCCACCTCTGGTTGAAACACACCGACCGGAGACAGCTTTATAAACTGGAGAGAAGAGCGGCAGCAGCGTGGATCCGCCCGGCTACCCGGCGCCACTTACAGGGAAATCCCCCTCGCAAAAGAAGAACGGTCTCCACACGAAAACAAGGGCAAAGCTTCACAGGGCGGGAAACAGTGCCGGGTACCACGGACGCCAAGGCTCAGGACCTCAAGCCTCAGAGGTGGGTCAACCAACACACCAGTATTGCCTGCTGTTCAACGACCCCAGCAACCCGCGATGGGCAAGGAACACCCCCACATATGGACAAACTTAAAGCACGCAGAGATCGGGGGCGCCGATCAGGGACACTCAGTCTCCTACCTTCTCAAAATGGCGGCTCCAGTACTAGCACGGATCTGGGGACATCAGCAGAAGGCTCACAGTACGTGCTTCCAAGCAACATAAGCCTACCCTCCAGGTGTCTGAGATCACAGCAGTCTCTAATCAAACTGGGGATCGGGTGAGAAAGCGGGGGGCTTACGGTGACTGCCCCGAAGACATCTGTTCCTCCTGGCTTACTATTCATCTGGTGGACTCCTGTACTTTTCTTTTTTTCTATTTTTTATTTATTTTTTTTATTTATTTTTTTTAAATGTTTTTATTTTGTGTTGCGTTGAACCCATTTGCTGCCAATCTTCACTGTATCTACCTAGCAAGTGCATATGTCTCTCATAATTCAATTGTCAGGATATGTACCAAGTTTTAAAGCTAAGAATACTTACCCATCCACTGACATACCCTGCATAAGCATGATCCATTCATTTAACATTAAGCAGTAATAGCCAGTAACATCTTGCTAGCACGATGGTTTCTTTTATTTATTTAATTTTTTTTAATTTTTTTTTCAGCTATTAAGCATAGACGACCTAGCATTTTCCTGATCTTTGTTAGCAATGTTATGCCTAGTGATTTGTTCAAATGCATCCAACGCAAGCCCATTACTATAACGGGGTTCTCAACAGCATGTTTCCCTTTGAGGTATCATATAGTCATTATATTATTTTACTTCATTTTATATCTAGTTAGAAATGCCTGTTTAACTATTCCAACCTGAATAACATAAGATGCCTAGCCTATGCCACATGACTTTGTAGCCTCAGACGGTGCTTCAACTTGCACCCATTTAATGCTCCAAGCGAATTGTATGTGGACAAACATTTGACTCCACTCGGAACCTAGACCCAGACCAAAGCGAAGCATGTGTTAGACTGTTACCAATTACCACGTAATAGGCACTATTTTACTAGTTGGTGGGGAATACTATGGCAACCCCAGCCTGTTTAAAATCTTTAGAGAAACTGAGGGCTTACCTGCGCGTACACCTATTAGTCTGTATAAACGTATGTAGGCTTATGT
This sequence comes from Pelobates fuscus, assembly GCF_036172605.1. Taxonomy (NCBI): domain Eukaryota; kingdom Metazoa; phylum Chordata; class Amphibia; order Anura; family Pelobatidae; genus Pelobates; species Pelobates fuscus. Next base: position 352,694,146 of record NC_086318.1, on the reverse strand, counting down.
TAATTCTTAACTTAATCATAATATTATGCACTGTTGCCACTATATTACAGAAGAGGCTAAGCTACTACACTACATGTTGTTTACTACTCGACTTAACCGTATATATATATAAAAATCTGTGCTAGAATTTTCTTGTACCTTTATGTTATAATGTTTGAAATGTGCTAGAGGCTTGCCTTTGGGGTACCTCATAAGCAATTGTTATAAACATATGCACTACAAAAATAAAGAATTAAAAAAAAAAAAAGATATGGTTGCCCTCACTCTCTGTTATAGGTTTGGAACCATTCCAAGATGCCATATAAGAAGACCAAGGAATTTGTTGGGGTTTAAGCTTCCCTGTAGGAGGAAGCGGGCCTAATTAGAATATTGTCTCCCATAATCCTTTGCAATGGCTTATGGTCATGAACTTTTTCTCACCGCTGTCTTAAAGTTTCCTTACATGGTAGCTCTTAAAAGCTGGCCCACTTGAACAGTTAGCTTTGCGCAGTGGCAGTATCGTAGCCCATGAGGTCAATCCGAGGCGTGATTATTGCTAATTGAAAACTTTACCCAATACCCCGCCATGATGACTTGAAATACAGTCAGCATTGGCAATTTTTGACAGGCTCTAAGGAGACTGAAAGATTGGTTTAATAAAAGTTTATGGCGCCCCATGTCCAGGGCGTGTCTTACGTGACTCCCGTTTCTTCCTGAGTTCTGTTGCACCATTCCTTCCGCTGGCTTCTTAGCATTTCCCTTTTACCTTTCTCTCCCACTGAATCCATTTGTTTCCGGCAGCACACTATTCTCACTCCATGCTACGAATTCCCATCCTTCGGCTCATTGGCCTAGCATTTGCCTTTATGCAAATTGCTCCTTCGCACCCTGAATCCAGCTCAATTATTCACACCTAACCACCTGAAGGCACTAAAATTACTGGTAGCTAAGGAAAAAAACGATCAGCCACGAGGTTTGGTAATGTTTTCTAGCCTTCTATCATTTGGATTATTTATTTGCTCTTCTTTTTTTTTTTTTTTTAACTTGCTTTATTATTTCACCACAGCCTAAAGAAAAGGCTTCCCAGCGGGCGTGCCTTTGAATGTACCCATCATGTCATACTTACCTGGCAGGGGAGCAATAGCCATGATCCCTAAGGTGGCTCTCCCAGAGTGAGGTTGGTTCATTGCACTCCGTACCAGTTGACCTCTGCGATTTCCTCAAATGTGGGAAAATCGACTGCATAATTTATGGTAGTGGGGGACTGCGTTCGCGCTTTCTCCTGTGTTTGCTTGTTTGACAAAAATAGAGAACTTCACCAATTCTGACGAAGGATAATTTCAGCCACGGCACCCGTCTTCTTTGGCTCTTACTTTCCGCATCAAGCAGGCAGCGACAATCATTTCCTAGGCTTGATCATTTTTATTATCTATGTTTTCTGGAGACCAGTTTTAAGCCAGAATTTCACTTTTTATTTTAACTTTTCATCTTTTTTTTCATCATTTTTTTATCCCGACTTCTTTTGATTTATTGTATGCTTCAATGCAATGGAAGAAATAAAGAATTGGAGACCTATATTACGTCTTCCAACAGAACGTAACGTTTGATTGAATTTCTGGGAAAAAAAGATTTTCTGGATCAAGGCAGTGAATTGCCGCTTGAGACAATCAGACCAAACCTTAGGAATAGCTGGGTGGTCGCTAGCACTTACTAATGAACACCATGGAATTTTGAAAAAGCCACCACAAATGTTCTTTCAGCCCTGTTGAGTGTGGATGAAGAGAAGACAGGTGCTAGGCAAGGGTCATTCCTATCGATGGAGTCATGAAATGTGTGACTTTGGGGACGAACGTAGACCAGCGGATTGTGTACTCTGCCTAATGGCTGCTGTAGTAGAATCTTGGCAAAACTGTTTCCAAAGAGAGAAAAAAAATTGTACAAGGTTTGCTGCAAGATATGGTTGCCCTCACTCTCTGTTATAGGTTTGGAACCATTCCAAGATGCCATATAAGAAGACCAAGGAATTTGTTGGGGTTTAAGCTTCCCTGTAGGAGGAAGCGGGCCTAATTAGAATATTGCCTCCCATAATCCTTTGCAATGGCTTATGGTCATGAACTTTTTCTCACCGCTGTCTTAAAGTGTCCTTACATGGTAGCTCTTAAAAGCTGGCCCACTTGAACAGTTAGCTTTGCGCAGTGGCAGTATCGTAGCCCATGAGGTCAATCCGAGGCGTGATTATTGCTAATTGAAAACTTTACCCAATACCCCGCCATGATGACTTGAAATACAGTCAGCATTGGCAATTTTTGACAGGCTCTAAGGAGACTGAAAGATTGGTTTAATAAAAGTTTATGGCGCCCCATGTCTAGGGCGTGTCTTACGTGACTCCCGTTTCTTCCTGAGCTCTGTTGCACCATTCCTTCCGCTGGCTTCTTAGCATTTCCCTTTTACCTTTCTCTCCCACTGAATCCACTTGTTTCCGGCAGCACACTATTCTCACTCCATGCTACGAATTCCCATCCTTCGGCTCATTGGCCTAGCATTTGCCTTTATGCAAATTGCTCCTTCGCACCCTGAATCCAGCTCAATTATTCACACCTAACCACCTGAAGGCACTAAAATTACTGGTAGCTAAGGAAAAAAACGATCAGCCACGAGGTTTGGTAATCTTTTGTAGCCTTCTATCATTTGGATTATTTATTTGCTCTTCTTTTTTTTTTTTTTTTTAACTTGCTTTATTATTTCACCACAGCCTAAAGGAAAGGCTTCCCAGCGGGCGTGCCTTTGAATGTACCCGTCATGTCATACTTACCTGGCAGGGGAGCAGTAGCCATGATCCCTAAGGTGGCTCTCCCAGAGTGAGGCTGGTTCATTGCACTCCGTACCAGTTGACCTCTGCGATTTCCTCAAATGTGGGAAACTCGACTGCATAATTTATGGTAGTGGGGGACTGCGTTCGCGCTTTCCCCTGTGTTTGCTTGTTTGACAAAAATAGAGAACTTCACCAATTCTGACAAAGGATAATTTCAGCCACGGCACCCGTCTTCTTTGGCTCTTACTTTCCGCATCAAGCAGGCAGCGACAATCATTTCCTAGGCTTGATCATTTTTATTATCTTTGTTTTCTGGAGACCAGTTTTAAGCCAGAATTTCACTTTTTATTTTAACTTTTCAGCTTTTTTTTCATCATTTTTTTATCCTGACTTCTTTTGATTTATTGTATGCTTCAATGCAATGGAAGAAATAAAGAATTGGAGACCTATATAACGTCTTCCAACAGAACGTAACGTTTGATTGAATTTCTGGGAAAAAAAGATTTTCTGGATCAAGGCAGTGAATTGCCGCTTGAGACAATCAGACCAAACCTTAGGAATAGCTGGGTGGTCGCTAGCACTTACTAATGAACACCATGGAATTTTGAAAAAGCCACCACAAATGTTCTTTCAGCCCTGTTGAGTGTGGATGAAGAGAAGACAGGTGCTAGGCAAGGGTCATTCCTATCGATGGAGTCATGAAATGTGTGACTTTGGGGACGAACGTAGACCAGCGGATTGTGTACTCTGCCTAATGGCTGCTGTAGTAGAATCTTGGCAAAACTGTTTCCAAAGAGAGAAAAAAAATTGTACAAGGTTTGCTGCAAGATATGGTTGCCCTCACTCTCTGTTATAGGTTTGGAACCATTCCAAGATGCCATATAAGAAGACCAAGGAATTTGTTGGGGTTTAAGCTTCCCTGTAGGAGGAAGCGGGCCTAATTAGAATATTGCCTCCCATAATCCTTTGCAATGGCTTATGGTCATGAACTTTTTCTCACCGCTGTCTTAAAGTTTCCTTACATGGTAGCTCTTAAAAGCTGGCCCACTTGAACAGTTAGCTTTGCGCAGTGGCAGTATCGTAGCCCATGAGGTCAATCCGAGGCGTGATTATTGCTAATTGAAAACTTTACCCAATACCCCGCCATGATGACTTGAAATACAGTCAGCATTGGCAATTTTTGACAGGCTCTAAGGAGACTGAAAGATTGGTTTAATAAAAGTTTATGGCGCCCCATGTCCAGGGCGTGTCTTACGTGACTCCCGTTTCTTCCTGAGCTCTGTTGCACCATTCCTTCCGCTGGCTTCTTAGCATTTCCCTTTTACCTTTCTCTCCCACTGAATCCATTTGTTTCCGGCAGCACACTATTCTCACTCCATGCTACGAATTCCCATCCTTCGGCTCATTGGCCTAGCATTTGCCTTTATGCAAATTGCTCCTTCGCACCCTGAATCCAGCTCAATTATTCACACCTAACCACCTGAAGGCACTAAAATTACTGGTAGCTAAGGAAAACAACGATCAGCCACGAGGTTTGGTAATCTTTTCTAGCCTTCTATCATTTGGATTATTTATTTGCTCTTCTTTTTTTACTTGCTTTATTATTTCACCACAGCCTAAAGGAAAGGCTTCCCAGCGGGCGTGCCTTTGAATGTACCCGTCATGTCATACTTACCTGGCAGGGGAGCAATAGCCATGATCCCTAAGGTGGCTCTCCCAGAGTGAGGCTGGTTCATTGCACTCCGTACCAGTTGTCCTCTGCGATTTCCTCAAATGTGGGAAAATCGACTGCATAATTTATGGTAGTGGGGGACTGCGTTCGCGCTTTCCCCTGTGTTTGCTTGTTTGACAAAAATAGAGAACTTCACCAATTCTGACGAAGGATAATTTCAGCCACGGCACCCGTCTTCTTTGGCTCTTACTTTCCGCATCAAGCAGGCAGCGACAATCATTTCCTAGGCTTGATCATTTTTATTATCTTTGTTTTCTGGAGACCAGTTTTAAGCCAGAATTTCACTTTTTATTTTAACTTTTCAGCTTTTTTTTCATCATTTTTTTATCCTGACTTCTTTTGATTTATTGTATGCTTCAATGCAATGGAAGAAATAAAGAATTGGAGACCTATATTACGTCTTCCAACAGAACGTAACGTTTGATTGAATTTCTGGGAAAAAAAGATTTTCTGGATCAAGGCAGTGAATTGCCGCTTGAGACAATCAGACCAAACCTTAGGAATAGCTGGGTGGTCGCTAGCACTTACTAATGAACACCATGGAATTTTGAAAAAGCCACCACAAATGTTCTTTCAGCCCTGTTGAGTGTGGATGAAGAGAAGACAGGTGCTAGGCAAGGGTCATTCCTATCGATGGAGTCATGAAATGTGTGACTTTGGGGACGAACGTAGACCAGCGGATTGTGTACTCTGCCTAATGGCTGCTGTAGTAGAATCTTGGCAAAACTGTTTCCAAAGAGAGAAAAAAAATTGTACAAGGTTTGCTGCAAGATATGGTTGCCCTCACTCTCTGTTATAGGTTTGGAACCATTCCAAGATGCCATATAAGAAGACCAAGGAATTTGTTGGGGTTTAAGCTTCCCTGTAGGAGGAAGCGGGCCTAATTAGAATATTGCCTCCCATAATCCTTTGCAATGGCTTATGGTCATGAACTTTTTCTCACCGCTGTCTTAAAGTGTCCTTACATGGTAGCTCTTAAAAGCTGGCCCACTTGAACAGTTAGCTTTGCGCAGTGGCAGTATCGTAGCCCATGAGGTCAATCCGAGGCGTGATTATTGCTAATTGAAAACTTTACCCAATACCCCGCCATGATGACTTGAAATACAGTCAGCATTGGCAATTTTTGACAGGCTCTAAGGAGACTGAAAGATTGGTTTAATAAAAGTTTATGGCGCCCCATGTCCAGGGCGTGTCTTACGTGACTCCCGTTTCTTCCTGAGCTCTGTTGCACCATTCCTTCCGCTGGCTTCTTAGCATTTCCCTTTTACCTTTCTCTCCCACTGAATCCACTTGTTTCCGGCAGCACACTATTCTCACTCCATGCTACGAATTCCCATCCTTCGGCTCATTGGCCTAGCATTTGCCTTCATGCAAATTGCTCCTTCGCACCCTGAATCCAGCTCAATTATTCACACCTAACCACCTGAAGGCACTAAAATTACTGGTAGCTAAGGAAAACAACGATCAGCCACGAGGTTTGGTAATCTTTTGTAGCCTTCTATCATTTGGATTATTTATTTGCTCTTCTTTTTTTTTTTTTTTTTACTTGCTTTATTATTTCACCACAGCCTAAAGGAAAGGCTTCCCAGTGGGCGTGCCTTTGAATGTACCGGTCATGTCATACTTACCTGGCAGGGGAGCAATAGCCATGATCCCTAAGGTGGCTCTCCCAGAGTGAGGCTGGTTCATTGCACTCCGTACCAGTTGACCTCTGCGATTTCCTCAAATGTGGGAAACTCGACTGCATAATTTATGGTAGTGGGGGACTGCGTTCGCGTTTTCCCCTGTGTTTGCTTGTTTGACAAAAATAGAGAGCTTCACCAATTCTGACGAAGGATAATTTCAGCCAGGGCACCCGTCTTCTTTGGCTCTTACTTTCCGCATCAAGCAGGCAGCGACAATCATTTCCTAGGCTTGATCATTTTTATTATCTATGTTTTCTGGAGACCAGTTTTAAGCCAGAATTTCACTTTTTATTTTAACTTTTCAGCTTTTTTTTCATCATTTTTTTATCCTGACTTCTTTTGATTTATTGTATGCTTCAATGCAATGGAAGAAATAAAGAATTGGAGACCTATATTACGTCTTCCAACAGAACGTAACGTTTGATTGAATTTCTGGGAAAAAAAGATTTTCTGGATCAAGGCAGTGAATTGCCGCTTGAGACAATCAGACCAAACCTTAGGAATAGCTGGGTGGTCGCTAGCACTTACTAATGAACACCATGGAATTTTGAAAAAGCCACCACAAATGTTCTTTCAGCCCTGTTGAGTGTGGATGAAGAGAAGACAGGTGCTAGGCAAGGGTCATTCCTATCGATGGAGTCATGAAATGTGTGACTTTGGGGACGAATGTAGACCAGCGGATTGTGTACTCTGCCTAATGGCTGCTGTAGTAGAATCTTGGCAAAACTGGTTCCAAAGAGAGAAAAAAAATTGTACAAGGTTTGCTGCAAGATATGGTTGCCCTCACTCTCTGTTATAGGTTTGGAACCATTCCAAGATGTCATATAAGAAGACCAAGGAATTTGTTGGGGTTTAAGCTTCCCAGTAGGAGGAAGCGGGCCTAATTAGAATATTGCCTCCCATAACCCTTTGCAATGGCTTATGGTCATGAACTTTTTCTCACCGCTGTCTTAAAGTGTCCTTACATGGTAGCTCTTAAAAGCTGGCCCACTTGAACAGTTAGCTTTGCGCAGTGGCAGTATCGTAGCCCATGAGGTCAATCCGAGGCGTGATTATTGCTAATTGAAAACTTTACCCAATACCCCGCCATGATGACTTGAAATACAGTCAGCATTGGCAATTTTTGACAGGCTCTAAGGAGACTGAAAGATTGGTTTAATAAAAGTTTATGGCGCCCCATGTCCAGGGCGTGTCTTACGTGACTCCCGTTTCTTCCTGAGCTCTGTTGCACCATTCCTTCCGCTGGCTTCTTAGCATTTCCCTTTTACCTTTCTCTCCCACTGAATCCATTTGTTTCCGGCAGCACACTATTCTCACTCCATGCTACGAATTCCCATCCTTCGGCTCATTGGCCTGGCATTTGCCTTTATGCAAATTGCTCCTTCGCACCCTGAATCCAGCTCAATTATTCACACCTAACCACCTGAAGGCACTAAAATTACTGGTAGCTAAGGAAAACAACGATCAGCCACGAGGTTTGGTAATCTTTTGTAGCCTTCTATCATTTGGATTATTTATTTGCTCTTCTTTTTTTTTTTTTTTTACTTGCTTTATTATTTCACCACAGCCTAAAGGAAAGGCTTCCCAGCGGGCGTGCCTTTGAATGTACCCGTCATGTCATACTTACCTGGCAGGGGAGCGATAGCCATGATCCCTAAGGTGGCTCTCCCAGAGTGAGGCTGGTTCATTGCACTCTGTACCAGTTGGCCTCTGCGATTTCCTCAAATGTGGGAAAATCGACTGCATAATTTATGGTAGTGGGGGACTGCGTTCGCGCTTTCCCCTGTGTTTGCTTGTTTGACAAAAATAGAGAACTTCACCAATTCTGACGAAGGATAATTTCAGCCACGGCACCCGTCTTCTTTGGCTCTTACTTTCCGCATCAAGCAGGCAGCGACAATCATTTCCTAGGCTTGATCATTTTTATTATCTATGTTTTCTGGAGACCAGTTTTAAGCCAGAATTTCACTTTTTATTTTAACTTTTCAGCTTTTTTTTCATCATTTTTTTATCCTGACTTCTTTTGATTTATTGTATGCTTCAATGCAATGGAAGAAATAAAGAATTGGAGACCTATATTACGTCTTCCAACAGAACGTAACGTTTGATTGAATTTCTGGGAAAAAAAGATTTTCTGGATCAAGGCAGTGAATTGCCGCTTGAGACAATCAGACCAAACCTTAGGAATAGCTGGGTGGTCGCTAGCACTTACTAATGAACACCATGGAATTTTGAAAAAGCCACCACAAATGTTCTTTCAGCCCTGTTGAGTGTGGATGAAGAGAAGACAGGTGCTAGGCAAGGGTCATTCCTATCGATGGAGTCATGAAATGTGTGACTTTGGGGACGAACGTAGACCAGCGGATTGTGTACTCTGCCTAATGGCTGCTGTAGTAGAATCTTGGCAAAACTGTTTCCAAAGAGAGAAAAAAAATTGTACAAGGTTTGCTGCAAGATATGGTTGCCCTCACTCTCTGTTATAGGTTTGGAACCATTCCAAGATGCCATATAAGAAGACCAAGGAATTTGTTGGGGTTTAAGCTTCCCTGTAGGAGGAAGCGGGCCTAATTAGAATATTGCCTCCCATAATCCTTTGCAATGGCTTATGGTCATGAACTTTTTCTCACCGCTGTCTTAAAGTGTCCTTACATGGTAGCTCTTAAAAGCTGGCCCACTTGAACAGTTAGCTTTGCGCAGTGGCAGTATCGTAGCCCATGAGGTCAATCCGAGGCGTGATTATTGCTAATTGAAAACTTTACCCAATACCCCGCCATGATGACTTGAAATACAGTCAGCATTGGCAATTTTTGACAGGCTCTAAGGAGACTGAAAGATTGGTTTAATAAAAGTTTATGGCGCCCCATGTCTAGGGCGTGTCTTACGTGACTCCCGTTTCTTCCTGAGCTCTGTTGCACCATTCCTTCCGCTGGCTTCTTAGCATTTCCCTTTTACCTTTCTCTCCCACTGAATCCACTTGTTTCCGGCAGCACACTATTCTCACTCCATGCTACGAATTCCCATCCTTCGGCTCATTGGCCTAGCATTTGCCTTTATGCAAATTGCTCCTTCGCACCCTGAATCCAGCTCAATTATTCACACCTAACCACCTGAAGGCACTAAAATTACTGGTAGCTAAGGAAAAAAACGATCAGCCACGAGGTTTGGTAATCTTTTGTAGCCTTCTATCATTTGGATTATTTATTTGCTCTTCTTTTTTTTTTTTTAAACTTGCTTTATTATTTCACCACAGCCTAAAGGAAAGGCTTCCCAGCGGGCGTGCCTTTGAATGTACCGTCATGTCATACTTACTTGGCAGGGGAGCAGTAGCCATGATCCCTAAGGTGGCTCTCCCAGAGTGAGGCTGGTTCATTGCACTCCGTACCAGTTGACCTCTGCGATTTCCTCAAATGTGGGAAACTCGACTGCATAATTTATGGTAGTGGGGGACTGCGTTCGCGCTTTCCCCTGTGTTTGCTTGTTTGACAAAAATAGAGAACTTCACCAATTCTGACGAAGGATAATTTCAGCCACGGCACCCGTCTTCTTTGGCTCTTACTTTCCGCATCAAGCAGGCAGCGACAATCATTTCCTAGGCTTGATCATTTTTATTATCTATGTTTTCTGGAGACCAGTTTTAAGCCAGAATTTCACTTTTTATTTTAACTTTTCAGCTTTTTTTTCATCATTTTTTTATCCTGACTTCTTTTGATTTATTGTATGCTTCAATGCAATGGAAGAAATAAAGAATTGGAGACCTATATTACGTCTTCCAACAGAACGTAACGTTTGATTGAATTTCTGGGAAAAAAAGATTTTCTGGATCAAGGCAGTGAATTGCCGCTTGAGACAATCAGACCAAACCTTAGGAATAGCTGGGTGGTCGCTAGCACTTACTAATGAACACCATGGAATTTTGAAAAAGCCACCACAAATGTTCTTTCAGCCCTGTTGAGTGTGGATGAAGAGAAGACAGGTGCTAGGCAAGGGTCATTCCTATCGATGGAGTCATGAAATGTGTGACTTTGGGGACGAACGTAGACCAGCGGATTGTGTACTCTGCCTAATGGCTGCTGTAGTAGAATCTTGGCAAAACTGTTTCCAAAGAGAGAAAAAAAATTGTACAAGGTTTGCTGCAAGATATGGTTGCCCTCACTCTCTGTTATAGGTTTGGAACCATTCCAAGATGCCATATAAGAAGACCAAGGAATTTGTTGGGGTTTAAGCTTCCCTGTAGGAGGAAGCGGGCCTAATTAGAATATTGCCTCCCATAATCCTTTGCAATGGCTTATGGTCATGAACTTTTTCTCACCGCTGTCTTAAAGTGTCCTTACATGGTAGCTCTTAAAAGCTGGCCCACTTGAACAGTTAGCTTTGCGCAGTGGCAGTATCGTAGCCCATGAGGTCAATCCGAGGCGTGATTATTGCTAATTGAAAACTTTACCCAATACCCCGCCATGATGACTTGAAATACAGTCAGCATTGGCAATTTTTGACAGGCTCTAAGGAGACTGAAAGATTGGTTTAATAAAAGTTTATGGCGCCCCATGTCTAGGGCGTGTCTTACGTGACTCCCGTTTCTTCCTGAGCTCTGTTGCACCATTCCTTCCGCTGGCTTCTTAGCATTTCCCTTTTACCTTTCTCTCCCACTGAATCCACTTGTTTCCGGCAGCACACTATTCTCACTCCATGCTACGAATTCCCATCCTTCGGCTCATTGGCCTAGCATTTGCCTTTATGCAAATTGCTCCTTCGCACCCTGAATCCAGCTCAATTATTCACACCTAACCACCTGAAGGCACTAAAATTACTGGTAGCTAAGGAAAAAAACGATCAGCCACGAGGTTTGGTAATCTTTTGTAGCCTTCTATCATTTGGATTATTTATTTGCTCTTCTTTTTTTTTTTTTAAACTTGCTTTATTATTTCACCACAGCCTAAAGGAAAGGCTTCCCAGCGGGCGTGCCTTTGAATGTACCGTCATGTCATACTTACTTGGCAGGGGAGCAGTAGCCATGATCCCTAAGGTGGCTCTCCCAGAGTGAGGCTGGTTCATTGCACTCCGTACCAGTTGACCTCTGCGATTTCCTCAAATGTGGGAAACTCGACTGCATAATTTATGGTAGTGGGGGACTGCGTTCGCGCTTTCCCCTGTGTTTGCTTGTTTGACAAAAATAGAGAACTTCACCAATTCTGACGAAGGATAATTTCAGCCACGGCACCCGTCTTCTTTGGCTCTTACTTTCCGCATCAAGCAGGCAGCGACAATCATTTCCTAGGCTTGATCATTTTTATTATCTTTGTTTTCTGGAGACCAGTTTTAAGCCAGAATTTCACTTTTTATTTTAACTTTTCAGCTTTTTTTTCATCATTTTTTTATCCTGACTTCTTTTGATTTATTGTATGCTTCAATGCAATGGAAGAAATAAAGAATTGGAGACCTATATAACGTCTTCCAACAGAACGTAACGTTTGATTGAATTTCTGGGAAAAAAAGATTTTCTGGATCAAGGCAGTGAATTGCCGCTTGAGACAATCAGACCAAACCTTAGGAATAGCTGGGTGGTCGCTAGCACTTACTAATGAACACCATGGAATTTTGAAAAAGCCACCACAAATGTTCTTTCAGCCCTGTTGAGTGTGGATGAAGAGAAGACAGGTGCTAGGCAAGGGTCATTCCTATCGATGGAGTCATGAAATGTGTGACTTTGGGGACGAACGTAGACCAGCGGATTGTGTACTCTGCCTAATGGCTGCTGTAGTAGAATCTTGGCAAAACTGTTTCCAAAGAGAGAAAAAAAATTGTACAAGGTTTGCTGCAAGATATGGTTGCCCTCACTCTCTGTTATAGGTTTGGAACCATTCCAAGATGCCATATAAGAAGACCAAGGAATTTGTTGGGGTTTAAGCTTCCCTGTAGGAGGAAGCGGGCCTAATTAGAATATTGCCTCCCATAATCCTTTGCAATGGCTTATGGTCATGAACTTTTTCTCACCGCTGTCTTAAAGTTTCCTTACATGGTAGCTCTTAAAAGCTGGCCCACTTGAACAGTTAGCTTTGCGCAGTGGCAGTATCGTAGCCCATGAGGTCAATCCGAGGCGTGATTATTGCTAATTGAAAACTTTACCCAATACCCCGCCATGATGACTTGAAATACAGTCAGCATTGGCAATTTTTGACAGGCTCTAAGGAGACTGAAAGATTGGTTTAATAAAAGTTTATGGCGCCCCATGTCCAGGGCGTGTCTTACGTGACTCCCGTTTCTTCCTGAGCTCTGTTGCACCATTCCTTCCGCTGGCTTCTTAGCATTTCCCTTTTACCTTTCTCTCCCACTGAATCCATTTGTTTCCGGCAGCACACTATTCTCACTCCATGCTACGAATTCCCATCCTTCGGCTCATTGGCCTAGCATTTGCCTTTATGCAAATTGCTCCTTCGCACCCTGAATCCAGCTCAATTATTCACACCTAACCACCTGAAGGCACTAAAATTACTGGAAGCTAAGGAAAAAAACGATCAGCCACGAGGTTTGGTAATGTTTTCTAGCCTTCTATCATTTGGATTATTTATTTGCTCTTCTTTTTTTTTTTTTTTTAACTTGCTTTATTATTTCACCACAGCCTAAAGGAAAGGCTTCCCAGCGGGCGTGCCTTTGAATGTACCCGTCATGTCATACTTACCTGGCAGGGGAGCAATAGCCATGATCCCTAAGGTGGCTCTCCCAGAGTGAGGCTGGTTCATTGCACTCCGTACCAGTTGACCTCTGCGATTTCCTCAAATGTGGGAAACTCGACTGCATAATTTATGGTAGTGGGGGGCTGCGTTCGCGCTTTCCCCTGTGTTTGCTTGTTTGACAAAAATAGAGAACTTCACTAATTCTGACGAAGGATAATTTCAGCCACGGCACCCGTCTTCTTTGGCTCTTACTTTCCGCATCAAGCAGGTAGCGACAATCATTTCCTAGGCTTGATCATTTTTATTATCTTTGTTTTCTGGAGACCAGTTTTAAGCCAGAATTTCACTTTTTATTTTAACTTTTCAGCTTTTTTTTCATCATTTTTTTATCCTGACTTCTTTTGATTTATTGTATGCTTCAATGCAATGGAAGAAATAAAGAATTGGAGACCTATATTACGTCTTCCAACAGAACGTAACGTTTGATTGAATTTATGGGAAAAAAAGATTTTCTGGATCAAGGCAGTGAATTGCCGCTTGAGACAATCAGACCAAACCTTAGGAATAGCTGGGTGGTCGCTAGCACTTACTAATGAACACCATGGAATTTTGAAAAAGCCACCACAAATGTTCTTTCAGCCCTGTTGAGTGTGGATGAAGAGAAGACAGGTGCTAGGCAAGGGTCATTCCTATCGATGGAGTCATGAAATGTGTGACTTTGGGGACGAACGTAGACCAGCGGATTGTGTACTCTGCCTAATGGCTGCTGTAGTAGAATCTTGGCAAAACTGTTTCCAAAGAGAGAAAAAAAATTGTACAAGGTTTGCTGCAAGATATGGTTGCCCTCACTCTCTGTTATAGGTTTGGAACCATTCCAAGATGCCATATAAGAAGACCAAGGAATTTGTTGGGGTTTAAGCTTCCCTGTAGGAGGAAGCGGGCCTAATTAGAATATTGCCTCCCATAATCCTTTGCAATGGCTTATGGTCATGAACTTTTTCTCACCGCTGTCTTAAAGTGTCCTTACATGGTAGCTCTTAAAAGCTGGCCCACTTGAACAGTTAGCTTTCCGCAGTGGCAGTATCGTAGCCCATGAGGTCAATCCGAGGCGTGATTATTGCTAATTGAAAACTTTACCCAATACCCCGCCATGATGACTTGAAATACAGTCAACATTGGCAATTTTTGACAGGCTCTAAGGAGACTGAAAGATTGGTTTAATAAAAGTTTATGGCGCCCCATGTCTAGGGCGTGTCTTACGTGACTCCCGTTTCTTCCTGAGCTCTGTTGCACCATTCCTTCCGCTGGCTTCTTAGCATTTCCCTTTTACCTTTCTCTCCCACTGAATCCACTTGTTTCCGGCAGCACACTATTCTCACTCCATGCTACGAATTCCCATCCTTCGGCTCATTGGCCTAGCATTTGCCTTTATGCAAATTGCTCCTTCGCACCCTGAATCCAGCTCAATTATTCACACCTAACCACCTGAAGGCACTAAAATTACTGGTAGCTAAGGAAAAAAACGATCAGCCACGAGGTTTGGTAATCTTTTGTAGCCTTCTATCATTTGGATTATTTATTTGCTCTTCTTTTTTTTTTTTTTAAACTTGCTTTATTATTTCACCACAGCCTAAAGGAAAGGCTTCCCAGCGGGCGTGCCTTTGAATGTACCCGTCATGTCATACTTACCTGGCAGGGGAGCAGTAGCCATGATCCCTAAGGTGGCTCTCCCAGAGTGAGGCTGGTTCATTGCACTCCGTACCAGTTGACCTCTGCGATTTCCTCAAATGTGGGAAACTCGACTGCATAATTTATGGTAGTGGGAGACTGCGTTCGCGCTTTCCCCTGTGTTTGCTTGTTTGACAAAAATAGAGAACTTCACCAATTCTGACGAAGGATAATTTCAGCCACGGCACCCGTCTTCTTTGGCTCTTACTTTCCGCATCAAGCAGGCAGCGACAATCATTTCCTAGGCTTGATCATTTTTATTATCTTTGTTTTCTGGAGACCAGTTTTAAGCCAGAATTTCACTTTTTATTTTAACTTTTCAGCTTTTTTTTCATCATTTTTTTATCCTGACTTCTTTTGATTTATTGTATGCTTCAATGCAATGGAAGAAATAAAGAATTGGAGACCTATATAACGTCTTCCAACAGAACGTAACGTTTGATTGAATTTCTGGGAAAAAAAGATTTTCTGGATCAAGGCAGTGAATTGCCGCTTGAGACAATCAGACCAAACCTTAGGAATAGCTGGGTGGTCGCTAGCACTTACTAATGAACACCATGGAATTTTGAAAAAGCCACCACAAATGTTCTTTCAGCCCTGTTGAGTGTGGATGAAGAGAAGACAGGTGCTAGGCAAGGGTCATTCCTATCGATGGAGTCATGAAATGTGTGACTTTGGGGACGAACGTAGACCAGCGGATTGTGTACTCTGCCTAATGGCTGCTGTAGTAGAATCTTGGCAAAACTGTTTCCAAAGAGAGAAAAAAAATTGTACAAGGTTTGCTGCAAGATATGGTTGCCCTCACTCTCTGTTATAGGTTTGGAACCATTCCAAGATGCCATATAAGAAGACCAAGGAATTTGTTGGGGTTTAAGCTTCCCTGTAGGAGGAAGCGGGCCTAATTAGAATATTGCCTCCCATAATCCTTTGCAATGGCTTATGGTCATGAACATTTTCTCACCGCTGTCTTAAAGTTTCCTTACATGGTAGCTCTTAAAAGCTGGCCCACTTGAACAGTTAGCTTTGCGCAGTGGCAGTATCGTAGCCCATGAGGTCAATCCGAGGCGTGATTATTGCTAATTGAAAACTTTACCCAATACCCCGCCATGATGACTTGAAATACAGTCAGCATTGGCAATTTTTGACAGGCTCTAAGCAGACTGAAAGATTGGTTTAATAAAAGTTTATGGCGCCCCATGTCCAGGGCATGTCTTACGTGACTCCCGTTTCTTCCTGAGCTCTGTTGCACCATTCCTTCCGCTGGCTTCTTAGCATTTCCCTTTTACCTTTCTCTCCCACTGAATCCATTTGTTTCCGGCAGCACACTATTCTCACTCCATGCTACGAATTCCCATCCTTCGGCTCATTGGCCTAGCATTTGCCTTTATGCAAATTGCTCCTTCGCACCCTGAATCCAGCTCAATTATTCACACCTAACCACCTGAAGGCACTAAAATTACTGGTAGCTAAGGAAAAAAACGATCAGCCACGAGGTTTGGTAATGTTTTCTAGCCTTCTATCATTTGGATTATTTATTTGCTCTTCTTTTTTTTTTTTTTTAACTTGCTTTATTATTTCACCACAGCCTAAAGGAAAGGCTTCCCAGCGGGCGTGCCTTTAAATGTACCCGTCATGTCATACTTACCTGGCAGGGGAGCAATAGCCATGAACCTTAAGGTGGCTCTCCCAGAGTGAGGCTGGTTCATTGCACTCCGTACCAGTTGACCTCTGCGATTTCCTCAAATGTGGGAAAATCGACTGCATAATTTATGGTAGTGGGGGACTGCGTTCGCGCTTTCCCCTGTGTTTGCTTGTTTGACAAAAATAGAGAACTTCACCAATTCTGACGAAGGATAATTTCAGCCACGGCACCCGTCTTCTTTGGCTCTTACTTTCCGCATCAAGCAGGCAGCGACAATCATTTCCTAGGCTTGATCATTTTTATTATCTATGTTTTCTGGAGACCAGTTTTAAGCCAGAATTTCACTTTTTATTTTAACTTTTCAGCTTTTTTTCATCATTTTTTTATCCTGACTTCTTTTGATTTATTGTATGCTTCAATGCAATGGAAGAAATAAAGAATTGGAGACCTATATTACGTCTTCCAACAGAACGTAACGTTTGATTGAATTCATGGGAAAAAAAGATTTTCTGGATCAAGGCAGTGAATTGCCGCTTGAGACAATCAGACCAAACCTTAGGAATAGCTGGGTGGTCGCTAGCACTTACTAATGAACACCATGGAATTTTGAAAAAGCCACCACAAATGTTCTTTCAGCCCTGTTGAGTGTGGATGAAGAGAAGACAGGTGCTAGGCAAGGGTCATTCCTATCGATGGAGTCATGAAATGTGTGACTTTGGGGACGAACGTAGACCAGCGGATTGTGTACTCTGCCTAATGGCTGCTGTAGTAGAATCTTGGCAAAACTGTTTCCAAAGAGAGAAAAAAAATTGTACAAGGTTTGCTGCAAGATATGGTTGCCCTCACTCTCTGTTATAGGTTTGGAACCATTCCAAGATGCCATATAAGAAGACCAAGGAATTTGTTGGGGTTTAAGCTTCCCTGTAGGAGGAAGCGGGCCTAATTAGAATATTGCCTCCCATAATCCTTTGCAATGGCTTATGGTCATGAACTTTTTCTCACCGCTGTCTTAAAGTTTCCTTACATGGTAGCTCTTAAAAGCTGGCCCACTTGAACAGTTAGCTTTGCGCAGTGGCAGTATCGTAGCCCATGAGGTCAATCCGAGGCGTGATTATTGCTAATTGAAAACTTTACCCAATACCCCGCCATGATGACTTGAAATACAGTCAGCATTGGCAATTTTTGACAGGCTCTAAGGAGACTGAAAGATTGGTTTAATAAAAGTTTATGGCGCCCCATGTCCAGGGCGTGTCTTACGTGACTCCCGTTTCTTCCTGAGCTCTGTTGCACCATTCCTTCCGCTGGCTTCTTAGCATTTCCCTTTTACCTTTCTCTCCCACTGAATCCATTTGTTTCCGGCAGCACACTATTCTCACTCCATGCTACGAATTCCCATCCTTCGGCTCATTGGCCTAGCATTTGCCTTTATGCAAATTGCTCCTTCGCACCCTGAATCCAGCTCAATTATTCACACCTAACCACCTGAAGGCACTAAAATTACTGGTAGCTAAGGAAAAAAACGATCAGCCACGAGGTTTGGTAATGTTTTCTAGCCTTCTATCATTTGGATTATTTATTTGCTCTTCTTTTTTTTAACTTGCTTTATTATTTCACCACAGCCTAAAGGAAAGGCTTCCCAGCGGGCGTGCCTTTGAATGTACCCGTCATGTCATACTTACCTGGCAGGGGAGCAATAGCCATGATCCCTAAGGTGGCTCTCCCAGAGTGAGGCTGGTTCATTGCACTCCGTACCAGTTGACCTCTGCGATTTCCTCAAATGTGGGAAAATCGACTGCATAATTTATGGTAGTGGGGGACTGCGTTCGCGCTTTCCCCTGTGTTTGCTTGTTTGACAAAAATAGAGAACTTCACCAATTCTGACGAAGGATAATTTCAGCCACGGCACCCGTCTTCTTTGGCTCTTACTTTCCGCATCAAGCAGGCAGCGACAATCATTTCCTAGGCTTGATCATTTTTATTATCTATGTTTTCTGGAGACCAGTTTTAAGCCAGAATTTCACTTTTTATTTTAACTTTTCAGCTTTTTTTTCATCATTTTTTTATCCTGACTTCTTTTGATTTATTGTATGCTTCAATGCAATGGAAGAAATAAAGAATTGGAGACCTATATTACGTCTTCCAACAGAACGTAACGTTTGATTGAATTTCTGGGAAAAAAAGATTTTCTGGATCAAGGCAGTGAATTGCCGCTTGAGACAATCAGACCAAACCTTAGGAATAGCTGGGTGGTCGCTAGCACTTACTAATGAACACCATGGAATTTTGAAAAAGCCACCACAAATGTTCTTTCAGCCCTGTTGAGTGTGGATGAAGAGAAGACAGGTGCTAGGCAAGGGTCATTCCTATCGATGGAGTCATGAAATGTGTGACTTTGGGGACGAACGTAGACCAGCGGATTGTGTACTCTGCCTAATGGCTGCTGTAGTAGAATCTTGGCAAAACTGTTTCCAAAGAGAGAAAAAAAATTGTACAAGGTTTGCTGCAAGATATGGTTGCCCTCACTCTCTGTTATAGGTTTGGAACCATTCCAAGATGCCATATAAGAAGACCAAGGAATTTGTTGGGGTTTAAGCTTCCCTGTAGGAGGAAGCGGGCCTAATTAGAATATTGCCTCCCATAATCCTTTGCAATGGCTTATGGTCATGAACTTTTTCTCACCGCTGTCTTAAAGTGTCCTTACATGGTAGCTCTTAAAAGCTGGCCCACTTGAACAGTTAGCTTTGCGCAGTGGCAGTATCGTAGCCCATGAGGTCAATCCGAGGCGTGATTATTGCTAATTGAAAACTTTACCCAATACCCCGCCATGATGACTTGAAATACAGTCAGCATTGGCAATTTTTGACAGGCTCTAAGGAGACTGAAAGATTGGTTTAATAAAAGTTTATGGCGCCCCATGTCTAGGGCGTGTCTTACGTGACTCCCGTTTCTTCCTGAGCTCTGTTGCACCATTCCTTCCGCTGGCTTCTTAGCATTTCCCTTTTACCTTTCTCTCCCACTGAATCCACTTGTTTCCGGCAGCACACTATTCTCACTCCATGCTACGAATTCCCATCCTTCGGCTCATTGGCCTAGCATTTGCCTTTATGCAAATTGCTCCTTCGCACCCTGAATCCAGCTCAATTATTCACACCTAACCACCTGAAGGCACTAAAATTACTGGTAGCTAAGGAAAACAACGATCAGCCACGAGGTTTGGTAATCTTTTGTAGCCTTCTATCATTTGGATTATTTATTTGCTCTTCTTTTTTTTTTTTTTTTTACTTGCTTTATTATTTCACCACAGCCTAAAGGAAAGGCTTCCCAGCGGGCGTGCCTTTGAATGTACCCGTCATGTCATACTTACCTGGCAGGGGAGCAATAGCCATGATCCCTAAGGTGGCTCTCTCAGAGTGAGGCTGGTTCATTGCACTCCGTACCAGTTGACCTCTGCGTTTTCTTCAAATGTGGGAAACTCGACTGCATAATTTATGGTAGTGGGGGACTGCGTTCGCGCTTTCCCCTGTGTTTGCTTGTTTGACAAAAATAGAGAACTTCACCAATTCTGACGAAGGATAATTTCAGCCATGGCACCCGTCTTCTTTGGCTCTTACTTTCCGCATCAAGCAGGCAGCGACAATCATTTCCTAGGCTTGATCATTTTTATTATCTTTGTTTTCTGGAGACCAGTTTTAAGCCAGAATTTCACTTTTTATTTTAACTTTTCAGCTTTTTTTTCATCATTTTTTTATCCTGACTTCTTTTGATTTATTGTATGCTTCAATGCAATGGAAGAAATAAAGAATTGGAGACCTATATTACGTCTTCCAACAGAACGTAACGTTTGATTGAATTTCTGGGAAAAAAAGATTTTCTGGATCAAGGCAGTGAATTGCCGCTTGAGACAATCAGACCAAACCTTAGGAATAGCTGGGTGGTCGCTAGCACTTACTAATGAACACCATGGAATTTTGAAAAAGCCACCACAAATGTTCTTTCAGCCCTGTTGAGTGTGGATGAAGAGAAGACAGGTGCTAGGCAAGGGTCATTCCTATCGATGGAGTCATGAAATGTGTGACTTTGGGGACGAACGTAGACCAGCGGATTGTGTACTCTGCCTAATGGCTGCTGTAGTAGAATCTTGGCAAAACTGTTTCCAAAGAGAGAAAAAAAATTGTACAAGGTTTGCTGCAAGATATGGTTGCCCTCACTCTCTGTTATAGGTTTGGAACCATTCCAAGATGCCATATAAGAAGACCAAGGAATTTGTTGGGGTTTAAGCTTCCCTGTAGGAGGAAGCGGGCCTAATTAGAATATTGCCTCCCATAATCCTTTGCAATGGCTTATGGTCATGAACTTTTTCTCACCGCTGTCTTAAAGTGTCCTTACATGGTAGCTCTTAAAAGCTGGCCCACTTGAACAGTTAGCTTTGCGCAGTGGCAGTATCGTAGCCCATGAGGTCAATCCGAGGCGTGATTATTGCTAATTGAAAACTTTACCCAATACCCCGCCATGATGACTTGAAATACAGTCAGCATTGGCAATTTTTGACAGGCTCTAAGGAGACTGAAAGATTGGTTTAATAAAAGTTTATGGCGCCCCATGTCTAGGGCGTGTCTTACGTGACTCCCGTTTCTTCCTGAGCTCTGTTGCACCATTCCTTCCGCTGGCTTCTTAGCATTTCCCTTTTACCTTTCTCTCCCACTGAATCCACTTGTTTCCGGCAGCACACTATTCTCACTCCATGCTACGAATTCCCATCCTTCGGCTCATTGGCCTAGCATTTGCCTTTATGCAAATTGCTCCTTCGCACCCTGAATCCAGCTCAATTATTCACACCTAACCACCTGAAGGCACTAAAATTACTGGTAGCTAAGGAAAAAAACGATCAGCCACGAGGTTTGGTAATCTTTTGTAGCCTTCTATCATTTGGATTATTTATTTGCTCTTCTTTTTTTTTTTTTTTAACTTGCTTTATTATTTCACCACAGCCTAAAGGAAAGGCTTCCCAGCGGGCGTGCCTTTGAATGTACCCGTCATGTCATACTTACCTGGCAGGGGAGCAGTAGCCATGATCCCTAAGGTGGCTCTCCCAGAGTGAGGCTGGTTCATTGCACTCCGTACCAGTTGACCTCTGCGATTTCCTCAAATGTGGGAAACTCGACTGCATAATTTATGGTAGTGGGGGACTGCGTTCGCGCTTTCCCCTGTGTTTGCTTGTTTGACAAAAATAGAGAACTTCACCAATTCTGACGAAGGATAATTTCAGCCACGGCACCCGTCTTCTTTGGCTCTTACTTTCCGCATCAAGCAGGCAGCGACAATCATTTCCTAGGCTTGATCATTTTTATTATCTTTGTTTTCTGGAGACCAGTTTTAAGCCAGAATTTCACTTTTTATTTTAACTTTTCAGCTTTTTTTTCATCATTTTTTTATCCTGACTTCTTTTGATTTATTGTATGCTTCAATGCAATGGAAGAAATAAAGAATTGGAGACCTATATAACGTCTTCCAACAGAACGTAACGTTTGATTGAATTTCTGGGAAAAAAAGATTTTCTGGATCAAGGCAGTGAATTGCCGCTTGAGACAATCAGACCAAACCTTAGGAATAGCTGGGTGGTCGCTAGCACTTACTAATGAACACCATGGCATTTTGAAAAAGCCACCACAAATGTTCTTTCAGCCCTGTTGAGTGTGGATGAAGAGAAGACAGGTGCTAGGCAAGGGTCATTCCTATCGATGGAGTCATGAAATGTGTGACTTTGGGGACGAACGTAGACCAGCGGATTGTGTACTCTGCCTAATGGCTGCTGTAGTAGAATCTTGGCAAAACTGTTTCCAAAGAGAGAAAAAAAATTGTACAAGGTTTGCTGCAAGATATGGTTGCCCTCACTCTCTGTTATAGGTTTGGAACCATTCCAAGATGCCATATAAGAAGACCAAGGAATTTGTTGGGGTTTAAGCTTCCCTGTAGGAGGAAGCGGGCCTAATTAGAATATTGCCTCCCATAATCCTTTGCAATGGCTTATGGTCATGAACTTTTTCTCACCGCTGTCTTAAAGTTTCCTTACATGGTAGCTCTTAAAAGCTGGCCCACTTGAACAGTTAGCTTTGCGCAGTGGCAGTATCGTAGCCCATGAGGTCAATCCGAGGCGTGATTATTGCTAATTGAAAACTTTACCCAATACCCCGCCATGATGACTTGAAATACAGTCAGCATTGGCAATTTTTGACAGGCTCTAAGGAGACTGAAAGATTGGTTTAATAAAAGTTTATGGCGCCCCATGTCTAGGGCGTGTCTTACGTGACTCCCGTTTCTTCCTGATCTCTGTTGCACCATTCCTTCCGCTGGCTTCTTAGCATTTCCCTTTTACCTTTCTCTCCCACTGAATCCACTTGTTTCCGGCAGCACACTATTCTCACTCCATGCTACGAATTCCCATCCTTCGGCTCATTGGCCTAGCATTTGCCTTTATGCAAATTGCTCCTTCGCACCCTGAATCCAGCTCAATTATTCACACCTAACCACCTGAAGGCACTAAAATTACTGGTAGCTAAGGAAAAAAACGATCAGCCACGAGGTTTGGTAATCTTTTGTAGCCTTCTATCATTTGGATTATTTATTTGCTCTTCTTTTTTTTTTTTTAAACTTGCTTTATTATTTCACCACAGCCTAAAGGAAAGGCTTCCCAGCGGGCGTGCCTTTGAATGTACCCGTCATGTCATACTTACCTGGCAGGGGAACAGTAGCCATGATCCCTAAGGTGGCTCTCCCAGAGTGAGGCTGGTTCATTGCACTCCGTACCAGTTGACCTCTGCGATTTCCTCAAATGTGGGAAACTCGACTGCATAATTAATGGTAGTGGGGTACTGCGTTCACGCTTTCTCCTGTGTTTGCTTGTTTGACAAAAATAGAGAACTTCACCAATTCTGACGAAGGATAATTTCAGCCACAGCACCCGTCTTCTTTGGCTCTTACTTTCCGCATCAAGCAGGCAGCGACAATCATTTTCTAGGCTTGATCATTTTTATTATCTATGTTTTCTGGAGACCAGTTTTAAGCCAGAATTTCACTTTTTATTTTAAATTTTCAGCTTTTTTTTCATAGTTTTTTTATCCTGACTTCTTTTGATTTATTGTATGCTTCAATGCAATGGAAGAAATAAAGAATTGGAGACCTATATTACATCTTCCAACAGAACGTAACGCTTGATTGAATTTCTGGGAAAAAAAGATTTTCTGGATCAAGGCAGTGAATTGCCGCTTGAGACAATCAGACCAAACCTTAGGAATAGCTGGGTGGTCGCTAGCACTTACTAATGAACACAATGGAATTTTGAAAAAGCCACCACAAATGTTCTTTCAGCCCTGTTGAGTGTGGATGAAGAGAAGACAGGTTCTAGGCAAGGGTCATTCCTATCGATGGAGTCATGAAATGTGTGACTTTGGGGACGAACGTAGACCAGCGGATTGTGTACTCTGCCTAATGGCTGCTGTAGTAGAATCTTGGCAAAACTGTTTCCAAAGAGAGAAAAAAAATTGTACAAGGTTTGCTGCAAGATATGGTTGCCCTCACTCTCTGTTATAGGTTTGGAACCATTCCAAGATGCCATATAAGAAGACCAAGGAATTTGTTGGGGTTTAAGCTTCCCTGTAGGAGGAAGCGGGCCTAATTAGAATATTGCCTCCCATAATCCTTTGCAATGGCTTATGGTTATGAACTTTTTCTCACCGCTGTCTTAAAGCTTCCTTACATGGTAGCTCTTAAAAGCTGGCCCACTTGAACAGTTAGCTTTGCGCAGTGGCAGTATCGTAGCCCATGAGGTCAATCCGAGGCGTGATTATTGCTAATTGAAAACTTTACCCAATACCCCGCCATGATGACTTGAAATACAGTCAGCATTGGCAATTTTTGACAGGCTCTTAGGAGACTGAAAGATTGGTTTAATAAAAGTTTATGGCGCCCCATGTCTAGGGCGTGTCTTACGTGACTCCCGTTTCTTCCTGAGCTCTGTTGCACCATTCCTTCCGCTGGCTTCTAAGCATTTCCCTTTTACCTTTCTCTCCCACTGAATCCACTTGTTTCCGGCAGCACACTATTCTCACTCCATGCTGCGAATTCCCATCCTTCGGCTCATTGGCCGAGCATTTGCCTTTATGCAAATTGCACCTTCGCACCCTGAATCCAGCTCAATTATTCACACCTAACCACCTGAAGGCACTAAAATTACTGGTAGCTAAGGAAAACAACGATCAGCCACAAGGTTTGGTAATCTTTTATAGCCTTCTATCATTTGGATTATTTATTTGCTCTTCTTTTTTTTTTTTTTTTTTAACTTGCTTTATTATTTCACCACAGCCTAAAGGAAAGGCTTCCCAGCGGGCGTGCCTTTGAATGTACCTGTCATGTCATACTTACCTGGCAGGGGAGCAATAGCCATGATCCCTAAGGTGGCTCTCCCAGAGTGAGGCTGGTTCATTGCACTCCGTACCAGTTGACCTCTGCGATTTCCTCAAATGTGGGAAACTCGACTGCATAATTTATGGTAGTGGGGGACTGCGTTCGCGCTTTCCCCTGTGTTTGCTTGTTTGACAAAAATAGAGAACTTCACCAATTCTAACGAAGGATAATTTCAGCCACGGCACCCGTCTTCTTTGGCTCTTACTTCCCGCATCAAGCAGGCAGCGACAATCATTTCCTAGGCTTGATCATTTTTATTATCTATGTTTTCTGTAGACCAGTTTTAAGCCAGAATTTCACTTTTTATTTTAACTTTTCAGCTTTTTTTTCATCATTTTTTTATCTTGACTTCTTTTGATTTATTGTATGCTTCAATGCAATGGAAGAAATAAAGAATTGGAGACCTATATTACGTCTTCCAACAGAACGTAACGTTTGATTGAATTTCTGGGAAAAGAAGATTTTCTGGATCAAGGCAGTGAATTGCCGCTTGAGACAATCAGACCAAACCTTAGGAATAGCTGGGTGGTCGCTAGCACTTACTAATGAACACCATGGAATTTTGAAAAAGCCACCACAAATGTTCTTTCAGCCCTGTTGAGTGTGGATGAAGAGAAGACAGGTGCTAGGCAAGGGTCATTCCTATCGATGGAGTCATGAAATGTGTGACTTTGGGGACGAACGTAGACCAGCGGATTGTGTACTCTGCCTAATGGCTGCTGTAGTAGAATCTTGGCAAAACTGTTTCCAAAGAGAGAAAAAAAATTGTACAAGGTTTGCTGCAAGATATGGTTGCCCTCACTCTCTGTTATAGGTTTGGAACCATTCCAAGATGCCATATAAGAAGACCAAGGAATTTGTTGGGGTTTAAGCTTCCCTGTAGGAGGAAGCGGGCCTAATTAGAATATTGCCTCCCATAATCCTTTGCAATGGCTTATGGTTATGAACTTTTTCTCACCGCTGTCTTAAAGTGTCCTTACATGGTAGCTCTTAAAAGCTGGCCCACTTGAACAGTTAGCTTTGCGTAGTGGCAGTATCGTAGCCCATGAGGTCAATCCGAGGCGTGATTATTGCTAATTGAAAACTTTACCCAATACCCCGCCATGATGACTTGAAATACAGTCAGCATTGGCAATTTTTGACAGGCTCTAAGGAGACTGAAAGATTGGTTTAATAAAAGTGTATGGCGCCCCATGTCTAGGGCGTGTCTTACGTGACTCCCGTTTCTTCCTGAGCTCTGTTGCACCATTCCTTCCGCTGGCTTCTTAGCATTTCCCTTTTACCTTTCTCTCCCACTGAATCCACTTGTTTCCGGCAGCACACTATTCTCACTCCATGCTACGAATTCCCATCCTTCGGCTCATTGGCCTAGCATTTGCCTTTATGCAAATTGCTCCTTCGCACCCTGAATCCAGCTCAATTATTCACACCTAACCACCTGAAGGCACTAAAATTACTGGTAGCTAAGGAAAACAACGATCAGCCACGAGGTTTGGTAATCTTTTGTAGCCTTCTATCATTTGGATTATTTATTTGCTTTTCTTTTTTTTTTTTTTTTTTAAACTTGCTTTATTATTTCACCACAGCCTAAAGGAAAGGCTTCCCAGCGGGCGTGCCTTTGAATTTACCCGTCATGTCATACTTACCTGGCAGGGGAGCAATAGCCATGATCCCTAAGGTGGCTCTCCCAGAGTGAGGCTGGTTCATTGCACTCCGTACCAGTTGACCTCTGCGATTTCCTCAAATGTGGGAAACTCGACTGCATAATTTATGGTATTGGGGTACTGCGTTCACGATTTCCCCTGTGTTTGCTTGTTTGACAAAAATAGAGAACTTCACCAATTCTGACGAAGGATAATTTCAGCCACAGCACCCGTCTTCTTTGGCTCTTAATTTCCGCACCAAGCAGGCAGCGACAATCATTTCCTAGGCTTGATCATTTTTATTATCTATGTTTTCTGGAGACCAGTTTTAAGCCAGAATTTCACTTTTTATTTTAAATTTTCAGCTTTTTTTTCATCATTTTTTTATCCTGACTTCTTTTGATTTATTGTATGCTTCAATGCAATGGAAGAAATAAAGAATTGGAGACCTATATTACATCTTCCAACAGAACGTAACGCTTGATTGAATTTCTGGGAAAAAAAGATTTTCTGGATCAAGGCAGTGAATTGCCGCTTGAGACAATCAGACCAAACCTTAGGAATAGCTGGGTGGTCGCTAGCACTTACTAATGAACACCATGGAATTTTGAAAAAGCCACCACAAATGTTCTTTCAGCCCTGTTGAGTGTGGATGAAGAGAAGACAGGTGCTAGGCAAGGGTCATTCCTATCGATGGAGTCATGAAATGTGTGACTTTGGGGACGAATGTAGACCAGCGGATTGTGTACTCTGCCTAATGGCTGCTGTAGTAGAATCTTGGCAAAACTGGTTCCAAAGAGAGAAAAAAAATTGTACAAGGTTTGCTGCAAGATATGGTTGCCCTCACTCTCTGTTATAGGTTTGGAACCATTCCAAGATGCCATATAAGAAGACCGAGGAATTTGTTGGGGTTTAAGCTTCCCTGTAGGAGGAAGCGGGCCTAATTAGAATATTGCCTCCCATAATCCTTTGCAATGGCTTATGGTCATGAACTTTTTCTCACCGCTGTCTTAAAGTGTCCTTACGTGGTAGCTCTTAAAAGCAGGCCCACTTGAACAGCTAGCTTTGCGCAGTGGCAGTATCGTAGCCCATGAGGTCAATCCGAGGCGTGATTATTGCTAATTGAAAACTTTACCCAATACCCCGCCATGATGACTTGAAATACAGTCAGCATTGGCAATTTTTGACAGGCTCTAAGGAGACTGAAAGATTGGTTTAATAAAAGTTTATGGCGCCCCATGTCTAGGGCGTGTCTTACGTGACTCCCGTTTCTTCCTGAGCTCTGTTGCACCATTCCTTCCGCTGGCTTCTTAGCATTTCCCTTTTACCTTTCTCTCCCACTGAATTCACTTGTTTCCGGCAGCACACTATTCTCACTACATGCTACGAATTCCCATCCTTCGGCTCATTGGCCTAGCATTTGCCTTTATGCAAATTGCTCCTTCGCACCCTGAATCCAGCTCAATTATTCACACCTAACCACCTGAAGGCACTAAAATTACTGGTAGCTAAGGAAAACAACGATCAGCCACGAGGTTTGGTAATCTTTTGTAGCCTTCTATCATTTGGATTATTTATTTGCTCTTCTTTTTTTTTTTTTTTTTACTTGCTTTATTATTTCACCACAGCCTAAAGGAAAGGCTTCCCAGCGGGCGTGCCTTTGAATGTACCCGTCATGTCATACTTACCTGGCAGGGGAGCAATAGCCATGATCCCTAAGGTGGCTCTCCCAGAGTGAGGCTGGTTCATTGCACTCCGTACCAGTTGTCCTCTGCGATTTCCTCAAATGTGGGAAAATCGACTGCATAATTTATGGTAGTGGGGGACTGCGTTCGCACTTTCCCCTGTGTTTGCTTGTTTGACAAAAATAGAGAACTTCACCAATTCTGACGAAGGATAATTTCAGCCACGGCACCCGTCTTCTTTGGCTCTTACTTTCCGCATCAAGCAGGCAGCGACAATCATTTCCTAGGCTTGATCATTTTTATTATCTTTGTTTTCTGGAGACCAGTTTTAAGCCAGAATTTCACTTTTTATTTTAACTTTTCAGCTTTTTTTTCATCATTTTTTTATCCTGACTTCTTTTGATTTATTGTATGCTTCAATGCAATGGAAGAAATAAAGAATTGGAGACCTATATTACGTCTTCCAACAGAACGTAACGTTTGATTGAATTTCTGGGAAAAAAAGATTTTCTGGATCAAGGCAGTGAATTGCCGCTTGAGACAATCAGACCAAACCTTAGGAATAGCTGGGTGGTCGCTAGCACTTACTAATGAACACCATGGAATTTTGAAAAAGCCACCACAAATGTTCTTTCAGCCCTGTTGAGTGTGGATGAAGAGAAGACAGGTGCTAGGCAAGGGTCATTCCTATCGATGGAGTCATGAAATGTGTGACTTTGGGGACGAACGTAGACCAGCGGATTGTGTACTCTGCCTAATGGCTGCTGTAGTAGAATCTTGGCAAAACTGTTTCCAAAGAGAGAAAAAAAATTGTACAAGGTTTGCTGCAAGATATGGTTGCCCTCACTCTCTGTTATAGGTTTGGAACCATTCCAAGATGCCATATAAGAAGACCAAGGAATTTGTTGGGGTTTAAGCTTCCCTGTAGGAGGAAGCGGGCCTAATTAGAATATTGCCTCCCATAATCCTTTGCAATGGCTTATGGTCATGAACTTTTTCTCACCGCTGTCTTAAAGTGTCCTTACATGGTAGCTCTTAAAAGCTGGCCCACTTGAACAGTTAGCTTTGCGCAGTGGCAGTATCGTAGCCCATGAGGTCAATCCGAGGCGTGATTATTGCTAATTGAAAACTTTACCCAATACCCCGCCATGATGACTTGAAATACAGTCAGCATTGGCAATTTTTGACAGGCTCTAAGGAGACTGAAAGATTGGTTTAATAAAAGTTTATGGCGCCCCATGTCTAGGGCGTGTCTTACGTGACTCCCGTTTCTTCCTGAGCTCTGTTGCACCATTCCTTCCGCTGGCTTCTTAGCATTTCCCTTTTACCTTTCTCTCCCACTGAATCCATTTGTTTCCGGCAGCACACTATTCTCACTCCATGCTACGAATTCCCATCCTTCGGCTCATTGGCCTAGCATTTGCCTTTATGCAAATTGCTCCTTCGCACCCTGAATACAGCTCAATTATTCACACCTAACCACCTGAAGGCACTAAAATTACTGGTAGCTAAGGAAAACAACGATCAGCCACGAGGTTTGGTAATCTTTTGTAGCCTTCTATCATTTGGATTATTTATTTGCTCTTCTTCTGATCATTTTTATTATCTTTGTTTTCTGGAGACCAGTTTTAAGCCAGAATTTCACTTTTTATTTTAACTTTTCAGCTTTTTTTTCATCATTTTTTTATCCTGACTTCTTTTGATTTATTGTATGCTTCAATGCAATGGAAGAAATAAAGAATTGGAGACCTATATTACGTCTTCCAACAGAACGTAACGTTTGATTGAATTTCTGGGAAAAAAAGATTTTCTGGATCAAGGCAGTGAATTGCCGCTTGAGACAATCAGACCAAACCTTAGGAATAGCTGGGTGGTCGCTAGCACTTACTAATGAACACCATGGAATTTTGAAAAAGCCACCACAAATGTTCTTTCAGCCCTGTTGAGTGTGGATGAAGAGAAGACAGGTGCTAGGCAAGGGTCATTCCTATCGATGGAGTCATGAAATGTGTGACTTTGGGGACGAACGTAGACCAGCGGATTGTGTACTCTGCCTAATGGCTGCTGTAGTAGAATCTTGGCAAAACTGTTTCCAAAGAGAGAAAAAAAATTGTACAAGGTTTGCTGCAAGATATGGTTGCCCTCACTCTCTGTTATAGGTTTGGAACCATTCCAAGATGCCATATAAGAAGACCAAGGAATTTGTTGGGGTTTAAGCTTCCCTGTAGGAGGAAGCAGGCCTAATTAGAATATTGCCTCCCATAATCCTTTGCAATGGCTTATGGTTATGAACTTTTTCTCACCGCTGTCTTAAAGTGTCCTTACATGGTAGCTCTTAAAAGCTGGCCCACTTGAACAGTTAGCTTTGCACAGTGGCAGAATCATAGCCCATGAGGTCAATCCGAGGCGTGATTATTGCTAATTGAAAACTTTACCCAATACCCCGCCATGATGACTTGAAATACAGTCAGCATTGGCAATTTTTGACAGGCTCTAAGGAGACTGAAAGATTGGTTTAATAAAAGTTTATGGCGCCCCATGTCTAGGGCGTGTCTTACGTGACTCCCGTTTCTTCCTGAGCTCTGTTGCACCATTCCTTCCGCAGGCTTTTTAGCATTTCCCTTTTACCTTTCTCTCCCACTGAATCCACTTGTTTCCGGCAGCACACTATTCTCACTCCATGCTACGAATTCCCATCCTTCGGCTCATTGGCCTAGCATTTGCCTTTATGCAAATTGCTCCTTCGCACCCTGAATCCAGCTCAATTATTCACACCTAACCACCTGAAGGCACTAAAAATTACTGGTAGCTAAGGAAAACAACGATCAGCCACGAGGTTTGGTAATCTTTTGTAGCCTTCTATCATTTGGATTATTTATTTGCTCTTCTTTTTTTTTTTTTAACTTGCTTTATTATTTCACCACAGCCTAAAGGAAAGGCTTCCCAGCGGGCGTGCCTTTGAATGTACCCGTCATGTCATACTTACCTGGCAGGGGAGCAATAGCCATGATCCCTAAGGTGGCTCTCCCAGAGTGAGGCTGGTTCATTGCACTCTGTACCAGTTGACCTCTGCGATTTCCTCAAATGTGGGAAACTCGACTGCATAATTTATGGTAGTGGGGGACTGCGTTCGCGCTTTCCCCTGTGTTTGCTTGTTTGACAAAAATAGAGAACTTCAACAATTCTAACGAAGGATAATTTCAGCCACGGCACCCGTCTTCTTTGGCTCTTACTTCCCGCATCAAGCAGGCAGCGACAATCATTTCCTAGGCTTGATCATTTTTATTATCTATGTTTCCTGGAGACCAGTTTTAAGCCAGAATTTCACTTTTTATTTTAACTTTTCAGCTTTTTTTTCATCATTTTTTTATCTTGACTTCTTTTGATTTATTGTATGCTTCAATGCAATGGAAGAAATAAAGAATTGGAGACCTATATTACGTCTTCCAACAGAACGTAACGTTTGATTGAATTTCTGGGAAAAGAAGATTTTCTGGATCAAGGCAGTGAATTGCCGCTTGAGACAATCAGACCAAACCTTAGGAATAGCTGGGTGGTCGCTAGCACTTACTAATGAACACCATGGAATTTTGAAAAAGCCACCACAAATGTTCTTTCAGCCCTGTTGAGTGTGGATGAAGAGAAGACAGGTGCTAGGCAAGGGTCATTCCTATCGATGGAGTCATGAAATGTGTGACTTTGGGGACGAACGTAGACCAGCGGATTGTGTACTCTGCCTAATGGCTGCTGTAGTAGAATCTTGGCAAAACTGTTTCCAAAGAGAGAAAAAAAATTGTACAAGGTTTGCTGCAAGATATGGTTGCCCTCACTCTCTGTTATAGGTTTGGAACCATTCCAAGATGCCATATAAGAAGACCAAGGAATTTGTTGGGGTTTAAGCTTCCCTGTAGGAGGAAGCAGGCCTAATTAGAATATTGCCTCCCATAATCCTTTGCAATGGCTTATGGTTATGAACTTTTTCTCACCGCTGTCTTAAAGTGTCCTTACATGGTAGCTCTTAAATGCTGGCCCACTTGAACAGATAGCTTTGCGCAGTGGCAGTATCGTAGCCCATGAGGTCAATCCGAGGCGTGATTATTGCTAATTGAAAACTTTACCCAATACCCCGCCATGATGACTTGAAATACAGTCAGCATTGGCAATTTTTGACAGGCTCTAAGGAGACTGAAAGATTGGTTTAATAAAAGTTTATGGCGCCCCATGTCTAGGGCGTGTCTTACGTGACTCCCGTTTCTTCCTGAGCTCTGTTGCACCATTCCTTCCGCTGGCTTCTTAGCATTTCCCTTTTACCTTTCTCTCCCACTGAATCCACTTGTTTCCGGAAGCACACTATTCTCACTCCATGCTACGAATTCCCATCCTTCGGCTCATTGGCCTAGCATTTGCCTTTATGCAAATTGCTCCTTCGCACCCTGAATCCAGCTCAATTATTCACACCTAACCACCTGAAGGCACTAAAATTACTGGTAGCTAAGGAAAACAACGATCAGCCACGAGGTTTGGTAATCTTTTGTAGCCTTCTATCATTTGGATTATTTATTTGCTCTTCTTTTTTTTTTTTTTTTTAACTTGCTTTATTATTTCACCACAGCCTAAAGGAAAGGCTTCCCAGCGGGCGTGCCTTTGAATTTACCCGTCATGTCATACTTACCTGGCAGGGGAGCAATAGCCATGATCCCTAAGGTGGCTCTCCCAGAGTGAGGCTGGTTCATTGCACTCCGTACCAGTTGACCTCTGCGATTTCCTCAAATGTGGGAAACTCGACTGCATAATTTATGGTAGTGGGGGACTGCGTTCGCGCTTTCCCCTGTGTTTGCTTGTTTGACAAAAATAGAGAACTTCACCAATTCTAACGAAGGATAATTTCAGCCACGGCACCCGTCTTCTTTGGCTCTTACTTCCCGCATCAAGCAGGCAGCGACAATCATTTCCTAGGCTTGATCATTTTTATTATCTATGTTTTCTGTAGACCAGTTTTAAGCCAGAATTTCACTTTTTATTTTAACTTTTCAGCTTTTTTTTCATCATTTTTTTATCTTGACTTCTTTTGATTTATTGTATGCTTCAATGCAATGGAAGAAATAAAGAATTGGAGACCTATATTACGTCTTCCAACAGAACGTAACGTTTGATTGAATTTCTGGGAAAAGAAGATTTTCTGGATCAAGGCAGTGAATTGCCGCTTGAGACAATCAGACCAAACCTTAGGAATAGCTGGGTGGTCGCTAGCACTTACTAATGAACACCATGGAATTTTGAAAAAGCCACCACAAATGTTCTTTCAGCCCTGTTGAGTGTGGATGAAGAGAAGACAGGTGCTAGGCAAGGGTCATTCCTATCGATGGAGTCATGAAATGTGTGACTTTGGGGACGAACGTAGACCAGCGGATTGTGTACTCTGCCTAATGGCTGCTGTAGTAGAATCTTGGCAAAACTGTTTCCAAAGAGAGAAAAAAAATTGTACAAGGTTTGCTGCAAGATATGGTTGCCCTCACTCTCTGTTATAGGTTTGGAACCATTCCAAGATGCCATATAAGAAGACCAAGGAATTTGTTGGGGTTTAAGCTTCCCTGTAGGAGGGAGCGGGCCTAATTAGAATATTGCCTCCCATAATCCTTTGCAATGGCTTATGGTTATGAACTTTTTCTCACCGCTGTCTTAAAGTGTCCTTACATGGTAGCTCTTAAAAGCTGGCCCACTTGAACAGTTAGCTTTGCGTAGTGGCAGTATCGTAGCCCATGAGGTCAATCCGAGGCGTGATTATTGCTAATTGAAAACTTTACCCAATACCCCGCCATGATGACTTGAAATACAGTCAGCATTGGCAATTTTTGACAGGCTCTAAGGAGACTGAAAGATTGGTTTAATAAAAGTTTATGGCGCCCCATGTCCAGGGCGTGTCTTACGTGACTCCCGTTTCTTCCTGAGCTCTGTTGCACCATTCCTTCCGCTGGCTTCTTAGCATTTCCCTTTTACCTTTCTCTCCCACTGAATCCACTTGTTTCCGGCAGCACACTATTCTCACTCCATGCTACGAATTCCCATCCTTCGGCTCATTGGCCTAGCATTTGCCTTTATGCAAATTGCTCCTTCGCACCCTGAATCCAGCTCAATTATTCACACCTAACCACCTGAAGGCACTAAAATTACTGGTAGCTAAGGAAAACAACGATCAGCCACGAGGTTTGGTAATCTTTTGTAGCCTTCTATCATTTGGATTATTTATTTGCTCTTCTTTTTTTTTTTTTTTTTAAACTTGCTTTATTATTTCACCACAGCCTAAAGGAAAGGCTTCCCAGCGGGCGTGCCTTTGAATTTACCCGTCATGTCATACTTACCTGGCAGGGGAGCAATAGCCATGATCCCTAAGGTGGCTCTCCCAGAGTGAGGCTGGTTCATTGCACTCCGTACCAGTTGACCTCTGCTATTTCCTCAAATGTGGGAAACTCGACTGCATAATTTATGGTATTGGGGTACTGCGTTCACGATTTCCCCTGTGTTTGCTTGTTTGACAAAAATAGAGAACTTCACCAATTCTGACGAAGGATAATTTCAGCCACAGCACCCGTCTTCTTTGGCTCTTACTTTCCGCATCAAGCAGGCAGCGACAATCATTTCCTAGGCTTGATCATTTTTATTATCTATGTTTTCTGGAGACCAGTTTTAAGCCAGAATTTCACTTTTTATTTTAAATTTTCAGCTTTTTTTTCATCATTTTTTTATCCTGACTTCTTTTGATTTATTGTATGCTTCAATGCAATGGAAGAAATAAAGAATTGGAGACCTATATTACATCTTCCAACAGAACGTAACGCTTGATTGAATTTCTGGGAAAAAAAGATTTTCTGGATCAAGGCAGTGAATTGCCGCTTGAGACAATCAGACCAAACCTTAGGAATAGCTGGGTGGTCGCTAGCACTTACTAATGAACACCATGGAATTTTGAAAAAGCCACCACAAATGTTCTTTCAGCCCTGTTGAGTGTGGATGAAGAGAAGACAGGTGCTAGGCAAGGGTCATTCCTATCGATGGAGTCATGAAATGTGTGACTTTGGGGACGAATGTAGACCAGCGGATTGTGTACTCTGCCTAATGGCTGCTGTAGTAGAATCTTGGCAAAACTGGTTCCAAAGAGAGAAAAAAAATTGTACAAGGTTTGCTGCAAGATATGGTTGCCCTCACTCTCTGTTATAGGTTTGGAACCATTCCAAGATGCCATATAAGAAGACCGAGGAATTTGTTGGGGTTTAAGCTTCCCTGTAGGAGGAAGCGGGCCTAATTAGAATATTGCCTCCCATAATCCTTTGCAATGGCTTATGGTCATGAACTTTTTCTCACCGCTGTCTTAAAGTGTCCTTACGTGGTAGCTCTTAAAAGCAGGCCCACTTGAACAGCTAGCTTTGCGCAGTGGCAGTATCGTAGCCCATGAGGTCAATCCGAGGCGTGATTATTGCTAATTGAAAACTTTACCCAATACCCCGCCATGATGACTTGAAATACAGTCAGCATTGGCAATTTTTGACAGGCTCTAAGGAGACTGAAAGATTGGTTTAATAAAAGTTTATGGCGCCCCATGTCTAGGGCGTGTCTTACGTGACTCCCGTTTCTTCCTGAGCTCTGTTGCACCATTCCTTCCGCTGGCTTCTTAGCATTTCCCTTTTACCTTTCTCTCCCACTGAATTCACTTGTTTCCGGCAGCACACTATTCTCACTACATGCTACGAATTCCCATCCTTCGGCTCATTGGCCTAGCATTTGCCTTTATGCAAATTGCTCCTTCGCACCCTGAATCCAGCTCAATTATTCACACCTAACCACCTGAAGGCACTAAAATTACTGGTAGCTAAGGAAAACAACGATCAGCCACGAGGTTTGGTAATCTTTTGTAGCCTTCTATCATTTGGATTATTTATTTGCTCTTCTTTTTTTTTTTTTTTTTACTTGCTTTATTATTTCACCACAGCCTAAAGGAAAGGCTTCCCAGCGGGCGTGCCTTTGAATGTAACCGTCATGTCATACTTACCTGGCAGGGGAGCAATAGCCATGATCCCTAAGGTGGCTCTCCCAGAGTGAGGCTGGTTCATTGCACTCCGTACCAGTTGTCCTCTGCGATTTCCTCAAATGTGGGAAAATCGACTGCATAATTTATGGTAGTGGGGGACTGCGTTCGCGCTTTCCCCTGTGTTTGCTTGTTTGACAAAAATAGAGAACTTCACCAATTCTGACGAAGGATAATTTCAGCCACGGCACCGGTCTTCTTTGGCTCTTACTTTCCGCATCAAGCAGGCAGCGACAATCATTTCCTAGGCTTGATCATTTTTATTATCTTTGTTTTCTGGAGACCAGTTTTAAGCCAGAATTTCACTTTTTATTTTAACTTTTCAGCTTTTTTTCATCATTTTTTTATCCTGACTTCTTTTGATTTATTGTATGCTTCAATGCAATGGAAGAAATAAAGAATTGGAGACCTATATTACGTCTTCCAACAGAACGTAACGTTTGATTGAATTTCTGGGAAAAAAAGATTTTCTGGATCAAGGCAGTGAATTGCCGCTTGAGACAATAAGACCAAACCTTAGGAATAGCTGGGTGATCGCTAGCACTTACTAATGAACACCATGGAATTTTGAAAAAGCCACCACAAATGTTCTTTCAGCCCTGTTGAGTGTGGATGAAGAGAAGACAGGTGCTAGGCAAGGGTCATTCCTATCGATGGAGTCATGAAATGTGTGACTTTGGGGACGAACGTAGACCAGCGGATTGTGTACTCTGCCTAATGGCTGCTGTAGTAGAATCTTGGCAAAACTGTTTCCAAAGAGAGAAAAAAAATTGTACAAGGTTTGCTGCAAGATATGGTTGCCCTCACTCTCTGTTATAGGTTTGGAACCATTCCAAGATGCCATATAAGAAGACCAAGGAATTTGTTGGGGTTTAAGCTTCCCTGTAGGAGGAAGCGGGCCTAATTAGAATATTGCCTCCCATAATCCTTTGCAATGGCTTATGGTCATGAACTTTTTCTCACCGCTGTCTTAAAGTGTCCTTACATGGTAGCTCTTAAAAGCTGGCCCACTTGAACAGTTAGCTTTGCGCAGTGGCAGTATCGTAGCCCATGAGGTCAATCCGAGGCGTGATTATTGCTAATTGAAAACTTTACCCAATACCCCGCCATGATGACTTGAAATACAGTCAGCATTGGCAATTTTTGACAGGCTCTAAGGAGACTGAAAGATTGGTTTAATAAAAGTTTATGGCGCCCCATGTCTAGGGCGTGTCTTACGTGACTCCCGTTTCTTCCTGAGCTCTGTTGCACCATTCCTTCCGCTGGCTTCTTAGCATTTCCCTTTTACCTTTCTCTCCCACTGAATCCATTTGTTTCCGGCAGCACACTATTCTCACTCCATGCTACGAATTCCCATCCTTCGGCTCATTGGCCTAGCATTTGCCTTTATGCAAATTGCTCCTTCGCACCCTGAATCCAGCTCAATTATTCACACCTAACCACCTGAAGGCACTAAAATTACTGGTAGCTAAGGAAAAAAACGATCAGCCACGAGGTTTGGTAATCTTTTGTAGCCTTCTATCATTTGGATTATTTATTTGCTCTTCTTTTTTTTTTTTAAACTTGCTTTATTATTTCACCACAGCCTAAAGGAAAGGCTTCCCAGCGGGCGTGCCTTTGAATGTACCCGTCATGTCATACTTACCTGGCAGGGGAGCAGTAGCCATGATCCCTAAGGTGGCTCTCCCAGAGTGAGGCTGGTTCATTGCACTCCGTACCAGTTGACCTCTGCGTTTTCCTCAAATGTGGGAAACTCGACTGCATAATTTATGGTAGTGGTAGACTGCGTTCGCGCTTTCCCCTGTGTTTGCTTGTTTGACAAAAATAGAGAACTTCACCAATTCTGACGAAGGATAATTTCAGCCACGGCACCCGTCTTCTTCGGCTCTTACTTCCCGCATCAAGCAGGCAGCGACAATCGTTTCCTAGGCTTGATCATTTTTATTATCTATGTTTTCTGGAGACCAGTTTTAAGCCAGAATTTCACTTTTTATTTTAACTTTTCAGCTTTTTTTTCATCATTTTTTTATCCTGACTTCTTTTGATTTATTGTATGCTTCAATGCAATGGAAGAAATAAAGAATTGGAGACCTATATTACGTCTTCCAACAGAACGTAACGTTTGATTGAATTTCTGGGAAAAGAAGATTTTCTGGATCAAGGCAGTGAATTGCCGCTTGAGACAATCAGACCAAACCTTAGGAATAGCTGGGTGGTCGCTAGCACTTACTAATGAACACCATGGAATTTTGAAAAAGCCACCACAAATGTTCTTTCAGCCCTGTTGAGTGTGGATGAAGAGAAGACAGGTGCTAGGCAAGGGTCATTCCTATCGATGGAGTCATGAAATGTGTGACTTTGGGGACGAACGTAGACCAGCGGATTGTGTACTCTGTCTAATGGCTGCTGTAGTAGAATCTTGGCAAAACTGTTTCCAAAGAGAGAAAAAAAATTGTACAAGGTTTGCTGCAAGATATGGTTGCCCTCACTCTCTGTTATAGGTTTGGAACCATTCCAAGATGCCATATAAAAAGACCAAGGAATTTGTTGGGGTTTAAGCTTCCCTGTAGGAGGAAGCGGGCCTAATTAGAATATTGCCTCCCATAATCCTTTGCAATGGCTTATGGTTATGAACCTTTTCTTACCGCTGTCTTAAAGTGTCCTTACATGGTAGCTCTTAAAAGCTGGCCCACTTGAACAGTTAGCTTTGCGCAGTGGCAGAATCATAGCCCATGAGGTCAATCCGAGGCGTGATTATTGCTAATTGAAAACTTTACCCAATACCCCGCCATGATGACTTGAAATACAGTCAGCATTGGCAATTTTTGACAGGCTCTAAGGAGACTGAAAGATTGGTTTAATAAAAGTTTATGGCGCCCCATGTCTAGGGCGTGTCTTACGTGACTCCCGTTTCTTCCTGAGCTCTGTTGCACCATTCCTTCCGCAGGCTTCTTAGCATTTCCCTTTTACCTTTCTCTCCCACTGAATCCACTTGTTTCCGGCAGCACACTATTCTCACTCCATGCTACGAATTCCCATCCTTCGGCTCATTGGCCTAGCATTTGCCTTTATGCAAATTGCTCCTTCGCACCCTGAATCCAGCTCAATTATTCACACCTAACCACCTGAAGGCACTAAAATTACTGGTAGCTAAGGAAAAAAACGATCAGCCACGAGGTTTGGTAATCTTTTGTAGCCTTCTATCATTTGGATTATTTATTTGCTCTTCTTTTTTTTTTTTAAACTTGCTTTATTATTTCACCACAGCCTAAAGGAAAGGCTTCCCAGCGGGCGTGCCTTTGAATGTACCCGTCATGTCATACTTACCTGGCAGGGGAGCAGTAGCCATGATCCCTAAGGTGGCTCTCCCAGAGTGAGGCTGGTTCATTGCACTCTGTACCAGTTGACCTCTGCGATTTCCTCAAATGTGGGAAACTCGACTGCATAATTTATGGTAGTGGGGGACTGCGTTCGCGCTTTCCCCTGTGTTTGCTTGTTTGACAAAAATAGAGAACTTCAACAATTCTAACGAAGGATAATTTCAGCCACGGCACCAGTCTTCTTTGGCTCTTACTTCCCGCATCAAGCAGGCAGCGACAATCATTTCCTAGGCTTGATCATTTTTATTATCTATGTTTCCTGGAGACCAGTTTTAAGCCAGAATTTCACTTTTTATTTTAACTTTTCAGCTTTTTTTTCATCATTTTTTTTATCTTGACTTCTTTTGATTTATTGTATGCTTCAATGCAATGGAAGAAATAAAGAATTGGAGACCTATATTACGTCTTCCAACAGAACGTAACGTTTGATTGAATTTCTGGGAAAAGAAGATTTTCTGGATCAAGGCAGTGAATTGCCGCTTGAGACAATCAGACCAAACCTTAGGAATAGCTGGGTGGTCGCTAGCACTTACTAATGAACACCATGGAATTTTGAAAAAGCCACCACAAATGTTCTTTCAGCCCTGTTGAGTGTGGATGAAGAGAAGACAGGTGCTAGGCAAGGGTCATTCCTATCGATGGAGTCATGAAATGTGTGACTTTGGGGACGAACGTAGACCAGCGGATTGTGTACTCTGCCTAATGGCTGCTGTAGTAGAATCTTGGCAAAACTGTTTCCAAAGAGAGAAAAAAAATTGTACAAGGTTTGCTGCAAGATATGGTTGCCCTCACTCTCTGTTATAGGTTTGGAACCATTCCAAGATGCCATATAAGAAGACCAAGGAATTTGTTGGGGTTTAAGCTTCCCTGTAGGAGGAAGCGGGCCTAATTAGAATATTGCCTCCCATAATCCTTTGCAATGGCTTATGGTCATGAACTTTTTCTCACCGCTGTCTTAAAGTGTCCTTACATGGTAGCTCTTAAAAGCTGGCCCACTTGAACAGTTAGCTTTGCGCAGTGGCAGTGTCGTAGCCCATGAGGTCAATCCGAGGCGTGATTATTGCTAATTGAAAACTTTACCCAATACCCCGCCATGATGACTTGAAATACAGTCAGCATTGGCAATTTTTGACAGGCTCTAAGGAGACTGAAAGATTGGTTTAATAAAAGTTTATGGCGCCCCATGTCCAGGGCGTGTCTTACGTGACTCCCGTTTTTTCCTGAGCTCTGTTGCACCATTCCTTCCGCTGGCTTCTTAGCATTTCCCTTTTACCTTTCTCTCCCACTGAATCCACTTGTTTCCGGCAGCACACTATTCTCACTCCATGCTACGAATTCCCATCCTTCGGCTCATTGGCCTAGCATTTGCCTTTATGCAAATTGCTCCTTCGCACCCTGAATCCAGCTCAATTATTCACACCTAACCACCTGAAGGCACTAAAATTACTGGTAGCTAAGGAAAACAACGATCAGCCACGAGGTTTGGTAATCTTTTGTAGCCTTCTATCATTTGGATTATTTATTTGCTCTTCTTCTGATCATTTTTATTATCTTTGTTTTCTGGAGACCAGTTTTAAGCCAGAATTTCACTTTTTATTTTAACTTTTCAGCTTTTTTTTCATCATTTTTTTATCCTGACTTCTTTTGATTTATTGTATGCTTCAATGCAATGGAAGAAATAAAGAATTGGAGACCTATATTACGTCTTCCAACAGAACGTAACGTTTGATTGAATTTCTGGGAAAAAAAGATTTTCTGGATCAAGGCAGTGAATTGCCGCTTGAGACAATCAGACCAAACCTTAGGAATAGCTGGGTGGTCGCTAGCACTTACTAATGAACACCATGGAATTTTGAAAAAGCCACCACAAATGTTCTTTCAGCCCTGTTGAGTGTGGATGAAGAGAAGACAGGTGCTAGGCAAGGGTCATTCCTATCGATGGAGTCATGAAATGTGTGACTTTGGGGACGAACGTAGACCAACGGATTGTGTACTCTGCCTAATGGCTGCTGTAGTAGAATCTTGGCAAAACTGTTTCCAAAGAGAGAAAAAAAATTGTACAAGGTTTGCTGCAAGATATGGTTGCCCTCACTCTCTGTTATAGGTTTGGAACCATTCCAAGATGCCATATAAGAAGACCAAGGAATTTGTTGGGGTTTAAGCTTCCCTGTAGGAGGAAGCGGGCCTAATTAGAATATTGCCTCCCATAATCCTTTGCAATGGCTTATGGTCATGAACTTTTTCTCACCGCTGTCTTAAAGTGTCCTTACATGGTAGCTCTTAAAAGCTGGCCCACTTGAACAGTTAGCTTTGCGCAGTGGCAGTATCGTAGCCCATGAGGTCAATCCGAGGCGTGATTATTGCTAATTGAAAACTTTACCCAATACCCCGCCATGATGACTTGAAATACAGTCAGCATTGGCAATTTTTGACAGGCTCTAAGGAGACTGAAAGATTGGTTTAATAAAAGTTTATGGCGCCCCATGTCTAGGGCGTGTCTTACGTGACTCCCGTTTCTTCCTGAGCTCTGTTGCACCATTCCTTCCGCTGGCTTCTTAGCATTTCCCTTTTACATTTCTCTCCCACTGAATCCATTTGTTTCCGGCAGCACATTATTCTCACTCCATGCTACGAATTCCCATCCTTCGGCTCATTGGCCTAGCATTTGCCTTTATGCAAATTGCTCCTTCGCACCCTGAATCCAGCTCAATTATTCACACCTAACCACCTGAAGGCACTAAAATTACTGGTAGCTAAGGAAAACAACGATCAGCCACGAGGTTTGGTAATCTTTTGTAGCCTTCTATCATTTGGATTATTTATTTGCTTTTTTTTTTTTTTAACTTGCTTTATTATTTCACCACAGCCTAAAGGAAAGGCTTCCCAGCAGGCGTGCCTTTGAATGTACCCGTCATGTCATACTTACCTGGCAGGGGAGCAATAGCCATGATCCCTAAGGTGGCTCTCCCAGAGTTAGGCTGGTTCATTGCACTCCGTACCAGTTGACCTCTGCGTTTTCCTCAAATGTGGGAAACTCGACTGCATAATTTATGGTAGTGGTAGACTGCGTTCGCGCTTTCCCCTGTGTTTGCTTGTTTGACAAAAATAGAGAACTTCACCAATTCTGACGAAGGATAATTTCAGGCACGGCACCCGTCTTCTTCGGCTCTTACTTCCCGCATCAAGCAGGCAGCGACAATCGTTTCCTAGGCTTGATCATTTTTATTATCTATGTTTTCTGGAGACCAGTTTTAAGCCAGAATTTCACTTTTTATTTTAACTTTTCAGCTTTTTTTTCATCATTTTTTTATCCTGACTTCTTTTGATTTATTGTATGCTTCAATGCAATGGAAGAAATAAAGAATTGGAGACCTATATTACGTCTTCCAACAGAACGTAACGTTTGATTGAATTTCTGGGAAAAGAAGATTTTCTGGATCAAGGCAGTGAATTGCCGCTTGAGACAATCAGACCAAACCTTAGGAATAGCTGGGTGGTCGCTAGCACTTACTAATGAACACCATGGAATTTTGAAAAAGCCACCACAAATGTTCTTTCAGCCCTGTTGAGTGTGGATGAAGAGAAGACAGGTGCTAGGCAAGGGTCATTCCTATCGATGGAGTCATGAAATGTGTGACTTTGGGGACGAACGTAGACCAGCGGATTGTGTACTCTGCCTAATGGCTGCTGTAGTAGAATCTTGGCAAAACTGTTTCCAAAGAGAGAAAAAAAATTGTACAAGGTTTGCTGCAATATATGGTTGCCCTCACTCTCTGTTATATGTTTGGAACCATTCCAAGATTCCATATAAGAAGACCAAGGAATTTGTTGGGGTTTAAGCTTCCCTGTAGGAGGAAGCGGGCCTAATTAGAATATTGCCTCCCATAATCCTTTGCAATGGCTTATGGTTATGAACTTTTTCTCACCGCTGTCTTAAAGTGTCCTTACATGGTAGTTCTTAAAAGCTGGCCCACTTGAACAGTTAGCTTTGCGCAGTGGCAGTATCGTAGCCCATGAGGTCAATCCGAGGCGTGATTATTGCTAATTGAAAACTTTACCCAATACCCCGCCATGATGACTTGAAATACAGTCAGCATTGGCAATTTTTGACAGGCTCTAAGGAGACTGAAAGATTGGTTTAATAAAAGTTTATGGCG
Source organism: Pelobates fuscus (assembly GCF_036172605.1). NCBI lineage: Eukaryota > Metazoa > Chordata > Amphibia > Anura > Pelobatidae > Pelobates > Pelobates fuscus. The sequence goes on along the minus strand of NC_086318.1, from coordinate 352,650,492 downwards.
CCCCATGTCTAGGGCGTGTCTTACGTGACTCCCGTTTCTTCCTGAGCTCTGTTGCACCATTCCTTCCGCTGGCTTCTTAGCATTTCCCTTTTACCTTTCTCTCCCACTGAATCCACTTGTTTCCGGCAGCACACTATTCTCACTCCATGCTGCGAATTCCCATCCTTCGGCTCATTGGCCGAGCATTTGCCTTTATGCAAATTGCACCTTCGCACCCTGAATCCAGCTCAATTATTCACACCTAACCACCTGAAGGCACTAAAATTACTGGTAGCTAAGGAAAACAACGATCAGCCACGAGGTTTGGTAATCTTTTGTAGCCTTCTATCATTTGGATTATTTATTTGCTTTTTTTTTTTTTTAACTTGCTTTATTATTTCACCACAGCCTAAAGGAAAGGCTTCCCAGCGGGCGTGCCTTTGAATGTACCTGTCATGTCATACTTACCTGGCAGGGGAGCAATAGCCATGATCCCTAAGGTGGCTATTGTCTTCTTTGGCTCTTACTTCCCGCATCAAGCAGGCAGCGACAATCATTTCCTAGGCTTGATCATTTTTATTATCTATGTTTTCTGGAGACCAGTTTTAAGCCAGAATTTCACTTTTTATTTTAACTTTTCAGCTTTTTTTTCATCATTTTTTTATCCTGACTTCTTTTGATTTATTGTATGCGTCAATGCAATGGAAGAAATAAAGAATTGGAGACCTATATTACGTCTTCCAACAGAACGTAACGCTTGATTGAATTTCTGGGAAAAAAAGATTTTCTGGATCAAGGCAGTGAATTGCCGCTTGAGACAATCAGACCAAACCTTAGGAATAGCTGGGTGGTCGCTAGCACTTACTAATGAACACCATGGAATTTTGAAAAAGCCACCACAAATGTTCTTTCAGCCCTGTTGAGTGTGGATGAAGAGAAGACAGGTGCTAGGCAAGGGTCATTCCTATCGATGGAGTCATGAAATGTGTGACTTTGGGGACGAACGTAGACCAGCGGATTGTGTACTCTGCCTAATGGCTGCTGTAGTAGAATCTTGGCAAAACTGTTTCCAAAGAGAGAAAAAAAATTGTACAAGGTTTGCTGCAAGATATGGTTGCCCTCACTCTCTGTTATAGGTTTGGAACCATTCCAAGATGCCATATAAAAAGACCAAGGAATTTGTTGGGGTTTAAGCTTCCCTGTAGGAGGAAGCGGGCCTAATTAGAATATTGCCTCCCATAATCCTTTGCAATGGCTTATGGTTATGAACTTTTTCTCACCGCTGTCTTAAAGTGTCCTTACATGGTAGCTCTTAAAAGCTGGCCCACTTGAACAGTTAGCTTTGCGCAGTGGCAGAATCATAGCCCATGAGGTCAATCCGAGGCGTGATTATTGCTAATTGAAAACTTTACCCAATACCCCGCCATGATGACTTGAAATACAGTCAGCATTGGCAATTTTTGACAGGCTCTAAGGAGACTGAAAGATTGGTTTAATAAAAGTTTATGGCGCCCCATGTCTAGGGCGTGTCTTACGTGACTCCCGTTTCTTCCTGAGCTCTGTTGCACCATTCCTTCCGCAGGCTTCTTAGCATTTCCCTTTTACCTTTCTCTCCCACTGAATCCACTTGTTTCCGGCAGCACACTATTCTCACTCCATGCTACGAATTCCCATCCTTCGGCTCATTGGCCTAGCATTTGCCTTTATGCAAATTGCTCCTTCGCACCCTGAATCCAGCTCAATTATTCACACCTAACCACCTGAAGGCACTAAAAATTACTGGTAGCTAAGGAAAACAACGATCAGCCACGAGGTTTGGTAATCTTTTGTAGCCTTCTATCATTTGGATTATTTATTTGCTCTTCTTTTTTTTTTTTTTAACTTGCTTTATTATTTCACCACAGCCTAAAGGAAAGGCTTCCCAGCGGGCGTGCCTTTGAATGTACCCGTCATGTCATACTTACCTGGCAGGGGAGCAATAGCCATGATCCCTAAGGTGGCTCTCCCAGAGTGAGGCTGGTTCATTGCACTCTCTACCAGTTGACCTCTGCGATTTCCTCAAATGTGGGAAACTCGACTGCATAATTTATGGTAGTGGGGGACTGCGTTCGCGCTTTCCCCTGTGTTTGCTTGTTTGACAAAAATAGAGAACTTCAACAATTCTAACGAAGGATAATTTCAGCCACGGCACCCGTCTTCTTTGGCTCTTACTTCCCGCATCAAGCAGGCAGCGACAATCATTTCCTAGGCTTGATCATTTTTATTATCTATGTTTCCTGGAGACCAGTTTTAAGCCAGAATTTCACTTTTTATTTTAACTTTTCAGCTTTTTTTTCATCATTTTTTTTATCTTGACTTCTTTTGATTTATTGTATGCTTCAATGCAATGGAAGAAATAAAGAATTGGAGACCTATATTACGTCTTCCAACAGAACGTAACGTTTGATTGAATTTCTGGGAAAAGAAGATTTTCTGGATCAAGGCAGTGAATTGCCGCTTGAGACAATCAGACCAAACCTTAGGAATAGCTGGGTGGTCGCTAGCACTTACTAATGAACACCATGGAATTTTGAAAAAGCCACCACAAATGTTCTTTCAGCCCTGTTGAGTGTGGATGAAGAGAAGACAGGTGCTAGGCAAGGGTCATTCCTATCGATGGAGTCATGAAATGTGTGACTTTGGGGACGAACGTAGACCAGCGGATTGTGTACTCTGCCTAATGGCTGCTGTAGTAGAATCTTGGCAAAACTGTTTCCAAAGAGAGAAAAAAAATTGTACAAGGTTTGCTGCAAGATATGGTTGCCCTCACTCTCTGTTATAGGTTTGGAACCATTCCAAGATGCCATATAAGAAGACCAAGGAATTTGTTGGGGTTTAAGCTTCCCTGTAGGAGGAAGCGGGCCTAATTAGAATATTGCCTCCCATAATCCTTTGCAATGGCTTATGGTCATGAACTTTTTCTCACCGCTGTCTTAAAGTGTCCTTACATGGTAGCTCTTAAAAGCTGGCCCACTTGAACAGTTAGCTTTGCGCAGTGGCAGTATCGTAGCCCATGAGGTCAATCCGAGGCGTGATTATTGCTAATTGAAAACTTTACCCAATACCCCGCCATGATGACTTGAAATACAGTCAGCATTGGCAATTTTTGACAGGCTCTAAGGAGACTGAAAGATTGGTTTAATAAAAGTTTATGGCGCCCCATGTCTAGGGCGTGTCTTACGTGACTCCCGTTTCTTCCTGAGCTCTGTTGCACCATTCCTTCCGCTGGCTTCTTAGCATTTCCCTTTTACCTTTCTCTCCCACTGAATCCATTTGTTTCCGGCAGCACACTATTCTCACTCCATGCTACGAATTCCCATCCTTCGGCTCATTGGCCTAGCATTTGCCTTTATGCAAATTGCTCCTTCGCACCCTGAATCCAGCTCAATTATTCACACCTAACCACCTGAAGGCACTAAAATTACTGGTAGCTAAGGAAAACAACGATCAGCCACGAGGTTTGGTAATCTTTTGTAGCCTTCTATCATTTGGATTATTTATTTGCTTTTTTTTTTTTTTAACTTGCTTTATTATTTCACCACAGCCTAAAGGAAAGGCTTCCCAGCAGGCGTGCCTTTGAATGTACCCGTCATGTCATACTTACCTGGCAGGGGAGCAATAGCCATGATCCCTAAGGTGGCTCTCCCAGAGTTAGGCTGGTTCATTGCACTCCGTACCAGTTGACCTCTGCGTTTTCCTCAAATGTGGGAAACTCGACTGCATAATTTATGGTAGTGGTAGACTGCGTTCGCGCTTTCCCCTGTGTTTGCTTGTTTGACAAAAATAGAGAACTTCACCAATTCTGACGAAGGATAATTTCAGCCACGGCACCCGTCTTCTTCGGCTCTTACTTCCCGCATCAAGCAGGCAGCGACAATCGTTTCCTAGGCTTGATCATTTTTATTATCTATGTTTTCTGGAGACCAGTTTTAAGCCAGAATTTCACTTTTTATTTTAACTTTTCAGCTTTTTTTTCATCATTTTTTTATCCTGACTTCTTTTGATTTATTGTATGCTTCAATGCAATGGAAGAAATAAAGAATTGGAGACCTATATTACGTCTTCCAACAGAACGTAACGTTTGATTGAATTTCTGGGAAAAGAAGATTTTCTGGATCAAGGCAGTGAATTGCCGCTTGAGACAATCAGACCAAACCTTAGGAATAGCTGGGTGGTCGCTAGCACTTACTAATGAACACCATGGAATTTTGAAAAAGCCACCACAAATGTTCTTTCAGCCCTGTTGAGTGTGGATGAAGAGAAGACAGGTGCTAGGCAAGGGTCATTCCTATCGATGGAGTCATGAAATGTGTGACTTTGGGGACGAACGTAGACCAGCGGATTGTGTACTCTGCCTAATGGCTGCTGTAGTAGAATCTTGGCAAAACTGTTTCCAAAGAGAGAAAAAAAATTGTACAAGGTTTGCTGCAATATATGGTTGCCCTCACTCTCTGTTATATGTTTGGAACCATTCCAAGATGCCATATAAGAAGACCAAGGAATTTGTTGGGGTTTAAGCTTCCCTGTAGGAGGAAGCGGGCCTAATTAGAATATTGCCTCCCATAATCCTTTGCAATGGCTTATGGTTATGAACTTTTTCTCACCGCTGTCTTAAAGTGTCCTTACATGGTAGCTCTTAAAAGCTGGCCCACTTGAACAGTTAGCTTTGCGCAGTGGCAGTATCGTAGCCCATGAGGTCAATCCGAGGCGTGATTATTGCTAATTGAAAACTTTACCCAATACCCCGCCATGATGACTTGAAATACAGTCAGCATTGGCAATTTTTGACAGGCTCTAAGGAGACTGAAAGATTGGTTTAATAAAAGTTTATGGCGCCCCATGTCTAGGGCGTGTCTTACGTGACTCCCGTTTCTTCCTGAGCTCTGTTGCACCATTCCTTCCGCTGGCTTCTTAGCATTTCCCTTTTACCTTTCTCTCCCACTGAATCCACTTGTTTCCGGCAGCACACTATTCTCACTCCATGCTGCGAATTCCCATCCTTCGGCTCATTGGCCGAGCATTTGCCTTTATGCAAATTGCACCTTCGCACCCTGAATCCAGCTCAATTATTCACACCTAACCACCTGAAGGCACTAAAATTACTGGTAGCTAAGGAAAACAACGATCAGCCACGAGGTTTGGTAATCTTTTGTAGCCTTCTATCATTTGGATTATTTATTTGCTCTTCTTTTTTTTTTTTTAACTTGCTTTATTATTTCACCACAGCCTAAAGGAAAGGCTTCCCAGCGGGCGTGCCTTTGAATGTACCTGTCATGTCATACTTACCTGGCAGGGGAGCAATAGCCATGATCCCTAAGGTGGCTATTGTCTTCTTTGGCTCTTACTTCCCGCATCAAGCAGGCAGCGACAATCATTTCCTAGGCTTGATCATTTTTATTATCTATGTTTTCTGGAGACCAGTTTTAAGCCAGAATTTCACTTTTTATTTTAACTTTTCAGCTTTTTTTTCATCATTTTTTTATCCTGACTTCTTTTGATTTATTGTATGCGTCAATGCAATGGAAGAAATAAAGAATTGGAGACCTATATTACGTCTTCCAACAGAACGTAACGCTTGATTGAATTTCTGGGAAAAAAAGATTTTCTGGATCAAGGCAGTGAATTGCCGCTTGAGACAATCAGACCAAACCTTAGGAATAGCTGGGTGGTCGCTAGCACTTACTAATGAACACCATGGAATTTTGAAAAAGCCACCACAAATGTTCTTTCAGCCCTGTTGAGTGTGGATGAAGAGAAGACAGGTGCTAGGCAAGGGTCATTCCTATCGATGGAGTCATGAAATGTGTGACTTTGGGGACGAACGTAGACCAGCGGATTGTGTACTCTGCCTAATGGCTGCTGTAGTAGAATCTTGGCAAAACTGTTTCCAAAGAGAGAAAAAAAATTGTACAAGGTTTGCTGCAAGATATGGTTGCCCTCACTCTCTGTTATAGGTTTGGAACCATTCCAAGATGCCATATAAGAAGACCAAGGAATTTGTTGGGGTTTAAGCTTCCCTGTAGGAGGAAGCGGGCCTAATTAGAATATTGCCTCCCATAATCCTTTGCAATGGCTTATGGTCATGAACTTTTTCTCACCGCTGTCTTAAAGTGTCCTTACATGGTAGCTCTTAAAAGCTGGCCCACTTGAACAGTTAGCTTTGCGCAGTGGCAGTATCGTAGCCCATGAGGTCAATCCGAGGCGTGATTATTGCTAATTGAAAACTTTACCCAATACCCCGCCATGATGACTTGAAATACAGTCAGCATTGGCAATTTTTGACAGGCTCTAAGGAGACTGAAAGATTGGTTTAATAAAAGTTTATGGCGCCCCATGTCTAGGGCGTGTCTTACGTGACTCCCGTTTCTTCCTGAGCTCTGTTGCACCATTCCTTCCGCTGGCTTCTTAGCATTTCCCTTTTACCTTTCTCTCCCACTGAATCCATTTGTTTCCGGCAGCACACTATTCTCACTCCATGCTACGAATTCCCATCCTTCGGCTCATTGGCCTAGCATTTGCCTTTATGCAAATTGCTCCTTCGCACCCTGAATCCAGCTCAATTATTCACACCTAACCACCTGAAGGCACTAAAATTACTGGTAGCTAAGGAAAACAACGATCAGCCACGAGGTTTGGTAATCTTTTGTAGCCTTCTATCATTTGGATTATTTATTTGCTTTTTTTTTTTTTTAACTTGCTTTATTATTTCACCACAGCCTAAAGGAAAGGCTTCCCAGCAGGCGTGCCTTTGAATGTACCCGTCATGTCATACTTACCTGGCAGGGGAGCAATAGCCATGATCCCTAAGGTGGCTCTCCCAGAGTTAGGCTGGTTCATTGCACTCCGTACCAGTTGACCTCTGCGTTTTCCTCAAATGTGGGAAACTCGACTGCATAATTTATGGTAGTGGTAGACTGCGTTCGCGCTTTCCCCTGTGTTTGCTTGTTTGACAAAAATAGAGAACTTCACCAATTCTGACGAAGGATAATTTCAGCCACGGCACCCGTCTTCTTCGGCTCTTACTTCCCGCATCAAGCAGGCAGCGACAATCGTTTCCTAGGCTTGATCATTTTTATTATCTATGTTTTCTGGAGACCAGTTTTAAGCCAGAATTTCACTTTTTATTTTAACTTTTCAGCTTTTTTTTCATCATTTTTTTATCCTGACTTCTTTTGATTTATTGTATGCTTCAATGCAATGGAAGAAATAAAGAATTGGAGACCTATATTACGTCTTCCAACAGAACGTAACGTTTGATTGAATTTCTGGGAAAAGAAGATTTTCTGGATCAAGGCAGTGAATTGCCGCTTGAGACAATCAGACCAAACCTTAGGAATAGCTGGGTGGTCGCTAGCACTTACTAATGAACACCATGGAATTTTGAAAAAGCCACCACAAATGTTCTTTCAGCCCTGTTGAGTGTGGATGAAGAGAAGACAGGTGCTAGGCAAGGGTCATTCCTATCGATGGAGTCATGAAATGTGTGACTTTGGGGACGAACGTAGACCAGCGGATTGTGTACTCTGCCTAATGGCTGCTGTAGTAGAATCTTGGCAAAACTGTTTCCAAAGAGAGAAAAAAAATTGTACAAGGTTTGCTGCAATATATGGTTGCCCTCACTCTCTGTTATATGTTTGGAACCATTCCAAGATGCCATATAAGAAGACCAAGGAATTTGTTGGGGTTTAAGCTTCCCTGTAGGAGGAAGCGGGCCTAATTAGAATATTGCCTCCCATAATCCTTTGCAATGGCTTATGGTTATGAACTTTTTCTCACCGCTGTCTTAAAGTGTCCTTACATGGTAGCTCTTAAAAGCTGGCCCACTTGAACAGTTAGCTTTGCGCAGTGGCAGTATCGTAGCCCATGAGGTCAATCCGAGGCGTGATTATTGCTAATTGAAAACTTTACCCAATACCCCGCCATGATGACTTGAAATACAGTCAGCATTGGCAATTTTTGACAGGCTCTAAGGAGACTGAAAGATTGGTTTAATAAAAGTTTATGGCGCCCCATGTCTAGGGCGTGTCTTACGTGACTCCCGTTTCTTCCTGAGCTCTGTTGCACCATTCCTTCCGCTGGCTTCTTAGCATTTCCCTTTTACCTTTCTCTCCCACTGAATCCACTTGTTTCCGGCAGCACACTATTCTCACTCCATGCTGCGAATTCCCATCCTTCGGCTCATTGGCCGAGCATTTGCCTTTATGCAAATTGCACCTTCGCACCCTGAATCCAGCTCAATTATTCACACCTAACCACCTGAAGGCACTAAAATTACTGGTAGCTAAGGAAAACAACGATCAGCCACGAGGTTTGGTAATCTTTTGTAGCCTTCTATCATTTGGATTATTTATTTGCTCTTCTTTTTTTTTTTTTTACTTGCTTTATTATTTCACCACAGCCTAAAGGAAAGGCTTCCCAGCGGGCGTGCCTTTGAATGTACCTGTCATGTCATACTTACCTGGCAGGGGAGCAATAGCCATGATCCCTAAGGTGGCTATTGTCTTCTTTGGCTCTTACTTCCCGCATCAAGCAGGCAGCGACAATCATCTCCTAGGCTTGATCATTTTTATTATCTATGTTTTCTGGAGACCAGTTTTAAGCCAGAATTTCACTTTTTATTTTAACTTTTCAGCTTTTTTTTCATCATTTTTTTATCCTGACTTCTTTTGATTTATTGTATGCGTCAATGCAATGGAAGAAATAAAGAATTGGAGACCTATATTACGTCTTCCAACAGAACGTAACGCTTGATTGAATTTCTGGGAAAAAAAGATTTTCTGGATCAAGGCAGTGAATTGCCGCTTGAGACAATCAGACCAAACCTTAGGAATAGCTGGGTGGTCGCTAGCACTTACTAATGAACACCATGGAATTTTGAAAAAGCCACCACAAATGTTCTTTCAGCCCTGTTGAGTGTGGATGAAGAGAAGACAGGTGCTAGGCAAGGGTCATTCCTATCGATGGAGTCATGAAATGTGTGACTTTGGGGACGAACGTAGACCAGCGGATTGTGTACTCTGCCTAATGGCTGCTGTAGTAGAATCTTGGCAAAACTGTTTCCAAAGAGAGAAAAAAAATTGTACAAGGTTTGCTGCAAGATATGGTTGCCCTCACTCTCTGTTATAGGTTTGGAACCATTCCAAGATGCCATATAAAAAGACCAAGGAATTTGTTGGGGTTTAAGCTTCCCTGTAGGAGGAAGCGGGCCTAATTAGAATATTGCCTCCCATAATCCTTTGCAATGGCTTATGGTTATGAACTTTTTCTCACCGCTGTCTTAAAGTGTCCTTACATGGTAGCTCTTAAAAGCTGGCCCACTTGAACAGTTAGCTTTGCGCAGTGGCAGAATCATAGCCCATGAGGTCAATCCGAGGCGTGATTATTGCTAATTGAAAACTTTACCCAATACCCCGCCATGATGACTTGAAATACAGTCAGCATTGGCAATTTTTGACAGGCTCTAAGGAGACTGAAAGATTGGTTTAATAAAAGTTTATGGCGCCCCATGTCTAGGGCGTGTCTTACGTGACTCCCGTTTCTTCCTGAGCTCTGTTGCACCATTCCTTCCGCAGGCTTCTTAGCATTTCCCTTTTACCTTTCTCTCCCACTGAATCCACTTGTTTCCGGCAGCACACTATTCTCATTCCATGCTACGAATTCCCATCCTTCGGCTCATTGGCCTAGCATTTGCCTTTATGCAAATTGCTCCTTCGCACCCTGAATCCAGCTCAATTATTCACACCTAACCACCTGAAGGCACTAAAAATTACTGGTAGCTAAGGAAAACAACGATCAGCCACGAGGTTTGGTAATCTTTTGTAGCCTTCTATCATTTGGATTATTTATTTGCTCTTCTTTTTTTTTTTTTTAACTTGCTTTATTATTTCACCACAGCCTAAAGGAAAGGCTTCCCAGCGGGCGTGCCTTTGAATGTACCCGTCATGTCATACTTACCTGGCAGGGGAGCAATAGCCATGATCCCTAAGGTGGCTCTCCCAGAGTGAGGCTGGTTCATTGCACTCTGTACCAGTTGACCTCTGCGATTTCCTCAAATGTGGGAAACTCGACTGCATAATTTATGGCAGTGGGGGACTGCGTTCGCGCTTTCCCCTGTGTTTGCTTGTTTGACAAAAATAGAGAACTTCAACAATTCTAACGAAGGATAATTTCAGCCACGGCACCCGTCTTCTTTGGCTCTTACTTCCCGCATCAAGCAGGCAGCGACAATCATTTCCTAGGCTTGATCATTTTTATTATCTATGTTTCCTGGAGACCAGTTTTAAGCCAGAATTTCACTTTTTATTTTAACTTTTCAGCTTTTTTTTCATCATTTTTTTTATCTTGACTTCTTTTGATTTATTGTATGCTTCAATGCAATGGAAGAAATAAAGAATTGGAGACCTATATTACGTCTTCCAACAGAACGTAACGTTTGATTGAATTTCTGGGAAAAGAAGATTTTCTGGATCAAGGCAGTGAATTGCCGCTTGAGACAATCAGACCAAACCTTAGGAATAGCTGGGTGGTCGCTAGCACTTACTAATGAACACCATGGAATTTTGAAAAAGCCACCACAAATGTTCTTTCAGCCCTGTTGAGTGTGGATGAAGAGAAGACAGGTGCTAGGCAAGGGTCATTCCTATCGATGGAGTCATGAAATGTGTGACTTTGGGGACGAACGTAGACCAGCGGATTGTGTACTCTGCCTAATGGCTGCTGTAGTAGAATCTTGGCAAAACTGTTTCCAAAGAGAGAAAAAAAATTGTACAAGGTTTGCTGCAAGATATGGTTGCCCTCACTCTCTGTTATAGGTTTGGAACCATTCCAAGATGCCATATAAGAAGACCAAGGAATTTGTTGGGGTTTAAGCTTCCCTGTAGGAGGAAGCGGGCCTAATTAGAATATTGCCTCCCATAATCCTTTGCAATGGCTTATGGTCATGAACTTTTTCTCACCGCTGTCTTAAAGTGTCCTTACATGGTAGCTCTTAAAAGCTGGCCCACTTGAACAGTTAGCTTTGCGCAGTGGCAGTATCGTAGCCCATGAGGTCAATCCGAGGCGTGATTATTGCTAATTGAAAACTTTACCCAATACCCCGCCATGATGACTTGAAATACAGTCAGCATTGGCAATTTTTGACAGGCTCTAAGGAGACTGAAAGATTGGTTTAATAAAAGTTTATGGCGCCCCATGTCTAGGGCGTGTCTTACGTGACTCCCGTTTCTTCCTGAGCTCTGTTGCACCATTCCTTCCGCTGGCTTCTTAGCATTTCCCTTTTACCTTTCTCTCCCACTGAATCCATTTGTTTCCGGCAGCACACTATTCTCACTCCATGCTACGAATTCCCATCCTTCGGCTCATTGGCCTAGCATTTGCCTTTATGCAAATTGCTCCTTCGCACCCTGAATCCAGCTCAATTATTCACACCTAACCACCTGAAGGCACTAAAATTACTGGTAGCTAAGGAAAACAACGATCAGCCACGAGGTTTGGTAATCTTTTGTAGCCTTCTATCATTTGTATTATTTATTTGCTTTTTTTTTTTTTTAACTTGCTTTATTATTTCACCACAGCCTAAAGGAAAGGCTTCCCAGCAGGCGTGCCTTTGAATGTACCCGTCATGTCATACTTACCTGGCAGGGGAGCAATAGCCATGATCCCTAATGCCTCGTTTCCACTGAGCGGATCGGTTCGGTTCGGTACGGTACGGTTCGCTATTTTGGGTGTTTCCATTATGAAAGTGGTCCATATAAGCAAACCGTACCGATCCATTCAGGGTCCTGCTTCAGATGTAGGGCCATAGAAAATGGAACGGTTCGGTTAGGGCGGAGCTACTATACAATCCATTGATTGGTGGACAGGAAGAGCATTTTTTCTAATCCCCGCATGGCCCTGAAGGTCTGACTTGCAGTGGAAACGCTCACCAGAATGGGCTGGTCCATTCTAAACCTTCCAAACTGTACCGACCCGAACCGATCTGCTCAGTGGAAACGAGGCATAAGGTGGCTCTCCCAGAGTTAGGCTGGTTCATTGCACTCCGTACCAGTTGACCTCTGCGTTTTCCTCAAATGTGGGAAACTCGACTGCATAATTTATGGTAGTGGTAGACTGCGTTCGCGCTTTCCCCTGTGTTTGCTTGTTTGACAAAAATAGAGAACTTCACCAATTCTGACGAAGGATAATTTCAGCCACGGCACCCGTCTTCTTCGGCTCTTACTTCCCGCATCAAGCAGGCAGCGACAATCGTTTCCTAGGCTTGATCATTTTTATTATCTATGTTTTCTGGAGACCAGTTTTAAGCCAGAATTTCACTTTTTATTTTAACTTTTCAGCTTTTTTTTCATCATTTTTTTATCCTGACTTCTTTTGATTTATTGTATGCTTCAATGCAATGGAAGAAATAAAGAATTGGAGACCTATATTACGTCTTCCAACAGAACGTAACGTTTGATTGAATTTCTGGGAAAAGAAGATTTTCTGGATCAAGGCAGTGAATTGCCGCTTGAGACAATCAGACCAAACCTTAGGAATAGCTGGGTGGTCGCTAGCACTTACTAATGAACACCATGGAATTTTGAAAAAGCCACCACAAATGTTCTTTCAGCCCTGTTGAGTGTGGATGAAGAGAAGACAGGTGCTAGGCAAGGGTCATTCCTATCGATGGAGTCATGAAATGTGTGACTTTGGGGACGAACGTAGACCAGCGGATTGTGTACTCTGCCTAATGGCTGCTGTAGTAGAATCTTGGCAAAACTGTTTCCAAAGAGAGAAAAAAAATTGTACAAGGTTTGCTGCAAGATATGGTTGCCCTCACTCTCTGTTATAGGTTTGGAACCATTCCAAGATGCCATATAAGAAGACCAAGGAATTTGTTGGGGTTTAAGCTTCCCTGTAGGAGGAAGCGGGCCTAATTAGAATATTGCCTCCCATAATCCTTTGCAATGGCTTATGGTTATGAACTTTTTCTCACCGCTGTCTTAAAGTGTCCTTACATGGTAGCTCTTAAAAGCTGGCCCACTTGAAAAGTTAGCTTTGCGTAGTGGCAGTATCGTAGCCCATGAGGTCAATCCGAGGCGTGATTATTGCTAATTGAAAACTTTACCCAATACCCCGCCATGATGACTTGAAATACAGTCAGCATTGGCAATTTTTGACAGGCTCTAAGGAGACTGAAAGATTGGTTTAATAAAAGTTTATGGCGCCCCATGTCCAGGGCGTGTCTTACGTGACTCCCGTTTCTTCCTGAGCTCTGTTGCACCATTCCTTCCGCTGGCTTCTTAGCATTTCCCTTTTACCTTTCTCTCCCACTGAATCCACTTGTTTCCGGCAGCACACTATTCTCACTCCATGCTACGAATTCCCATCCTTCGGCTCATTGGCCTAGCATTTGCCTTTATGCAAATTGCTCCTTCGCACCCTGAATCCAGCTCAATTATTCACACCTAACCACCTGAAGGCACTAAAATTACTGGTAGCTAAGGAAAACAACGATCAGCCACGAGGTTTGGTAATCTTTTGTAGCCTTCTATCATTTGGATTATTTATTTGCTCTTCTTTTTTTTTTTTTTTTTTAAACTTGCTTTATTATTTCACCACAGCCTAAAGGAAAGGCTTCCCAGCGGGCGTGCCTTTGAATTTACCCGTCATGTCATACTTACCTGGCAGGGGAGCAATAGCCATGATCCCTAAGGTGGCTCTCCCAGAGTGAGGCTGGTTCATTGCACTCCGTACCAGTTGACCTCTGCTATTTCCTCAAATGTGGGAAACTCGACTGCATAATTTATGGTATTGGGGTACTGCGTTCACGATTTCCCCTGTGTTTGCTTGTTTGACAAAAATAGAGAACTTCACCAATTCTGACGAAGGATAATTTCAGCCACAGCACCCGTCTTCTTTGGCTCTTACTTTCCGCATCAAGCAGGCAGCGACAATCATTTCCTAGGCTTGATCATTTTTATTATCTATGTTTTCTGGAGACCAGTTTTAAGCCAGAATTTCACTTTTTATTTTAAATTTTCAGCTTTTTTTTCATCATTTTTTTATCCTGACTTCTTTTGATTTATTGTATGCTTCAATGCAATGGAAGAAATAAAGAATTGGAGACCTATATTACATCTTCCAACAGAACGTAACGCTTGATTGAATTTCTGGGAAAAAAAGATTTTCTGGATCAAGGCAGTGAATTGCCGCTTGAGACAATCAGACCAAACCTTAGGAATAGCTGGGTGGTCGCTAGCACTTACTAATGAACACCATGGAATTTTGAAAAAGCCACCACAAATGTTCTTTCAGCCCTGTTGAGTGTGGATGAAGAGAAGACAGGTGCTAGGCAAGGGTCATTCCTATCGATGGAGTCATGAAATGTGTGACTTTGGGGACGAATGTAGACCAGCGGATTGTGTACTCTGCCTAATGGCTGCTGTAGTAGAATCTTGGCAAAACTGGTTCCAAAGAGAGAAAAAAAATTGTACAAGGTTTGCTGCAAGATATGGTTGCCCTCACTCTCTGTTATAGGTTTGGAACCATTCCAAGATGCCATATAAGAAGACCGAGGAATTTGTTGGGGTTTAAGCTTCCCTGTAGGAGGAAGCGGGCCTAATTAGAATATTGCCTCCCATAATCCTTTGCAATGGCTTATGGTCATGAACTTTTTCTCACCGCTGTCTTAAAGTGTCCTTACGTTGTAGCTCTTAAAAGCAGGCCCACTTGAACAGCTAGCTTTGCGCAGTGGCAGTATCGTAGCCCATGAGGTCAATCCGAGGCGTGATTATTGCTAATTGAAAACTTTACCCAATACCCCGCCATGATGACTTGAAATACAGTCAGCATTGGCAATTTTTGACAGGCTCTAAGGAGACTGAAAGATTGGTTTAATAAAAGTTTATGGCGCCCCATGTCTAGGGCGTGTCTTACGTGACTCCCGTTTCTTCCTGAGCTCTGTTGCACCATTCCTTCCGCTGGCTTCTTAGCATTTCCCTTTTACCTTTCTCTCCCACTGAATTCACTTGTTTCCGGCAGCACACTATTCTCACTACATGCTACGAATTCCCATCCTTCGGCTCATTGGCCTAGCATTTGCCTTTATGCAAATTGCTCCTTCGCACCCTTAATCCAGCTCAATTATTCACACCTAACCACCTGAAGGCACTAAAATTACTGGTAGCTAAGGAAAACAACGATCAGCCACGAGGTTTGGTAATCTTTTGTAGCCTTCTATCATTTGGATTATTTATTTGCTCTTCTTTTTTTTTTTTTTTTACTTGCTTTATTATTTCACCACAGCCTAAAGGAAAGGCTTCCCAGCGGGCGTGCCTTTGAATGTAACCGTCATGTCATACTTACCTGGCAGGGGAGCAATAGCCATGATCCCTAAGGTGGCTCTCCCAGAGTGAGGCTGGTTCATTGCACTCCGTACCAGTTGTCCTCTGCGATTTCCTCAAATGTGGGAAAATCGACTGCATAATTTATGGTAGTGGGGGACTGCGTTCGCGCTTTCCCCTGTGTTTGCTTGTTTGACAAAAATAGAGAACTTCACCAATTCTGACGAAGGATAATTTCAGCCACGGCACCGGTCTTCTTTGGCTCTTACTTTCCGCATCAAGCAGGCAGCGACAATCATTTCCTAGGCTTGATCATTTTTATTATCTTTGTTTTCTGGAGACCAGTTTTAAGCCAGAATTTCACTTTTTATTTTAACTTTTCAGCTTTTTTTTCATCATTTTTTTATCCTGACTTCTTTTGATTTATTGTATGCTTCAATGCAATGGAAGAAATAAAGAATTGGAGACCTATATTACGTCTTCCAACAGAACGTAACGTTTGATTGAATTTCTGGGAAAAAAAGATTTTCTGGATCAAGGCAGTGAATTGCCGCTTGAGACAATCAGACCAAACCTTAGGAATAGCTGGGTGGTCGCTAGCACTTACTAATGAACACCATGGAATTTTGAAAAAGCCACCACAAATGTTCTTTCAGCCCTGTTGAGTGTGGATGAAGAGAAGACAGGTGCTAGGCAAGGGTCATTCCTATCGATGGAGTCATGAAATGTGTGACTTTGGGGACGAACGTAGACCAGCGGATTGTGTACTCTGCCTAATGGCTGCTGTAGTAGAATCTTGGCAAAACTGTTTCCAAAGAGAGAAAAAAAATTGTACAAGGTTTGCTGCAAGATATGGTTGCCCTCACTCTCTGTTATAGGTTTGGAACCATTCCAAGATGCCATATAAGAAGACCAAGGAATTTGTTGGGGTTTAAGCTTCCCTGTAGGAGGAAGCGGGCCTAATTAGAATATTGCCTCCCATAATCCTTTGCAATGGCTTATGGTCATGAACTTTTTCTCACCGCTGTCTTAAAGTGTCCTTACATGGTAGCTCTTAAAAGCTGGCCCACTTGAACAGTTAGCTTTGCGCAGTGGCAGTATCGTAGCCCATGAGGTCAATCCGAGGCGTGATTATTGCTAATTGAAAACTTTACCCAATACCCCGCCATGATGACTTGAAATACAGTCAGCATTGGCAATTTTTGACAGGCTCTAAGGAGACTGAAAGATTGGTTTAATAAAAGTTTATGGCGCCCCATGTCTAGGGCGTGTCTTACGTGACTCCCGTTTCTTCCTGAGCTCTGTTGCACCATTCCTTCCGCTGGCTTCTTAGCATTTCCCTTTTACCTTTCTCTCCCACTGAATCCATTTGTTTCCGGCAGCACACTATTCTCACTCCATGCTACGAATTCCCATCCTTCGGCTCATTGGCCTAGCATTTGCCTTTATGCAAATTGCTCCTTCGCACCCTGAATCCAGCTCAATTATTCACACCTAACCACCTGAAGGCACTAAAATTACTGGTAGCTAAGGAAAACAACGATCAGCCACGAGGTTTGGTAATCTTTTGTAGCCTTCTATCATTTGGATTATTTATTTGCTCTTCTTTTTTTTTTTTTTTTTAAACTTGCTTTATTATTTCACCACAGCCTAAAGGAAAGGCTTCCCAGCGGGCGTGCCTTTGAATTTACCCGTCATGTCATACTTACCTGGCAGGGGAGCAATAGCCATGATCCCTAAGGTGGCTCTCCCAGAGTGAGGCTGGTTCATTGCACTCTGTACCAGTTGACCTCTGCTATTTCCTCAAATGTGGGAAACTCGACTGCATAATTTATGGTATTGGGGTACTGCGTTCGCGCTTTCCCCTGTGTTTGCTTGTTTGACAAAAATAGAGAACTTCACCAATTCTGACGAAGGATAATTTCAGCCACGGCACCCGTCTTCTTCGGCTCTTACTTCCCGCATCAAGCAGGCAGCGACAATCGTTTCCTAGGCTTGATCATTTTTATTATCTATGTTTTCTGGAGACCAGTTTTAAGCCAGAATTTCACTTTTTATTTTAACTTTTCAGCTTTTTTTTCATCATTTTTTTATCCTGACTTCTTTTGATTTATTGTATGCTTCAATGCAATGGAAGAAATAAAGAATTGGAGACCTATATTACGTCTTCCAACAGAACGTAACGTTTGATTGAATTTCTGGGAAAAGAAGATTTTCTGGATCAAGGCAGTGAATTGCCGCTTGAGACAATCAGACCAAACCTTAGGAATAGCTGGGTGGTCGCTAGCACTTACTAATGAACACCATGGAATTTTGAAAAAGCCACCACAAATGTTCTTTCAGCCCTGTTGAGTGTGGATGAAGAGAAGACAGGTGCTAGGCAAGGGTCATTCCTATCGATGGAGTCATGAAATGTGTGACTTTGGGGACGAACGTAGACCAGCGGATTGTGTACTCTGCCTAATGGCTGCTGTAGTAGAATCTTGGCAAAACTGTTTCCAAAGAGAGAAAAAAAATTGTACAAGGTTTGCTGCAAGATATGGTTGCCCTCACTCTCTGTTATATGTTTGGAACCATTCCAAGATGCCATATAAGAAGACCAAGGAATTTGTTGGGGTTTAAGCTTCCCAGTAGGAGGAAGCGGGCCTAATTAGAATATTGCCTCCCATAATCCTTTGCAATGGCTTATGGTTATGAACTTTTTCTCACCGCTGTCTTAAAGTGTCCTTACATGGTAGCTCTTAAAAGCTGGCCCACTTGAACAGTTAGCTTTGCGCAGTGGCAGTATCGTAGCCCATGAGGTCAATCCGAGGCGTGATTATTGCTAATTGAAAACTTTACCCAATACCCCGCCATGATGACTTGAAATACAGTCAGCATTGGCAATTTTTGACAGGCTCTAAGGAGACTGAAAGATTGGTTTAATAAAAGTTTATGGCGCCCCATGTCCAGGGCGTGTCTTACGTGACTCCCGTTTCTTCCTGAGCTCTGTTGCACCATTCCTTCCGCTGGCTTCTTAGCATTTCCCTTTTACCTTTCTCTCCCACTGAATCCACTTGTTTCCGGCAGCACACTATTCTCACTCCATGCTACGAATTCCCATCCTTCGGCTCATTGGCCTAGCATTTGCCTTTATGCAAATTGCTCCTTCGCACCCTGAATCCAGCTCAATTATTCACACCTAACCACCTGAAGGCACTAAAATTACTGGTAGCTAAGGAAAACAACGATCAGCCACGAGGTTTGGTAATCTTTTGTAGCCTTCTATCATTTGGATTATTTATTTGCTCTTCTTCTGATCATTTTTATTATCTTTGTTTTCTGGAGACCAGTTTTAAGCCAGAATTTCACTTTTTATTTTAACTTTTCAGCTTTTTTTTCATCATTTTTTTATCCTGACTTCTTTTGATTTATTGTATGCTTCAATGCAATGGAAGAAATAAAGAATTGGAGACCTATATTACGTCTTCCAACAGAACGTAACGTTTGATTGAATTTCTGGGAAAAAAAGATTTTCTGGATCAAGGCAGTGAATTGCCGCTTGAGACAATCAGACCAAACCTTAGGAATAGCTGGGTGGTCGCTAGCACTTACTAATGAACACCATGGAATTTTGAAAAAGCCACCACAAATGTTCTTTCAGCCCTGTTGAGTGTGGATGAAGAGAAGACAGGTGCTAGGCAAGGGTCATTCCTATCGATGGAGTCATGAAATGTGTGACTTTGGGGACGAACGTAGACCAGCGGATTGTGTACTCTGCCTAATGGCTGCTGTAGTAGAATCTTGGCAAAACTGTTTCCAAAGAGAGAAAAAAAATTGTACAAGGTTTGCTGCAAGATATGGTTGCCCTCACTCTCTGTTATAGGTTTGGAACCATTCCAAGATGCCATATAAGAAGACCAAGGAATTTGTTGGGGTTTAAGCTTCCCTGTAGGAGGAAGCGGGCCTAATTAGAATATTGCCTCCCATAATCCTTTGCAATGGCTTATGGTCATGAACTTTTTCTCACCGCTGTCTTAAAGTGTCCTTACATGGTAGCTCTTAAAAGCTGGCCCACTTGAACAGTTAGCTTTGCGCAGTGGCAGTATCGTAGCCCATGAGGTCAATCCGAGGCGTGATTATTGCTAATTGAAAACTTTACCCAATACCCCGCCATGATGACTTGAAATACAGTCAGCATTGGCAATTTTTGACAGGCTCTAAGGAGACTGAAAGATTGGTTTAATAAAAGTTTATGGCGCCCCATGTCTAGGGCGTGTCTTACGTGACTCCCGTTTCTTCCTGAGCTCTGTTGCACCATTCCTTCCGCTGGCTTCTTAGCATTTCCCTTTTACCTTTCTCTCCCACTGAATCCATTTGTTTCCGGCAGCACACTATTCTCACTCCATGCTACGAATTCCCATCCTTCGGCTCATTGGCCTAGCATTTGCCTTTATGCAAATTGCTCCTTCGCACCCTGAATCCAGCTCAATTATTCACACCTAACCACCTGAAGGCACTAAAATTACTGGTAGCTAAGGAAAACAACGATCAGCCACGAGGTTTGGTAATCTTTTGTAGCCTTCTATCATTTGGATTATTTATTTGCTTTTTTTTTTTTTTTAACTTGCTTTATTATTTCACCACAGCCTAAAGGAAAGGCTTCCCAGCAGGCGTGCCTTTGAATGTACCCGTCATGTCATACTTACCTGGCAGGGGAGCAATAGCCATGATCCCTAAGGTGGCTCTCCCAGAGTTAGGCTGGTTCATTGCACTCCGTACCAGTTGACCTCTGCGTTTTCCTCAAATGTGGGAAACTCGACTGCATAATTTATGGTAGTGGTAGACTGCGTTCGCGCTTTCCCCTGTGTTTGCTTGTTTGACAAAAATAGAGAACTTCACCAATTCTGACGAAGGATAATTTCAGCCACGGCACCCGTCTTCTTCGGCTCTTACTTCCCGCATCAAGCAGGCAGCGACAATCGTTTCCTAGGCTTGATCATTTTTATTATCTATGTTTTCTGGAGACCAGTTTTAAGCCAGAATTTCACTTTTTATTTTAACTTTTCAGCTTTTTTTTCATCATTTTTTTATCCTGACTTCTTTTGATTTATTGTATGCTTCAATGCAATGGAAGAAATAAAGAATTGGAGACCTATATTACGTCTTCCAACAGAACGTAACGTTTGATTGAATTTCTGGGAAAAGAAGATTTTCTGGATCAAGGCAGTGAATTGCCGCTTGAGACAATCAGACCAAACCTTAGGAATAGCTGGGTGGTCGCTAGCACTTACTAATGAACACCATGGAATTTTGAAAAAGCCACCACAAATGTTCTTTCAGCCCTGTTGAGTGTGGATGAAGAGAAGACAGGTGCTAGGCAAGGGTCATTCCTATCGATGGAGTCATGAAATGTGTGACTTTGGGGACGAACGTAGACCAGCGGATTGTGTACTCTGCCTAATGGCTGCTGTAGTAGAATCTTGGCAAAACTGTTTCCAAAGAGAGAAAAAAAATTGTACAAGGTTTGCTGCAAGATATGGTTGCCCTCACTCTCTGTTATATGTTTGGAACCATTCCAAGATGCCATATAAGAAGACCAAGGAATTTGTTGGGGTTTAAGCTTCCCTGTAGGAGGAAGCGGGCCTAATTAGAATATTGCCTCCCATAATCCTTTGCAATGGCTTATGGTTATGAACTTTTTCTCACCGCTGTCTTAAAGTGTCCTTACATGGTAGCTCTTAAAAGCTGGCCCACTTGAACAGTTAGCTTTGCGCAGTGGCAGTATCGTAGCCCATGAGGTCAATCCGAGGCGTGATTATTGCTAATTGAAAACTTTACCCAATACCCCGCCATGATGACTTGAAATACAGTCAGCATTGGCAATTTTTGACAGGCTCTAAGGAGACTGAAAGATTGGTTTAATAAAAGTTTATGGCGCCCCATTTCTAGGGCGTGTCTTACGTGACTCCCGTTTCTTCCTGAGCTCTGTTGCACCATTCCTTCCGCTGGCTTCTTAGCATTTCCCTTTTACCTTTCTCTCCCACTGAATCCACTTGTTTCCGGCAGCACACTATTCTCACTCCATGCTGCGAATTCCCATCCTTCGGCTCATTGGCCGAGCATTTGCCTTTATGCAAATTGCACCTTCGCACCCTGAATCCAGCTCAATTATTCACACCTAACCACCTGAAGGCACTAAAATTACTGGTAGCTAAGGAAAACAACGATCAGCCACGAGGTTTGGTAATCTTTTGTAGCCTTCTATCATTTGGATTATTTATTTGCTCTTCTTTTTTTTTTTTTAACTTGCTTTATTATTTCACCACAGCCTAAAGGAAAGGCTTCCCAGCGGGCGTGCCTTTGAATGTACCTGTCATGTCATACTTACCTGGCAGGGGAGCAATAGCCATGATCCCTAAGGTGGCTATTGTCTTCTTTGGCTCTTACTTCCCGCATCAAGCAGGCAGCGACAATCATTTCCTAGGCTTGATCATTTTTATTATCTATGTTTTCTGGAGACCAGTTTTAAGCCAGAATTTCACTTTTTATTTTAACTTTTCAGCTTTTTTTTCATCATTTTTTTATCCTGACTTCTTTTGATTTATTGTATGCGTCAATGCAATGGAAGAAATAAAGAATTGGAGACCTATATTACGTCTTCCAACAGAACGTAACGCTTGATTGAATTTCTGGGAAAAAAAGATTTTCTGGATCAAGGCAGTGAATTGCCGCTTGAGACAATCAGACCAAACCTTAGGAATAGCTGGGTGGTCGCTAGCACTTACTAATGAACACCATGGAATTTTGAAAAAGCCACCACAAATGTTCTTTCAGCCCTGTTGAGTGTGGATGAAGAGAAGACAGGTGCTAGGCAAGGGTCATTCCTATCGATGGAGTCATGAAATGTGTGACTTTGGGGACGAACGTAGACCAGCGGATTGTGTACTCTGCCTAATGGCTGCTGTAGTAGAATCTTGGCAAAACTGTTTCCAAAGAGAGAAAAAAAATTGTACAAGGTTTGCTGCAAGATATGGTTGCCCTCACTCTCTGTTATAGGTTTGGAACCATTCCAAGATGCCATATAAAAAGACCAAGGAATTTGTTGGGGTTTAAGCTTCCCTGTAGGAGGAAGCGGGCCTAATTAGAATATTGCCTCCCATAATCCTTTGCAATGGCTTATGGTTATGAACTTTTTCTCACCGCTGTCTTAAAGTGTCCTTACATGGTAGCTCTTAAAAGCTGGCCCACTTGAACAGTTAGCTTTGCGCAGTGGCAGAATCATAGCCCATGAGGTCAATCCGAGGCGTGATTATTGCTAATTGAAAACTTTACCCAATACCCCGCCATGATGACTTGAAATACAGTCAGCATTGTCAATTTTTGACAGGCTCTAAGGAGACTGAAAGATTGGTTTAATAAAAGTTTATGGCGCCCCATGTCTAGGGCGTGTCTTACGTGACTCCCGTTTCTTCCTGAGCTCTGTTGCACCATTCCTTCCGCAGGCTTCTTAGCATTTCCCTTTTACCTTTCTCTCCCACTGAATCCACTTGTTTCCGGCAGCACACTATTCTCACTCCATGCTACGAATTCCCATCCTTCGGCTCATTGGCCTAGCATTTGCCTTTATGCAAATTGCTCCTTCGCACCCTGAATCCAGCTCAATTATTCACACCTAACCACCTGAAGGCACTAAAAATTACTGGTAGCTAAGGAAAACAACGATCAGCCACGAGGTTTGGTAATCTTTTGTAGCCTTCTATCATTTGGATTATTTATTTGCTCTTCTTTTTTTTTTTTTAACTTGCTTTATTATTTCACCACAGCCTAAAGGAAAGGCTTCCCAGCGGGCGTGCCTTTGAATGTACCCGTCATGTCATACTTACCTGGCAGGGGAGCAATAGCCATGATCCCTAAGGTGGCTCTCCCAGAGTGAGGCTGGTTCATTGCACTCTGTACCAGTTGACCTCTGCGATTTCCTCAAATGTGGGAAACTCGACTGCATAATTTATGGTAGTGGGGGACTGCGTTCGCGCTTTCCCCTGTGTTTGCTTGTTTGACAAAAATAGAGAACTTCAACAATTCTAACGAAGGATAATTTCAGCCACGGCACCCGTCTTCTTTGGCTCTTACTTCCCGCATCAAGCAGGCAGCGACAATCATTTCCTAGGCTTGATCATTTTTATTATCTATGTTTCCTGGAGACCAGTTTTAAGCCAGAATTTCACTTTTTATTTTAACTTTTCAGCTTTTTTTTCATCATTTTTTTATCTTGACTTCTTTTGATTTATTGTATGCTTCAATGCAATGGAAGAAATAAAGAATTGGAGACCTATATTACGTCTTCCAACAGAACGTAACGTTTGATTGAATTTCTGGGAAAAAAAGATTTTCTGGATCAAGGCAGTGAATTGCCGCTTGAGACAATCAGACCAAACCTTAGGAATAGCTGGGTGGTCGCTAGCACTTACTAATGAACACCATGGAATTTTGAAAAAGCCACCACAAATGTTCTTTCAGCCCTGTTGAGTGTGGATGAAGAGAAGACAGGTGCTAGGCAAGGGTCATTCCTATCGATGGAGTCATGAAATGTGTGACTTTGGGGACGAACGTAGACCAGCGGATTGTGTACTCTGCCTAATGGCTGCTGTAGTAGAATCTTGGCAAAACTGTTTCCAAAGAGAGAAAAAAAATTGTACAAGGTTTGCTGCAAGATATGGTTGCCCTCACTCTCTGTTATAGGTTTGGAACCATTCCAAGATGCCATATAAGAAGACCAAGGAATTTGTTGGGGTTTAAGCTTCCCTGTAGGAGGAAGCAGGCCTAATTAGAATATTGCCTCCCATAATCCTTTGCAATGGCTTATGGTTATGAACTTTTTCTCACCGCTGTCTTAAAGTGTCCTTACATGGTAGCTCTTAAAAGCTGGCCCACTTGAACAGATAGCTTTGCGCAGTGGCAGTATCGTAGCCCATGAGGACAATCCGAGGCGTGATTATTGCTAATTGAAAACTTTACCCAATACCCCGCCATGATGACTTGAAATACAGTCAGCATTGGCAATTTTTGACAGGCTCTAAGGAGACTGAAAGATTGGTTTAATAAAAGTTTATGGCGCCCCATGTCTAGGGCGTGTCTTACGTGACTCCCGTTTCTTCCTGAGCTCTGTTGCACCATTCCTTCCGCTGGCTTCTTAGCATTTCCCTTTTACCTTTCTCTCCCACTGAATCCACTTGTTTCCGGCAGCACACTATTCTCACTCCATGCTACGAATTCCCATCCTTCGGCTCATTGGCCTAGCATTTGCCTTTATGCAAATTGCTCCTTCGCACCCTGAATCCAGCTCAATTATTCACACCTAACCACCTGAAGGCACTAAAAATTACTGGTAGCTAAGGAAAACAACGATCAGCCACGAGGTTTGGTAATGTTTTCTAGCCTTCTATCATTTGGATTATTTATTTGCTCTTCTTTTTTTTTTTTTAACTTGCTTTATTATTTCACCACAGCCTAAAGGAAAGGCTTCCCAGCGGGCGTGCCTTTGAATGTACCCGTCATGTCATACTTACCTGGCAGGGGAGCAATAGCCATGATCCCTAAGGTGGCTCTCCCAGAGTGAGGCTGGTTCATTGCACTCTGTACCAGTTGACCTCTGCGATTTCCTCAAATGTGGGAAACTCGACTGCATAATTTATGGTAGTGGGGGACTGCGTTCGCGCTTTCCCCTGTGTTTGCTTGTTTGACAAAAATAGAGAACTTCAACAATTCTAACGAAGGATAATTTCAGCCACGGCACCCGTCTTCTTTGGCTCTTACTTCCCGCATCAAGCTGGCAGCGACAATCATTTCCTAGGCTTGATCATTTTTATTATCTATGTTTCCTGGAGACCAGTTTTAAGCCAGAATTTCACTTTTTATTTTAACTTTTCAGCTTTTTTTTCATCATTTTTTTATCTTGACTTCTTTTGATTTATTGTATGCTTCAATGCAATGGAAGAAATAAAGAATTGGAGACCTATATTACATCTTCCAACAGAACGTAACGTTTGATTGAATTTCTGGGAAAAGAAGATTTTCTGGATCAAGGCAGTGAATTGCCGCTTGAGACAATCAGACCAAACCTTAGGAATAGCTGGGTGGTCGCTAGCACTTACTAATGAACACCATGGAATTTTGAAAAAGCCACCACAAATGTTCTTTCAGCCCTGTTGAGTGTGGATGAAGAGAAGACAGGTGCTAGGCAAGGGTCATTCCTATCGATGGAGTCATGAAATGTGTGACTTTGGGGACGAACGTAGACCAGCGGATTGTGTACTCTGCCTAATGGCTGCTGTAGTAGAATCTTGGCAAAACTGTTTCCAAAGAGAGAAAAAAAAATGTACAAGGTTTGCTGCAAGATATGGTTGCCCTCACTCTCTGTTATAGGTTTGGAACCATTCCAAGATGCCATATAAGAAGACCAAGGAATTTGTTGGGGTTTAAGCTTCCCTGTAGGAGGAAGCGGGCCTAATTAGAATATTGCCTCCCATAATCCTTTGCAATGGCTTATGGTTATGAACTTTTTCTCACCGCTGTCTTAAAGCTTCCTTACATGGTAACTCTTAGAAGCTGGCCCACTTGAACAGTTAGCTTTGCGCAGTGGCAGTATCGTAGCCCATGAGGTCAATCCGAGGCGTGATTATTGCTAATTGAAAACTTTACCCAATACCCCGCCATGATGACTTGAAATACAGTCAGCATTGGCAATTTTTGACAGGCTCTAAGGGGACTGAAAGATTGGTTTAATAAAAGTTTATGGCGCCCCATGTCTAGGGCGTGTCTTACGTGACTCCCGTTTCTTCTTGAGCTCTGGTGCACCATTCCTTCCACTGGCTTCTTAGCATTTCCCTTTTACCTTTCTCTCCCACTGAATCCACTTGTTTCCGGCAGCACACTATTCTCACTCCATGCTACGAATTCCCATCCTTCGGCTCATTGGCCTAGCATTTGCCTTTATGCAAATTGCTCCTTCGCACCCTGAATCCAGCTCAATTATTCACACCTAACCACCTGAAGGCACTAAAATTACTGGTAGCTAAGGAAAACAACGATCAGCCACGAGGTTTGGTAATCTTTTGTAGCCTTCTATCATTTGGATTATTTATTTGCTCTTCTTTTTTTTTTTTTTACTTGCTTTATTATTTCACCACAGCCTAAAGGAAAGGCTTCCCAGCGGGCATGCCTTTGAATGTACCCGTCATGTCATACTTACCTGGCAGGGTAGCAATAGCCATTATCTCTAAGGTAGTTCTCCCAGAGTGAGGCTGGTTCATTGCACTCCGTACCAGTTGACCTCTGCGATTTCCTCAAATGTGGGAAACTCGACTGCATAATTTATGGTAGTGGGGGACTGCGTTCGCGCTTTCCCCTGTGTTTGCTTGTTTGACAAAAATAGAGAACTTCACAAATTCTGACGAAGGATTATTTCAGCCACGGCAACCGTCTTCTTTGGCTCTTACTTTCCGCATCAAGCAGGCAGCGACAATCATTTCCTAGGCTTGATCATTTTTATTATCTATGTTTTCTGGAGACCAGTTTTAAGCCAGAATTTCACTTTTTATTTTAACTTTTCAGCTTTTTTTTCATCATTTTTTTATCCTGACTTCTTTTGATTTATTGTATGCTTCAATGCAATGGAAGAAATAAAGAATTGGAGACCTATATAACGTCTTCCAACAGAACGTAACGTTTGATTGAATTTCTGGGAAAAAAAGATTTTCTGGATCAAGGCAGTGAATTGCCGCTTGAGACAATCAGACCAAACCTTAGGAATAGCTGGGTGGTCGCTAGCACTTACTAATGAACACCATGGAATTTTGAAAAAGCCACCACAAATGTTCTTTCAGCCCTGTTGAGTGTGGATGAAGAGAAGACAGGTGCTAGGCAAGGGTCATTCCTATCGATGGAGTCATGAAATGTGTGACTTTGGGGACGAACGTAGACCAGCGGATTGTGTACTCTGCCTAATGGCTGCTGTAGTAGAATCTTGGCAAAACTGTTTCCAAAGAGAGAAAAAAAATTGTACAAGGTTTGCTGCAAGATATGGTTGCCCTCACTCTCTGTTATAGGTTTGGAACCATTCCAAGATGCCATATAAGAAGACCAAGGAATTTGTTGGGGTTTAAGCTTCCCTGTAGGAGGAAGCGGGCCTAATTAGAATATTGCCTCCCATAATCCTTTGCAATGGCTTATGGTCATGAACTTTTTCTCACCGCTGTCTTAAAGTGTCCTTACATGGTAGCTCTTAAAAGCTGGCCCACTTGAACAGTTAGCTTTGCGCAGTGGCAGTATCGTAGCCCATGAGGTCAATCCGAGGCGTGATTATTGCTAATTGAAAACTTTACCCAATACCCCGCCATGATGACTTGAAATACAGTCAGCATTGGCAATTTTTGACAGGCTCTAAGGAGACTGAAAGATTGGTTTAATAAAAGTTTATGGCGCCCCATGTCTAGGGCGTGTCTTACGTGACTCCCGTTTCTTCCTGAGCTCTGTTGCACCATTCCTTCCGCTGGCTTCTTAGCATTTCCCTTTTACCTTTCTCTCCCACTGAATCCATTTGTTTCCGGCAGCACACTATTCTCACTCCATGCTACGAATTCCCATCCTTCGGCTCATTGGCCTAGCATTTGCCTTTATGCAAATTGCTCCTTCGCACCCTGAATCCAGCTCAATTATTCACACCTAACCACCTGAAGGCACTAAAATTACTGGTAGCTAAGGAAAACAACGATCAGCCACGAGGTTTGGTAATCTTTTGTAGCCTTCTATCATTTGGATTATTTATTTGCTCTTCTTTTTTTTTTTTTTTTTAAACTTGCTTTATTATTTCACCACAGCCTAAAGGAAAGGCTTCCCAGCGGGCGTGCCTTTGAATTTACCCGTCATGTCATACTTACCTGGCAGGGGAGCAATAGCCATGATCCCTAAGGTGGCTCTCCCAGAGTGAGGCTGGTTCATTGCACTCTGTACCAGTTGACCTCTGCTATTTCCTCAAATGTGGGAAACTCGACTGCATAATTTATGGTATTGGGGTACTGCGTTCACGATTTCCCCTGTGTTTGCTTGTTTGACAAAAATAGAGAACTTCACCAATTCTGACGAAGGATAATTTCAGCCACAGCACCCGTCTTCTTTGGCTCTTACTTTCCGCATCAAGCAGGCAGCGACAATCATTTCCTAGGCTTGATCATTTTTATTATCTATGTTTTCTGGAGACCAGTTTTAAGCCAGAATTTCACTTTTTATTTTAAATTTTCAGCTTTTTTTTCATCATTTTTTTATCCTGACTTCTTTTGATTTATTGTATGCTTCAATGCAATGGAAGAAATAAAGAATTGGAGACCTATATTACATCTTCCAACAGAACGTAACGCTTGATTGAATTTCTGGGAAAAAAAGATTTTCTGGATCAAGGCAGTGAATTGCCGCTTGAGACAATCAGACCAAACCTTAGGAATAGCTGGGTGGTCGCTAGCACTTACTAATGAACACCATGGAATTTTGAAAAAGCCACCACAAATGTTCTTTCAGCCCTGTTGAGTGTGGATGAAGAGAAGACAGGTGCTAGGCAAGGGTCATTCCTATCGATGGAGTCATGAAATGTGTGACTTTGGGGACGAATGTAGACCAGCGGATTGTGTACTCTGCCTAATGGCTGCTGTAGTAGAATCTTGGCAAAACTGGTTCCAAAGAGAGAAAAAAAATTGTACAAGGTTTGCTGCAAGATATGGTTGCCCTCACTCTCTGTTATAGGTTTGGAACCATTCCAAGATGCCATATAAGAAGACCGAGGAATTTGTTGGGGTTTAAGCTTCCCTGTAGGAGGAAGCGGGCCTAATTAGAATATTGCCTCCCATAATCCTTTGCAATGGCTTATGGTCATGAACTTTTTCTCACCGCTGTCTTAAAGTGTCCTTACGTGGTAGCTCTTAAAAGCAGGCCCACTTGAACAGCTAGCTTTGCGCAGTGGCAGTATCGTAGCCCATGAGGTCAATCCGAGGCGTGATTATTGCTAATTGAAAACTTTACCCAATACCCCGCCATGATGACTTGAAATACAGTCAGCATTGGCAATTTTTGACAGGCTCTAAGGAGACTGAAAGATTGGTTTAATAAAAGTTTATGGCGCCCCATGTCTAGGGCGTGTCTTACGTGACTCCCGTTTCTTCCTGAGCTCTGTTGCACCATTCCTTCCGCTGGCTTCTTAGCATTTCCCTTTTACCTTTCTCTCCCACTGAATTCACTTGTTTCCGGCAGCACACTATTCTCACTACATGCTACGAATTCCCATCCTTCGGCTCATTGGCCTAGCATTTGCCTTTATGCAAATTGCTCCTTCGCACCCTGAATCCAGCTCAATTATTCACACCTAACCACCTGAAGGCACTAAAATTACTGGTAGCTAAGGAAAACAACGATCAGCCACGAGGTTTGGTAATCTTTTGTAGCCTTCTATCATTTGGATTATTTATTTGCTCTTCTTTTTTTTTTTTTTTTACTTGCTTTATTATTTCACCACAGCCTAAAGGAAAGGCTTCCCAGCGGGCGTGCCTTTGAATGTACCCGTCATGTCATACTTACCTGGCAGGGGAGCAATAGCCATGATCCCTAAGGTGGCTCTCCCAGAGTGAGGCTGGTTCATTGCACTCCGTACCAGTTGTCCTCTGCGATTTCCTCAAATGTGGGAAAATCGACTGCATAATTTATGGTAGTGGGGGACTGCGTTCGCGCTTTCCCCTGTGTTTGCTTGTTTGACAAAAATAGAGAACTTCACCAATTCTGACGAAGGATAATTTCAGCCACGGCACCGGTCTTCTTTGGCTCTTACTTTCCGCATCAAGCAGGCAGCGACAATCATTTCCTAGGCTTGATCATTTTTATTATCTTTGTTTTCTGGAGACCAGTTTTAAGCCAGAATTTCACTTTTTATTTTAACTTTTCAGCTTTTTTTTCATCATTTTTTTATCCTGACTTCTTTTGATTTATTGTATGCTTCAATGCAATGGAAGAAATAAAGAATTGGAGACCTATATTACGTCTTCCAACAGAACGTAACGTTTGATTGAATTTCTGGGAAAAAAAGATTTTCTGGATCAAGGCAGTGAATTGCCGCTTGAGACAATCAGACCAAACCTTAGGAATAGCTGGGTGGTCGCTAGCACTTACTAATGAACACCATGGAATTTTGAAAAAGCCACCACAAATGTTCTTTCAGCCCTGTTGAGTGTGGATGAAGAGAAGACAGGTGCTAGGCAAGGGTCATTCCTATCGATGGAGTCATGAAATGTGTGACTTTGGGGACGAACGTAGACCAGCGGATTGTGTACTCTGCCTAATGGCTGCTGTAGTAGAATCTTGGCAAAACTGTTTCCAAAGAGAGAAAAAAAATTGTACAAGGTTTGCTGCAAGATATGGTTGCCCTCACTCTCTGTTATAGGTTTGGAACCATTCCAAGATGCCATATAAGAAGACCAAGGAATTTGTTGGGGTTTAAGCTTCCCTGTAGGAGGAAGCGGGCCTAATTAGAATATTGCCTCCCATAATCCTTTGCAATGGCTTATGGTCATGAACTTTTTCTCACCGCTGTCTTAAAGTGTCATTACATGGTAGCTCTTAAAAGCTGGCCCACTTGAACAGTTAGCTTTGCGCAGTGGCAGTATCGTAGCCCATGAGGTCAATCCGAGGCGTGATTATTGCTAATTGAAAACTTTACCCAAGACCCCGCCATGATGACTTGAAATACAGTCAGCATTGGCAATTTTTGACAGGCTCTAAGGAGACTGAAAGATTGGTTTAATAAAAGTTTATGGCGCCCCATGTCTAGGGCGTGTCTTACGTGACTCCCGTTTCTTCCTGAGCTCTGTTGCACCATTCCTTCCGCTGGCTTCTTAGCATTTCCCTTTTACCTTTCTCTCCCACTGAATCCATTTGTTTCCGGCAGCACACTATTCTCACTCCATGCTACGAATTCCCATCCTTCGGCTCATTGGCCTAGCATTTGCCTTTATGCAAATTGCTCCTTCGCACCCTGAATCCAGCTCAATTATTCACACCTAACCACCTGAAGGCACTAAAATTACTGGTAGCTAAGGAAAACAACGATCAGCCACGAGGTTTGGTAATCTTTTGTAGCCTTCTATCATTTGGATTATTTATTTGCTTTTTTTTTTTTTTTAACTTGCTTTATTATTTCACCACAGCCTAAAGGAAAGGCTTCCCAGCAGGCGTGCCTTTGAATGTACCCGTCATGTCATACTTACCTGGCAGGGGAGCAATAGCCATGATCCCTAAGGTGGCTCTCCCAGAGTTAGGCTGGTTCATTGCACTCCGTACCAGTTGACCTCTGCGTTTTCCTCAAATGTGGGAAACTCGACTGCATAATTTATGGTAGTGGTAGACTGCGTTCGCGCTTTCCCCTGTGTTTGCTTGTTTGACAAAAATAGAGAACTTCACCAATTCTGACGAAGGATAATTTCAGCCACGGCACCCGTCTTCTTCGGCTCTTACTTCCCGCATCAAGCAGGCAGCGACAATCGTTTCCTAGGCTTGATCATTTTTATTATCTATGTTTTCTGGAGACCAGTTTTAAGCCAGAATTTCACTTTTTATTTTAACTTTTCAGCTTTTTTTTCATCATTTTTTTATCCTGACTTCTTTTGATTTATTGTATGCTTCAATGCAATGGAAGAAATAAAGAATTGGAGACCTATATTACGTCTTCCAACAGAACGTAACGTTTGATTGAATTTCTGGGAAAAGAAGATTTTCTGGATCAAGGCAGTGAATTGCCGCTTGAGACAATCAGA
The DNA here is from genome assembly GCF_036172605.1 of Pelobates fuscus. NCBI lineage: Eukaryota > Metazoa > Chordata > Amphibia > Anura > Pelobatidae > Pelobates > Pelobates fuscus. The sequence goes on along the minus strand of NC_086318.1, from coordinate 352,618,328 downwards.
CCAAACCTTAGGAATAGCTGGGTGGTCGCTAGCACTTACTAATGAACACCATGGAATTTTGAAAAAGCCACCACAAATGTTCTTTCAGCCCTGTTGAGTGTGGATGAAGAGAAGACAGGTGCTAGGCAAGGGTCATTCCTATCGATGGAGTCATGAAATGTGTGACTTTGGGGACGAACGTAGACCAGCGGATTGTGTACTCTGCCTAATGGCTGCTGTAGTAGAATCTTGGCAAAACTGTTTCCAAAGAGAGAAAAAAAATTGTACAAGGTTTGCTGCAAGATATGGTTGCCCTCACTCTCTGTTATATGTTTGGAACCATTCCAAGATGCCATATAAGAAGACCAAGGAATTTGTTGGGGTTTAAGCTTCCCTGTAGGAGGAAGCGGGCCTAATTAGAATATTGCCTCCCATAATCCTTTGCAATGGCTTATGGTTATGAACTTTTTCTCACCGCTGTCTTAAAGTGTCCTTACATGGTAGCTCTTAAAAGCTGGCCCACTTGAACAGTTAGCTTTGCGCAGTGGCAGTATCGTAGCCCATGAGGTCAATCCGAGGCGTGATTATTGCTAATTGAAAACTTTACCCAATACCCCGCCATGATGACTTGAAATACAGTCAGCATTGGCAATTTTTGACAGGCTCTAAGGAGACTGAAAGATTGGTTTAATAAAAGTTTATGGCGCCCCATTTCTAGGGCGTGTCTTACGTGACTCCCGTTTCTTCCTGAGCTCTGTTGCACCATTCCTTCCGCTGGCTTCTTAGCATTTCCCTTTTACCTTTCTCTCCCACTGAATCCACTTGTTTCCGGCAGCACACTATTCTCACTCCATGCTGCGAATTCCCATCCTTCGGCTCATTGGCCGAGCATTTGCCTTTATGCAAATTGCACCTTCGCACCCTGAATCCAGCTCAATTATTCACACCTAACCACCTGAAGGCACTAAAATTACTGGTAGCTAAGGAAAACAACGATCAGCCACGAGGTTTGGTAATCTTTTGTAGCCTTCTATCATTTGGATTATTTATTTGCTCTTCTTTTTTTTTTTTAACTTGCTTTATTATTTCACCACAGCCTAAAGGAAAGGCTTCCCAGCGGGCGTGCCTTTGAATGTACCTGTCATGTCATACTTACCTGGCAGGGGAGCAATAGCCATGATCCCTAAGGTGGCTATTGTCTTCTTTGGCTCTTACTTCCCGCATCAAGCAGGCAGCGACAATCATTTCCTAGGCTTGATCATTTTTATTATCTATGTTTTCTGGAGACCAGTTTTAAGCCAGAATTTCACTTTTTATTTTAACTTTTCAGCTTTTTTTTCATCATTTTTTTATCCTGACTTCTTTTGATTTATTGTATGCGTCAATGCAATGGAAGAAATAAAGAATTGGAGACCTATATTACGTCTTCCAACAGAACGTAACGCTTGATTGAATTTCTGGGAAAAAAAGATTTTCTGGATCAAGGCAGTGAATTGCCGCTTGAGACAATCAGACCAAACCTTAGGAATAGCTGGGTGGTCGCTAGCACTTACTAATGAACACCATGGAATTTTGAAAAAGCCACCACAAATGTTCTTTCAGCCCTGTTGAGTGTGGATGAAGAGAAGACAGGTGCTAGGCAAGGGTCATTCCTATCGATGGAGTCATGAAATGTGTGACTTTGGGGACGAACGTAGACCAGCGGATTGTGTACTCTGCCTAATGGCTGCTGTAGTAGAATCTTGGCAAAACTGTTTCCAAAGAGAGAAAAAAAATTGTACAAGGTTTGCTGCAAGATATGGTTGCCCTCACTCTCTGTTATAGGTTTGGAACCATTCCAAGATGCCATATAAAAAGACCAAGGAATTTGTTGGGGTTTAAGCTTCCCTGTAGGAGGAAGCGGGCCTAATTAGAATATTGCCTCCCATAATCCTTTGCAATGGCTTATGGTTATGAACTTTTTCTCACCGCTGTCTTAAAGTGTCCTTACATGGTAGCTCTTAAAAGCTGGCCCACTTGAACAGTTAGCTTTGCGCAGTGGCAGAATCATAGCCCATGAGGTCAATCCGAGGCGTGATTATTGCTAATTGAAAACTTTACCCAATACCCCGCCATGATGACTTGAAATACAGTCAGCATTGGCAATTTTTGACAGGCTCTAAGGAGACTGAAAGATTGGTTTAATAAAAGTTTATGGCGCCCCATGTCTAGGGCGTGTCTTACGTGACTCCCGTTTCTTCCTGAGCTCTGTTGCACCATTCCTTCCGCAGGCTTCTTAGCATTTCCCTTTTACCTTTCTCTCCCACTGAATCCACTTGTTTCCGGCAGCACACTATTCTCACTCCATGCTACGAATTCCCATCCTTCGGCTCATTGGCCTAGCATTTGCCTTTATGCAAATTGCTCCTTCGCACCCTGAATCCAGCTCAATTATTCACACCTAACCACCTGAAGGCACTAAAAATTACTGGTAGCTAAGGAAAACAACGATCAGCCACGAGGTTTGGTAATCTTTTGTAGCCTTCTATCATTTGGATTATTTATTTGCTCTTCTTTTTTTTTTTTTAACTTGCTTTATTATTTCACCACAGCCTAAAGGAAAGGCTTCCCAGCGGGCGTGCCTTTGAATGTACCCGTCATGTCATACTTACCTGGCAGGGGAGCAATAGCCATGATCCCTAAGGTGGCTCTCCCAGAGTGAGGCTGGTTCATTGCACTCTGTACCAGTTGACCTCTGCGATTTCCTCAAATGTGGGAAACTCGACTGCATAATTTATGGTAGTGGGGGACTGCGTTCGCGCTTTCCCCTGTGTTTGCTTGTTTGACAAAAATAGAGAACTTCAACAATTCTAACGAAGGATAATTTCAGCCACGGCACCCGTCTTCTTTGGCTCTTACTTCCCGCATCAAGCAGGCAGCGACAATCATTTCCTAGGCTTGATCATTTTTATTATCTATGTTTCCTGGAGACCAGTTTTAAGCCAGAATTTCACTTTTTATTTTAACTTTTCAGCTTTTTTTTCATCATTTTTTTATCTTGACTTCTTTTGATTTATTGTATGCTTCAATGCAATGGAAGAAATAAAGAATTGGAGACCTATATTACGTCTTCCAACAGAACGTAACGTTTGATTGAATTTCTGGGAAAAGAAGATTTTCTGGATCAAGGCAGTGAATTGCCGCTTGAGACAATCAGACCAAACCTTAGGAATAGCTGGGTGGTCGCTAGCACTTACTAATGAACACCATGGAATTTTGAAAAAGCCACCACAAATGTTCTTTCAGCCCTGTTGAGTGTGGATGAAGAGAAGACAGGTGCTAGGCAAGGGTCATTCCTATCGATGGAGTCATGAAATGTGTGACTTTGGGGACGAACGTAGACCAGCGGATTGTGTACTCTGCCTAATGGCTGCTGTAGTAGAATCTTGGCAAAACTGTTTCCAAAGAGAGAAAAAAAATTGTACAAGGTTTGCTGCAAGATATGGTTGCCCTCACTCTCTGTTATAGGTTTGGAACCATTCCAAGATGCCATATAAGAAGACCAAGGAATTTGTTGGGGTTTAAGCTTCCCTGTAGGAGGAAGCAGGCCTAATTAGAATATTGCCTCCCATAATCCTTTGCAATGGCTTATGGTTATGAACTTTTTCTCACCGCTGTCTTAAAGTGTCCTTACATGGTAGCTCTTAAAAGCTGGCCCACTTGAACAGATAGCTTTGCGCAGTGGCAGTATCGTAGCCCATGAGGTCAATCCGAGGCGTGATTATTGCTAATTGAAAACTTTACCCAATACCCCGCCATGATGACTTGAAATACAGTCAGCATTGGCAATTTTTGACAGGCTCTAAGGAGACTGAAAGATTGGTTTAATAAAAGTTTATGGCGCCCCATGTCTAGGGCGTGTCTTACGTGACTCCCGTTTCTTCCTGAGCTCTGTTGCACCATTCCTTCCGCTGGCTTCTTAGCATTTCCCTTTTACCTTTCTCTCCCACTGAATCCACTTGTTTCCGGCAGCACACTATTCTCACTCCATGCTACGAATTCCCATCCTTCGGCTCATTGGCCTAGCATTTGCCTTTATGCAAATTGCTCCTTCGCACCCTGAATCCAGCTCAATTATTCACACCTAACCACCTGAAGGCACTAAAATTACTGGTAGCTAAGGAAAACAACGATCAGCCACGAGGTTTGGTAATCTTTTGTAGCCTTCTATCATTTGGATTATTTATTTGCTCTTCTTTTTTTTTTTTTTACTTGCTTTATTATTTCACCACAGCCTAAAGGAAAGGCTTCCCAGCGGGCATGCCTTTGAATGTACCCGTCATGTCATACTTACCTGGCAGGGTAGCAATAGCCATTATCTCTAAGGTAGTTCTCCCAGAGTGAGGCTGGTTCATTGCACTCCGTACCAGTTGACCTCTGCGATTTCCTCAAATGTGGGAAACTCGACTGCATAATTTATGGTAGTGGGGGACTGCGTTCGCGCTTTCCCCTGTGTTTGCTTGTTTGACAAAAATAGAGAACTTCACAAATTCTGACGAAGGATTATTTCAGCCACGGCAACCGTCTTCTTTGGCTCTTACTTTCCGCATCAAGCAGGCAGCGACAATCATTTCCTAGGCTTGATCATTTTTATTATCTATGTTTTCTGGAGACCAGTTTTAAGCCAGAATTTCACTTTTTATTTTAACTTTTCAGCTTTTTTTTCATCATTTTTTTATCCTGACTTCTTTTGATTTATTGTATGCTTCAATGCAATGGAAGAAATAAAGAATTGGAGACCTATATAACGTCTTCCAACAGAACGTAACGTTTGATTGAATTTCTGGGAAAAAAAGATTTTCTGGATCAAGGCAGTGAATTGCCGCTTGAGACAATCAGACCAAACCTTAGGAATAGCTGGGTGGTCGCTAGCACTTACTAATGAACACCATGGAATTTTGAAAAAGCCACCACAAATGTTCTTTCAGCCCTGTTGAGTGTGGATGAAGAGAAGACAGGTGCTAGGCAAGGGTCATTCCTATCGATGGAGTCATGAAATGTGTGACTTTGGGGACGAACGTAGACCAGCGGATTGTGTACTCTGCCTAATGGCTGCTGTAGTAGAATCTTGGCAAAACTGGTTCCAAAGAGAGAAAAAAAATTGTACAAGGTTTGCTGCAAGATATGGTTGCCCTCACTCTCTGTTATAGGTTTGGAACCATTCCAAGATGCCATATAAGAAGACCAAGGAATTTGTTGGGGTTTAAGCTTCCCTGTAGGAGGAAGCGGGCCTAATTAGAATATTGCCTCCCATAATCCTTTGCAATGGCTTATGGTCATGAACTTTTTCTCACCGCTGTCTTAAAGTGTCCTTACATCGTAGCTCTTAAAAGCTGGCCCACTTGAACAGTTAGCTTTGCGCAGTGGCAGTATTGTAGCCCATGAGGTCAATCCGAGGCGTGATTATTGCTAATTGAAAACTTTACCCAATACCCCGCCATGATGACTTGAAATACAGTCAGCATTGGCAATTTTTGACAGGCTCTAAGGAGACTGAAAGATTGGTTTAATAAAAGTTTATGGCGCCCCATGTCTAGGGCGTGTCTTACGTGACTCCCGTTTCTTCCTGAGCTCTGTTGCACCATTCCTTCCGCTGGCTTCTTAGCATTTCCCTTTTACCTTTCTCTCCCACTGAATCCATTTGTTTCCGGCAGCACACTATTCTCACTCCATGCTACGAATTCCCATCCTTCGGCTCATTGGCCTAGCATTTGCCTTTATGCAAATTGCTCCTTCGCACCCTGAATCCAGCTCAATTATTCACACCTAACCACCTGAAGGCACTAAAATTACTGGTAGCTAAGGAAAAAAACGATCAGCCACGAGGTTTGGTAATCTTTTGTAGCCTTCTATCATTTGGATTATTTATTTGCTCTTCTTTTTTTTTTTTTTAAACTTGCTTTATTATTTCACCACAGCCTAAAGGAAAGGCTTCCCAGCGGGCGTGCCTTTGAATGTACCCGTCATGTCATACTTACCTGGCAGGGGAGCAATAGCCATGATCCCTAAGGTGGCTCTCCCAGAGTGAGGCTGGTTCATTGCACTCCGTACCAGTTGACCTCTACGATTTCCTCAAATGTGGGAAACTCAACTGCATAATTTATGGTAGTGGGGGACTGCGTTCGCGCTTTCCCCTGTGTTTGCTTGTTTGACAAAAATAGAGAGCTTCACCAATTCTGACGAAGGATAATTTCAGCCAGGGCACCCATCTTCTTTGGCTCTTACTTTCCGCATCAAGCAGGCAGCGACAATCATTTCCTAGGCTTGATCATTTTTATTATCTATGTTTTCTGGAGACCAGTTTTAAGCCAGAATTTCACTTTTTATTTTAACTTTTCAGCTTTTTTTTCATCATTTTTTTATCCTGACTTCTTTTGATTTATTGTATGCTTCAATGCAATGGAAGAAATAAAGAATTGGAGACCTATATTACGTCTTCCAACAGAACGTAACGTTTGATTGAATTTCTGGGAAAAAAAGATTTTCTGGATCAAGGCAGTGAATTGCCGCTTGAGACAATCAGACCAAACCTTAGGAATAGCTGGGTGGTCGCTAGCACTTACTAATGAACACCATGGAATTTTGAAAAAGCCACCACAAATGTTCTTTCAGCCCTGTTGAGTGTGGATGAAGAGAAGACAGGTGCTAGGCAAGGGTCATTCCTATCGATGGAGTCATGAAATGTGTGACTTTGGGGACGAACGTAGACCAGCGGATTGTGTACTCTGCCTAATGGCTGCTGTAGTAGAATCTTGGCAAAACTGTTTCCAAAGAGAGAAAAAAAATTGTACAAGGTTTGCTGCAAGATATGGTTGCCCTCACTCTCTGTTATAGGTTTGGAACCATTCCAAGATGCCATATAAGAAGACCAAGGAATTTGTTGGGGTTTAAGCTTCCCTGTAGGAGGAAGCGGGCCTAATTAGAATATTGCCTCCCATAATCCTTTGCAATGGCTTATGGTCATGAACTTTTTCTCACCGCTGTCTTAAAGTGTCCTTACATGGTAGCTCTTAAAAGCTGGCCCACTTGAACAGTTAGCTTTGCGCAGTGGCAGTATCGTAGCCCATGAGGTCAATCCGAGGCGTGATTATTGCTAATTGAAAACTTTACCCAATACCCCGCCATGATGACTTGAAATACAGTCAGCATTGGCAATTTTTGACAGGCTCTAAGGAGACTGAAAGATTGGTTTAATAAAAGTTTATGGCGCCCCATGTCTAGGGCGTGTCTTACGTGACTCCCGTTTCTTCCTGAGCTCTGTTGCACCATTCCTTCCGCTGGCTTCTTAGCATTTCCCTTTTACCTTTCTCTCCCACTGAATCCACTTGTTTCCGGCAGCACACAATTCTCACTCCATGCTACGAATTCCCATCCTTCGGCTCATTGGCCTAGCATTTGCCTTTATGCAAATTGCTCCTTCGCACCCTGAATCCAGCTCAATTATTCACACCTAACCACCTGAAGGCACTAAAATTACTGGTAGCTAAGGAAAACAACGATCAGCCACGAGGTTTGGTAATCTTTTGTAGCCTTCTATCATTTGGATTATTTATTTGCTTTTTTTTTTTTTTAACTTGCTTTATTATTTCACCACAGCCTAAAGGAAAGGCTTCCCAGCAGGCGTGCCTTTGAATGTACCCGTCATGTCATACTTACCTGGCAGGGGAGCAATAGCCATGATCCCTAAGGTGGCTCTCCCAGAGTTAGGCTGGTTCATTGCACTCCGTACCAGTTGACCTCTGCGTTTTCCTCAAATGTGGGAAACTCGACTGCATAATTTATGGTAGTGGTAGACTGCGTTCGCGCTTTCCCCTGTGTTTGCTTGTTTGACAAAAATAGAGAACTTCACCAATTCTGACGAAGGATAATTTCAGCCACGGCACCCGTCTTCTTCGGCTCTTACTTCCCGCATCAAGCAGGCAGCGACAATCGTTTCCTAGGCTTGATCATTTTTATTATCTATGTTTTCTGGAGACCAGTTTTAAGCCAGAATTTCACTTTTTATTTTAACTTTTCAGCTTTTTTTTCATCATTTTTTTATCCTGACTTCTTTTGATTTATTGTATGCTTCAATGCAATGGAAGAAATAAAGAATTGGAGACCTATATTACGTCTTCCAACAGAACGTAACGTTTGATTGAATTTCTGGGAAAAGAAGATTTTCTGGATCAAGGCAGTGAATTGCCGCTTGAGACAATCAGACCAAACCTTAGGAATAGCTGGGTGGTCGCTAGCACTTACTAATGAACACCATGGAATTTTGAAAAAGCCACCACAAATGTTCTTTCAGCCCTGTTGAGTGTGGATGAAGAGAAGACAGGTGCTAGGCAAGGGTCATTCCTATCGATGGAGTCATGAAATGTGTGACTTTGGGGACGAACGTAGACCAGCGGATTGTGTACTCTGCCTAATGGCTGCTGTAGTAGAATCTTGGCAAAACTGTTTCCAAAGAGAGAAAAAAAATTGTACAAGGTTTGCTGCAATATATGGTTGCCCTCACTCTCTGTTATATGTTTGGAACCATTCCAAGATGCCATATAAGAAGACCAAGGAATTTGTTGGGGTTTAAGCTTCCCTGTAGGAGGAAGCGGGCCTAATTAGAATATTGCCTCCCATAATCCTTTGCAATGGCTTATGGTTATGAACTTTTTCTCACCGCTGTCTTAAAGTGTCCTTACATGGTAGCTCTTAAAAGCTGGCCCACTTGAACAGTTAGCTTTGCGCAGTGGCAGTATCGTAGCCCATGAGGTCAATCCGAGGCGTGATTATTGCTAATTGAAAACTTTACCCAATACCCCGCCATGATGACTTGAAATACAGTCAGCATTGGCAATTTTTGACAGGCTCTAAGGAGACTGAAAGATTGGTTTAATAAAAGTTTATGGCGCCCCATGTCTAGGGCGTGTCTTACGTGACTCCCGTTTCTTCCTGAGCTCTGTTGCACCATTCCTTCCGCTGGCTTCTTAGCATTTCCCTTTTACCTTTCTCTCCCACTGAATCCACTTGTTTCCGGCAGCACACTATTCTCACTCCATGCTGCGAATTCCCATCCTTCGGCTCATTGGCCGAGCATTTGCCTTTATGCAAATTGCACCTTCGCACCCTGAATCCAGCTCAATTATTCACACCTAACCACCTGAAGGCACTAAAATTACTGGTAGCTAAGGAAAACAACGATCAGCCACGAGGTTTGGTAATCTTTTGTAGCCTTCTATCATTTGGATTATTTATTTGCTCTTCTTTTTTTTTTTTTAACTTGCTTTATTATTTCACCACAGCCTAAAGGAAAGGCTTCCCAGCGGGCGTGCCTTTGAATGTACCTGTCATGTCATACTTACCTGGCAGGGGAGCAATAGCCATGATCCCTAAGGTGGCTATTGTCTTCTTTGGCTCTTACTTCCCGCATCAAGCAGGCAGCGACAATCATTTCCTAGGCTTGATCATTTTTATTATCTATGTTTTCTGGAGACCAGTTTTAAGCCAGAATTTCACTTTTTATTTTAACTTTTCAGCTTTTTTTTCATCATTTTTTTATCCTGACTTCTTTTGATTTATTGTATGCGTCAATGCAATGGAAGAAATAAAGAATTGGAGACCTATATTACGTCTTCCAACAGAACGTAACGCTTGATTGAATTTCTGGGAAAAAAAGATTTTCTGGATCAAGGCAGTGAATTGCCGCTTGAGACAATCAGACCAAACCTTAGGAATAGCTGGGTGGTCGCTAGCACTTACTAATGAACACCATGGAATTTTGAAAAAGCCACCACAAATGTTCTTTCAGCCCTGTTGAGTGTGGATGAAGAGAAGACAGGTGCTAGGCAAGGGTCATTCCTATCGATGGAGTCATGAAATGTGTGACTTTGGGGACGAACGTAGACCAGCGGATTGTGTACTCTGCCTAATGGCTGCTGTAGTAGAATCTTGGCAAAACTGTTTCCAAAGAGAGAAAAAAAATTGTACAAGGTTTGCTGCAAGATATGGTTGCCCTCACTCTCTGTTATAGGTTTGGAACCATTCCAAGATGCCATATAAGAAGACCAAGGAATTTGTTGGGGTTTAAGCTTCCCTGTAGGAGGAAGCGGGCCTAATTAGAATATTGCCTCCCATAATCCTTTGCAATGGCTTATGGTCATGAACTTTTTCTCACCGCTGTCTTAAAGTGTCCTTACATGGTAGCTCTTAAAAGCTGGCCCACTTGAACAGTTAGCTTTGCGCAGTGGCAGTATCGTAGCCCATGAGGTCAATCCGAGGCGTGATTATTGCTAATTGAAAACTTTACCCAATACCCCGCCATGATGACTTGAAATACAGTCAGCATTGGCAATTTTTGACAGGCTCTAAGGAGACTGAAAGATTGGTTTAATAAAAGTTTATGGCGCCCCATGTCTAGGGCGTGTCTTACGTGACTCCCGTTTCTTCCTGAGCTCTGTTGCACCATTCCTTCCGCTGGCTTCTTAGCATTTCCCTTTTACCTTTCTCTCCCACTGAATCCATTTGTTTCCGGCAGCACACTATTCTCACTCCATGCTACGAATTCCCATCCTTCGGCTCATTGGCCTAGCATTTGCCTTTATGCAAATTGCTCCTTCGCACCCTGAATCCAGCTCAATTATTCACACCTAACCACCTGAAGGCACTAAAATTACTGGTAGCTAAGGAAAACAACGATCAGCCACGAGGTTTGGTAATCTTTTGTAGCCTTCTATCATTTGGATTATTTATTTGCTTTTTTTTTTTTTTAACTTGCTTTATTATTTCACCACAGCCTAAAGGAAAGGCTTCCCAGCAGGCGTGCCTTTGAATGTACCCGTCATGTCATACTTACCTGGCAGGGGAGCAATAGCCATGATCCCTAAGGTGGCTCTCCCAGAGTTAGGCTGGTTCATTGCACTCCGTACCAGTTGACCTCTGCGTTTTCCTCAAATGTGGGAAACTCGACTGCATAATTTATGGTAGTGGTAGACTGCGTTCGCGCTTTCCCCTGTGTTTGCTTGTTTGACAAAAATAGAGAACTTCACCAATTCTGACGAAGGATAATTTCAGCCACGGCACCCGTCTTCTTCGGCTCTTACTTCCCGCATCAAGCAGGCAGCGACAATCGTTTCCTAGGCTTGATCATTTTTATTATCTATGTTTTCTGGAGACCAGTTTTAAGCCAGAATTTCACTTTTTATTTTAACTTTTCAGCTTTTTTTTCATCATTTTTTTATCCTGACTTCTTTTGATTTATTGTATGCTTCAATGCAATGGAAGAAATAAAGAATTGGAGACCTATATTACGTCTTCCAACAGAACGTAACGTTTGATTGAATTTCTGGGAAAAGAAGATTTTCTGGATCAAGGCAGTGAATTGCCGCTTGAGACAATCAGACCAAACCTTAGGAATAGCTGGGTGGTCGCTAGCACTTACTAATGAACACCATGGAATTTTGAAAAAGCCACCACAAATGTTCTTTCAGCCCTGTTGAGTGTGGATGAAGAGAAGACAGGTGCTAGGCAAGGGTCATTCCTATCGATGGAGTCATGAAATGTGTGACTTTGGGGACGAACGTAGACCAGCGGATTGTGTACTCTGCCTAATGGCTGCTGTAGTAGAATCTTGGCAAAACTGTTTCCAAAGAGAGAAAAAAAATTGTACAAGGTTTGCTGCAATATATGGTTGCCCTCACTCTCTGTTATATGTTTGGAACCATTCCAAGATGCCATATAAGAAGACCAAGGAATTTGTTGGGGTTTAAGCTTCCCTGTAGGAGGAAGCGGGCCTAATTAGAATATTGCCTCCCATAATCCTTTGCAATGGCTTATGGTTATGAACTTTTTCTCACCGCTGTCTTAAAGTGTCCTTACATGGTAGCTCTTAAAAGCTGGCCCACTTGAACAGTTAGCTTTGCGCAGTGGCAGTATCGTAGCCCATGAGGTCAATCCGAGGCGTGATTATTGCTAATTGAAAACTTTACCCAATACCCCGCCATGATGACTTGAAATACAGTCAGCATTGGCAATTTTTGACAGGCTCTAAGGAGACTGAAAGATTGGTTTAATAAAAGTTTGTGGCGCCCCATGTCTAGGGCGTGTCTTACGTGACTCCCGTTTCTTCCTGAGCTCTGTTGCACCATTCCTTCCGCTGGCTTCTTAGCATTTCCCTTTTACCTTTCTCTCCCACTGAATCCACTTGTTTCCGGCAGCACACTATTCTCACTCCATGCTGCGAATTCCCATCCTTCGGCTCATTGGCCGAGCATTTGCCTTTATGCAAATTGCACCTTCGCACCCTGAATCCAGCTCAATTATTCACACCTAACCACCTGAAGGCACTAAAATTACTGGTAGCTAAGGAAAACAACGATCAGCCACGAGGTTTGGTAATCTTTTGTAGCCTTCTATCATTTGGATTATTTATTTGCTCTTCTTTTTTTTTTTTTAACTTGCTTTATTATTTCACCACAGCCTAAAGGAAAGGCTTCCCAGCGGGCGTGCCTTTGAATGTACCTGTCATGTCATACTTACCTGGCAGGGGAGCAATAGCCATGATCCCTAAGGTGGCTATTGTCTTCTTTGGCTCTTACTTCCCGCATCAAGCAGGCAGCGACAATCATTTCCTAGGCTTGATCATTTTTATTATCTATGTTTTCTGGAGACCAGTTTTAAGCCAGAATTTCACTTTTTATTTTAACTTTTCAGCTTTTTTTTCATCATTTTTTTATCCTGACTTCTTTTGATTTATTGTATGCGTCAATGCAATGGAAGAAATAAAGAATTGGAGACCTATATTACGTCTTCCAACAGAACGTAACGCTTGATTGAATTTCTGGGAAAAAAAGATTTTCTGGATCAAGGCAGTGAATTGCCGCTTGAGACAATCAGACCAAACCTTAGGAATAGCTGGGTGGTCGCTAGCACTTACTAATGAACACCATGGAATTTTGAAAAAGCCACCACAAATGTTCTTTCAGCCCTGTTGAGTGTGGATGAAGAGAAGACAGGTGCTAGGCAAGGGTCATTCCTATCGATGGAGTCATGAAATGTGTGACTTTGGGGACGAACGTAGACCAGCGGATTGTGTACTCTGCCTAATGGCTGCTGTAGTAGAATCTTGGCAAAACTGTTTCCAAAGAGAGAAAAAAAATTGTACAAGGTTTGCTGCAAGATATGGTTGCCCTCACTCTCTGTTATAGGTTTGGAACCATTCCAAGATGCCATATAAGAAGACCAAGGAATTTGTTGGGGTTTAAGCTTCCCTGTAGGAGGAAGCGGGCCTAATTAGAATATTGCCTCCCATAATCCTTTGCAATGGCTTATGGTCATGAACTTTTTCTCACCGCTGTCTTAAAGTGTCCTTACATGGTAGCTCTTAAAAGCTGGCCCACTTGAACAGTTAGCTTTGCGCAGTGGCAGTATCGTAGCCCATGAGGTCAATCCGAGGCGTGATTATTGCTAATTGAAAACTTTACCCAATACCCCGCCATGATGACTTGAAATACAGTCAGCATTGGCAATTTTTGACAGGCTCTAAGGAGACTGAAAGATTGGTTTAATAAAAGTTTATGGCGCCCCATGTCTAGGGCGTGTCTTACGTGACTCCCGTTTCTTCCTGAGCTCTGTTGCACCATTCCTTCCGCTGGCTTCTTAGCATTTCCCTTTTACCTTTCTCTCCCACTGAATCCATTTGTTTCCGGCAGCACACTATTCTCACTCCATGCTACGAATTCCCATCCTTCGGCTCATTGGCCTAGCATTTGCCTTTATGCAAATTGCTCCTTCGCACCCTGAATCCAGCTCAATTATTCACACCTAACCACCTGAAGGCACTAAAATTACTGGTAGCTAAGGAAAACAACGATCAGCCACGAGGTTTGGTAATCTTTTGTAGCCTTCTATCATTTGTATTATTTATTTGCTTTTTTTTTTTTTTAACTTGCTTTATTATTTCACCACAGCCTAAAGGAAAGGCTTCCCAGCAGGCGTGCCTTTGAATGTACCCGTCATGTCATACTTACCTGGCAGGGGAGCAATAGCCATGATCCCTAATGCCTCGTTTCCACTGAGCGGATCGGTTCGGTTCGGTACGGTACGGTTCGCTATTTTGGGTGTTTCCATTATGAAAGTGGTCCATATAAGCAAACCGTACCGATCCATTCAGGGTCCTGCTTCAGATGTAGGGCCATAGAAAATGGAACGGTTCGGTTAGGGCGGAGCTACTATACAATCCATTGATTGGTGGACAGGAAGAGCATTTTTTCTAATCCCCGCATGGCCCTGAAGGTCTGACTTGCAGTGGAAACGCTCACCAGAATGGGCTGGTCCATTCTAAACCTTCCAAACTGTACCGACCCGAACCGATCTGCTCAGTGGAAACGAGGCATAAGGTGGCTCTCCCAGAGTTAGGCTGGTTCATTGCACTCCGTACCAGTTGACCTCTGCGTTTTCCTCAAATGTGGGAAACTCGACTGCATAATTTATGGTAGTGGTAGACTGCGTTCGCGCTTTCCCCTGTGTTTGCTTGTTTGACAAAAATAGAGAACTTCACCAATTCTGACGAAGGATAATTTCAGCCACGGCACCCGTCTTCTTCGGCTCTTACTTCCCGCATCAAGCAGGCAGCGACAATCGTTTCCTAGGCTTGATCATTTTTATTATCTATGTTTTCTGGAGACCAGTTTTAAGCCAGAATTTCACTTTTTATTTTAACTTTTCAGCTTTTTTTTCATCATTTTTTTATCCTGACTTCTTTTGATTTATTGTATGCTTCAATGCAATGGAAGAAATAAAGAATTGGAGACCTATATTACGTCTTCCAACAGAACGTAACGTTTGATTGAATTTCTGGGAAAAGAAGATTTTCTGGATCAAGGCAGTGAATTGCCGCTTGAGACAATCAGACCAAACCTTAGGAATAGCTGGGTGGTCGCTAGCACTTACTAATGAACACCATGGAATTTTGAAAAAGCCACCACAAATGTTCTTTCAGCCCTGTTGAGTGTGGATGAAGAGAAGACAGGTGCTAGGCAAGGGTCATTCCTATCGATGGAGTCATGAAATGTGTGACTTTGGGGACGAACGTAGACCAGCGGATTGTGTACTCTGCCTAATGGCTGCTGTAGTAGAATCTTGGCAAAACTGTTTCCAAAGAGAGAAAAAAAATTGTACAAGGTTTGCTGCAATATATGGTTGCCCTCACTCTCTGTTATATGTTTGGAACCATTCCAAGATGCCATATAAGAAGACCAAGGAATTTGTTGGGGTTTAAGCTTCCCTGTAGGAGGAAGCGGGCCTAATTAGAATATTGCCTCCCATAATCCTTTGCAATGGCTTATGGTTATGAACTTTTTCTCACCGCTGTCTTAAAGTGTCCTTACATGGTAGCTCTTAAAAGCTGGCCCACTTGAACAGTTAGCTTTGCGCAGTGGCAGTATCGTAGCCCATGAGGTCAATCCGAGGCGTGATTATTGCTAATTGAAAACTTTACCCAATACCCCGCCATGATGACTTGAAATACAGTCAGCATTGGCAATTTTTGACAGGCTCTAAGGAGACTGAAAGATTGGTTTAATAAAAGTTTATGGCGCCCCATGTCTAGGGCGTGTCTTACGTGACTCCCGTTTCTTCCTGAGCTCTGTTGCACCATTCCTTCCGCTGGCTTCTTAGCATTTCCCTTTTACCTTTCTCTCCCACTGAATCCACTTGTTTCCGGCAGCACACTATTCTCACTCCATGCTGCGAATTCCCATCCTTTGGCTCATTGGCCGAGCATTTGCCTTTATGCAAATTGCACCTTCGCACCCTGAATCCAGCTCAATTATTCACACCTAACCACCTGAAGGCACTAAAATTACTGGTAGCTAAGGAAAACAACGATCAGCCACGAGGTTTGGTAATCTTTTGTAGCCTTCTATCATTTGGATTATTTATTTGCTCTTCTTTTTTTTTTTTTTTTTAACTTGCTTTATTATTTCACCACAGCCTAAAGGAAAGGCTTCCCAGCGGGCGTGCCTTTGAATTTACCCGTCATGTCATACTTACCTGGCAGGGGAGCAATAGCCATGATCCCTAAGGTGGCTCTCCCAGAGTGAGGCTGGTTCATTGCACTCCGTACCAGTTGACCTCTGCGATTTCCTCAAATGTGGGAAACTCGACTGCATAATTTATGGTAGTGGGGGACTGCGTTCGCGCTTTCCCCTGTGTTTGCTTGTTTGACAAAAATAGAGAACTTCACCAATTCTAACGAAGGATAATTTCAGCCACGGCACCCGTCTTCTTTGGCTCTTACTTCCCGCATCAAGCAGGCAGCGACAATCATTTCCTAGGCTTGATCATTTTTATTATCTATGTTTTCTGTAGACCAGTTTTAAGCCAGAATTTCACTTTTTATTTTAACTTTTCAGCTTTTTTTTCATCATTTTTTTATCTTGACTTCTTTTGATTTATTGTATGCTTCAATGCAATGGAAGAAATAAAGAATTGGAGACCTATATTACGTCTTCCAACAGAACGTAACGTTTGATTGAATTTCTGGGAAAAGAAGATTTTCTGGATCAAGGCAGTGAATTGCCGCTTGAGACAATCAGACCAAACCTTAGGAATAGCTGGGTGGTCGCTAGCACTTACTAATGAACACCATGGAATTTTGAAAAAGCCACCACAAATGTTCTTTCAGCCCTGTTGAGTGTGGATGAAGAGAAGACAGGTGCTAGGCAAGGGTCATTCCTATCAATGGAGTCATGAAATGTGTGACTTTGGGGACGAACGTAGACCAGCGGATTGTGTACTCTGCCTAATGGCTGCTGTAGTAGAATCTTGGCAAAACTGTTTCCAAAGAGAGAAAAAAAATTGTACAAGGTTTGCTGCAAGATATGGTTGCCCTCACTCTCTGTTATAGGTTTGGAACCATTCCAAGATGCCATATAAGAAGACCAAGGAATTTGTTGGGGTTTAAGCTTCCCTGTAGGAGGAAGCGGGCCTAATTAGAATATTGCCTCCCATAATCCTTTGCAATGGCTTATGGTTATGAACTTTTTCTCACCGCTGTCTTAAAGTGTCCTTACATGGTAGCTCTTAAAAGCTGGCCCACTTGAACAGTTAGCTTTGCGTAGTGGCAGTATCGTAGCCCATGAGGTCAATCCGAGGCGTGATTATTGCTAATTGAAAACTTTACCCAATACCCCGCCATGATGACTTGAAATACAGTCAGCATTGGCAATTTTTGACAGGCTCTAAGGAGACTGAAAGATTGGTTTAATAAAAGTTTATGGCGCCCCATGTCCAGGGCGTGTCTTACGTGACTCCCGTTTCTTCCTGAGCTCTGTTGCACCATTCCTTCCGCTGGCTTCTTAGCATTTCCCTTTTACCTTTCTCTCCCACTGAATCCACTTGTTTCCGGCAGCACACTATTCTCACTCCATGCTACGAATTCCCATCCTTCGGCTCATTGGCCTAGCATTTGCCTTTATGCAAATTGCTCCTTCGCACCCTGAATCCAGCTCAATTATTCACACCTAACCACCTGAAGGCACTAAAATTACTGGTAGCTAAGGAAAACAACGATCAGCCACGAGGTTTGGTAATCTTTTGTAGCCTTCTATCATTTGGATTATTTATTTGCTCTTCTTTTTTTTTTTTTTTTTAAACTTGCTTTATTATTTCACCACAGCCTAAAGGAAAGGCTTCCCAGCGGGCGTGCCTTTGAATTTACCCGTCATGTCATACTTACCTGGCAGGGGAGCAATAGCCATGATCCCTAAGGTGGCTCTCCCAGAGTGAGGCTGGTTCATTGCACTCCGTACCAGTTGACCTCTGCTATTTCCTCAAATGTGGGAAACTCGACTGCATAATTTATGGTATTGGGGTACTGCGTTCACGATTTCCCCTGTGTTTGCTTGTTTGACAAAAATAGAGAACTTCACCAATTCTGACGAAGGATAATTTCAGCCACAGCACCCGTCTTCTTTGGCTCTTACTTTCCGCATCAAGCAGGCAGCGACAATCATTTCCTAGGCTTGATCATTTTTATTATCTATGTTTTCTGGAGACCAGTTTTAAGCCAGAATTTCACTTTTTATTTTAAATTTTCAGCTTTTTTTTCATCATTTTTTTATCCTGACTTCTTTTGATTTATTGTATGCTTCAATGCAATGGAAGAAATAAAGAATTGGAGACCTATATTACATCTTCCAACAGAACGTAACGCTTGATTGAATTTCTGGGAAAAAAAGATTTTCTGGATCAAGGCAGTGAATTGCCGCTTGAGACAATCAGACCAAACCTTAGGAATAGCTGGGTGGTCGCTAGCACTTACTAATGAACACCATGGAATTTTGAAAAAGCCACCACAAATGTTCTTTCAGCCCTGTTGAGTGTGGATGAAGAGAAGACAGGTGCTAGGCAAGGGTCATTCCTATCGATGGAGTCATGAAATGTGTGACTTTGGGGACGAATGTAGACCAGCGGATTGTGTACTCTGCCTAATGGCTGCTGTAGTAGAATCTTGGCAAAACTGGTTCCAAAGAGAGAAAAAAAATTGTACAAGGTTTGCTGCAAGATATGGTTGCCCTCACTCTCTGTTATAGGTTTGGAACCATTCCAAGATGCCATATAAGAAGACCGAGGAATTTGTTGGGGTTTAAGCTTCCCTGTAGGAGGAAGCGGGCCTAATTAGAATATTGCCTCCCATAATCCTTTGCAATGGCTTATGGTCATGAACTTTTTCTCACCGCTGTCTTAAAGTGTCCTTACGTGGTAGCTCTTAAAAGCAGGCCCACTTGAACAGCTAGCTTTGCGCAGTGGCAGTATCGTAGCCCATGAGGTCAATCCGAGGCGTGATTATTGCTAATTGAAAACTTTACCCAATACCCCGCCATGATGACTTGAAATACAGTCAGCATTGGCAATTTTTGACAGGCTCTAAGGAGACTGAAAGATTGGTTTAATAAAAGTTTATGGCGCCCCATGTCTAGGGCGTGTCTTACGTGACTCCCGTTTCTTCCTGAGCTCTGTTGCACCATTCCTTCCGCTGGCTTCTTAGCATTTCCCTTTTACCTTTCTCTCCCACTGAATTCACTTGTTTCCGGCAGCACACTATTCTCACTACATGCTACGAATTCCCATCCTTCGGCTCATTGGCCTAGCATTTGCCTTTATGCAAATTGCTCCTTCGCACCCTGAATCCAGCTCAATTATTCACACCTAACCACCTGAAGGCACTAAAATTACTGGTAGCTAAGGAAAACAACGATCAGCCACGAGGTTTGGTAATCTTTTGTAGCCTTCTATCATTTGGATTATTTATTTGCTCTTCTTTTTTTTTTTTTTAACTTGCTTTATTATTTCACCACAGCCTAAAGGAAAGGCTTCCCAGCAGGCGTGCCTTTGAATGTACCCCTCATGTCATACTTACCTGGCAGGGGAGCAATAGCCATGATCCCTAAGGTGGCTCTCCCAAAGTGAGGCTGGTTCATTGCACTCCGTACCAGTTTACCTCTGCGATTTCCTCAAATGTGGGAAAATCGACTGCATAATTTATGGTAGTGGGGGACTGCGTTCGCGCTTTCCCCTGTGTTTGCTTGTTTGACAAAAATAGAGAACTTCACCAATTCTGACGAAGGATAATTTCAGCCACGGCACCCGTCTTCTTTGGCTCTTACTTTCCGCATCAAGCAGGCAGCGACAATCATTTCCTAGGTTTGATCATTTTTATTATCTATGTTTTCTGGAGACCAGTTTTAAGCCAGAATTTCACTTTTTATTTTAACTTTTCAGCTTTTTTTTCATCATTTTTTTATCCTGACTTCTTTTGATTTATTGTATGCTTCAATGCAATGGAAGAAATAAAGAATTGGAGACCTATATTACGTCTTCCAACAGAACGTAACGTTTGATTGAATTTCTGGGAAAAAAAGATTTTCTGGATCAAGGCAGTGAATTGCCGCTTGAGACAATCAGACCAAACCTTAGGAATAGCTGGGTGGTCGCTAGCACTTACTAATGAACACCATGGAATTTTGAAAAAGCCACCACAAATGTTCTTTCAGCCCTGTTGAGTGTGGATGAAGAGAAGACAGGTGCTAGGCAAGGGTCATTCCTATCGATGGAGTCATGAAATGTGTGACTTTGGGGACGAACGTAGACCAGCGGATTGTGTACTCTGCCTAATGGCTGCTGTAGTAGAATCTTGGCAAAACTGTTTCCAAAGAGAGAAAAAAAATTGTACAAGGTTTGCTGCAAGATATGGTTGCCCTCACTCTCTGTTATAGGTTTGGAACCATTTCAAGATGCCATATAAGAAGACCAAGGAATTTGTTGGGGTTTAAGCTTCCCTGTAGGAGGAAGCGGGCCTAATTAGAATATTGCCTCCCATAATCCTTTGCAATGGCTTATGGTCATGAACTTTTTCTCACCGCTGTCTTAAAGTGTCCTTACATGGTAGCTCTTAAAAGCTGGCCCACTTGAACAGTTAGCTTTGCGCAGTGGCAGTGTCGTAGCCCATGAGGTCAATCCGAGGCGTGATTATTGCTAATTGAAAACTTTACCCAATACCCCGCCATGATGACTTGAAATACAGTCAGCATTGGCAATTTTTGACAGGCTCTAAGGAGACTGAAAGATTGGTTTAATAAAAGTTTATGGCGCCCCATGTCCAGGGCGTGTCTTACGTGACTCCCGTTTCTTCCTGAGCTCTGTTGCACCATTCCTTCCGCTGGCTTCTTAGCATTTCCCTTTTACCTTTCTCTCCCACTGAATCCACTTGTTTCCGGCAGCACACTATTCTCACTCCATGCTACGAATTCCCATCCTTCGGCTCATTGGCCTAGCATTTGCCTTTATGCAAATTGCTCCTTCGCACCCTGAATCCAGCTCAATTATTCACACCTAACCACCTGAAGGCACTAAAATTACTGGTAGCTAAGGAAAACAACGATCAGCCACGAGGTTTGGTAATCTTTTGTAGCCTTCTATCATTTGGATTATTTATTTGTTCTTCTTCTGATCATTTTTATTATCTTTGTTTTCTGGAGACCAGTTTTAAGCCAGAATTTCACTTTTTATTTTAACTTTTCAGCTTTTTTTTCATCATTTTTTTATCCTGACTTCTTTTGATTTATTGTATGCTTCAATGCAATGGAAGAAATAAAGAATTGGAGACCTATATTACGTCTTCCAACAGAACGTAACGTTTGATTGAATTTCTGGGAAAAGAAGATTTTCTGGATCAAGGCAGTGAATTGCCGCTTGAGACAATCAGACCAAACCTTAGGAATAGCTGGGTGGTCGCTAGCACTTACTAATGAACACCATGGAATTTTGAAAAAGCCACCACAAATGTTCTTTCAGCCCTGTTGAGTGTGGATGAAGAGAAGACAGGTGCTAGGCAAGGGTCATTCCTATCGATGGAGTCATGAAATGTGTGACTTTGGGGACGAACGTAGACCAGCGGATTGTGTACTCTGCCTAATGGCTGCTGTAGTAGAATCTTGGCAAAACTGTTTCCAAAGAGAGAAAAAAAATTGTACAAGGTTTGCTGCAAGATATGGTTGCCCTCACTCTCTGTTATATGTTTGGAACCATTCCAAGATGCCATATAAGAAGACCAAGGAATTTGTTGGGGTTTAAGCTTCCCTGTAGGAGGAAGCGGGCCTAATTAGAATATTGCCTCCCATAATCCTTTGCAATGGCTTATGGTTATGAACTTTTTCTCACCGCTGTCTTAAAGTGTCCTTACATGGTAGCTCTTAAAAGCTGGCCCACTTGAACAGTTAGCTTTGCGCAGTGGCAGTATCGTAGCCCATGAGGTCAATCCGAGGCGTGATTATTGCTAATTGAAAACTTTACCCAATACCCCGCCATGATGACTTGAAATACAGTCAGCATTGGCAATTTTTGACAGGCTCTAAGGAGACTGAAAGATTGGTTTAATAAAAGTTTATGGCGCCCCATGTCTAGGGCGTGACTTACGTGACTCCCGTTTCTTCCTGAGCTCTGTTGCACCATTCCTTCCGCTGGCTTCTTAGCATTTCCCTTTTACCTTTCTCTCCCACTGAATCCACTTGTTTCCGGCAGCACACTATTCTCACTCCATGCTGCGAATTCCCATCCTTCGGCTCATTGGCCGAGCATTTGCCTTTATGCAAATTGCACCTTCGCACCCTGAATCCAGCTCAATTATTCACACCTAACCACCTGAAGGCACTAAAATTACTGGTAGCTAAGGAAAACAACGATCAGCCACGAGGTTTGGTAATCTTTTGTAGCCTTCTATCATTTGGATTATTTATTTGCTCTTCTTTTTTTTTTTTTAACTTGCTTTATTATTTCACCACAGCCTAAAGGAAAGGCTTCCCAGCGGGCGTGCCTTTGAATGTACCTGTCATGTCATACTTACCTGGCAGGGGAGCAATAGCCATGATCCCTAAGGTGGCTATTGTCTTCTTTGGCTCTTACTTCCCGCATCAAGCAGGCAGCGACAATCATTTCCTAGGCTTGATCATTTTTATTATCTATGTTTTCTGGAGACCAGTTTTAAGCCAGAATTTCACTTTTTATTTTAACTTTTCAGCTTTTTTTTCATCATTTTTTTATCCTGACTTCTTTTGATTTATTGTATGCGTCAATGCAATGGAAGAAATAAAGAATTGGAGACCTATATTACGTCTTCCAACAGAACGTAACGCTTGATTGAATTTCTGGGAAAAAAAGATTTTCTGGATCAAGGCAGTGAATTGCCGCTTGAGACAATCAGACCAAACCTTAGGAATAGCTGGGTGGTCGCTAGCACTTACTAATGAACACCATGGAATTTTGAAAAAGCCACCACAAATGTTCTTTCAGCCCTGTTGAGTGTGGATGAAGAGAAGACAGGTGCTAGGCAAGGGTCATTCCTATCGATGGAGTCATGAAATGTGTGACTTTGGGGACGAACGTAGACCAGCAGATTGTGTACTCTGCCTAATGGCTGCTGTAGTAGAATCTTGGCAAAACTGTTTCCAAAGAGAGAAAAAAAATTGTACAAGGTTTGCTGCAAGATATGGTTGCCCTCACTCTCTGTTATAGGTTTGGAACCATTCCAAGATGCCATATAAAAAGACCAAGGAATTTGTTGGGGTTTAAGCTTCCCTGTAGGAGGAAGCGGGCCTAATTAGAATATTGCCTCCCATAATCCTTTGCAATGGCTTATGGTTATGAACTTTTTCTCACCGCTGTCTTAAAGTGTCCTTACATGGTAGCTCTTAAAAGCTGGCCCACTTGAACAGTTAGCTTTGCGCAGTGGCAGAATCATAGCCCATGAGGTCAATCCGAGGCGTGATTATTGCTAATTGAAAACTTTACCCAATACCCCGCCATGATGACTTGAAATACAGTCAGCATTGGCAATTTTTGACAGGCTCTAAGGAGACTGAAAGATTGGTTTAATAAAAGTTTATGGCGCCCCATGTCTAGGGCGTGTCTTACGTGACTCCCGTTTCTTCCTGAGCTCTGTTGCACCATTCCTTCCGCAGGCTTCTTAGCATTTCCCTTTTACCTTTCTCTCCCACTGAATCCACTTGTTTCCGGCAGCACACTATTCTCACTCCATGCTACGAATTCCCATCCTTCGGCTCATTGGCCTAGCATTTGCCTTTATGCAAATTGCTCCTTCGCACCCTGAATCCAGCTCAATTATTCACACCTAACCACCTGAAGGCACTAAAATTACTGGTAGCTAAGGAAAACAACGATCAGCCACGAGGTTTGGTAATCTTTTGTAGCCTTCTATCATTTGGATTATTTATTTGCTTTTTTTTTTTTTTAACTTGCTTTATTATTTCACCACAGCCTAAAGGAAAGGCTTCCCAGCAGGCGTGCCTTTGAATGTACCCGTCATGTCATACTTACCTGGCAGGGGAGCAATAGCCATGATCCCTAAGGTGGCTCTCCCAGAGTTAGGCTGGTTCATTGCACTCCGTACCAGTTGACCTCTGCGTTTTCCTCAAATGTGGGAAACTCGACTGCATAATTTATGGTAGTGGTAGACTGCGTTCGCGCTTTCCCCTGTGTTTGCTTGTTTGACAAAAATAGAGAACTTCACCAATTCTGACGAAGGATAATTTCAGCCACGGCACCCGTCTTCTTCGGCTCTTACTTCCCGCATCAAGCAGGCAGCGACAATCGTTTCCTAGGCTTGATCATTTTTATTATCTATGTTTTCTGGAGACCAGTTTTAAGCCAGAATTTCACTTTTTATTTTAACTTTTCAGCTTTTTTTTCATCATTTTTTTATCCTGACTTCTTTTGATTTATTGTATGCTTCAATGCAATGGAAGAAATAAAGAATTGGAGACCTATATTACGTCTTCCAACAGAACGTAACGTTTGATTGAATTTCTGGGAAAAGAAGATTTTCTGGATCAAGGCAGTGAATTGCCGCTTGAGACAATCAGACCAAACCTTAGGAATAGCTGGGTGGTCGCTAGCACTTACTAATGAACACCATGGAATTTTGAAAAAGCCACCACAAATGTTCTTTCAGCCCTGTTGAGTGTGGATGAAGAGAAGACAGGTGCTAGGCAAGGGTCATTCCTATCGATGGAGTCATGAAATGTGTGACTTTGGGGACGAACGTAGACCAGCGGATTGTGTACTCTGCCTAATGGCTGCTGTAGTAGAATCTTGGCAAAACTGTTTCCAAAGAGAGAAAAAAAATTGTACAAGGTTTGCTGCAAGATATGGTTGCCCTCACTCTCTGTTATATGTTTGGAACCATTCCAAGATGCCATATAAGAAGACCAAGGAATTTGTTGGGGTTTAAGCTTCCCTGTAGGAGGAAGCGGGCCTAATTAGAATATTGCCTCCCATAATCCTTTGCAATGGCTTATGGTTATGAACTTTTTCTCACCGCTGTCTTAAAGTGTCCTTACATGGTAGCTCTTAAAAGCTGGCCCACTTGAACAGTTAGCTTTGCGCAGTGGCAGTATCGTAGCCCATGAGGTCAATCCGAGGCGTGATTATTGCTAATTGAAAACTTTACCCAATACCCCGCCATGATGACTTGAAATACAGTCAGCATTGGCAATTTTTGACAGGCTCTAAGGAGACTGAAAGATTGGTTTAATAAAAGTTTATGGCGCCCCATGTCTAGGGCGTGTCTTACGTGACTCCCGTTTCTTCCTGAGCTCTGTTGCACCATTCCTTCCGCTGGCTTCTTAGCATTTCCCTTTTACCTTTCTCTCCCACTGAATCCACTTGTTTCCGGCAGCACACTATTCTCACTCCATGCTGCGAATTCCCATCCTTCGGCTCATTGGCCGAGCATTTGCCTTTATGCAAATTGCACCTTCGCACCCTGAATCCAGCTCAATTATTCACACCTAACCACCTGAAGGCACTAAAATTACTGGTAGCTAAGGAAAACAACGATCAGCCACGAGGTTTGGTAATCTTTTGTAGCCTTCTATCATTTGGATTATTTATTTGCTCTTCTTTTTTTTTTTTTAACTTGCTTTATTATTTCACCACAGCCTAAAGGAAAGGCTTCCCAGCGGGCGTGCCTTTGAATGTACCTGTCATGTCATACTTACCTGGCAGGGGAGCAATAGCCATGATCCCTAAGGTGGCTATTGTCTTCTTTGGCTCTTACTTCCCGCATCAAGCAGGCAGCGACAATCATTTCCTAGGCTTGATCATTTTTATTATCTATGTTTTCTGGAGACCAGTTTTAAGCCAGAATTTCACTTTTTATTTTAACTTTTCAGCTTTTTTTTCATCATTTTTTTATCCTGACTTCTTTTGATTTATTGTATGCGTCAATGCAATGGAAGAAATAAAGAATTGGAGACCTATATTACGTCTTCCAACAGAACGTAACGCTTGATTGAATTTCTGGGAAAAAAAGATTTTCTGGATCAAGGCAGTGAATTGCCGCTTGAGACAATCAGACCAAACCTTAGGAATAGCTGGGTGGTCGCTAGCACTTACTAATGAACACCATGGAATTTTGAAAAAGCCACCACAAATGTTCTTTCAGCCCTGTTGAGTGTGGATGAAGAGAAGACAGGTGCTAGGCAAGGGTCATTCCTATCGATGGAGTCATGAAATGTGTGACTTTGGGGACGAACGTAGACCAGCGGATTGTGTACTCTGCCTAATGGCTGCTGTAGTAGAATCTTGGCAAAACTGTTTCCAAAGAGAGAAAAAAAATTGTACAAGGTTTGCTGCAAGATATGGTTGCCCTCACTCTCTGTTATAGGTTTGGAACCATTCCAAGATGCCATATAAAAAGACCAAGGAATTTGTTGGGGTTTAAGCTTCCCTGTAGGAGGAAGCGGGCCTAATTAGAATATTGCCTCCCATAATCCTTTGCAATGGCTTATGGTTATGAACTTTTTCTCACCGCTGTCTTAAAGTGTCCATACATGGTAGCTCTTAAAAGCTGGCCCACTTGAACAGTTAGCTTTGCGCAGTGGCAGAATCATAGCCCATGAGGTCAATCCGAGGCGTGATTATTGCTAATTGAAAACTTTACCCAATACCCCGCCATGATGACTTGAAATACAGTCAGCATTGGCAATTTTTGACAGGCTCTAAGGAGACTGAAAGATTGGTTTAATAAAAGTTTATGGCGCCCCATGTCTAGGGCGTGTCTTACGTGACTCCCGTTTCTTCCTGAGCTCTGTTGCACCATTCCTTCCGCAGGCTTCTTAGCATTTCCCTTTTACCTTTCTCTCCCACTGAATCCACTTGTTTCCGGCAGCACACTATTCTCACTCCATGCTACGAATTTCCATCCTTCGGCTCATTGGCCTAGCATTTGCCTTTATGCAAATTGCTCCTTCGCACCCTGAATCCAGCTCAATTATTCACACCTAACCACCTGAAGGCACTAAAAATTACTGGTAGCTAAGGAAAACAACGATCAGCCACGAGGTTTGGTAATCTTTTGTAGCCTTCTATCATTTGGATTATTTATTTGCTCGTCTTTTTTTTTTTTTAACTTGCTTTATTATTTCACCACAGCCTAAAGGAAAGGCTTCCCAGCGGGCGTGCCTTTGAATGTACCCGTCATGTCATACTTACCTGGCAGGGGAGCAATAGCCATGATCCCTAAGGTGGCTCTCCCAGAGTGAGGCTGGTTCATTGCACTCTGTACCAGTTGACCTCTGCGATTTCCTCAAATGTGGGAAACTCGACTGCATAATTTATGGTAGTGGGGGACTGCGTTCGCGCTTTCCCCTGTGTTTGCTTGTTTGACAAAAATAGAGAACTTCACCAATTCTGACGAAGGATAATTTCAGCCACAGCACCCGTCTTCTTTGGCTCTTACTTTCCGCATCAAGCAGGCAGCGACAATCATTTCCTAGGCTTGATCATTTTTATTATCTATGTTTTCTGGAGACCAGTTTTAAGCCAGAATTTCACTTTTTATTTTAAATTTTCAGCTTTTTTTTCATCATTTTTTTATCCTGACTTCTTTTGATTTATTGTATGCTTCAATGCAATGGAAGAAATAAAGAATTGGAGACCTATATTACGTCTTCCAACAGAACGTAACGTTTGATTGAATTTCTGGGAAAAGAAGATTTTCTGGATCAAGGCAGTGAATTGCCGCTTGAGACAATCAGACCAAACCTTAGGAATAGCTGGGTGGTCGCTAGCACTTACTAATGAACACCATGGAATTTTGAAAAAGTCACCACAAATGTTCTTTCAGCCCTGTTGAGTGTGGATGAAGAGAAGACAGGTGCTAGGCAAGGGTCATTCCTATCGATGGAGTCATGAAATGTGTGACTTTGGGGACGAACGTAGACCAGCGGATTGTGTACTCTGCCTAATGGCTGCTGTAGTAGAATCTTGGCAAAACTGTTTCCAAAGAGAGAAAAAAAATTGTACAAGGTTTGCTGCAATATATGGTTGCCCTCACTCTCTGTTATATGTTTGGAACCATTCCAAGATGCCATATAAGAAGACCAAGGAATTTGTTGGGGTTTAAGCTTCCCTGTAGGAGGAAGCGGGCCT
Source organism: Pelobates fuscus (assembly GCF_036172605.1). NCBI lineage: Eukaryota > Metazoa > Chordata > Amphibia > Anura > Pelobatidae > Pelobates > Pelobates fuscus. The sequence goes on along the minus strand of NC_086318.1, from coordinate 352,590,329 downwards.
AATTAGAATATTGCCTCCCATAATCCTTTGCAATGGCTTATGGTTATGAACTTTTTCTCACCGCTGTCTTAAAGTGTCCTTACATGGTAGCTCTTAAAAGCTGGCCCACTTGAACAGTTACCTTTGCGCAGTGGCAGTATCGTAGCCCATGATGTCAATCCGAGGCGTGATTATTGCTAATTGAAAACTTTACCCAATACCCCGCCATGATGACTTGAAATACAGTCAGCATTGGCAATTTTTGACAGGCTCTAAGGAGACTGAAAGATTGGTTTAATAAAAGCTTATGGCGCCCCATGTCTAGGGCGTGTCTTACGTGACTCCCGTTTCTTCCTGAGCTCTGTTGCACCATTCCTTCCGCTGGCTTCTTAGCATTTCCCTTTTACCTTTCTCTCCCACTGAATCCACTTGTTTCCGGCAGCACACTATTCTCACTCCATGCTGCGAATTCCCATCCTTCGGCTCATTGGCCGAGCATTTGCCTTTATGCAAATTGCACCTTCGCACCCTGAATCCAGCTCAATTATTCACACCTAACCACCTGAAGGCACTAAAATTACTGGTAGCTAAGGAAAACAACGATCAGCCACGAGGTTTGGTAATCTTTTGTAGCCTTCTATCATTTGGATTATTTATTTGCTGTTCTTTTTTTTTTTTTAACTTGCTTTATTATTTCACCACAGCCTAAAGGAAAGGCTTCCCAGCGGGCGTGCCTTTGAATGTACCTGTCATGTCATACTTACCTGGCAGGGGAGCAATAGCCATGATCCCTAAGGTGGCTATTGTCTTCTTTGGCTCTTACTTCCCGCATCAAGCAGGCAGCGACAATCATTTCCTAGGCTTGATCATTTTTATTATCTATGTTTTCTGGAGACCAGTTTTAAGCCAGAGTTTCACTTTTTATTTTAACTTTTCAGCTTTTTTTTCATCATTTTTTTATCCTGACTTCTTTTGATTTATTGTATGCGTCAATGCAATGGAAGAAATAAAGAATTGGAGACCTATATTACGTCTTCCAACAGAACGTAACGCTTGATTGAATTTCTGGGAAAAAAAGATTTTCTGGATCAAGGCAGTGAATTGCCGCTTGAGACAATCAGACCAAACCTTAGGAATAGCTGGGTGGTCGCTAGCACTTACTAATGAACACCATGGAATTTTGAAAAAGCAACCACAAATGTTCTTTCAGCCCTGTTGAGTGTGGATGAAGAGAAGACAGGTGCTAGGCAAGGGTCATTCCTATCGATGGAGTCATGAAATGTGTGACTTTGGGGACGAACGTAGACCAGCGGATTGTGTACTCTGCCTAATGGCTGCTGTAGTAGAATCTTGGCAAAACTGTTTCCAAAGAGAGAAAAAAAATTGTACAAGGTTTGCTGCAAGATATGGTTGCCCTCACTCTCTGTTATAGGTTTGGAACCATTCCAAGATGCCATATAAAAAGACCAAGGAATTTGTTGGGGTTTAAGCTTCCCTGTAGGAGGAAGCGGGCCTAATTAGAATATTGCCTCCCATAATCCTTTGCAATGGCTTATGGTTATGAACTTTTTCTCACCGCTGTCTTAAAGTGTCCTTACATGGTAGCTCTTAAAAGCTGGCCCACTTGAACAGTTAGCTTTGCGCAGTGGCAGAATCATAGCCCATGAGGTCAATCCGAGGCGTGATTATTGCTAATTGAAAACTTTACCCAATACCCCGCCATGATGACTTGAAATACAGTCAGCATTGGCAATTTTTGACAGGCTCTAAGGAGACTGAAAGATTGGTTTAATAAAAGTTTATGGCGCCCCATGTCTAGGGCGTGTCTTACGTGACTCCCGTTTCTTCCTGAGCTCTGTTGCACCATTCCTTCCGCAGGCTTCTTAGCATTTCCCTTTTACCTTTCTCTCCCACTGAATCCACTTGTTTCCGGCAGCACACTATTCTCACTCCATGCTACGAATTCCCATCCTTCGGCTCATTGGCCTAGCATTTGCCTTTATGCAAATTGCTCCTTCGCACCCTGAATCCAGCTCAATTATTCACACCTAACCACCTGAAGGCACTAAAAATTACTGGTAGCTAAGGAAAACAACGATCAGCCACGAGGTTTGGTAATGTTTTCTAGCCTTCTATCATTTGGATTATTTATTTGCTCTTCTTTTTTTTTTTTTAACTTGCTTTATTATTTCACCACAGCCTAAAGGAAAGGCTTCCCAGCGGGCGTGCCTTTGAATGTACCCGTCATGTCATACTTACCTGGCAGGGGAGCAATAGCCATGATCCCTAAGGTGGCTCTCCCAGAGTGAGGCTGGTTCATTGCACTCTGTACCAGTTGACCTCTGCGATTTCCTCAAATGTGGGAAACTCGACTGCATAATTTATGGTAGTGGGGGACTGCGTTCGCGCTTTCCCCTGTGTTTGCTTGTTTGACAAAAATAGAGAACTTCAACAATTCTAACGAAGGATAATTTCAGCCACGGCACCCGTCTTCTTTGGCTCTTACTTCCCGCATCAAGCAGGCAGCGACAATCATTTCCTAGGCTTGATCATTTTTATTATCTATGTTTCCTGGAGACCAGTTTTAAGCCAGAATTTCACTTTTTATTTTAACTTTTCAGCTTTTTTTTCATCATTTTTTTATCTTGACTTCTTTTGATTTATTGTATGCTTCAATGCAATGGAAGAAATAAAGAATTGGAGACCTATATTACATCTTCCAACAGAACGTAACGTTTGATTGAATTTCTGGGAAAAGAAGATTTTCTGGATCAAGGCAGTGAATTGCCGCTTGAGACAATCAGACCAAACCTTAGGAATAGCTGGGTGGTCGCTAGCACTTACTAATGAACACCATGGAATTTTGAAAAAGCCACCACAAATGTTCTTTCAGCCCTGTTGAGTGTGGATGAAGAGAAGACAGGTGCTAGGCAAGGGTCATTCCTATCGATGGAGTCATGAAATGTGTGACTTTGGGGACGAACGTAGACCAGCGGATTGTGTACTCTGCCTAATGGCTGCTGTAGTAGAATCTTGGCAAAACTGTTTCCAAAGAGAGAAAAAAAAATGTACAAGGTTTGCTGCAAGATATGGTTGCCCTCACTCTCTGTTATAGGTTTGGAACCATTCCAAGATGCCATATAAGAAGACCAAGGAATTTGTTGGGGTTTAAGCTTCCCTGTAGGAGGAAGCGGGCCTAATTAGAATATTGCCTCCCATAATCCTTTGCAATGGCTTATGGTTATGAACTTTTTCTCACCGCTGTCTTAAAGCTTCCTTACATGGTAACTCTTAGAAGCTGGCCCACTTGAACAGTTAGCTTTGCGCAGTGGCAGTATCGTAGCCCATGAGGTCAATCCGAGGCTTGATTATTGCTAATTGAAAACTTTACCCAATACCCCGCCATGATGACTTGAAATACAGTCAGCATTGGCAATTTTTGACAGGCTCTAAGGGGACTGAAAGATTGGTTTAATAAAAGTTTATGGCGCCCCATGTCTAGGGCGTGTCTTACGTGACTCCCGTTTCTTCCTGAGCTCTGGTGCACCATTCCTTCCACTGGCTTCTTAGCATTTCCCTTTTACCTTTCTCTCCCACTGAATCCACTTGTTTCCGGCAGCACACTATTCTCACTCCATGCTACGAATTCCCATCCTTCGGCTCATTGGCCTAGCATTTGCCTTTATGCAAATTGCTCCTTCGCACCCTGAATCCAGCTCAATTATTCACACCTAACCACCTGAAGGCACTAAAATTACTGGTAGCTAAGGAAAACAACGATCAGCCACGAGGTTTGGTAATCTTTTGTAGCCTTCTATCATTTGGATTATTTATTTGCTCTTCTTTTTTTTTTTTTTTACTTGCTTTATTATTTCACCACAGCCTAAAGGAAAGGCTTCCCAGCGGGCATGCCTTTGAATGTACCCGTCATGTCATACTTACCTGGCAGGGTAGCAATAGCCATTATCTCTAAGGTAGTTCTCCCAGAGTGAGGCTGGTTCATTGCACTCCGTACCAGTTGACCTCTGCGATTTCCTCAAATGTGGGAAACTCAACTGCATAATTTATGGTAGTGGGGGACTGCGTTCGCGCTTTCCCCTGTGTTTGCTTGTTTGACAAAAATAGAGAACTTCACAAATTCTGACGAAGGATTATTTCAGCCACGGCAACCGTCTTCTTTGGCTCTTACTTTCCGCATCAAGCAGGCAGCGACAATCATTTCCTAGGCTTGATCATTTTTATTATCTATGTTTTCTGGAGACCAGTTTTAAGCCAGAATTTCACTTTTTATTTTAACTTTTCAGCTTTTTTTTCATCATTTTTTTATCCTGACTTCTTTTGATTTATTGTATGCTTCAATGCAATGGAAGAAATAAAGAATTGGAGACCTATATAACGTCTTCCAACAGAACGTAACGTTTGATTGAATTTCTGGGAAAAAAAGATTTTCTGGATCAAGGCAGTGAATTGCCGCTTGAGACAATCAGACCAAACCTTAGGAATAGCTGGGTGGTCGCTAGCACTTACTAATGAACACCATGGAATTTTGAAAAAGCCACCACAAATGTTCTTTCAGCCCTGTTGAGTGTGGATGAAGAGAAGACAGGTGCTAGGCAAGGGTCATTCCTATCGATGGAGTCATGAAATGTGTGACTTTGGGGACGAACGTAGACCAGCGGATTGTGTACTCTGCCTAATGGCTGCTGTAGTAGAATCTTGGCAAAACTGTTTCCAAAGAGAGAAAAAAAATTGTACAAGGTTTGCTGCAAGATATGGTTGCCCTCACTCTCTGTTATAGGTTTGGAACCATTCCAAGATGCCATATAAGAAGACCAAGGAATTTGTTGGGGTTTAAGCTTCCCTGTAGGAGGAAGCGGGCCTAATTAGAATATTGCCTCCCATAATCCTTTGCAATGGCTTATGGTCATGAACTTTTTCTCACCGCTGTCTTAAAGTGTCCTTACATCGTAGCTCTTAAAAGCTGGCCCACTTGAACAGTTAGCTTTGCGCAGTGGCAGTATTGTAGCCCATGAGGTCAATCCGAGGCGTGATTATTGCTAATTGAAAACTTTACCCAATACCCCGCCATGATGACTTGAAATACAGTCAGCATTGGCAATTTTTGACAGGCTCTAAGGAGACTGAAAGATTGGTTTAATAAAAGTTTATGGCGCCCCATGTCTAGGGCGTGTCTTACGTGACTCCCGTTTCTTCCTGAGCTCTGTTGCACCATTCCTTCCGCTGGCTTCTTAGCATTTCCCTTTTACCTTTCTCTCCCACTGAATCCATTTGTTTCCGGCAGCACACTATTCTCACTCCATGCTACGAATTCCCATCCTTCGGCTCATTGGCCTAGCATTTGCCTTTATGCAAATTGCTCCTTCGCACCCTGAATCCAGCTCAATTATTCACACCTAACCACCTGAAGGCACTAAAATTACTGGTAGCTAAGGAAAAAAAACGATCAGCCACGAGGTTTGGTAATCTTTTGTAGCCTTCTATCATTTGGATTATTTATTTGCTCTTCTTTTTTTTTTTTTTTAAACTTGCTTTATTATTTCACCACAGCCTAAAGGAAAGGCTTCCCAGCGGGCGTGCCTTTGAATGTACCCGTCATGTCAAACTTACCTGGCAGGGGAGCAATAGCCATGATCCCTAAGGTGGCTCTCCCAGAGTGAGGCTGGTTCATTGCACTCCGTACCAGTTGACCTCTACGATTTCCTCAAATGTGGGAAACTCAACTGCATAATTTATGGTAGTGGGGGACTGCGTTCGCGCTTTCCCCTGTGTTTGCTTGTTTGACAAAAATAGAGAGCTTCACCAATTCTGACGAAGGATAATTTCAGCCAGGGCACCCATCTTCTTTGGCTCTTACTTTCCGCATCAAGCAGGCAGCGACAATCATTTCCTAGGCTTGATCATTTTTATTATCTATGTTTTCTGGAGACCAGTTTTAAGCCAGAATTTCACTTTTTATTTTTACTTTTCAGCTTTTTTTTCATCATTTTTTTATCCTGACTTCTTTTGATTTATTGTATGCTTCAATGCAATGGAAGAAATAAAGAATTGGAGACCTATATTACATCTTCCAACAGAACGTAACGCTTGATTGAATTTCTGGGAAAAAAAGATTTTCTGGATCAAGGCAGTGAATTGCCGCTTGAGACAATCAGACCAAACCTTAGGAATAGCTGGGTGGTCGCTAGCACTTACTAATGAACACCATGGAATTTTGAAAAAGCCACCACAAATGTTCTTTCAGCCCTGTTGAGTGTGGCTGAAGAGAAGACAGGTGCTAGGCAAGGGTCATTCCTATCGATGGAGTCATGAAATGTGTGACTTTGGGGACGAACGTAGACCAGCGGATTGTGTACTCTGCCTAATGGCTGCTGTAGTAGAATCTTGGCAAAACTGTTTCCAAAGAGAGAAAAAAAATTGTACAAGGTTTGCTGCAAGATATGGTTGCCCTCACTCTCTGTTATAGGTTTGGAACCATTCCAAGATGCCATATAAGAAGACCAAGGAATTTGTTGGGGTTTAAGCTTCCCTGTAGGAGGAAGCGGGCCTAATTAGAATATTGCCTCCCATAATCCTTTGCAATGGCTTATGGTCATGAACTTTTTCTCACCGCTGTCTTAAAGTGTCCTTACATGGTAGCTCTTAAAAGCTGGCCCACTTGAACAGTTAGCTTTGCGCAGTGGCAGTGTCGTAGCCCATGAGGTCAATCCGAGGCGTGATTATTGCTAATTGAAAACTTTACCCAATACCCCGCCATGATGACTTGAAATACAGTCAGCATTGGCAATTTTTGACAGGCTCTAAGGAGACTGAAAGATTGGTTTAATAAAAGTTTATGGCGCCCCATGTCCAGGGCGTGTCTTACGTGACTCCCGTTTCTTCCTGAGCTCTGTTGCACCATTCCTTCCGCTGGCTTCTTAGCATTTCCCTTTTACCTTTCTCTCCCACTGAATCCACTTGTTTCCGGCAGCACACTATTCTCACTCCATGCTACGAATTCCCATCCTTCGGCTCATTGGCCTAGCATTTGCCTTTATGCAAATTGCTCCTTCGCACCCTGAATCCAGCTCAATTATTCACACCTAACCACCTGAAGGCACTAAAATTACTGGTAGCTAAGGAAAACAACGATCAGCCACGAGGTTTGGTAATCTTTTGTAGCCTTCTATCATTTGGATTATTTATTTGTTCTTCTTCTGATCATTTTTATTATCTTTGTTTTCTGGAGACCAGTTTTAAGCCAGAATTTCACTTTTTATTTTAACTTTTCAGCTTTTTTTTCATCATTTTTTTATCCTGACTTCTTTTGATTTATTGTATGCTTCAATGCAATGGAAGAAATAAAGAATTGGAGACCTATATTACGTCTTCCAACAGAACGTAACGTTTGATTGAATTTCTGGGAAAAAAAGATTTTCTGGATCAAGGCAGTGAATTGCCGCTTGAGACAATCAGACCAAACCTTAGGAATAGCTGGGTGGTCGCTAGCACTTACTAATGAACACCATGGAATTTTGAAAAAGCCACCACAAATGTTCTTTCAGCCCTGTTGAGTGTGGATGAAGAGAAGACAGGTGCTAGGCAAGGGTCATTCCTATCGATGGAGTCATGAAATGTGTGACTTTGGGGACGAACGTAGACCAGCGGATTGTGTACTCTGCCTAATGGCTGCTGTAGTAGAATCTTGGCAAAACTGTTTCCAAAGAGAGAAAAAAAATTGTACAAGGTTTGCTGCAAGATATGGTTGCCCTCACTCTCTGTTATAGGTTTGGAACCATTCCAAGATGCCATATAAGAAGACCAAGGAATTTGTTGGGGTTTAAGCTTCCCTGTAGGAGGAAGCGGGCCTAATTAGAATATTGCCTCCCATAATCCTTTGCAATGGCTTATGGTCATGAACTTTTTCTCACCGCTGTCTTAAAGTGTCCTTACATGGTAGCTCTTAAAAGCTGGCCCACTTGAACAGTTAGCTTTGCGCAGTGGCAGTATCGTAGCCCATGAGGTCAATCCGAGGCGTGATTATTGCTAATTGAAAACTTTACCCAATACCCCGCCATGATGACTTGAAATACAGTCAGCATTGGCAATTTTTGACAGGCTCTAAGGAGACTGAAAGATTGGTTTAATAAAAGTTTATGGCGCCCCATGTCTAGGGCGTGTCTTACGTGACTCCCGTTTCTTCCTGAGCTCTGTTGCACCATTCCTTCCGCTGGCTTCTTAGCATTTCCCTTTTACCTTTCTCTCCCACTGAATCCATTTGTTTCCGGCAGCACACTATTCTCACTCCATGCTACGAATTCCCATCCTTCGGCTCATTGGCCTAGCATTTGCCTTTATGCAAATTGCTCCTTCGCACCCTGAATCCAGCTCAATTATTCACACCTAACCACCTGAAGGCACTAAAATTACTGGTAGCTAAGGAAAACAACGATCAGCCACGAGGTTTGGTAATCTTTTGTAGCCTTCTATCATTTGGATTATTTATTTGCTTTTTTTTTTTTTTTTTTAACTTGCTTTATTATTTCACCACAGCCTAAAGGAAAGGCTTCCCAGCAGGCGTGCCTTTGAATGTACCCGTCATGTCATACTTACCTGGCAGGGGAGCAATAGCCATGATCCCTAAGATGGCTCTCCCAGAGTTAGGCTGGTTCATTGCACTCCGTACCAGTTGACCTCTGCGTTTTCCTCAAATGTGGGAAACTCGACTGCATAATTTATGGTAGTGGTAGACTGCGTTCGCGCTTTCCCCTGTGTTTGCTTGTTTGACAAAAATAGAGAACTTCACCAATTCTGACGAAGGATAATTTCAGCCACGGCACCCGTCTTCTTCGGCTCTTACTTCCCGCATCAAGCAGGCAGCGACAATCGTTTCCTAGGCTTGATCATTTTTATTATCTATGTTTTCTGGAGACCAGTTTTAAGCCAGAATTTCACTTTTTATTTTAACTTTTCAGCTTTTTTTTCATCATTTTTTTATCCTGACTTCTTTTGATTTATTGTATGCTTCAATGCAATGGAAGAAATAAAGAATTGGAGACCTATATTACGTCTTCCAACAGAACGTAACGTTTGATTGAATTTCTGGGAAAAGAAGATTTTCTGGATCAAGGCAGTGAATTGCCGCTTGAGACAATCAGACCAAACCTTAGGAATAGCTGGGTGGTCGCTAGCACTTACTAATGAACACCATGGAATTTTGAAAAAGCCACCACAAATGTTCTTTCAGCCCTGTTGAGTGTGGATGAAGAGAAGACAGGTGCTAGGCAAGGGTCATTCCTATCGATGGAGTCATGAAATGTGTGACTTTGGGGACGAACGTAGACCAGCGGATTGTGTACTCTGCCTAATGGCTGCTGTAGTAGAATCTTGGCAAAACTGTTTCCAAAGAGAGAAAAAAAATTGTACAAGGTTTGCTGCAAGATATGGTTGCCCTCACTCTCTGTTATATGTTTGGAACCATTCCAAGATGCCATATAAGAAGACCAAGGAATTTGTTGGGGTTTAAGCTTCCCTGTAGGAGGAAGCGGGCCTAATTAGAATATTGCCTCCCATAATCCTTTGCAATGGCTTATGGTTATGAACTTTTTCTCACCGCTGTCTTAAAGTGTCCTTACATGGTAGCTCTTAAAAGCTGGCCCACTTGAACAGTTAGCTTTGCGCAGTGGCAGTATCGTAGCCCATGAGGTCAATCCGAGGCGTGATTATTGCTAATTGAAAACTTTACCCAATACCCCGCCATGATGACTTGAAATACAGTCAGCATTGGCAATTTTTGACAGGCTCTAAGGAGACTGAAAGATTGGTTTAATAAAAGTTTATGGCGCCCCATGTCTAGGGCGTGTCTTACGTGACTCCCGTTTCTTCCTGAGCTCTGTTGCACCATTCCTTCCGCTGGCTTCTTAGCATTTCCCTTTTACCTTTCTCTCCCACTGAATCCACTTGTTTCCGGCAGCACACTATTCTCACTCCATGCTGCGAATTCCCATCCTTCGGCTCATTGGCCGAGCATTTGCCTTTATGCAAATTGCACCTTCGCACCCTGAATCCAGCTCAATTATTCACACCTAACCACCTGAAGGCACTAAAATTACTGGTAGCTAAGGAAAACAACGATCAGCCACGAGGTTTGGTAATCTTTTGTAGCCTTCTATCATTTGGATTATTTATTTGCTCTTCTTTTTTTTTTTTTAACTTGCTTTATTATTTCACCACAGCCTAAAGGAAAGGCTTCCCAACGGGCGTGCCTTTGAATGTACCTGTCATGTCATACTTACCTGGCAGGGGAGCAATAGCCATGATCCCTAAGGTGGCTATTGTCTTCTTTGGCTCTTACTTCCCGCATCAAGCAGGCAGCGACAATCATTTCCTAGGCTTGATCATTTTTATTATCTATGTTTTCTGGAGACCAGTTTTAAGCCAGAATTTCACTTTTTATTTTAACTTTTCAGCTTTTTTTTCATCATTTTTTTATCCTGACTTCTTTTGATTTATTGTATGCGTCAATGCAATGGAAGAAATAAAGAATTGGAGACCTATATTACGTCTTCCAACAGAACGTAACGCTTGATTGAATTTCTGGGAAAAAAAGATTTTCTGGATCAAGGCAGTGAATTGCCGCTTGAGACAATCAGACCAAACCTTAGGAATAGCTGGGTGGTCGCTAGCACTTACTAATGAACACCATGGAATTTTGAAAAAGCCACCACAAATGTTCTTTCAGCCCTGTTGAGTGTGGATGAAGAGAAGACAGGTGCTAGGCAAGGGTCATTCCTATCGATGGAGTCATGAAATGTGTGACTTTGGGGACGAACGTAGACCAGCGGATTGTGTACTCTGCCTAATGGCTGCTGTAGTAGAATCTTGGCAAAACTGTTTCCAAAGAGAGAAAAAAAATTGTACAAGGTTTGCTGCAAGATATGGTTGCCCTCACTCTCTGTTATAGGTTTGGAACCATTCCAAGATGCCATATAAAAAGACCAAGGAATTTGTTGGGGTTTAAGCTTCCCTGTAGGAGGAAGCGGGCCTAATTAGAATATTGCCTCCCATAATCCTTTGCAATGGCTTATGGTTATGAACTTTTTCTCACCGCTGTCTTAAAGTGTCCATACATGGTAGCTCTTAAAAGCTGGCCCACTTGAACAGTTAGCTTTGCGCAGTGGCAGAATCATAGCCCATGAGGTCAATCCGAGGCGTGATTATTGCTAATTGAAAACTTTACCCAATACCCCGCCATGATGACTTGAAATACAGTCAGCATTGGCAATTTTTGACAGGCTCTAAGGAGACTGAAAGATTGGTTTAATAAAAGTTTATGGCGCCCCATGTCTAGGGCGTGTCTTACGTGACTCCCGTTTCTTCCTGAGCTCTGTTGCACCATTCCTTCCGCAGGCTTCTTAGCATTTCCCTTTTACCTTTCTCTCCCAATGAATCCACTTGTTTCCGGCAGCACACTATTCTCACTCCATGCTACGAATTCCCATCCTTCGGCTCATTGGCCTAGCATTTGCCTTTATGCAAATTGCTCCTTCGCACCCTGAATCCAGCTCAATTATTCACACCTAACCACCTGAAGGCACTAAAAATTACTGGTAGCTAAGGAAAACAACGATCAGCCACGAGGTTTGGTAATCTTTTGTAGCCTTCTATCATTTGGATTATTTATTTGCTCGTCTTTTTTTTTTTTTAACTTGCTTTATTATTTCACCACAGCCTAAAGGAAAGGCTTCCCAGCGGGCGTGCCTTTGAATGTACCCGTCATGTCATACTTACCTGGCAGGGGAGCAATAGCCATGATCCCTAAGGTGGCTCTCCCAGAGTGAGGCTGGTTCATTGCACTCTGTACCAGTTGACCTCTGCGATTTCCTCAAATGTGGGAAACTCGACTGCATAATTTATGGTAGTGGGGGACTGCGTTCGCGCTTTCCCCTGTGTTTGCTTGTTTGACAAAAATAGAGAACTTCACCAATTCTGACGAAGGATAATTTCAGCCACAGCACCCGTCTTCTTTGGCTCTTACTTTCCGCATCAAGCAGGCAGCGACAATCATTTCCTAGGCTTGATCATTTTTATTATCTATGTTTTCTGGAGACCAGTTTTAAGCCAGAATTTCACTTTTTATTTTAAATTTTCAGCTTTTTTTTCATCATTTTTTTATCCTGACTTCTTTTGATTTATTGTATGCTTCAATGCAATGGAAGAAATAAAGAATTGGAGACCTATATTACGTCTTCCAACAGAACGTAACGTTTGATTGAATTTCTGGGAAAAGAAGATTTTCTGGATCAAGGCAGTGAATTGCCGCTTGAGACAATCAGACCAAACCTTAGGAATAGCTGGGTGGTCGCTAGCACTTACTAATGAACACCATGGAATTTTGAAAAAGCCACCACAAATGTTCTTTCAGCCCTGTTGAGTGTGGATGAAGAGAAGACAGGTGCTAGGCAAGGGTCATTCCTATCGATGGAGTCATGAAATGTGTGACTTTGGGGACGAACGTAGACCAGCGGATTGTGTACTCTGCCTAATGGCTGCTGTAGTAGAATCTTGGCAAAACTGTTTCCAAAGAGAGAAAAAAAATTGTACAAGGTTTGCTGCAATATATGGTTGCCCTCACTCTCTGTTATATGTTTGGAACCATTCCAAGATGCCATATAAGAAGACCAAGGAATTTGTTGGGGTTTAAGCTTCCCTGTAGGAGGAAGCGGGCCTAATTAGAATATTGCCTCCCATAATCCTTTGCAATGGCTTATGGTTATGAACTTTTTCTCACCGCTGTCTTAAAGTGTCCTTACATGGTAGCTCTTAAAAGCTGGCCCACTTGAACAGTTACCTTTGCGCAGTGGCAGTATCGTAGCCCATGATGTCAATCCGAGGCGTGATTATTGCTAATTGAAAACTTTACCCAATACCCCGCCATGATGACTTGAAATACAGTCAGCATTGGCAATTTTTGACAGGCTCTAAGGAGACTGAAAGATTGGTTTAATAAAAGCTTATGGCGCCCCATGTCTAGGGCGTGTCTTACGTGACTCCCGTTTCTTCCTGAGCTCTGTTGCACCATTCCTTCCGCTGGCTTCTTAGCATTTCCCTTTTACCTTTCTCTCCCACTGAATCCACTTGTTTCCGGCAGCACACTATTCTCACTCCATGCTGCGAATTCCCATCCTTCGGCTCATTGGCCGAGCATTTGCCTTTATGCAAATTGCACCTTCGCACCCTGAATCCAGCTCAATTATTCACACCTAACCACCTGAAGGCACTAAAATTACTGGTAGCTAAGGAAAACAACGATCAGCCACGAGGTTTGGTAATCTTTTGTAGCCTTCTATCATTTGGATTATTTATTTGCTGTTCTTTTTTTTTTTTTAACTTGCTTTATTATTTCACCACAGCCTAAAGGAAAGGCTTCCCAGCGGGCGTGCCTTTGAATGTACCTGTCATGTCATACTTACCTGGCAGGGGAGCAATAGCCATGATCCCTAAGGTGGCTATTGTCTTCTTTGGCTCTTACTTCCCGCATCAAGCAGGCAGCGACAATCATTTCCTAGGCTTGATCATTTTTATTATCTATGTTTTCTGGAGACCAGTTTTAAGCCAGAGTTTCACTTTTTATTTTAACTTTTCAGCTTTTTTTTCATCATTTTTTTATCCTGACTTCTTTTGATTTATTGTATGCGTCAATGCAATGGAAGAAATAAAGAATTGGAGACCTATATTACGTCTTCCAACAGAACGTAACGCTTGATTGAATTTCTGGGAAAAAAAGATTTTCTGGATCAAGGCAGTGAATTGCCGCTTGAGACAATCAGACCAAACCTTAGGAATAGCTGGGTGGTCGCTAGCACTTACTAATGAACACCATGGAATTTTGAAAAAGCAACCACAAATGTTCTTTCAGCCCTGTTGAGTGTGGATGAAGAGAAGACAGGTGCTAGGCAAGGGTCATTCCTATCGATGGAGTCATGAAATGTGTGACTTTGGGGACGAACGTAGACCAGCGGATTGTGTACTCTGCCTAATGGCTGCTGTAGTAGAATCTTGGCAAAACTGTTTCCAAAGAGAGAAAAAAAATTGTACAAGGTTTGCTGCAAGATATGGTTGCCCTCACTCTCTGTTATAGGTTTGGAACCATTCCAAGATGCCATATAAAAAGACCAAGGAATTTGTTGGGGTTTAAGCTTCCCTGTAGGAGGAAGCGGGCCTAATTAGAATATTGCCTCCCATAATCCTTTGCAATGGCTTATGGTTATGAACTTTTTCTCACCGCTGTCTTAAAGTGTCCTTACATGGTAGCTCTTAAAAGCTGGCCCACTTGAACAGTTAGCTTTGCGCAGTGGCAGAATCATAGCCCATGAGGTCAATCCGAGGCGTGATTATTGCTAATTGAAAACTTTACCCAATACCCCGCCATGATGACTTGAAATACAGTCAGCATTGGCAATTTTTGACAGGCTCTAAGGAGACTGAAAGATTGGTTTAATAAAAGTTTATGGCGCCCCATGTCTAGGGCGTGTCTTACGTGACTCCCGTTTCTTCCTGAGCTCTGTTGCACCATTCCTTCCGCAGGCTTCTTAGCATTTCCCTTTTACCTTTCTCTCCCACTGAATCCACTTGTTTCCGGCAGCACACTATTCTCACTCCATGCTACGAATTCCCATCCTTCGGCTCATTGGCCTAGCATTTGCCTTTATGCAAATTGCTCCTTCGCACCCTGAATCCAGCTCAATTATTCACACCTAACCACCTGAAGGCACTAAAAATTACTGGTAGCTAAGGAAAACAACGATCAGCCACGAGGTTTGGTAATGTTTTCTAGCCTTCTATCATTTGGATTATTTATTTGCTCTTCTTTTTTTTTTTTTAACTTGCTTTATTATTTCACCACAGCCTAAAGGAAAGGCTTCCCAGCGGGCGTGCCTTTGAATGTACCCGTCATGTCATACTTACCTGGCAGGGGAGCAATAGCCATGATCCCTAAGGTGGCTCTCCCAGAGTGAGGCTGGTTCATTGCACTCTGTACCAGTTGACCTCTGCGATTTCCTCAAATGTGGGAAACTCGACTGCATAATTTATGGTAGTGGGGGACTGCGTTCGCGCTTTCCCCTGTGTTTGCTTGTTTGACAAAAATAGAGAACTTCAACAATTCTAACGAAGGATAATTTCAGCCACGGCACCCGTCTTCTTTGGCTCTTACTTCCCGCATCAAGCAGGCAGCGACAATCATTTCCTAGGCTTGATCATTTTTATTATCTATGTTTCCTGGAGACCAGTTTTAAGCCAGAATTTCACTTTTTATTTTAACTTTTCAGCTTTTTTTTCATCATTTTTTTATCTTGACTTCTTTTGATTTATTGTATGCTTCAATGCAATGGAAGAAATAAAGAATTGGAGACCTATATTACATCTTCCAACAGAACGTAACGTTTGATTGAATTTCTGGGAAAAGAAGATTTTCTGGATCAAGGCAGTGAATTGCCGCTTGAGACAATCAGACCAAACCTTAGGAATAGCTGGGTGGTCGCTAGCACTTACTAATGAACACCATGGAATTTTGAAAAAGCCACCACAAATGTTCTTTCAGCCCTGTTGAGTGTGGATGAAGAGAAGACAGGTGCTAGGCAAGGGTCATTCCTATCGATGGAGTCATGAAATGTGTGACTTTGGGGACGAACGTAGACCAGCGGATTGTGTACTCTGCCTAATGGCTGCTGTAGTAGAATCTTGGCAAAACTGTTTCCAAAGAGAGAAAAAAAAATGTACAAGGTTTGCTGCAAGATATGGTTGCCCTCACTCTCTGTTATAGGTTTGGAACCATTCCAAGATGCCATATAAGAAGACCAAGGAATTTGTTGGGGTTTAAGCTTCCCTGTAGGAGGAAGCGGGCCTAATTAGAATATTGCCTCCCATAATCCTTTGCAATGGCTTATGGTTATGAACTTTTTCTCACCGCTGTCTTAAAGCTTCCTTACATGGTAACTCTTAGAAGCTGGCCCACTTGAACAGTTAGCTTTGCGCAGTGGCAGTATTGTAGCCCATGAGGTCAATCCGAGGCGTGATTATTGCTAATTGAAAACTTTACCCAATACCCCGCCATGATGACTTGAAATACAGTCAGCATTGGCAATTTTTGACAGGCTCTAAGGGGACTGAAAGATTGGTTTAATAAAAGTTTATGGCGCCCCATGTCTAGGGCGTGTCTTACGTGACTCCCGTTTCTTCCTGAGCTCTGGTGCACCATTCCTTCCACTGGCTTCTTAGCATTTCCCTTTTACCTTTCTCTCCCACTGAATCCACTTGTTTCCGGCAGCACACTATTCTCACTCCATGCTACGAATTCCCATCCTTCGGCTCATTGGCCTAGCATTTGCCTTTATGCAAATTGCTCCTTCGCACCCTGAATCCAGCTCAATTATTCACACCTAACCACCTGAAGGCACTAAAATTACTGGTAGCTAAGGAAAACAACGATCAGCCACGAGGTTTGGTAATCTTTTGTAGCCTTCTATCATTTGGATTATTTATTTGCTCTTCTTTTTTTTTTTTTTTACTTGCTTTATTATTTCACCACAGCCTAAAGGAAAGGCTTCCCAGCGGGCATGCCTTTGAATGTACCCGTCATGTCATACTTACCTGGCAGGGTAGCAATAGCCATTATCTCTAAGGTAGTTCTCCCAGAGTGAGGCTGGTTCATTGCACTCCGTACCAGTTGACCTCTGCGATTTCCTCAAATGTGGGAAACTCGACTGCATAATTTATGGTAGTGGGGGACTGCGTTCGCGCTTTCCCCTGTGTTTGCTTGTTTTACAAAAATAGAGATCTTCACAAATTCTGACGAAGGATTATTTCAGCCACGGCAACCGTCTTCTTTGGCTCTTACTTTCCGCATCAAGCAGGCAGCGACAATCATTTCCTAGGCTTGATCATTTTTATTATCTATGTTTTCTGGAGACCAGTTTTAAGCCAGAATTTCACTTTTTATTTTAACTTTTCAGCTTTTTTTTCATCATTTTTTTATCCTGACTTCTTTTGATTTATTGTATGCTTCAATGCAATGGAAGAAATAAAGAATTGGAGACCTATATAACGTCTTCCAACAGAACGTAACGTTTGATTGAATTTCTGGGAAAAAAAGATTTTCTGGATCAAGGCAGTGAATTGCCGCTTGAGACAATCAGATCAAACCTTAGGAATAGCTGGGTGGTCGCTAGCACTTACTAATGAACACCATGGAATTTTGAAAAAGCCACCACAAATGTTCTTTCAGCCCTGTTGAGTGTGGATGAAGAGAAGACAGGTGCTAGGCAAGGGTCATTCCTATCGATGGAGTCATGAAATGTGTGACTTTGGGGACGAACGTAGACCAGCGGATTGTGTACTCTGCCTAATGGCTGCTGTAGTAGAATCTTGGCAAAACTGTTTCCAAAGAGAGAAAAAAAATTGTACAAGGTTTGCTGCAAGATATGGTTGCCCTCACTCTCTGTTATAGGTTTGGAACCATTCCAAGATGCCATATAAGAAGACCAAGGAATTTGTTGGGGTTTAAGCTTCCCTGTAGGAGGAAGCGGGCCTAATTAGAATATTGCCTCCCATAATCCTTTGCAATGGCTTATGGTCATGAACTTTTTCTCACCGCTGTCTTAAAGTGTCCTTACATCGTAGCTCTTAAAAGCTGGCCCACTTGAACAGTTAGCTTTGCGCAGTGGCAGTATTGTAGCCCATGAGATCAATCCGAGGCGTGATTATTGCTAATTGAAAACTTTACCCAATACCCCGCCATGATGACTTGAAATACAGTCAGCATTGGCAATTTTTGACAGGCTCTAAGGAGACTGAAAGATTGGTTTAATAAAAGTTTATGGCGCCCCATGTCTAGGGCGTGTCTTACGTGACTCCCGTTTCTTCCTGAGCTCTGTTGCACCATTCCTTCCGCTGGCTTCTTAGCATTTCCCTTTTACCTTTCTCTCCCACTGAATCCATTTGTTTCCGGCAGCACACTATTCTCACTCCATGCTACGAATTCCCATCCTTCGGCTCATTGGCCTAGCATTTGCCTTTATGCAAATTGCTCCTTCGCACCCTGAATCCAGCTCAATTATTCACACCTAACCACCTGAAGGCACTAAAATTACTGGTAGCTAAGGAAAAAAAACGATCAGCCACGAGGTTTGGTAATCTTTTGTAGCCTTCTATCATTTGGATTATTTATTTGCTCTTCTTTTTTTTTTTTTTTAAACTTGCTTTATTATTTCACCACAGCCTAAAGGAAAGGCTTCCCAGCGGGCGTGCCTTTGAATGTACCCGTCATGTCAAACTTACCTGGCAGGGGAGCAATAGCCATGATCCCTAAGGTGGCTCTCCCAGAGTGAGGCTGGTTCATTGCACTCCGTACCAGTTGACCTCTACGATTTCCTCAAATGTGGGAAACTCAACTGCATAATTTATGGTAGTGGGGGACTGCGTTCGCGCTTTCCCCTGTGTTTGCTTGTTTGACAAAAATAGAGAGCTTCACCAATTCTGACGAAGGATAATTTCAGCCAGGGCACCCATCTTCTTTGGCTCTTACTTTCCGCATCAAGCAGGCAGCGACAATCATTTCCTAGGCTTGATCATTTTTATTATCTATGTTTTCTGGAGACCAGTTTTAAGCCAGAATTTCACTTTTTATTTTAACTTTTCAGCTTTTTTTTCATCATTTTTTTATCCTGACTTCTTTTGATTTATTGTATGCTTCAATGCAATGGAAGAAATAAAGAATTGGAGACCTATATTACGTCTTCCAACAGAACGTAACGTTTGATTGAATTTCTGGGAAAAAAAGATTTTCTGGATCAAGGCAGTGAATTGCCGCTTGAGACAATCAGACCAAACCTTAGGAATAGCTGGGTGGTCGCTAGCACTTACTAATGAACACCATGGAATTTTGAAAAAGCCACCACAAATGTTCTTTCAGCCCTGTTGAGTGTGGATGAAGAGAAGACAGGTGCTAGGCAAGGGTCATTCCTATCGATGGAGTCATGAAATGTGTGACTTTGGGGACGAACGTAGACCAGCGGATTGTGTACTCTGCCTAATGGCTGCTGTAGTAGAATCTTGGCAAAACTGTTTCCAAAGAGAGAAAAAAAATTGTACAAGGTTTGCTGCAAGATATGGTTGCCCTCACTCTCTGTTATAGGTTTGGAACCATTCCAAGATGCCATATAAGAAGACCAAGGAATTTGTTGGGGTTTAAGCTTCCCTGTAGGAGGAAGCGGGCCTAATTAGAATATTGCCTCCCATAATCCTTTGCAATGGCTTATGGTCATGAACTTTTTCTCACCGCTGTCTTAAAGTGTCCTTACATGGTAGCTCTTAAAAGCTGGCCCACTTGAACAGTTAGCTTTGCGCAGTGGCAGTATCGTAGCCCATGAGGTCAATCCGAGGCGTGATTATTGCTAATTGAAAACTTTACCCAATACCCCGCCATGATGACTTGAAATACAGTCAGCATTGGCAATTTTTGACAGGCTCTAAGGAGACTGAAAGATTGGTTTAATAAAAGTTTATGGCGCCCCATGTCTAGGGCGTGTCTTACGTGACTCCCGTTTCTTCCTGAGCTCTGTTGCACCATTCCTTCCGCTGGCTTCTTAGCATTTCCCTTTTACCTTTCTCTCCCACTGAATCCACTTGTTTCCGGCAGCACACTATTCTCACTCCATGCTACGAATTCCCATCCTTCGGCTCATTGGCCTAGCATTTGCCTTTATGCAAATTGCTCCTTCGCACCCTGAATCCAGCTCAATTATTCACACCTAACCACCTGAAGGCACTAAAATTACTGGTAGCTAAGGAAAACAACGATCAGCCACGAGGTTTGGTAATCTTTTGTAGCCTTCTATCATTTGGATTATTTATTTGCTCTTCTTTTTTTTTTTTTTTAACTTGCTTTATTATTTCACCACAGCCTAAAGGAAAGGCTTCCCAGCGGGCGTGCCTTTGAATGTACCCGTCATGTCATACTTAGCTGGCAGAGTAGCAATAGCCATGATCCCTAAGGTGGCTCTCCCAGAGTTAGGCTGGTTCATTGCACTCCGTACCAGTTGACCTCTGCGATTTCCTCAAATGTGGGAAACTCGACTGCATAATTTATGGTATTGGGGTACTGCGTTCACGCTTTCCCCTGTGTTTGCTTGTTTGACAAAAATAGAGAACTTCACCAATTCTGATGAAGGATAATTTCAGCCACGGCACCCGTCTTCTTTGGCTCTTACTTTCCACATCAAGCAGGCAGCGACAATCATTTCCTAGGCTTGATCATTTTTATTATCTATGTTTTCTGGAGACCAGTTTTAAGCCAGAATTTCACTTTTTATTTTTACTTTTCAGCTTTTTTTTCATCATTTTTTTATCCTGACTTCTTTTGATTTATTGTATGCTTCAATGCAATGGAAGAAATAAAGAATTGGAGACCTATATTACATCTTCCAACAGAACGTAACGCTTGATTGAATTTCTGGGAAAAAAAGATTTTCTGGATCAAGGCAGTGAATTGCCGCTTGAGACAATCAGACCAAACCTTAGGAATAGCTGGGTGGTCGCTAGCACTTACTAATGAACACCATGGAATTTTGAAAAAGCCACCACAAATGTTCTTTCAGCCCTGTTGAGTGTGGATGAAGAGAAGACAGGTGCTAGGCAAGGGTCATTCCTATCGATGGAGTCATGAAATGTGTGACTTTGGGGACGAACGTAGACCAGCGGATTGTGTACTCTGCCTAATGGCTGCTGTAGTAGAATCTTGGCAAAACTGTTTCCAAAGAGAGAAAAAAAATTGTACAAGGTTTGCTGCAAGATATGGTTGCCCTCACTCTCTGTTATAGGTTTGGAACCATTCCAAGATGCCATATAAGAAGACCAAGGAATTTGTTGGGGTTTAAGCTTCCCTGTAGGAGGAAGCGGGCCTAATTAGAATATTGCCTCCCATAATCCTTTGCAATGGCTTATGGTTATGAACTTTTTCTCACCGCTGTCTTAAAGTGTCCTTACATGGTAGCTCTTAAAAGCTGGCCCACTTGAACAGTTAGCTTTGCGCAGTGGCAGTATCGTAGCCCATGAGGTCAATCCGAGGCGTGATTATTGCTAATTGAAAACTTTACCCAGTACCCCGCCATGCTGACTTGAAATACAGTCAGCATTGGCAATTTTTGACAGGCTCTAAGGAGACTGAAAGATTGGTTTAATAAAAGTTTATGGCGCCCCATGTCTAGGGCGTGTCTTACGTGACTCCCGTTTCTTCCTGAGCTCTGTTGCACCATTCCTTCCGCTGGCTTCTTAGCATTTCCCTTTTACCTTTCTCTCCCACTGAATCCACTTGTTTCCGGCAGCACACTATTCTCACTCCATGCTGCGAATTCCCATCCTTCGGCTCATTGGCCGAGCATTTGCCTTTATGCAAATTGCTCCTTCGCACCCTGAATCCAGCTCAATTATTCACACCTAACCACCTGAAGGCACTAAAATTACTGGTAGCTAAGGAAAACAACGATCAGCCACGAGGTTTGGTAATCTTTTGTAGCCTTCTATCATTTGGAATCTTTATTTGCTCTTCTTTTTTTTTTTTTTTAACTTGCTTTATTATTTCACCACAGCCTAAAGGAAAGGCTTCCCAGCGGGCGTGCCTTTGAATGTACCCGTCATGTCATACTTACCTGGCAGGAGAGCAATAGCCATGATCCCTAAGGTGGCTCTCCCAGAGTGAGGCTGGTTCATTGCACTCCGTACCAGTTGACCTCTGCGATTTCCTCAAATGTGGGAAACTCAACTGCATAATTTATGGTAGTGGGGGACTGCGTTCGCGCTTTCCCCTGTGTTTGCTTGTTTGACAAAAATAGAGAACTTCACCAATTCTGACGAAGGATAATTTCAGCCACGGCACCCGTCTTCTTTGGCTCTTACTTCCCGCATCAAGCAGGCAGCGACAATCATTTCCTAGGCTTGATCATTTTTATTATCTATGTTTTCTGGAGACCAGTTTTAAGCCAGAATTTCACTTTTTATTTTAACTTTTCAGCTTTTTTTTCATCATTTTTTTATCCTGACTTCTTTTGATTTATTGTATGCTTCAATGCAATGGAAGAAATAAAGAATTGGAGACCTATATAACGTCTTCCAACAGAACGTAACGTTTGATTGAATTTCTGGGAAAAAAAGATTTTCTGGATCAAGGCAGTGAATTGCCGCTTGAGACAATCAGACCAAACCTTAGGAATAGCTGGGTGGTCGCTAGCACTTACTAATGAACACCATGGAATTTTGAAAAAGCCACCACAAATGTTCTTTCAGCCCTGTTGAGTGTGGATGAAGAGAAGACAGGTGCTAGGCAAGAGTCATTCCTATCGATGGAGTCATGAAATGTGTGACTTTGGGGACGAACGTAGACCAGCGGATTGTGTACTCTGCCTAATGGCTGTTGTAGTAGAATCTTGGCAAAACTGTTTCCAAAGAGAGAAAAAAAATTGTACAAGGTTTGCTGCAAGATATGGTTGCCCTCACTCTCTGTTATAGGTTTGGAACCATTCCAAGATGCCATATAAGAAGACCAAGGAATTTGTTGGGGTTTAAGCTTCCCTGTAGGAGGGAGCGGGCCTAATTAGAATATTGCCTCCCATAATCCTTTGCAATGGCTTATGGCTATGAACTTTTTCTCACCGCTGTCTTAAAATGTCCTTACATGGTAGCTCTTAAAAGCTGGCCCGTTTGAACAGTTAGCTTTGCGCAGTGGCAGTATCGTAGCCCATGAGGTCAATCCGAGGCGTGATTATTGCTAATTGAAAACTTTACCCAATACCCCGCCATGATGACTTGAAATACAGTCAGCATTGGCAATTTTTGACAGGCTCTAAGGAGACTGAAAGATTGGTTTAATAAAAGTTTATGGCGCCCCATGTCTAGGGCGTGTCTTACGTGACTCCCGTTTCTTCCTGAGCTCTGTTGCACCATTCCTTCCGCTGGCTTCTTAGCATTTCCCTTTTACCTTTCTCTCCCACTGAATCCACTTGTTTCCGGCAGCACACTATTCTCACTCCATGCTACGAATTCCCATCCTTCGGCTCATTGGCCTAGCATTTGCCTTTATGCAAATTGCTCCTTCGCACCCTGAATCCAGCTCAATTATTCACACCTAACCACCTGAAGGCACTAAAATTACTGGTAGCTAAGGAAAACAACGATCAGCCACGAGGTTTGGTAATCTTTTGTAGCCTTCTATCATTTGGATTATTTATTTGCTCTTCTTTTTTTTTTTTTTTTTTTTTTACTTGCTTTATTATTTCACCACAGCCTAAAGGAAAGGCTTCCCAGCGGGCGTGCCTTTGAATGTACCCGTCATGTCATACTTACCTGGCAGTGTAGCAATAGCCATGATCTCTAAGGTAGTTCTCCCAGAGTGAGGCTGGTTCATTGCACTCCGTACCAGTTGACCTCTGCGATTTCCTCAAATGTGGGAAACTCGACTGCATAATTTATGGTAGTGGGGGACTGCGTTCGCGCTTTCCCCTGTGTTTGCTTGTTTGACAAAAATAGAGAACTTCACAAATTCTGACGAAGGATAATTTCAGCCACGGCACCCGTCTTCTTTGGCTCTTACTTCCCGCATCAAGCAGGCAGCGACAATCGTTTCCTAGGCTTGATCATTTTTATTATCTATGTTTTCTGGAGACCAGTTTTAAGCCAGAATTTCACTTTTTATGTTAACTTTTCAGCTTTTTTTTCATCATTTTTTTATCCTGACTTCTTTTGATTTATTGTATGCTTCAATGCAATGGAAGAAATAAAGAATTGGAGACTTATATTACATCTTCCAACAGAACGTAACGTTTGATTGAATTTCTGGGAAAAAAAGATTTTCTGGATCAAGGCAGTGAATTGCCGCTTGAGACAATCAGACCAAACCTTAGGAATAGCTGGGTGGTCGCTAGCACTTACTAATGAACACCATGGAATTTTGAAAAAGCCACCACAAATGTTCTTTCAGCCCTGTTGAGTGTGGATGAAGAGAAGACAGGTGCTAGGCAAGGGTCATTCCTATCGATGGAGTCATGAAATGTGTGACTTTGGGGACGAACGTAGACCAGCGGATTGTGTACTCTGCCTAATGGCTGCTGTTGTAGAATCTTGGCAAAACTGTTTCCAAAGAGAGAAAAAAAATTGTACAAGTTTTGCTGCAAGATATGGTTGCCCTCACTCTCTGTTATAGGTTTGGAACCATTCCAAGATGCCATATAAGAAGACCAAGGAATTTGTTGGGGTTTAAGCTTCCCTGTAGGAGGAAGCGGGCCTAATTAGAATATTGCCTCCCATAATCCTTTGCAATGGCTTATGGTTATGAACTTTTTCTCACCGCTGTCTTAAAGTGTCCTTACATGGTAGCTCTTAAAAGCTGGACCACTTGAACAGTTAGCTTTGCGCAGTGGCAGTATCGTAGCCCATGAGGTCAATCCGAGGCGTGATTATTGCTAATTGAAAACTTTACCCAATACCCCGCCATGATGAATTGAAATACAGTCAGCATTGGCAATTTTTGACAGGCTCTAAGGAGACTGAAAGATTGGTTTAATAAAAGTTTATGGCGCCCCATGTCTAGGGCGTGTCTTACGTGACTCCCGTTTCTTCCTGAGCTCTGTTGCACCATTCCTTCCACTGGCTTCTTAGCATTTCCCTTTTACCTTTCTCTCCCACTGAATCCACTTGTTTCCGGCAGCACACTATTCTCACTCCATGCTACGAATTCCCATCCTTCGGCTCATTGGCCTAGCATTTGCCTTTATGCAAATTGCTCCTTCGCACCCTGAATCCAGCTCAATTATTCACACCTAACCACCTGAAGGCACTAAAATTACTGGTAGCTAAGGAAAACAACGATCAGCCACGAGGTTTGGTAATCTTTTGTAGCCTTCTATCATTTGGATTATTTATTTGCTCTTCTTTTTTTTTTTTTTTTTACTTGCTTTATTGTTTCACCACAGCCTAAAGGAAAGGCTTCCCAGCAGGCGTGCCTTTGAATGTACCCGTCATGTCATACTTACCTGGCAGGGGAGCAATAGCCATGATCCCTAAGGTGGCTCTCCCAGAGTGAGGCTGGTTCATTGCACTCCGTACCAGTTGACATCTGCGATTTCCTCAAATGTGGAAAACTTGACTGCATAATTTATGGTATTGGGGTACTGCGTTCACGCTTTCCCCTGTGTTTGCTTGTTTGACAAAAATAGAGAACTTCACCAATTCTGACGAAGGATAATTTCAGCCACGGCACCCGTCTTCTTTGGCTCTTACTTTCCGCATCAAGCAGGCAGCGACAATCATTTCCTAGGCTTGATCATTTTTATTATCTATGTTTTCTGGAGACCAGTTTTAAGCCAGAATTTCACTTTTTATTTTAACTTTTCAGCTTTTTTTTCATCATTTTTTTATCCTGACTTCTTTTGATTTATTGTATGCTTCAATGCAATGGAAGAAATAAAGAATTGGAGACCTATATTACATCTTCCAACAGAACGTAACGCTTGATTGAATTTCTGGGAAAAAAAGATTTTCTGGATCAAGGCAGTGAATTGCTGCTTGAGACAATCAGACCAAACCTTAGGAATAGCTGGGTGGTCGCTAGCACTTACTAATGAACACCATGGAATTTTGAAAAAGCCACCACAAATGTTCTTTCTGCCCTGTTGAGTGTGGATGAAGAGAAGACAGGTGCTAGGCAAGGGTCATTCCTATCGATGGAGTCATGAAATGTGTGACTTTGGGGACGAACGTAGACCAGCGGATTGTGTACTCTGCCTAATGGCTGCTGTAGTAGAATCTTGGCAAAACTGTTTCCAAAGAGAGAAAAAAAATTGTACAAGGTTTGCTGCAAGATATGGTTGCCCTCACTCTCTGTTATAGGTTTGGAACCATTCCAAGATGCCATATAAGAAGACCAAGGAATTTGTTGGGGTTTAAGCTTCCCTGTAGGAGGAAGCGGGCCTAATTAGAATATTGCCTCCCATAATCCTTTGCAATGGCTTATGGTTATGAACTTTTTCTCACCGCTGTCTTAAAGTGTCCTTACATGGTAGCTCTTAAAAGCTGGCCCACTTGAACAGTTAGCTTTGCGCAGTGGCAGTATCGTAGCCCATGAGGTCAATCCGAGGCGTGATTATTGCTAATTGAAAACTTTACCCAGTACCCCGCCATGATGACTTGAAATACAGTCAGCATTGGCAATTTTTGACAGGCTCTAAGGAGACTGAAAGATTGGTTTAATAAAAGTTTATGGCGCCCCATGTCTAGGGCGTGTCTTACGTGACTCCCGTTTCTTCCTGAGCTCTGTTGCACCATTCCTTCCGCTGGCTTCTTAGCATTTCCCTTTTACCTTTCTCTCCCACTGAATCCACTTGTTTCCGGCAGCACACTATTCTCACTCCATGCTGCGAATTCCCATCCTTCGGCTCATTGGCCGAGCATTTGCCTTTATGCAAATTGCTCCTTCGCACCCTGAATCCAGCTCAATTATTCACACCTAACCACCTGAAGGCACTAAAATTACTGGTAGCTAAGGAAAACAACGATCAGCCACGAGGTTTGGTAATCTTTTGTAGCCTTCTATCATTTGGAATCTTTATTTGCTCTTCTTTTTTTTTTTTTTTTTTAACTTGCTTTATTATTTCACCACAGCCTAAAGGAAAGGCTTCCCAGCGGGCGTGCCTTTGAATGTACCCGTCATGTCATACTTACCTGGCAGGGGAGCAATAGCCCTGATCCCTAAGGTGGCTCTCCCAGAGTGAGGCTGGTTCATTGCACTCCGTACCAGTTGACCTCTGCGATTTCCTCAAATGGGGGAAACTCAACTGCATAATTTATGGTAGTGGGGGACTGCGTTCGTGCTTTCCCCTGTGTTTGCTTGTTTGACAAAAATAGAGAACTTCACCAATTCTGACGAAGGATAATTTCAGCCACGGCACCTGTCTTCTTTGGCTCTTACTTCCCGCATCAAGCAGGCAGCGACAATCGTTTCCTAGGCTTGATCATTTTTATTATCTATGTTTTCTGGAGACCAGTTTTAAGCCAGAATTTCACTTTTTATGTTAACTTTTCAGCTTTTTTTTCATCATTTTTTTATCCTGACTTCTTTTGATTTATTGTATGCTTCAATGCAATGGAAGAAATAAAGAATTGGAGACTTATATTACATCTTCCAACAGAACGTAACGTTTGATTGAATTTCTGGGAAAAGAAGATTTTCTGGATCAAGGCAGTGAATTGCCGCTTGAGACAATCAGACCAAACCTTAGGAATCGCTGGGTGGTCGCTAGCACTTACTAATGAACACCATGGAATTTTGAAAAAGCCACCACAAATGTTCTTTCAGCCCTGTTGAGTGTGGATGAAGAGAAGACAGGTGCTAGGCAAGGGTCATTCCTATCGATGGAGTCATGAAATGTGTGACTTTGGGGACGAACGTAGACCAGCGGATTGTGTACTCTGCCTAATGGCTGCTGTAGTAGAATCTTGGCAAAACTGTTTCCAAAGAGAGAAAAAAAATTGTACAAGGTTTGCTGCAAGATATGGTTGCCCTCACTCTCTGTTATAGGTTTGGAACCATTCCAAGATGCCATATAAGAAGACCAAGGAATTTGTTGGGGTTTAAGCTTCCCTGTAGGAGGAAGCGGGCCTAATTAGAATATTGCCTCCCATAACCCTTTGCAATGGCTTATGGTCATGAACTTTTTCTCACCGCTGTCTTAAAGTGTCCTTACATGGTAGCTCTTAAAAGCTGGCCCACTTGAACAGTTCGCTTTGCGCAGTGGCAGTATCGTAGCCCATGAGGTCAATCCGAGGCGTGATTATTGCTAATTGAAAACTTTACCCAATACCCCGCCATGATGACTTGAAATACAGTCAGCATTGGCAATTTTTGACAGGCTCTAAGGAGACTGAAAGATTGGTTTAATAAAAGTTTATGGCGCCCCATGTCTAGGGCGTGTCTTACGTGACTCCCGTTTCTTCCTGAGCTCTGTTGCACCATTCCTTCCACTGGCTTCTTAGCATTTCCCTTTTACCTTTCTCTCCCACTGAATCCACTTGTTTCCGGCAGCACACTATTCTCACTCCATGCTACGAATTCCCATCCTTCGGCTCATTGGCCTAGCATTTGCCTTTATGCAAATTGCTCCTTCGCACCCTGAATCCAGCTCAATTATTCACACCTAACCACCTGAAGGCACTAAAATTACTGGTAGCTAAGGAAAAAAACGATCAGCCACGAGGTTTGGTAATCTTTTGTAGCCTTCTATCATTTGGATTATTTATTTGCTCTTCTTTTTTTTTTTTTAAACTTGCTTTATTATTTCACCACAGCCTAAAGGAAAGGCTTCCCAGCAGGCGTGCCTTTGAATGTACCCGTCATGTCATACTTACCTGGCAGGAGAGCAATAGCCATGATCCCTAAGGTGGCTCTCCCAGAGTGAGGCTGGTTCATTGCACTCCGTACCAGTTGACCTCTGCGATTTCCTCAAATGTGGGAAACTCAACTGCATAATTTATGGTAGTGGGGGACTGCGTTCGCGCTTTCCCCTGTGTTTGCTTGTTTGACAAAAATAGAGAACTTCACCAATTCTGACGAAGGATAATTTCAGCCACGGCACCCGTTTTCTTTGGCTCCTACTTCCCGCATCAAGCAGGCAGCGACAATCATTTCCTAGGCTTGATCATTTTTATTATCTATGTTTTTTGGAGACCAGTTTTAAGCCAGAATTTCACTTTTTATTTTAACTTTTCAGCTTTTTTTTCATCATTTTTTTATCCTGACTTCTTTTGATTTATTGTATGCTTCAATGCAATGGAAGAAATAAAGAATTGGAGACCTATATAACGTCTTCCAACAGAACGTAACGTTTGATTGAATTTCTGGGAAAAAAAGATTTTCTGGATCAAGGCAGTGAATTGCCGCTTGAGACAATCAGACCAAACCTTAGGAATAGCTGGGTGGTCGCTAGCACTTACTAATGAACACCATGGAATTTTGAAAAAGCCACCACAAATGTTCTTTCAGCCCTGTTGAGTGTGGATGAAGAGAAGACAGGTGCTAGGCAAGAGTCATTCCTATCGATGGAGTCATGAAATGTGTGACTTTGGGGACGAACGTAGACAAGCGGATTGTGTACTCTGCCTAATGGCTGCTGTAGTAGAATCTTGGCAAAACTGTTTCCAAAGAGAGAAAAAAAATTGTACAAGGTTTGCTGCAAGATATGGTTGCCCTCACTCTCTGTTATAGGTTTGGAACCATTCCAAGATGCCATATAAGAAGACCAAGGAATTTGTTGGGGTTTAAGCTTCCCTGTAGGAGGGAGCGGGCCTAATTAGAATATTGCCTCCCATAATCCTTTGCAATGGCTTATGGCTATGAACTTTTTCTCACCGCTGTCTTAAAGTGTCCTTACATGGTAGCTCTTAAAAGCTGGCCCACTTGAACAGTTAGCTTTGCGCAGTGGCAGTATCGTAGCCCATGAGATCAATCCGAGGCGTGATTATTGCTAATTGAAAACTTTACCCAATACCCCGCCATGATGACTTGAAATACAGTCAGCATTGGCAATTTTTGACAGGCTCTAAGGAGACTGAAAGATTGGTTTAATAAAAGTTTATGGCGCCCCATGTCTAGGGCGTGTCTCACGTGACTCCCGTTTCTTCCTGAGCTCTGTTGCACCATTCCTTCCGCTGGCTTCTTAGCATTTCCCTTTTACCTTTCTCTCCCACTGAATCCACTTGTTTCCGGCAGCACACTATTCTCACTCCATGCTACGAATTCCCATCCTTCGGCTCATTGGCCTAGCATTTGCCTTTATGCAAATTGCTCCTTCGCACCCTGAATCCAGCTCAATTATTCACACCTAACCACCTGAAGGCACTAAAATTACTGGTAGCTAAGGAAAACAACGATCAGCCACGAGGTTTGGTAATCTTTTGTAGCCTTCTATCATTTGGATTATTTATTTGCTCTTCTTTTTTTTTTTTTTTTACTTGCTTTATTATTTCACCACAGCCTAAAGGAAAGGCTTCCCAGCGGGCGTGCCTTTGAATGTACCCGTCATGTCATACTTACCTGGCAGTGTAGCAATAGCCATGATCTCTAAGGTAGTTCTCCCAGAGTGAGGCTGGTTCATTGCACTCCGTACCAGTTGACCTCTGCGATTTCCTCAAATGTGGGAAACTCGACTGCATAATTTATGGTAGTGGGGGACTGCGTTCGTGCTTTCCCCTGTGTTTGCTTGTTTGACAAAAATAGAGAACTTCACCAATTCTGACGAAGGATAATTTCAGCCACGGCACCTGTCTTCTTTGGCTCTTACTTCCCGCATCAAGCAGGCAGCGACAATCGTTTCCTAGGCTTGATCATTTTTATTATCTATGTTTTCTGGAGACCAGTTTTAAGCCAGAATTTCACTTTTTATGTTAACTTTTCAGCTTTTTTTTCATCATTTTTTTATCCTGACTTCTTTTGATTTATTGTATGCTTCAATGCAATGGAAGAAATAAAGAATTGGAGACTTATATTACATCTTCCAACAGAACGTAACGTTTGATTGAATTTCTGGGAAAAGAAGATTTTCTGGATCAAGGCAGTGAATTGCCGCTTGAGACAATCAGACCAAACCTTAGGAATCGCTGGGTGGTCGCTAGCACTTACTAATGAACACCATGGAATTTTGAAAAAGCCACCACAAATGTTCTTTCAGCCCTGTTGAGTGTGGATGAAGAGAAGACAGGTGCTAGGCAAGGGTCATTCCTATCGATGGAGTCATGAAATGTGTGACTTTGGGGACGAACGTAGACCAGCGGATTGTGTACTCTGCCTAATGGCTGCTGTAGTAGAATCTTGGCAAAACTGTTTCCAAAGAGAGAAAAAAAATTGTACAAGGTTTGCTGCAAGATATGGTTGCCCTCACTCTCTGTTATAGGTTTGGAACCATTCCAAGATGCCATATAAGAAGACCAAGGAATTTGTTGGGGTTTAAGCTTCCCTGTAGGAGGAAGCGGGCCTAATTAGAATATTGCCTCCCATAACCCTTTGCAATGGCTTATGGTCATGAACTTTTTCTCACCGCTGTCTTAAAGTGTCCTTACATGGTAGCTCTTAAAAGCTGGCCCACTTGAACAGTTCGCTTTGCGCAGTGGCAGTATCGTAGCCCATGAGGTCAATCCGAGGCGTGATTATTGCTAATTGAAAACTTTACCCAATACCCCGCCATGATGACTTGAAATACAGTCAGCATTGGCAATTTTTGACAGGCTCTAAGGAGACTGAAAGATTGGTTTAATAAAAGTTTATGGCGCCCCATGTCTAGGGCGTGTCTTACGTGACTCCCGTTTCTTCCTGAGCTCTGTTGCACCATTCCTTCCACTGGCTTCTTAGCATTTCCCTTTTACCTTTCTCTCCCACTGAATCCACTTGTTTCCGGCAGCACACTATTCTCACTCCATGCTACGAATTCCCATCCTTCGGCTCATTGGCCTAGCATTTGCCTTTATGCAAATTGCTCCTTCGCACCCTGAATCCAGCTCAATTATTCACACCTAACCACCTGAAGGCACTAAAATTACTGGTAGCTAAGGAAAAAAACGATCAGCCACGAGGTTTGGTAATCTTTTGTAGCCTTCTATCATTTGGATTATTTATTTGCTCTTCTTTTTTTTTTTTAAACTTGCTTTATTATTTCACCACAGCCTAAAGGAAAGGCTTCCCAGCAGGCGTGCCTTTGAATGTACCCGTCATGTCATACTTACCTGGCAGGAGAGCAATAGCCATGATCCCTAAGGTGGCTCTCCCAGAGTGAGGCTGGTTCATTGCACTCCGTACCAGTTGACCTCTGCGATTTCCTCAAATGTGGGAAACTCAACTGCATAATTTATGGTAGTGGGGGACTGCGTTCGCGCTTTCCCCTGTGTTTGCTTGTTTGACAAAAATAGAGAACTTCACCAATTCTGACGAAGGATAATTTCAGCCACGGCACCCGTCTTCTTTGGCTCTTACTTCCCGCATCAAGCAGGCAGCGACAATCATTTCCTAGGCTTGATCATTTTTATTATCTATGTTTTCTGGAGACCAGTTTTAAGCCAGAATTTCACTTTTTATTTTAACTTTTCAGCTTTTTTTTCATCATTTTTTTATCCTGACTTCTTTTGATTTATTGTATGCTTCAATGCAATGGAAGAAATAAAGAATTGGAGACCTATATAACGTCTTCCAACAGAACGTAACGTTTGATTGAATTTCTGGGAAAAAAAGATTTTCTGGATCAAGGCAGTGAATTGCCGCTTGAGACAATCAGACCAAACCTTAGGAATAGCTGGGTGGTCGCTAGCACTTACTAATGAACACCATGGAATTTTGAAAAAGCCACCACAAATGTTCTTTCAGCCCTGTTGAGTGTGGATGAAGAGAAGACAGGTGCTAGGCAAGAGTCATTCCTATCGATGGAGTCATGAAATGTGTGACTTTGGGGACGAACGTAGACCAGCGGATTGTGTACTCTGCCTAATGGCTGCTGTAGTAGAATCTTGGCAAAACTGTTTCCAAAGAGAGAAAAAAAATTGTACAAGGTTTGCTGCAAGATATGGTTGCCCTCACTCTCTGTTATAGGTTTGGAACCATTCCAAGATGCCATATAAGAAGACCAAGGAATTTGTTGGGGTTTAAGCTTCCCTGTAGGAGGGAGCGGGCCTAATTAGAATATTGCCTCCCATAATCCTTTGCAATGGCTTATGGCTATGAACTTTTTCTCACCGCTGTCTTAAAGTGTCCTTACATGGTAGCTCTTAAAAGCTGGCCCACTTGAACAGTTAGCTTTGCGCAGTGGCAGTATCGTAGCCCATGAGATCAATCCGAGGCGTGATTATTGCTAATTGAAAACTTTACCCAATACCCCGCCATGATGACTTGAAATACAGTCAGCATTGGCAATTTTTGACAGGCTCTAAGGAGACTGAAAGATTGGTTTAATAAAAGTTTATGGCGCCCCATGTCTAGGGCGTGTCTTACGTGACTCCCGTTTCTTCCTGAGCTCTGTTGCACCATTCCTTCCGCTGGCTTCTTAGCATTTCCCTTTTACCTTTCTCTCCCACTGAATCCACTTGTTTCCGGCAGCACACTATTCTCACTCCATGCTACGAATTCCCATCCTTCGGCTCATTGGCCTAGCATTTGCCTTTATGCAAATTGCTCCTTCGCACCCTGAATCCAGCTCAATTATTCACACCTAACCACCTGAAGGCACTAAAATTACTGGTAGCTAAGGAAAACAACGATCAGCCACGAGGTTTGGTAATCTTTTGTAGCCTTCTATCATTTGGATTATTTATTTGCTCTTCTTTTTTTTTTTTTTTTACTTGCTTTATTATTTCACCACAGCCTAAAGGAAAGGCTTCCCAGCAGGCGTGCCTTTGAATGTACCCGTCATGTCATACTTACCTGGCAGGGGAGCAATAGCCATGATCCCTAAGGTGGCTCTCCCAGAGTGAGGCTGGTTCATTGCACTCCGTACCAGTTGACCTCTGCGATTTCCTCAAATGTGGAAAACTTGACTGCATAATTTATGGTAGTGGGGGACTGCGTTCGCGCTTTCCCCTGTGTTTGCTTGTTTGACAAAAATAGAGAACTTCACCAATTCTGACGAAGGATAATTTCAGCCACGGCACCTGTCTTCTTTGGCTCTTACTTCCCGCATCGAGCAGGCAGCGACAATCGTTTCCTAGGCTTGATCATTTTTATTATCTATGTTTTCTGGAGACCAGTTTTAAGCCAGAATTTCACTTTTTATGTTAACTTTTCAGCTTTTTTTTCATCATTTTTTTATCCTGACTTCTTTTGATTTATTGTATGCTTCAATGCAATGGAAGAAATAAAGAATTGGAGACTTATATTACATCTTCCAACAGAACGTAACGTTTGATTGAATTTCTGGGAAAAGAAGATTTTCTGGATCAAGGCAGTGAATTGCCGCTTGAGACAATCAGACCAAACCTTAGGAATCGCTGGGTGGTCGCTAGCACTTACTAATGAACACCATGGAATTTTGAAAAAGCCACCACAAATGTTCTTTCAGCCCTGTTGAGTGTGGATGAAGAGAAGACAGGTGCTAGGCAAGGGTCATTCCTATCGATGGAGTCATGAAATGTGTGACTTTGGGGACGAACGTAGACCAGCGGATTGTGTACTCTGCCTAATGGCTGCTGTAGTAGAATCTTGGCAAAACTGTTTCCAAAGAGAGAAAAAAAATTGTACAAGGTTTGCTGCAAGATATGGTTGCCCTCACTCTCTGTTATAGGTTTGGAACCATTCCAAGATGCCATATAAGAAGACCAAGGAATTTGTTGGGGTTTAAGCTTCCCTGTAGGAGGAAGCGGGCCTAATTAGAATATTGCCTCCCATAATCCTTTGCAATGGCTTATGGTTATGAACTTTTTCTCACCGCTGTCTTAAAGTGTCCTTACATGGTAGCTCTTAAAAGCTGGCCCCCTTGAACAGTTAGCTTTGCGCAGTGGCAGTATCGTAGCCCATGAGGTCAATCCGAGGCGTGATTATTGCTAATTGAAAACTTTACCCAGTACCCCGCCATGATGACTTGAAATACAGTCAGCATTGGCAATTTTTGACAGGCTCTAAGGAGACTGAAAGATTGGTTTAATAAAAGTTTATGGCGCCCCATGTCTAGGGCGTGTCTTACGTGACTCTCGTTTCTTCCTGAGCTCTGTTGCACCATTCCTTCCGCTGGCTTCTTAGCATTTCCCTTTTACCTTTCTCTCCCACTGAATCCACTTGTTTCCGGCAGCACACTATTCTCACTCCATGCTGCGAATTCCCATCCTCCGGCTCATTGGCCGAGCATTTGCCTTTATGCAAATTGCTCCTTCGCACCCTGAATCCAGCTCAATTATTCACACCTAACCACCTGAAGGCACTAAAATTACTGGTATCTAAGGAAAACAACGATCAGCCACGAGGTTTGGTAATCTTTTGTAGCCTTCTATCATTTGGAATCTTTATTTGCTCTTCTTTTTTTTTTTTTTTTTAACTTGCTTTATTATTTCACCACAGCCTAAAGGAAAGGCTTCCCAGCGGGCGTGCCTTTGAATGTACCCGTCATGTCATACTTACCTGGCAGGGGAGCAATAGCCATGATCCCTAAGGTGGCTCTCCCAGAGTGAGGCTGGTTCATTGCACTCCGTACCAGTTGACCTCTGCGATTTCCTCAAATGGGGGAAACTTGACTGCATAATTTATCGTAGTGGGGGACTGCGTTCGCGCTTTCCCCTGTGTTTGCTTGTTTGACAAAAATAGAGAACTTCACCAATTCTGACGAAGGATAATTTCAGCCACGGCACCTGTCTTCTTTGGCTCTTACTTCCCGCATCAAGCAG
This sequence comes from Pelobates fuscus, assembly GCF_036172605.1. NCBI lineage: Eukaryota > Metazoa > Chordata > Amphibia > Anura > Pelobatidae > Pelobates > Pelobates fuscus. Next base: position 352,554,905 of record NC_086318.1, on the reverse strand, counting down.
GCAGCGACAATCGTTTCCTAGGCTTGATCATTTTTATTATCTATGTTTTCTGGAGACCAGTTTTAAGCCAGAATTTCACTTTTTATTTTAACTTTTCAGCTTTTTTTTCATCATTTTTTTATCCTGACTTCTTTTGATTTATTGTATGCTTCAATGCAATGGAAGAAATAAAGAATTGGAGACTTATATTACATCTTCCAACAGAACGTAACGTTTGATTGAATTTCTGGGAAAAGAAGATTTTCTGGATCAAGGCAGTGAATTGCCGCTTGAGACAATCAGACCAAACCTTAGGAATCGCTGGGTGGTCGCTAGCACTTACTAATGAACACCATGGAATTTTGAAAAAGCCACCACAAATGTTCTTTCAGCCCTGTTGAGTGTGGATGAAGAGAAGACAGGTGCTAGGCAAGGGTCATTCCTATCGATGGAGTCATGAAATGTGTGACTTTGGGGACGAACGTAGACCAGCGGATTGTGTACTCTGCCTAATGGCTGCTGTAGTAGAATCTTGGCAAAACTGTTTCCAAAGAGAGAAAAAAAATTGTACAAGGTTTGCTGCAAGATATGGTTGCCCTCACTCTCTGTTATAGGTTTGGAACCATTCCAAGATGCCATATAAGAAGACCAAGGAATTTGTTGGGGTTTAAGCTTCCCTGTAGGAGGGAGCGGGCCTAATTAGAATATTGCCTCCCATAATCCTTTGCAATGGCTTATGGCTATGAACTTTTTCTCACCGCTGTCTTAAAGTGTCCTTACATGGTAGCTCTTAAAAGCTGGCCCACTTGAACAGTTCGCTTTGCGCAGTGGCAGTATCGTAGCCCATGAGGTCAATCCGAGGCGTGATTATTGTTAATTGAAAACTTTACCCAATACCCCGCCATGATGACTTGAAATACAGTCAGCATTGGCAATTTTTGACAGGCTCTAAGGAGACTGAAAGATTGGTTTAATAAAAGTTTATGGCGCCCCATGTCTAGGGCGTGTCTTACGTGACTCCCGTTTCTTCCTGAGCTCTGTTGCACCATTCCTTCCGCTGGCTTCTTAGCATTTCCCTTTTACCTTTCTCTCCCACTGAATCCACTTGTTTCCGGCAGCACACTATTCTCACTCCATGCTACGAATTCCCATCCTTCGGCTCATTGGCCTAGCATTTGCCTTTATGCAAATTGCTCCTTCGCACCCTGAATCCAGCTCAATTATTCACACCTAACCACCTGAAGGCACTAAAATTACTGGTAGCTAAGGAAAACAACGATCAGCCACGAGGTTTGGTAATCTTTTGTAGCCTTCTATCATTTGGATTATTTATTTGCTCTTCTTTTTTTTTTTTTTTACTTGCTTTATTATTTCACCACAGCCTAAAGGAAAGGCTTCCCAGCGGGCGTGCCTTTGAATGTACCCGTCATGTCATACTTACCTGGCAGGGTAGCAATAGCCATGATCTCTAAGGTAGTTCTCCCAGAGTGAGGCTGGTTCATTGCACTCCGTACCAGTTGACCTCTGCGATTTCCTCAAATGTGGGAAACTCGACTGCATAATTTATGGTAGTGGGGGACTGCGTTCGCGCTTTCCCCTGTGTTTGCTTGTTTGACAAAAATAGAGAACTTCACAAATTCTGACGAAGGATAATTTCAGCCACGGCACCCGTCTTCTTTGGCTCTTACTTTCCGCATCAAGCAGGCAGCGACAATCATTTCCTAGGCTTGATCATTTTTATTATCTATGTTTTCTGGAGACCCGTTTTAAGCCAGAATTTCACTTTTTATTTTAACTTTTCAGCTTTTTTTTCATCATTTTTTTATCCTGACTTCTTTTGATTTATTGTATGCTTCAATGCAATGGAAGAAATAAAGAATTGGAGACCTATATTACGTCTTCCAACAGAACGTAACGTTTGATTGAATTTCTGGGAAAAAAAGATTTTCTGGATCAAGGCAGTGAATTGCCGCTTGAGACAATCAGACCAAACCTTAGGAATAGCTGGGTGGTCGCTAGCACTTACTAATGAACACCATGGAATTTTGAAAAAGCCACCACAAATGTTCTTTCAGCCCTGTTGAGTGTGGATGAAGAGAAGACAGGTGCTAGGCAAGGGTCATTCCTATCGATGGAGTCATGAAATGTGTGACTTTGGGGACGAACGTAGACCAGCGGATTGTGTACTCTGCCTAATGGCTGCTGTTGTAGAATCTTGGCAAAACTGTTTCCAAAGAGAGAAAAAAAATTGTACAAGTTTTGCTGCAAGATATGGTTGCCCTCACTCTCTGTTATAGGTTTGGAACCATTCCAAGATGCCATATAAGAAGACCAAGGAATTTGTTGGGGTTTAAGCTTCCCTGTAGGAGGAAGCGGGCCTAATTAGAATATTGCCTCACATAATCCTTTGCAATGGCTTATGGTTATGAACTTTTTCTCACCGCTGTCTTAAAGTGTCCTTACATGGTAGCTCTTAAAAGCTGGCCCACTTGAACAGTTAGCTTTGCGCAGTGGCAGTATCGTAGCCCATGAGGTCAATCCGAGGCGTGATTATTGCTAATTGAAAACTTTACCCAATACCCCGCCATGATGACTTGAAATACAGTCAGCATTGCCAATTTTTGACAGGCTCTAAGGAGACTGAAAGATTGGTTTAATAAAAGTTTATGGCGCCCCATGTCTAGGGCGTGTCTTACGTGACTCCCGTTTCTTCTTGAGCTCTGTTGCACCATTCCTTCCACTGGCTTCTTAGCATTTCCCTTTTACCTTTCTCTCCCACTGAATCCACTTGTTTCCGGCAGCACACTATTCTCACTCCATGCTACGAATTCCCATCCTTCGGCTCATTGGCCTAGCATTTGCCTTTATGCAAATTGCTCCTTCGCACCCTGAATCCAGCTCAATTATTCACACCTAACCACCTGAAGGCACTAAAATTACTGGTAGCTAAGGAAAACAACGATCAGCCACGAGGTTTGGTAATCTTTTGTAGCCTTCTATCATTTGGATTATTTATTTGCTCTTCTTTTTTTTTTTTTTTTACTTGCTTTATTATTTCACCACAGCCTAAAGGAAAGGCTTCCCAGCAGGCGTGCCTTTGAATGTACCCGTCATGTCATACTTACCTGGCAGGGGAGCAATAGCCATGATCCCTAAGGTTGCTCTCCCAGAGTGAGGCTGGTTCATTGCACTCCGTACCAGTTGACCTCTGCGATTTCCTCAAATGTGGAAAACTTGACTGCATAATTTATGGTATTGGGGTACTGCGTTCACGCTTTCCCCTGTGTTTGCTTGTTTGACAAAAATAGAGAACTTCACCAATTCTGACGAAGGATAATTTCAGCCACGGCACCCGTCTTCTTTGGCTCTTACTTTCCGCATCAAGCAGGCAGCGACAAACATTTCCTAGGCTTGATCATTTTTATTATCTATGTTTTCTGGAGACCAGTTTTAAGCCAGAATTTCACTTTTTATTTTAACTTTTCAGCTTTTTTTTCATCATTTTTTTATCCTGACTTCTTTTGATTTATTGTATGCTTCAATGCAATGGAAGAAATAAAGAATTGGAGACCTATATTACATCTTCCAACAGAACGTAACGCTTGATTGAATTTCTGGGAAAAAAAGATTTTCTGGATCAAGGCAGTGAATTGCCGCTTGAGACAATCAGACCAAACCTTAGGAATAGCTGGGTGGTCGCTAGCACTTACTAATGAACACCATGGAATTTTGAAAAAGCCACCACAAATGTTCTTTCAGCCCTGTTGAGTGTGGATGAAGAGAAGACAGGTGCTAGGCAAGGGTCATTCCTATCGATGGAGTCATGAAATGTGTGACTTTGGGGACGAACGTAGACCAGCGGATTGTGTACTCTGCCTAATGGCTGCTGTTGTAGAATCTTGGCAAAACTGTTTCCAAAGAGAGAAAAAAAATTGTACAAGGTTTGCTGCAAGATATGGTTGCCCTCACTCTCTGTTATAGGTTTGGAACCATTCCAAGATGCCATATAAGAAGACCAAGGAATTTGTTGGGGTTTAAGCTTCCCTGTAGGAGGAAGCGGGCCTAATTAGAATATTGCCTCCCATAATCCTTTGCAATGGCTTATGGTCATGAACTTTTTCTCACCGCTGTCTTAAAGTTTCCTTACATGGTAGCTCTTAAAAGCTGGCCCACTTGAACAGTTAGCTTTGCGCAGTGACAGTATCGTAGCCCATGAGGTCAATCCGAGGCGTGATTATTGCTAATTGAAAACTTTACCCAATACCCCGCCATGATGACTTGAAATACAGTCAGCATTGGCAATTTTTGACAGGCTCTAAGGAGACTGAAAGATTGGTTTAATAAAAGTTTATGGCGCCCCATGTCCAGGGCGTGTCTTACGTGACTCCCGTTTCTTCCTGAGCTCTGTTGCACCATTCCTTCCGCTGGCTTCTTAGCATTTCCCTTTTACCTTTCTCTCCCACTGAATCCACTTGTTTCCAGCAGCACACTATTCTCACTCCATGCTACGAATTCCCATCCTTCGGCTCATTGGCCTAGCATTTGCCTTTATGCAAATTGCTCCTTCGCACCCTGAATCCAGCTCAATTATTCACACCTAACCACCTGAAGGCACTAAAATTACTGGTAGCTAAGGAAAACAACGATCAGCCACGAGGTTTGGTAATCTTTTGTAGCCTTCTATCATTTGGATTATTTATTTGCTCTTCTTTTTTTTTTTTTTTACTTGCTTTATTATTTCACCACAGCCTAAAGGAAAGGCTTCCCAGCGGGCGTGCCTTTAAATGTACCCGTCATGTCATACTTACCTGGCAGGGGAGCAATAGCCATGATCCCTAAGGTGGCTCTCCCAGAGTGAGGCTGGTTTATTGCACTCCGTACCAGTTGACCTCTGCGATTTCCTCAAATGTGGGAAAATCGACTGCATAATTTATGGTAGTGGGGGACTGCGTTCGCGCTTTCCCCTGTGTTTGCTTGTTTGACAAAAATAGAGAACTTCACCAATTCTGACGAAGGATAATTTCAGCCACGGCACCCGTCTTCTTTGGCTCTTACTTTCCGCATCAAGCAGGCAGCGACAATCATTTCCTAGGCTTGATCATTTTTATTATCTTTGTTTTCTGGAGACCAGTTTTAAGCCAGAATTTCACTTTTTTTTTTTTTTTTTTATTGTATTTTTTGAAGCGGTGCTAATACAGTGCTAATACAGTGCTAATACAGCATACATTCTTTGAAACATACCATCATATAGTTCCACATAAATCGTCATATGTACAGTAATGCAGTTGAGATATTACCTACAGGTTTACAATAATTCTACGCTATAGTCATTAAATGCATAACTTTTTACCTTCCTACAACAGTAGGGTTCTTATGCTTTGGGAACTGGTGCACCTTTTTTGTGTATTGAATGAGTGTAACATAATAATAACCGGGGGGGGGGGGGACAGGGGGAGGGAAAGGGGGAGGAGAGTTGTCAAGGTATACAGTACTCCATTGTCCTATTTTTCCTTGTTTGTCTTGTCTATACTATGTGTCGTTCATTATGAGGAATAATTCATGTGGGCGTGATATCCCTAACCGGCAGAGAAGCAGTTACTCGCGTGTCCCACATCTCCCAGGCTATCACCCAGAACAGTTGCCTGGGCCTCGTCTTTCTGGCCATAGTTTCATATTTTTTGGATAAGTCTATGATTTGGGTGCACGCTGATATTTGTGGAGTGTGCTCCGACAGCCAACACCTGCTTATTAGTTGTAGTGCCGCTATTAGTATATGATACGTTAAATATTTAACTGCCTTTGGTATGTTAGGGGGGAATAATTGCAACAGGTATAGGGAAGGTGATGGTGGCATAGCAACCTTTGTGGCGGCTTTGATTAGTTCAGAAATTTGTATCCAAAATGGTATAATTTTCGGGCACGACCACCAGATATGGTATGTCGTACCAGGATGAGCCATGCATCTCCAGCATTTCCCTGTGTTTTGGGCATTTATATGTTTCAATTTGATTGGTGTCATGTGCCATCGGTATAGTAGTTTCCTGGATATTTCTATATGTGAGGTACACATCGATAAGTGCCTGTTGGCAGAAAATATGTGGAGCCACTGTGTTTCGGTTAATTCCATATTGGAATCTAGTTCCCATGCAGATTGGAATGTGGGTTTTGTGAGATATGATTTACGGATAATCTCGTGATACATATGAGACATGGGCTTGGTTGGCAATTTTTGCTGCAGGCACAGTTGTTCAGTCGTCGACAGCTGCCTGACTTGCCCTGGTTGGACTTTCAGCATATAGTGTTTGCCTAGCCATGATTTGAGTTGTATGTGTGAGAAAAAAAGTGTCTGCGGTAATTGATATTTAATTTGCAATTGTTCAAACGTGAGCATTTTGCCATTGTTAGATAGTTGGTGGAGATGCGTTACTCCATGTGAGATCCACTCTTTTGCATTAAATTGGGGTAGGAGAGTTGAGAGGGCTAGTAGTTTCATAGCCGGCGACGGGTGCGCCGATGGCCAAGTTTTTGTACGGTGTGTATCCCATGTGGACAAGGATAATCTCGTTGTAGGTAGCATGTTTTTGTATTTGGGTCTAAGTGAGCGAGGTATCCATGCCAGTGTAGTGATGTCAAGCCCGTCCGTGTAAGCGGACTCAATGGTGAGCCATTCTGGCGGGGGGTCTTGATGGAATGCTGTGATTATTGGACTGAGGATGGACGCCGAGTAGTACGTGTGGAGATGTGGGAGTCCCAGACCTCCTTGTTTGAAGGGTGTATGTAGTGTGGATGCTGCCACTCTCGATTTTTTCTTGTTCCATATGAATGTGTTTATAAGAGTTTGCGCGTCTCGGAGAAAGGTGTTTGGGAGTTTGATGTGCAACGCACGAAATAAGTATTGGAGTTTGGGTAAAAGCAACATTTTTGTGGCTGCAATGCGTCCCAACCAGGAGACATACTTGCCCGACCAACCCATGATTTGGCTTTTCAGTTTGTGTACTAGTTTAGTGTAGTTGGCCTGTAGCATGGCCTGCGGTGCGGCTGTGAATGCCACTCCCAAAAAAGTGAGATGGTCAGTTCGCCAATCGTAGGCGTGAGCTTGTTTTAGCTCCTGTAAAGCGTGGGTTGGTAGGTTTATACCCATCGCCTGCGTTTTTGAGATGTTTAGCTTATAGTAGGAACATGCACTGTATTCAGTTAGAATGCTGTGTAGATGCGGAAGTGAGGTGTGTGGTGCTTCCATGGATATCATGATGTCATCCGCAAACATGGTAAGTTTGTGATCTATGGGTCCTATTCGTATGCCTTTGACTCTATGGCTCAGCCTAATGTGTTGCGCTAGCGGTTCCAGTATTAGGATATACAGCAGCGGGGATAATGGGCACCCTTGCCGTGACCCGTTAGAGATATTAAATTTTTTGGAAAGGAAACCACTGTTTGCAACGTGAGCAGACGGTGAGGAATATAGTGCTGCCAGTAGGGACATGAAATTCTGAGGGAAACCAAATTTTATCAGCGTGGCCTCGAGGAATCCCCAGTGCACCCTGTCAAACGCTTTTTCAGCGTCCAACGAGAGGAATACACTAGGTCTTCCCGAGGCTCGTGCGCCTGACATCAGGTCCAGTAACTTCCTGGTGCCATCCGAGCCCTGTCTCCCCCTGACAAAACCCACTTGGTTAGTGTGTATAATTGATGGGATGATTGATGCCAGCCTGTTTGCATAGATTTTTGCAAGCAACTTTGTGTCAGTGTTCAAGAGTGAGATAGGTCTCAGATTTTGGGGTTTGGTTGGTGGCTTCCCCGGTTTGGGAAGCGTTGCTATGTGGGCTATCAACATCTCTGGGGGCATAGAACTGGACTGGATTATGGCGTTGAACGTTTTCTCTAATTGTGGGGCCAATTGGGATTTGAAGCATTTATAATACTTATTCGTAAGGCCGTCTGGACCCGGTGTTTTCCCCTGTGGTAGGGCGTCTATAGTTTTTTCTATTTCGGCGATAGTGATTGGTTGTTGAATCATTGCGTGTTGTGTTGGGCTGATAGAGGGAAGTTGGGCCCGTGCTAGGAAACTGTGAATTTCTTGACTTGTGGGTTGATGTGTCTTATTATCTTGTTGAAGATTATAGAGTTGATCATAAAACTCTGCCATAGTGTCGTTTATCTGTTGTGGGTTTGTGATTTTGGTACCTGCAGGATTAAAAATGTGCGGTATTTTTGATCTAGTTTGCTGCTGCCGTAATAGATAAGCTAGTGCCTTCCCCGCTTTATTACCTTGGGAGTATTGTTTCATCTTCAGCCTAATCAGTGTATCTGATGTCTTTTGGAAAAGTAGGTCATTTATCATCTTGGTGATGCGATATATCTCGTCTTGACCTCCTGTAGACGGGGAGAAGAGTTGGGCATTTGTTTGGTCTCTAAGTTTTTTGAGGAGTGTGGTGTATTCATTTTGTGTTTTCCTTTTTAAGTAAGCCGCTCGGCTGATGATTAGGCCCCGTACTACCGCCTTGTGGGCGAGCCATACAGTTTTAGGGCTTATGTGTGGTGTCGAGTTTGTATCAAAGTATAGCTGTATTTCATGTTCTAAGATATCTTTGAATGTGTTATCGAGCAGAAGACTATCATTTAGTTTCCATGGGGATGTGCCTCTGAAAGGGAATTTGTCTTGTAGTGTTAACAGTACCGGCGCATGGTCCGACCATGTCAGATCCCCGATCGAGCAGTCTATCATCGATGTAAGAAGGTGTGCAGTTATGAGAATGTGATCAATACGGGAGCTTGTTTTGTGAGCACGCGAGTGATGTGTATATTCACGTGTGTTTGGATGGGTTGTGCGCCACGAGTCATAAATGTTGTATTCAAGCAGCAATTTAGTTAGTGCTTTACATTGGGGTTTCAAGATGGCCTGCCTCCCAGTATCAGCGGAGGTAGTTGTGTCTAAACTTTGGTCGAGTACATGATTCAGGTCCCCGCATAAGACCAAATTTTGTAATTGTGGATCAGGTATTTTAGATAGAACTTTGTGTAAAAAATTACGTTGGTTAGTGTTCGGGCTATACACTGAGACGAGTGTGTAGTTGATGTCATTGATCGTGCAGTGGAGAATGACATATCTACCTTGGGGATCCTTTTTGATTTGGAGTAGTTCAAACGAGAGCGATTTATGGATTAGTATGGAAGTGCCTTTGGATTTGGAAGAGTGTGTGGAGTGGTATTGCGTGGGATATTCTTGTTGTGCAAAGTTAGGTATTTTGGTGTGCGTAAAGTGGGTTTCTTGAACACATAGAACATCAGTTTTGTTTTTTTTGGCCATGTCTATCAAGACGCGTCTTTTGTGCGGGGTGTTCAGACCGCACACATTAATAGTTTGTATTCTCAGGTTGCATTATTAGGTGGTTTATTTGGAGTACTCTGGTAGGTCTGCATTTTGTGAAACTAGTATACCTCAGACAGGAAGGGGACAACTGGGATATAGTAGAGATAAGGGTGTTAGGGGTAGGATATATACATGTTCCCCATACTGGGGGATTGGTGCGGTAGAGACGCACCGTGGGGTGCGGAAACATTCGTCTCCTGTGGCGTGGCGTGTGGGCTTGTTAGTTTTAAATCTTTACAGAACCTTTTTTTTTTTTTTTTTTTTTTTTTTTTTTTGGTATTTTTTGTGAATTGTGTGAGTTTCAGGAAAGAAGAGCTGGGTTGGGCCGGCCGCATGAGCGACCACAGCGGCAAGCGCTGCGTTATGAGAGATATGTGTAAGAGCCTGTGTAACAGGTATCGAGCTATTCGGGCCTTGTTGGCACGTTGGAGAAGCCTGCGGTCATATAACAATGTAAGCCTGTCAATAGACCTCATGGTTCCAGCCTTATCTGGGGCCTAGGGGGCGACCACTCCACATGAGTAGTCCATAGCTCAGCGAGTACAATTTGAAAAAAATTTTTAGGGCCGGGTGCCAAGAAATTAATGTACAATCAAGCAACCGGAGTCTCACCTCAAGAGTACAAACATGCCGAACCTCAGTGCGGACCGCGAGGCACCCCGCACGTCCCCCTCATCCCCCCCCCCTCGGGGGGGAACGACAAGGGGAAGGAGCCAGGGCCCACGCCTCCCCTCCTCCGCAGGGGCACAAGAGTCGCCTCAGTGTCCCCCGACTACACCTAGTACAAGTAACCAGGGGCGGCGGCCCGCTCGGGCGCGGGAGCTTAACTGCTGTATGAGCCATATATACTGTCACCGGGGTACCCCACACGTCCCCCCGTCCCCCCCCCCCCCGTGTGAGGGGAACGGCCGGGGGAAAGCACCGGGCCCCCAGCTCCATCCAGTTGGCCCAGGCCTCTTTTAACAACCTGCATGTACCTCGCTGGGATTAACAACCCCCGTGCACCCCTTCCCTCCCCCCCACCATTACCATCACCGGACAACTGGTAAAGTTCACAATGCCCGTCAGGCCATATCATTGGCTATTGTCCCGCGGCACATCAGTAAGTTCGGTGCCAACTATGTAAGAAGTCCCATTGTTATTAAATAGGTGAGATCACTGATGGCGGGAGAGATTTGTCAGGGTGGGAGTCACTTCAGGCCCTCCAACTCCAATATGCCTGTGTGAAGGGGATGTGTAGTGCTCATTACTTGCGTGTCTCTCATGCCGCCGGCATCATGATTTAGCGAGTGCTGGGCACCTTCTGCCAGTCCAGGCAAAGCTTGCCTCGGGGTGGGCCCTGTGCAGGTTCTTGCTGTAGGTTAATACCCCAGGACTTTAACTGGTTGGCGCCTTCTTCGGGAGTCAGGATAGCTTTGAGGGAGCCTTCTCTGGTAACCAATATCTTCGTGGGATAACCCCATCTGTATCTTATTCCATTAGAGCGAAGGGCCGTGGTAATGGCGGCAAATTCTTTCCTCTTGCGCAGAGTTGCTGCCGAGATGTCTGGGAAGATTTGTACTGTGGCGTATTCTTCTGGGGGTTTGGGCTTGCTCCTGCTAGCCCGAAGGACATGTTCCTTAATGTGGAAATAATGAGCCCGTAAGAGAACATCCCTTGGAGAGGTTTCAGGGATGTGGCGCGGACGTGGCACCCTATGAACCCTATCCAGCAGCAGCATGTCGGATGGGATCTCGGGCGCGTAAGCGTGGAGCAGGCCTCTCACATAAGCTTGTAACTCTGCTGGGAGTATCGTTTCGGGTACCCCCCGCAGGCGCAGATTATTTCGCCGTGACCTGTCCTCCATATCCGCCAGCTTCGTTTCTGTGAGTAGCAGCTTGTTCTCAAGACACTCCACATGTGTGGCAAGATCATTATGTGCCTCCGCCATTTCATCGAGCTTCGTTTCGATGTGCGATGTTCTTTTTCCTGTCTCTTGGACATCCTTGCGGAGGGAGTCCATATCATGCTTCCAAGATCCGATGAGCTTGCGGGATTGGGTCTCCAGTGCCTGGGTAAGGTAGTTAGTCGTTAGGGCGACTCCCTGTTCAGGCATGGATTGTGCTGCATTTTCATCTCCGGTGCTTTCGTCGCCATCTTGGTTAGGCGGCAGTAGGCCCGAGTGCAGAGATTGAGGCTTTGGCTGGAAGAAGCTCGATTTTTCCGCCTTAGCTGAGTTCTTCTTGTTTTTATTCTGCGACATCGTCGGTATCGATGTTAAATTTGTGTTCTGTATGGTAGGATTCGCTTGGATTGTCTGCCCGTTTGCCGGAGGTGAGGATTATGCGTCCATCTTGTCCGGCAGTCGGCCACGCCCCCCGAATTTCACTTTTTATTTTAACTTTTCAGCTTTTTTTTCATCATTTTTTTATCCTGACTTCTTTTGATTTATTGTATGCTTCAATGCAATGGAAGAAATAAAGAATTGGAGACCTATATTACGTCTTCCAACAGAACGTAACGTTTGATTGAATTTCTGGGAAAAAAAGATTTTCTGGATCAAGGCAGTGAATTGCCGCTTGAGACAATCAGACCAAACCTTAGGAATAGCTGGGTGGTCGCTAGCACTTACTAATGAACACCATGGAATTTTGAAAAAGCCACCACAAATGTTCTTTCAGCCCTGTTGAGTGTGGATGAAGAGAAGACAGGTGCTAGGCAAGGGTCATTCCTATCGATGGAGTCATGAAATGTGAGACTTTGGAACGAACGTAGACCAGCGGATTGTGTACTCTGCCTAATGGCTGCTGTAGTAGAATCTTGGCAAAACTGTTTCCAAAGAGAGAAAAAAAATTGTACAAGGTTTGCTGCAAGATATGGTTGCCCTCACTCTCTGTTATAGGTTTGGAACCATTCCAAGATGCCATATAAGAAGACCAAGGAATTTGTTGGGGTTTAAGCTTCCCTGTAGGAGGAAGCGGGCCTAATTAGAATATTGCCTCCCATAATCCTTTGCAATGGCTTATGGTCATGAACTTTTTCTCACCGCTGTCTTAAAGTTTCCTTACATGGTAGCTCTTAAAAGCTGGCCCACTTGAACAGTTAGCTTTGCGCAGTGACAGTATCGTAGCCCATGAGGTCAATCCGAGGCGTGATTATTGCTAATTGAAAACTTTACCCAATACCCCGCCATGATGACTTGAAATACAGTCAGCATTGGCAATTTTTGACAGGCTCTAAGGAGACTGAAAGATTGGTTTAATAAAAGTTTATGGCGCCCCATGTCCAGGGCGTGTCTTACGTGACTCCCGTTTCTTCCTGAGCTCTGTTGCACCATTCCTTCCGCTGGCTTCTTAGCATTTCCCTTTTACCTTTCTCTCCCACTGAATCCACTTGTTTCCAGCAGCACACTATTCTCACTCCATGCTACGAATTCCCATCCTTCGGCTCATTGGCCTAGCATTTGCCTTTATGCAAATTGCTCCTTCGCACCCTGAATCCAGCTCAATTATTCACACCTAACCACCTGAAGGCACTAAAATTACTGGTAGCTAAGGAAAACAACGATCAGCCACGAGGTTTGGTAATCTTTTGTAGCCTTCTATCATTTGGATTATTTATTTGCTCTTCTTTTTTTTTTTTTTTACTTGCTTTATTATTTCACCACAGCCTAAAGGAAAGGCTTCCCAGCGGGCGTGCCTTTAAATGTACCCGTCATGTCATACTTACCTAGCAGGGGAGCAATAGCCATGATCCCTAAGGTGGCTCTCCCAGAGTGAGGCTGGTTTATTGCACTCCGTACCAGTTGACCTCTGCGATTTCCTCAAATGTGGGAAAATCGACTGCATAATTTATGGTAGTGGGGGACTGCGTTCGCGCTTTCCCCTGTGTTTGCTTGTTTGACAAAAATAGAGAACTTCACCAATTCTGACGAAGGATAATTTCAGCCACGGCACCCGTCTTCTTTGGCTCTTACTTTCCGCATCAAGCAGGCAGCGACAATCATTTCCTAGGCTTGATCATTTTTATTATCTTTGTTTTCTGGAGACCAGTTTTAAGCCAGAATTTCACTTTTTATTTTAACTTTTCAGCTTTTTTTTCATCATTTTTTTATCCTGACTTCTTTTGATTTATTGTATGCTTCAATGCAATGGAAGAAATAAAGAATTGGAGACCTATATTACGTCTTCCAACAGAACGTAACGTTTGATTGAATTTCTGGGAAAAAAAGATTTTCTGGATCAAGGCAGTGAATTGCCGCTTGAGACAATCAGACCAAACCTTAGGAATAGCTGGGTGGTCGCTAGCACTTACTAATGAACACCATGGAATTTTGAAAAAGCCACCACAAATGTTCTTTCAGCCCTGTTGAGTGTGGATGAAGAGAAGACAGGTGCTAGGCAAGGGTCATTCCTATCGATGGAGTCATGAAATGTGTGACTTTGGGGACGAACGTAGACCAGCGGATTGTGTACTCTGCCTAATGGCTGCTGTAGTAGAATCTTGGCAAAACTGTTTCCAAAGAGAGAAAAAAAATTGTACAAGGTTTGCTGCAAGATATGGTTGCCCTCACTCTCTGTTATAGGTTTGGAACCATTCCAAGATGCCATATAAGAAGACCAAGGAATTTGTTGGGGTTTAAGCTTCCCTGTAGGAGGAAGCGGGCCTAATTAGAATATTGCCTCCCATAATCCTTTGCAATGGCTTATGGTCATGAACTTTTTCTCACCGCTGTCTTAAAGTGTCCTTACATGGTAGCTCTTAAAAGCTGGCCCACTTGAACAGATAATTTTGCGCAGTGGCAGTATCGTAGCCCATGAGGTCAATCCGAGGCGTGATTATTGCTAATTGAAAACTTTACCCAATACCCCGCCATGATGACTTGAAATACAGTCAGCATTGGCAATTTTTGACAGGCTCTAAGGAGACTGAAAGATTGGTTTAATAAAAGTTTATGGTGCCCCATGTCTAGGGCGTGTCTTACGTGACTCCCGTTTCTTCCTGAGCTCTGTTGCACCATTCCTTCCGCTGGCTTCTTAGCATTTCCCTTTTACCTTTCTCTCCCACTGAATCCATTTGTTTCCGGCAGCACACTATTCTCACTCCATGCTACGAATTCCCATCCTTCGACTCATTGGCCTAGCATTTGCCTTTATGCAAATTGCTCCTTCGCACCCTGAATCCAGCTCAATTATTCACACCTAACAACCTGAAGGCACTAAAATTACTGGTAGCTAAGGAAAAAAACGATCAGCCACGAGGTTTGGTAATCTTTTGTAGCCTTCTATCATTTGGATTATTTATTTGCTCTTCTTTTTTTTTTTTTAAACTTGCTTTATTATTTCACCACAGCCTTAAGGAAAGGCTTCCCAGCGGGCGTGCCTTTGAATGTACCCGTCATGTCATACTTACCTGGCAGGGGAGCAATAGCCATGATCCCTAAGGTGGCTCTCCCAGAGTGAGGCTGGTTCATTGCACTCCGTACCAGTTGACCTCTGCGATTTCCTCAAATGTGGGAAACTCGACTGCATAATTTATGGTAGTGGGGGACTGCGTTCGCGCTTTCCCCTGTGTTTGCTTGTTTGACAAAAATAGAGAACACCAATTCTGACGAAGGATAATTTCAGCCAAGGCACCCGTCTTCTTTGGCTCTTACTTTCCGCATCAAGCAGGCAGCGACAATCATTTCCTAGGCTTGATCATTTTTATTATCTATGTTTTCTGGAGACCAGTTTTAAGCCAGAATTTCACTTTTTATTTTAACTTTTCAGCTTTTTTTTCATCATTTTTTTATCCTGACTTCTTTTGATTTATTGTATGCTTCAATGCAATGGAAGAAATAAAGAATTGGAGACCTATATTACGTCTTCCAACAGAACGTAACGTTTGATTGAATTTCTGGGAAAAAAAGATTTTCTGGATCAAGGCAGTGAATTGCCGCTTGAGACAATCAGACCAAACCTTAGGAATAGCTGGGTGGTCGCTAGCACTTACTAATGAACACCATGGAATTTTGAAAAAGCCACCACAAATGTTCTTTCAGCCCTGTTGAGTGTGGATGAAGAGAAGACAGGTGCTAGGCAAGGGTCATTCCTATCGATGGAGTCATGAAATGTGAGACTTTGGAACGAACGTAGACCAGCGGATTGTGTACTCTGCCTAATGGCTGCTGTAGTAGAATCTTGGCAAAACTGTTTCCAAAGAGAGAAAAAAAATTGTACAAGGTTTGCTGCAAGATATGGTTGCCCTCACTCTCTGTTATAGGTTTGGAACCATTCCAAGATGCCATATAAGAAGACCAAGGAATTTGTTGGGGTTTAAGCTTCCCTGTAGGAGGAAGCGGGCCTAATTAGAATATTGCCTCCCATAATCCTTTGCAATGGCTTATGGTCATGAACTTTTTCTCACCGCTGTCTTAAAGTGTCCTTACATGGTAGCTCTTGAAAGCTGGCCCACTTGAACAGTTAGCTTTGCGCAGTGGCAGTATCGTAGCCCATGAGGTCAATCCGAGGCGTGATTATTGCTAATTGAAAACTTTACCCAATACCCCGCCATGATGACTTGAAATACAGTCAGCATTGGCAATTTTTGACAGGCTCTAAGGAGACTGAAAGATTGGTTTAATAAAAGTTTATGGCGCCCCATGTCTAGGGCGTGTCTTACGTGACTCCCGTTTCTTCCTGAGCTCTGTTGCACCATTCCTTCCGCTGGCTTCTTAGCATTTCCCTTTTACCTTTCTCTCCCACTGAATCCATTTGTTTCCGGCAGCACACTATTCTCACTCCATGCTACGAATTCCCATCCTTCGACTCATTGGCCTAGCATTTGCCTTTATGCAAATTGCTCCTTCGCACCCTGAATCCAGCTCAATTATTCACACCTAACAACCTGAAGGCACTAAAATTACTGGTAGCTAAGGAAAAAAACGATCAGCCACGAGGTTTGGTAATCTTTTGTAGCCTTCTATCATTTGGATTATTTATTTGCTCTTCTTTTTTTTTTTTTAAACTTGCTTTATTATTTCACCACAGCCTTAAGGAAAGGCTTCCCAGCGGGCGTGCCTTTGAATGTACCCGTCATGTCATACTTACCTGGCAGGGGAGCAATAGCCATGATCCCTAAGGTGGCTCTCCCAGAGTGAGGCTGGTTCATTGCACTCCGTACCAGTTGACCTCTGCGATTTCCTCAAATGTGGGAAACTCGACTGCATAATTTATGGTAGTGGGGGACTGCGTTCGCGCTTTCCCCTGTGTTTGCTTGTTTGACAAAAATAGAGAACACCAATTCTGACGAAGGATAATTTCAGCCAAGGCACCCGTCTTCTTTGGCTCTTACTTTCCGCATCAAGCAGGCAGCGACAATCATTTCCTAGGCTTGATCATTTTTATTATCTATGTTTTCTGGAGACCAGTTTTAAGCCAGAATTTCACTTTTTATTTTAACTTTTCAGCTTTTTTTTCATCATTTTTTTATCCTGACTTCTTTTGATTTATTGTATGCTTCAATGCAATGGAAGAAATAAAGAATTGGAGACCTATATTACGTCTTCCAACAGAACGTAACGTTTGATTGAATTTCTGGGAAAAAAAGATTTTCTGGATCAAGGCAGTGAATTGCCGCTTGAGACAATCAGACCAAACCTTAGGAATAGCTGGGTGGTCGCTAGCACTTACTAATGAACACCATGGAATTTTGAAAAAGCCACCACAAATGTTCTTTCAGCCCTGTTGAGTGTGGATGAAGAGAAGACAGGTGCTAGGCAAGGGTCATTCCTATCGATGGAGTCATGAAATGTGAGACTTTGGAACGAACGTAGACCAGCGGATTGTGTACTCTGCCTAATGGCTGCTGTAGTAGAATCTTGGCAAAACTGTTTCCAAAGAGAGAAAAAAAATTGTACAAGGTTTGCTGCAAGATATGGTTGCCCTCACTCTCTGTTATAGGTTTGGAACCATTCCAAGATGCCATATAAGAAGACCAAGGAATTTGTTGGGGTTTAAGCTTCCCTGTAGGAGGAAGCGGGCCTAATTAGAATATTGCCTCCCATAATCCTTTGCAATGGCTTATGGTCATGAACTTTTTCTCACCGCTGTCTTAAAGTGTCCTTACATGGTAGCTCTTGAAAGCTGGCCCACTTGAACAGTTAGCTTTGCGCAGTGGCAGTATCGTAGCCCATGAGGTCAATCCGAGGCGTGATTATTGCTAATTGAAAACTTTACCCAATACCCCGCCATGATGACTTGAAATACAGTCAGCATTGGCAATTTTTGACAGGCTCTAAGGAGACTGAAAGATTGGTTTAATAAAAGTTTATGGCGCCCCATGTCTAGGGCGTGTCTTACGTGACTCCCGTTTCTTCCTGAGCTCTGTTGCACCATTCCTTCCGCTGGTTTCTTAGCATTTCCCTTTTACCTTTCTCTCCCACTGAATCCATTTGTTTCCGGCAGCACACTATTCTCACTCCATGCTATGAATTCCCATCCTTCGACTCATTGGCCTAGCATTTGCCTTTATGCAAATTGCTCCTTCGCACCCTGAATCCAGCTCAATTATTCACACCTAACAACCTGAAGGCACTAAAATTACTGGTAGCTAAGGAAAAAAACGATCAGCCACGAGGTTTGGTAATCTTTTGTAGCCTTCTATCATTTGGATTATTTATTTGCTCTTCTTTTTTTTTTTTTAAACTTGCTTTATTATTTCACCACAGCCTTAAGGAAAGGCTTCCCAGCGGGCGTGCCTTTGAATGTACCCGTCATGTCATACTTACCTGGCAGGGGAGCAATAGCCATGATCCCTAAGGTGGCTCTCCCAGAGTGAGGCTGGTTCATTGCACTCCGTACCAGTTGACCTCTGCGATTTCCTCAAATGTGGGAAACTCGACTGCATAATTTATGGGAGTGGGGGACTGCGTTCGCGCTTTCCCCTGTGTTTGCTTGTTTGACAAAAATAGAGAACACCAATTCTGACGAAGGATAATTTCAGCCAGGGCACCCATCTTCTTTGGCTCTTACTTTCCGCATCAAGCAGGCAGCGACAATCATTTCCTAGGCTTGATCATTTTTATTATCTATGTTTTCTGGAGACCAGTTTTAAGCCAGAATTTCACTTTTTATTTTAACTTTTCAGCTTTTTTTTCATCATTTTTTTATCCTGACTTCTTTTGATTTATTGTATGCTTCAATGCAATGGAAGAAATAAAGAATTGGAGACCTATATTACGTCTTCCAACAGAACGTAACGTTTGATTGAATTTATGGGAAAAAAAGATTTTCTGGATCAAGGCAGTGAATTGCCGCTTGAGACAATCAGACCAAACCTTAGGAATAGCTGGGTGGTCGCTAGCACTTACTAATGAACACCATGGAATTTTGAAAAAGCCACCACAAATGTTCTTTCAGCCCTGTTGAGTGTGGATGAAGAGAAGACAGATGCTAGGCAAGGGTCATTCCTATCGATGGAGTCATGAAATGTGTGACTTTGGGGACGAACGTAGACCAGCGGATTGTGTACTCTGCCTAATGGCTGCTGTAGTAGAATCTTGGCAAAACTGTTTCCAAAGAGAGAAAAAAAATTGTACAAGGTTTGCTGCAAGATATGGTTGCCCTCACTCTCTGTTATAGGTTTGGAACCATTCCAAGATGCCATATAAGAAGACCAAGGAATTTGTTGGGGTTTAAGCTTCCCTGTAGGAGGAAGCGGGCCTAATTAGAATATTGCCTCCCATAATCCTTTGCAATGGCTTATGGTCATGAACTTTTTCTCACCGCTGTCTTAAAGTGTCCTTACATGGTAGCTCTTAAAAGCTGGCCCACTTGAACAGTTAGCTTTGCGCAGTGGCAGTATCGTAGCCCATGAGGTCAATCCGAGGCGTGATTATTGCTAATTGAAAACTTTACCCAATACCCCGCCATGATGACTTGAAATACAGTCAGCATTGGCAATTTTTGACAGGCTCTAAGGAGACTGAAAGATTGGTTTAATAAAAGTTTATGGCGCCCCATGTCTAGGGCGTGTCTTACGTGACTCCCGTTTCTTCCTGAGCTCTGTTGCACCATTCCTTCCGCTGGCTTCTTAGCATTTCCCTTTTACCTTTCTCTCCCACTGAATCCATTTGTTTCCGGCAGCACACTATTCTCACTCCATGCTACGAATTCCCATCCTTCGGCTCATTGGCCTAGCATTTGCCTTTATGCAAATTGCTCCTTCGCACCCTGAATCCAGCTCAATTATTCACACCTAACCACCTGAAGGCACTAAAATTACTGGTAGCTAAGGAAAAAAACGATCAGCCACGAGGTTTGGTAATCTTTTGTAGCCTTCTATCATTTGGATTATTTATTTGCTCTTCTTTTTTTTTTTTAAACTTGCTTTATTATTTCACCACAGCCTAAAGGAAAGGCTTCCCAGCGGGCGTGCCTTTGAATGTACCCGTCATGTCATACTTACCTGGCAGGGGAGCAATAGCCATGATCCCTAAGGTGGCTCTCCCAGAGTGAGGCTGGTTCATTGCACTCCGTACCAGTTGACCTCTGCGATTTCCTCAAATGTGGGAAACTCGACTGCATAATTTATGGGAGTGGGGGACTGCGTTCGCGATTTCCCCTGTGTTTGCTTGTTTGACAAAAATAGAGAGCTTCACCAATTCTGACGAAGGATAATTTCAGCCAGGGCACCCATCTTCTTTGGCTCTTACTTTCCGCATCAAGCAGGCAGCGACAATCATTTCCTAGGCTTGATCATTTTTATTATCTATGTTTTCTGGAGACCAGTTTTAAGCCAGAATTTCACTTTTTATTTTAACTTTTCAGCTTTTTTTTCATCATTTTTTTATCCTGACTTCTTTTGATTTATTGTATGCTTCAATGCAATGGAAGAAATAAAGAATTGGAGACCTATATTACGTCTTCCAACAGAACGTAACGTTTGATTGAATTTCTGGGAAAAAAAGATTTTCTGGATCAAGGCAGTGAATTGCCGCTTGAGACAATCAGACCAAACCTTAGGAATAGCTGGGTGGTCGCTAGCACTTACTAATGAACACCATGGAATTTTGAAAAAGCCACCACAAATGTTCTTTCAGCCCTGTTGAGTGTGGATGAAGAGAAGACAGGTGCTAGGCAAGGGTCATTCCTATCGATGGAGTCATGAAATGTGAGACTTTGGAACGAACGTAGACCAGCGGATTGTGTACTCTGCCTAATGGCTGCTGTAGTAGAATCTTGGCAAAACTGTTTCCAAAGAGAGAAAAAAAATTGTACAAGGTTTGCTGCAAGATATGGTTGCCCTCACTCTCTGTTATAGGTTTGGAACCATTCCAAGATGCCATATAAGAAGACCAAGGAATTTGTTGGGGTTTAAGCTTCCCTGTAGGAGGAAGCGGGCCTAATTAGAATATTGCCTCCCATAATCCTTTGCAATGGCTTATGGTCATGAACTTTTTCTCACCGCTGTCTTAAAGTGTCCTTACATGGTAGCTCTTAAAAGCTGGCCCACTTGAACAGTTAGCTTTGCGCAGTGGCAGTATCGTAGCCCATGAGGTCAATCCGAGGCGTGATTATTGCTAATTGAAAACTTTACCCAATACCCCGCCATGATGACTTGAAATACAGTCAGCATTGGCAATTTTTGACAGGCTCTAAGGAGACTGAAAGATTGGTTTAATAAAAGTTTATGGCGCCCCATGTCTAGGGCGTGTCTTACGTGACTCCCGTTTCTTCCTGAGCTCTGTTGCACCATTCCTTCCGCTGGCTTCTTAGCATTTCCCTTTTACCTTTCTCTCCCACTGAATCCATTTGTTTCCGGCAGCACACTATTCTCACTCCATGCTACGAATTCCCATCCTTCGACTCATTGGCCTAGCATTTGCCTTTATGCAAATTGCTCCTTCGCACCCTGAATCCAGCTCAATTATTCACACCTAACAACCTGAAGGCACTAAAATTACTGGTAGCTAAGGAAAAAAACGATCAGCCACGAGGTTTGGTAATCTTTTGTAGCCTTCTATCATTTGGATTATTTATTTGCTCTTCTTTTTTTTTTTTTAAACTTGCTTTATTATTTCACCACAGCCTTAAGGAAAGGCTTCCCAGCGGGCGTGCCTTTGAATGTACCCGTCATGTCATACTTACCTGGCAGGGGAGCAATAGCCATGATCCCTAAGGTGGCTCTCCCAGAGTGAGGCTGGTTCATTGCACTCCGTACCAGTTGACCTCTGCGATTTCCTCAAATGTGGGAAACTCGACTGCATAATTTATGGTAGTGGGGGACTGCGTTCGCGCTTTCCCCTGTGTTTGCTTGTTTGACAAAAATAGAGAACACCAATTCTGACGAAGGATAATTTCAGCCACAGCACCCGTCTTCTTTGGCTCTTACTTTCCGCATCAAGCAGGCAGCGACAATCATTTCCTAGGCTTGATCATTTTTATTATCTATGTTTTCTGGAGACCAGTTTTAAGCCAGAATTTCACTTTTTATTTTAACTTTTCAGCTTTTTTTTCATCATTTTTTTATCCTGACTTCTTTTGATTTATTGTATGCTTCAATGCAATGGAAGAAATAAAGAATTGGAGACCTATATTACGTCTTCCAACAGAACGTAACGTTTGATTGAATTTCTGGGAAAAAAAGATTTTCTGGATCAAGGCAGTGAATTGCCGCTTGAGACAATCAGACCAAACCTTAGGAATAGCTGGGTGGTCGCTAGCACTTACTAATGAACACCATGGAATTTTGAAAAAGCCACCACAAATGTTCTTTCAGCCCTGTTGAGTGTGGATGAAGAGAAGACAGGTGCTAGG
Source organism: Pelobates fuscus (assembly GCF_036172605.1). Lineage (NCBI taxonomy): Eukaryota > Metazoa > Chordata > Amphibia > Anura > Pelobatidae > Pelobates > Pelobates fuscus. The sequence goes on along the minus strand of NC_086318.1, from coordinate 352,532,777 downwards.
CAAGGGTCATTCCTATCGATGGAGTCATGAAATGTGTGACTTTGGGGACGAACGTAGACCAGCGGATTGTGTACTCTGCCTAATGGCTGCTGTAGTAGAATCTTGGCAAAACTGTTTCCAAAGAGAGAAAAAAAATTGTACAAGGTTTGCTGCAAGATATGGTTGCCCTCACTCTCTGTTATAGGTTTGGAACCATTCCAAGATGCCATATAAGAAGACCAAGGAATTTGTTGGGGTTTAAGCTTCCCTGTAGGAGGAAGCGGGCCTAATTAGAATATTGCCTCCCATAATCCTTTGCAATGGCTTATGGTCATGAACTTTTTCTCACCGCTGTCTTAAAGTGTCCTTACATGGTAGCTCTTAAAAGCTGGCCCACTTGAACAGTTAGCTTTGCGCAGTGGCAGTATCGTAGCCCATGAGGTCAATCCGAGGCGTGATTATTGCTAATTGAAAACTTTACCCAATACCCCGCCATGATGACTTGAAATACAGTCAGCATTGGCAATTTTTGACAGGCTCTAAGGAGACTGAAAGATTGGTTTAATAAAAGTTTATGGCGCCCCATGTCTAGGGCGTGTCTTACGTGACTCCCGTTTCTTCCTGAGCTCTGTTGCACCATTCCTTCCGCTGGCTTCTTAGCATTTCCCTTTTACCTTTCTCTCCCACTGAATCCATTTGTTTCCGGCAGCACACTATTCTCACTCCATGCTACGAATTCCCATCCTTCGGCTCATTGGCCTAGCATTTGCCTTTATGCAAATTGCTCCTTCGCACCCTGAATCCAGCTCAATTATTCACACCTAACCACCTGAAGGCACTAAAATTACTGGTAGCTAAGGAAAAAAACGATCAGCCACGAGGTTTGGTAATCTTTTCTAGCCTTCTATCATTTGGATTATTTATTTGCTCTTCTTTTTTTTTTTTTAAACTTGCTTTATTATTTCACCACAGCCTAAAGGAAAGGCTTCCCAGCGGGCGTGCCTTTGAATGTACCCGTCATGTCATACTTACCTGGCAGGGGAGCAATAGCCATGATCCCTAAGGTGGCTCTCCCAGAGTGAGGCTGGTTCATTGCATTCCGTACCAGTTGACCTCTGCGATTTCCTCAAATGTGGGAAACTCGACTGCATAATTTATGGGAGTGGGGGACTGCGTTCGCGATTTCCCCTGTGTTTGCTTGTTTGACAAAAATAGAGAGCTTCACCAATTCTGACGAAGGATAATTTCAGCCAGGGCACCCATCTTCTTTGGCTCTTACTTTCCGCATCAAGCAGGCAGCGACAATCATTTCCTAGGCTTGATCATTTTTATTATCTATGTTTTCTGGAGACCAGTTTTAAGCCAGAATTTCACTTTTTATTTTAACTTTTCAGCTTTTTTTTCATCATTTTTTTATCCTGACTTCTTTTGATTTATTGTATGCTTCAATGCAATGGAAGAAATAAAGAATTGGAGACCTATATTACGTCTTCCAACAGAACGTAACGTTTGATTGAATTTATGGGAAAAAAAGATTTTCTGGATCAAGGCAGTGAATTGCCGCTTGAGACAATCAGACCAAACCTTAGGAATAGCTGGGTGGTCGCTAGCACTTACTAATGAACACCATGGAATTTTGAAAAAGCCACCACAAATGTTCTTTCAGCCCTGTTGAGTGTGGATGAAGAGAAGACAGGTGCTAGGCAAGGGTCATTCCTATCGATGGAGTCATGAAATGTGTGACTTTGGGGACGAACGTAGACCAGCGGATTGTGTACTCTGCCTAATGGCTGCTGTAGTAGAATCTTGGCAAAACTGTTTCCAAAGAGAGAAAAAAAATTGTACAAGGTTTGCTGCAAGATATGGTTGCCCTCACTCTCTGTTATAGGTTTGGAACCATTCCAAGATGCCATATAAGAAGACCAAGGAATTTGTTGGGGTTTAAGCTTCCCTGTAGGAGGAAGCGGGCCTAATTAGAATATTGCCTCCCATAATCCTTTGCAATGGCTTATGGTCATGAACTTTTTCTCACCGCTGTCTTAAAGTGTCCTTACATGGTAGCTCTTAAAAGCTGGCCCACTTGAACAGTTAGCTTTGCGCAGTGGCAGTATCGTAGCCCATGAGGTCAATCCGAGGCGTGATTATTGCTAATTGAAAACTTTACCCAATACCCCGCCATGATGACTTGAAATACAGTCAGCATTGGCAATTTTTGACAGGCTCTAAGGAGACTGAAAGATTGGTTTAATAAAAGTTTATGGCGCCCCATGTCTAGGGCGTGTCTTACGTGACTCCCGTTTCTTCCTGAGCTCTGTTGCACCATTCCTTCCGCTGGCTTCTTAGCATTTCCCTTTTACCTTTCTCTCCCACTGAATCCATTTGTTTCCGGCAGCACACTATTCTCACTCCATGCTACGAATTCCCATCCTTCGGCTCATTGGCCTAGCATTTGCCTTTATGCAAATTGCTCCTTCGCACCCTGAATCCAGCTCAATTATTCACACCTAACCACCTGAAGGCACTAAAATTACTGGTAGCTAAGGAAAAAAACGATCAGCCACGAGGTTTGGTAATCTTTTGTAGCCTTCTATCATTTGGATTATTTATTTGCTCTTCTTTTTTTTTTTTAAACTTGCTTTATTATTTCACCACAGCCTAAAGGAAAGGCTTCCCAGCAGGCGTGCCTTTGAATGTACCCGTCATGTCATACTTACCTGGCAGGGGATCAATAGCCATGATCCCTAAGGTGGCTCTCCCAGAGTGAGGCTGGTTCATTGCACTCCGTGCCAGTTGACCTCTGCGATTTCCTCAAATGTGGGAAACTCGACTGCATAATTTATGGTAGTGGGGGACTGCGTTCGCGCTTTCCCCTGTGTTTGCTTGTTTGACAAAAATAGAGAACTTCACCAATTCTGACGAAGGATAATTTCAGCCACGGCACCCGTCTTCTTTGGCTCTTACTTTCCGCATCAAGCAGGCAGCGACAATCATTTCCTAGGCTTGATCATTTTTATTATCTATGTTTTCTGGAGACCAGTTTTAAGCCAGAATTTCACTTTTTATTTTAACTTTTCAGCTTTTTTTTCATCATTTTTTTATCCTGACTTCTTTTGATTTATTGTATGCTTCAATGCAATGGAAGAAATAAAGAATTGGAGACCTATATTACGTCTTCCAACAGAACGTAACGTTTGATTGAATTTATGGGAAAAAAAGATTTTCTGGATCAAGGCAGTGAATTGCCGCTTGAGACAATCAGACCAAACCTTAGGAATAGCTGGGTGGTCGCTAGCACTTACTAATGAACACCATGGAATTTTGAAAAAGCCACCACAAATGTTCTTTCAGCCCTGTTGAGTGTGGATGAAGAGAAGACAGGTGCTAGGCAAGGGTCATTCCTATCGATGGAGTCATGAAATGTGTGACTTTGGGGACGAACGTAGACCAGCGGATTGTGTACTCTGCCTAATGGCTGCTGTAGTAGAATCTTGGCAAAACTGTTTCCAAAGAGAGAAAAAAAATTGTACAAGGTTTGCTGCAAGATATGGTTGCCCTCACTCTCTGTTATAGGTTTGGAACCATTCCAAGATGCCATATAAGAAGACCAAGGAATTTGTTGGGGTTTAAGCTTCCCTGTAGGAGGAAGCGGGCCTAATTAGAATATTGCCTCCCATAATCCTTTGCAATGGCTTATGGTCATGAACTTTTTCTCACCGCTGTCTTAAAGGGTCCTTACATGGTAGCTCTTAAAAGCTGGCCCACTTGAACAGTTAGCTTTGCGCAGTGGCAGTATCGTAGCCCATGAGGTCAATCCGAGGCGTGATTATTGCTAATTGAAAACTTTACCCAATACCCCGCCATGATGACTTGAAATACAGTCAGCATTGGCAATTTTTGACAGGCTCTAAGGAGACTGAAAGATTGGTTTAATAAAAGTTTATGGCGCCCCATGTCTAGGGCGTGTCTTACGTGACTCCCGTTTCTTCCTGAGCTCTGTTGCACCATTCCTTCCGCTGGCTTCTTAGCATTTCCCTTTTACCTTTCTCTCCCACTGAATCCATTTGTTTCCGGCAGCACACTATTCTCACTCCATGCTACGAATTCCCATCCTTCGGCTCATTGGCCTAGCATTTGCCTTTATGCAAATTGCTCCTTCGCACCCTGAATCCAGCTCAATTATTCACACCTAACCACCTGAAGGCACTAAAATTACTGGTAGCTAAGGAAAAAAACGATCAGCCACGAGGTTTGGTAATCTTTTGTAGCCTTCTATCATTTGGATTATTTATTTGCTCTTCTTTTTTTTTTTTAAACTTGCTTTATTATTTCACCACAGCCTAAAGGAAAGGCTTCCCAGCGGGCGTGCCTTTGAATGTACCCGTCATGTCATACTTACCTGGCAGGGGAGCAATAGCCATGATCCCTAAGGTGGTTCTCCCAGAGTGAGGCTGGTTCATTGCACTCCGTACCAGTTGATCTCTGCGATTTCCTCAAATGTGGGAAACTCGACTGCATAATTTATGGTAGTGGGGGACTGCTTTCCCCTGTGTTTGCTTGTTTGGCAAAAATAGAGAACTTCACCAATTCTGACGAAGGATAATTTTAGCCACGGCACCCGTCTTCTTTGGCTCTTACTTTCCGCATCAAGCAGGCAGCGACAATCATTTCCTAGGCTTGATCATTTTTATTATCTATGTTTTCTGGAGACCAGTTTTAAGCCAGAATTTCACTTTTTATTTTAACTTTTCAGCTTTTTTTTCATCATTTTTTTATCCTGACTTCTTTTGATTTATTGTATGCTTCAATGCAATGGAAGAAATAAAGAATTGGAGACCTATATTACGTCTTCCAACAGAACGTAACGTTTGATTGAATTTCTGGGAAAAAAAGATTTTCTGGATCAAGGCAGTGAATTGCCGCTTGAGACAATCAGACCAAACCTTAGGAATAGCTGGGTGGTCGCTAGCACTTACTAATGAACACCATGGAATTTTGAAAAAGCCACCACAAATGTTCTTTCAGCCCTGTTGAGTGTGGATGAAGAGAAGACAGGTGCTAGGCAAGGGTCATTCCTATCGATGGAGTCATGAAATGTGTGACTTTGGGGACGAACGTAGACCAGTGGATTGTGTACTCTGCCTAATGGCTGATGTAGTAGAAGCTTGGCAAAACTGTTTCCAAAGAGAGAAAAAAAATTGTACAAGGTTTGCTGCAAGATATGGTTGCCCTCACTCTCTGTTATAGGTTTGGAACCATTCCAAGATGCCATATAAGAAGACCAAGGAATTTGTTGGGGTTTAAGCTTCCCTGTAGGAGGAAGCGGGCCTAATTAGAATATTGCCTCCCATAATCCTTTGCAATGGCTTATGGTCATGAACTTTTTCTCACCGCTGTCTTAAAGGGTCCTTACATGGTAGCTCTTAAAAGCTGGCCCACTTGAACAGTTAGCTTTGCGCAGTAGCAGTATCGTAGCCCATGAGGTCAATCCGAGGCGTGATTATTGCTAATTGAAAACTTTACCCAATACCCCGCCATGATGACTTGAAATACAGTCAGCATTGGCAATTTTTGACAGGCTCTAAGGAGACTGAAAGATTGGTTTAATAAAAGTTTATGGCGCCCCATGTCTAGGGCGTGTCTTACGTGACTCCTGTTTCTTCCTGAGCTCTGTTGCACCATTCCTTCCGCTGGCTTCTTAGCATTTCCCTTTTACCTTTCTCTCCCACTGAATCCATTTGTTTCCGGCAGCACACTATTCTCACTCCATGCTACGAATTCCCATCCTTCGGCTCATTGGCCTAGCATTTGCCTTTATGCAAATTGCTCCTTCGCACCCTGAATCCAGCTCAATTATTCACACCTAACCACCTGAAGGCACTAAAATTACTGGTAGCTAAGGAAAAAAACGATCAGCCACGAGGTTTGGTAATCTTTTGTAGCCTTCTATCATTTGGATTATTTATTTGCTCTTCTTTTTTTTTTTTAAACTTGCTTTATTATTTCACCACAGCCTAAAGGAAAGGCTTCCCAGCAGGCGTGCCTTTGAATGTACCCGTCATGTCATACTTACCTGGCAGGGGATCAATAGCCATGATCCCTAAGGTGGCTCTCCCAGAGTGAGGCTGGTTCATTGCACTCCGTGCCAGTTGACCTCTGCGATTTCCTCAAATGTGGGAAACTCGACTGCATAATTTATGGTAGTGGGGGACTGCGTTCGCGCTTTCCCCTGTGTTTGCTTGTTTGACAAAAATAGAGAACTTCACCAATTCTGACGAAGGATAATTTCAGCCACGGCACCCGTCTTCTTTGGCTCTTACTTTCCGCATCAAGCAGGCAGCGACAATCATTTCCTAGGCTTGATCATTTTTATTATCTATGTTTTCTGGAGACCAGTTTTAAGCCAGAATTTCACTTTTTATTTTAACTTTTCAGCTTTTTTTTCATCATTTTTTTATCCTGACTTCTTTTGATTTATTGTATGCTTCAATGCAATGGAAGAAATAAAGAATTGGAGACCTATATTACGTCTTCCAACAGAACGTAACGTTTGATTGAATTTATGGGAAAAAAAGATTTTCTGGATCAAGGCAGTGAATTGCCGCTTGAGACAATCAGACCAAACCTTAGGAATAGCTGGGTGGTCGCTAGCACTTACTAATGAACACCATGGAATTTTGAAAAAGCCACCACAAATGTTCTTTCAGCCCTGTTGAGTGTGGATGAAGAGAAGACAGGTGCTAGGCAAGGGTCATTCCTATCGATGGAGTCATGAAATGTGTGACTTTGGGGACGAACGTAGACCAGCGGATTGTGTACTCTGCCTAATGGCTGCTGTAGTAGAATCTTGGCAAAACTGTTTCCAAAGAGAGAAAAAAAATTGTACAAGGTTTGCTGCAAGATATGGTTGCCCTCACTCTCTGTTATAGGTTTGGAACCATTCCAAGATGCCATATAAGAAGACCAAGGAATTTGTTGGGGTTTAAGCTTCCCTGTAGGAGGAAGCGGGCCTAATTAGAATATTGCCTCCCATAATCCTTTGCAATGGCTTATGGTCATGAACTTTTTCTCACCGCTGTCTTAAAGGGTCCTTACATGGTAGCTCTTAAAAGCTGGCCCACTTGAACAGTTAGCTTTGCGCAGTGGCAGTATCGTAGCCCATGAGGTCAATCCGAGGCGTGATTATTGCTAATTGAAAACTTTACCCAATACCCCGCCATGATGACTTGAAATACAGTCAGCATTGGCAATTTTTGACAGGCTCTAAGGAGACTGAAAGATTGGTTTAATAAAAGTTTATGGCGCCCCATGTCTAGGGCGTGTCTTACGTGACTCCCGTTTCTTCCTGAGCTCTGTTGCACCATTCCTTCCGCTGGCTTCTTAGCATTTCCCTTTTACCTTTCTCTCCCACTGAATCCATTTGTTTCCGGCAGCACACTATTCTCACTCCATGCTACGAATTCCCATCCTTCGGCTCATTGGCCTAGCATTTGCCTTTATGCAAATTGCTCCTTCGCACCCTGAATCCAGCTCAATTATTCACACCTAACCACCTGAAGGCACTAAAATTACTGGTAGCTAAGGAAAAAAACGATCAGCCACGAGGTTTGGTAATCTTTTCTAGCCTTCTATCATTTGGATTATTTATTTGCTCTTCTTTTTTTTTTTTTAAACTTGCTTTATTATTTCACCACAGCCTAAAGGAAAGGCTTCCCAGCGGGCGTGCCTTTGAATGTACCCGTCATGTCATACTTACCTGGCAGGGGAGCAATAGCCATGATCCCTAAGGTGGCTCTCCCAGAGTGAGGCTGGTTCATTGCATTCCGTACCAGTTGACCTCTGCGATTTCCTCAAATGTGGGAAACTCGACTGCATAATTTATGGGAGTGGGGGACTGCGTTCGCGATTTCCCCTGTGTTTGCTTGTTTGACAAAAATAGAGAGCTTCACCAATTCTGACGAAGGATAATTTCAGCCAGGGCACCCATCTTCTTTGGCTCTTACTTTCCGCATCAAGCAGGCAGCGACAATCATTTCCTAGGCTTGATCATTTTTATTATCTATGTTTTCTGGAGACCAGTTTTAAGCCAGAATTTCACTTTTTATTTTAACTTTTCAGCTTTTTTTTCATCATTTTTTTATCCTGACTTCTTTTGATTTATTGTATGCTTCAATGCAATGGAAGAAATAAAGAATTGGAGACCTATATTACGTCTTCCAACAGAACGTAACGTTTGATTGAATTTATGGGAAAAAAAGATTTTCTGGATCAAGGCAGTGAATTGCCGCTTGAGACAATCAGACCAAACCTTAGGAATAGCTGGGTGGTCGCTAGCACTTACTAATGAACACCATGGAATTTTGAAAAAGCCACCACAAATGTTCTTTCAGCCCTGTTGAGTGTGGATGAAGAGAAGACAGGTGCTAGGCAAGGGTCATTCCTATCGATGGAGTCATGAAATGTGTGACTTTGGGGACGAACGTAGACCAGCGGATTGTGTACTCTGCCTAATGGCTGCTGTAGTAGAATCTTGGCAAAACTGTTTCCAAAGAGAGAAAAAAAATTGTACAAGGTTTGCTGCAAGATATGGTTGCCCTCACTCTCTGTTATAGGTTTGGAACCATTCCAAGATGCCATATAAGAAGACCAAGGAATTTGTTGGGGTTTAAGCTTCCCTGTAGGAGGAAGCGGGCCTAATTAGAATATTGCCTCCCATAATCCTTTGCAATGGCTTATGGTCATGAACTTTTTCTCACCGCTGTCTTAAAGTGTCCTTACATGGTAGCTCTTAAAAGCTGGCCCACTTGAACAGTTAGCTTTGCGCAGTGGCAGTATCGTAGCCCATGAGGTCAATCCGAGGCGTGATTATTGCTAATTGAAAACTTTACCCAATACCCCGCCATGATGACTTGAAATACAGTCAGCATTGGCAATTTTTGACAGGCTCTAAGGAGACTGAAAGATTGGTTTAATAAAAGTTTATGGCGCCCCATGTCTAGGGCGTGTCTTACGTGACTCCCGTTTCTTCCTGAGCTCTGTTGCACCATTCCTTCCGCTGGCTTCTTAGCATTTCCCTTTTACCTTTCTCTCCCACTGAATCCATTTGTTTCCGGCAGCACACTATTCTCACTCCATGCTACGAATTCCCATCCTTCGGCTCATTGGCCTAGCATTTGCCTTTATGCAAATTGCTCCTTCGCACCCTGAATCCAGCTCAATTATTCACACCTAACCACCTGAAGGCACTAAAATTACTGGTAGCTAAGGAAAAAAACGATCAGCCACGAGGTTTGGTAATCTTTTGTAGCCTTCTATCATTTGGATTATTTATTTGCTCTTCTTTTTTTTTTTTAAACTTGCTTTATTATTTCACCACAGCCTAAAGGAAAGGCTTCCCAGCAGGCGTGCCTTTGAATGTACCCGTCATGTCATACTTACCTGGCAGGGGATCAATAGCCATGATCCCTAAGGTGGCTCTCCCAGAGTGAGGCTGGTTCATTGCACTCCGTGCCAGTTGACCTCTGCGATTTCCTCAAATGTGGGAAACTCGACTGCATAATTTATGGTAGTGGGGGACTGCGTTCGCGCTTTCCCCTGTGTTTGCTTGTTTGACAAAAATAGAGAACTTCACCAATTCTGACGAAGGATAATTTCAGCCACGGCACCCGTCTTCTTTGGCTCTTACTTTCCGCATCAAGCAGGCAGCGACAATCATTTCCTAGGCTTGATCATTTTTATTATCTATGTTTTCTGGAGACCAGTTTTAAGCCAGAATTTCACTTTTTATTTTAACTTTTCAGCTTTTTTTTCATCATTTTTTTATCCTGACTTCTTTTGATTTATTGTATGCTTCAATGCAATGGAAGAAATAAAGAATTGGAGACCTATATTACGTCTTCCAACAGAACGTAACGTTTGATTGAATTTATGGGAAAAAAAGATTTTCTGGATCAAGGCAGTGAATTGCCGCTTGAGACAATCAGACCAAACCTTAGGAATAGCTGGGTGGTCGCTAGCACTTACTAATGAACACCATGGAATTTTGAAAAAGCCACCACAAATGTTCTTTCAGCCCTGTTGAGTGTGGATGAAGAGAAGACAGGTGCTAGGCAAGGGTCATTCCTATCGATGGAGTCATGAAATGTGTGACTTTGGGGACGAACGTAGACCAGCGGATTGTGTACTCTGCCTAATGGCTGCTGTAGTAGAATCTTGGCAAAACTGTTTCCAAAGAGAGAAAAAAAATTGTACAAGGTTTGCTGCAAGATATGGTTGCCCTCACTCTCTGTTATAGGTTTGGAACCATTCCAAGATGCCATATAAGAAGACCAAGGAATTTGTTGGGGTTTAAGCTTCCCTGTAGGAGGAAGCGGGCCTAATTAGAATATTGCCTCCCATAATCCTTTGCAATGGCTTATGGTCATGAACTTTTTCTCACCGCTGTCTTAAAGGGTCCTTACATGGTAGCTCTTAAAAGCTGGCCCACTTGAACAGTTAGCTTTGCGCAGTGGCAGTATCGTAGCCCATGAGGTCAATCCGAGGCGTGATTATTGCTAATTGAAAACTTTACCCAATACCCCGCCATGATGACTTGAAATACAGTCAGCATTGGCAATTTTTGACAGGCTCTAAGGAGACTGAAAGATTGGTTTAATAAAAGTTTATGGCGCCCCATGTCTAGGGCGTGTCTTACGTGACTCCCGTTTCTTCCTGAGCTCTGTTGCACCATTCCTTCCGCTGGCTTCTTAGCATTTCCCTTTTACCTTTCTCTCCCACTGAATCCATTTGTTTCCGGCAGCACACTATTCTCACTCCATGCTACGAATTCCCATCCTTCGGCTCATTGGCCTAGCATTTGCCTTTATGCAAATTGCTCCTTCGCACCCTGAATCCAGCTCAATTATTCACACCTAACCACCTGAAGGCACTAAAATTACTGGTAGCTAAGGAAAAAAACGATCAGCCACGAGGTTTGGTAATCTTTTGTAGCCTTCTATCATTTGGATTATTTATTTGCTCTTCTTTTTTTTTTTTAAACTTGCTTTATTATTTCACCACAGCCTAAAGGAAAGGCTTCCCAGCGGGCGTGCCTTTGAATGTACCCGTCATGTCATACTTACCTGGCAGGGGAGCAATAGCCATGATCCCTAAGGTGGTTCTCCCAGAGTGAGGCTGGTTCATTGCACTCCGTACCAGTTGATCTCTGCGATTTCCTCAAATGTGGGAAACTCGACTGCATAATTTATGGTAGTGGGGGACTGCTTTCTCCTGTGTTTGCTTGTTTGGCAAAAATAGAGAACTTCACCAATTCTGACGAAGGATAATTTTAGCCACGGCACCCGTCTTCTTTGGCTCTTACTTTCCGCATCAAGCAGGCAGCGACAATCATTTCCTAGGCTTGATCATTTTTATTATCTATGTTTTCTGGAGACCAGTTTTAAGCCAGAATTTCACTTTTTATTTTAACTTTTCAGCTTTTTTTTCATCATTTTTTTATCCTGACTTCTTTTGATTTATTGTATGCTTCAATGCAATGGAAGAAATAAAGAATTGGAGACCTATATTACGTCTTCCAACAGAACGTAACGTTTGATTGAATTTCTGGGAAAAAAAGATTTTCTGGATCAAGGCAGTGAATTGCCGCTTGAGACAATCAGACCAAACCTTAGGAATAGCTGGGTGGTCGCTAGCACTTACTAATGAACACCATGGAATTTTGAAAAAGCCACCACAAATGTTCTTTCAGCCCTGTTGAGTGTGGATGAAGAGAAGACAGGTGCTAGGCAAGGGTCATTCCTATCGATGGAGTCATGAAATGTGTGACTTTGGGGACGAACGTAGACCAGTGGATTGTGTACTCTGCCTAATGGCTGATGTAGTAGAAGCTTGGCAAAACTGTTTCCAAAGAGAGAAAAAAAATTGTACAAGGTTTGCTGCAAGATATGGTTGCCCTCACTCTCTGTTATAGGTTTGGAACCATTCCAAGATGCCATATAAGAAGACCAAGGAATTTGTTGGGGTTTAAGCTTCCCTGTAGGAGGAAGCGGGCCTAATTAGAATATTGCCTCCCATAATCCTTTGCAATGGCTTATGGTCATGAACTTTTTCTCACCGCTGTCTTAAAGGGTCCTTACATGGTAGCTCTTAAAAGCTGGCCCACTTGAACAGTTAGCTTTGCGCAGTAGCAGTATCGTAGCCCATGAGGTCAATCCGAGGCGTGATTATTGCTAATTGAAAACTTTACCCAATACCCCGCCATGATGACTTGAAATACAGTCAGCATTGGCAATTTTTGACAGGCTCTAAGGAGACTGAAAGATTGGTTTAATAAAAGTTTATGGCGCCCCATGTCTAGGGCGTGTCTTACGTGACTCCTGTTTCTTCCTGAGCTCTGTTGCACCATTCCTTCCGCTGGCTTCTTAGCATTTCCCTTTTACCTTTCTCTCCCACTGAATCCATTTGTTTCCGGCAGCACACTATTCTCACTCCATGCTACGAATTCCCATCCTTCGGCTCATTGGCCTAGCATTTGCCTTTATGCAAATTGCTCCTTCGCACCCTGAATCCAGCTCAATTATTCACACCTAACCACCTGAAGGCACTAAAATTACTGGTAGCTAAGGAAAAAAACGATCAGCCACGAGGTTTGGTAATCTTTTGTAGCCTTCTATCATTTGGATTATTTATTTGCTCTTCTTTTTTTTTTTTAAACTTGCTTTATTATTTCACCACAGCCTAAAGGAAAGGCTTCCCAGCAGGCGTGCCTTTGAATGTACCCGTCATGTCATACTTACCTGGCAGGGGATCAATAGCCATGATCCCTAAGGTGGCTCTCCCAGAGTGAGGCTGGTTCATTGCACTCCGTGCCAGTTGACCTCTGCGATTTCCTCAAATGTGGGAAACTCGACTGCATAATTTATGGTAGTGGGGGACTGCGTTCGCGCTTTCCCCTGTGTTTGCTTGTTTGACAAAAATAGAGAACTTCACCAATTCTGACGAAGGATAATTTCAGCCACGGCACCCGTCTTCTTTGGCTCTTACTTTCCGCATCAAGCAGGCAGCGACAATCATTTCCTAGGCTTGATCATTTTTATTATCTATGTTTTCTGGAGACCAGTTTTAAGCCAGAATTTCACTTTTTATTTTAACTTTTCAGCTTTTTTTTCATCATTTTTTTATCCTGACTTCTTTTGATTTATTGTATGCTTCAATGCAATGGAAGAAATAAAGAATTGGAGACCTATATTACGTCTTCCAACAGAACGTAACGTTTGATTGAATTTATGGGAAAAAAAGATTTTCTGGATCAAGGCAGTGAATTGCCGCTTGAGACAATCAGACCAAACCTTAGGAATAGCTGGGTGGTCGCTAGCACTTACTAATGAACACCATGGAATTTTGAAAAAGCCACCACAAATGTTCTTTCAGCCCTGTTGAGTGTGGATGAAGAGAAGACAGGTGCTAGGCAAGGGTCATTCCTATCGATGGAGTCATGAAATGTGTGACTTTGGGGACGAACGTAGACCAGCGGATTGTGTACTCTGCCTAATGGCTGCTGTAGTAGAATCTTGGCAAAACTGTTTCCAAAGAGAGAAAAAAAATTGTACAAGGTTTGCTGCAAGATATGGTTGCCCTCACTCTCTGTTATAGGTTTGGAACCATTCCAAGATGCCATATAAGAAGACCAAGGAATTTGTTGGGGTTTAAGCTTCCCTGTAGGAGGAAGCGGGCCTAATTAGAATATTGCCTCCCATAATCCTTTGCAATGGCTTATGGTCATGAACTTTTTCTCACCGCTGTCTTAAAGGGTCCTTACATGGTAGCTCTTAAAAGCTGGCCCACTTGAACAGTTAGCTTTGCGCAGTGGCAGTATCGTAGCCCATGAGGTCAATCCGAGGCGTGATTATTGCTAATTGAAAACTTTACCCAATACCCCGCCATGATGACTTGAAATACAGTCAGCATTGGCAATTTTTGACAGGCTCTAAGGAGACTGAAAGATTGGTTTAATAAAAGTTTATGGCGCCCCATGTCCAGGGCGTGTCTTACGTGACTCCCGTTTCTTCCTGAGCTCTGTTGCACCATTCCTTCCGCTGGCTTCTTAGCATTTCCCTTTTACCTTTCTCTCCCACTGAATCCACTTGTTTCCGGCAGCACACTATTCTCACTCCATGCTACGAATTCCCATCCTTCGGCTCATTGGCCTAGCATTTGCCTTTATGCAAATTGCTCCTTCGCACCCTGAATCCAGCTCAATTATTCACACCTAACCACCTGAAGGCACTAAAATTACTGGTAGCTAAGGAAAACAACGATCAGCCACGAGGTTTGGTAATCTTTTGTAGCCTTCTATCATTTGGATTATTTATTTGCTCTTCTTTTTTTTTTTTTTTTACTTGCTTTATTATTTCACCACAGCCTAAAGGAAAGGCTTCCCAGCGGGCGTGCCTTTGAATGTACCCGTCATGTCATACTTACTTGGCAGGGGAGCAATAGCCGTGATCCCTAAGGTGGCTCTCCCAGAGTGAGGCTGGTTCATTGCACTCCGTACCAGTTGACCTCTGCGATTTCCTCAAATGTGGGAAACTCGACTGCATAATTTATGGTAGTGGGGGACTGCGTTCGCGCTTTCCCCTGTGTTTGCTTGTTTGACAAAAATAGAGAACACCAATTCTGACGAAGGATAATTTCAGCCACGGCACCCGTCTTCTTTGGCTCTTACTTTCCGCATCAAGCAGGCAGCGACAATCATTTCCTAGGCTTGATCATTTTTATTATCTATGTTTTCTGGAGACCAGTTTTAAGCCAGAATTTCACTTTTTATTTTAACTTTTCAGCTTTTTTTCATCATTTTTTTATCCTGACTTCTTTTGATTTATTGTATGCTTCAATGCAATGGAAGAAATAAAGAATTGGAGACCTATATTACGTCTTCCAACAGAATGTAACGTTTGATTGAATTTCTGGGAAAAAAAGATTTTCTGGATCAAGGCAGTGAATTGCCGCTTGAGACAATCAGACCAAACCTTAGGAATAGCTGGGTGGTCGCTAGCACTTACTAATGAACACCATGGAATTTTGAAAAAGCCACCACAAATGTTCTTTCAGCCCTGTTGAGTGTGGATGAAGAGAAGACAGGTGCTAGGCAAGGGTCATTCCTATCGATGGAGTCATGAAATGTGTGACTTTGGGGACGAACGTAGACCAGCGGATTGTGTACTCTGCCTAATGGCTGCTGTAGTAGAATCTTGGCAAAACTGTTTCCAAAGAGAGAAAAAAAATTGTACAAGGTTTGCTGCAAGATATGGTTGCCCTCACTCTCTGTTATAGGTTTGGAACCATTCCAAGATGCCATATAAGAAGACCGAGGAATTTGTTGGGGTTTAAGCTTCCCTGTAGGAGGAAGCGGGCCTAATTAGAATATTGCCTCCCACAATCCTTATGGTCATGAACTTTTTCTCACCGCTGTCTTAAAGTGTCCTTACGTGGTAGCTCTTAAAAGCTGGCCCGCTTGAACAGTTAGCTTTGCGCAGTGGCAGTATCGTAGCCCATGAGGTCAATCCGAGGCGTAATTATTGCTAATTGAAAACTTTACCCAATACCCCGCCATGATGACTTGAAATACAGTCAGCATTGGCAATTTTTGACAGGCTCTAAGGAGACTAAAAGATTGGTTTAATAAAAGTTTATGGTGCCCCATGTCTAGGGCGTGTCTTACGTGACTCCCGTTTCTTCCTGAGCTCTGTTGCACCATTCCTTCCGCTGGCTTCTTAGCATTTCCCTTTTACCTTTCTCTCCCACTGAATCCACTTGTTTCCGGCAGCACACTATTCTCACTCCATGCTATGAATTCCCATCCTTCGGCTCATTGCCTAGCATTTGCCTTTATGCAAATTGCTCCTTCGCACCCTGAATCCAGCTCAATTATTCACACCTAACAACCTGAAGGCACTAAAATTACTGGTAGCTAAGGAAAACAACGATCAGCCACGAGGTTTGGTAATCTTTTGTAGCCTTCTATCATTTGGATTATTTATTTGCTCTTCTTTTTTTTTTTTTTTTTTTTAAACTTGCTTTATTATTTCACCACAGCCTAAAGGAAAGGCTTCCCAGCGGGCGTGCCTTTGAATGTACCCGTCATGTCATACTTACCTGGCAGGGGAGCAATAGCCATGTTCCCTAAGGTGGCTCTCCCAGAGTGAGGCTGGTTCATTACACTTCGTACCAGTTGACCTCTGCGATTTCCTCAAATGTGGGAAACTCGACTGCATAATTTATGTTAGTGGGGGACTGCGTTCGCACTTTCCCCTGTGTTTGCTTGTTTGACAAATTTAGAGAACTTCACCAATTCTGAAGAAGGTTAATTTCAGCCATGGCACCTGTCTTTTTTGGCTCTTACTTTCCGCATCAAGCAGGCAGCGACAATCACTTCCTAGGCTTGATCATTTTTATTATCTGGAGACCAGTTTTAAGCCAGAATTTCACTTTTTATTTTAACTTTTCAGCTTTTTTTTAATCATTTTTTTATCCTGAGTTCTTTTGATTATTGTATGCTTCAATGCAATGCTTCAATATTGCTACAGATGAGGGGGCTCCCGGGCAAATCCTCCCCAACAACCTTCCTTCTATCCTCCTTCCTGGGAGCCCCTTCCCTGCCTCTAGAATGCCTACCTTCCCTCCCACCACCCTGCCTGGGCAAACCCTCCCCAACTCCATCCCCCACCCCTCCCCTAGTATGCCTACCTTCCATCGCACCCCCCTGCCCACCCCTAGTACGCCTACCTTCCATCGCACCACCCTCCCTGCCCCTAGAACGCCTACCTTCTCTCGCACCACCCTCTCTGGCCTTAGAACGCCTACCTTCCCTCGCACCACCATCCCTGCCCCTACAATGCCTAGCTTCTCTCGCACCACCCTCCCTGGCCCTAGAACGCCTAGCTTCCCTGGCACCACCCTCCCTGCCCCTAGAACGTCTACATTTCCTGCCACCACCCTCCCTGGGCAAATCCCCTACAACTACCCCACTACCACCACTCTCCCTGAGGGACTCCCTGCCAGTGCCAGCCACAACTACCCCACTACCACCACTCTCCCTGAGGGACTCCCTGCCAGTGCCAGCCACAACTACCCCACTACAACCACTCTCCCTGGGGGACTCCCTGCCAGCCACAACCACCCCACTACCACCACTCTCCCTGGGGGACCCTAAACTGCTCTCCCTACCAGACATCATTTGCTCTCTCTCACACACACTCACTTGCTTGTTCACACACAAATTGCTTTCTCTCTGCTCACACTCTCTACTCACTCTTTGCTCACTCTCTCTGCTCAAACTCTCTCTTCTCACTCTTTGCTCACTCTCTATGCTCACACTCTGCTCACTCTTTGCTCCTAAACTCTCTGCTCCTAAACTCTCCACAAAGATGGTGTCACAGGGGTGGGTTTATATAGTGTGCAGAATGTTGCACGCTGGTAGTGCTCCCTGATTGGATACACTAGCCAGTAGTGCTCCCTGGTTTGATAATGGATACACTAGCCAGTAGTGCTCCCTGATTGGCTGCACTATCTGTGCAGTGAAAATCAAAATATCATCCATTTTGTAAACTGTATAATATATATTACACTAACACTACACTACTAAGTATTAGCAATTATTAACTAAAACACATGTCATGTTTCCCTTTTATTCCAGAAGTTTGGTCCTTAAGGGGTTAAGATTAAGTGGTCTGGGTGCTGCTGTGCTGCACTAGCAGCGTAAACATTGCGGTTTAAAAAAAAAAAAAAAAAAAAAACACACACATAAATAAAATGCTTATTTTTCCGAAGTTCCGAAGTCGCCGAAGTTCTGAAGTCGCCGAAGTCTCCGAAGATCCGAAGTCTCTGAAGATCCGAAGTCGCCGAAGTTCCGAGGTGTCAAAGTGCCGAAGTTCCGAACGTCGGAAGTGCCGAAGTTCCGAGGTGTCGAAGTTCCAAGGTGTCGAAGTGCCAAAGTTCCGAAGTGTCGAAGGTCTGAAGTTCCGAAGTGTTGAAGGTCCGAAGTTGCCGAAGTTCCGAGGTGTCGAAGTGCTGAAGTTCCGAGGTGTCGAAGTGCCGAAGTTCTGAGTTGTCGAAGTGCCGAAGTCCCGAATTTCGGAATGCCGAACCGAACCGAATTTTTTCGCAATGCACATGCCTAATAAATGATCAGCTGCGATATTCAGGACCCTAGGAATATGTATGCATGTCAAGAAAAAGCTGTGCCTAGCAACTTGCCATGTCAGATTCCTCATGAATCGCATGATGGCCAGGAATGACGAACGTCCCTTGTTAACAATATGGCAAGTTGCCATGTTGTCAGAGAAGCATCGCACCGTATTACCTGAGCGGCAAGCGCCCCCATTTTACTGCTGCCGCCACAATTGGGTAAAGCTCAAATAAAGCAGAGGTGTCAGTGAACTATGGGATCGCTTTAATCTCCTCAGGCCAGATACCCCACATCCGGCGTTGCCAAAAATTGCAGCAAAACTGGATGTGGCAGCAGCATCCGTCCAGATTGACAAAGACTTGTCCCTCAACACTGGAATGAATATGCTTTTCCCATTCCAATTCAGCAAGAATTACCTCCACATGGGTAAATCAGAGGTGGCATGTGGATCTAGAGCAATGCAGGGGGAATCTGACTGAAATTGGGGAAACATGCAGAGTAACCGGGATATAAATGCCCGCCCGTGTGGTAGAATTTTCATGGCAAAAATAAGTGACCCCAATAGTGATTGCAATTCCTTCCTATTGCAAGAACCCCCCCACCAGGTAATGGTCAATAGCTGAGAGGATGTGCTCAATCTTATCTGGGGGAAGGCTGGCTTGCATATGAACAGTCCAGCACTACCCCCAGAAAATTGATAACAGTATCAGGACCTTCAGCTTTAGTAGGTGAAACAGGAACACCCAAGCATTTAAACAATTGTATTTTAGCCTGGAGGCTTACTCTCTACGGTCAGAAAATCATCAAGGTACTGGATTATGGTGGAGCATCTACAGATGTTAAGCAGCATCCAACACAACGTCTCGGCAAACATATCAAATATTCTTGGACTTCTCTTTGAACCAAAAGTGAGTCGTGTGAAAAAATAGTATGACCCTTGCCACTTAACACCATGTAGATGCCACAGGGCAGGGTGGATAGGGAGGAGCTTGAATGTGTTTACTATGTCCGTCTTGCTAAGCCACGCTCCTATTTATGCTGACAGAATAGCATTGATGGCATTGTCCACAGTCGCGTATTGGAGTGAAAATTCCTCCGATGGGATGAGCGAGTTAAGACTAGGTGTAGTCAACCTTTGCTTATTGGAGGATTTACCTGTAACCATACCTATGGGGTTAGTTCTCCATACTGCAAAGGTGGAGAGTCGAATGGGCCTAGTAAAAAACCCTGGTCTATTTCTTTCCGGAGCAGTACATTAATAGTGTCAGAATCAGCCAGGGCCGTAGGTAAGTTTTTACATTCGACTATTCCTGCCGGCATATAAATGATTCCTGTGTGAAACCCTAACGTGAACCTAGACACCAAAAAATCTACAAGATGTTGAGAGGGGTGATTACCCAATAATTCTCGTAGCAGAGAGACATTGAGAGACAATAGATAAGGCTTAGGGTACAATTTATTAGGACACATCATCTTAGAGTGAGCCCGGAAACATTAGGAGCATATATGTAATATTCTGCAGGAACTGTACCCGCAAGTGCCAGCGTTGAAGTTGTTACAGACTTGTGATTTTCCCAAGAACACTATATTCCGTCCCAACTTATCTTTAAGAACCTGCAGGCATCGGGTTGGTAGGGGGGTAGAAAGTACTCACTTCAGGTGTGGTAGGGCATAAATTAACAGTGTGTGAGTTGGATGAACAGACAGCACAAGCTGGTGTCTTGAGGCCCGCAAAGTATCAACAAAAGAGTTCTGTGTCCAGCATACTCCAGTCAGCTTGATAGTTGAACTGGGTTATTGATGCAGACGCCTTTGCGGAGAAAGAACGGTGGTAGTCGTAAAAAGACGTCCACCAGCTTGTGGAGGTAAAAAGTAATGGACACCATAGGAGAGTTTTCTTTATATTCAGGATATAAACTAACTCTAAATAAATCTGCAGCTCTCCCGTTTAATTTGTCACAAATTCTTAAATGGAAATTACTTGATAAATTTGGATTTGGTTGTAACAAAAATTCTATAGAATGTTTGGGTATAGAGATTACTAATGAGCTAACTAGAATGATGGAATATAATGTGTTAAATGATACAAGTAAAACCTTTAAAAAATGGAAGGGAGTGGAGGTGTCTTGGTGGGGGAGAATTTGGTGATGATTAGGTCTTATATATATCCAAAGTGGGTCTATCTCTTCCGCATGGTGCCTTTACACTGCCCAGAAAGTTGGCTGACTTTGGTACAATCGATTTTAAAAAAAATTATATGGGCTGGGAAATGCCCACAGATAAGTCTCGATCAATTAACGTTAAAAACCAAACAAGGGGGATTAGGAATTCCACAGATACAACAAATGTGGAAAGTATGTAAAATAGCACAGGCAATTATAACTCAATGGGATACTGCAAGGGGTCAAATATGGTATAAAATCGAGCAAAGTGTATATAATGAAGGCAAAGAGGAAGAGTTATGTTCTCTTTTTTGGAAAACGAACAGTAAACACAAACATAGACAGAGATTTGAATCCAACAGTTTAATTTTAAATAATGTTATACCCATATGGAACAAGCTTAGAAAGGATTTAGAGTTACAAGATAAAATTATTACCAGTCTTCATTTAAGACAATTAAATAGTAATATGACAGATTTAAACATACAGAAATGGATTAATCTTGAGATGAAGGAAATTAACAATATAGTAGAGAATGGTAAAATTAAGGATTTCAATAATTTAAAAGAGGAATATAATTTGGAGAGCAAAGAGATTTTTACATATATGAGAGTAAAGGGTTATCTTAAAGGCCATTTACTCATAGATAATTCCAATAAACAAGGAATACTTGAAGAAATAGTAAAACATAGAAATATTGTTAAAAAAACTTGTTTCAAGATGGTTTGATTAAATGAAAGAGAACCAGAAAATATCCTCTTTTCTTGTAATAAATAAATGGAAGGAAGATATACACATTACTATAAGCTATGATGATTGGAAAAAATCATTAGATATTGTTTCAAAGAATATACATTGTCTTAATTCAGTAGAACTTCAGTATAAGATAATGAATAGGTGGTATTTAACACCAAGTAGAATAGCAAAAATGTACTCAAGTGCTTCGGATGGATGTTGGCGATATGAAGCCCATGGGGCTGGAATGTTGCATATATGGTGGGAATGTGGACTAATTTCTCTTTTTTGGAATATGGTTGCTTGTAAGATAAATGCGTTGGCTAATATTAAGATTGATCTAATTCCGTGTATCTTTTTGTTGCATTTACATATACCCAAAATTTTGGGCAATTTTCTATACTAATTATACATATCTTACTAGCGGCTAAAATACTTGTGGCTAGGAATTGGAAATCTACTCCCAGTATGGGAGGTAGTTAAAGTACAAGTGGTATATCAGTTAAAGATGGAAATGGGTATAGTTAGAGAAAGAACAATGTTGAAAGAATGGCTCGGTAAGATACAACAGATTTAAGGAGTACATTTTATTATATGCAGTTAAGCTATAATTTTAAAATGGTATAAGAAATCTCCTCCATCTTTATTCTCTATCGCAGGAAATTAAGGTTAAGAGTTTTATGTTTTGCTAAGTATGTTATGTTAAATGTGGACTTGCTAAATGGGGTTTGTTATAGTATAAATAAAGATATCAAGCAATATATTAAAATATGTAAATTAGAAGAAGATATAGCATTGTGCAATATATACAGAGATTTTCATTTTGCAATATGTTGTGATATATAGTGAGGACTATATCTATGTGATGTAGTATGTTTTTTTCAAAAATAAAAAAAAATTAAACATAAAAAAAAAAAAGAAAGTACTCACTTCAGGTGTGTTAGGGCATACATTAGCTGTGTGTGAGTTGGATGGACAGACAGCACAAGCTGGCGTCTTCAGGACCGCAAAGTAGCTACAAAAGAGTTCTGTGTCCAGCATACTCCAGTCAGCTTGATAGTTGAACTGGGTTATTGATGCAGATGCCTTTGCGGAGAAAGAACGGTGGTAGTCGTAAAAAGACGTGCCACTGTACTTGTGCCCTAAGTCCACCAGCTTGTGGAGGTAAAGAACAAACTCTTCCCACCTATTGGGATAGACTGCACACACCACATCCCCAAAGGCCAGAACAAATTCAGGTATAGACAGTTTGCGATTCAGCCTGGGGTCCCTGGATTTCAACACAACAGACACGTCACCATATGCATACGTTTTGTTTTCCAAGACATCTTGAGAGGCAATGAGAAGCGAGATCAAATTTACATCTTTCCCTTCCAAGATGTCCTTTTTTAAGTTTGCCAGTACCATGTGTGCCGGGTTAATGATATGTGGGTCTTTTGGACCACTTAGGTTATTACCAGATTGGGAGCCGGGGAGAACAGCAGCGTCAGGATTAACCAGGGCCGCTGAGGAATTCAACTGGCTTCCTGATCCATCCTTTCCAGTTTGTCATTGATACGACCTAAGGAGGATAGAACTGAGGACTATAAGCCTGACCGCTACTAGAACCTTCTCCCTCCCCAGTGTTATCAGTCTGAGTATTAAGTAGCCTATATAATTCGGCTTTCCTGGCTGTAGCCGGGTATGTGATGTTCCTCTGGAGTAATTTGTCCGTGATCCTTGTGATGGTCCAGGATCTGAGGGTCCAGGATGAAGGGCTTGCGGTATCGCCACCCTGGGATGGAGTTAGAGACCTGGCTGGTGTACTGGGGATGGATAGTTCCTCCCCGCCTTCAGGTAGTTGTGACATGCTACAAATGAGAATGGAAGGCTATACGGGGCTTCTTTTAATACTGGTTGGCTAGCTAATGCCAAGTGGCGAAAATATTATCTATTCACGTGACCGGTGAAGCCCTGCCAATTGCTAAGCGGCTTGAGAGGCACTATCTATGATTTGGCTAGAGTGGGGTATGTGGCCACTGACATTGTGGCGGGATGATGGCCTCTCCGTGACTTGTAACAGCATAAGACAGAATGGAAGTGACAAGTGAGGCCCTCTCTATGCAACCAAGCGGGGTGACTAACTATGCGTTGGTCTGAGGGGCTGCCGCACCTCCGGGTTGAGGATGGGTGATGGCCTAGTGGGACCACTAAACTAAGGCATAGAAGGCCTGGAAAACATTCTTAGAGGCTTCCTATCCTTATAAGCCAGTATGCACCTATACTATGAGCCCCAATGGGGTAGGGAGGCTGGGGTGGGGGGAATGCCCAGAAAAGGGAAAGACATACCTGCTGAGGTTACTGAAAAGGAGCAGGATATGGTGAACTGGCCGTCTGTAATAACCTATGAGAGTAATCGTGAGTTGCTAAATTATATCATAATGTACCCTTAACCCCCTCTACTAAAAATATACCTACTGGTAATCTATATGAAGGCAGTAGACTGGTACTTAAAAGCCTTGAAAATGCGGCTAGGATTGCCTAGTACCTAGTAATGTAGAAAAAATACACATAAGGATCAGGCCTTATGAGACCAGAAGTGGACATAACCGTAATCACTAACCTATATACACGGTGAAAAGCAAATGGTAGAAGAGCTGAAGCTCAATTGTTGAAACTGAAACATAAGATGTCTATAATCAAATTTATGAAATCAAATGACAAAACACCCTTATGAGAATTAGCCCGAATACTTGACACTGAGACCAGATAATCACTGAATTAACGGGGTCTATGAAACGTAATTGCAAGATATACCTAATCCGTAGTATGGTAAAAGTAGTGAAACAACCGATTAGCAGACAATTTTCACAACTACTTGTCATAATCAGAAATGACCACCGGAGGTCGCTATGTAACACATAAAATCCCTCTAAGACTGCTATCGTCTATGTAAACGTAGGGTGTTTCGTATATAACCGAAAGTTTCGTATATAACCGAAACGCTCCTTACTCCTGAACCATACCAATGAATAATATTGAACTGTATGGTACATTGTTCATGCGTTTGTTCCCGAATGCTCGATCAGCTAGAAATAGCTGTGAAACAACTATGTGAACGAAAGTGTTCGTATGGCCGCGAACAGAAACAAGCAGGGATGCTGCCTGAGTCAGAGCCGACCCAGGACGACGTAAGGGCAAAATGCATCTTTGTCTGTGTTGCCAAAAATCCTTTCACTGGCCCTGGTCTCACTCATCCCTGGTTCAACGCCAGTTTATAAAAGTTCTGATTTCCAATAAATTTGCTAGGGAACCCCCCCTGGCTGTCAATCAAACAGCCAGGAAGGTTTGCTGCCTCCTTCAGGTAGCTCTCCTGAGCTCTATTTGAGCGTGCCTGTCTCCCTCTCACAGACAAGCTGCAGACCCGACGTGTGCGCGCGCGCGCACATGTAACTGCATGAGCGTGCACAAGCCGTTTTGTACGTGTGCACGTGTGTGCAAATTCAGAGGCTTCTCAATGAGTAGCCTCTGACTGGTTATTTCCCTGTGAAGAGATTGCAAGCCTCTTCCGGGGAAAAAGGGGAGGGCTTACAAAGGCTGCAGTTAATGAGATCTGCAGCCTTTGCAAGCTCTTTTAAGATAACCCCCCAATGAATACATGCATGAAAAATTCTTGCATGTATTCATTGGGGGTATATCTACTAAACAGTGATTGTTAAAAAAAAAAAAGCACCCACTCTCAACAGCCTCCGCACCGCATTGGTTGTATCACAGCTCCTTTTCCCACTTCTGTTGTGTTACAATAAAATTTGAAAAATAAAATAATAGTAATATAAAACTAATAATTATCTCCAATTGAATGTATATATCTCTCCATATATATATATATATGGAGAGAGAGAGAGAGAAACTCTTCTGTAGTTAATTAAAATAAAGATATCTGTCTTTATAGACATAGGAGCAGATAGCACATAAATCTCGCCATTGTGATTACAGATGTCCCAACAGCTAACTCTAATCAGTAGGCTGATTGCAGGCTAGGAACTGCTGGCTTTGCTTTCTGTGTGTTGTGCAGAGCTGCTCCCCTGAAGTTTCTTCCCTGCCTCTCTCTTACTTACCGGCGGCTGTATTGCGTTTATTTTCAATCAGAAAAGAATACCTGCATTTGTATTGCCAGTATTTTAGCAATACCGGCACTGGCCAGGCAGCCTGAAATACCAGCTGTGCTGGTAAAATACCAGCCAAATGATAACCCTACCCTGTCCCCTATCCCTGGAATACACCTGTCTGCCTATTTCAGATATCTCCTACCCCTAGGATGACCCTTGTCACCATGCCCCATCTCTATTTTAGATATCCCCCCTGACCCTAGGATGTCCCTCTGTGACCACTCACCCGCATAAGTGATCACTGTGCACACCACCCAGTTATTTCACTCAGGGCTCTCCTTAACCCCTTAAGGACTGAGGACGGTTCAGGACCGTCATTGGCATTTTTGTGTTGCCGACCGATGACGGTCCTGAATCGTCCTAACTTTAAGATGTACTTACCCGATCGCCGTCGTTCCCCCGGCGGCGATCGTCAGTGCTCCCGTTGTGGGGAGACTGCCTGCAGCCCAGACAGTCTCCCCATGGCGAATTAGGACCCCTGGGGCCATGTGATCGCTCAACAGAGCGACCACATGGTCACAATAGGTGTCCATGTGTCTGCCTGCAGGGGGACTGTCTGTGCTGACAGGCAGTCTCCCTGCTAGTGTAAAATCAAAGAAAAAATAAAGTTAATGTTAATAATAATAATAAAAAAAAAATTATATATGTGTGTATATATTATAATATGTCATAATATATGTCTATATATCATATATATAATATCATACTACTATGTACATATATTAATATAAAAATACACTTATAATTAAATTACACACATATATATATAATATATATATTAACTATATATATTGTATATATATATATTATTATAAAATACAAATATGTAAATTAAATTAAATTAAAAAAAATAAAATAATAAATTTAAAAAAAATTATATATCTATATTATGAAATTTTATTCTAACTGTATTTTGATATTAAAATATATACATTTATATCAAAATACACTTAGAATGAAATTGTATATATATATCTATGTATATATAAATAAATAAAAATAATACGAAATATACATTTGTTTATATACAAAATTACATAAATAATTATATAAATATACACGTAGACTTCAAATATATAAATGTGCATATATATTTAAATTCTACGTGCGTATTTATGTAATATTTTTACATAATTAAATAATTTTATTTATTGCAATTTGAGGGACCTGCCTGCCAACCCAGGCCGAAATTGCAGAGAATTCAATTTGCTAGCACTGTATTTTACCCTGTAACTTTCTAAGACACCCTAAAACCTGTACATGGGGGGTACTGTTTTACTCGGGAGACTTTGCTGAACACAAATATTAGTGATTCCAAACAGTAAAACCTATCACAGCGATGATATTGTCAGTGAAAGTGACTTTTTAAAAAATGTTCACACACAAACAGCACTTTTACTGATGATATAATTGTTGTGATACGTTTTCCTGTTTTAAAACACTAATATTTGTGTTCAGCAAAGTCTCCCGAGTTTAACAGTACCCCCATGTACAGATTTTATAGCGTTTTTGAAAGTTAAAGGGTCAAATATATGGGTCAAATATTTTTACATTGAAAATGGCCAGGTTGATTACGTTGCCTTTAAGAGCGTATGGTAGCCCAGGAATGAGAATTACCCCCATGATGGCATACCATTTGCAAAAGAAGACAACCCAAGGTATTGCAAATTGGGTATGTCCAGTCTTTTTTAGTAGCCACTTAGTCACAAACACTGGCCAAAATTAGCGTTCGATTTAGTTTTTTACTTTTTCACACACAAACAAATATGAACGCTAACTTTGGCCAGTGTTTGCGACTAGGTGGCTACTAAAAAAGACTGGACATACCCCATATTGAATACCCTGGGTTGTCTACTTTGAAAAAAATATGTACATGTGGGGTGTTATTCCGATAATTTTGACAGATAATAGTGTCACAATGTCACTGTATCTATAGCCCTATAACTTGCAAAAAAAAGCAAAAAAGCATGTAAACACTGGATATTTTAACCCCTTCAGGACCGTGCGTTTGGACCGCTGACGGTCCTGAACCGTCATAACGGTCTGGGGCTACTTACCTGATCGCCGTCGGTCCCACGGCGGCGATCAGCTCTCCTCCAGGTCCAGGGGGACTGCCTGTCTGCCCGGGCAGTCCCCCCTCGGCAGATCAGGACCCCACGGCCATGTGATCACTCGATCACATGACCGCAATAGGGGTCCATGTGTCTGCCTGCAGGGGGACTGTCTGTGCTGACAGGCAGTCTCCCTGCAAGTGAAAAATCACAAATAAAGTTTTAAAATAAAGTAAAAAGTGTGAAAAAAATAATAATATGTGTATATATATGATATATATACATGTATTATATCTATATATACCTATATATAATATATGTATATATATCATATATATAATGTCATACTAAGTGTATTTTTATATTTATATATACGTATATTAATATAAAAATACACTTATATTTAAATTACACACGAATATATACAATATATATAATAACTACGGTATATATATGGTATAGATATATTATTATAAAATACAAATAATATGTTAATAAAAATAAATAACAAAAAATAAAAATAATTTGCAACAGTATTTTGATATTGATATATATATATTTATATCAAAATACACTTAGAATGTAATGATATATATAAAAATAATACGAAATATACATATGTCCACATACATAATTACATAAATAATTTCATAAATATACACGTAGACGTCAAATATCTAAATATGTATATATATTAAAATTATACGTGCGTATTTATGTAATATTTTTACCTAATTAAGTAATTTTAATGATTGCAATTTGAGGGACCTGCCTGCCAACCCAGGCCGAAAGTCCAGATAATTTAATTTGCTAGCACTGTGTTTAACCCTGTAACTTTCTATGACACCCTAAATCCTGTACATGGGGGTACTGTTTTACTCGGGAGACTTCACTGAACACAAATATTAGTGTTTCAAAACAGTAAAACATATCACAGCGATTATATTGTCAGTGAAAGTGAAGATTTTTGCATTTTTCACACACAAACAGCTCTTTCACTGAGGATATTATTGCTGTGATATATTTTACTGTTCTGATACACTAATATTTGTGTTCAGCGAAGTCTCCTGAGTATAACAGTACCCCACATGTAGAGGTTTTATAGTGTTTGTGAAAGTTACAGGGTCAAATATAAGGCTTGATTTTACTTTTTTTTTTTATTGAAATTTGTCAGATTGGTTAGGTTGCCTTTGAGAGCGTATGGTAGCCAAGGAATGAGAATTAGCCCCATGATGGCATACCATTTGCAAAAGAAGACAACCCAAGGTATTGCAAATGGGGTATGTTCAGCCTTTTTTAGTAGCCACTTAGTCACAAACACCGGCCAAAGTTAGCGTTTTTTGCATTTTTAAAACACAAACAAATAAAAAAGCTAACTTTGGCCAGTGTTTGTGACTAGGTGGCTACTAAAAAAGACTGGACATACCCCATTTTGAATACCCTGGGTTGTCTACTTTAAAAAAATATGTACATGTTAGGTGTGTTTCGGGGATTTATGACAGATAACGGTGTTACAATGTCACTATGGATACATTTAAAATATATATATATTGAAACAGCAATTTCCTACTTGTATTTATAGACCTATAACTTGCAAAAAAAAGCAATAAAGCATGTAAACACTGGGTGTTTTTAAACTCGGGACAAAATTTTGAATCTATTTAGCAGTTCTTTTCATTAGCTTTTGTAGATGAGTAAAAGATTTTTCAAGTAAAAGTCCAAAAACATGTTTTTTTTTTAAATTTTTCACCATATTTTTATTTTTTTTTTTAAATACAATATATGACATAATACAAATAATGGTATGTAAAGAAAGCCCTTCTTGTCGTGAAAAAAACAATATATACCTTGTATGGGAACCGTAAATGAGAGAGCGGAAAATTACAGCTAAACATAAACACCACAAAAGTGTTAAAACTGCTCTGGTCCTTAACATACAAACATTGCAAAAACAGGCCGGTCCTTAAGGGGTTAAAACTCAGGACAACATTTCGAATCTATTTAGCAGTTTTTTTTTTTTTTAAATTCTTTATTTTATTTGTGCATCAGATAACAGTAGTCATGCAGAGCCACGACAGCATCTGCAGGCATTTTCATAGGTTGACAAATACGTGGCAGTGTAAACGGCACATTTTTTTTTTTTTTTAATGACATGCAAGAAACAAACTCGTGTAATTAGAATGTATAAGCTTACAGTGCTCGATAGGTACATAAACTTAAAACAGTGTCAAAAGTAAAGATCGCGCTCAGACGCTTAATATGCTTAAAGTTGCTTAAAGAATATGCTTAAAATACGCTTTGAAATTTGCCTGGCATATATTAATATAGTAAAGATCACGCTTCAGCGCTTGTTATGCTTAAAGTCGTTTAAAATATGCTTAGAATACGCCTTGAAGTTTGCCTGGCATATAGTGATTTAGTAAAGATCATGGGTATAGCTCAAGTTCCAGGTTTGGTGTCTGATATGTTCCATCAGAAGATTGCTTGGCCTGGCTGACTGTGTGGGATTGAGGACGTGCAAGGCCCTTGTGAACATGCAAAGCTGTCGGGTCTCCCATGCAGGTCAGGGAGCATCAAGCGCCCCCCTGCCTCCCCGGCTGCCAGGTCCCGGCCGGCCCCCAGGCCGGCCCAGGCCGCCCCCCGCGAGCACCGCGGCTCGGTGGGCACTCGGGGGCATCATGGGCTGTTGCGGTCCCCCCACCCAAAGAGTCCACACTCCCAGTGTCCCCTGCACCTCCCCCGTACCTCCAGTGCCCCGGTGGGTCCAAAACCCGCTCCATAAGTCTCTCCCATCTCCGGCCACTTCTGCAGAGCAGGGGATGCACGGCCTCTCAGCCACGGGTCCGCCGGAGGCGCGCACCGCCCGGCTCTGCCGGGCTCACAGCGGTGGGGACAGATTCCTCCAGGTGCCCTCCTCATCCGGAGGTAGAGCGGTCATGGTATCGGCTCCTGGGCCGCCCGGGCAGCCAGTCCGCGGCCCCGGCCTCCACAGGTCAGGCGGCGGGCGCCGAGGTCTCCCCCCGCACGGGTTCGCCGTCTTCCGCTTCACACTGCTGGCGGGTCCCAGTATGACAGCCTCTGCCAGTGTAGGAGAGCGGCACAGGTCCCGGCTGGAGGCTCCAGCCTCGGCATGTGCGGTCCCCACGCGGCCGGGATTACCCCCACCGGCCGGGGGGGGGACGGGGCCGTGCCCCGAGCCGGTGCAGTACTTCATGGCAGTGTGTGTCTCCGGCATGTGTGCCTCTTGGTGCGGCCCTCCGTTGCCAGGTCTCATTTTTGCCATGTCGTTGCTTGTGGAGGTTGGTAGGCCGGGTGCATCGGTTTCATCGCTCCCGGTGCGTTAAAGACATGTGCGGTATCAATCCGGAGCTGTGGTAGTTCTCTAGTTGATCCTGTGCTGGTGTCCGGCTCTAAGGGCCGTTTTTAGTCGGTATTAATGCCTTTTTTTTGTGGCTAGGGCCCGGAGCCCTGTTAGTTTGCTGCCATGCGGCTCGGCGGCCCCGCCCCGCCCCCCTTTTTAGCAGTTTTTTGTATTCGCTTTTGTAGATGAGTAAAAGATTTTTCAAGTAAAAGTCAAAAAAACATGTATTTTTTTCATCATATTTTTTTTTTTTTTTTTTAAGTTAAGTTACATGAGATTATATAAATAATGGTATGTAAAGACAGCCTTTTTTGTCCTGAAAAAAACAACATATAATTTGTATAGGAACAGTAAATGAGAGAGCGGAAAATTACAGCTAAACACAAACACCACAAAAGTGTAAAAAGAGGCCTGGTTGCAAATGTACAACATCGCAAAAACAGTCCAGTCCTTAAGGGGTTAAGGGCCCAACATGCCCGTAGAGGCCACTCACAGACTTGCAGCACAAACTCCAAGCAGCAACACTCCAGGAGCAGGATCCCCAGGCAGAAGGGGAGGCACTCACTGGTGCTCGGGGCCCTGTTTTGGCGGCTGGGCACAACCGCGGAGCTCTGTCCACTGGCGGCCCCCAAGCTTCTGTGGGAAGGGCACAATGTCCAAGTGACCGGCACGAGGGGAGCACACAGCACTCTTCCCGTCAGTCAAGTCATGTAATGCGGCCGCCCCCAGCTACTGGCCATGGCACACTAGTGTGTTTCAAGGTCCCTGTCACAATACCTATAATTTATGCTCATAAGAAAATACAATTTTATCTATACATTGTGCCAGCAGATTTTCTTGCAAATGTATAAATTAGGAGGAAAAAACTATTTAATATAGAAACCTTCTGCTCTTCAAGCATAGAAACCACAGTGCATGCACATGCTTGCTATATTAACTCCCTCTTTTTTTTTTGTATTTGTAACCCTATAAGATTGCCTTGATGAAAAAAAGGGTTGAGAATTACTGACCTGTAGAATGTAGTGAACATGGGGTGGGTTTCCCTTTTAATACTACTGAGTGATAATATGATCACCTCCTAACCATAATAGCACAGCTATACAATGTTTATTTCACCCAAACCGAACCTCACTTCCCAAATGTACTAACTTGTGTTCTATTGCTTCTTTTCTATCTTGGGGGCATTTACTACACGCAGGCCCCATGACGTAACAGGAGAGGGGCTGCCAGTACTTATCATGGCTGCCGAGGTTCGCAAAATTAGATGACAGAACGCGTACTTCGTAAAAAACTACAGGCCAGGGTTTTGCTTAGAGACCTGGGAGGTTCTGCCCTCATGTAATGTACTGTAAGCGCCTGTAAAGAAAGTAACCAATGGCGGAAACGAAAGTGGACTGTTCTCCTAAGAGAGCGCGTTTCTTCTGCACCGCAGGTCGGGGCTTGGAGCGATTCGTGACTGAGGAGGTGACACGAAAAGCTTCCGCTGTAGATGTAAGCAAGCGTTAGATACACTTAATTTAAGGCAACATAGATCTTTTTGTTACGTGTCAGCGCGTTTGGCGCCATCATTAGTGAGGGCAATGTTTTTTTTGAGCATAGCGTGAAGATAGTGTTAAATTACAGTGTGTTGCCAGAAAGTCTCTCTTAAATAGAAAATAGCCGACCCCTATGAGTATAAGATTTAGTTTAAGCAACATCACCACAACAGTGCACTGTATTGATTATGGTGCCAAGTGTTTTCTAGCACAGCCTCATGGTAAGCAGTTTGCATTTGTTTGGACCCCCAGGGAATGTATTTGTTAATCCCTGGAGATAAGGGGGGTGTTTATTAACACAGCCTCCCTACATACTGACACTTAGTCCTCATGCATTGTCACCCCTCACACACTGCTGCAGTCACTCATTTCCCCAAAATTGACACACTCACCATCCCTCTCACTCTGCTAAACTAACCCTGTCACACTCACCCCACAGTAATAGCTCCATTGCAGTCTTGCACTCTCTAGTGAGTCAGAGTGAGGTCGCCAGATGTTCTAATCTTGCACTCTGACTCGCTGAGTACCAATCTGTGAGGGAGTTATTACAGTACTAAAGTTTGAGTGCCGATGTTCTATCAAAAAACCCTACCCCGTGAAAATTCCCTACCCTCGTCACTTCCGGTGACGCATCCGCACCGGAAGTGACCCTCATCCAATGGAGGAGGAGGGTGTGCGCCGCCGCGCACGCGCACAACAACTAGGCTAGGTAGGGATTTTTCACGGGGTAAGGGAAATTAACGCCACAGTGCGCACGCGCGGCAAAGTACTCCCGTCGGAGGTACAGCGCGCGTGCGCACTAGTGGCAAGGGAGAGAGGCTTTAATCCGACGATCAGAGTTCGCGCGTGCGCAGTATAGGGGTAGGGAATTTTGATGGCTATTAGCCCTGTGAGATCTCCCTACCCCTATACTGCGCATGCGCGGACTCATCATGAGATTAAAGCCTCTCCCTGCTCCCAACACTCTCAGCCATCCAAGATTGAGGGTGAAGTATGGTGGGACGGTGGGTGTTTATGAGCATTATATTGGGGGGGGTCTGTGCAGAATTGGGGGTCTGCACAGACCCCCCCAATATGATGCACATAAACACCCACCGTCCCACCATACTTCACCCTCAATCTTGGATGGCTGAGAGTGTTGGGAGCAGGGAGAGGCTTTAATCTCATGATGAGTCCGCGCATGCGCAGTATAGGGGTAGGGAGATCTCACAGGGCTAATAGCCATCAAAATTCCCTACCCCTATACTGCGCACGCGCGGTTTGTGAAGCGCTCCCTTGCAACTTGTGCGCACGCGCGCTATACCTCCGACGGGAGTACTTTGCCGCGCGTGCGCACTGTTGCATTCATTTCCCCTACCCCGTGAAAAATCCCTACCTAGTTGGTGTGCGCTTGCGCGGCGGCGCACACCCTCCTCCTCCATTGGATGAGGGTCACTTCCGGTGCGGCTGCGTCACCGGAAGTGACGAGGGTAGGGAATTTTCACGGGGTAGGGTTTTTTGATAGAACACCGACCGCACATTCACCCCCAGGGAGTATGACAGCATAGCCCATCCTCCCTTGAAGAAAGCCAAGCAGGAGGGACTACACAGAGCATAACCACACACATTACATAAAGCCACCACTCACATCACATACAGCCAGTGCACAATGCAGACACATCACATGCAGCTTGTATTTTTTTTTTTATTAGATTTTATGTTAAACATATCTAATAGATGGGTGCAGCGAGAGGCGCAATTTCAGTGCTTGCCATAGGCCCCATTTTTATTTGATATGCCACTACCTGCTTTTCAGGCAGGAGTGCCCACTTTGAGTATCACCAATGAGGCTAGTTGTATCACTAGCAAACCTCCTCTAGGTTCAACCATGACCATCATGTTTTCATTCCTCTAGAAGTTGGGCTCTACTACCTTTGTTTGAGCTGGGATATAATTCAATGGCTAAGAGTGTCAACTGAGACACACTATTTGAATGTGTTAACAGTTGAAACAAGATTGCTGAACAAAGGAGAATAAATACACTGATCTGCTACAACATTAAATTCACCTGCCTAATATGTAGGTCGTGCTTCCAAAACCGCTCTGATGCGTTGAGGCATGGACTCCACAAGACCTCTGAACGTGTCCTGTGGTATCTGGCACCAAGACATAAGCAGCAGATCCTGTAAGTCCTGCAAGTTGCGAGGTGGGGCCTCCATGGATTGGATTTGTTGTTCCAGCACATCACACAGATGCTCAATAGGATTGAGATCAGGAAAATCTGAAGACCAAGGCAACACCTTGAACTCTTTGTCATGTTCCTCAAAAGAAATCCTGAACAATTTTTACAGTGTAGCAGGATTCTTTACCCTGCTAAAAAAAGGCAATACCATTGCCTTCCATTCCATTGCCATGGAATGGTGTATGTGGTCTGCAATAATCACAAGGTTATTGGTACATGTCAAAGTAACATCTACATAAATGCCAGGACCAAATAGATATGAATACCGCACTCAAATGTATGACAAATCTCAATAACAAACGTTAGTAATAATGCAATTCATTTATTGTTCTCTTAACTTACTATGGAAAAATATATATAATTGTCTTTCATAGAATGATTTCATCGTATGTATAGTTGCATTCATTTCATCATATATACAATAGCTATTTACAAATAATTACAAAATCCTCCATAAATACTATTTGCTTTTGCACAGTGTTAAGTTCAGTGTATATGTATATGTACAGCTGGTAATGATCCCATTGGTGCTGTCGAGAAAAAAATTATTTTAGCACGGTACCAAATGCTGCTGCCTATATGAAGTCATAATGAAAAAGAAAAAATAGAAAAAATGAAAAAAAGACAAAAAATAAAGTCCTGATATGCCACAGTCCAAAAAGATAGTGCACTATAGAAATCTCTATAAATAGGTGGATCTCACCAATCTGGATGTTTTCTTAATATGAAAAGCTGAGAAGGCTGGAGGATTTTGTCGGGGCTGTTGAAGGGACATGGACGTCCCGAGCGCGCAGCCCAAGGACTGTCTAGGACTGTCTGCAACGCTGACCACACGTATACACACCGGGTGTCGGTGAGGTGATCTTTACATCAGATGGTGTCGCAGCAGGAAGATTCACCCTCTTCATTTTCATCTACTTCATATTTTACTACAAAATCCTCCAGCCTTCTCAGCTTTTCATACTAAGAAAACATCCAGATTGGTGAGATCCACCTATATATAGAGATTTCTATAGTGCAGTATCTTTTTGGACTGTGGTATATCAGGACTTTATTTTTTGTCTTTTTTATTTTTTTGTAATTTTTTAAATTTTTAAATTTTTTCTTTTTCATTATGACTTCATATAGGCAGCAGCATTTGGTACCGTGCTAATTTTTTTTTTCTCTACAGCACCAGTGGGATCATTACCAGCTGTACATATACATATACAATGAACTTAACACTGTGCAAAAGCAAATAGTATTTATGGAGGATTTTGTAATTATTTGTAAATAGCTATTGTATATATGATGAAATGAATGCAACTATACATACGATGGAATCATTCTATGAAAGACAATTATATATATTTTTCCATAGTAAGTTAAGAGAACAATAAATTAATTGCATTACGTTTGTTATTGAGATCACGTTTGTTATTGAGATTTGTCATACATTTGAGTGCGGTATTCATATCTATTTGTTTTTGACATTATGAGGTTGTTTTGGGGTTAACCTTGAATACCTGCACCTAATGACGTGATTGAGTGCCAGCACACATTGTATTTTTGTATAAATGCCAGGACCCAAGGTTTCCCAGTAGAACATAGCCCAGAGCATAACACTGTCTCAGTCGGCCTGCCTTCTTCCTTTAGTGCATCCTGCTGCCATCTCTTTCCCAAATAAATTGCATGCATGCACCCGTTCATCCACCTGATCTAAAAGAAAACTTGATTTATCAGACCTGGCAACCTTCTTCCATTGCTTAATGGTCCAGTTCTGATGCCCACGTTCTCATTGAAGACATTTTTGGCAGCAGACGGGGCTCATCATGGGTACTCTGATCAGTATGCTGATATTCAGCCCCATCTGCAGCAAACTGTGTTCTGACACCTTCTGTCATGGCCAGCATTACAGCCCTGCTTGTCCCCCTCGAATAAGTAGTTTACATACCTTTATTTCAGCGCCACGCAGGTCCGCTGGCCCCGCTTTAGATCTGCCTCCATGGCATCAGAATTGACAATTCCTATGGGAAAGCATTGGATTGCCTGAGATCGTGAATTCTGATGATGGAAACACTGAACTTCAGTGCTGCACGTTGTGCAACACTGACCCAGGGAGCACCTCTAGTGGCAGTTTGTGTGACTTCCACTGGTGGCGTCCCTAGGGAACAATGTAAGAAAAGGCAGCGTTTACATGAACATGCCTGCAGATACAGACTATAGTCCCCAGAACACCTACATTAAGCAGTAGTTGTTCAGCTGACAATAGTGTCCCTTTAGGTTTTTCAGCAATTTGAGCTACAGTAGCTGCTCTGTGTGATCATACAAGACAGGCTAGCCTTTTCTCCCCACATGCATCAATGAGCTTTGGGCGCCCAATGCATACTAACCATTGCATACCGGGATAACCCCCATTTGGAGATTCTATGACCTAGACTGCTGCCTATTATATTCCACAATGTTGACTTCACCTGTCAGTGGTTTTACTGTTGTGGCTGGTCAGTGTATACCTATATAAATGAGAGGAATAGGACAAGGAAGTGGGGAGTGGTAGCACTAAGTGGATATAGCAATGATGGGCCCACAAGAAGAAGCTTTCCCAGGGCCCCATTGCTGCTTCCACTTTTGGGGTGTTTGTATTTTTTGAAAAAAAAACATGACAAGGTGACGTTTTTTGTGTTTTTTTTTGTAAGCAAGCACGTAAACAGGGTAATTCAGTAACAATTGAATTTTTCTGAATGAGCAGAATCCAGTGAAAATAGCTGAATTCTGACCGGAATGCCGGTTCTTATATTTATAAAAGCCAAATCCGGTTGCAATTCTTTCCATCTGACCGGATCTGATGCATTCAATGTCTGGATTAAAATGAGTGTTTTCACATCCAAACCTTATACAATATATAGGATTCTGAATATTCAAAAAGCACCAAGATGCATTGCTTCCGGAAGGATGCATGTCTGCGAATTATAGCTCATTTTAGCTAATTTCAAGTACTATTTACCTGCTGGCAGCATGAACTATGTGGTGGCTACTCATGTGTGTGTGCATATCTACTATGCACGTAAGACTAGCGACTGGGCAGCCATGGGGTTGGTGCCAGTAAAATAACAGGTGGGAGGCATAGCAGGTGATGTAAATACTGTCAGATACAACAGTATTCTATATTCTATAGTATTCTATATTTTTATTTATATTTGCATTATTTTTGTATTGCTTTATCTGTATAACAATTTTAAAAAGGTATCCATCTACCCCTATAGTTTCTCTTTAATAATGGATATTGTGCTGCTTTCAAGGGCTTGCAAATAAGGCTGATGCCTTAAGGTGGCACTATTGCATCAAACATTGTATGACAACTATTAATAAGTTATACAATTTATTTATAAGATACTTTACGGTATACTGTTTTTATATATTTGAGAACCTTTAAAATGTATATATATATATATATATTTTTTATTTTATCAAATGAAAGCCACTAAAGCCAAAAGTTCAAATTGACTTTATAGATTAAAAGGGGAGTCTAAGCACAATAATCAGTACATGATGTTTGAATGGTAATGATGCTGAGGCCCCTGCTCACCTATTGCTAATGCGGACATTTCACGTCTGCGTTAGCGATATTGATTTTTGTCTATATTTGGTTATATTTTGATATTGATTTTTGTCTATCGTCAAATGTGAAAATTGATTTAGAAGTGTTAATGAACAAAACTTTCTTTAGTATGTTTTATGTTTCAAAATTTGGTACTAAAGTTTAAAAGAAACAGTGTTGCATATCTCTCAACTATCCTGACGTGGCAGTAGCTTCCTGCTAAAGCACTTCCTGCATAGTCGTAATGCTCGCTGCGGAGCGCAAGCACATGTAATAATTAACTTGCGCCTTGCTGTCTGGGGATAGTTCCCTGGATGTGGGACACAGGGGAAATAAAGCTGCACAGCAGGACAGAAATCCAAAATCTGTACTTTCCCAACTGTTGTGAAGCCTGGTGGTTGCATATGGTAATGCAGTGAACACAAATGAGTGACACATTTACAATATTACAAAGATACAGAATGCATACGATAACAGCCACAAATAAATTCATAAATCCTTTATTCAAACAAATAATTTTGTCAATACATAAAATAAATGGACAAAGCAATAAAAAGGCAAAATATATAATACAAAGTAATTACCTAATTTCCACAAGCCTAGCAAGACAGAAACACGATCCACCAATACCCCTAACGTTTCGGAACCAACTGGTTGCCTAGAGATACCCTTGAAAAAAGGCAGTGATAACATTGCGATCATATGGACGGAATAGCCATCCACAGAAGTGCCTGTTGCCGGAAATAAAGTTTGAAACCCTTGTTAATTAAATATATACGAGTATAAATCGACCCGAATATAAGTCGAGACCCCTAATTTTACCCCAAAAAAGTGGGAAAACTTATTAACTCGAGTATAAGACTAGGGTGGGAAATGCAGCAGCTACTGGTAAATTTCTAAATAAAATTAGATCCCAAAAAAGTGTGTGTGTGTGTGTGTGTGTATGAACGCAGTGTGTGTATGAACGCAGTGTATGTATGTGATGCAGAGCCTTGGTGGGGGCTGGGCATTTTTATTATTTTTTTTTATATTATAATTATTATTGTTTTAATATTTTTTTGTTTTATATTATTATTACTATTTTAATATATATATTTTTTTGATATATTATTCAAATTTTGATGTTATTTTTTCGTCCCCCCTCCCTGCTTGTTAGCTCGCCAGGGAGGGGGGCTCTCATTCCCTGGTGGTCCAGTGGCATTGGCAGTTCAGTGGAGGGGGCTGGCAGGAAGCGTTTACTTACCTTTCCTGCAGCTCCTGTAAGCTCCCTTCTCTCTCCTCCGGTCCGATCAGCTCCCTCTGCAAGTCTCGCGGTGTGAGTGCCGCGCGGAGCTCTGACCCCGCGGCTCTTGCAAGACTTACAGTGGGAGCTGATCGGACCGGAGGAGAGAGAAGGGAGCTGACAGGAGCTGCAGGAATGGTAAGTAAATGCTAATTACAAGCCCGGCGGTCCTGGTCTGTATTATGGCAATATAAGTTGCCATAATACAGACCTTGACTAGAGTATAAGTCGAGTTGGGGTTTTTCAGCACAAAAAATGTGCTGAAAAACTCGACTTATACTCGAGTATATACGTTACTTAGATTATATATATATATATATATATATATATATATATATATATATATTATATACATATGATACACTTCTCCTTTGCCAAGATAATCCATCTATCTCACAGGTGTGGCATATCAAGATGCTGATTAGACAGCATGATTATTGCACAGGTGTGCCTTAGGCTGGCCATAAAAAAAGGACACTCAAAAATGTGCAGTTTTACTGTATTGACATCAGCAAACCGCTCACCCACACAATGCCATACACACTGTCTGCCATCTGCCCTGCACAGTAAAACCCGGGATTCATCCGTGAAGAAAACACCTCTCCAAAGTGCCAAAGTACTTTTTTTCAGATCCTCCGAGAGTTTTTTACCATAAGGTGCCATGTTGAACTTCCAGAGACCAGTATGAAAGAGCGATAACACCTAATTTAACACACCTGAGACCTTAACACTAACGAGTCACATGACACCGGGGAGGGAAAACGGCTAATTCGGCTCAATTTGGACATTTCCACTTAGGGGTGTACTCTCGTTTGTTGCCAACGGTTTAGACCAGGGTTTCCCAATTAATTTTTCCCTTGGAACCCTTTGACATGGTAAAACTTTGGAACCCTCCCCACCCCCCACAATAAAGTGTGCCGTAGAGTAGCACAGCGCAGCACAACCCTTTAAATGAGCGGAGTGTAATGTTCTCTTTTGCTGGCAAATTCTTTTTATATCTAATTTAAAGGTACACTCCAGTGCCAAGAAAACAAATTGTTTTCCTGGCACTGCAGGTCCCCTCTCCCTCCCACCACCCATCCCATGTTGCTGAAGGGGTGAAAACCCCTTCAGTGACTTACCTGAGACCCCTGCCGATGTACCTCGGCGGTGGTTTCGGGTCCACCCACGCTCCTCCCCCAAGTTCAATTTCTGATTCTTCAAGAAAATCCTTAAGTGTTGGCAAAGAGTTCAAATAAAAGAGTTCAAAATTGCAGCTTATGAGACAGTGAAAATATTTTATCTCTAGCATTAAAAATATTAGTGTTTTTTCCTTAGACATAAGTCATTTAATTTTGTGAATATGCCTGCAAGATGTGCTACTTTGGATAACCACAGAGTGATTGTTAATCGATCAGATAATCCAAATTTATGATCCTGGAAATATGCAAACAACTCTTGACGCAATTCAAACATTCTAATAAGGACTTCACCTCGTTATAGCCAACGGACTTCTGAATGCAAAAGCAGAGCAGAGTGGTGACTACCCATATCTTCACATATAATTTTAAATAGTCGTGACTGCAATGGATGACTTTTTATAAAATTAATAATCTGGATCGATTTGTCTAGCACAGTTTTAAGAGAGATTGAAATATTTTTAGCTACCAGTGCATGTCTGTGACGAACATAGTGAAAACTGGTGCTGTTTTTTCAGCGCCTGCCACTTTCCCAATTGCCGCTTTGCCACTTTCTCCCAATTGCTTTGGCACTCTCACTGCACACATGTACACATTTTTCCCAATTTATACTGTGTGTGTTCATGAACTTCTGGACACAGTTAAAGGTGTTCTCACCAGTGGTCAGTGGCGTACATACCAGGGTCGCAGGGGTCGCGGCTGCGACCGGGCCCGGCCCACCAGGGGGCCCGGCCGCCCCTGCGACCCTGTATGTACCCACTGGGCCAGCCTCTTCTCCTGGGGGCCCCAGGAGCCGGCCACCTCAGGGCCCCCTGAGGCTGGCCCTGCTTACACCCGGCGGGCAGTCAGGCTGGCCGGTGCGCGAGGGAGCACTCTCCCCTGAGTGCTTCCTCTTCAGCTCCCTCGCGCACTGCACTGATACCGGAGCTGGAAGATGACGTCATCTTCCGGCGCCGGCATCCCTACGCGGCGCGCGAGGGAGCTGAAGAGGAAGCACTCAGGGGACCCAGCAGCACCACTGGACCCCAGGGAATCCCCTCAGCACTCCAAAAGGTAGGGAGGCTGGGGGGATTAAATTTAAAAAAAAAACATGTGTAAGTGTGTGTAAGTGTGTGTGAGTGTGTGTGTGTGTGTGTTAGTGTTAGTGTGTGTTAGTGTTAGTGAGTGTGTGAGTGTGTGTGTGTGTGTGTGTGTTAGTGTGTGTGTGAGTGTTAGTATGTGAGTGTTGGTGTTTGTGTTAGAGTGTGTGTGTCTGCTAGTGAGTGTCAATGAGTGTGTTACTGTGTGTGTCTATTACTGAGTGTGTGTGTGTGTTAGTGAGTCTGTTTGATGTCTGTTAGTGAGTGTGTGTTTGTCAGTGAGAGTGTATGTTTTGTAAGTGAGTGTGTATGTATGTCTGCCGCTGAGTGTGTCTCTGTCAGTAAATGTGTGTGTCTGTTAGCTAGTGTGTATGCATTTGTTCGTGAGAGTGTGTGTGTGTGTGTGTCTTCAGCACTTACCTTTCTCCAGCGCCGGACTCCCATGGCGCTGGGGATCCCTCCGCCTCTCAGCTCCGAATGCGCATGCACGGCAAGAGCCGTGCAAGCATTCAAACCGCCCATAGGAAAGCATTACTCAATGCTTTCCTATGGACGTTCAGTGTCTTAAAATGGCGGAAGCGCCTCTAGTGGCTGTCAGTGAGACAGCCACTAGAGGCTGGATTAACTCTCAGTGAAACATAACAGTTTCTCTGAAACTGCTATGCTTTCAGCTGCAGGGTTAAAACTAGAGGGACCTGACACCCAGACCACTTCATTGAGCTGATGTGATCTGGGTGTCTGTAGTGGTCCTTTAAGTGTGTGTGCATCTGCATGCACTGGCGTACATACCGTGGTCGCAGCCCTGCATCCCCTGCGACCAGGTGCCCGCCGCCATGTGTTGCCTGCCCCGTCCCGCGTAGAGTAAGCGCGAGGGGGGGGTTGTACGCCACTGCCAGTGGTATGTGTTTTTAAAGATTCACACAGAAGCAAGTCTTCTTCAATCTGTTTGTCAAAATTATATCTAACAAAAAACAACAAAATTGAAAGTTCTGCAACATCTCTGGACTCATCTAATTGCAGTGAGTACCCATCACATTGATACAGTCAAGAAATTAGTTCAATATGAATGCCATCACCAAGATCACGAATATGGCGCAGCTTAATTTTTTTTTACTCAACTTCTCACTCAAAATACATGATACTATTTCTTTTTCACATGATTTTATTAGAGATTCCCCAATTGTGTGTGCTTCACCAAGTGCAACGCGGTAACTCACTCTGTAAGAAGCCTCTGTGGCTTTTTCATTAACATTTTGAAATTTTTTGTTCAGAAATTGTTTACTCCTTTAGCTACCCCTTAAAAAAAAGGTCTTTATCTTTGCACTCTGCGTGATTTTGCTCAAAATGACGACGTAATTTAGCAGGTTCTAATAAACTGTTTGGCAATATTTTATTACAAAGTAAGCGTTGTGCTTAAGGACAATCTTCTTTTCTGGCACTTGTGAATCCAAATGACAAGTAGCTATCATCATATTTTTTAAAACATTTTTGACTTGTCACTTGCCTCTGCTATTTGAGGAACAGTAGATTCAACAATTTGGGGCATGTTTTCTGGATTTTTAGTTGTATCTTCTTTCTCCGTTTCTATAAGTGCCAAACAGGTAGAAGTAGTAAAAAATTTTCTCTGAAGAGTGCCCTGCTTTAACCAGCTTTCCAAATTCATGGTTGTTTATTGGTAAAAAGAACAAAACACTTTGAAAAATACAGATCTCACAACTTGACTGAAAAGAATACTGATTTTGATAACGCTCTTAGAAAGAACTGAACTTAAGCAGGATTTTTCAGTTAGACTTGGAGCAAAAAAAGATTTAAACACTTTGAAAAATACAGTTAAACAGTTTTTAGCCCCTCAGTCTTTTAATGCCTCTAGCATAGAATTTCTTTGTCCCTACCTAACAGAACTTTCTATGACAATAACAGAGCTTTAACTATCAGGTCCACTCTCTCACTCATCTACCACGAGTGATTGAAAATGGCTGACTGCAGGGCTGGCTTGCTGACAGCTCGGCGGGCTGACTGACGGCTGGGCAGGCTCTCTCAAAGCCGAGTTAAGTGGCTGGCTGATTTCAGGGCGGGCTCTGCTGACGACAATGCAGTCTGACGGCAGGGCGGGCTTAAGATTGCGCTCCTGCGATCTCTGCTGTTTCCGACCTTCCGTGAACAGCAGGTAGCGGCGGCCGTCTTGGATGTGGCGAAATGTTGCAGAAACCCAATTTTGTTCTCGGCTCTGCGGAACACCAACTGAGAAACGCTGGTTTAAACAT
Source organism: Pelobates fuscus (assembly GCF_036172605.1). Lineage (NCBI taxonomy): Eukaryota > Metazoa > Chordata > Amphibia > Anura > Pelobatidae > Pelobates > Pelobates fuscus. The sequence continues at coordinate 352,489,024 of NC_086318.1, read as the reverse complement.
TGATGGCCGTGTGTTGAGTTATTTTGAGGGGACAGCAAATTTACACTGTTATACAGGCTGTACACTTACTCCTTTACATTGTAGCAGAGTGTCATTTCTTCAGTGTTGTCACATGAACAGATATAATAAAATATTTACAAAAATATGAGGGGTGTACTCACTTTTGTAAAATACTGTATATCTATATTATATATATATATATATATATATATATATATATAATAAAAAAAAATAAGAGATATAAATTATGTATATATATTTATGTAATATTTGTACTTAATTAAGTCATTTTATTAAATACAATTGGAGGGACCTGCCTGACAACCCAGGCAGAAAGTCCAGAGTATTTGGTTTGCAAGCCCTGTGTTTTACCCTGTGACTTTCCAAGACACCATAAAACATGTACAGGTTTTATGGTGTTTTCAAAAGTTAGAGCTTCAAATATAAGGCTTGCATTTCAGTTTTTTTTACACTGAAATTTGCCAGACTGGTTATGTTGCCTTTGATACATCATGGTAGCCCAGGAATGAGAATTACCCCCATAATAGCATACCATTTGCAAAAGTAGACAGCCCAAGGTATTGCAAATGGGGTATGTCCAGTCTTATTTAGTAGCCAGTCACAAACACTGGCCAAAGTTAGCGTTCATATTTGTTTGTGTGTGAAAAATGAAAAAACAAATTTGTACGCTAATTGTGGCCAGTGTTTGGTTAACTAAAAAAATGTAGTGGATCCACATAAAAAAGGGCAATGTTTTCTTAACCCCTTGGTGAGACTGCGTCAGTTTGCTGGTATGGTACATAAAGGAACACTATAGGGTCAGGAACTCACACATGTATTCAAAGCCACTTTATCAGGTAGCGATGGCCTGGGGCATTCGGCCCTCATCCGCTTGCGGACGTCTTTGTCCAAGGGCTTCCGAATCCAAAAATTCCTGGGGTCGAACATCTTCTGACCCGTAGCATCCTGGAAAACCTCCTGTTCCAGAGCAGCGGACGCCTCCGTCGTCCCTGCATCCTCCTTACTCTGGGGCTCACCCCGAAAGGTCTCTGTGACATAGGCGTTAAAGCCCCAATCGCCTTCAACGGAGTCGGAGACCTCTGCCTGCCACTCATCCACGTTGGAGAGGGAGTGAAGCACATCTCTTTCCTCGTCCGAGGAATCATCCTGAATAGGAGGGGGGGTAATATGCGTTGGGCTTATTGCTCTTGAGGGGCACCTTACCCTTGCCAGGGTACTTCCTGGAGCCCTCACCCTTCCAATGGCGTTTCGCCAGGCGTGCCCTCTCTCTGGAGGAATCATCCGACTCATCTCAGTCTTCCCTGCCTTGGGAGCGTTTTGGAGCCAACTTGAAAGGATCAGAGGCTGCCGGGAACACTTTGGCCATAGCCTTCTCCAGGGATGCGGCCAGAGATGGAGGTCCATGGGGTTCTGGGTATCTTCCATGATAGGCATATATGGATAAGTTTATCTTTCTTTTACCAAACAGGCACAGGTAGAAGAGGTATAGGGACCGGTTGGGTGGGAGTGAAACAGGCCATGGGCCTTAACTCACACACAGCCTAACGGCATGTGGCAATTAAGAAGACTCTTATTACGATCACTGGGGCTCACACAGGAAACCAGGATTGCAAATACAGATTCCTCTCTGCAACACTCTGGGTAGTACCCAAATGGGTGCTCACCCCTTGCCAGAATACTCGGGTATACCTGACTGGCAGTCCCACTTCCTAGGGGTATAACAGCCAGAAACCGAAATCACAGAGAGCCTCTTCGTGATGGGAGTAAAATCCATGAATAACATCACCAACAAGATGGCCGCCGCAGGTCTCGCGAAAACCAGGACTAAAATGGTGTTTAAAAGCCCGCAAAACGTGTTTGCGGGAAAACATACGAAATTTAAAGCGATTGCTGTTAGACGCGAATGGAGAAATCCGCAAACAAGCATAAAACTACCGAACGTTGAAAGATGTCTGTATGCGAACTGGAAACCCTGCGAACGGACAACCGCGAACTGCCAGTTAGTGTGCAAACCACTGAAGTCTATGCACATAAATATGCGTGAACGGGGGGAAAAGCGAACGGCCCAATCTTGTCTATATGCATGAATCAACAGAATTCCCTGCCTGAACGCACTAAAGTCAATGCGAACGGTGTGGGAAACCTGAAGAAAGTGGCAAACGTAGCCACATGGGAGGAGGTGGATAGGCAGCCTCTGGGGAGAGAGGGGACAGAATCCTAATAAGAAAATAAATTCACAGCCCCACTAGAGAGATGTAGATAAAGGATAGCCCCCCGCCATCCCCACCGGAAAGGAAATATAGTAGTCACATACAATAGGTTCAGCTTAAAACAGAAACAGCGAACAAGTACTCTGACCTGACTTGTGATGGAGCAGCAAAGGAAGAGGAAGTGCTTTGGATATGCTTTCCCTTATATACACTCTGACTGTGTTCTGATTGGTTCTTTATTTCACCTGTTTTTTCTTTGCTGCTATGGAGTAAGTAAAGAAAGTTAAAGCAAAATATGAAGCCTCCTGTCATGTGATAAAATTAAAGGATCATTGCAGTTCCGATGGACCCCAGGCAAAGGATCCACTTCAGCTCTCCCAAAGGTAAGGAGGCCAGGTGGCCGTAAATTAAAATAAAACAATAATTTGTGTGAGAGAATGTATGTGTGAGTGATGGTACTTTAATTCTAAAAATACAAGGCACGTCATGGCCCAAAAAGTGAAGTGAAAAAAACTGATACATTGCTTAAAACATCTTGTGTGTCACATAATAATACATTCATTAGACATGGGACCATGGGAGTGCCCCTTTGTCCAGTGAGTGGTGCCGGGCTTTACTAGCTGCCCAGCACAGATCAATGTTACTAGTGCTGCAGCATGATGGTGTGCTCTCCCTTTCATGCTGCAATCACCCAGTACAGTGGACTCCCAGAGTGTACTAGGAAGTAATCAGCAGAGGGATCCCTCAGAGGTGGGATTAGAAGTTTGACTACATTAAGCTGCAGTGGAAGGATTTAGGGGTTTGATTACCGGGATACTATAGTTACCAGAATAACTGCAGCTTAATGTAGTTGTTCTGGTGACTATAGCCTGTCCCTGCAGGCTTTTTCTGTAAACACTGCCATTTCAGTAGGGATGGACTGGGAACTAAAAGCAGCCCTGGAAAAAAATTCTATACCAGCCCAATAATGTGTCACGCCAGCCTAAACTGCAGATATAGAGTGATTTGATTATTTCCTTAAAATTACTGTACAATTCCAGGAGAAAAGTGATCTTGACCGGTCAAATGTTGGGAGCTCCTGTGGTTGAAGTGTGCTCCCCCTGGTTCTCTCAGAGTGATTGGTCTCAAGTCTGTAGTACCTTCCCTCCAAATAGCGCTCTCCTAGCAGGTCGGCAAGTGGGTTAAAACAAGGGGATAAGTAGACCGGTGACCGCATAGTTTAGTGACCGATTTGTGTTCCATAGTGTTCGCAGCTAACTCCCACAGAAGTTAATTCGGGCAAACAAAATGGCCACCGTCTGCCAGAGAACGCGCGTTTGGTAGTATGTTCGGTAGAAGGGAAGGTACCGAACCAGGGGGCTTGGGAATAAGTCTTAAGGATTCGTTTGATACATGACCGGATCCGCCACAGCATATAATCAATTTTTCAGTTCAACTACCTTGACATATTTAGGGAAAGTTTGGTAATGGGACTGAAATGGTGAATTGTGCTGTTGCACAATTATAAAACATGAAGTAATCTTGTTTATATTGAGTTCTATGAGTATCCTCTTCACTTTGAGTATGTTATTGTGCTCCTAGCAACAAGACTGGGCCAATACGTGCAAATTACATATATGTTATATGTTGATGAAATTTCTGTGTGTATTATACATCTATACATGTATATTAAGATGTGTTAATATTATAGGCATAATTAAATTATTAATACACACATTGATATATGGATTACAGTCAAAATCAAGTCAATTATAACTTCTGTCTGTACATTGTGTTAGCAGGATTGCTAGCAAAATGTATATATGTGGGAGAAAAACTATTTAATAAGAGGTCTTTCTCTCACCGGTCAATCAACTCTGCAGTCACATTCTATGTTTTCATGTTTCCTTACATTCTATGTACGCCAGTGCATGCAGATGCACACACACTTAAAGGACCACTACAGACACCCAGATCACATCATCTCAATGAAGTGGTCTGGGTGTCAGGTCCCTCTAGTTTTAACCCTGCAGCTGAAAGCATAGCAGTTTCAGAGAAACTGTTATGTTTCACTGAGGGTTAATCCAGCCTCTAGTGGCTGTCTCACTGACAGCCGCTAGAGGCGCTTCCGCCATTTTAAGACACTGAACGTCCATAGGAAAGCATTGAGTAATGCTTTCCTATGGGCGGTTTGAATGTGTGCGCGGCTTTTGCCGTGCATGCGCATTCGGAGCTGAGAGGCGGAGGGATCCCCAGCGCCATGGGAGTCCGGCGCTGGAGAAAGGTAAGTGCTGAAGACACACACACACACTCTCACGAACAAATTCATACACACTAGCTAACAGACACACACAATTACTGACAGAGACACACTCAGCGGCAGACATACATACACACTCACTTACAAAACATACACTCTCACTGACAAACACATACTCACTAACAGACATCAAACACACTCACTAACACACACACACAAACACACTCAGTAACAGACACACACAGTAACACATTCACTGACACTCACTAGCAGACACACACACACACACACACTCTAACACAAACACCAACACTCACTCACACACACTAACACTCAAGCACTCACTCACACACACTAACACACACACACACTAACACACATACTTACACACTAACACTCACACACTAACACTCACACTTACACTCACACTTACACACTAACACTCACTCACACACACTAACACTCACACTCACTCACACACATTAACACTCACACTCACTCACTCACACACACTTACACTCACTCACACACACTAACACTCACACTCACACACTAACACTCACTTACACATGTTTTTTTTTTTTATTTAATCCCCCCAGCCTCCTTACCTTTTGGAGTGCTGAGGGGATTCCCTGGGGTCCAGTGGTGCTGCTGGGCTCCTGGGGGGCCGGTCACCCGGCGGGCAGTCAGGCTGGCCCTGCTTACACCCGGCGGGCAGTCAGGCTGGCCGGTGCGCGAGGGAGCACTCTCCCCTGAGTGCTTCCTCTTCAGCTCCCTCGCGCGCCGCGTACTGATACCGGCGCCGGAAGATGACGTCATCTTCCGGCTCCAGTATCATTGCGGTGCGCGAGGGAGCTGAAGAGGAAGCACTCAGGGGAGAGTGCTCCCTCGCGCACCGGTCAGCCTGACTGCCCGCCGGGTGTAAGCAGGGCCAGCCTCGGGGGGCCCTGAGGGGGCCGGCTCCTGGGGCCCCCAGGAGAAGAGGCTGGCCCAGTGCGTACATACCGGGTCGCAGGGGCGGCCGGGCCCCCTGGTGGGCCAGGCCCGGTCGCAGCCGCGACCCCTGCGACCCTGGTATGTACGCCACTGGTCTAGGATAACCTTATGCCAATCCCACGCATGCTTAAACTCCCTCACTATGTTAACCTCTACCACTTCAGCTGGAAGGCTATTCCATGCATCCACTACCCTCTCAGTAAAGTAATACCTCCTGATATTATTTTTAAACATTTGCCCCTCTAATTTAAGACTGTCCTCTTGTTGTGGTAGTTTTTCTTCTTTTAAATTTAGTCTCCTCCTTTACTGTGTTGATTCCCTTTATGTATTTAAATGTTTCTATCATATCCCCCCTGTCTCATCTTTCCTCCAAGCTATACATGTTAAGATCCTTTAACCTTTTCCTGGTACGTTTTATCCTGCAATCCATGAACCAGTTTAGTAGCCCTTCTCTGAACTCTTTAGAAAGTATCAATATCCTTTCAGAATTCCTACACTTTTGTATGTTTGTTTTTTTATTGGTATTTTTTGAGGGAAAAGGTTTTCTGGTTTTCCCATATCATTTACATAAAGTGGTTTTATCGATTTTATTTTATAATATCATTAACTATAAAATTAACTATAAAATCAAATTGTGTATGAAGTCCACCTAACTATTAAAGGGACACTATAGGCACCCAGACCACTTCAGCTCATTGAAGTGGTCTGGGTGCAGTGTCACATCACCGTTAACCATACGCATGTAATTATTGCAGTTTTTAATAAACTGAAATAATGACCTGCTAAGGTTAAATTCTGCTCTAGTGGCTGTCTACCAGACAGCCACTAGAGGGACTTCCAGGCTAAATGGTGCTGGACGTCCTCACGCTATGCATCTTCCAGCTTCACCGGTATCCCCATATGAAAACAATGAATAATGCTGCGCATGCACGTGAGGTCTCCCCTGCCGGCTGACATCTGCGAGGGAGGAGAGAAGGCGGCCCCAAGCCAGTGCTGAGGGACATCGGCGCTGGACCCAGGTAAGTGACAGACTGGGTTTTTAACGGGGGAGGCATTGACTCAGGGGGAAGCTATATTTGGCACTATAGTTTCCCTTTAATATCTAGAAAAATGTAGCACTCTAGTAAAAACTATTTGTATCCTCTGCTAGTCAGTGCTGTTTTAAATTCGAGGTTATTCCAAAACTGTTTCATGAGTTTGTCAGTTGATTTGGATACATTTTTTGAAGGCTTCTGAAGTTTAATTGTATTATCAGTAATTTCATTGATGTCCATATTATAAATCTTTGTAAACTGCCCTTGATAAGGACATTATAAGAAATATTAAGCAAAATAAAATAGTTGTACTATTGTAATTATAGATGGTAAATTTACTGAAACTGTACCATTTCTGCTTTCAGGTTGAATCAATGTCTGGGAAGGTTTTTTTCACAGCAGAACCAGACATGTACAGATTGAGACAAATTAAATCTGGAGAAAGATTATTTTTGTTGCTGCGTAAAGAACCACCTCTGTCTCTTCCTAAGGGTAAAGGTGAGCACAATAAATTCCCTATTTCTAGGATAGAAAGTCAGAATTCAATTGCATCTATGTTTAGATGGCATTTATTTACTCAGCATGACAGCTGACATGCTCAGTCATTTAATGCTGTTAGAAATTCTAAAAAATGTAATCTTGCTTTTGTGAAAGTTTAATGTTCACACTAGCATTACACCACATAAGAGGCTGTTCTACCTTTGGTTTGTCTCATAATTTGACAGAAAATACAGGATTGGTGCCAAGGGTATGCTGGCACCATAGCCTTTACAGTAGGCTGTAGTTGGTTACAGTATTTAGTGTACATTTTAAATTATTTTACAAATCCACTATACATAGTGTAAAAGAAAACTGGTTCCCGTATGTAAAGTAATATCCGACAAACCATATTTAATGTTTTCATTTTTCAGTAACATAAAACTACCTTGCAACACCGACATTTGGTTATTTGCTGCTAGACTTGCTTAACAAATACAGGGGTATTAAATAGGGATAGACCCATTATCGGTTCTGCAAAGCATTAGAGGCAATATTTGGCATATTTCTGTTAATTGGTATTGGTCTTGTAATTAACCGATATTCTCTATACAAACATTCAAAATGAAGCCCTGCACTTAAACTCCTACTACTCCTGGGCACTAGCAATGACTATAGTATTCATCAGCCTGAATACATAGAACCAAAACCAAAAAAAGTTACCCGCACTCTATTCCAAATCCATATGCACATTTTTTTTAGCATCACTCCAATGGTCATTCACGTATAAGCTCACCTGCCACTTCAAGGCAAAACCCCTTAGGTGAGTCCTACACTAACAATTTACCTTGCTGATTTCAGCTAAAGGGTACATATTTCTATATAATGAATTAGAAGGGGTATTTTTAGGAACCCCTACACGCTTTTTTTTTTTAATTCTTTATTTTATTTGTGCGAAAAGTGACAACAAGCGTGCAAAGCCACGATAGCATCTGCAGGCATTTTTCAAAACATTTCAAAGTGTGGCAGTTGAGACAGCACATTTTTTATATACTTAACAAGAGGATAACAGGCTATTAAACACCATTGAATTAGAATTTAGCATGCAAGGTTAAAACGTGTATGTAACAAGGCTAATATGTATGCAGCTTTGCATCGTTAGGAAAGACAGCTTATACGTTGAAAGCAGGCCCGTACTGGCCAAAGGGCATACCGGGCAAATGCCCGGTGGGCCGCGATGGCTGTGGGGCCGAGGCCGGCAGGGGAGATCACAGGATCTCCCCTGCCAGCCCCTGCAGGGCCAGCGCGCTACCCGAGCACTGGCCCTGCTCTGTGCCTCCATGGGCCGGTGGGGAGATCAAAGATCTCCCTCACCGGCCCAGAGGCAGTTACAGGCGGCCGCCGGCAGGAGAGGGTGTGAGGGAGGGAGGCAGGAGAGAGGACCGACTGAGCTCTATCCAGCAGCTCCGCCGGGTCCTCTTGCGAGGTCTGAGCGTTACCGCGGCAACGCTCAGATCTCGCGAGAGTGAACTCTAGCCTACAGGCTACAGTTCACTCTCACCATTGGACCACCAGGGAAGGATGGCAGCACGGAACACCCCCACCCCCCAGGCCGAACGGATCCCCTCTCCCCCCAGGCAGAGCGGATCCCCCCCACCCCCCGGGCAGAACGGATCCTCCCCACCCCCCGGGCAGAACGGATCCCCCCCACCCCCCAGGCAGAACGGATCCCCCCACCCCCCAGGCAGAACGGATCCCCCCTCCCCCCCAGGCAGAACGGATCCCCCCTCCCCCCAGGCAGAACGGATCCCCCCTCCCCCCCAGGCAGAACGGATCCCCCCTCCCCCCCAGGCAGAACGGATCCCCCCTCCCCCCAGGCAGAACGCCCCCCCCCCCTCCTCCCAGGCTAAAGGTAAGAAGGGAGGAGGGGGGATATAACTTTTTTTTTTATTATTATTAATAAAAAAATATATTTTAATTTAAATAAAATATACATTCACACTCACACACACACAGCACCCCCAGACACACACAGCACCCCCAGACACACACAGCACCCAGACACACACAGCACCCCCAAACACACACAGCACCCCCAAACACACACAGCACCCAGACACACACAGCACCCCCAAACACACACAGCACCCCCAAACACACACAGCACCCTCAGACACACACACCACCCTCAGACACACACAGCACCCTCAGACACACACAGCACCCTCAGACACACACAGCACCCTCAGACACACACAGCACCCTCAGACACACACAGCACCCAGACACACACAGCACCCAGACACACACATCACCCAGACACACACAGCACCCAGACACACACAGCACCCCCAAACACACACAGCACTCCCAAACACACACAGCACCCCCAAACACACACAGCACCCCCAAACACACACAGCACCCCCAAACACACACAGCACCCAGACACACACAGCACCCCCAAACACACACAGCACCCCCAAACACACACAGCACCCTCAGACACACACACCACCCTCAGACACACACACCACCCTCAGACACACACAGCACCCTCAGACACACACAGCACCCTCAGACACACACAGCACCCTCAGACACACACAGCACCCAGACACACACAGCACCCAGACACACACAGCACCCAGACACACACAGCACCCAGACACACACAGCACCCAGACACACACAGCACCCCCAAACACACACAGCACCCTCAGACACACACACCACCCTCAGACACACACAGCACCCTCAGACACACACAGCACCCTCAGACACACACAGCACCCTCAGACACACACAGCACCCTCAGACACACACAGCACCCAGACACACACAGCACCCAGACACACACATCACCCAGACACACACAGCACCCAGACACACACAGCACCCCCAAACACACACAGCACTCCCAAACACACACAGCACCCCCAAACACACACAGCACCCCCAAACACACACAGCACCCCCAAACACACACAGCACCCAGACACACACAGCACCCCCAAACACACACAGCACCCCCAAACACACACAGCACCCTCAGACACACACACCACCCTCAGACACACACACCACCCTCAGACACACACAGCACCCTCAGACACACACAGCACCCTCAGACACACACAGCACCCTCAGACACACACAGCACCCAGACACACACAGCACCCAGACACACACAGCACCCAGACACACACAGCACCCAGACACACACAGCACCCAGACACACACAGCACCCCCAAACACACACAGCACCCTCAGACACACACAGCACCAGACACACACAGCACCCCCCAAACACACACATCACCCAGACACACACAGCACCCTCAGACACACACAGCACCCTCAGACACACACAGCACCCAGACACACACAGCACCCCCAGACACACACAGCACCCCCAAACACACAAAGCACCCTCACACACATACAGCACCCAAACACACCCAAACACACACACAGCACTCTTACATACACACACACTGCGCCCCTCAGACATACAATACGTCCAAATATATATATATTATACACACACACACACACACACACACACTACAGCACCCCTCACACTGCACCACTACACACATTACGCTCTAGATACACGCTAGATCCCTTACCCTATATGCACTCGTAATTCTCTACACACACACACACACACACACACAATCTCCTATACACACTCTGGGTCCTATACACAGTAGATCTCCTACACACACACACACTGCACCACCTACACACACTACATTCCTTGTCAGCAAACACATACAACAATTCTCTAAACACACCCTCTCTACAACCCCTACACACACTACGTCACCTATACACACACACTACAACCAGTGGTGTATCCTGGTTTTGTGCTGCCCTAGGCTTTTTTTGCCGCCCCCTGGAAAATGCCGCCCAAGGCAAATGCCTTGTTTGCCTCGCGGCTAATACGCCCCTGACTACAACCCGTATGCACACACTCGCTACATCCCCTATAACACTATGCCCCCTATACACACACTCTCTACAGCGCCTAGCCACACATATTACACCACAAACACAAATTAAATTGACCTATTTACACAATACCACACCACACTCTACACACACGCAATCCCACAAGCAGGCTCCAAACATATGCACCATGCACTTTCCTGGCCCTTTTGTCCTCTGGTATCCCACTTGTGGAGACACCAGAGACAATTTAAAAGCAAACATGTTATTAAATTTGCTTGCGCTGCGCAGAACAAATTCAGAACAAATTCAGGGCCTTTTTCTAATGCCAGAGCTCTTCAGCGGGGCTCTGCGCATTGAACTAACATGCTCACTTTGAGAGGGGGCGTGCTTGTCATTAGTGATGACAAAACACACCCTCACTGGCCCCGCCCCCTTCTTAGGGGGCCGCTCTGATTGAAAAATGCCCGGGCCTAATTTTTTTCCCAGTCCGGCCCTGGTTGAAAGTGTTAGTGACATGTTATTAACGGTTGGCTCTAGACAATAGACGGTGTTTTTTTTATTTTTTTTTATTAAGCCATTTTATTCACATACATGCATGACCGTTACAATGAGTAGAGTCGGATGAGTTGTGACCTCTTAACAAAAAAGAAACAGCAGTCATAAGGTATCATAACACAATATTTTTGACCAAAGTCACATCATTTCACAATTACTATTAGTTACATGTAGTGAGGTTTTTGTAAAACTTGAGAGGGTAAACATTGACGGGGTGGGGGGGGGGGGGGGGTGGGAAGGGGAAGTGGGTGGGCGGGTAACGCCCTGGGTCGCATTCTTCTGAAAGCATTGGTCTACACTGTGTTTTGGGAGTGATGACTTTGCATTTGTTTGTCATGTACTTGGGGTTACACCATTGGCGTCACTTCCCACCGCCATATTGCCCACCTTGTGGGTGCTTGATGATTGGATTGTTTTGGCACATTTGGGGTGTAGTAGTGGCCGGGGTTGGTTTGAGCATTATACCCTTCTGTTTAGGGAGCTGTCTTTACAAGTTTCACATATGTGAGCGCGGCTGTCGGTGTTTGGCTGGGCCCAAATCCTTGGTGGGGGACTTGTCAGTGGCCATTATTTCATTCCATTTGTCCCAAGCTATTCTCCAGACTTTGGATTGTTGGTTTGCTGCTTGTCGGGCTGCGCACTCATAGATTTTGTTTTGATTCACTAGATTTATGCATTCTTGTATTGTTGGGGGTTCTGTATTGTGCCATTTCCTGCTTAACAGCATCAAAGCTGTTACATTTATTTGATAGGTTAGGTAGGCCATTGGTTTTGTGAGTTTTGCTGGATACATATGTAGTAAGAACGTTTCTGGGTTATGGGGTAAAGTAAATCCTGTAGTTAGGGTCACTAAGTCGGCCACTTGTTGCCAGTAACATGTTAGTTTAGGACAACCCCACCAGGTGTGGTTCATGTCTCCTAAGTTTTTGAGGCATCTCCAGCATCTGTCAGAAACCGTAGGGTGTATCTTATGTAACCTTTTTGGTACTAGGTACCAGCGGTAGAGCAATTTTTTTGAAAGTTCTATGTGGGATGAGCAGAGTGTCAGTTTTTTGTTGGTGACAAATATTTTTTCCCAAGTTTTGTCAGGGATGTTGAGGTGTAGCTCACGTTCCCAGGATCGGATAAATGGTAAAGTTTTTATGTTCTCTTCTTTATTTAAGCTTGTATATAGTAGTGATATCGTTTTTTTTGCAGGCATTTGTGTAGTCATAACCCTTTCAAAGGCCGTCAGCCGCAGCTCACTCACATTTTTTATTGATGGTACATAGTGTTTGAGCAACCATGCTCGTATTTGAAAGTATGAGAATTCTGCTATGCTTGGTAGGCCATATTCTTTTTGTAAGTGAGAGAAGGGTACAATTTTTTTTCCCTGTGTCAATTGCGTGATACATTTGATGTGGTGTCTTTCCCATATGCGTGCATTAAAGTTGGGGATTTGCATTTGCAGGGTGTTGATCGTTATGGCAGGAGAGCATGTCTTTGCCCCGCATATAGTCTTCCTGTGTGTGTCCCAAATGCGTTTCGTTAGGGCCATTGTTGGTAACAACGCCATGTGTTTGGGTCTTAGAGGGAAGGGGGTCCACATGATGGAGAGGAATTGTTGTTCTGGTTTTGTGCCGGATTCTAGTGCTACCCATTGTGGGGTTCTATCTTGTTTGTACCGTTATCATAGGGTTTATGATGGCTGCAATGTAGTATCGTTGGATGTTAGGCAAGTTCATGCCTCCCTTGGCGTGGGTTTTATACATCGTGGTTATGGCTACTCTTGGTCTTTTATTCGCCCATATGAATTGGTTCAGTACTTTTTGGTTTTCCCTAAAGAAGGAGAGTTGGACTCTTATGGGGAGGGTTCTGAATAAATACTGGTATTTAGGGAGGATCACCATTTTCACTGCAGCTATTCGGCCTGACCACCCTTTTTTGTGCCAACCCTGAAGAAGCGCTTTTACCTGAGTTTGTAGTGCTATATAGTTCGCTTTAAAGAGCTGGTTGGTCGCTGTTGTGAGTTTGATGCCTAGAAAGGTAAGGTGATCTGTTCTCCAGTCATATGGGAATTGAGACTTTAGGGTTTTCATCCTATCAGTATGGGTGTTTATGCACATGGCCTGTGTTTTGGTTTATAGTAAGAGCATTTACTGTAGGCGTCTAAAGTGGTTGCGAACTGTTTTAGGGAGGTTTCGGGGTTGGTTAACGTGAGCAGTACGTCATCCGCGAATAGCGTAAGTTTGTATTCTGTTTGCTTTACTTGTATGCCTTGTATCTGTGGGTGGTTGCGGACTAGGGTAGTTAGAGGTTCCAGTGCTAGTATGTACAGTAGGGGGGGTAGGGGGCATCCCTGTCGTGATCCATTAGTTATGGTTAGCGGGTCAGAGATAAATCCGCTTGTGGTGACCCTAGCGGAGGCGTTACTGTATAGTGTGGATACTGCTGCTAGGAACTGTGGTGGGAAGTGGAATTTGCGTAGGACTTCCGCAAGGAAGGCCCAATTCAGCCTGTTGAAGGCCTTTTCTGCATCCAGGGAGAGGAACACACTGCTTTCCCCCCCCCGGATGCAGTGCATCAGGTCCAGCACCTTTCTGGTTCCATCCGCCCCTTGTCTGCCTTTCACAAATCCCACTTGGTCGTCGTGTACTATGGATGGAATTATGTTTGCTAACCTGTTTGCGAAGATTTTCGCGAACAACTTTATGTCAGTGTTTAATAACGATATGGGTCTTAAGTTTTGTCCTTTAGTAGGAGGTTTGCCCGGCTTTGGTAATGCTGTTATGTGTGCAAGTAGCATCTCTTGGGGTGTGTTTCCTGTCTTTAGCATTGTTTGGTAGGCTCTCAACAGGTAGGGCCCTAACGTATTGTGGTAGGTTTTGTAATATATGTTTGAGAGCCCATCTGGGCCTGGTGATTTCCCCATGGGAAGAGCAAGAATCGTGGTTGTAATTTCCTCTACTGTGATGGGTGTTTGTAAAGAGTTGTATTGTTCTGGGGCTAGAGTTGGTAACTGTACTTGTTGCAAGAAGTTCGTGATATCTGCCTTACTTGTCTGGTGGATGGAGTTGTCCATGTTGAGATTGTAAAGTCCTGAGTAGTATTTTGCTAGCTCATCAGCTATATGTTGGGGTTATATATTTTTGTGCCATCTGATCGTGTGAGGAAGGGGATTTTGTCGTTGTTGTCTGAGTCTAGATGCAAGCAGTTTCCCTGCTTTGTTACCCTGGGCGTATTCTCTTGTTTTTAGTTTCTGCATCATATGTACAGTTTTTTTGAGGTGCCACTCATTAATTTGTGCTTGCGTTTGGTCTATTGTGGACTGCAGGTCAGGAGATGGAGAAAGGAAATGCCGGCTGGTGGTGTCTCTTAGTTGTCTCAGTAGCATCATGAGCTTGGCGTGGGTGGTGCGTTTTATGTGGGCTGCTCTGCTAATGAGCAACCCCCTGATTACTGATTTGTGGGCCAGCCATTGTGTCAGTGCTGTGCTGTCTGGGGTGTCGTTTGTTACAAAATATTTTTGCAGTTCTTTGTGTAGGTCCAGTTTGAATTGCTCATCCGCTAGTAGGGATTCGTTGAGTTTCCAAGGAGTTCTGCCTCTGGTTTGGAACGTGTTTGTGAGTGTTAGGGTTGGGGGGAATGATCCGACCACAGTATATCCCCGGTTTCGCATTGCGTTGCTCGGAGGAGTGTCGGGGCTGAGATCAGTATGTGGTCAATTCTCGAGTGTGTTTTATGTACTTGGGAGTAGTGGGTGTATGATCGTTCCCCTGGGTGTAGCGTACGCCACGCATCATAGAGGCCAAACTCAGAGAGTAGTTTTGTCATGGCTTTACATTGTGTTGACCAAGTTTGACGTCTGTGTGTTTGTGGGGTGGCTGAGGTATCTACCTCTGGGTCAAAGATATGGTTGAGATCTCCACATAGTAATATTTGTGCAGTTTGTGGATTGTCTAATTTTGAGAGTACTTTATGGAGGAAATTCCTCTGATTTGCATTAGGGCTGTACACATTGGTTATCGTGTATAAGGTATCATTAATTTTGCAAATCAGTATGACATATCTGCCTTGGCTATCCGTGTGAAGTCTGAGCAGTTCAAATGATTGTGATTTATGGATTAGGATGGACACTCCTCTTGCTTTGGATGTATGTGCAGCATGGTATTGCGTGGTAGTCTGTGGTGCCAAAGGATGGGATCTTGGTTTTAACGAAGTGTGTCTCTTGGATACAAAGAATGTCGGCTTGTGCTTGTTTTGCATCTCTCAGTAGCATCCTGCGTTTGTGAGGGGCATTCAATCCCCTCACGTTATGCGAATATATATTTAACATTTGGGAGTTTGGGGTTAGGCCTATAGCCTATCTGCACCGTCTTCCCGTGGGGGTATCTGGAAATGTGAAGGTTTTGTGTTGCCTGTCCTAAGCTATATGTTTGGGCGTGATTTGCCCCCTTTATGCTAATTATGCTCTGTTTTGGATGTGCCTTGTGGCATGGTGTATGTTTCGCTATTTTTGTCAGTATGGTAGTGCGACCCTTGTCGGAGCTTTGCGTGTTGTTTCCAGGTGGCATGTCCCGGAGGGGAGGAAGAGGGGTGAACTGTGGTAGGGGTGCGGGAGGGAGAACTAGGGCTATGTACAGATCATTCCCCTTGCGGGGCGCAGTGTCAACCTCTTGCACTGCGGGGTTAGGAAGCATTGTTCCCTATGGGTGGCTAGTGAGCTATTTAACTCCTGTTTATTATTTTATGGGCAAACAAAATTGTATCTTTAGTCTGGTTGGGGATCAAACAATAGGCTCAATCAGGTATCAGCCTCCTGTCCATGCTGAAAGACTGTCGCGCCTTTGGTTTTGGAGGCTGGTAGGTCAGAGAGTCTTCCCCGTTTGGTTCTTGTACTAATTTTCCTTATCTAATCCTGTCATCCTCATGCATCTACTCCCGTTATTCTCTCTTTTATTTTCCCTATCTGTGTTTTAATGTCCCAGTGGTTCTTTCCATGACATTCTTGTATAGTATAGCAGGCATGTTTAGATAGGGGATTGGTGTTGGTTTTCCGTTAAGATTTTTTTCGGGTGGTCTCCGATGTGGAGTATCCCTTTTTTTTTTTTTTCCAGCTCATTATCAGCTGGGGACTTATCAATTTCATCCGTGGAAGGACCTAGGAGGGGTGAAGGGGTCGGGGATTTGATTCTATTGTATACTTGTCTGCCCCGCTCCCTGGGTGTGTGGTCACACCTGTGGGTTCCTTAGAGGTGACCTCGCATGATATCTCTGGGGGTGTTGGTCTATTGGTATGGTTAGTACGGATCAAACACTTTCTGTTACATATATCATACATATACAATAAGCAAGTAGTATACACACATAGAGTACTAATACAGTGGTGGTACCTTATCATTCAATAGTAGAAATAGCATTATTTTATATTCTATGCATGCTTTCAATATGTGTCCTCCATCATTCCCATATAGTAGTGTTGTAAATCCTCTTTTTTTTTTTTTTTTTTTTTGGAGTACCCTAGTTGTTACTATTATTTCCCCCGCTTGTAATAGCTGGTGTAGGCTAGGTCAGGGTAGGACCTGTTATGGTTGGTGGGTAGAGGGTATTTGACGGATCCCCGTGCTGATTCAGGGTGCTTTGAGTGGTACCAGGTTCGGAATTCTGGGGTTAGTGAGTCTATCTGGCATCCACTAAGTCCCAGGTTTATTTAGTTATAAGTGAACTCACAGTGAATTGGGGGCTACTTGTGTAGTTTAAACCATGGTGTTTAGTTACTTAATCTGCACGGTATATGCATTTATTTGCTTCTGCCCCTTGGAAACCTGCTGTTGAGCCCTCAATAGGTGGAGGCTGTTCACAATTGCGGAGGGGGCATGGTCTCCCTAGGCCCTCAGCACATGAGGCGTTATTTGATTTTGTGCCTGATTGACGTTATTTGTTTTCACCTTTGTGGGGTACGCTGTATATATAGATATATAGTATTTATTTATATTATTTTTAATTTTTTTATTTTAGTTTAAAACTATGGGTATCGGATTCGGTAGGGGGTCCCCTTTATCCCTGCGTTTATGCCCGCTTCAATGTTATTATGACAATATGCTAATATTTATATACTTTTACATCATGCATAATTCGTATCACAGGTGTCATTTGAGAACCTCTAGGGGCGGCTATACAATAAGTAAGCTGAAGAGATACTTGCGGTACCAGGAGTTTGCACACTCGAGGAGCAGTCTCTAATGTCTATTTTTTGTTAGACTTTTTCTTGTGCCAGTCCAATTGCAGCTTTTTGGGTTGGGAGCCGGTATTCTCGTCCGGTAGATTCTCTATGCCCCAGGATTTCAGCTGGCGGAGGCCTTCTTCCGGAGAGGTGATGGAGATCAATGTCCCTTCTTTGTGTATCAGCATTTTGACGGGGAATCCCCAGCGGTACCTTATCCCGTTAGATCTGAGGGTTTCTGCAATCGGAGCAAATTCTCGTCGCTTGCGGAGTGTAGCCGTGGAGAGATCCGTGAAGAGCTGTACCCTCGGGTAGTCATCCGGTGGTGATCCCTTGTTTCTACTTGCTCTGAGGATATGCTCTTTTATGTGGTAGTAATGAGCTTTTAGCAGTCGTCTCGTGGGGTAGTGTCCGGCAGGTGTTTAGGCCGTGGGACCCGGTGCATTCTGTCCACCAGGAGCATATCAGTGGGGACATCGGGGGCGTATGCGTGGAGTAGGCCTCTAATGTAGGCCGGTAGGTCTGCTGGCGAGACGCTCTCGGGCACTCCTCTCACGCGGATGTTGTTGCGCCTCGCCCGGTCTTCCAGGTCCGCGAGTTTCGCTTCAGTTCGTTCTAATCTCGCTCCCAGGTCTTCCACATGGCCAGCCAGATCGTTGTGCGCAGAGGTAAATTCTTACATTTTGTTTTCTGTATTAGCCGTGCGTTGGCCCACTTCTTTTACATCCCTGTGGAGGGAAGCCATGGAGGTTTGCCAGGATGTAATCAATTTTCTGGACAAATCTTCCAGTGCCTTCGTGAGATAGCTTTTATTGAGGGTCCCCTGTGGGTCTGGTAAATCCCCTCCGTGTTACAGGGTTTCTGTTCCCTCCATGCCGTCGCCATCTTTGTCTGAGGCCTGTTGTTCCATCTGGTCCGGCATCAGTTTTTGGTTGAAAAAATTGATTTTGTCTGCCTTGGTAGTAGACTTCTTCGTCTTGTGTTGAGACATTTTCAATAATTAGTCGTTCTCCGCTTTTTGTACGCCCGGATGGTTTCGGATTCTAAGCTCTGAAGCCGGAGCTGTGGTTTATGCGTCCACCATGCTCGGCAGCTAGCCACGCCCCCCATAGACGGTGGTTTTAAACATGACTCACATTCTTTATGCTTAACTTTTGTTGTTGATCCATAGCAGAGCCACAGTATTTAGGGGTTAACAGAGGTGGCGTAGCGTAGTGGTGTGTTTCTGATTTAACTATTGGCACATAAAGAACCATGGCGATGACTAGGAGTGTGTAGCACATAAAGAGTATGGGGTTAGGCATATCTGAAGTTTACATGCTATGTTTGTCTAGGGTTATTGTTGCAGGCACAACTATATATATTAGTCTAACATTTCACTGCTGTGTATAAATCAGCAAATGTGTTTAAAGCAGAGTTTTGCCATCACAGTTACAGTAGATTATAGATTTTAGTAGGTAGTAAAACATGGCATTGACATGCTTGTGGTTAGTGGTGAGCATGCTAGACTAATCAAGCATATTGTAAAACTGTTGCACTTAAGTTTATATTCATAGAGGAACATATATTAGTGGTAGGTTGTCAGACATGCAGGCTAGTTGGCATGGGAATGGTCAGTAGCAGGCTGTCTAGGGACACAACCAGTGGGTGTGAGAAGACATAGTGATATTGTGTAGAGATTAGGAATAGTTGCTTCGGTATGAGAAGGCATATTGATATCAAGCAGAAATTAGGAATAGTTGCGTCAAGCAAAACATTTGAGCTGTACTTAATGTGAGAGTCCCGTGGAGATTGTCCTTTTCAGCGTGGAAAGTTGTAGAGGGGATTAGTCCGAGAGAGTCAGTAGGGCAATATAACCGGGTGCACTGAGAGTCTGTGTTGACGCTTAGGAGCCGTCTCCGGTGCCTGGGGTAGGTGTCCAGGCCTCAGTTTGTAGAGACATCTGTGTTCAGCCGACGCCTGCTCTGCTGAGCCGCTGGCATTGTGTATGAGTCTCTTGGGTGCTGGGTGTACCTGTGCGGCAGGGTAGGTGCCCCCTCGGGGTTCTTCCTCCGATGGGTCGTGGCTGGGCTCTCTGTCTGTTCCGTCTGCCAGTAAGCGATCTCGTTGTATCCAGGTCCGGTGCCACCTGGTGGTGAGTGGGTCGATCAGGCTTGGTGGACTCACTCTGCTTTGTGCGTAGGTGCCCCTACACGCTCTTTAACCCTTAATAGGTTGAACATGGGGTGGATGGCAGCACTACAACAGTAGTTACAGTATTCATCAGGCCAACATTCTTTTGGGCTCAAGAATACTCATTAGAACTTTTTATACCTTTCTAACTGAAATCAGCAAGATGAATTAAAGAGCTAGTGAGCTCAGTTAGTGTGTTAGGTGAGTTTACACATTGGAGTGATTAAAGTAACTCTCCAGTTGTTTAGATATGCATATAGATTTGTGATAGAGCCCAGGTAACTCTTTGTGGTTTTTGATATTACCAATAACTTACCTCCCCTAGTGTTTTGCTTTTAATATTTATAAGATTCCAGAATGCAGAATTTGACACAGATTGAGTGAAATGATAAAATCTTCTTTATTTAGGACAAAACAATTTAATATCTATAATTACAAGTTATTAAGGATAATAAAGTATAATCTTTCTAATTAAAATAATTTTACAAGAATAAAGTAATACAATACTGATTATGCTATAGTAAAACTACATCCAGGTTACCACAATCATGGCTGGAAAGCTAAATTTTTCAGCCTTGGCCTAGGGTCTCAGGTTAATCGGGAAAGGTTTAGGGGCACACCCAGAACATGAAGTAGTGGTGCTGCTATAAATATCAAAAACTATACAAAATACAATTAAAGGAACAGCACACACCAGCACACACACAAAACCAAAAATTACAGTTTAAAATTTTACAAGGCTACTTAAATCACCTATCGTAGCAAGCAAGTATGAGGATTTAGTTACCTCATATGGGCCATATTGTGTTAAGCCCACCACTACATCACAGTGCCCCTATATCGTTGAGTCCTACACTAATTTCAACATGGGGGAGTTGCATGCTAACTTGCAATACTTACTTACAGCTTAAACTGCTTACAGAGATTCCTCAATTTATGCTTTCATGTGGAGTGCTCAGCTCAATAGGAATCTGGTCTGGATTCCAGTGATTTTTTTCTAAGCATTTAGCCAAACAAGGTATTAGAAAAGTAAGCAAAAACAACCTTGTGTGCTTAGAAAAAAAAATATGCCAAGGACCCATGGGGAAAAAAATAAATAAAGTGGAAGCTGTGAACAAAATGGTGATCAGTCATTAACCTATAAACCACTCTCCTAGTCAGCAGATGAACCTCCATTTTCCTCACCGTCTTTCCTTTAGTATTCAGTGAACCCATACAAGGATAGTGTCTTGTGACCCATATAAACTGAGGCCAGGCAATCCATACCAAATAGAGGTCCTGTTGGCAATGACAATAAGATTAGGCCATATTGATGATAGTAGACAATCATTAACATACCATGTCCACAATGTCCTTGCATGCGATATCACAGACAAAGTATTTTGTTTTGTTTTTTTGGTTTCTTAGAGTGGTGTTTCTTCTTGGAGAGGTGTTATGCCTGACAAATAGAACTAGGGTTCTGTTTGTCAGGATTATAGTTGATCCAGCACGCAGAAATGTGTCACACACTAAGGGTAACGTCTAACTGGACCTTAGAATGGCCGGACTTAAAGTACCTAAGAATAGTCAATATACTAGCCAAGGTCAGGTACACAGAATGGGACACAGTGATAAGGGAAAGCCAATATTCAAGGATACCAGACGGCAGGGAAGTCAAAACTAAGCCAAAGTCAATACCCAGAAACACACGATCAGGAACACACTCTCGGATAACCATCTAAAGGAAACCACGACAGGGCAATGAGGAAAAGTAAAAATGAGTTTAAATAAATCTCCTTCAGATCCGATTGGCCGTAACTGACTTTTTTACCCCAGGGGTCTCGGGGGTCGCGCGTGTATGACGCGAGCACCTGGAACGCATAGCGTGCATTCCAGCGTTCTGCGCATGCGCAGAACTACCTTTTTTTTCCCCCGCACTATTTCAATCTGAGTGATCTGAGGCTCTGTGATCATGCTGCATCTGCTGATGGCGACCTTGAGCGCACTGCTTAACGTCCTTTGGTTCAGTGCATTAAAGTTGGAGTTTTTTTTCTTTCTTTGGTTGCTTGAATTGTCTCATTGTCAGAAGGTAGGCTTTTTCTCCTTGTGATTTTAAAATTTTACTTGACATTTAGTTTTGCTTCTGAATTTTGATGGGATGTGGATTCGGGTCTTTTGACATTTCTTTTGATTCCCATTATAGTATGGATTTTCCCTCCGCCTCTGCAAGATCCCTCTCTAGAAAACATAGGTGAGCCAATAATTTTTGAACAGTTGGATTCACCCCCAAGAAAATCAAGGGATAAAACCAATAAATGCGTGAACTGTTTGACCTCTGCACCACAGGGAAGGAACCTCAACAGAGAATGCTTATTGGAAATAGCTGATGCTTCCTATAGGAGTTCCCAACAGGACGACCTTAAACTCTGAATTTCCCAAGCTATTGCTGAGGGCTTTAAGTCTACCACGGATAAAGGTGGTCCATGTAAGAGACGCAGAGCGGAACCTGAGTCTTCATGCTCTAAAGAAGACCCTGACATGTAGGAGGTCTTAGATGATGGTGAGAAGGAAGTTGAATATATCTCCAGGTCTCTTGACTCTAAGTCTATTGATAGGCTGATTACCCTTATCAGGGACACTCTTAGTCTCACCGAAGAGAAGTCGGAGTTGAGAGAGGCTGACAGGTTCTTTAAGAACCTAATAGGCCAACATTCCCAGTGCATTCTTCAATCAGGGACACGATCATTCAAGACTGGAACAAGCCGAAAAGTAAACCCACCTTAAAGAATAATTTCACAAGGATATATCTTTACTCTGCCATTGACTGCAAAGTATGGAACTCAGTCCCAAAAATAGATGTTGCCGTGATTCATATAGCTAAGAAAACTCTGCTCCCCATTGACTCCATGGCCTACCTTAGAGAACCTATGGGAAAACGTATGGATGGGGATCTCATAAAATCTTATCTAGCCCTAGGCTCTGCCCTCCATCCTGCGGTGGTTCTAACCACTTTCTCAAGGGCCTTAAGAGTATGGCTCGCAAATCTGGAGGAGGACATTGACCGTGGAGTCCGCAGGGAACATCTCCTGGAAAGTCTCTAGGACTACAGCCTTGCTACAGAATTCTGCTCAGAAGCCGCTTTCGACATCACTCAAATGATTGCTAAAAGTATGGCCCTGTCTGTGGACTCTAGAAGGCTTCATTCATGGGGAGCCGACTATGCCTCCAAGGCATCTTTGTGTGGCCTTCCATTCCAGGGGGACTTATTATTCGGTAAGATTCTGGAGGATGCCATACAAAAGGCTGCAGATGGCAAAAAAGCAAGAACGCAGAAAGACTCTTTCCTCTTCCTGGAAGACTAAACGCTTCAAGGATCGGTGCTTTCGGGACAGCAGAAGCTATAAACCAGAAAGGGAGTATTCTAGAAACTCCTCTTGGAAAAGCTTCTCCCATTCATCGACCAATAAGATTTCCAGAGGGAGAGGATCTAGAACCTCTGGGAAGAACTTCTGAAAGTCTTCAGGCCCGTTCGGGGATTGTGGGAGGAAGATTAAGGTTCTTCTACCCGGTGTGGGCCGCAAATATCAGACATCTGCGTCAATTCCATCATACAAGAAGGTTACAGGATAGAGTTCTCCTCTTACCGAAAATCCGTTCTCTTCAGGAATTCGAGGTTGTTGACGGTCATTAAATTAAGAGCCGTGAGGAAATGCATCTCTACTCTTCAGGAACAAAGGGTTATAGAAGAAGTTCCAAAAGAGGAAAGGTTCGAAGGAGTTTACTTCACAGTGTTCTTGGCTCCAAAACCCCAAGGAGAGGGGTGTCTAATCCTGACCTTAAAAGGAGTGAACTCCATGCTCGACGTGAGAATGTTCAAAATGGAATCCTTACAGACCATCTTGAAAAGCACTTAGACTTCTATAGACTTGAGGGACGCCTACTACCTAATCCCTATAAACTGCGATCATGTAAAATTTCTTAGATTCTGGGCCCTAGGAAGACACTTTAAATTCCAGGGACTCCCGTTCGGCCTCAGCTTGGCACGAAGAACATTCTCGTCACTATATTAGCCATCATAAGAGTAAGAGGTATCGAAATCTTCCATTACTTGGACGATATCCTCTTTGGATTTCGTTAATATTCAGGAAAGTGTATGTCTCTTAAGGTCAGTCTCCTCCAATAAAGATAAGAACACATTCTACCAGAGCTTTGTCGACTTCATGGGCTAATTGGGCAGAGGTTCCATACGATGATATTTGGAGAGCAGCCACCTGGTCTTCCCCGATGACGTTCATAAAACACTACAAACTGGATGTGGCCTCTCCTTCCACCTCCTTTTGGAAGAGTGTTCTGTCTACGGTTTCTTTATCCCACTGATATTAAATTTCTTTGCAGCATGAGTGTATGTATAGTGTCTTTTTCTCGGTTTCTTTATTCCCACCCTATATTTCTGTGAGCTTGGGTA
Organism: Pelobates fuscus; assembly: GCF_036172605.1. Taxonomy (NCBI): domain Eukaryota; kingdom Metazoa; phylum Chordata; class Amphibia; order Anura; family Pelobatidae; genus Pelobates; species Pelobates fuscus. The sequence continues at coordinate 352,464,717 of NC_086318.1, read as the reverse complement.
TTAACCATAAGTGATGCTGCCATGATTAGCCAGGAATAAAGAATATGTATGACAAACTTAACGTAATTTTATTTTCCTGGCTATTTTTCATGGCACGCATCAGGGTTCCCACCCATTCCTTTATTTTTTCAGCTTTATAATTGGACTGTGGTGTAAGGGGAGGAGGGACTATTTATACCCATCAGTCTAATTAATTTAATTCCTATCCTGTGACTGCTAAGGGAAGATAAACCCATAAGTGATGCTGCCATGAGAAATAGCCAGGAAAAGAAAATTACAGTAAGTTTGTCATAAATGTTCTCTATTTCCTCTTACTCATTTACTGTACCCACACACATTATATACATTTTTTTTTCTGTCATATGGTGGCAGTAACTTATGGGTTTTGCTCCTCCCTGTGGACAAGACCTTTAACAAGCTATTTTAAAAAGGATCCTCCCCTTTAGGTATAAATGCTGAGACCGCAAAACCTACCCCAGTCTTCTTTCTTGTCCCGATAGGGATGGACAGGACTTTCGTCGTCTGGTGAGGCACACGGGATGTTGTCTGGGGGATCCGGTCCGAGAGCTGCCCGGATGGTAAGCTGAGTGACCCATGCTCCAGTTTCTTGCCGTTACGGAGTAAACAGAGGTCTGTTTAATTTATGCCGAGAAGGTTTCCGGCAAAATGCTTCCGGGAGCAAGCGCACAGCGGTGGTGTTTGCGTTCCACCTAAGCTTCCGGGTGCGCAAAGACGCATGCGCAAACGGAAGCTTAAAGAAATACACACACAAAAAAAAAAAAAAAAAACCCGCGAAAATTTAAATTTAAAAGCTGTGCTGGTACCCACTGACAGCATGGATGCAGGTCAGAAGAGGTACGCCGTGTCACCTGCCCCCCCACACGGCTCAGAGGTATGTTGAGGTAAGATTAATGGAAAAAAATCTTTACTTTAAAATACTTTCTGAAGAAGAATCTATATTCTAAAGAGCCTCCGTTTGTTTTTACAGATATGTCTAGTCCACCTGAGATGGATGAGGAGAAGCTAACCCCCACGCCTAGAAAGGCTACGGTGAAGTCCAAACATATTGTTTGCAGCGAATGTGCAACTCCTCTCCCAGACGGGTCTAGGAAGAAAATATGCAGTCAGTGTACTGCAAACTCTTTGGAAAGAGATAAGCAAAAGGATATGCAATCTTTCCTATCCTGGTTCCAGGAGAATTTGTCCCAGACCTTGGACACGATTAAGGAATCTAAAAGGGTAGAAGCCCCCATTCTACAAAAGATCAATAAAAGAAAAATAATTTCTTCATCTGGATAATCTTCAGGAGAATGTTCTTCTTCTTTCGAATCAGAGGATTCAGGTTCCTCGTCGAGTGAACCAGTGGGGTTTCCCTCAGAGGCAATCCGTAAATTTATTAAAGAAGTAAATCTGACAATCCTACCTCAGGGATCAGAAAATCCTAAGAGAGGTTTTTCTGTGCAACAGAGCCTAGTTGATTTTATATTTAGGGAATAGAAAAACCCGGAAAAGCGTGCCTTTATTTCCAGACACTTTAAGGATATCTTCAGGCTGGCTAGCGACGTTATGTGGGAAGATCTCCCAAAAGTTGATGTTCAGGTGGCACAGATTGCCAAGAGAACCACTATCCCTATAGGGGAAACTGCAGCATTAAAAAATCCTATGGATAAGAGAGCCGAAACCTCGTGTAGGCGGGCTTATCAGACAGCCGGTTTCCAATGCAAAGCCTTACTGGCAGGGGCAGCAGTAGCCAGAGCAAATGAAGTTTGGCTAAATTTAGTACAGGAAAATTTATCGGCTGGCCATGTTGATGATCTTAGTCACATGTTTCAGAACATGCATTTGGCGAATGAATTCCTTTTGGATATGTCAGTAGAAGTGATGAAATTGGCCTCCAGGATCATGGGTTTGTCTTCGGTGGCAAGACGTGCCCTATGGTTGAGGTCTTGGTCGGCAGATACAGCGTCTAAGGCAGTCCTTTGTGAACTTCCTCTGGAAAAATCTAAATTATTCGGCGCTCCCTTAGAGGAAATCATAAGACAGATGTCAGAAACCAAGAAGGCACTTCCTCAAGATAGAAAATTCTCCTGGAGGCCAGGGTACAGAAATTACCAATCCAAGGGTAGGAGATCCTTTCAAGAGAGACCACATTTTTTTCAAAGAAAGGATAAAAGCCGAAAATTTGAACAGAGTAATGAGGTCAAAAGAACCTTCAGAGACAAAGGGAGACGTTTTTGACGCCAGAGGTGTGGGAGGACGGCTCCAATATTTTTTTCCGGTGTGGGAACAGACCACAAAGGATCCTTGGGTTCTAAAGATTATCCGAAAGGGGCACAAGATTATTTTTCTGGAAAAACCAAGATCAAGGTTTCTACTATCAACTTACCAGTCCGCAAAAAAATCTCGAGCTCTAGATTATCAGACCAGGCTGCTTCTACACAAAGGGGTTATAGAAAGAGTTCCACAAAAACTGGAATTTCGGGGAGTCTATTCAAGACTGTTTCTGGTTCCAAAACCGGACCACTCGTTTCGGCCCATTCTGGATTTGAAGAAGATAAATCAGTTTATCCCCTATCACAGATTCCGTATGGAATCAATCGCATCAATTTTTCCTCTATTACAAAGAGGCGACGTTATGGTAAAGATAGACTTAAAGGATGCGTATCTACATGTTCCGCTAGCCACCGCTTCAAGGAAATATCTAAGATTTGCAATAAGAAGAAGAAGTCACACCGTTCATTTCCAGTTCAGGGCCCTGCCATTCGGTCTGTCGTCCGCTCCAAGGATCTTTACAAAGATCCTGTCTCCTCTAACTGCTCATTTGAGGGAAAGGGGTATTTCAATTATCCCATATTTAGACGACTGGCTTCTAGTGGCACATACCGAAGTTCAACTGCACGAGGATCTGCAGGTCACTATAAAGTTTCTTCAGGACCATGGCTGGATCTTGAACCTAAAAAAGTCAGTTTGCGTTCCAACAAGACTAATAGAGTTTCTCGGTTTCAAGATCAATTCAGCCTCCATGTCAATTTTTCTTCCCAAACGGAAGAGGAAAAAGATCCGAAAAACGATTTCCAACCTCCAAAGGATGAAAAGTTGTTCCTTCAGAGAAGCCATGAGTGTGTTAGGGCTTCTTACGGCCACCTTCCCGGCAGTCAAATGGGCAAGATCAAAGGTCAGACCTTTACAGTGGAACATCCTGACTTCCTGGTCAAAAAAGGAGGAAGATCTAGATTGGTGGAAAACCTCAGAGTGCCTTTTAAAAGGTTTATCCTTTCTACCAAAGGTCTGGCTGATAGTCACCACAGACGCTTCAAACTCAGGTTGGGGAGCCCACTTAGGCTCCACCATGTTCCAAGGAAAATGGTCTTCCAGGGAAGCAGAGGAATCTACAAATTTCAAAGAATTATTGGCGGTTCTGTATGCTCTTCATCACCTCAGACCTTGGTTACTTCAAAGGGCGGTCAAGATACAGTCAGACAATCGCACGGTAGTCTCTTACATCAATCGACAGGGAGGAACCAGAGCAAGAAGGCTTTACAGTCTTTGTACAGAAGTTATGGAATGGGCGCAGAGAAATCTGGAAGACATCTCGGCGGTTTACATAAGAGGCAGCGACAATGTAATAGCCAACGATTTGAGCAGGGGAAAGTGGGACCAAAAGGAATGGTCTCTAAACCCAGACGTATTCAGAATCTTGACTGGGAAATTCGGAGTACCAGAAGTAGATTTGATGGCAAGAGAATCAAACAAGAAGGTTTACCACTTCGCCTCCCTATTCAGAACGGATCAACCCAGTTGGATAGACGCTCTATCAATAAGGTGGGATTTTCAGCTGGCTTACATCTTCCCACCTCTGCCCCTGATCCCAAAGGTCCTCCTCAAGATACGAACGGACAAGGCGAGGATATTGGCGATAATCCCTTATTGGCCAAACAGAGTCTGGTTTGCGGCCCTAAAGAAGATGACTATCAACTATTGGGAGCTTCCCATTTCAGTTCATCTCATGGTGAACAGGAACCTACCCTTGAAAGTACTAGAAATGTTCAGGTTGACGGCTTGGCTACTGCAAGGCTGATCCTTCGAAACAAGGGCTTGCAAGATGAGAGAATAACAGTCTTACTCCACGTCACTAGAAGATCAACTTCTAGGATATACTTTAGAATTTGGTCCAAGTTTCTTCACTGGTGTAGGGATCACCGGGTCCCGATATTACAACCATCAATAGATAACATTCTCCAGTTTTTGCAAGAAGGCTTTGACGCTGGCCTGGGAGTCTCAACTCTCAAGGTTCAAATATCAGCTTTGAATTTTTTTCTTCTTAAGGATTTGGCAGCCAATGTTTTCGTCAGAAGATTTTTTAGGTCCATCAGCCTCAAGAGACCTCCTAAACGATCGGTGTTTCCAACATGGGACTTAGCCCTAGTCCTTCAGGCACTTAGTACTAACCCGTTTGAACCTTTGGAGGAAGTTCCTTTAAAAATTTTATCTCTTAAGGTATTGTTTTTGGTAGCCATCACGTCAGCCAAAAGAGTGGGAGAACTTCACGCCCTATCCTCCTCAGATGAATTCACCATTTTTCAGGAGGACAAGGTGGTTTACCCGAGACCATCTTTTCTTCCTAAAGTTTTATCTTCAAAAAATGTGAATCAACCTATTATTTTACCTTCCTTTTTTAGTGTGCCCTCATCCCTTCAAGAACACAAATGGCAAAAGTTGGACGTCAGAAGAGCGTTATGTATATATTTAAACAGAACAAAGGAATTCAGAGTTTCGGATCACCTGTTTGTTAATTTTCAGGGTCACCTAAAGGGCAAGGTAGCTTCCCGTGGTACCTTGTCTCGTTGGCTTATTCAGGCTATCGATTTAGCATATTCTTCCTCAGGTCTTCAGTCTCCTGCTACAATCAAGGCCCATTCTACTCGAGCCATGGCTACCTCATGGGCAGAAAGAGCACTTGCATCTCCAGAAGTCATTTGCAAGGCGGCATGCTGGTCGTCTTTCAACACCTTTATCAAGCACTACCGGCTAGACATATTCTCTGCCTCTGAAGCTGCTTTTGGGCGTACGGTGTTACAAGCCGTCGTGGCATAGGTCCCGCCCAGAAGGATTCTTACTATATCCCATAAGTTACTGCCACCATATGACAGAAAAAACAGACATTTTTACTTACCGTAAATTCTTTTTTTCTTAACCCCTTAAGGACCACACTTCTGGAATAAAAGGGAATCGTGACGTGTCAGACATGTCATGTGTCCTTAAGGGGTTAATATGGTGGCAGTATTATTACCCTCCCTCTTTATTAAAGAATTTTTTGCATTGGATGTTTGCTTGGTCTGGTTTCTTTACTTGTTACGTACTGGGGTAGGTTTTGCGGTCTCAGCATTTATACCTAAAGGGGGAGGATACTTTTTAAAATAGCTTGTTAAAGGTCTTGTCCACAGGGAGGAGCAAAACCCATATGCCACCATATTAAGAAAAAAAGAATTTACGGTAAGTAAAAATTTCTGTTTTCGCCATTAAATGGTCTTTCTAATGATACCATTATTTTCATCATATCATATAATTTACTATGAAACAATTTAAAAAAACACACTTTTGCTAACTTTGACCCCCACTATCTGTTACACAGCCACAACCGCCAAAAACACCCGTGCTAAATAGTTTCAAAATTTTGTCCTTCGTTTAGAAATGCCCAATGTTAACATGTTCTTAGCTTTTTTTTCGAACGTTATAGGGCTATAAGTAGCACTTTGCTATTTCCAAACCAATTTTTTTAAAAATTAACGCAAGTTACATTGTAACACTGATATCTGTCAGGAATCCCTTCACATGTATATATTTTTAAAAAGACAACCTATGGTATTAAACTTGGGGTATTTTGACTCTTTTCATGCAACCATTTTACCACTAATCTATGCCAAATATAAAATAAAATAATTAGTGATTTTTTTTTTTTTTAAATACACATAGCAATTTAAGAACACCTGTACTGAGAACTTTAATGGTTACTGACAAAGAACACCCCAATATGTGTTTAGCAACATTTCCTGAGTACAGTGATACCACCCATGTACAGGTGTGTCGGGCTAAAATACCTTATTTGGAGGGGGTGCATTTCAGTTTTCCAACTTGGAATTTTCACATCTGGTCATCATGCACCCTTGCTCTATTTGGGACATTTTTGAAACCGGCCAATGTAATTTACCCCCATCAAACCGTATATTTTTGAAAAGTAGACACCCCAGGGTATTTCAAATGGTGGTATTTTAACACTTTCCATGCACTAATTCTACCACCAGTCTTTGTCAAACCTTTGGTTAGTCATTTTTTTTTTTTTTTTCCACACACATTGTCAAACTAACTTGATTGCGTTCTACGAAGAAGTAAGTAGAAGTATAGATCAGGGTGTTGCAGTGGATGTGATCTATTTGGATTTTGCCAAGGCATTTGATACAGTTCCACACAAAAGATTAGTGTTGAAACTCAAGGAAATCGGTCTCGATGAAAATGCTTGTTCTTGTGTAGAACATTGGCTTAAAAACAGAATACAAAGAGTTGTCGTTAATGGTAAATTTTCAAGCTGGACAGAGGTGGCAAGTGGTGTCCCTCAGGGGTCTGTTCTGGGACCCCTTCTATTTAACATTTTTATAAATGATCTTGAAGACCGCATTGAAAGTCATGTTTCAGTGTTTGCAGATGACACAAAACTTTGTAAAATAATACAATGTGAGCAAGATATTACTTTGCTGCAGAAGGATTTAGATAGACTGGAGGACTGGGCACTCAAATGGCAGATGAAATTTAATGTTGAAAAATGCAAAGTTATGCACTTCGGCGTAAAGAATACACAAGCAACGTATACCCTTAATGGAAGTGAATTAGGGATAACAACACACGAAAAGGACTTGGGAATTGTTATAGACAACAAACTATGCAACAATGTGCAATGTCAATCAGCAGTGGCCAAGGCCAGTAAGGTATTGTCATGCATGAAAAAGGGCATTCATTCTCGGGACGAGAATATCATTTTGCCTCTCTATAAATCACTGGTAAGACCACATATTGAATATGCTGTGCAATTTTGGGCACCTGTTCTAAAGAAGGATATCATGGCACTAGAAAAAGTGCAGAGGCGAGCTACAAAATTAATAAAAGGAATGAACATATCAGCTATGAAGAAAGGTTAACAAATTTAAACCTATTTAGTTTAGAAAAACGTCGCCTGAGAGGGGATATGATAACATTATACAAATATATTCGTGGCCAATACAAACCATTGTGTGGAAATCTATTCACAAACCGGACTTTACATAGGACACGAGGCCATGCGTTTAGACTGGAAGAAAGAAGATTTCGTCTAAGGCAAAGGAAAGGTTTTTTTACTGTAAGAACAATCGGGATGTGGAATTCTCTACCTGAAGAAGTGGTTTTATCAGAGTCCATACAGATGTTCAAACAGCTACTAGATGCATACTTGCAAAGACAGAATATTCAAGGATATAATCTTTCAATGAAGGGTAATAAATATGTGCTTGATTCAAGGATAAATCTGACTGCCATTCTGGGGTCAAGAAGGAATTTTTTGTCCTAGCTTGTTGCAAAATTGTGCTTCAAACTGGGTTTTTTTTTTTTTTGCCTTTTGGATCAACAGCAAAAAACAGGTGTGAGGAAGGCTGAACTTGATGGACGCAAGTCTCTTTTCAGCTATGTAACTATGTAACTATGTAACATTATACTTTAGGCATGGATTATCAGCTCCATTTAGGTGTTACTGCCAAAGAACATATGTGTTCAGCAACATCTCCTGAGTACAGTGATACCACCCTATGCATAGGTTTGTTGGGATGTTTGGGGGGTGCAATGCCAAACATTTGATGTGTTTTTCAAATTTGACATATCTTCTTTGCCTATCTTCTTTTTGGGGGCCTTTTTACATATCCCAATTTATTTTATTTCCATGAACGTGCATATATTTGAAAAGTTGACACCCCACGGTATTGTATATGGAGTGTTTTGATGCCTTTGATGCAACCGTTTTGAGTAAAACAAATTTGAGAAAATGTGTGGTGGTAATTTTAAAATATAATTTTTTTCACTCACATTTGTGAGTGATTTAGGGGAGCCTGTTGTTGGTTATTGCAAGTAAACACTCCAGGTTGTTTTCTGCAAGGCCTCCTGAGTACAACCATGCCCCCCATGCATAGGTTTGCCAGGATTTTGGGATGGTTCAGTTACAATTGTATGACTTGTCATTTGAGTTGAAATTGAGAGTATTTCTTCTGGTAGGCCTATCTTTAGCTTGGGGATTATCACGCACCCCAGTTTTATTTATTGCCTAGGTCGGCAAAAATCCTTGCACCGGCCCTGGCCGGGTGTCACGTGACTACCCGGCGCTCAGTCTGACACTGCGCCTGCCGGACGTCCAGAGGTCCCCCTGCTATGTCAGGTAAAAGGGGGGACAAAGGTAGAAAAATAATTGGAAGGGTTTAGGGGGGCTACTAATATGGATGGGGGAGGGGTAGGTAGAAAAATAATTGGAAAGGGTTAGGGGGCTACTAATAAGGATAGGGGGAGAGGGGTAGGTATGAAAATAATTTGAAGGGTTTAGGGGGGCTACTAATATGTATGGGAGGAAGGGGGAGGTAGAAAAATTATTGGAAGGGGTTAGGAGAGTACTAATATGAATGGAAGGGGTAGGGTGGGTTCTAATATGCATGGAAGGGTTTAAGGGGGGTACTAATATGCATGGAAGTGTTAGGGGGTACTAATATGCATGGAAGGGGTAGGGGTGGTTCTAATATTCATGGAAGGGGTAGGTGGGGTTCTAATATAAATGGAAGGGATAGAGACGGTTAGGAAATGTGGTCACCGTAAGTCAGGGGCAGTATTACACAATCTGTATATGTATAAAAAAATATAAAAAGTAATCTGCAAAGTACAAAATGTTTGTGTCATATGTCGTGCTAAAAATTAAACTAGGAATGTGCATATTTTTTTATTTTTTTAAAATAATTTTTAGAATAATGAAACAGACATTTTATTTCTTACATTTGTGATGATTCTTTTTTCCTCTATATATTCAAGGGGCACTATAGTCACCAGAACCACAACAGCTAAACGTAGTAGTTCTGGTGTCTATAGCATGTCTTTTCAGGCTTTTTAATGTAAGTACTGCCATTTCGTAAAAAGGCAGTATTTACATTACTGCTGAGGAATACCTCTAGTGGACACTCAGATGGCCACTAGAGGTGCTTCCTAGTCGAGACATGAATGCCGCCCAATGAAGTATCTGCGCATGTGCGGCAAAGCTGCGCATGTGCACCAGAGAGCAATGACGCTTCTGAATAGAAGCGTTTTATTGCTCCCTGCTCACACCCTCCTATTTCGTCATTTTGACGAAATAGGGGGCGCGGCATCAGGAGGATCCCGGCGCTGTATCCGGGTAAGTAAAACCCCTTCCCTGTAGTGACCCTTTAATGTTATTATTTAATCATTAATATAGCGAATGCAAATTCCGTAGCGCTGTACAATGGGATAAACAACTCCTAGTTTACGGAATAAGAATATACCCGGCGAGTAAAAATGCTATCCCCCCAGATTTTTTTGGGTTCCTACGCCCATGTACATGTGTACTTGTTTAGTACATAGCTCCCTAAATTGATATATTTAAATATTGCAATCCCACATAAGGATAACAAAAAGGGAGTTATTTACTAAACAACTAAAATGTCAAAATTAAGAAAAGAGCTTTTAAAGATATATTTCTTATGTACATTATCTATATCAGGGGGAGGCAACCATTGGCACTCCAGATGTTATGGATTACATCTCCCATAATGCTCTTACAGCCATAATGCTGGCAAAGCATCAAGGTAGATGTAGTTAGCAACCTTAGTAGTTAGCCTTGATCTACATAATAGATTTGATGTGCGGCCCAAGACAATTCCTCTGCACTCAATGCGGCACAGTGAAACCAAAAGGCTGGACACCCATGGTGTATAATCTACTGTAATGTTCTTTAGTGGCTAAATTAAAGTGATAGGATTGTGATTGCTGTCAGCAATGACACTACCATCAGTAACAGCATTGTACATTCTGGGATCTCACTGGTACCAGCATGTACTGGCTGCTTGAGAGTGATAGGGGGGTGATTGCTATCAGCGCGGTCAGATGCCAGATTTGTGTAGAAATTGTGTTGCTTTTTCAAAGCTTTAAAATTACAGAATATTGGCACTGGTTTTCAGCAATCTGCACCAAAAGCAACAAATAATCTGTGTAATCGAAAAATTATATTGTCCGATACCTAATGCTAAATATACCTCTTTACTGTATCAGTACTCTGACTTCCAGTGCTAAAGGATTTTTCATCTCTGATGATATTCATTTTCTAAAGCAAATTTAACACATAAATATAATTTTATTTTTTTAACGTGCCTTTAATTTTATTTACTTGTTCTATTATACTTGTGATTTGTATGTATTTATGTACTAAACTCTTACAAACCCACTATATGAGGTCATCTAAAAGGTAAATAAAAAGCTACTATGACCCAAAGGAGAATATAAATAGGGACTCTTAGATTCCTTCCCCCTTATCTACTGTTTCTTATTTTGTCTATTTTAGTTACAGTGTATCTGAGGCACAACTTAATAAAGCCTGATTACACACACATTGACTGATTTTAGTCTTGACCCCCCTTACCCACCCAACCCGTACACTTTTTGATACTTTATTTTATACTGTATAAAACATTTACCAGTTTTTGGAACCCAGTGTTCCGCCGTTGTGTAGTCGTCCTCTTCACTCCATAAGAGGATCACTGGCCCAGTCCCTTGTATAAATTGGTATAGTGCAAAGCAGATAATACATATAATATTCATTTATTTTTAGGAAATGCATTATCCATGTTAAGGGAAACTATGGTTGGAGAAAGTAAGGTGTGGATCAGTGCTTTGGACTTATGGCAAAATCTCCAGGAACCAGTACGGCACATGAATGATGTACAAAATGATCAAATAAAAGCATCAAAGAGGAAGTTGGAAAATGATTCAGCACTGTACACATCAAAACTTTGCAAGAAAGAACATGGTGCTGGTGAGGTCTGCATACTTGATGAACACACAAGCGACACATTTTTGACCCAGTCAGAAAACCAGTGTTTTTTTAACGATGAACAAACTAATAATATCCCCCCAAAAACACTGTTTTCTGCTAAAAGTATGTTTACTTTTCGAGTTTCATGCCGATGTACTGGAGCAATTGCAAAATTATTTACTGCACAGGTAATGGTTTCTTTCAGGGTTGCATGTTTTTATAGTGGTGGTTTTAATGCAGAGTTGTCTTAGAGCAAGCATGTCAAACTCAAAGGACAACACTGGCCAAATAAACAAGTTTTAAGTTTATGTGGGCTGCAAAAAAACGATAACTTCATAGAAACGTAGGTTTATTTTGAAAAGTACTGTATAAAAAAAGTTGCCTAACTGACACTGGACGAAGTAGGGCTTCAAAGTAAACAAAAGAGCAAATTTATTTTAAGGAGATATGTATTTGCATATAACCAATGTTTCCATTCAACAACCTTGACATTAAGAAAAGTTTGGTAATGGGACTGAAATGGTGAACGTTACAAATTACGTTATCTTGTTGATTTTGAAGTTCTATGAGTGTGTTCTTCACTTTGGCTGATATCATCAAACTTGATGATCTCAGCCAATCCAATGCTTTCCCATAGGAAAGCATTGGGTGACTATTGTTTATGTGTGGCAAAAGGCTGCACGACCAATCAGCATCTCCATGTGGAGCGTTCAGCGCCTCCATGCAGACCCAATCTAATACATTGCCCTCTCCCCCCATTCTAATACACTGCCCACAAATCCAATACACTGCCACCCCTCCCTCCAATCTAATACAGTGCCCCTTAATCAAATACACTGCCCCTCCTCCCTCCACTCTAATTGAATACACTGCTCTCCCTCCCCCAATTTAATACACTGCCCCACTCACTCTCCCCCAATTTAATACACTGCTTCCCTTCCTCCCCCAAATTAGTACACTGTCCTTCTTCCCTATTTTACCCAGATGGCCCCCTCCCTCCCCCAATTTAATACACTGGCCCCCTCCCTGAAATTAATACAAGTTAAGTTCCAGCCCGGCTCTTCTCTGCTCAAGCAGGCCAGATGCTCCTCTGGCACTACGTGCAGGAGGGAAAGGGGAGTGGCTGGCCTGCAGAAGCATGCGATCGGCCGTCGGAAGACCAGAATCAGACAGGAAATATCTTTGCAGCCACAGCACAAAGTAGCCCCAGGGCAGGTGGGCCGCAGGTTTAACATGCTTGTATTAGAGTCAAATTTATAACTAATTACAAAGCCAGCTGGTAAATGTAACCATTTCAATGTTTAGCTCCCTAATATTAATATATTTGTAGATTTTAAAAACTTTAGTGTAATAAATGAAAGTGAAAGAGGTGAATATTATATATTATTACTGACCCATGTTGCAGGAAAGCTGACTTATTTGTTTTTTAACTGCAAATTATTACAAGAACTTGGAATTCTAACGATCCAGTGGCATATATAAAGTGTTCACTACTTTCATATCCTACTCTTTATTTAGGTGTGACTATAACTTATTCTGTCATTCAAACTTATAAAAATGATAACTTTAATATAACAAACTCTTCTAATACTCTCTAATTAGACTCTGTTTCAAATAAATCCAAATCCTTAAAGGGATGCTGTAGGCACCGAGAGCACTTCAGCTAATTGAAGTAGTCTGGTTGCGAAGACCCTTTTGCACTTAGTGCTGCAATGTAAACATTGCAGTTCCAGAGAACTGCAATGTTTACAATCCAGCTCTAAGTCTGCCCTCTGTGGCTGTCTACCAGACAGCCTCTAAAGGGCTTCCGGAATCCAAACTGACTTTTGTTCCGTTATCTGACGCTGGAATTCCTCACGGACCTCCAGTGTCAGATTTCCCCATAGGAAAGCATTGAGGAGTGTAGGCGGAGCCTGACCAAGCGCCGAGGGACATCGATCCTGGATTCAGGTAAGGGAGCGGGGCACTCTGGGAGCCTATAGTGCCAGGAAAACGGGTTTGTTTTTCTGGCACTAGAGGATCCCTTTAAGCTACGAGAGAAAAAAAAAATAGCATTAACAAGGAGGGAAACTAAATGGGAGGGAGAATATTTGTGGAGTCTTTCCTAAAATCTAGATTTTTACTTTGTTAAAAACAACTCATTTTGTTTCTGCCGCATGATTGTTAAAAACTAACATATTGCTACATCTGTGACATGAGGATATATATATCCTCATATTACAGTTGTAATCAAAGTTATTCAACCCCCATTGAAAATCAGGTTTATTGTCAAAATGTACAGCGTTTCAGCTGTATGCAATGAACAAATCAAACAAAAGCAACTGAAATAGCTCAACAAAATGAATCCTTAAAGTGGTTTCCCCACAGTCAACTTAAATCACGACTCATAATGACTAAATAGGAGAATTAACTTACCCTGCACTGTGTCGAACCGTCATCCCTCTGTGCGATGTGAACATGCATGAAGGTGCTCCACGCTCTTGTGATGAAGCCGTATGCATGCGTTGCTATAGCGACACTGTATGTAAAAAAAAATAAAAGGGCAAAAATTAAGTGCCCCTAAAAGATTAATCAATAGCAAATAACATTATTTCCAGTTTCATTCAATTCAATTTATATCTGGTGTACGCACAGTAATGTATCTTTAAACTACAATAAATGTGTTTAGAAATCGTTCTGTTTAAATAAGATGCATTGTAACAGCTCTAAAGTACAATTTAGCTGCATAAATTATTAGTATGTCACCTAAAATTTCACGGAATAGCCCTTAACTTAAAATGTTGGGAGGTATGACATTTACCAGTCAGATGAAATACTGCCTACTGCAAAGTGACCACTGTTTTTTTTATGTACTTTAGGAGCTGGGGCGTGTTATTGGAAAAGCTCTTGTAAGACAGTTTGGTTGGAAACCTGATTTGCGGAAGCCAATTTTAGAGGTAGGAAATAAGGGAAAAATATCTTGGCTAGCAATTTTATGGGTATGGCATTGCACAATTGTTAACACTTATTTATTTTTGTTGCAAAATTCTAACCTTGAATAGTAGGTGCTCTACTTGTACTCTCAAGTCCTTTCTTTTCAATAAATGTTGCCTTCACCAATGGAATTGTTGCTACTTCTGTACTATCTGCTTCTGCAAAACAAATTATTGATATGCATATGCACTACTGTGAAAAAGTGCAGGTGTGAAAAATATTGTAACGTAAGAATGCTTTAAAAAATAGAAATGATCACAGATTATTTCAATCAATTTAACAAAATGCAAATCGATATGTGGTGTGACTGCCTTTGCCTTCAAAACAAAATATATTATTATAGATAAACTTGCACACAGTTTTGTATGAAATTTGTCAGGTTGTAACACATCTTGGTGAGCTAAACACGGTTCTTATGTGGATTAAGGTAGCCTCAGTTGCTTCTGTCTTTTCATGTAATATCAGACAGACTCGATGATGTTGATTTCTGGGCTCTGTGGGAGTTGTACCATAATTTCCATGACTCCTTGTTCTTCTTTACTCTGAAGATGGTACTTAATTACTTTGACTGTTTGTTTGGGGTTAGTTTTATGCTCAAGAATTAGTAAATCAGATCCGTCCCTGAGGGTACTGCATGATGGACAAGTGCCTGCCTGTACTACTGTACATTCATTGAGGAGACCATTAATTCTGACAAAATCCCCAATTCTACTAGCAGAACTGCAGACACAAACTTGCAAGGAACTTCCACTATGCTTTACTGAATTCTGTAGATACTCGTTCTTGTACTGCTCTTCAGCAAACTACCTTCTGCTAAAGACAAATATTTCAAATTGTGACTCATTACTCCAGAGCACCTGCTCCAATTTTTTTGCACCTCAGTTCCTGTGTTTTAAGGCCTTGTCTCCATGTCAAAGGTAGACCACTTCTGGCCAGATGTCTAAGGACAGTACATGGGTGTACCAGGATCCTGCTATTTTCTGCTAATACTTAGCTAATTGCACTGCTGGACATCTTCCAGTTATGAAGGAAAGAAAGCATGATGTATTTTTCATCTGCTGCACGAGGGTTCCTTGGCCGACCAATGTGTTAGTGGTCCTCAACAGTGCTTGTTTCTTAGTGTTTCTTTAGAAGAGCGTGGAGTGGGGGGGGGCGGGCCTGACCGCCGAGCAGAGTGGATGCCTGAAGGAACAGCTCCTGCTCTTACTGGCGATTAAAGCATCTAAATCACCGCACAATACCGAGTACACAACTCACGAGGGCCATCAACCCACTGGTGACACCCAGGCAAACCAACGGGTACCAAACATGCCAAACTTGCAGCGAGAAACGCTGGGGTACCTTATGCGGCCTACAAGCGTGGCCGGCGCAGAGGAGGCTGCCGCTTCTCCGACGTTGTCCACGACTGGACTCTCGACAATGGGCCCTCGTTCCCCCCCTTTTGGACCAGTGGGAGTCATCCCGGTCCCAGGGGAACACTCAAGTATCTTGCGGGCACAGAACAAGTGTGAGCTCGCCGCACCAAAGATGGCGGGGGTCACAGGCGGACCTACCCAAACGCTGAACACGCTCACACAGCTGGATGCCATCATTGCAGCCTTCTGGCTCTGCATCGAACAGAGACAGCGGGGTTCTCCACAAGTCCCACAACCTGTCTCACCAGCTGTGCCAAAACCACTTCTGATTCCGCCACCCCGGAGCCCTCTGTATCGCCAAAGGCACCAAAACTCTGCACGCGACACACCACAACTACAAAGGCGCCGGAGGCACCCACACCAGGACAAAAAAGCCAGAGGCAAACACGGCACACCAGTCAACCTCAGGCAGAGGCAAGAGAGGGAAAAAAAGATAATGACGCACCCGCAACCAAGTGCCTACTTACCTCGGCAGCCAAAGCGAGGCCTACAGCAGAAGACCAACCCGCCAGCAACACCAAAGGCCTCAAAATGGCGGCGAGGAGGAACGCTTCCACTGCCCCAACGACAGGCAAGCCAGGCGCCTGAAAACGCAACAGAGCATGTGAACACCCCAATCAGGAAAGCACTGCAAGAGGCCCACATAATGCAGATATTTCCCCAGCTGGGTAAAGGCTGAGGGGAAACCCAGCGGCAGGGAAGGCCCAGCAGAACTTGCTTACATCCCTACCCCACCAGAACGGACGCTTTCCAGTCCCCCTTGCAGCCTCCACAATCTAATCTCTGCAAGACCCAGCACAGGCTTGTGTACCCCTGTATGCCGGACACTTCTCTTCTCCTGTTATTAATTTGCTAATATCTACACCTCCATGAATATCTCACCCTATATACACATCAGACATCCACAATGCCTGCATGTTTCTCCTTTTCTTTAAGACTTAGCGCCCTTATAACAATGCCCTTCCAATCACATAATGCTGTGCTACACACACGGGTCATGTCACCTGACGGCCTTCCACATGCCACTCTCATGTTAATAAGCCTGTCAGCCTGGCACCATCTTGAGATACACAACCTTTATTACACTTTCGTATTATAAGCATGTAACATTAACCACATAGTAACGCCTGACTACTCACTTGCCTACCTAATCTCTTTCACTACCACTCACATGTCTGTTGTTTCCTATGAATGATCCCTCAGTCATGTTTTCACCCAGACGTATGTTAAAGCTTTTACTATACTGCGGTAGTATACAGCAACTCAATCCTAACTCACTTGCATGCTAAACTACAGTGCAGTAACTATTTACTAATGTTAAGCCTGTTATATCGACTTTGTTTATACTTAAAAAATGTGCACGTACTAATGCCACGAATAAGTCTGTATGCATATCTATATGAACGCTGTTGTGGCGTATGGAAATACCATGTACCTACCTGCACAATAAAAATATAAAATTAAAAAAAAAAAGAAGAAGAGCGTGGAGTGCACAACTAGAAACTTCTGCCTAGGAAAGATACAGTATAACTATATTGTGTCTTGTTGCTAAGCACAGTCTTGCCATGGTGTATGACTTTTGAAATTAAAAGGTCTTCAGCAACCTTCATTCTTAGCAGAGTTTGGCTGTCTCTCACCCAGGGCCGGACTGGGGATACAGAGCAGCCAAAAAATATATGCGATCCCCAAAGGTCATTGTGCTATGTAGTTGTGTGTGTGTGTGTGTGTGATAGATAGATATAGATATAGATATAGATATATATATATAGATATAGATATATATATATATATATATATATATATATATATATATAATTTGTTATTGGAATATTTCTTTTTCTAATTCAAAATATTAGTCCTTCCAGGGTAATTAAATTATACAGTAAAGAATACTCACACGCTCACTACAGACATGCTCACTGGTGCGCATACACTCTCCCTACAGACAAGCCCACTGACACACACATGCTCCCTACAGAAGAGCTCACTGCACACACATGCTCACCACAGACAGGCTCAGACCCACCCATGCTCCCTACAGACAAGCTCACTAACACACACACACACACACACACACACGATCCCTACAGACAAGCTCACTGTAACGGATCGACGGGCACCCCGACTGGGTACCTCCGTTGAAGGATGCTCCTAGAGCTTCCTGAGGACTCCAAGCACTGCAGCAGACACCACAACCACTGAACCGGAGAAGCATACGAATGCTCTCAAGCATATGAATGCTGTAAACAGCTGAACAGGAAAAGCATTCAATCAGCTTACACTCCTGGCAATCAGCATACAATCCAATTCCCTCAATAACGAGACGACACTTCGTTTTAAGATCAAAGCAGAACTGACTGTACTGGCACATACAGCCTCTTTTATTCCCAATCCACAAACATAGTACTGCCCACAGGGTTTTACAGAACAACCAATCAATACGTACAATACACATAGACACTCCCACACAAAATCCTCCCCTCTGCCTGTGATATGATTACTGAACACAATGGGTAATATAATTATCACAGACAGAGAAATACAGTTTTATAAAACATATCACAGGGACCCCAAAACATGCAATAACCGCATATAAATATAACCAGGGGATCTGGGTGAACCTCATATCCAAAATTCACCCAGATCCGTTCAGTAGTTTGGAAGATACAGTTTAATGCAGATTCCGCAGAACTTATACAGATTATATACAAAATAATTACTGTATAATGTGTCCCCTGTTGTATAGTTTAAAACTACTGCACAATGTTTTTGTGCACCAAATACCGGCGAGATGGCACCATGTAGAAAAGTCACAACAGTGTCTGTGAGTTAAAATGGCTGCCATCCATTGTTCTCACCATGTGCTTCATCCATTGTTCTCACCATGTGCCTCTGAAACATGAAATGGTGGCCACCCAGTAACTCCACAGTATGTCCCCAGATGGTTCCTAAAGGGCCAGTAGCAGCATAATACAATACAACATGCCCAAATCCTGTATTTAAAGGGTCAAATCTCCCAGGGGCCATAGTCAGCAGGCAGGAGGCGGGCAAACAGGCTTCTCCAATGCCGAGTGGCGAGGTTGGTTCCGCCACACTCACTGACACACATACAAGCTCACACACACAGAAGCTCCCTCACTAGCAGATGCGCACACACACAGAAGCTGACTTACTAGCAGATGTGTGCACACACACACTCATTAGCAGATGCACATACACACAAAGACATCCACACACTCACACAGGCAGGCAGTCTCACACGCACACACACTGACCTGCTTCTTACCTCCACATCCCTGCTGCACGCTAAGCTCTGCCCCACCGCAATATTGGGTTTTCCTTTTTTTTTTATAAACCCGGCAGGCCATGTGTGAGCTGTGTCAGCCGCCTGGGGCCCTGTGCGGCCACACAGTTCGCATATGGCCGGTCGGGATTACAGGAGCCTGATCAATGATGATTGGGGCTGTCAGCCCAGCCCCAGGTGCCGCGGCCCACCGGGAAATTTCCCGGTATCCCGGTGGGCCAGTCCGGCCCTGCTCTCACCCAGATTTATTCCCTTCCCTTCTCTGCTAAACTTTTACCCAGTCTCCATTCCTTCAAAAATAATTGCAAACTCACTTCTTCAGGAAAGTATATCAATTAAACTGTTGGCAAGTTTTCATCCCTTGACACCCTGACACCTCTCCTACAACTGTCAAAAATAACCTACTAAGCCCTCAGTGAATACTTTTCTAGCAACCTATTTAATTACCCCTACTTATACCCTTTGTGTCACTATACCCCACTCCCTCTAGCATGTAAGCTCATTGAGAAAGGCCCTCAACCCCTCTGTTCCTGTGCATCCACTTGTCTTGTTACAATTACGTGTCTGTTAGTCCACCCATTGGCGCTATATAAATAAAATAATAATAATATTAATTTGTATTTCAACCTACAAAATTAATTGATCATCAGCACCTATTTGGTTTATTTATTTAATCATGCACCTTACTATAGTTACTATAAAATCCTTGACTTTGTGGAAGTGTAGCAAGAAAAATTAATGCTGCTTCTTACTTTTGCTAAAAAAAAAAAAAAAAAAAGCCATTTAAAGTGAGCCATGCGGGATTCACTTCAACAAACAAAAGCTACTAAGTTATTAACTATATATTTATTGACTTTGGCAGCCATTATAAACTCACCTTATTCTCCAGCACTTGGTTGATCCATGGTTCTTACTATACTGTTATAACCTCCCTGTGGTCCTCTTTCGTGCCACCTTCTTCTGTGATTAACTTTGCTTAGGGACACTACTTCTAGCAAGGCTGTCCTCTCTGATGACGCAGACATACTGGCTTCACTACCTGCACATTGCCCTTAGTGCATCCCATACCCCACTAGAGTGAGAAACTCTTGGTTGTTGGAGTCACGAGGAGCAGAGAACCACCTTTGTATGGGTTATTTTGGTCTTCCAGTTACTCTGTTCTCTGCCATTTCACTGGCAACAGGTCTATTTCCAAGACATGATCAAAACGTGGAGAAGGGACAATGTTTTTAGAGAGGATTAAATCTATTGCATTTCTGCTAGCATCAGATAGCTAAAATGTAATGCTCTTTAATTCACAATAAATTAGGTTGTACTATGACAAATACACTATTAAATTACAGTTTAAGGAACAGTGCACACACAAAACCAAATTCAGTTTTACATTTTACAAAGAAGTCTCCTATCTTGGCAAACAAATATGGGGGTGTAGCCTTGTTCAATTTAAAACTGTATTTGTTTTTGTTTGTGCGTTGTTCCTTTAACTGTTTTTTGTATAAATTGTGGTCTTTACTGCAGCACCACTATTTAAAAATGCATGTTCTGGGTGTGCCCCCAATTACTATTTTTTTTGTGTAGATATACTTTTTTAAAGGGACACTGTAGGCACTAGAACCACTACTGCATAATGTAGTGGTTCATGTGCGAAGATATTTTATTGTTCAGTCTGCAGGGGAAAACTCTGTCTTTTCTGAGGAACGGCAGTGCTTATATTGCTGCTAAGCACCACCTCTCATGCAGGACCGATGCTTGTCATCGAATTAATGCATAAATGTGTCGAAACTCCTGTACTCTGACGAGTACCTCCACCCAGTCCGCTTCCTAGCAGCTTGTAGGGAGACCCTGGAACGCTTCAGCCCCAGTCACCAAAGCTTGACTGGGGTCCTTGTGGAGCTCTCCTTCCAGGCAGGTATCATCCCCTCTGCCTCATACACTGCAATCCTGCCTCCAAGGATCATCCCTTCTGCCTATTCCTCTGCAGCTTTCCTTCCAGGCAGGTATAGTCCCCTCTGCCTTTTCCGCCGCAGCCCTTCTTCTAGGCTGGTATCCACATCCGCCTGCAATGGTATAAATACACTTGTGGCTCTCAAGCCTCAAAATCTCCTTTGCTTTTTCCCAGGGCTAGAGGAATCCTGCAAAGATGGCCTAAGACTCTGTCACCAGGAATCCATACAGGATACAAGTACCAAAAGGGACTAATATACAAAACTTTATTTTACTTGGGACTAGCCCATATGATCATTACATAAACATTGCTGTGACAACACAATAAAACTACAAACAGTCAAATCATAGCAGGCAACATACATCAACTTATTATAACACAATGACCTATTTAAAAAGGGGTGGGGAAGACAATAATTAACAGAAAATATCTCTCCTGCCTGCAGAATTAGCAATATGTAAATCCACCCGAATATGCAAAATAACTAGCCTTGCTATTCAGTTAGTGCATATTGCTGTTGCTACCAACAGAAGGCACTACACAAGCTCCATAGCCAAAGCAACCTAGTTGGTAGCAATCCTCAGCAGTATAGGAGAGCAGGCAATACATTTAACCCCTTGAGGACCGATGACGATTCTGAACCATCATAACGGTCCTGAACCGTCATAACGGTCTTTGGGTACTTACCTGATTGCCGTCGGTCCCCCGGCAGCGATCAGCGTTTCACCCAGTCCAGGGAGACTGCCGTTTCACCCAGTCCAGACAGTCTCCCCGCGGCATGTCGCTCGATCACATGACTGCAATAGGTGCCTGTGTATCTGCCTGCAGGAGGACTGTCTGTGCTGACAGGCAGTCTCCCTGTCAGTGTAGAATCAGAAAATAAAGTTAAAAAAACTTTTGGTGTAAAAAAAATAATATATATGTGTATATATATATATATAATACACAATATCCAGCGCACTCTCCTATCTACTAAACAGCAACTTCAATGTTGACAGATTTTATTAGTTTTTAAAAGGTTTTTTTTAAAAACACCTTATCTAGGCAAAAAATAATGGGGATTTAGTTACATTATATGATCATACATTGCATAAGCCTGCCACAACGTCAATGTACCCCATCTTTGGCAGGTCCTACTCTCACAGTCTAATGTCTGCTCTTATGAGATTAACCCACTTACTTGGGAAAAAAATTCCATCTGAGGCTCTCTGCAGTACAAGGCTAAATAGGGACCTAAGATGAGGCACCTGTGACAGGGAGGGGTGCAAAACCAAGGAGTTGGCTAGACTCCCAAATATATATATATGGAACATGGGGGGGTGGTTGCACTCACCTGAACATGCTTAAATGGGGTGCTGCTGGGGGCCATATTATACAATACACAATATCCAGCGCACTCTCCTATCTACTAAACAGCAACTTCAATGTTGACAGATTTTATTAGTTTTTAAAAGGTTTTTTTTTAAAAACACCTTATCTAGGCAAAAAATAATGGGGATTTAGTTACATTATATGATCATACATTGCATAAGCCTGCCACAACGTCAATGTACCCCATCTTTGGCAGGTCCTACTCTCACAGTCTAATGTCTGCTCTTATGAGATTAACCACTTACTTGGGAAAAAAATTCCATCTGAGGCTCTCTGCAGTACAAGGCTAAATAGGGACCTAAGATGAGGCACCTGTGACAGGGAGGGGTGCAAAACCAAGGAGTTGGCTAGACTCCCAAATATATATATATGGAACATGGGGGGGTGGTTGCACTCACCTGAACATGCTTAAATGGGGTGCTGCTGGGGGCCATATTATACAATACACAATATCCAGCGCACTCTCCTATCTACTAAACAGCAACTTCAATGTTGACAGATTTTATTAGTTTTTAAAAGGTTTTTTTTAAAAACACCTTATCTAGGCAAAAAATAATGGGGATTTAGTTACATTATATGATCATACATTGCATAAGCCTGCCACAATGGAATTTTGGATGGAATTTTTTCCCAAGTAAGTGGTTAATCTCATAAGAGCAGACATTAGACTGTGAGAGTAGGACCTGCCAAAGATGGGGTACATTGACGTTGTGGCAGGCTTATGCAATGTATGATCATATAATGTAACTAAATCCCCATTATTTTTTGCCTAGATAAGGTGTTTTTAAAAAAAACCTTTTAAAAACTAATAAAATCTGTCAACATTGAAGTTGCTGTTTAGTAGATAGGAGAGTGCGCTGGATATTGTGTATTGTATAATATGGCCCCCAGCAGCACCCCATTTAAGCATGTTCAGGTGAGTGCAACCACCCCCCCATGTTCCATATATATATATATATATATATATATATATATATATATATATATATATATATATATGATATATACAATTCGTTGGAAGTTTTGCACTCCAGCTCTCCTTCCAGTGCCCGGTGCTCAGCTGCACATAAACATAACATCCAAATGAAAGGCTAGCACTCAAGGACTTCAATATCAAAAGTAAAAACTTTTAATCCGGTTTGTCAGATAGTCGACGTTTCAGTCCACCGTTGTGAACTTTCCTCAGGACATAAAAACATATATATGATTAGATACTGATTAGCGCAGCACCGCAATTGTACTGCATGCGCACGGGACGCCAATGATTCCTTATATTGAAACGGATTTGCTGATACTATCAATAATAACTGGATAGTATAACATTCTTGTGTTAGGAATACATATTCCTTATTCTTTATGCTAGAATTTGGCTTTAAAGGAAAACTATAGTGCCAGAAAAAACGAAGTTCTAGTGCCCCGATTTCCCCCCCCCCCCCTATATATAATATGTGTGTGTGTGTATATATATATATATATATATATATATATATATATAATCTTATATATGATTTGTCATTCAAAAGTGTATTTTTATATTAATATATACATATAATTAAATTACACACGTGTGTGCGTGTATGTATATAAATATATATAATAACTATATATATTGCATATGTATTATTATAAAAAATCTAAATTAAAAATAAATAGTAAAAATGAAAAGTTTTTTTAATTTATATATATATATATGTAATTTTATTCTAACTGTATTTTGATATATATATATATATATATATATATCTCAAAATACACTTAGAATGAAATATATAAATAATAAGAAATATACTTATGTCTATATACATAATTACATAAATAATTCACGTAGACTTCAAATATGTATATATATTTAAATTCTACGTGCATATTTATGTAATATTTTTACATCATTGAGTAATTGTATTGATTGCAATTTGGGGGACTTGCCTGACAACCCAGGCCAAACGTCCAGATAATTTAATTTGCTAGCACTAAATTTAACCCTGTAACTATCCAAGACACCCTAAAACCTGTACATGGGGGGTACGGTTTTACTGAGGAGACTTCGCTGAACACAAATATTAGTGTTTCAAAACAGTAAAACCTATCACAGCGATGATATTGTCAGTGAAAGTGACGGTTTTTGCATTTTTCACACACAAACGGCACTTTCACTGATATCATTGTTGTGGTACATTTTACTGTTTTGAAACCCTATATTTGTGTTCGGTGAAGTCTCCCGAGTAAAACACTACCCCAACCACCCCTTGCACAGGTTTTATAGTGTTTTTGAAAGCTACAGGGTCAAATATAAGGCTTGATTTTCAGTTTTTTCACATTGAAATTAGCCAGATTGGTTATGTTGCCTTTGAGAGTGTGGAAGAATTCTCGGGTCAGAGATGATGCAGGGACACTCCAGACACAGGTCGTTGAAGAACAAAGGCTATTTATTGTTTTGCAGCTGAGCACACATTTACAAGATAACATAGAATATATACCACAAATGACATACTCCAGACGTATACAAAAATTACACCCACATTACTATAGTTACTAGGGATGGGCATGGGCAAAACATTTGTTTCGGCTCGGCACTTCCTAAATTTGGGACTAAGGCACTTCGGTAATTGCCTAACCCCTAACCTAACCCTAACTTTCCCCTAACCCCAACACCAGGGTTAGGGTTAGGGTTAAATTCATGTCATCATTCCCTTCATTTTCCCTCCCTCCCCTGTTTTGCCACTTTTCAGAAATCCGAAGCACTTTGGCACTTTCAAAATTCGTCAATTCGGTTTGGTTCGACAATTCCGAAATTCGCCAATTCGGACATTCTGAAACGAATCGCACATGTCTAATAGTTACATCCAATTATTAAACTAAAACGTATCTCTTACATATGTTATCTAATAGTGGGCGTTCCTGACATTCCACACATGCACCCTGGTTCTAGATAGTTGCACAGTAGTTTTAACCATGTGAGTACTGAGCTTTTCTTAAACATCCTGTAGCTTTTACCACAAGAGCATATGGTAGCCCAGGAATGAGAATTACCCCC
Organism: Pelobates fuscus; assembly: GCF_036172605.1. Classification (NCBI taxonomy): domain Eukaryota; kingdom Metazoa; phylum Chordata; class Amphibia; order Anura; family Pelobatidae; genus Pelobates; species Pelobates fuscus. The sequence continues at coordinate 352,439,577 of NC_086318.1, read as the reverse complement.
ATGATGGCATACTATTTGCAAAAGAAAGACAACCAAAGGTATTGCAAATGGGGTATGTTTAGTCTTTTTTAGTAGCCACTTAGTCACAAATACTGGCCAAAGTTAACGTTCATATTTGTTTGTGTGTCAAAAATGCAAAAAACTATTTTGAACGCTAATTTTGCCCAGTGTGGCTACTAAAAAAGACTGGACATACCCCATATTGAATACCCTGGGTTGTCTACTTTAAAAAAAAAAAAAATAATATGTACATGTGAGGTGTAATTCAGAGATTTATGACAGATAACCGTGTTACAGTGTCACTATGGATAAATTAAAAAAAAGATATATTTTGAAACAGCAATGTCCTACTTGTACTTATAGCCCTATAACTTGCAAAAAAGCATGTCAACACTGGGTGCTTTTAAACTTGGGAAAATTTGGAATCTATTTAGCACTTTTTTTCATTAGTTTTTGTAGAGGAGTAAATGATTTTTCAAGTAAAAGTCAAAAAACATGGTTTTGTTTTTTTTCTTCAATTTTTCACCATATTTTATTATATTTTTTAAAGTAAGTTATATGAAATGATACAAATAATGGTATGTAAAGAAATCCCTTCTTGTCCTAAACACAAACACCACGAAAGTGTTAAAACAGCCCTGGTCCCTAATGTACAACATGGCCAGAACAGTCCGGTCCATAACGGGTTAAATGGGAATCTAATTTTCTTATTTGTCAACAGGCAAGCATTCATTTTGTGTCCATATTCATTTATTGGAGTCATGTAGATCCTGCTCTGATTTAAAGTGAATGGAGACACCAAATCATCTCATCCACTTGGCTGTTCTACTAATTTATTGGGTGTTGTTTCCTGTAGTAGGTCCTGTCTTACATAGTTTAGGGACTAATACAAATTGTGTGTTCTCTGTCCTTCAGAAAGTTAATTGATCTGTCTCTCTAACTTGATTAATTCCCATGGGGATGAAATAATTATATTGAGTTGTGAGATAGGAAAAAAAAACGTTTGGATGACCGTTTATCTTGTCTTGACCTTATTAATTTTTAGAAGGTTTAAATAATCCCTTTATTTATCCAACAATGACTTGAAAACATTACATATTGAAGAAGAGTGGAAAAGAAACATAATTGTCAACTGAACAATACACTTAATATACAAAAAAAGAAAACCACAGGAAACCGCAGATCTATCACAGAAAATAGCGGACCTGGAATAGCATCATAAAACCACACTAGATGATAAACAACTGGTTTCAGCCAGGGCAGGCCTAAATTCACACCTCTCCCAAAGGATCGCCTTTCAATTCTGATAGGCACAGAAAACATTTTACGAGTATGGTAACAAAAGCGGTAAGATACTGGCAAAAGCCCTGAGGAAATCCAGGCAGAAAATCTTCATATCAGAAATACAACGGAACCTCTTGAGTCACCCCGAAGTCAATTGCTGAGTAATTCCGGCTGTTCTACGAATCCCTGTACAATCTCCCCAAACACGACACAGACACCAGAGACCCTGACACAAGCAGAACCGCTGCCCAAAAAATGTATCTAACCACACACCTTAAATCCAGGATTCATGCAGACATGATCTGCTGTAATCGGGTCCTCCAGGGAGCAGAAGAGCTGTCCTTGGCTTTGAAATTAGCCAAAAACGAAAAGAGCCCCTGACCTGATGGCTTCACCATCAAATGTTATCAAAACCTACTTCCAAACACTAGCACCTCACCTACTTGGCATGTTCAATGTGATTAAGGATGGTGGGACCCTCGACCCCAATGCGTTAATGGCACACATTGTAGTGTTGCCAGGGGAAGGTAAAGACCCCAGAACGTGCCCAAGCTACAGGCCAATCTCCCTGTTGAACGCCGACCTGAAACTCTTTGCGAAGATTCTAGCACTCCGCATCCAACCCATCCTGCCAAAACTGATTCACGCAGGTCAGTTGGGATTTGTAAAAAAAACAGGGAAGCCAGGGACAACACCACCAACGTAATCAACCTGATACACGCAGCCCAGACAAGATCTACCCCCTCACTCCTGGTATCCACTGACGTGGAGAAGGCGTTTGACAGGGTGGATTGTACCTTCTTGTTTGTGACATTGCAACAACTGTGAATTGGCCCGAACATGAGAGCGTGGATCGAAGTTCAATACAATAAGCCTTAGGCACGAGTCTACGTGAACAGCAAACTGTCCAGCCCGTTTATGATATGAAATGGTTCCCGACAGGGATGCCCTCTCTCGCCCTTGCTGATTTTGCTTAACTTGGAACCCTTTCTACATGCGATTCAGGAGCGATCAGACATCAAAGGCAAAGGAGGCAAGTGGGGAGAAAGCAAGATATCGGCCTATCCTGACGGCTTGCTGTTCACAGTCTGGAACCCGCAATCTTCACTCTTGGCCATCATGCAAGAATTCAACAAATACAGCTCTCTCTCAAACCTGCGAATCAATTACACAAAATCCGAGATATTGCACTTGGGCTGTGACCGCACTTTAATCGCATCCCTGAAGACGCAATTCTCATTTCAATGGTGTAAAGACGCGATCAAATATCTGGGCATATGGCTCACTGCAGCGGAGTGGTCCGGAACACATATCACCTGACTCGGAAGAGTGAATGTTCTTAAAATGAATGTACTACCACACTTCCTATATCTACTACAGACGCTCCCGATCTTTGTCCCCCAGACCTCCTTCACCCAAGTATGTAAGGCTTTTAACAATATGTATGTCAAAACAAGACTGCCAGGATAAAATGACATCCTAATGAAACCCAAACCACTGGGCGGACTGGGTATCTCACTGATCTGGTCAAATATCACCAAATTATAAACCTACAACGCATCGCCGAATGGTCCTTAGCACCAAAGGACAAGCTTTGGATCGCCATAGCTTCTCAACACTGCCACTACATACGCTTCCCTGGCAACCCCCATGAAAGACGTTGAGACCAGACAGGAGCCACCCCACGATAGCTGCCACCCTGGCTATCTGGAAGAGGATATCTGACAAGCTGAACCTTTCGCCACCTATCTCACCCCTCTACCCCATCACTGGCAACCCATCGTTCCGCATCATCAACTCCACACGAACCATGACCAGCCTCAGAATGCCATCACCCTGTAGGCTCCAATATGTGCTAGCCAACGGGAACTTCATCCCACTAACAGAACTATACCCTTCATCCCAGAACAGAACAGATACCCGAACTCCCGAGTCTACTAACACACTTCAGATACCACCAGCTAGTCCGCCTGCTTTAGCAAATCCCGAATCTGCCCTCAGCAGCGCAAACACTTACTACGTTTGAAATCATATGCACCCAATCCGCACCCCCACCACACGCCTGAACTCAACACATTGAAGTCTCAACTACCCTATTTCGTCAGGCATTGGGAGACCTTGGTCACCCCTTGACGCAAGAACAATGGATTAATGCCTTCACAATGACACATAAAACCTCCATCAGCATGAAGTACCAAGAATCTGGATCCAAAATTATATCTCACTGGTACAAAACACCTGAGAAACTTGCCTTCATGCACACCTCGTGTGCGCCGGAGTGCTGGAGATGTGGCAGTTGGCTTGGCAGGCTGTTCCATATCTGGTGAGTCTGCCCCCGGATTCACCCCCTCTGGGGGGAGGTGCACCGTATAGTCTCCACACTAACGGATAACTCGATTGACCTCTTCCCGGAGAGCTATCTGTTCCACCTGACCCCCCTACCGCTGGCTACTTACAAGAAGACAATCACCCCATACCTGATCAATGCAGCGTGCAGCCTGATCCCAATGCATTGGATGAAGACCGCAGCTTCCTCCATGGACGATTGGGTCAATAGAGTTAGAGTATAGAGTAAAAAATGGGTCGCAAGAGAATACTGAGAACGGGCAGCAGCTGAAATAGCCTGCCCTTCGGTCGGTCCCCGCTCAGTTCTCAAGCTGCTCTCCACAGAGTTAGAGTGTATGCGGTCCATTGAGGAACTTATCCTGATTGCAAGAGGTAGACATCAGACATACCAGAAGATCTGTTTTCATTGGCTTTGGTGGCTGACGACCAGATAGGTGTGTCTAAGACCCCACAGGACGAACTACGAGGCGTGGTGGAGTAGGGGCGATGACATTCGCCCACCAACCCACCCCTTATCTCCCACCCCTCTGCTTTTTTTCTTCTCTCTTCTCTCTCTCTCTCTCTCTCTCTCCCACCCCCCACCCCTTTCTCTCTGAGACCCACCGGTACTGCTCTAAACCCAATCCCCACCGCCTGATCCCTAATATACACAGAAGGGAATGAAGTCCACGCTACCATAGACCATAGGTATGCCCCTCCCTTGGGTCACCTCTCAATCTCCCTATCCCACCTCTAGCTGTAGCACTGCCAATGAGCTACCGATGAGCGGTGATGATGAATTGGGGAACACAGACCCACCCTGTATCAGCGCACCTGCTCATAACGATCCCCATGCCAACCTGTCACCAAATATGGGACCTAGGTGTGACAATCAACGAGCATGCTCCTATAGACTCCCATGTAAATCTGGCATTAATTATGTGAAATGTTGTAATGCTACTTTCCTGCCCCCTCAGTACTCACAACACCCAGGATACAGTCAATATTACTCAATCTCGCTTTGCTCACGACCCAGAGATAATAAACCTTGACCTTGACTAAACCACAGTCGTGTAGAAAACACTGCATACTCCCAGAGATACCGGGGTTACTTCCCATTTCCATTCTCACGTTATACTATCCTAGCTTATTTATTCCTCCTACACTCCCTATAGTATACCTGCCAATGAACAACCAACTTCTGTATGCTTGAGTTGATGTTTAGCAACTTATCCAGTATCCAGTGATGCACTATTTCTCATAACTACTGGTATACGGTCATATGTGTTTGCTCTCACCCATAGAGGTCATATAGCCTGAGTATTATCCAAGCTAAGCATAAACTGCTACTTTTACTGTTCTATTTCTGTTTTGCTTTTTGTTTTTACTGCGAGAGCAGATTTAGTGTTATAGTATGATATAATGCCGCTTTACTGGCATGCCTTCGGTGTATTTGCCTTACTTGTATAACTCTATATCATGGTGTGATACCTTTCGGATACTTATACAGTTACAATTATATTGCTTTTTTTAACCCCTTAAGGACCAAACTTCTGGAATAAAAGGGAATCATGACATGTCAAACATGTCATGTGTCCTTAAGGGGTTAATGTATATATCTTTCAAACTAATGCTATTATTGTCCATTACTGTTCATAAGCTTGTACCAACAAACATTTTCTTGAATAAAAAAAAAAGGAAAACCGACCCACTTTAGAATATGATAAATCTTATGCAAAATTACACCACAATTTTTATTTTTTTGATTAAGATCTTCATGGTCAAATATTTTTATTTGCAAATATATCCTTTTATAAAGTGGGGTCCCAGTGCTGTGTACCACTAAGTGTGACACCATATATCAAGTGATAACTGGGGTTCCCCAGTTACCAGCAGGTAAACCGTCTCTGGTGGTAAAATGCATGACAGATGTTTGCCATTAAGAACCCTTAAGGGTGGGACAGCCATGACGGAATAATTCTGACATGCATCACTGAGGGGATCATTCGTACTATTTATAAAGTGACAATGTTATTCACAGTACATATTCCCCTACCCCACATATCGTCAGTCAGTCCCCGATCTCAGTGATACCCACACTTATATACATAAGCATGTATGGGAAAAAATGGCTTTGGTCATCTACATGTGTGGGTACAGGTAAATGCCTATATGCAAATAGGAACGGGGGCATATAGATCTAGGACAGGGGTAGGCAACCTTTTAGCAGCACTGTGCCGATATAGGATTGTGATGTCCCTTAGCGTGCCGATCCTATTTTTTTTAAATTGAGGTGTGTATGCTGCCGTATTCTGCTTGTGTTATTTTTACTGTAATTGCTTTGTATCGTTGTATTTGTGCGTATATGAGCTATTATATTGTATATGTTCAGGAGTACTTTATGGTATCGTGTATGATACCTATGAATTTGGGCTGTGTATGAGGGCTGCTTGTGGAATTGTGTGTGGATGGATATGTCACATTGTGTGTTTGGTAGTGTGTGTATGTGTGGGGGCTGTTTGGGGTATTGTGTGTGTGTGTGTGTGTGGATGGATGGATGGATATGTCACATTGTGTGTTTAGTAGTGTGTGTATGTGAGGGGCTGTTTGGGGTATTGTGTGTGTGTGTGGATGGATATGTCACATTGTGTGTTTGGTAGTGTGTGTATGGGAGGGGCTGTTTGGGGTATTGTGTGTGTGTGTGGATGGATATGTCACATTGTGTGTTTGGTAGTGTGTGTATGTGAGGGGCTGTGTGGGGTATTGTGTGTGTGTGTGGATGGATATGTCACATTGTGTGTTTGGCAGTGTGTGTATGTGTGGGGCATTGTGTGTGTGTGTGTGTATGGATATGTCACATTGTGTGATTGGTAGTGGGTGGGGGCTGTTTTAGGTATTGCATGTGAGAGGCTGCATGTGGGGTTGTGTGCATGTATGTGGATAGTTAGTGGTGTTGCGTTTGTGGGGATTGTGTGTATGTTTGTGTATGGGCTGTTCGTATTATTTGTATGAGGGGAGGGTTTATTGTGCATTTTTGTCTAAATCTAGCAGTGTGGGTGGCTTCCTTGGGTTCCAGTGGGGACCAGGCAGGCCAGGTACAGCTCAAGTATAGGAGATGCAACAGCAGCTGCGTGCTGCTCTATTACAGTGTGGATTCCCATTCACAAGTGCTGGGAGGAAGTGATCTGAGATCACTTCCTCCATGTGCCGCAATGCATAAATTGAGGATTGTCCTTTACCACCTCTTCGTATTAGCAGATATCTGAAGTTTCACTGGGACTCCTGATAGCCAGAGCCTGTTTGGCTCTAGCAGCCCTGAGTGCCGTGCAAAGTCGCCTTGAGTGCCGTGCATGGCACTAGTGCCGTAGGTTGCCTACCCCTGATCTAGGAAAAGGGACACTATAGCTTTAGAAATACAGGTTTGCATTGCTAACACTGCAGTGTTCCTTTAAGAGCTTGATTTTGCGGCATGAAATCTGCAATTATTTATTTGTTAGTTTAGCAAATTAATTTGAATGTGGAGGAAAAAAGACCATAATTCAATAAAAATACTTTTTTTGTTGTTGTTGTTTGTGTGTGTGTGTGTGTGTGTGTGAAAATATTTACATTTATGTGTTTAAATGCTACTTTCATTTACTTCTCACTGTATTTTATCTAATAGGTATTTGTGCATCTCAATGACCTTTATTCAGTGGTGGGATTTCCAATAATGAGGTAATTGATGTTATTCTGTTTGTTTTATTTTCTGTTTATTTAAAAGAACGCTTCAAAATGGATATTGCTTTCAATGTACCTATAAATGTTTAGATACATTCTTGCAACTCTAACTCCAGAGTGTCCATTGAAAATTACATTCTAAGAACCATAACTAGTCCTTCTCATTGGGTAGGGTGCAAGTTTATTTCCAGTGTCTTCATCTGTCCATTTCATTACAGCTACAATATCTTTATGAAAATGTCTGCAGTTCTATGCCCATCCTAACCCTCTATGAGGCCATAAGGGAAACTTTTTTTTTTATTATTATTATTATTATTTATTTTTTATATATATATATTTATTATATCTTCTATACAAGTTCAAATCTTAAAGGGTTACTGTGTTGATTAACGTTTTGCCCCCTTGCCAGGATTCTCTTACACTATCTATCTATCTATCTTACCTCTACACCTTCCAAAAAGGAAGTATAAATGTATAATTTAACCATGCATTCTTCATTATCATTGTTCTTTAGGCAGCCTTTGGCAAATAGAGCATATATTCAGAGTACAGGTCTGCGATCTACAACTGCATGGGCCATGGTGACACTTGCTGAAATCAGTGTAAGTGGAATATATTCTAGGGCATGCAGCTAGTATATTTATTTTAGTATATTTTCTCTCTGTGATGTATACAAAAAAAAAATATATGAAGGTACTAAATAACACCCCTAAGTAGTTTTAAAGGGCTAAGATAAAGAGAGTGCAGGAAATAGTAGTGGAGGAAGAGAAGACTTTATTTAAAGTATGGACCCTGGTTAAATTTCTAACTAGGAAGAATCAGAGTTTGCAGGCTGCTATTTGTTTTTATGCATTGTATGACTATAATCTTGTGAGTGGAATTATAGTTGTACCCAGAACCATTTGTTCACATTTTGCTCTTAGTTGGTTGTCCTCTATTTTCAAAGGTACCATACTGCCACAAGAGTTTCCTTTTTAGGTTAATGGGTAAATGTTCAGCTTTACTGATCAAACACAGGTCTCGTATATCAATTGCCAGTGCAAAAACATGCACAAATACTAGAGTATGCTTTGTGGGTTGGTGAGTCTGCATGTGGGAAGAGTATATAAGAAAAACAGAGAAGAATGGATTGGCGAGAACTGTGGAACACAGCAAAGGGAAATAAAGAGAGGATACATTTATTTGTACGTTTCCTCAAGTCTTCCTTTGCATTGAGGTTATACTAGGGGTTTTAAAATAATATTGTATTATTCTTGTTGACATGCCATTTTGTCTTATCTTACAGGCCAAAACTGTTGTCCTTGATCCTATGTGTGGTGTTGGAACAATATTGTTGGAAGCTGCAAAGGAGTGGCCTGTATGTTAATAAGGGTTTTTATTGACTTAAAATATCAAAAGTTCAATTTGTTGAATATATATTTTGCATAATTAAATTTAATTTTAAGTCCACTGTTAATGTAAATTTGTACTTTTTAAGATTTGCATTAATCTTTCTCTTGATAGGGTTACATATATGAAAACAGACACTCTGTGTTGGGGTGTGTGTGTGTGTATATATATGTATATATATATATATATATATATATATATACACAAAATACAGAATCCAGCGCACTCGCTTATTCACTAAACAATGATTTCAAATCTTAGAGATTGTAATAGTTTAATTTAAAAACACCTCACCTAGGCAAAAAATGATGGGGGTTTAGTTAGCCTCCCAACTACGTCAAAGTACCCCATATTCGGCAGGTCCTATCCTAGTAGCAGCCTAATGCTTGCTCTTATGAGATTAATCCACTTACTTGGGAAATGCTTCCTTACTGGGACTCTCTGCAAGTCAAGGCTAAATAGGGTCCTCCCAATATGTAATCAAGATGGGAGAATCAAGAAGGGGGTGGTTAAAAACCAATCCACTTAATGGGACTCCCTGAAGTGGAGCGCTAAATTTGTACTTACCCCTACACCCAGGGGTATTTAAATCTCAAACGGAGATAAACATGGAACAGAAAATAGGAGAAGATACAATAGTGAAGTATATCAAGGAATAATACACAAATTCTTAAATACAAAAAACAAACTCACAAATATAGAGCCAAGTGAAGGACTCGCACAAATCTCAAGCGTATTGGTGTGCATCAGGAGACACCTTCCCCTTTAACTGGTTTCCTTTCCTTCAGTACTCAGAAAGAGAGAAAATCACAGTGAGAAGCGCGGAAGCGCCTCTAGCTGCTGTCACTGAGACAGCCACTAGAGGCTGGATTAACCCATAGGTAAACATAGCAGTTTCTCTGAAACTGCTATGTTTACAGCAGAAAGGGTTAATCCTAGATGGACCTGGCACCCAGACCACTTCATTAAGCTGAAGTGGTGTGGGTGCCTATAGTGGTCTTTAAGATCCTTTTAACCTTTCCTGGTAAGTTGTATCCTACAATCCACAAACCAGTTTAGTAGCCCTTCTCTGAACTCTTTACAAAGTATCAATATCCTTCTGAAGATATGGTCTCCAGTACTGAATACAATACTCCAAGTGAGGTCTCACCAGTGTTCTGTACAATGGCATGCACATTCCTCTCTTTCTACTGCTAATGCCTCTCCCTATACAACCAACTCTGTTGCTTTCAGTAGTGCAACTTTTAAATTATCCCATTTCTCCTGAACTCCATTTAAACTGCTCAGTCTGATAAGGACTCCGTTACGCATATTCTAATTTTAGAAAAGTCTGTTTTTCTAAAATCTAAAACTTTTGTTTTTGTGTGGTGTGACCACACTGACTGGTGATCACTAGATCCTAAACTTTCACCTACAGTAATATCTCATACTAAATCTCAATTTTTTAACACTAAATCTAGTATGTCCTCCTTACGAGTTGGTTCCTCAGTGACTTGTTTTAGAGACAATCCAAGTTGGGAGTTTAGCATATGTGTGCTCCTGGCACAAGCAGCTGTTTTGGTTTTCCAGTTCACATCCAGAAGATTAGTCACCCATGATAATAACTTTGCCCTTCATTGTCATTTTAGCTATTTCCTCAACTAGTAGATTATCTAACTATTCTATTTGTCCAGGGGGCCTGTAAATCACACTTACACAAGTTACTGTGTGATTTACAAATTCTAACATAACCCAAATGGACTCCATGTTCGTCTCACTAACTTTTGTTAGCTTAGATTTTATGCTATCCTTCACATACAGGGCCACCCCTCCCCCTTTCTTGCCTTCTCTGTCTTTTCTATATAAAGAGTACCCTAGTATTGCTATATCCTGGTAATTCTTCTCATTATACCATGTCTCAGTAACTGCCACTAAATCTACATTCTCAGTTGCCATTATTGACACAAGTTGATGAATCTTATTCCCTAAACCGTGATCATTTGTAGACATGACTCTAAACTTATCATTTTTTAACACACATTTGCTACAGTTACTTTCTGTCCTTACTTTGGGGGTCAATTGGATTGATGTTTTATCACCCTTTTGTCCCCCCTCCTAGTTTAAATACTTTCTAGCAAAACCTCTGAACTGCTCGCTGAGAACATTTGTTCCATTTTCCAAACCATCTTTTTTGTACAGTTAATTTGTATTCCAAATAGAGCTACCATGAGAAACAAAGCCAAATCCTTGCTCCCAACACCACTCACCAAGCCACAAATTAAAGTCCCTAATACACATCCACCTATCGTTCTGAGTGTTATGCACAGGCAGAACTTCAGAGAATGACAGTGTGGACACAACCTGCCGTATATCATTGGCAAGAACACAAAACACTTCCTTTACCTCAGAAACCTCATTATAAGCCAAATCATTTGTCCCAAGATGGACGAGTACATCTAATTCCCCTTCCTGCTCTGCTTGCTTCACAATATTACAAATACGTCTCCTGTCTCTGTGAGCAGTAGCTCCAGGAAGACATCTCACAAAGCCACTATTGTCCAACTCCACACCTCTTAAGATAGAACCCCCAACAACAACTGCTTTCTATGAGGCCTCACCTTGTCCTTTTTGTCATTGGCTGCACTCTTGCTCACCTTAGGCATAGAGGATGATGGTTCCACACACTCTGTGCCTGAGCCTGTCTCCGTAACACCACTATAATCTGATAGTGCAGAAAATGAATGATGTGAAAACACAGACTGTGCAGTATGCCTTTTGTCCACATCTCCAAGTCTACCAGATTCTAGATCAGCCATTCCTAGGACATCCCTGCGGCAGTGGATTTGCAACAGTCCCAGCCTGAGTTTGTTTAACAGATCATTTACAAATCTCAGACTTCAAAAATACAATCTCCTGCTGCAATATAGAGAACTGTCTACAGATTAGACAACATCCAAACCTCCCAAAAGCAATGCGTGAAACAAATGCACAACAACTATTACACTGAACGAAGTCCACCTTCTGTGTACCTCAGACTACCTCCAGTACTTGGCCATATCCATATATGTCCTTTACAATTTTGTGATAGACATGTCCAGGTTGGTCATCACATGAGGGAAGAAACTTGAAGACACGGGTTGGAGAAAGATGTGAGGAATGGAAAACAGAAATGGGGAAGTCAGGGAAAATGATTTGGGTCTTGATTAAATATATGTTTGGATAGTTTTTTGAAATTATTTAACATTTTTTAATAAAATTTTAAAATGACTTTGTTTTTGAAAATTGTTTTATTTTTTGATATGATCTATTTTTGAAAAAAATCTTTTCAAAAGTTTGTCGAAAAATATTAAATCGAGGCCTAGGTTAGCAAAAATTAGAGGACTCAGTGGGTGGAGAAAGACCACAACTAGAGCAAATGTGGTTAATAAAGATGATGGAGAGTGAGGACACCGATATAGATATATATTTATTTAGTTTTGTATACATTATTATAATGAGTGCCCACTGTGCCCAGTGTAGCAAGTGTTTCATAGAAATCTTATTACAAGTTTATTTTTGTACTAATAATTTTTTTTAAATGTCAAGTTTTAAATATGAGATCTACTGTAACACTCATACCATTTTCATTTTATGGTTTTAACTGTATTGTATTTATCATCGTTAGTTTTTATTTTATTTAACAGCATGTACACTTCCTGGGAATGGATATAAATGCCTCACAGTTGAAAAATGCAGTTGATAATGTGAAGGCAGCTGGTGTTGAAGGCTCAGTAGAGTTTCTGAAAGGATCGGTTTTAGGTATGGTACATTGAATTTTATTATGGTATCTATAAATGATAAAAATTGCATAAATTATAATTGAGTCTCTCTCTCTCTCTCCACTAATTGAATGTATAATTTAAAAAAAATAATCTGCAAGTCTTACAATGCAATGTTTGTTAGTGAGGCTTGGTTAGTGATAGGAGATTTTAAAGAATCTAAAATGTTTTTGTTTAATGTATACATTAAATTTGTCATCTAATTTCACTGAATGTTCATTCCTGTGGGATTCCTGATATTTTTTATTGGACTTGATATATCTTCTCATGATCCTTGCTAACTGTAACTCTTTTTCCTTTTGATATTGTTAAATCCAAATGTAATGCACAGTCTTATAACCGTATATCGAAACCTTTCATAAGCCTTTAATGTCCCTTTTTCAAAAATGTGACTTTCAATTAAAGATGCAACTGCAATTACCACAACCCTATTGAAAACATTTTAAAACATTTTTACTAAATATATCATCATTATGCCTCTTGAAGTTTAAACGGCAAAATGTTGGTTGTTAAGATATATGGTAGGCAGTGCACAGGATGTCATGTGACAGTCTCAAGCTAATTAGGTTTGTTGTTAAAATGACTTGAAGCCAGTGACACATTTTTATAAAATCATAAATGAGGCATAATGGAATAAAATGCACTTTATTGAATATTATAAAATAATATTGGAAGCATATTTTACTGTACACCTGTTTTAAAATGAGAGCTGTTGCTCCTCTGCAAATTACCGGTACACCATTTCATAAAGCACTGATAATTACCTTTAACGCGTGTTAACAGTTTTCACGTAATGCCTTTTTCATTTTAAATGGATATTAAAAGATTTAGTAAGTGATATTAAAGTTAAAGGGGCACGCATCATTTGACAATTCTTTTTTTTAACTAAGCAAGCAAACACTAATATACAAAAATATACAAACCAAACTAAAGCAAGAAAATATGTAGGTATGTAATAAACACTTATAAACTTACTATAAACTATTGCATTATCTGCACACATCTCAATTAGGGCAGGGCCGGATTAAGAGCACAGTGGGCCTGGTGCTGACAATTATGATGGGCCTAATTACGGAATCTTATCAAGCAAAAACACTAAAACAGTCATACCTCCCAAGCGTCATGTATCTGATGGAGATGGTGCTGGAGGGAAACTCATAGGATGCAGCTATAAGAAAACACATACTCTATGTAAATCCATAACCCCTAACAGCAGTGTCCAGTGAAGTAGGAAGTCAATGGGCAGGGTAAAAGGGTGTGCCACTGGCGCGAATCACGTGACAAGACCTGCCAAAAGAGGGTGAACATGCCCAAAAAGGGGGCATGTCTGTCCAAAGAATTTGAAGGACAGCCTGGCATGAATGCATGTCAGTCTGCCTGCCAATCCTGCAGGCTGTCCAACTAAGGGCATACTATGCATGCAGCACCTTGAGCTTGACATAAATGCGTCTAATGATGCGCTCACTCCATGCTTTCTAAGGACTGTCCCCTAGCACTCGCTGGTCCACTTGTCTCCTTACCTTCTTACTAGCAGGCAGAAGTTCCTTGTATATACTCTGAGACAGAGAAAAGGTGTATGTAGTGAGTGTAGAAGAAATGGGACATGCCACAGTGTTAGAGAAACCAACGTCTACATTACATAAACTAATTTTAATGTCAGCCAGTCCACACAAGTTTTGTTCCCATACATCCCTCTTAAGCTTCCAAACTTAAAGGGACACTATAGTCACCAGAACAACTACAGCTTATTGTATTTGTTCTGGTAAGTAGAATCATTCCATTCAGGCTTTTTGCAGTAAACACTGTCTTTTCAGAGAAAATAACTCCAGTGGCCGCTCCTTAGATGGCTGCTAGAGGTGCTTCCTGGGGCAGTACTGCCTAGTGTGCAGCACTGCCATTCAGTGTCTCCACCCTCTGCATGCAGACACTAAACTTTTCTCATAGAGATGCATTGATTCAATTTATCTTTATGAGGAGATGCTGATTGGCCAGGGCTATGTTGGACTTGTGCTGGCTCTGCCCCTGATCTGCCTAGTTGACAGTCTCAGCCAATCCTATGGGGAAGTATTGTAATTTGCTCAGACCACCACTTCTGAGCAAGCAGCTGCAGACTTGAATACAAGTAATATTTTAATATATATATATATAATATGATAGGGTCAGAAATACATGATTTAAGCAAAAGTATGTGAAGAGTAGAAAAAAAAAATACCAGCCTTAATCATTTGTATAATTAATTAGTTATACGTGACATCACATGATGTAAATCATAAGGAGTGACATCAGAGAAAATTCTGTAAAATCACCAACAAATTACTCAGTTTGATTCTGCTGTGTAGATGGATTGCTCCCAGTGTCTCCCTGTCTCCCAGTGCCTCAGTCTCGCAAGTCACCCAGTGTCTTAGTGTCCCTATGTATCACAGAGTCAGTTTCCCCATGTCGCCCAGTCCCCTAGTCTCCCAGTGTCTGTGTCCCCATTTCTCCCAGTGTCCCAATGTCTCAGTGTGTCCCCATGTCACTAAGATACTGGGGACACTGAGAGACCTGGGGACACAGAGAGACCCGGGGACACTGGGAGACATGGGGACACAGATATTTAGGGAAACTGGGAGAAATGGGGACACTGAAACATTTGGGGACACTAAGACATGGGAACACAGACACTGGGAGACTAGGGGACACTGACTGGGAGACAGACACTTGGGGACACTGGGAGACATGGGGACAGTTGTGGACATAGACATGGGGACACTGGGACATATAGGGACACTGGGAGACATGGGGACACCAGGCACACTGAGACACTAGGAACACAGACACTGGGAGACTAGGGGACACTGGCTGGGAGACAGAAACTTGGGGAGACATGGGGACAGTTGTGAACATAGACATGGGGACACTGGGACATATAGGGACACTAGGCACACTGAGAGACATGGGACACAGACACTGGGAGACTTGGGGACACTGAGACACTAGGGACACTGGCTGGGGGACATGGGAACATAGTGTCTCCGTGTCCCAATGTCTCAGTGTCTCCCAATGTCTCTATGTCTCACAGCGTCCCCATGTGTCTCAGCATCCCCATGTGTCCCCTAGTGTCTCAGTGTCCCCATGTTTTCCAGTGTCCTCAAGTGTCTGTTACCCCAGGTCTCCCAGTGTCTGTGTCCCCATGTGTCCTAGTGTCTCAGTGTCCCCTAGTGTCTATGCCCCCTAGTGTCTGTGTTCCCATGTGTCCCCTAGTGTCTCAGTGTCCCCATGTTTTCCAGTGTCCCCAAGTGTCTCTGTGTTCCCAGGTCTCCCAGTGTCTGTGTCCCCTAGTGTCTGTGTCCCCTAGTGTCTGTGTCCCCTAGTGTTTCAGTGTCCCCTAATGTCTCAGTGTCCCCATGTGTCCCTGCTGCCTTTCCCCCCATCCCTCACTTACCTTAGCTGTAGAGATGCTGTCTGGACCACGGATCAGTGAGTAGTAGAGAGAGGCAAGGATATGCTGTAACTTCCTATCCCTGCCTCTCTCCACACACAGTGACCCCTACTGGCCGGTGCTGGTATTGCAGAGTAATCTCCATTTATTCTGAGAAAATTACCTGCGTTTGTATTGCCGGTATTACTGCAATACCGGCACGGCCAGGCAGCCTCAAATACCAGCTGTGCCACACCTCCAGTTTTCTATTGGTCTATCACCTAGTGAATTTTCCCTTATAAAAAGTTAAGACAAAGGGAAGAGAGAGTAATGTAAAAGGAAGCAAAGAAGCAAAGAGGTGAGCAGTTGGGGGCAATGCAGAGAAATCCATGACAGATATCCACTCCAGGGCACTCAGAATTTCTTACACACCATCACACATCCATTCAGTTCCTTAGACTACCTACTCATCAGATGAGAATGTCTACTCAACTGGTAATTATACTGGTTTCATTTAATTAATCTAAATTAATTAAAATTTTCTAATAGCATGATATATGACTGGATAAATCACGATCAGATTTTGATATTTAGAAATCTTAGTTAAATAAGAAGTACATAGTTGTAACCATTCCATTCTGCAGATGGAATTAGAATAATGATGTATTTATGTGATCTATCACATGTTAGCATATCGTGATATTTATCCAGGTGTATTGATTTGCTCTAAAATAAGATAATATCTGTTTAGGTAAGTTAAGATTCTGCTTATAGAACATGGTAGATTACTCTTATTGGATGGTTCCAGGAAATGACTAATGAGCTGGTATAAATGTTATTTTATTGAAAATCACATGAGAATAGGTCTTAATTACCTAGGAGGTCTAGCCAGCATTGAAAGGGTTATTCTAACTGTTAGCTAAAGTTTTATGGCCTTAAGCTGCAAGCTCTGTGTGTGTGTGTAAGTTTCACTTTCGTTTCTCTGTGAAGTACCATCATAAATCATTGTCATTAAAATTGGCTGTGTTAGCCAGTGGAATGTATTGCCATTTGTATTGCATACTCATGTTATACTGAATATTCATTGATTATTATCACACATGTTACATATTATTATTTAAATTGTCACAATAAATTGTATCTATTTTTATAACAAATTGTGATTTTATTTATATGGAATATATTTCACTTACACAATAACAATCTTTGGGTTCTGAGAATTGAAATAGTGGGCAATTCTCAACTGTTTACTATTATTATCCCATAAATATCCCCACAATATCATGATTGTATCAACCATATGGTACCTGCAGAAAATTGTGCATGTTAAATGTGTGATTCACTGCATGGCACTATGCTTTAAAAGGCATGTTTATAATTTGTCAACAAAAATTCTAATAAATAAGTAGAACTTTGTTTTCCTGTATTTTAGATCTACCAATATTGTCTGAAAGTATCGATGTGGTAATTTCTGATATCCCATTTGGAAAAAAGTTTGCATCCTCTAAAAACATGAAAGAGCTGCTTCCCGAAATCCTTTGTGAAATGGAGAGGTATGTAAGTGGTATTGAATTTACAAAAACATGCTGTAAATTATTTTTGGTCAATAACGTTTTATTTACTAAACTCTGGGCTTTGAAACTGATTTAGTCTTAATGGAACAGCCCCAAACCCACACATATTTAAAATGCACTGTTTAGTCTATATTTCCTTGGTGATCTAAAAAGCAGCTTATTGAAAAGGGGAATACAAAGGTGTGTGGACTATGTATGTGCAGCTTGTTTTTTTTTTTTATGTATGTGAATATTTTATTTAGCTTCACTCCTGCTTACCTTTTGTAAAACTCTAATGCACTATTTCCTGGCGGTCCAGTGGGCTGCTAGAGTCCATGGTGGTCCGGTGCGCTGCGATAGCGGTCAGTGGCATCTAGGCAATGCTCGCTATCTAGGGAAAGTGCCTGCCATGAGTATGTATAGCACACATTCACAGCAGGTGCACATCTTAGGATCTTGCAATGTCACTGATGACATCACAAGATTGTTTTCTTGTGTATGTGCAGTACAGTTTTCTGTGATCCCTAGAGATAAGACACTGATAGGTTAGATGTGTGTTAACGTATTGGTGGACGTGGAAAGCTTGTAAATATGAAAAAAAAAAAAAGAGAGAGAGCATGGCCAAGGGGAGGTCCGGAGCAGCCTATCCAAGACCAAAGAGGGCATACTGTAAAATATTTTAAATATATGTTAAGAAACACATGCATGATTACATGTCTGACACAAATTTAATACACACCACTAGGCAAAATATGCAGTGAAATATATAATAGGTGGTTGCTCAAAATGTCGTTTATTGACCCTGGATTGCTCCAGTATAATGTGCACTACTTTGTAGTTATCACAATTTTAATTTTAAAATTCTGTGTATGTAGTAAACTAGTATGTAGCCAATTAAATTAGTACTCATCGATCAGTAAAGTATTGCACAAGATGATTGTGTATTTCTGGAACAATAATTCATTGGATTTGTAGTGAATTAGTCCTATTGCATTATTGGTTTTGGATGGAAGGATGGATGCCTCAGTTCTCTCTTATCTGCTTTTACAGAGTTGTCCGCATTGGAGGGATTATTGTGCTACTCCTCAGCCAAAGCCTTCATCATCACCTGAAAGCACACTTTCAGTTCAAAGATGTTAAAAATGGAAGTACTGCCAGAACGGAGAATGATTTGCTTCAAAAAGATAAGAATGAAATGGCATCAAATAAAAAAGATATTGTTATGAAAACAGATTACTTTGAGTCTTTGGTTCCTATAGAGGCCCATCCAGTGAGCCTCGGAGTGACGGAAGCAATAATATTTAAATGCAAAAAGCTATCAAACCCATGACTTTCTAATCTGTTCAAATGACCTGGAATAAATGTATTATGCTTTTAGTCAAATATGCTATTTATCCATTGCCAACAAAATTCTACAGTTAGTGACTGTCCGTGTGTGCCATTTTCATTGTAGTCATATCTCATTGGTGGACTTTACATTTATTTGAACAACACAGGCTGGTGGATTAATACATGATCATGAAATGTCTTCATTTTAGTGGCTGGTGCTTTGGAAACTCAAAATACAATTATTTGTAGGTCACCATATTCCCAAGCTTGGGAACTCACGTGAAGTGTTGTACCTCCAAATGCATTACATTCCTTGAAACAAATAGGGACTATATGTAAATTTGTTCATTCTTTTTGCTCTTTTTTTTATAAATGTATGCGCCAATGTACTTTGTCATATTACTTATCAATGTCATGTCACTATCTGCTTCTGTTTCTTTCCATGCACTACTAAAATAAAGAATTATAAAAGAAAAAAAAAAACCTTATAAAAGCAGCTGCCCACCCATTTTAACACATGCAGAATTCTCTACTATAGGGTTGGCATCCTCAGGGAATGCTAAATTGTATTTACATACAACACTACCAAAAGGATGCCTACCCATTTTGTGCTATATCTTTTTCAACTGCACTCTGTTCACCAAGCACGCACATAGGTAAGACTTATATAGTTTATATTTATATTCATTTTTTTTTTAACCCTCCAGTAGATGCTGCTACTTTAATACAAGCATTAATACTGATGGGGATAGCAACTGGGGATCTTAAATTAATAAGCTTGCACAACTGAGATCATGTGAGATGTTAATTATCCAGAGATTGATTGGGCAAGAGGGACTAACGGCACAGTTAAGGGAAATAGGTTTTTAACCCGATAAACCATAATTTCATGTCTCAATTAGTAAACGGGAACTATAAGACATTACTGTCTGGATCTTTTCATAACTAATAATGTTGACTTATTTTCAAACTTTTAAGTCAGGGAGCACTTATGAAATAGTTACCATAATATGGTATAATTTGAGATTAACAGAAGAATAAAAAATATTATATGGTCTGTACAAAAACACTTAATTTTAAAAATGTTAAATTCAATAGGATAAGGGCATCTTTACAACTAATTGACTGACAGGACATATTCACTGGCAAAACCACAGAGGATAAATGGAAGGTCTTTAAAAGGGTCCATTAAGTGATAAAAGATAAGAAAAGGGCATTCAAAAGATATAAATCAGAGAAGGTCAGTTGCATCCTATAACAAATATAAGCATGCCAATAAGGTTTGCAAAAGAGCTATTTAACCCCTTAAGAAAACATGACATGTGTGACATGTCATGATTCCCTTTTATTCCAGAAGTTTGGTCCTTAAGGGGTTAAACGGGCTAAACTTAAAAATGGAAAGTTCATAGCCAAAGAGAGCAAGACCAACCTCAAAAAGTTTTAGAAGTATGTTAATGCCAGATAGAAAAAAGAGAGGAGGAATCGGTAGTGGAGAACTCCACCACCAATACCTAAGTAGGGTTACAGGAGGTATAAGGGGCTTAACCCCGAATACAATAGGCACAGAAAAAGACAAGTGGAATATGTAACCAACTTGCATAAAGCAGGTGGGAACACAGATCCACTAGGGAATACCTCCTAAATTGGAACATCACATTAAATAGAAAAAACCTTTATTAGAAAAAATATATATAATAACACACCAGAATAATGTGTGAAACAATGAAAACCAACACCTAGTAAAAAACTTTTGGCTGGATCTAATAGTAATCTTAGATAAAGTAGTGTAGTGGGAGCCCGTGATATTGTGAAGTACAATAATAGTACAACTGGAGATAAATCACTGGATATAGCCCATAGGAGCACAGTATAAATAACACGATTACTAAAGAATCAATCAAATGGACAGGGATAGTGTCTCACAGTGGTTGTGGTACCATAGAGAGGAGACAATATTTAGCAAAATGGGGTATAGGTAGAGGCACAGTATCCTAAGGAAGCCTTAACACGTACAGGATCCAATAGCCTATAGTATAAACAGCGCTCTGGTACACAATAGGAGTAAGGAGTAAAGGTAAGCCCATTAATGAGTAACCAGCTGGAGCCCTGAAATACGTAAAATAGGGTAAATAGCCAAGACCTAATACACCCTAAGCTAACTGTTCTCAGGAAACCACTACTAGCTGCTGCTTCGAGGCAGCCTAAAAAAAATCCCTCCCAATTGAATAGTAAGACGCCTGGATAGCGTCGAACACAGCCCAAGTTTAAGTAAAAATCAAAGTAGAATTTAAATAGAAATCATAGCGTCGGCTATTTCGCTCGACGCGTGTTTCGGCGTGTAACAAACGCCTTTGTCAAGAGCAGCTGGCATACTCACAGGGGGCCGCTTATATAGGGGTGAGTGGCCGCCCATATGTGTAAAACCGCCAATAGGATTGCTAGATTGACGGAGATTGACGCGTGCGTCTTCCGGGTAATTAACCAATCATAGGCGGTGACGTTCCAATTTAGGAGGTATTCCCTAGTGGATCTGTGTTCCCACCTGCTTTATGCAAGTTGGTTACATATTCCACTTGTCTTTTTCTGTGCTTAATGCCAGATAGGTTAAGAGTGATAGTGTTGCTCCATTGGAAAGTCAGATGTGTGAGTTAATAAAGGAGGACCAGGACAAAGCATACATTCTAAATAATTGTTTTTTTACATATATAGACAAAACAAAATCTATGGCTGTAGATTTGAAAATCCCAGTTACAAGCCTTGCAGCAAACGAGTGATTGGTTAAGAAAGGATTAAGTGCTTCAGAAATGAAAGCACATTAATGTAAACAAAGCCCATGTATAGTATTCACCTACATGTGTTTAGGGAGCTTAGTGTAGAAATATCCATAACACTGTTTTAATTTTTGATGATTCTTTTCTTTCATGAATTGTACCAGAAAATTAGAGAAAACAGATGTGGTCTCTGTATTTAAAAAGACTTCAAAAGCTCAACCCATAAACTACAGACCCGTGAGCTTAACATCTGTGGTTGGAAATTATTTGGAGGGCTATTAAGTATTAGTATTCAAGAATTAATTTTGAACAAAAATATAATTTGCAGGAATCAACATGGTTTTATGAAAGATAAGTCATGCCAAACTAACTTAATTGCATTCTCTGAAGAAGTTGGTAGAAATATAGTTTAGGGTAGACATGTGCAATTCGTTTCGTACCGAATGCAAATTCAGATGATTTTCGGACATTCGAATGCTTCCAAATGTCTGAAGTGCCGATGTGCAGATTTTCGGAATGCTGAACCGAAGTGCCGAATTTCTAAATGCCAAACCAAATTGCCGAAGTACTTCGGATTTCTGAAACGTGGAAAAACGGGAGAGGGTTGGGGTTAGGGGTTGGGGTAGGGTTAGTGGTTGGAGTAGAGGTAGGGCTAGGTTTAGGGGTAGGGTTAAGGGTTGGGGTAGGGTTGCCCTACCCCTAACCCTACTCCAACCCCTACCCCTTACTCTAACCCTACTCCTAAACCAACCCTAACCCTACCTCTAATCCAAGCCCTACCCTAACCCTAAACCAACCCTAACCGTACACTTACTGGAAGTCCTGAAGTGCCGAAAGTTCCGAAGTGTCAAGTACCGAATTTCGGAATGCCAAACCGAACCGAATATTTTTCACATGCACATCCCTAGTTTAGGGTGTTCCAATAGATGTGATCTACTTGGATTTTATTCAGTTCCACACAAGAGGTTACTAGGAAACCTGAAATAGGGTGGTTTAGACAAATGAATCCTGTTTTTGGATTGAACAATGGCTTACAGATAGAGTGCACAGAATAGTTGTAAATGTAACATTTTCAAATTCAAAATATAGTTTTGCCCTTTTACAAATCAATGCTAAGACCCACCTTGAATATGTGGTGCAGTGTTGGGCTTAAATTTTAAAGAAGGTGTAACGGAACTCCCCGTACTCCAACCGAGTACCTTCCGTTGATGGACGCTTCCTAGCCTGCGCCGAGGACCACAAGCACCGCCCCTGACACCACAGCCACTGCAGGCTCCACAACCTTAACTGGAGTCTCGCCGTCTTCTGTCCACCCTGGATCAGATTCTGTCCTCCTGGACCGTGTGGGGAAGACCTCTCCTCCAGGAGAGCGTATCAGGAACAAGCTCCTAAAAGAGCTAAGTGATTAAAGCTCAAGGGAGTATGCAGAGCATAGCAATCCCCAGTGTGAGTATAACTGTCCCCTCCAATCACTAGACAAGACTACGTGTTGAGGGTCAAGAAGAACTGTCTGTACTGGCACATACAGCCTTTTTTATTCACATTCTATAAAACAGTACTGCCCACAGGGTTTTGAAGAACAGCCAATCAACACATTACAACACAGCTAACACTCCCATTCATTACTTTAGAAATCCTCCCCTCTGCCTGTGATACAATTATCTCAACACAATAGACTAACTTAATTATCACAGGCAGGAAAATACAGTATTATAAAACATATCACAGGGACCCCATAACATGCAATAACCCCATAAAAAATATATCCCAAATTCACCCAGATCCGTTCAGTAGTTTGGAAGATACGGTTTAATGCAGATTCCGCAGAACATATAAAGGCTATATGAAAAATAATTACTGTTAAATGTGTCCCCTGTGCTGTGGTTTAAAACTACTGAACGATTTCTTTGTGCACTAAATACCGGCGAGATGGCACCGGTAGAAAAGTCAAAACAGTGTCTGTGAGTTAAAATGGCCGCCATCCATTGTTCTCACCATGTGCTTCATCCATTGTTCTCACCATGTGCCTCTGATACATGAAATGGTGGCCACCCAGTAACTCCACAGTTTGTCTGGTAGTCTATCCAGCCGAACCAACAGATGAAACACATGGGGAACAGTGCAACAAATGAAGGGAATCATAAAAAATATGGACAATAGTCATATTTGTGCACAATCTCCAGTTTTGCCACAGGGCACAAATAGTGTTTTCAAATGCCATATATCCCAGGGCCATAGTCAGAAGGTAGGAGGCGGGCAAGCAGCCCCCTCCAAGAACACGTGGCGAGGTCTGTTCCACCACAGAAGTATATTGTAAGGGCAAGTGCAGAGGCGAGCTACAAAACTAGCAATGTTAAAAATAGTTTTTAAAAAATTTAAATTGTTTTCTTTAGAAAAAAGGTGCCTCAGAGGTTAATATGATAGCACTACACAAATATATACAGGGTCAGTACAAACCGCTATGTGCTTAACTGTTCATTACCAGTAATATACTGTAACGGACCGTTTCAGCAGACAAGGGGTTAAAATCCGTTTAGGCGATATGCCCCTTTCTGAGAGACAGGCACAGCTACTGCAGAACACCCAACTCCAGAACTGGATACAAAATAGCACTCCAAACTGGAACCTCACGAATAGCTGCTAGCAGACGAACAGGAAAAGCAGACATCAGCTTACACTCCTAGCAATCGATCTCCAACAGCATACAGTGAATCCCCCCAAGAACGAGACAAGGCTCCGTGTTGAAGGTCAAGCAGTGGTCTGAGGTGCTGGGGCACCCAGCCTGGTTTTTATTACATGAGTACACATACAGGCCACACCCAGGGGGAGGCATAAAATAACCAATAGTATCATGGGTGCAACCCACACATCCCCTCCCCTTAGTGTGACACATAATCCCATTATACATACAGTAAAAATACAGTTTCCACACATACTCTGTAACTTTAAAACCATACATCACATTCACATAAAAATACATATCCTCAATCAATCCATTCAGGGGAACAACATATTAAAAAATGGCATGAATCAGACCAGGGGTTCAAAAGTTAGTAAAAGTATCTTTTGTTCCCCCTGGCTGGCAGAAAAAAACATCCCCACAATGCATCCTGGTTTCCTCCCTTCTGCCCTGGAGATAATTGGAGAAGTAATCCAATTATCCAGGACTAGAGGCAGACTCCATTAACCACATGGTTGCAAAACGACATAAAACACTTTAAAATACATAAAGTCACATTTTACACATAACACACAGACATTTCACATATCCCCAGATAGCTCAGGTCTGAGTGCACATTATTAGGTGAATGGCACTCAGACCAACCGAATACAGTTTAATCGCCATAGAGCCAAAGTCTTTAATCACACGAATAGGCTCCATGGCATAGCTATCTGGGTTACCACAGCTCACACAGGGCAAGTACCAAATGACCCCACTGTATTTAAAGGGCCAGAATGAGTGACATACACTCTGGTATGGCCGAATACTGTTTTTAAAGGGCCCAGTCTCCCAGGGCCATAGTCCAAAGGCAGCAGGCGGGCAGCCAGGCTTCTCCAATGCAATGTGGCGAGATTGCTCTCGTCACATCTCTCCCCTTTTCCAAACAGACTAACAGGGTATCTGACCTCCTGCCGGTCAGTGCCCTTGTTAGTCCAGCAGCCCACCCACAAAACAGAAACAGCAGTACAGCCCACCCACAATAACTGGTTACTACACCTGGGTAGAGGAGAAATTTGTCCATGTCCAGGTGCCTCACCATGGCTGTGTGGGGGACTGGTAGGCTGCCTTGGTGGGTTGCTGAGTGGGCAGAGACCAGCGGTACTCTGCCCTGATGCCAGCACTACCACAGGAGTAGTCTGGTTGAAGCCTGGTTGCTGGAGACCGACTGTCTCCCCTTTAGCTGCACTGCTCTGCTGCTGGAGACCGACTGTCTCCCCTTTAGTTACACAGCCCTGTCGTGGGGGGGCAGGACCGACCATCCCTACCCCCTGTGTGGTAAGTGCAGAGACCACGGTCCCATCTGCACCGGTGGGGGGCTTACAGTCTCCCCCTGGTACCTTAAGCTGCCGCTGGGGAGGGGGGGTAACAGGCTCCTCTCCCAATAGAACACTCTGCCGCTGGGGAAAGGAGACTGGGCTCTCTATTCCCTGCACATCAATGATCCGCCGCTGGGGAGAGGTGGTAGCAAGCTCCTCTCCCATACATACTTTCCGCCTTTGTGGAGGGAGACCGACTGTCTCTCCTCCCAATACAGTGTCCTGCTGCTGGGGAAAGGAGACTGGGCTCTCTATTCCCTGCTGGACACTCTGCCGCTGGGGAAAGGAGACTGGGCTCTCTATTCCCAAAAAATCACGCTGCTGCTGGGGGCTAGGACCAACTACCTCTGCCCCCTGTAACTCAGCCTGCCGCTGGGGAATGGAGACTGGGCTCCCAATTCCCTGCAGGACCGGTGGAGAGACCTCGGTCCCATCTCTACCGGCCACCTGGGGTTCTTCCCAGTAAATCTCCACAATATCTTCCCAGCGGAATGGGTCTGGATCTGGGTCTGTCACTTTACTGTCCTGCTGAGCCTTCCCAATGGAGTGGAAGAGATCTCGGTAGTCCTGCTCCAGTTCCCACTCCATGGTTGCTAGGTGAAGCAGGTCTTGCCCTACCTCATGGGGGTCATCCCAGTCATGCCTAGCCTCCCTTGTGTAGAAAATATCCTGAAGTCTGGTCTGTGCAGGGCTCCCGAAGTCCGTCTCTGCAAAGGACTCCCATAACAAGCCAGGACCATCAAACTCCTCTCCCTCTGGCTTGTCATGCTCGGCTGTCCAGGGTATATACTGTGCCATATACCACCAGAGTGCCTGGTAGGCATCTTCCAGCCAAATCTCCTGCCATACTCGGAACTCCAATTCCTTCACCCATTCCTCCAGGGGCTGCTCTCCCAGGAAGGGCATCCGCAGGGCCACTTGCTTCTGCAACCGCTGCTCTTCACTGGGGAGACTCTCACCCCGCTGGTATTGTACATCCAGGGCCTGGTACCAGATGCTTTTCTTTAATGCATCCCGGCGATCCAGGTCCTCCTCCTCGTATAACACTGCTGGTTCCATTCTGTTGCTTTTAGAGTCGCTGTACTGGGACATGCGTTGCCCCACTTGTAAATCCAAAGAAATGGTGTTTCCTGTAGCTGTCCTTCTGGCTGTAGGAACGATCCCGCCGCTTGCCACCAATTGTAACGGACCGTTTCAGCAGACAAGGGGTTAAAATCCGTTTAGGTGATATGCCCCTTTCTGAGAGACAGGCACAGCTACTGCAGAACACCCAACTCCAGAACTGGATACAAAATAGCACTCCAAACTGGAACCTCACGAATAGCTGCTAGCAGACGAACAGGAAAAGCAGACATCAGCTTACACTCCTAGCAATCGATCTCCAACAGCATACAGTGAATCCCCCCAAGAACGAGACAAGGCTCCGTGTTGAGGGTCAAGCAGTGGTCTGAGGTGCTGGGGCACTCAGCCTGGTTTTTATTACATGAGTACACATACAGGCCACACCTAGGGGGAGGCATAAAATAACCAATAGTATCATGGGTGCAACCCACACATCCCCTCCCCTTAGTGTGATACATAATCCCATTATACATACAGTAAAAATACAGTTTCCACACATACTCTGTAACTTTAAAACCATACATCACATTCACATAAAAATACATATCCTCAATCAATCCATTCAGGGGAACAACATATTAAAAAATGGCATGAATCAGACCAGGGGTTCAAAAGTTAGTAAAAGTATCTTTTGTTCCCCCTGGCTGGCAGAAAAAAACATCCCCACAATGCATCCTGGTTTCCTCCCTTCTGCCCTGGAGATAATTGGAGAAGTAATCCAATTATCCAGGACTAGAGGCAGACTCCATTAACCACATGGTTGCAAAACGACATAAAACACTTTAAAATACATAAAGTCACATTTTACACATAACACACAGACATTTCACATATCCCCAGATAGCTCAGGTCTGAGTGCACATTATTAGGTGAATGGCACTCAGACCAACCGAATACAGTTTAATCGCCATAGAGCCAAAGTCTTTAATCACACGAATAGGCTCCATGGCATAGCTATCTGGGTTACCACAGCTCACACAGGGCAAGTACCAAATGACCCCACTGTATTTAAAGGGCCAGAATGAGTGACATACACTCTGGTATGGCCGAATACTGTTTTTAAAGGGCCCAATCTCCCAGGGCCATAGTCCAAAGGCAGCAGGCGGGCAGCCAGGCTTCTCCAATGCAATGTGGCGAGATTGCTCTCGTCACATATACAATAGACAAGAGGCCACTCATTGAGACTGAGACAGAAGTAGAAAGGTATGTAAACAGGTTATTGATCGAAGGAGAAATCTGATGGTAATTATGGAAGACATTTTTCCTGTCTTTGGGGCAAAATTGGAAATGGCTACAAATTCTTTTGGATCAACAGCATAAAATAATGGACTTCACGGTTGTACTTGATAGACTTCAGTCTTTTTTTCAACCTAGACAACTGTGTGTAACCTTTTTTTTCACAATAATGATCTTCAAAGGGACACTATAGTCACCAGAACAACTACAGCTTATTACATTTATTCTGGTGAGTAGAATCATTCCCTTCATACTTGTTGTCAGAGAAAACGCCATGTTTACATTACAGCCTAATGATAACTGCACTGGCCACTCCTCAGATGGCAGCTAGAGGTGCTTCCTGTGACAGTGCTGCACAGTAAGCATTGATTCAATTAATCTCTATGTGGAGATGCTGACTGACCAGGGCTGTGTTTGACTTGTGTTGGCTCTGCCCCTTGACAGTCTCATCCAATCCTATGGGGAAGCATTGTGTTTGGCTCAGACCACCACTTCTGATGATGTCAGCAGACAGCATGTGTTTTAGAGGCAGATGGGGCAGAGCCAGCAGCTGCAGACTTGAATGCAAGTAAGATTTTACTATATTTAGGGAGGAAATTGGGATCCAGGGGTAACTAAATTGTAGTTTTAACACTATAGGGTCAGGAATACATGTTTGCGTTTCTGACTCTGTAGTGTTCCTTTAACCCCTTAAGGACACATGACATGTGTGACATATAATGATTACCTTTTATTCCAGAAGTTTGGTCCTTAAGGGGTTAAACAAAGACATATGTTTTTGTTTTAGTAGATGTTTTTTGGTGTTCTTTATATAGCAAGGTTGCATCAGTAATGCACAATTCTCAAATGCTTTTATTCAAAGTATTTAATCTTGTTGCAGTAGTTATTGTATCATCATGACATTGCTTATTTGTACTCTTGTGCGACGTAAGGTCAGTCATGTCATTTCTTATACACATTCAACTTTCCTTTGAATAAGACTAAAACTGCAGGCACTGACTTTTCACTCACTGATGTCAAATTAAGTATGATGGATTCTTGAATGTTCTCACAGGCTTTAATCAAGAAGGCTCATACCTCCTGAACAAATATCAAAAGGCAAATTGCATTCTGTGTCTTGTGTTAAACATATATTTTATGTTAGACCTCTTTAAGAATATAACATCAAAACGTAATGGTAAGTGCTCCTTCAACTGAATTCAAAGTTGCATTTTTAATTTTTTTTTTAAATAAATTTCATTGTAAATAGCAATGTCAAAAAGAGAGCTCTCCACTTTTTTTTTGGACTAAAGCACATTTCAGTGACAGAAAGATTTGTAATGACTTCATATTAAAGCACACTATTTGAAAACCATATGGCTAATTACAAGAATTAGGAATCTCCACATGCAGCACATTTTTGAACACATATTTGTGTGTACATGTGCACACACACACACACACATATATATATATATACACAGAGGCGGCTCTCTTATTAGGGCAGACTGTGTCGGGTCCTCGGTCAGTGATTGAGGACCCGACACCAAGAGAGGACCCGGTGGCTTGCTCAGTATGCCACCGGATGTGAGGCGCCTCAAGTCTGCCCGGCCGGAGAGCGCCTGTGGCCGCTGGTCTGCAGCTCAGCAGCGTGCAGAGCTGCCGACCATGTGTCTTGTGAGATCTGGTCAATCAGAGCGTTTCTGCGGGTTATCACGACAATAGTTTGACCGGATATTTCAAGATACATGGTCTGCAGTTCTTCACACTGCAGAGCTGCTGACCGATTATCCTGGCCACTGGACATCAAGGAGCCCACCGGACCACCACTGAGCCCACTAGACCACCATTGGCTTAAGGATAGAACATTGGAACATTGGCTTAAGGATTGAGTACAACGAGTTGTCATTAATGGTTAATTTTCAGACTGGACAAACATGGTAAGTGGTGTCCCTCAGGGTTCTGTTTTGGGACCGCTTCTTTTCAACATATTTATAAATGATCTTGAAATAGGCATTGAAAGCCATGTATCAGTGTTTGCAGATGACACAAAACTTTGTAAAGTAATAAAATGTGAGCAGGATATTGCTTTGCTGCAGAGGGATTTGGATAGATTGGGGGACTGGGCACTAAAATGGCAGATGAAATTTAACGTAGAGAAAGGCAAAGTTATGCACTTCGGGGTCAAGATTGCACAAGCAACTTACACCCTAAATGGTAGTGAATAAGAGATAACCACACACAAGAAGGATTTGGGAATTTTTACAGACAACAAATTAGGCAGCAATATGCAATGTCAATCTGCAGTTGTTAAGGCCAGTAACGTTTTGTCATGTATAAATAGGGGCATAAATTCTAGGGATGAAAATATAATTATGCCTCTTTATGAATCGCTGGTAAGACCACACCTTGAATATGCTGTGCAATTTTGGGCACCTGTTCTAAAGAAATATATCATGGCACTAGAAAAAGTGCAGAGACAAGCTACATAATTGATAAAAGGAATGAAGTATTTTAGTTACGAAGAAAGGTTAAAAAATTTACATCTCTTTAGTTTGGAAAAAATGGTGCCTCAGAGGGGATATGATTACATTATACAAACATATTCGGGGCCATTACAAACTATTATCTGGAAATCTATTCATAAACAGGGCTATACATAGGACACGAGGTCACGCATTTAGGTTGGAAGAAAGGAGATTTAATCTAAGGCAAAGAAAAGTTGTTTTTTACAGTAAGAGCAATAGGGATATGGAATTCTCTGCCTGAAGAGGTGGTTTTGTCAGAGTCCACACAGATGTTTAAACTGCAATTGGATAAATACTTGCAAAAACATAACATACAGAGATATAATTTCTAATTAGTGGGGTAATAGCTGCTTGATCCAAGGAGACATCTGACTGCTATTTTGGGGTCAAGAAATAATTTTTCCTAGTTTGTTGCAAAATTGGAAGAGCTTCAGTCTCATTTTTTTGTCTTCTTTTTGATCAACAGCAATAACATATGCGAGGAAGGCTGAACTTGATGGACGCAAGACTCTTTTCAGCTATGTAACTATATAACCAGGGAGAGAAAGATGGTATTTGTCAACCCCATCCCCACAGTATTACCCTATCCCTCCCAGTATCCCCCCTCTATTACACTATCACCCCCTCCCTCCCTCACTCACACCTTCACAGCCTTCCTCCCTGTATCCAACTCCCACAGTATTACCCTCCTTCTCTTCCAGTATCCCCCTTCACAGTATTACCCTCTCCTCCCCAGTAACGCCCCATAGTATTACCTACTCCCTTACATTATTCCAGCCTCACAGTATTACCTCTCTCCCTCCCAGTATCCCACCCCCACCGTATTACCCCTCTACGGTATCACCCCATCTCTTTCACACCATCACCCCCTCTTACATACCATCTCCCTTCCCCACAGTATTACCCCCTCCCTCAAAGTATTACCCCCTCCCACACAGGGCCGGCCTTAGGTGTGTGCGAGCTGAGCTGGTCCATGGCGCCCTGTGGCCGACACAGCTCACACATGGCCGGAGTGCAAGGGAGCTAAAACAGGTACCCGGGTGGAGGATTAATTATTCTCCACCCGGGTCTATAAAAAAAAAAGAAATCAGAGGGGGTGGGGCTTACCAAGCGATGGTGCGGGGCTTATCGCGAGGAGGAGGCGGGGCTAATACCTCCCAAAGCCCCTGCTGCACAGTCCCTGCTTCCCCATCAGCCAACTGCATCCACTGGAAAGAGGTAAGTGTGTGTGTGACTGTCTGTCTGTGTGACTGCCTGTTTGTGTGACTGCCTGTGTGTGACTGCCTGCCTGTGTGTGACTGCCTGCCTGTGTGTGACTGTCTGTCTGTGTGACTGTCTGTCTGTGTGACTGTCTGTCTGTGTGACTGTCTGTCTGTGTGACTACCTGTCTGTGTGACTACCTGTCTGTGTGACTACCTGTCTGTGTGACTACCTGTCTGTGTGACTGCCTGCCTGCCTGTGTGACTGCCTGCCTATGTGTGTGTGACTGCCTGTGTGTGCGACTGCCTGTGTGTGCGACTGTCTGTCTGTGTGACTGTGTGTGTGTGTGTGTGACTGCCTGCCTCTGTGTGTGACTGCCTGCCTGTGTGTGTGACTGCCTGCCTGTGTGTGTGACTGCCTGCCTGTGTGTGTGACTGCCTGTGTGTGTGTAGGTGACTGCGTGTTTGTGACTGTCTGTCTGTCTGTCTGACTGCCTGTGTGTGTGACTGCCTGTGTGTGTGTGTGTCTCCCTGTGACTGCCTGTGTGTGTCTCCGTGTGTGTGTGACTGCCTGTGTGTGTGTGTGACTGCCTGCCTGTGTGACTGTCTGCCAGCCTGCCTGTGTGTGTGACTGCCTGTGTGTGTGTATAACTGTCTGTCTATGTGTGTGTGTCTGCCTGTGTGTGTGTGTGTGACTGTCTGTCTGTGTGTCACTGTAGCTGTGCCATTGTGTGTGCCTGTATGTGTGACTGCCTTTAACTGAGTGTGTGTGTGTGTGTGTGCGTACATGCCTGTAACCGAGTTTCCCCCACCCCTTCCTGTCAAGGCCGCACTTTGACTCACAGACGCTCACTCACTGAAAGACGCACACTTACTGACAGACACACACTCATATACACTGACAAACAATGACATACACACACACTATTACTTGGACACACACTGACAGATGCACACTCTCACTGACAGATGCACGCACTCACTGAAAGACGCACGCCCCCACTGACCAACACATACACACTCACTGACTGACACATACACACTCACTGACCACACTCATTCACTTAGACATACACACTCACAGACACACACACAGACATTTCCACTAGCACTCACAAACTAATATTTTTTTAATTTTATTTTAATTCCACCCAGCCTCCCTGGGAGAGCTGGAGTGGATTTCTTACCTGCAGTCCAGTGTGGCTGCTGGGCGGGCAGGCAGAGGGCGCACAGGCTGAGTAGGCGGCGCTTAGTGATGCCGGGAGCCGGACTGACGTCATATTCCGGCTCCCTGCTTCATTAAGCGGCGCAGAGGGAGCTGAGCAAGAAGAGCTCAGGTGATTATGCTCCTTCACTGCCAGCCTCGGGGGGGCTCAAAAGTGGCCAACTGGCCAGCTCTTGAGCCCCCCAGGACGCGAGGCAAGCAAGCCTGGGGGTTTGGAGGCGGCTTTTTTTGCCGCCCCCTGCAAAGTGCCGCCCCCTGCAAATGCCTTGTTTGCCTCGCAATACACAAGTCCCTGGTGCCTGTGTGTGTTACTGTATTCAGGCAACTTGGTGGGAGTTGGGGGGGGGGGGCTGTGAAGACTTTTTGCCTAAGCCTAATTGCCTAAGGCCGGCCCTGCTTCCACACATCATCACCCACCTCCCTCACACTAAGACCCACCTCCATCACACTGTCACCCCCGTCCCACACAGTATCACCCACTGTCCCTTACAGGCTCACCCACTGTCCTTCATAGGGTCACCCCCTCACACACACTGTCACCCTGCCTCACACAGTCACCCTCCAAAATGTAGTGTCACTATACTCTCACACACTGTCAGCCTCCCCACACACTGTCACATTCCCACACATTATTACCACTCACACACTGTCATCCCCCACACTTTCAGCTCCTTCATGTATCCACACTAATTTAGCCACTTCTAATCCTGTCACATTCGCACCTGTCCTCGCTCTGCCACACTCACCCTGCCAAATTAATCCCCCTAATTCTAACACATTCACCTTCTTTCACTCTGTCACACTTCCCCCCAACCCTGCCACACTTATCCTGTCACATTAATTCCTTTACACCTGTCACACTCTGCCACACTCATCCTGTCACATTAACCCCCATTTAATCCTGTCACAATCTTTCCTCCAACCATGCCACATTCACCCTTCACACCAACCCTGTGATACTCACACTCCCCAACTATGCCACACTTACTCTGTCACATTAACCCCTCCAATCCTGGCACACTTGTCCCCCCTACCAAGCCACTATTGCCCTGACACACTTACCTCCACTTGCCCGTCACACTCTCTCATCAAACCATGTCATACTCGCCCTCCCTCATTCTCTCTCTCACCCCCCCCAACCTGTCCCATTTACATCCTTCGTCCAGTCACACTCTCCCTGCCACTGGTACCCCTTTACTCACCCTGTCACAGTCACCAGCTGAAGACATACATCATACACACTATATTAATTTGTAAATTATTTTTTAAAAGCTTTTTTGCTCAAACAAAGTTTTCATTTTTGTTTCCAATAACCCCTACACACCCGTACGTATGTATACACAACTGCCAGGCTATGCAACCATACCCCACAACTGTGTTTAAAGGACCACTATAGTGCCAGGTAAACATACTTGTTTTCCTGGCAATATAGGGTCTCTAGGTCCCCCCCACCCTTATGGTCACCCTCCCGACGGGCTCTAGGGTGAGGAAGGGGTTAAACACTCACCTTTTCTCCATCGCCGGGCTCCCTCGGCGGTGGGGACTCTCCGCCTCCTTTCCCCGTCATCGGCTGAATGCACATGCGCGGCAAGAGCCTCGCGCGCATTCAGCCAGTCCATAGGAAAGCATTCTCAATGCTTTCCTATGGACGCTGGCATCTTCTCACTGTGAAAATCACAGTGAGAAGCGCGGGAGCGCTTCTAGCGGCTGTCAATGAGACAGCCACTAGAGGCTGGATTAACCCATAGGTAAACATACAGCAGAAAGGGTTAATCCTAGATGGACCTTGTCAGGGTATTTATATCGGCAGACATTTTGTGCTATGATAGAAATACAAAGTATATATTCTGAAGTCAATGTGAACAGACCAGACTCCATTTTGTTATTCTCAAGTTGACAAAGAGACACAGAATTTCTATCCTTTCTCTAAAACTGACCGCTTTGCCCGAGCTGAATGGAATGTCTTGTATAAACAAACCAAGTGATAAGAGACTGTCTAATTACTAATGGAATATTAATACATTCTATTCCCAGACATAGGTGACAGAAGATTAACTAATTAAATTTTACTTTCTATACCTAACAGATTCTCATTGTATTTTTGAGTTCATCTATAGTATTATAAGCTGTCATATTAGGAATTATTACAGAAAATGGAGACGCATAGTCTGGATAAAATTGAGAAAGACCCTTTGAACTGACAGAAGACTTGAGTTAGGGCAAACATAAAGATAAGCCAAAGTGACGTCAAAATAGCCACCAGGAAAAGTTAACTCTTTCCTGGATAGGTATGTTTAGTGGGACAAGACTGCCATCTTGAGTCCAAATACTAAAATGGTTACCTAGAAAATAACCACACCTACAGCATTGTGATTGGCTATCACTTAGAGGAATTTCCCCTTTAAAAAGTTAAGACAAGGGAAGAGAGGGAGATTCAGAGATTCAAAGATTGAAGAGAGAGGCATTACAACA
Organism: Pelobates fuscus; assembly: GCF_036172605.1. NCBI lineage: Eukaryota > Metazoa > Chordata > Amphibia > Anura > Pelobatidae > Pelobates > Pelobates fuscus. The sequence goes on along the minus strand of NC_086318.1, from coordinate 352,404,213 downwards.
CTCTCGAGATTCAAAGATTGAGGAGGGAGAATCGGGCGATGAGAGTAACCAAGAAACTCTTACACTCCATGCAGAGAAAGAGACGCATGACACTTAGCTACCTGAGAATATCTGATGAGAAAATATCTACTTAACTGGTAAATATACTGGCATTTAATTAATTAATTAAAATTAATTAAAATTAATAGCATGATATATGACTGGATAAATCATGATTAGATTTCATATTTAGAAATCTTAATTATTAAAGAATATATATATGGTTATAGCACCCCATCTGCAGCTGGGATTAATATAGCCATTAATGTATTTTTGTGATTAATATCACGTTAGCATATTAGCACATTTATCCAGCTGTATTGATTGGCTCTAAAATAAGATAAAATATCTATTTAGACAAATTAATAAAATATTAGCTTATAGAACATAGTAAGATTTCTCATTGGATGCAAGGAAATGACTAAAGACTATGACTGGTTTAAATGTTATTTTTAGTTAAAATTACATAGGAGTAGATCTTAAATCCCTAGAAGAGGTCTAGCCAGCATTGAAAGGGTTACTCTGCCAGCTAAGTTTGTATTGCTCTACGCTCTGTCTCCCTGTGAAACTTTCACATTCCTTCTCTGCGAAGAAAGGGTCATAAATGTCTTGACGGCATAATGTGTAGATTCTAAACTACGTCTATACCATTAGGAGATGTTTGTTTATATTACCATATTGTATTGCATATTCATGTTATACTGAAATTCCATTGATTATTATCATGCATGTCACTCATTATTATTATTTAAATTGTTAAGAAATAAAAACGATCTATTTTTATAACAAATCTGTGACTAATTGATATGATATACATTTCACTTAAAACGATAAACGTTCTTTGGGATCTGAGAATTGAAAATCGTGGGCAATTCTCATCTGTTTAATATTATTATCCCATAAATATCCCCACAAATTGGAGGCACTGCTGAGATCGTTTAAGTTGAAATTATATTCCATATACAATAATATTTGTAATTCATGCAATATTAATCTTAATATAGAAAAGAGTTTTGTATTGAGATTAAATCACTGTATAAAATATGGCCAGCGGCAGCGATAAATCTGTAACAGATAATTGTGAAATAATTGAAGACCTAAGAAAAAATGCTCTAATCCATATTCATAAACATATGAAAAATGATTTAAGCTATGATGGTTGGTTAAAAAGTATTGAATGGGATGCTAAACGCACGATGATATCTGATGAACACATACTAACACACCTTAAAGTAATTGCTGAACAAAAGAACATAGAGAAAAAAATGGGGTACATAATACACTCTTGGCCTTTCTTTATGACAGCACTTCTTAAGGCGTTAGATGAAAACAAGGTATTGAATACCAAACTGGACACGTACAGTGAACAATTTGGCATTCAAGATGGGAAATACCAAGATTTACTTGTTGAGCATAACACTCGTCAGGCTGATCATGAAAAAGAAATGAAAGCCTTGATGGATAAATGTGCACAGGAAATAAATCAGCTTAAAACGCAATTGGATGAGTATGAAGAGGAGAGTCTGAAATCAGGCAGTGAGGTTGGTAGCCATCATTCTGTGCCAAAAAGTTGCATAAAAATGCAAGAAAAGACTATCTATAAATCCCCTCCTTGTTATGATTTTCCCACACCAAACCAGGTTTTCATAAAACAGTCTCTAAGTAAAGATGTGAGTAATTCTAAGAAAACACCTGTAGATTCTTGGCAATCTTGGGCAGAACAGTTTGAAAAGACTGTCCTGGCCAAACTTGACAGAGGGAATCAGACTCAGGTTGATAGGAATGAAAACAGACATGGTTCTGTGCACTGGCAGGATTCTGATGCTGATCAGAATTGTGACAGTGAACAAGAAGCTCAGAGTGATGGGAGTGAAAGTGATTGCACTGTCCACTCTGAAGGCCATGTAACTGATATGCCATCTGCACTGTTGTACGGGTCTAATTCCTCTTCAGCAGACAGATCGCATAGACGTTTACCACATCGCAGGGAAACAAACAGAAACAGAGGTCGTAAATCAACGACACCTGTTTATGAATCGCCAAAGGTTATTAAATTCCTTAAGAGAGACTGTCCCACAATTTTCTAGAGGTTCAGGAAACATATCTGAACATCTGGAAAATTATGATAGAGCAATGAATTCATTGGGCATGTATGATGACATTCAAAAGAAATGGTTCATTACATGGACCTTTGATTCAATGTGCCGTGTTTATCTAGAGAGTCTTCAAGCTATGCAATTAATGTCCTGGTCCAAGATGAAATATGAAATAATCATGGAATATGGTAAGTATAAAACCGTTGCTTCTGCAAAGAAGGCGCTTTATAACTTAAAGTGCCGTCCAGATCAAAGCCCCAGAGAATTTTTAGCAATTCTTAAAAATGCATACTCCGTGGCCCAAAGAAAACCCAGGTATGAAAGCACAGATTTCAAAGATCTGTATTTTCATGCCATGCCAGTAAGTATACAAATGAATCTCGCAAGAGATTATGATTGTAAGCTACCATTAGAATGGCTAGTCAGTCAGTGCATGAAATTGTATACCATACACCATGCACATGATGAAAATCAGCCAAAGGTTAAGAAACCTGGTGATAAAATGGTGTCAGAGACTAAAATTCAGTTAGGTTTAGAAACCCAACAGAAAAAGAGGACCTATTCTGAGGTTTTGAAAACACCAAAACCTCAGAAACAGGAAAACGCCAGAAGCAATTCTGCAAACTCCTCTGACAATAACTCTGAAAAATCCAATACCAATGGGAATAAACACCCCTGGGTAAATAAAAACCAAGGCAATTCCCAATGGAGAAGGAATCCTCAGGGAAATAGGAGATATGGAAACAGAAACAACCAATCCGCTTCCAATAATTCCCAACAGTCTCAGCCATCCCAGCCAAATTCTAATGGGCAAAAACAAAACGGCAATGGGGGAAATAATTTGCGTAGTCAGGTTGGTCAATTGACAGACCAGATGGGCAAATTAATGGAGCAAATAACAAAGATTAACCAAGCCTTTGCTATCAATCCTTTTTTAGGGACAGCTCCAATTGCAGAGCCACCTGTGCAACTGCAGCAACAACAACAAATGCCACAGCCACAATAGCTACAGTGACTAAACAGGCTAGGTTGTCAGTAGATGTAATACCTAATCCTGTTTCCTTTCCAGGTACTAACAGTCAAATAAACAATAGTTGTGTTGGGAAACCTATTGCCTATTCCGTCACTTCACTTACGGGTGAAGGAGGCGCAACGTGTTCCTCTGTTTTTTCGTTTCAGCCAAAGGCTAAAATAGCCCCAGCAACCACTAGTTTCCAGGATCCAGCCCTGAAAGGGTTAACTGATGAGATGCCGACCACTAGTTCCCGCTTGAAAGTTCAAGATATTCCTAAAAAGGATGGGCCTGTGGGTAAGACTGAGCATTCCTCAGTACAGGTAGAAACTACTGCTGTGACCGGTAATGTATGGAAAACAAGTAATATGTTGACACATTCTAAATTCTTATGTGAATTAGAAGAACATGAAGGAAGGTACTAAATGTCTGTAGAAATACAGGATTCGCTACCCCAGCCTTTCAAAGGGTTAATAGATACTGGTTCACAAGCCACGATCTTATCCAATACCTACTTCCAGCAGGTAATGGACTTAGCAACGGATAAGCCGAAGCTAAGAGATTTCCCCAATGCTCTGCTAAGTGTCGGAGGAAATGCACTTCATGTTATTGGCAATACCTGGTTAAAGTTTAAAATAGGTAACAAAACCTTTAGACACCCGGTGATAGTGGTAGATCTCCCCTATAACCGACTGATTCTGGGTATAGACATACTCAGAAGACTTAACACAATTATTGACTGTGTGAATGGAATTGTATGGTCACAAGCTAAGGTTCCTATAACCTATGAGAAATCACATGTACAATCTGATCGTAACTGCCATGTAATAGAAGAAAGACCTGACTCGATAGAGGTATATTTTAGGAATAGTCAGTCACCTGACGTGACTATCCTGCAGGTGAATGACGCAATCGCACCTGTAGATGAGCATTCCGTAAGAATTGCTCCAGAGAGGATCCAGAATGTCTCTCTGGAAGGTGATGTTTTAACCATTTCTCTCCACAGGGACTATGTTGAATCTGTAGATCTGGCAGGTCATGCTCAATTCCTTGCCAGAATTGAAAGGGTTAATGATAACTTATTCTTTCCCATTCAGATAAATGACTTAAGAAGAAATAGGAATGCAAAGCTGGACTTAAAGAGTGAGAACAGCTATATTAGCAGAAGTCTGTTAAAGCAGATCGCTAATCCTAAAATGATCAGGTACGCTTCCCCACATGACAGGTGGATCCAGAACCTGGATGGCGAATCAGAGAGTCACAATGTGATAGCAAAATGTTTACTATCTATTTCCATCGGAAATAAGACAGTTAAACATGTATTCCTAGTGATAGACGAACCTCGCTATCAGGTTTACATTGGCAATGATGTCATACATCGCTTTGCCATACACCTTGACCTGATTAATTCCAACTTGTGGACAAGGTTAAATGGTAATCCTTGTGGATACCTACACGAGGAAAACACCCTGAGATCAGGACAAATACTACCATATGCGGTAAGTATCCAAGTACCTGGTGACATAACCGTTCCACAAGGGACAAGTAACTTTCTTTTATCCCTACAGGTCAAGGAGGGTCAGAGATTAGAAAACTCTGATGCCCTAATCTGTTTATCCAACAGGATACAACATTTAGGGATGGTGGTAACACATACACCAATGGTAAGTATTGGTAAGAATTCCACCTATATAATGGTCAACAATGTTACACCCAATAGTGTTACTTTACCAAAAGGAACATTATTAGGTCTAGCATTGGATGCTGAGTACTATACATTTGGTTTCCAAAACCAAATTATAGGCCTCATCCCTGAAGAATACTTAACTGAGGACAAAATTGTCGATCAAATATTCCATTCCTCCCCAGAAGGATTATTCACTATCCTATCTGTGTATCCCTTCAACGTCGAAGACGGCTCATGTAAAATCGAAGAAGCATCAATCACCTTCGATCATCCGCTCAATGAGCAGGAATCACAAGAGTATCACGACCAAAGAGAAAAGGTAAGTCAACACCGAACTGACCTAACTTCTAGGCTTGAAGAAGCTTATGAGATAGGCCAGCCTGAAATCTTTCCAGGATTTCAGGAAAGGCTAGAAGAGCAAATATCTTTAGCTGACGGTTGCTCCAACGATGCTGAGCGACAGCAGCTAAAGGAAATCCTTTTGGAATTCCAAGATATTTTTGCCAAAGATTCCTACGACTGTGGGTTAACTAACCTCCACGTAGCCAGAATACAAACTGATCCAAATTTACCACCTGTATTTATCAAACAATATAGACTCCCATTAGCGTCATACGATGGTCTACAAGACATCATTCAGAACTTAAAGGAAAGGGGCATTATAAGTCCAGTGCACAGTTCGTATAATAATCCGATCTTGGGGATTCTGAAACCTAATGGACAATGGCGTTTATGCGCTGACTTACGACAGCTAAATAAACGCGTCTATATGTCTGGTTGGCCAGTGCCATACATAGATCAATGTTTGGTACAAATGCAGGGATCCAAAATATTCACTGCCATTGACTGTGCGCAGGGATATTGGACTGTACCAGTCCATAATGAAGACCAATACAAATTGGCCTTCACATTTGGAGAGCAGCAGTATACCTGGACCCGTATGCCCTTCGGTTACATAAACTCTGGTCATGAATTCGCTGTGTTCATGCATAAAGCTATGCCTGACGCACTCAAGAGAGGAACGTTATCATATGTCGACGATGTCTTGCTGAAAAGCACTTCCTTTGATAAGCATATCATAGAGATTAGACATGTTCTCACTCAGTTAAGAGAGGCAGGGATTAAACTGTCTTTACAAAAGGCGCAATGGTGTCGCACCCATGTCAATTTCCTCGGACATGAGGTAACCTCTGAAGGATTAAATCCCCAGAGAAAGAAGGTTGAAGCCGTACTAAAGGCTAAAACACCTTCAAACATCAGGGAATTAAGATCGTTCCTTGGTATGACTAATTACTCCCGTAAGTTTATAGATAACTATGCAGAAATAACGAAACCACTCTTACACCTGCTTAAAAAGGAAACTACCTGGAACTGGGGGGAGCCTCAGGACCAAGTGGTAAGTGAACTGAGGAGGAAGCTCACTCAGGCACCCTGTTTAGCATACCCAGAGGGGGGTAAACCCTTCTATCTGGAGACAGGATATACCGATTTAAGCATCAGTGCTGTTCTGTATCAGAAGCAGGACAGTTTAAACAAAGTTATTGCATATGCTAGCAAGACTTTGTCACCTGTTGAAGTTAAATTCAACACGTGTGAGAAGGCGTTATTGTCGACTGTCTGGGCACTACAAAATTTTCGTAGCTATATCCAAGGTGAGAAAATTATTGTAGAAACAGCTCACCAACCTCTACAGTATCTGCAGAGTGAAAGAATTAGAGACGGTAATCTCTCTTAACAGTCGGATTACTGCATGGACTCTATCCTTACAGGGATGGCCGTTAGAAGTCCGTTATAAACATAATAAGAGAAGCCCAGTTGCCCAAGGTTTAGCAGAATTACATGACTGTACTGCTCCATCTCTGGATGATAATGACACCGGAGATGACTTCCTAGAAGAGCAATTGTTATCCCCTTATAAAGTTTATGACGAGGAATACTGTCGACCACTACCGTGGGTATACATTGATGGTTGTTCATATCACCACGTCGCTGGTGCTGAACGAGAGTTAGTTGCAGGTATCGGAATCGCTTGGATAGGTGATTATCCCAATGTATCTATAGGATACAATATTGGTCCCAAAAGCAGTCAGATAGCCGAACTCTGTGCAGTATATAAGACCATTCAAATGGCAATAGAATATAGTATCAAAGAATTTGTTATTATAACTGATTCCAACTATGTTCGCAACAGTTTCGTTGAATATCTGCCTAGCTGGAAACTTAACCAAATGCTGAAAAGCAATAACAAACCTGTTAAACATGGGAAATTGTTTTGTAAAATTGATGAGTTGGTTAAAGAACATGGTTTAACCATATATTGGAAGAAAACCAAAGGCCATTCTAAAATAGAAGGTATTGACAAGGATGGTAATGACTTAGCCGATTCACTGGCAAAACAAGCGGCCATCAATGGAGAAACCCTAAACATTGATGATCTTATGGGTTCAATTCACGTTGAAGCCATAACTAGACGACAGGCTAGAGATACTGCCGACTTAAATGTCGTGCAATGGAGTCAAGAAGCTCCTAGTGAGGACCTGATTACCAGTCAGAAGAACGATCCTGTCATAGGTATATTCTATAAACATATAGAAGACCCTACTGTCAATCCCATCACAGATGAGGATTGCAAAGATAATGAAGATTTACGAATCTTGATGAGATATAAAGTCCAATTTAGTATCATGGATGGGTTGCTGGTCAGAACTTCTAAACATGGTATTCAACAATGGGTAGTCCCAACTGTATACCGAGGGTTAATGCTCCAACACGCACATGATGCTCCTACATCTGGGCATCGTGGTGCTAAGATCACATATGAGATATTGCGTGATTATGCATATTGGCCACACATGTTAAGAGATGTTAATACATACTGTCAGGGATGCTTGATTTGTCCGCAATATCAACCCCATGGTCCAACCCATCGTGCACCACTTCAGAAGAGGGGGGTGTCATTACCCTGGTCTGATATTCAAATTGACTTTATAGGTCCTGTAACAAGATCTTCAAGAGGTAACAAATACATGTTAACCGTTACATGTATGTACACAAAGTGGATAGAATGTTTGCCTTGTAAAGAGAACACGAGTACCGTGTGCGCCACTTTGTTGATTAACCATGTCTTTTCCAGGTTCGGTCTGCCCCAAAGAATTGAGTCAGACAGAGGTAGTCATTTTACCAGCGAAGTAATGGCTAAGATGTGGAACATTCTAGTTGTTAAAACGAAAGCTACATATTGCATACCGCGCTGCGTCTAGCGGGGGGGTAGAGCGATATAACCAGTCTATCGTTAATATTCTGAAGAAGTATGTTAAGGAGTCTGGTAAAGACTGGGACATTAAATTGCCCCTAGTTTTAATGGCGATTAGAGCTACACCTAGCACTGCTACCAAATTGTCACCTTTTGAATTGATGACAGGAAGAAAGATGGTTTTACCACAGCATTTACTATATCGTACTTCGGATCATAATTTGATCAATGCTGCCACTACGCATCAGTATATTGAAGATTTGCGCAAGCATTTACAGCATGCGTTTGCTTATGCCCAAAAGAATCTAGAAAAAGCAGCGACAGGGGTTAAGACCTATTACGATTTAAAAAACACGAAAAAGGAATATGAGATAACAGATCAAGTCTATCTGTATAACTTTGCGCGAAATCAAGTCAAGGAAAATACATTTTTACCTTCTTGGAAAGGGCCATATGTCATCATTGACAAAATTTCCCCAGTAGTGTACAAGATAAAAATTCCTAAGGATGGTGATTTTATTGAAAAGTGGGTTCACATTAACCAGTTGCGTGCTTGTCATCCTAAATCTCAATTAAGGATTATAGGTGTGGATTCGGATGCAGAAGGGTGAACGACTAACCTGGATGAATGCTTGATTCATGTGGTATCGTATGATGTGAAATGTTGTGATGTGCCATGATCTCATGTATGTTCATGTCATTAACCATTTCCTTGCCATCCAATAACTACATTTTCTAAGCAGGTTACTAGCTTGTTTAGCTGCTATAGGTATATTGCTGAGGAGTCAGTAATAAATGTAGTGAGGGATGAAGTTATAAAAATAGAATTAGAGAGAATACATATATTGATGAATCGTAATAATGTGTTGTCCTAGGCCAAGTGATGTCACACTGTTATAAGTTTGTATACTTAACAAACCTTGAATCATTAGTAGATAAGTCTGAAATGAGTTCCTGATCCGTGACTGTCGAAAGATGTCCAAGAAGGATGTGGCGTGTTTCTGGATCGTACTGCTCCTGTGCCAAGAGCTACGGACCGACCCGATCGCAGAGATGGGACCATCCTCCGGCATCCTGATTCAAGAGACACCAGGGTTCATCTTAACAGAAAAGAGGATCCTTACCCGACGTGTGTTCGTCAGCTTGGACCCCAAGATTTCCATCGAGAAGGCGTACAACATTCCATCAATGCAGCTTCCTGAGTTACAGACTTGGTACCAGATGCACCTCCAAAGAGCACAAGACCGTGTGCGAAACATTTTGGAGCAAACCCGGAAACCATTTGTATCCAGTTCTATTTCGATGAGCAACCGACCCAAAAGGTTCCTCACCGCTATAATTGTTGCATTAGTTTGTGCCACTGTCGGTGCAGTCGTCGCAACTGGAATGTCTGCAGCCAACTCTATTACTGTCCAAAAACTGGATATGGAAATCTATGCGCTAAAGCAACACATTAACGATATTCATCAGGTGATAAAACAGCAAAGAACACTTCTCCAAGACGTGTTAACTATTGTGCAAGACACAGTTGTTCCAACAAATTTGCATTCGGAGTTAATTGCCAAATCCACTGAGTTGCACCAAAGTCATGACTTATTTAAGCGTGAACTTCTATTTCTGCATGACCCAATATTGTTCCACACACTTGCTTTTGGAAACTGGAATGATTGAATTGGCAGGGGGACACATACCTCTGTATTTTGTATCCAAGGATATTGTTCATGCGATGCTTGCCAATGTGGATGGAGAAACAATTGAGCCCATGCAATTAAATCTGGCCTTTGAGATGGGGAGCGCTATACCTCTCTTAATTGATCCGGAACGTATGGAGATTTGCTTTTTATTGGCCATACCATATGTAACTCCCAAAAACATTTTTCAAATGAAAACAATTTACAACGTTGGTACATGGAAGGACAATATCCATGTAAAAGTCCAAACCCCAGATATTTTGGCTTTTCAACCGTGGGTACCAGATTGATATTCAATACCCACTTTGAAAAATTCAAAGACAATAATTTCCAATGTGATGGAAAACCTTTTGTGTACGATTCTACCAATGCTTTGTGTGGGATCGAGTACCTTAAACATGGCTCTGAAACATGTCAAGTGACTATGTCAAAAAACGACAGTAATGCGTTAGTGCATGCTATCTTAGTAAAAGATAAATGGTTGGTAAGCACGTGTCTTAAAAACATGAGTGTTTTTCGCAGGGACCAGGTGATTAATAAAGTAATTGCCTTACCAGCACCTGTATCACTGATCAAGGTACCCCCTGACTCTCGTATCACCATCGGTGACGTTACGCTATACCCAGTGTACTCTGACGTCCTCGAAAGTGCTATTGAGATGGTGGATCCCTTCCAGAATCTAGATATCCCTCTAGATCCTAATCTAAAGTTCTTGCTGGACCATAAGCCCAACCACACTATCCAAATGTCAATCAAGAAAGATAATATTTCTGTGGACACATTTAAATACTCTGAGTTAGATACTGACCTTATTGATCGTGTTGACTGGTTCATCCATGTTAAGATTGTTATTGGGTGTGTTATGATAATGATGTTATTATGGTTGATTGTACTAAGCATAAAGTTCAAAACTCTTACAGGTACAAATATATACAGAAATGTTCATTCCACGCATGGGCCTATGTCAGAAATGATGTGATTGCACAATATGTCTTGTGACTTCCATAGTGCCTACTCATTAGCTAAATTACTTGGCTATGATATGCACTAAAGGGGGGTTATGTCAGGGTATTTATATCGGCAGACATTTTGTGCTATGATAGAAATACAAAGTATATATTCTGAAGTCAATGTGAACAGACCAGACTCCATTTTGTTATTCTCAAGTTGACAAAGAGACACAGAATTTCTATCCTTTCTCTAAAACTGACCGCTTTGCCCGAGCTGAATGGAATGTCTTGTATAAACAAACCAAGTGATAAGAGACTGTCTAATTACTAATGGAATATTAATACATTCTATTCCCAGACATAGGTGACAGAAGATTAACTAATTAAATTTTACTTTCTATACCTAACAGATTCTCATTGTATTTTTGAGTTCATCTATAGTATTATAAGCTGTCATATTAGGAATTATTACAGAAAATGGAGACGCATAGTCTGGATAAAATTGAGAAAGACCCTTTGAACTGACAGAAGACTTGAGTTAGGGCAAACATAAAGATAAGCCAAAGTGACGTCAAAATAGCCACCAGGAAAAGTTAACTCTTTCCTGGATAGGTATGTTTAGTGGGACAAGACTGCCATCTTGAGTCCAAATACTAAAATGGTTACCTAGAAAATAACCACACCTACAGCATTGTGATTGGCTATCACTTAGAGGAATTTCCCCTTTAAAAAGTTAAGACAAGGGAAGAGAGGGAGATTCAGAGATTCAAAGATTGAAGAGAGAGGCATTACAACACTCTCGAGATTCAAAGATTGAGGAGGGAGAATCGGGCGATGAGAGTAACCAAGAAACTCTTAGACTCCATGCAGAGAAAGAGACCCATGACACTTAGCTACCTGAGAATATCTGATGAGAAAATATCTACTTAACTGGTAAATATACTGGCATTTAATTAATTAAAATTAATTAAAATTAATAGCATGATATATGACTGGATAAATCATGATTAGATTTCATATTTAGAAATCTTAATTATTAAAGAATATATATATGGTTATAGCACCCCATCTGCAGCTGGGATTAATATAGCCATTAATGTATTTGTGTGATTAATATCACGTTAGCATATTAGCACATTTATCCAGCTGTATTGATTGGCTCTAAAATAAGATAAAATACCTATTTAGACAAATTAATAAAATATTAGCTTATAGAACATAGTAAGATTTCTCATTGGATGCAAGGAAATGACTAAAGACTATGACTGGTTTAAATGTTATTTTTATTTAAAATTATATAGGAGTAGATCTTAAATCCCTAGAAGAGGTCTAGCCAGCATTGAAAGGGTTACTCTGCCAGCTAAGTTTGTATTGCTCTACGCTCTGTCTCCCTGTGAAACTTTCACATTCCTTCTCTGCGAAGAAAGGGTCATAAATGTCTTGACGGCATAATGTGTAGATTCTAAACTACGTCTATACCATTAGGAGATGTTTGTTTATATTACCATATTGTATTGCATATTCATGTTATACTGAAATTCCATTGATTATTATCATACATGTCACTCATTATTATTATTTAAATTGTTAAGAAATAAAAATTATCTATTTTTATAACAAATCTGTGACTAATTGATATGATATACATTTCACTTAAAATGATAAACGTTCTTTGGGATCTGAGAATTGAAAATCGTGGGCAATTCTCATCTGTTTAATATTATTATCCCATAAATATCCCCACAACCTGGCACCCAGACCACTTCATTAAGCTGAAAAACATAAAATTTGCCGTTTGCGAACGGCGAACGTGAACTTCCGCAAATGTTCGCGAATGGGCGAACCCGGCGAACCGCCATAGACTTCAATAGGCAGACGAATTTTAAAACCCACAGGGACTCTTTCTGGCCACAATAGTGATGGAAAAGTTGTTTCAAGGGGATTAACACCTGGACTGTGGCATGCCGGAGGGGGATCCATGGCAAAACTCCCATGGAAAATTACATAGTTGATGCAGAGTCTGGTTTTAATCCATAAAGGGCATAAATCACCTAATATTCTTAAATTGTTTGGAATAACGTGTTTTAAAAAACATCAGGTATGATGTTGTATCGATCAGGTAGTGTAAGGGTTACGCCCGCTTCACAGTGACAGACCAAACTCCCCGTTTAACGCACCGCAAACAACCGCAAACAGTCCATTTGCACAACCGCAAACTCCCCATTTGCACAAGGTTGGATACCAAGCTAGCCATGTCCCGTTCCTTGTCCTCACTGATGTCATTGAAGGTCTCTTCCTCCACCCAGCCACGTACAACACCAAGGGTCCCCGAAAGGTGACAACAAGCCCCCTGTATTTTTTTTTTAAATGTACACTACTGTTACACCAGATATGAGTTGCACTGGTGTGACACTGTGCCCTGGCAGGCCCTGAAACGCACACGTGTGAAGGAAACTGACTGCTATTATATTACAGTCAAAAAAGTTTTTTTTTTTTTAAATGCAAGCTATTGTGCCCCCAAAACGTTCATGTGTGGGGGTGCTGGAATGACGTGGGCCAATGGGAGCTTGAATCAACTTTTGGCTCCCACTGCCCCTTTAAGAGCGAGCTCGTGACTCGAGCCGTGCTCCTAGTGCCAGGCGGGCCACGTGACCGATCACTGCGGTCAGTGCACGCGGCTAAGTTAGAAGAGGAGATCAAGCTGGATGCGGCTCGTGTGGAGGCAGGACTGATCCAGCCATGCGCGGCTCAAGCTTAGGAGCCAGGTCGGTCCCAGGATAAGGTAAATACAGCCACAACCACTTATCCCAATCACACACCTTTCCTAACGTCCTATCCCATTAAAAGCATATTACCGCGTATTTAATAAAACAGATAGACCCCCTACTTCATCCAGGTTACCGATCGATGGTTCGATATTCTGAGCCCTCTCTGATTTACTGTACACGACTATTCGATATTCCCACAAATTTTATATAGCATTTTATGTTTGTTTGAGACCACCTTAAAAATATTGGATATCGCTAAAAATCATGATCACTATATACTTTCTCTACAAACCTCTAAAACGAACCAAACTACTCATCCATCCGCTATACCACTTTATCCCACCTAGAACTAGTGCCCAGTTAAAATACTTGACTCTTACTTACCCACACTCAGTCATGCCACACACATTTCACCACTACTCTCACTGAATCCCTCTGACTACGGCTAAATTCATCTTCTACATCAGAACACTACTCCTAAGATTGGGTTGTATCCATGTCTCGGGTCTTTCATTTAGAATAGGGTGCATATTATTAAAAGATTGGGAAGATGGAAATCCTCAGTCTACAACCGATATATTCCTTATCCCGAGAAAGAAATGAGGAAAGCTTTTAAAAGTTTGGCTTTGTAAATTTGATGCAATAAGTGTGTTTTTCTTTAATACCTTTTCACCCTCTTTGCATGAACCCGATTAACATATATTACTAATATGTTTCTGAACATATATATTATATTATTCACTCACTCACTCTCTGGGCCGGCCTAAGACATCATGCTGCTTAGGTCCAACGTTGGTTACTGGCTATGGGGGGATAATGTATAATAAACACAGGTTACTGGCTATGGAGGGATAATGTATAATACACACAGGTTACTGGCTACGGGGGGGATAATGTATAATAAACACAGGTTACTGGCTATGGGGGGATAATGTATAATAAACACAGGTTACTGGCTATGGGGGGATAATGTATAATAAACACAGGTTACTGGTTGTGGGTGATAATGTATAATAAACACAGGTTACTGGTTGTGGGGGGATAATGTATAATAAACACAGGTTACTGGCTATGGGGGAGATAATGTATGATAAGCACAGGTTACTGGCTATGGGGGGATAATGTATACTAAACATGGGGGGATGGTTGCACTCACCTAAACATGCTTAAATGGGGTGCTGCTGGGGGCCATATTATACAATAAATACACAAGATCCAGCGCACTCTCCTATCTACTAAACAGCAACTTCAATGTCGACAGACTTTATTAGTCTGTAAAAGTTTTTTTTAAAAACACCTAATCTAGGCAAAAAAATGGGGATTTAGTTACATTATATGATCATACATTGCATAAGCCTGCCACAACGTCAATGTACCCCATCTTTGGCAGGTCCTACTCTCACAGTCTAATGTCTGCTCTTATGAGATTAACCACTTACTTGGGAAAAAATTCCATCTGAGGCTCTCTGCAGTACAAGGCTAAATAGGGACCTGAGATGAGGCACCTGTAACAGGGAGGGGTGCAGAACCAAGGAGTTGGCTAGACTCCCAAATATATATAGGAAACATGGGGGGATGGTTGCACTCACCTAAACATGCTTAAATGGGGTGCTGCTGGGGGCCATATTATACAATAAATACACAAGATCCAGCGCACTCTCCTATCTACTAAACAGCAACTTCAATGTCGACAGACTTTATTAGTCTGTAAAAGTTTTTTTTAAAAACACCTAATCTAGGCAAAAAAATGGGGATTTAGTTACATTATATGATCATACATTGCATAAGCCTGCCACAACGTCAATGTACCCCATCTTTGGCAGGTCCTACTCTCACAGTCTAATGTCTGCTCTTATGAGATTAACCACTTACTTGGGAAAAAATTCCATCTGAGGCTCTCTGCAGTACAAGGCTAAATAGGGACCTGAGATGAGGCACCTGTAACAGGGAGGGGTGCAGAACCAAGGCTAAATAGGGACCTGAGATGAGGCACCTGCAACAGGGAGGGGTGCAGAACCAAGGAGTTGGCTAGACTCCCAAATATATATAGGAAACATGGGGGGATGGTTGCACTCACCTAAACATGCTTAAATGTTACAGGTGCCTCATCTCAGGTCCCTATTTAGCCTTGTACTGCAGAGAGCCTCAGATGGAATTTTTTCCCAAGTAAGTGGTTAATCTCATAAGAGCAGACATTAGACTGTGAGAGTAGGACCTGCCAAAGATGGGGTACATTGACGTTGTGGCAGGCTTATGCAATGTATGATCATATAATGTAACTAAATCCCCATTTTTTTGCCTAGATTAGGTGTTTTTAAAAAAAACTTTTACAGACTAATAAAGTCTGTCGACATTGAAGTTGCTGTTTAGTAGATAGGAGAGTGCGCTGGATCTTGTGTATTTATTGTATAATATGGCCCCCAGCAGCACCCCATTTAAGCATGTTTAGGTGAGTGCAACCATCCCCCCATGTTTCCTATATATATTTGGGAGTCTAGCCAACTCCTTGGTTCTGCACCCCTCCCTGTTACAGGTGCCTCATCTCAGGTCCCTATTTAGCCTTGTACTGCAGAGAGCCTCAGATGGAATTTTTTCCCAAGTAAGTGGTTAATCTCATAAGAGCAGACATTAGACTGTGAGAGTAGGACCTGCCAAAGATGGGGTACATTGACGTTGTGGCAGGCTTATGCAATGTATGATCATATAATGTAACTAAATCCCCATTTTTTTGCCTAGATTAGGTGTTTTTAAAAAAAACTTTTACAGACTAATAAAGTCTGTCGACATTGAAGTTGCTGTTTAGTAGATAGGAGAGTGCGCTGGATCTTGTGTATTTATTGTATAATATGGCCCCCAGCAGCACCCCATTTAAGCATGTTTAGGTGAGTGCAACCATCCCCCCATGTTTCCTATATATATTTGGGAGTCTAGCCAACTCCTTGGTTCTGCACCCCTCCCTGTTACAGGTGCCTCATCTCAGGTCCCTATTTAGCCTTGTACTGCAGAGAGCCTCAGATGGAATTTTTTCCCAAGTAAGTGGTTAATCTCATAAGAGCAGACATTAGACTGTGAGAGTAGGACCTGCCAAAGATGGGGTACATTGACGTTGTGGCAGGCTTATGCAATGTATGATCATATAATGTAACTAAATCCCCATTTTTTTGCCTAGATTAGGTGTTTTTTAAAAAAAACTTTTACAGACTAATAAAGTCTGTCGACATTGAAGTTGCTGTTTAGTAGATAGGAGAGTGCGCTGGATCTTGTGTATTTATGGGATAATGTATACTAAACACAGGTTACTGGCTATGGGAGGATAATGTATAATAAACACAGGTTACTGGCTATGGGAGGATAATGTATAATAAACACAGGTTACTGGCTATGGGGGGATAATGTATAATAAACACAGGTTACTGGCTATGGGGGATAATGTATAACAAACACAGGTTACTGGTCATGGAGGATAATGTATAATAAACACAAAGACACAAAAAAAAAAAAAAAAAAAAATGAATGCAGCTTCAGAATTAATCTAAATTGTATGCTGTCTAGGAGGTGGGAGGGTCTGGGAGGGAGGGTCTGCTGCTGATTGGCTGGAATGTGTCTGCTGACTGTGAGGTACAGGGTCAAAGTTTACTCAATGATAGCGAATAGGGGGCAGACCGAACATCGCATATGTTCGCCATCCCTGACGAACACGAACAAGCTATGTTCGCCAGGAACTATACGCCAGCGAACCGTTCGGGACATCACTAGACTTGAGAAATGGAGGTTCTCCCGAAAGCTTGTCATTAAATAATTATGTTAGTCCAATAAAAAAAGGTATTACAAGATATGAATTGTATCTGTTTTTTATATCTACGTCACTGGACTTATACAGCTACAATCTGTACTTGAACACTATATATATACACTGCTAAAAAAAAAAAGGGAACACTTAAACAACACAATGTAACTCCAAGTCTATCACACTTCTGTGAAATCAAACTGTCCACTTAGGAAGCAACACTGAGTGACAATCAATTCCACATGCTGTTGTGCAAATGGGATAGACAACAGGTGGAAATTATAGGCAATTAGCAAGACACCCCTAATAAAGAAGGGGTTTTGCAGGTGGTGACCACAGACCATTTCTCAGTTCCTATGCTTCCTGGCTGATTTTTTGGTCAATTTTGAATGCTGGCAGTGCTTTCACTCTAGTAGTAGCATGAGACGGAGTCTACAACCCACACAAGTGGCTCAGGTAGTGCAGCTCATCCAGAATGGCACATCAATGCAAGCTGTGGCAAGAAGGTTTACTGTGTCTGCCAGGGTAGTGTCCAGAGCATGGAGGCGCTACTAGGAGACAGGCCAGTACATCAGGAGACGTGGAGGAGGCCGTAGGAGGGCAACAACCCAGCAGCAGGACTGCTACCTCCGCCATTGTGCAAGGAGGAACAGAAGGAGCACTCCCAGAGCCCTGCAAAATGACCTCCAGCAGACCACAAATGTGCATGTGTCTGCTCAAACGGTCAGAAACAGACTCCATGAGGGCCCGACGTCCACAGGTGGGGGTTGTGCTTACAGCCCAACACCGTGCAGGACATTTGGCATTTGCCAGAGAACACCAAGATTGGCAAATTCGCCACTGGCACCCTGTGCTCTTTTTATTTTTATGTGATTTTGTTGTCAGTACATTCAACTATGTAAAGAACAAAGTATTTTAGAAGAATATTTAAATCATTCAGAGCTAGGATGTGTTATTTTTGTGTTCCCTTTATTTTTTTGAGCCGTGTGTGTATATATATATATATATATATATATATATATATATATATACCGTATATACTCGAGTATAAGCCGATTTTTTTTAGCACATCATTTTTTGTGCTAAAAAACCCCAACTCGGCTTATACTCGAGTCAATAGTCTGTATTATGGCAATTTGCATTGCCATAATACAGACTGGGGCTGTGGGGGCTGCAGAGAGCGTTACTTACCTGTCCTGCAGCTCCTGTCAGCTCTCTCCTCCTCCGCGCCGTCCGTGCAGCACCTCGGTCAGCTCCCACTGTAAGTCTCGCGAGAGCCGCGGCTCTCGCAAGACTTACAGTGTGAGCTGACAGAAGAGCTGACCGGACGGCGCGGAGGAGGAGGGAGCTGACAGGAGCTGCAGGAGAGGTAAATTACAGCTCTGACAGCCCCCCTCTCTCCCCCACTGAACTACCAATGCCACTGGACCACCAGGGAAGGAGAGCCCCCCTCCCTGCCATGTAGCAAGCAGGGAGGGGGGACAAAAAAAAAAATTAGTAATAATAAAAAAATAATAATAAATAAATAATAATACAATAATAATAATAATAATAATTAAATTAAATAAATAAAAATAATAATAAATAATAATAAAAAAATTAAAATAATAAAAAAAAATTGGCCACCCCCCAGCAAGGCTCTGCAACACACACACACACACACACACACACACACACACACACACACACACACTACACTCATACACACACACACACTACACTCATACACACACACACACTACACTCATACACACACACTGCACTCATACACTCACACTGCATTCATACACACACGCTGCACTCATACACACACGCTGCACTCATACACACACGCTGCACTCATACACACACGCTGCACTCATACACACGCTGCACTCATACACACACTGCATTCATACACACACTGCATTCATACACACACTGCATTCATACACTCACACTGCACTCATACACACACGCTGCATTCATACACACACGCTGCATTCATACACACACGCTGCATTCATACACACACGCTGCACTCATACACACTGCATTCATACACTCACACTGCATTCATACACAGACACTGCATTCATACACACACACACTGCATTCATTATACACACACTGTAAATAAATATTCAATTAATATATTTTTTTAGGATCTAATTTTATTTAGAAATTTACCAGTAGCTGCTGCATTTCTCACCCTAGTCTTATACTCGAGTCAATAAGTTTTCCCAGTTTTTTGGGGTAAAATTAGGGGCCTCGGCTTATTTTCGGGTCGGCTTATACTCGAGTATATACGGTATATAAAATCACACACACATGTCACAACATGTAATCCACTGACAGGTGAAATGAGTAACATAGATAATATCATTACAATAGCACCTGCCAAGGTGTGGGATATATTAGGCATCAAGTGAACATCAGTACTTGAATTTCATATGTTGAGAAATTAAGCATGCTAAAAGATCTGAGCGACTTTAACTAAGGCCAAATAGTGATGGCTATACAACTGGGTAAGAGCATCTCCAAAATGGAAAGTCTTGTGGAGTGTTCCCATAATGCAGTGGTTAGTGCCTAACAAAAGTGGTGCAAGGAACGATAACCGGTAAACCACTGTTAGGCTCATGGGTGTCCAAGGCTCACTGATGCACTTGGGGAGTGAAGGCTAGCCCATCTGGTCCAATCATCCAAAATAGCTACTGTATCTCAAATTGCTGAAAAACGCAGGCCATGGTGATACCGGAGAAACTGACGGAAGCCAAGCACAGAGAGATGGACACAGGTTTCTTCAGGAAGGAAGAGATTCTTTATTGGATCACCGATCGGGACTCAGAGGGACTAGCGTCACCAAAATACCACAAGTTCTGAGCCCCGGACAATAGTGCAGGCTCCTTATATAGGCATATAACTCCTCCCATATTAAGCTCCACACGCACATTCTCTTAACCAATCAACACAAATAAGAATTAACTTCCTGTTTGACCGCATGGCTTGTCCAGCACAATGGAGGAGGGGAATACTATATCCTGTATTCTTGCACATGCTCCGTACACTACTGATCGTATCTTGCCTCGTGCAACCAACTGATCGATACGTCAGCATATGCACGTACACATGCCACGTGGTAATCTCGGCCTACTAAATTTATTTTTACCGAGATTCCACCACATTCCCCCCTTTGATGCCTCTTGATATTTTACAATTACTTGAGGCATCACATAACCTTAGTTTTGCTTACACCGCAAGTTACCTTGAACCAGACCAGACTTATCTTATGATGTGAATCTTCAACATTCATCTTCCTACATTGGTTCTCCTTGATCTAGAGCCTTATACTTATATATCGCCATTATCTGTGCAGCAGCCTTCCTCTCTGCTATATTTTCTATCAGGCTTTGCACAGACCTAACTACTAAGGGTATAAGACACGGTAGGAGTAGACACAACAGTAAAATCAGTAGGACTCCACCTACCACTGCCTTAAGCCCTCCAAACCACTCATACCAGCTACCAAACCAACTACTTGGATTGTACCCTTTCCATACCTGAGTAGGCACATGCGCTAGTTTAACCATATGACTAGTAAGCTCAGCTATTGCTTGCCCTTCGTCATCTATTTGAAGACAGCAATTGCTTAGGTTAAACTTCCCACATACACCTCCCTCTACTGCCAAAAGGTAATCCAAGGCCAATCTATTCTGGTATACTGCTGTCCTCATCCTGGTATTATGTTTCACTAGGAGATTGAGCGCTTGTGATGTTTCGTTAGTGATAATCTCAACCACCGCCTGTAATCTTATAATGCGGTTGAGCATATAAATAGGGGTTCTATAACCAAAGGTACCATCTTCTGCCCACGTGGCTGGCCCATAATAATCTATGATACGCTGGGGAGGCCATTCATTATCTTCCCAGGTGCCTATCTCTAAGGGTCCCCTTTTCTTCCTATGATTCACATCATACACTTTAACACCTAAAGTCTCACCTGTTTCAATCGGTAACAAGAAGAAGGATGGTTTGAGCATACCCAACACACATGCCCCTTCCCAGTCCTGTGGCAGCTCCGAATAGGCTTTCTTACCACAGATCCAGTACAAATTTGCTGGGGCTCTCCAGGTAGATATGATGGATAAATCAAACCACACATCCTTTAAATTGGCGTATCTAGCAAACGGGTTAGATGGTTCTGAGACATTTGAAGCCGACCACCAAGTTGTATTTTTAGTATCATCATCATAAGCTTTTTGCCCTAGACAAGTTAATTCTCCTACAGAAGTATTATACATTATTCCTTTCCTTGCTATGCAAACATAACCTATGATGGAGGTCTTTAATCTCCACTCAGATTTACCTCTAACACTCAAATGATAATCGGCTTGTGTAGATATTAGTTGGTCAACTGCCTCAGAACCGGACATTACCTCCTTTGCTTCCCAAGGCCATTGGTCTCCCATGTTAGTACCTCCACACACATAGCAGTTGGTAACATTAAGACTACCGGCAATACTCTCTGCTAAATCTTTGAACAGGTTTTTAGCGTTATGGGGGATCTTATTATCTATACTCATCTCTTCATAAAAGGAATGGTATACTTGATGAGTCTGGGAGGATACCGTATCAGTCTCTATTCCTATAAACAATAATGTCCCAGGATCTAAACCCGTCCCGTATATCTGAAACCCAAATAAATTGCCATACTTATCTAAGAACTTGTCGGGGTTATTTATAAGTATATGGATGGGATTACATTCCATAGACTTACAATATGGGCTAGTCGGCAACTTAGTCACTATCATGTCTTTATCTACTGTCTGTCCCCAAGTCGCCCACCCCACACAAGACCAATATGGGCAAAAGTTATAGTCTTTATTTGGGCATCTAGGACTCACATATTTATTTTTACTACTGGGACAAATATATTTATCGTTAGATCCATACGTCCTCTCCCATCTAAGATCCCCACATACATTCCACGGCTTTCTACCACTTGATATCGCCTTACATGCATCAAATAGCAGAACACCCGAAGAATATACGGATTCTAACACCGTCTTATTAATTAGGGTCCCCTGAGGATCTCCATTCCTGAGAGTCAACCAAATTGTACGAGGTTGATACTCTGGACTGAAGCACTTAGGTTCTCCTACTCCTAAATGGCACACACTATAGTCTATATTTAGGTATCTACATCTCGATACATCTCCTTTACACTCGTATTGTGAATGCCAAATTAGGGTTTGGGAAATATGATTACCTTTTCTCGTAGTCTTAATGCATACCTCACAGCTAGGAGTGTCGGTACCTCTACCTTCCTGAATATAAAAACACATATAAATAAACACAATCAAAAGCACATCTTTCGCCGTCATCCTCAGTCTTCGTCCGTGCGAAGGCGCCTCAGCTTCCAGGATGTGAGGGCTGCAGGGAATGGAGTTCTGCTCGTCTTCACAGGTGTCCCTTCGAGACTTTCCTGGCTTATAAACTATGTGTTGGTAAGCAGACAGGCTTTATTATGGCCTTCTCACTCACACACCAAATCCCTGTAACAATAAAATTTGTAATCCACAATAATTCCTCGTTACTCCGACTGAGTAGTGCGTTTCAACCGGATCTTGCAGGGATTCTCTGGATCTGCTGTAACTTGCCAAGAATCGATTGCTGCTGGTTTAACCCTGGAGTGATGTATCCACGGAGTCACTTCGGCTACTTTTATCGCTGTAGGGGTAGACAAAAGAACAACATAAGGACCTCTCCACTTGGGCCCTAACGGTACATTATTCCACTCTTTAATCCACACTTGATCTCCTGGATGATAACTATGAACAGGGGGATAAATATTCACAGGTAATCTATCTTGTACCCATTTCTGTACCTCCTCCATAGTCTTACCCAACTCTACAACCTGCTGCCGGGTAATTCCTTCTCCCAACTGACTCAAATCCCCCCTTAAGTTACCAAGTACGGGAGGTGGTCGCCCATACATGATTTCAAAAGGAGAGAGGCCCATCCTTCTGGTAGGGGTACTGCGGATTCGCAATAGAGCTATGGGTAAGAGAACGTTCCACTTAAGTTGGGTTTCCTGACACATTTTAGCCAACTGGTTCTTAATAGTTCTATTCATTCTCTCTACCTTACCAGAACTCTGGGGTCTATATGCGGTATGAAGCCTCCACTTTATACCAAGCATATGAGTCAGTTGTTGTAGGCACTGATGAACAAAAGCTGGACCATTGTCCGATCCTATAGAACAGGGTAGTCCATATCGGGGTATTATTTCTCGTAGCAGGAATCTCACAACTTCTCCTGCTTTCTCTGTACGAGTAGGACATGCTTCTACCCAGCCTGAATAGGTGCACACAATTACCAACAGGTAACGATGTCCACCCGATTTAGGCATCACTGTAAAGTCTATTTGTAGATCGGACATGGGGAGTCCCCCCATAAACTGGACTCCTGGTGGCTTTACTGGTCCTTGTCTTGCATTATTTTTAGCACACGTTACACATCTACGTACAATGGCCTGAGTCAAGTTGGACAATCTTGGTATGTAGAAATGTTTCCTGAGAGATTCTTCTGTACTGTCTCTCCCAGAATGTGTCCCGTTATGATAGTTCTGGACAATTTCTACTGCTAGTGATGCTGGTATGACTATTCTTCCATCTTCTAGCTGATACCACTTGTTCTCCAAATACTTTCCCGGTTCAGTCTTTAACCACTCCTCTTCTTGAGTTGTATAAACTGGAGTCCATTGAGACAGTGGGGTTGGTATTAGAGCAGCTATATGCCCCACATACTCCTGTCTTCCTGATTCAGCAGCACGCTTAGCTGCACTATCTGCCATCCGATTTCCTTTGGTTACATCACCATCTCCTCTCAGATGCGCTCGACAATGTATAATACCGACTTCTTTCGGCTCCCACACTGCTTCCAATAGTTGTAGGATTTCAGCTGCGTACTTGATTTCTTTGCCTTCTGAATTCAGTAGTCCTCTTTCTTTATACAAAGCTCCGTGGGCATGAGTGGTTAAAAACGCATACTTAGAGTCCGTATAGATATTTACTCTTAAACCTTCAGCCAATTGTAACGCTCGTGTCAGTGCTATCAATTCTGCCTTTTGTGCTGATGTTCCTTTCGCCAGTGGCCGAGCTTCTATCACCTTGTCTATTGTTGTTACTGCATATCCTGCATAGCGGATCCCTTCTTTCACATAACTACTGCCGTCGGTGTAATATTGAACATCGGGGTTCTGGATGGGAAAATCACGAAGATCTGGTCTACTTGAAAATACTTCATCCATTACTTCCAAACAATCATGTTGACTTTCAGTAGGTTGTGGCAAAAGGGTAGCTGGATTTAAGGTGTTTACAGTCTCTAAATGCACTCTTGGGTTTTCACACAACATTGCTTGATACTTGGTCATACGGCTGTTACTAAACCAATGATTTCCTTTGTAATCCAACAACGTCTGTACTGCATGTGGGACTCGTACATAAAGTTCTTGACCCAGAGTGAGTTTATCGGCTTCAGCTACTAGCAGGGCGGCTGCAGCTACGGCTCTTAGACAAGGTGGAAGTCCGCTGGCCACTGCATCCAGTTGCTTAGACATGTAGGCAACAGGTCTTTGCCATGATCCCAAGTACTGTGTCAATACTCCCACAGCCATTCTTCTTTGCTCATGTACATACAGGTAGAATGGTCGTGTGTGATCAGGTAGACCTAATGCTGGGGCACTCATCAAAGCCTTCTTCACATCTTCAAATGCCGTTTGCTGTTCTTGAGTCCATAAAAAGGGGTCGTGCTCTGTACCTTTGATGGCTGCGTACAGAGGTTTTGCCAGTATCGCGTAACTGGGAATCCATATCCTACAGAAGCCTGCTGCCCCCAAGAATTCTCGCACTTGTCTTCTATTCTTGGGTATTGGTATTTGGCAGACAGCTTCTTTTCTCTCTGGCCCCATAATCCTTTGACCTTCAGAGATATGGAATCCCAGATACTTGACAGTTGGCAAACACAACTGAGCCTTCTTTCTGGACACCTTGTATCCTGCCTTCCAGAGAATGTGTAGTAGATCGTGCGTTGCTTGCTGACATTTTTCTTTTGTAACTGCTGCTATCAACAAGTCATCTACATACTGTAACAATACACACTCTCCTGGGATAGACTCGAAATCCAGTAAATCTTGACTTAGAGCTGAACCAAATAGGGTAGGTGAATTTTTAAACCCTTGGGGCAGTCTTGTCCAAGTCATTTGGCGTTTTGAGCCCGTTACAGCGTTCTCCCATTGGAAAGCGAAGATACATTGACTTTCTGCGGCAATTCGGAGGCAAAAGAAGGCATCTTTGAGATCTAAGACTGTGAAGTAAGTAGCCCCGCCCGGAATTAAAGCAAGCAGGTTATATGGATTGGGCACGACTGGATGTATACTAACAACCGCATCATTGACTGCTCTCAAGTCCTGCACAGGTCGATACTCATCTGTACCGGGCTTTTGAACAGGCAGCAATGGGGTGTTCCAGGGGGAAGTACAGAATTTTAGGATACCATACCGTATGAACTTATCCAGATAAGATTGAATGTTCTTCTTAGCCTTCTGCGGGATGTGGTATTGTCTTAGGCTCACTGGATAAACCCCAAGTTTTAGTTCAATTTTTATAGGTGGAATATTGCGGGCCAGTCCTGGTGGGTTGTTCTCTGCCCAAACTCCTGGTATGTTGAATAATGTCTCATCACTCCTAGGGTTTTGGCTAGTCAACACTGTATAAAGTCGCCACTCTTCTTCCTTTGGTACGGATAAAGTCATAATACCTGAAGGTCCATTAAACTTTAAGGATGTTGTTCCATTTGGTAGGAACGTAATCTGCGCTTGTAATTTTGATAGCATATCACGTCCCAGCAATTGGACTGGACATTCAGGCATATAAAGGAATTGATGTTTTACTACGTGGCCTCCCAATGTACAGAGTCGACTTTTAAGAACCGGTTTTTCAGCACTTCTTCCAGTTGCTCCTATCACAGTAATAGTCCTTCCAGATGGAGGAGCAACTAGATTAGTCACCACTGAATGTTCAGCACCAGTGTCGATCATGAACGCACTCCTTTTTCCCCCTATTGATACATCGACCATAGGCTCCGCTCGACCAAGGGGGATGGAGCCCGGTCGGTATCAATAGTCCTCCATGACCGTGTCAGCCAATCCTACAAAGTCCCTACCTTCTCTATCGCGGGACCTTTGCGCTGCTGGAATATACCTGTCTTCCCTAACACTTCCTCTGTTCCCATTACTCCCTCTATAACCATTACTCCCTCCGGGGCCTCCTCTACCTCTCGCTCTGCCTCTAAAGTTTCCGTAACCTGACCTAGGTCTGTCTCTCTCAGACTGTTCTCTTCGCGGACACTCATTTCTCCAATGCCCTTCTTCCTTACAGTAAGCGCACTGATTTCTACTTAGAGGTTCCTCATTCCATCTACTATCGCCTCTATCCGGGCCCCTTCTATCTACGCCTGCGATCGCTACCGCTAGCATATCAGCCTTTTTACGCATCTTGCGCTCTTCCTCTTTCTTACTTTCTGTATCCCTGTTCATATAAACCTTATTTGCTACCTCCATTAGTTGGGTGATGGACATACCTGCAAACCCTTCTAACTTTTGTAGCTTGCGCTTAATATCTCCATATGCTTGGCTGACAAAGGCGGAGTTAACCATTCGGGAATTATCTGCGTCTTCCGGATTAAAGGGGGTATACAAGCGGTATGCCTCCAATAATCGGTCATAAAAGACACTGGGCGCTTCATCGCTTTTCTGGATCACCTCAACTGTCTTCGACATGTTAATAGCTTTCTTTCCTCCGGCTTTCATGCCAGCAATTATAGCGTCTCTATAGGCTCTGAGTTAAACCATATCAGCACCATTTACGTTCCAATCGGGATCAGTGTTGGGATAATGTGTTGCGGCCCATGCTGATGGATTGGCTTGGTTTAAAGTACGGGCTTTATCTTCTAATGCTTTAATGGCTGCTTGATTTATTCTTGTCCTTTCCTCATTGTTAAATAAAGTCATTAGTAACTGCTGGCAATCAGCCCATGTCGGATTATGCGTCTGTACTATTGAGGTGAACAGATCAGTCATAGCTTGTGGTTTCTCAGTATACGAGGAATTATGGGTCTTCCAGTTTAAAAGATCGGTTGTGGTGAATGGGACATATACGAAGACTGGGTCAGCGTGTGCCATTTGACCTGCGGCATCGATATAAGCTGACCCGGGATTCAGACGAAGAGGCATCTGATAGTGCTTTAATTGTTGGGCACCAGTCAACTGTCGGGTTTGGATGGGGCTACGTAGAGGGGCGTCAGTCATGGGTTCCGGTCGGGGAGAGATAGGGTATGGGGATGTGGGAGGTTGGCTTTGGGAAAAGGTTGTAAATAAAACACTTCGAGTCGAGCTAGATGAAGCTTGACCGGAAGTCTGAAGTGGCGCCAAATCAGGATATTCGTTTCTAATGGGGGTTGGTTCTGATTCCGGAAGGGGAGATTTAGTACGAGGGGGGGTGGATCCTGTACTGGAGGAGGAAGCGGAAGTGGATGAGGGTAATGAGGGGAGGGGTGCAGGACTTCCTGCGTTTGCGTCACTTCCTCTTAACGGAAAGTAAGGGGGCGGCAAAGGGATCTCGGACTCAGGGGGCGTGTCCAAAATGGGCCTAACACCAGTCCTAGTGGACGAACAAGTCCTAGCTACCATGAGGCGACACTGCTCCTTGTGGCATGTCTGGAGCCATTTTGGCGAGTCATTTACGGCCTGTCTCCAACAGTCAATATAAGGAAACTGGCCGTAAAGTTCAGGCCTACCTGATACAGCCACGTGTAAGCGCTGTACCAGAGTTGGATCCAAACTGCCACGTGGCGGCCATGCCGCAACCAAAGTAGGCCACTCCCTAGTGCACAAAGTAACCAAACGTACAGGAGACATCTTAACCCCAAAATCACAAGTTTTGAATCCCTTTTTAAAATTCTTCACCATACAACCTAAGGGATCCGGAATCGTTGACTGCGACGCACCCATACTTAACAATGGAACGTCGTCGACAACGAATACTATACACGCGTACTATTCAACAGTCACACCCGTTTCCTCTGGCAACAGCACCACGTGGTACAGTTACCAAGTGAAACGTACACAATAACAATAAACACTCAGGGAATTCCCGTACACACACAGCTGTTACACCAGTCACTATATAATCAATATTATGCCCTTTGGCGTAACTGTACAGTCACCCACGCTATAATTCTCTATATACGAATTACCCGTCTATAACACACCCCAGTAACATCGTCTTTTACAAATAGCGGTTACAGTACGGTTAGCATAGGTCAAAGCACAAGTTAAGGTCAAAATACAATTATTAGTGGTTATGGTGTTAAAACATGCAATTGACGACAATGATTAGTACTTATATACAGTGTCAGTAAATATACAGGGTTATGGTACCGTGCACTATAATACAGCAACACACTATTAACACTCTCGCTAGACTGCTGAGCTCGCGCTATCTAACAAGATATACACTTTACTAAAACAATCGTTAACACATTTACAATTCCCAACTAAACTGTTGGCCAGTACCTTGAATGGACTACCTAAAAACAATCTACATACGTTTTGGTTAGCCACACTGCCCAATCACCACATATATAGCGAGCTAGAGGACCGAATTTACACAGACGCCTCTTAGTCGCACTATCAAAAGTCTAGTGGGTTCCAAATTTACACGCCTTCCCACTTAGCCCAGATAGGATGAGAGCTAGCGAACCGAATTTACACAGACGCCGCTTAGTCTCCCGGTCTCTCCGACCTAGCGAACAAAATGTACACCCTAGAACGCTAGTCTAGACAAGACACCGGTGTCCGGCTAGGGCTATTTACACCAGAGCCCCGCCTGACTAACAGAATCAAACGGTCTGACTAAAGAGCGTTCGATCGAGCGGTGCGCCTTCGCTCCTTCCCTCCGACAGAGGGGGCAGATACACAGATTCAAAACCCCTTTGGGCCTACCGCACAATCAGTATACCCCTAGTGGGTCCTGCCGTCTAAAACAGCAGTTGTCTTACCTCCTCGTTCCTGAACCTGAGTTCACACTCATCGACGGGGACACCCCAGCACTTCTCACGTAGAGGCCGATGATCTCCTGGACAACGGCCCAGTGGCGCCGAGACGAAGGGAGGTCCACGCAGAAGTTCAGGGGTGCAGCCGTAGAGAACGTGGGCAAAGATAGACCGTCTCACGCCTCTGCCTCTCAGCTACCGTTGAACGATGAGCTTCCCGGCCAATGCACCAAATGATACCGGAGAAACTGACGGAAGCCAAGCACAGAGAGATGGACACAGGTTTCTTCAGGAAGGAAGAGATTCTTTATTGGATCACCGATTGGGACTCAGAGGGACTAGCGTCACCAAAATACCACAAGTTCTGAGCCCCGGACAATAGTGCAGGCTCCTTATATAGGCATATAACTCCTCCCATATTAAGCTCCACCCGCACATTCTCTTAACCAATCAACACAAATAAGAATTAACTTCCTGTTTGACCGCATGGCTTGTCCAGCACAATGGAGGAGGGGAATACTATATCCTGTATTCTTGCACATGCTCCGTACACTACTGATCGTATCTTGCCTCGTGCAACCAACTGATCGATACGTCAGCATATGCACGTACACATGCCACGTGGTAATCTCGGCCTACTAAATTTATTTTTACCGAGATTCCACCACATTGGTAGAAAGATGTAAAAACACACAGTGCATCGCAGTATGCTCTGTAGACGCAAACTGGTCAGAGTGCCCAGGATGACCCCTGTCTGCCAATGGAGAAATGGTTGAAGGTTGCCTGGTCTGGTGAATCACATTTTCTTTTCGATCAGGTGGATGGAAAGGTTCATGTGCATTGTTTAACTGGGGAAGAGATAACAGCAGGATGCACTGAGGAAGAAGGCAGGCTGGCGGAGGCAGTGTAATGCTCTGGGCAATGTTCTGCTGGGATATCTACAGTCCTGGCATTTATGTGGATGTTACTGTGACACACTCTCACCTACCTAGAGATTGTTGCCAACCATGTACAGCCCTTCATGGCAAAGGGTTACCCTGATGGCAATGGCCTCTTTCATCAGGATAATGCACCATGTCACACTGCAAAAATTGAGTCCAAGATTTTAAAGTGTTGCCATAGCCTCGAAACTCCCCAGATCTTAATCCAATTAGGCATCTGTGAGATGTGAAGGAACAAGTCCGATCCATGGAGAACCAACTTCCCAAAATACAGAACTTAAATGACCTACTGCTAGTTCAGAGGTCTTGTGGAATCCATGCTTCAACGCATCAGAGCTGTTTTGGCAGCACGAAGGGAACATATACAATATTAGGCAGGTGCTTTTAATGTTGTGGCTGATCAGTGTATATAACATAATCTGCCCATTATTTCAACTGGCAGATCATGTTTTCAAATCTTGTGCCACACAGTGTGCATAGGCGTGCGCAACCTTTTGCATAAGGGTGTGCACCCTAAAGCACAAACACACACGCTGTGTATATATATATATACATGTTGTGTGTGGGTGCTGTGTGTGTGTGAGGGTGCTGTGTCATTAAGGGTGCTGTATGTGTGAGAGTGCTGTTAGTGTGAGGGTGCCATTAGTGTGAGGGTGCTGTTAGTGTGTGCGTGCTGTGTGTGTATGTGTAAGGGTGCTGTATGTGTGTGGGTGTGTGTGTAAGAGTGCTGTTTTTGTGCTGTGTGTGAGGGTGCTGTGTGTGCTGTGTGTGTGAGGGTGCTGCTAGTGTATGTGTGCTGGTGTGAGGGTGCTGTGTGTGTGTGGGTGCTGTATGTGTAAGGGTGCTGTGTGTGAGGGTGCTGTGTGTGTGTGAGGGTGCTGTTAGTGTGTGTGTGCTGTGTGTGTTAGGGTGCTGTATGTGTGTGGGTGCTGTGTGTGTGAGGGTGCTGTTTGTGTGTATTTGTTTGGAGGACTGTGGGGGTGACCGTTTATGAAATAACCCATGCTGCTGCCATCCCTGGTGGTCCAGTGGTGAGTGAACTCTAGCCTGCGGGGCTAGAATTCACTCTTGCGAGATCCTCACGAGAGGAACCCGGCGGAGCTGCTGGCTAGAGCTGCCTGGGCCCTCTCTTGCCTCCCTCCCTGTCTGTGGGCCAGTGAGGGAAAGATCTCTCCACCGGCCCATGGAGGCAAATAGCGCGGGCCGCGGAGATTAGGGTGTGCCCAGGCACACCCGGCACACCCCGTGCGCACGCCTATGACAGTGGGTGATATAATCTATGCTGCACAGTTTGACACCATTCAGTATTGGGTCACCCTAATCACACCTGAGATTCATGGGATTTATGCTCCCAGGCAGCAATTGCTATTTGTAGTAGGCACTTTTTTTAAAATTTGACAAGTTTTATTATTTAATAAAATGCGTACGGTACTGTCATTTCAACAGCTCAGATTACATTACATCAAGTACGTTTTGCCTTACAATTGCATACAGCAGTGTCCAAAACAATATACCTTTTACAGCGTATTTCAAGCAATGCCCCTAGGCCATTAGGTAACCAACGCATTGTCCTCCTTTGTGTTTTGGTATGTCTCTTCTACTGTTAAGTTCTATGGTGGTGGAACTTTGTAACATACAGGGTGGGCATATACCCAGGTTATCTCTCTAATGTGTCTAATGTGTCTACCCCTGTTTCCTTGATTGAAGGCAAGGTTGGTCGGTGCTTGGTTACTGTGGTAGCCTCTGTCAATCAGGGCTGTGGTCGGAGGGTGTCTAATGTCACAGGCATGGGAAGGATTTGGGAAAAGAGGTGCAGGTTCTGAGGTAAAACCCGCCATCAGTACTTGTGCCAACCGATTGTGGTACAGGGCCCTAAGCGCTAAGAGAAAACCATGGTAGTTTACCATGTGTTTAGTTACACAGATTACTGGTAGTTTGCCATGTGTTTATTTATACAGATTACTGATAGTTTGCCATGTGTATATTTATACAGATTACTGGTAGTTTGCCATGTGTTTAGTTATACAGATTACTGGTAGTTTGCCATGTGTTTAGTTATACAGATTACTGGTAGTTTGCCATGTGTTTATTTATACAGATTACTGGTAGTTTACCATGTGTTTAGTTATACAGATTACTGGTAGTTTAACATGTGTTTATTTATACAGATTACTGATAGTTTGCCATGTGTTTATTTATACAGATTACTGGTAGTTTGCCATGTGTTTAGTTATACAGATTACTGGTAGTTTGCCATGTGTTTATTTATACAGATTACTGGTAGTTTGCCATGTGTTTATTTATACAGATTACTGGTAGTTTCCCATGTGTTTATTTCTACAGATTATTAGTAGTTTTCATTGTGTTTATTTATACAGATTACTGGTAGTTTTCCATGTGTTTATTTACACAGATTACTGGTAGTTTGCCATGTGTTTATTTTTTTACAGATTACTGGTAGTTTGCCATGTGTTTATTTATACAGATTACTGGTAGTTTTCCATGTGTTTATTTACACAGATTACTGGTAGTTTTCCATGTGTTTATTTACACAGATTACTGGTAGTTTTCCATGTGTTTATTTATAGTTTTCTGTTAGCTTTCCATGTGTAAATGTCACAGATTTCTGTGAGTTTCAGGTAGATATATCACAGATTACTGTGAGTTTCCATATGTATATTTATATCACAGACTACTGTGGGTTCTATGGCTATGTATATGTATACATCACTGATTACTGTGAGTTCTCAGATTCCGGTGAGTTCTAGGCCAGTGTATATATATATATATCACAGATTACTGTGGGTTCTATGACTATGTATGTATCACAGATTTCTGTGAGTTCTATGTCAGTGTATATAGCACAGCTTGCTGTGAGTCTTAGTGCTATAGATATCACGGATTGCTGTGAGTTTCACTGACGGTAGATGTCAGTCCTGTCTATGCCGATACTATTCTATCTTTTCAGGCTTCTTGGGAAGATTCATTGAGTTGAAGAGACCTCCTGAAGAGACCATGAGTACTATACCCTTCAGGCGGTACGATGATGATGATGACCTACAATAAAGATAAGATATATCATACAGATCTGTATGTACATGTGCATTACAATTTGCACTTTAAAGAAGGTATTGCTCAGCAGAGCTTGATTTTATGGACACTATATCACTGGAACATATCCAGCTTAAACCCAATATAACGGGTTTTACCTCTTGTAACGGATCGCCTGGCACCCCGACTGGGTACCTCCGTTAAAGGATGCTCCTAGCACTTCCTGAGGACTCCAAGCACTCTGGCAGACACCACAATCACCGAAACGATTCAGCATAAATCCTCCCCCAATAATGAGACGACACTTCACTTTGAGGGTAAAACAGGAACTCTGGACTGGCTCATCCAGCCCGGCTTTTATTACAATAATCCACATACAGGCCACACCCAGGGGGAGGCATAAAATAACCAATCACATACATGGTTCAGCCCACACATCCCCTCCCCTCAGATAACATTAAACCCAATTATCCGGTACACTTTTCCAGCCAAGTTCTGGATGTACCCCAAAAACAGGAGGTACACCTTTAGCCCTTATTCAGGGGGGAAACATATCCAAAATTCAAGTCATTCGGATGAACAGTTCGGGAGATATGGGGTTCCAAAGATTTGACCGACCGCATGGGTAAAGTATCCGAAAACAGTTCCATGCATTTTGGTCCTGCGGTCGGTCACAGAAAAGAGAATGAAACAGACGAATTACTGGTGTTATAGAGACTAAGGGTAATTCGCATGAATCCCCTAGTTCGTGAGTTTCTTTCCCCACGAAATCCTGGAAGTCTGGAGGTCTCTGCGGTATTTGCCTAGTCGAGTGTCCGATTTCAGTTCCAGACACTCGACGGCAAAACACCGCTGTTCGGTAGTTTAAGATGGCCGCCGCCACATGTTCGGCTCCCGAATGGCGGCCACCCAGAGGACACAGACCACACTGCACTGATTGCCAATTACCCGTTTGCAACATTGTTGCAAACGGTAATTGGAGGCACACTCATTCCTGGGTGGTCTGGTTGTTCGGTAGTTTCACTCAATATACTGAATGGAGTGATTCTACCGAACAATCAGATGAATGCTGCATACAAATCACCCAGGATAAACTTAACACATATATAAATACATATATAATATTACAGGCAGTACACTAGAATATGCTTCACAGTCTTAAAGGGACAGTAGTCCCAAAAGTCCCAATGTGTCCATAGATGCTGTTAAAAGGGCCAGTAGCAGCAATATACAGTACAATATGCCCCAAATAACCCAGGGGCCATAGTCAGTAGGTAGGAGGCTAGCAAACAGGCTTCTCCAGGGCCCAGTGGCGAGGTTGGTTTCGCCACACCTCTATGTTGCCTGCTGGGCACTTAGGGACCGCCAGTCTCGGTTACGGTTTATTCACACAGTAGTACGCTGTCTAAGATTAGTGTCTAAGGGTCCTAGGTCACAGGATACCCGGAGGATTTACAGACATTTAGGGGACTCTGCCAAACTCAGAGGTCCCCATTACTAATTTAATATGAAACCCAGGATTGGCCTGCTATGTCTGTGCCCCATTGATTGGCCTGCTATGTCTGTGCCCCATTGACTGGCCTGCTATGTCTGTGCCCCATTGACTGGCCTGCTATGTCTGTGCCCCATTGATTGGCCTGCTATGTCTGTGCCCATTAAAACGGCCTGCTATGTCTGTGCCCATTAAAACGGCCTGCTATGTCTGTGCCCATTAAAACGGCCTGCTATGTCTGTGCCCCATTTATTGGCTTACTATGTCGGTGCCTATTTGAAGGGCCTGCTATGTCCGTGCCTATTTGCTTGGCCAACTATTCTGTGTCCATTCATTTGGCCTGCTGGGCCTGTGCCCTTCTGACGGGCCTGCTCTATTGGAGCCGAACCCCTTTTGGCCGCAGGCCTGGGGGAATATCACTGAGGAAAAACCAGTGCCCACCAGTGACATGGAAATAGGCAGGTGTCCAGACAAGTACCATTGCCATACTATCCAAGAGGACACCAATGTACGGCCATCTGAATATGGTGGGAAGGGTGAAGGCCCTAAACCTCATGCCTGAAGGGCAGGGTTTTGTATGAAGACTCCGGACACACATCTCCAAGGAGAACTTTGCACAGGCAAGGACCGGCGCTCAGACACCTACAGGAGTACGCGGTGTTTTCCTTGTCTTTAACAACTAACTCCGTTTCTGCCTCCCAGTATCCTTATAGGTATCGGTAGTTATTTCATGCCTAAGATTAGCTCCTGACCCTGTTCAGTGGGGCTTACTTGTCTTACCTTCCGGCCTGCTTTTTGCCTTCTAGCTGAGACCGAATTTGCGTTTTTACGTTATTGTTTTTTTTTTTTTTTCGTGACTTCCTTTTCCTTTCGCTCGGGTCGTCGAGAGGCCTGACTTGACCTCCTCCGACATCTCGGGCACTCGTGTATTGCGGAGAACGTCTCCAGCTTTCCTCAGACTACCAACGGTCAGCCTGGACCCCGCGCGCGCGCGCGGGATCTGGACGGTCAGTTGATAGTTTTCCCATCGTTATTCTGTAGATTGCCATCAGCCTTATGCTGATACTAGTATTTGGTGTGCCCTGCAGTTGGTCACCCTGAGTCTCTAGGGATCACAGGAGGGTGCGACCTTCCATCACTTCGATCCGAGAATATTTTCTCTTTGGGAACAGAGAGCGATCCCCTCTCAGATACGGAGCCGGACACTGATTTGTTATTAGAGGGTGCAACCCTCCCTCATCGTCAGCCAGAGACTGAGCTGGACGCTATCACGATATTCGATCACATTTTAGAGAGTGCGGCTCTCTCATCCACTCGAGGCTCTACAATGCCGACCATTTGTTCATCACACAGGCTTGTACCTGTGCAAGACATCGATGACTACATGGAGGGGCGTCCCTCCTGCATTCAATTAGATCTGACGTCCGTGCTACTGATTTTGTTATAGAGGACTGCCTGGTCATGCAAGATATACATATTTAGACTGGATCCCTCTATTCTATCTCCTTTAATGGATCTACTGGATCCGGCCCACTCTAACCCACGCGAGACATTCTCACAGAGGTATAACGGGGGGAGTCTCCCACTTATTTACACACACTCCTGGAGAGGGCAGCTAACGGATGGACCTCAGGTATTACATGAGTGCAGGTTTTGGTGTATTCTGCACCATATAAAACAGAGGATTGCTTTCTGTTTTTGGATATCCAGACCATTGCGAACAACTGCGCAGACAGTTTCTCCCATATTTAGGTGGCAGGAGATACGGAGGCCTTCATGGAGCAAAGGGGCACTGCTTTGCTTGAGTAACAAGATTAAGGAAGGCCTATTATCCGATCTGAAGGTAAACCGTTCACATGGAGCACATGGTAAGACCGGTAACCCCGGTTGTATTGAGTTCCCCGCTCATTACGATCTTGGGATGAGATGGCAGGACTGCCCCATCTCCTCGGAACGCATACCTGGTGATCAGGGTTCGGAGATGGGGGTCCTCCGTCTATACTCTATTTCTTCCTCACGGGAGACGTTTTGTCTGGATTTGCGCTAACCTACTTTTCAACTACCGTCATGGAGACCTACAAGGCTTTATGGGAGTACCTGGTGTGCCCCGACTCCTACTGAGACATCTTTCACTCTTAGAAGAGGACATATCTGGATGGAAATCTGCACTCCGGTTGGCACTTCCCATCGCTTTGATTATTCCTGGGATTCGCTACTCCCAGAATAGTCGACCACCGTTCCTCCACACAAGTTCAGTTCGGAACCCTGAATGGACGTCCTTTTGGAGTCTTTCCTCTACCGCGTCCGAGGATTACACAGTTCACTTGGAATATTGGAATCACTCAGGATATGGCTAGTTTGACCACACTCTTGCCCGCATTATAAATTTATTCTCGGAGGAGACATCTCACCAGGTAGGCCAGGAGGGAATGACAGATCCTACTCGGTTCTATTGCGATTTGGTGGTGGACTTAGACGCATTCCTTGAGATTGAAGACCTGCCTGCAAGGCCACATTGCCGGGTGCCCCTGGCACGATCGGTGGAGCAACCTTATACATCAAGAGTTGAGACATGGTGGCAGTGTCTTATCGCGGCCCTAAGTCCGCAAATGACCTTCAACATTTTATAACTGCAGGGAAATGGCTAATAGGTCAGTTTGCCAGCTCATGGACCGGCTGGTAGGTAACAGGTCGCGACCCCACGTACATTGGATCTATCAGCGGAGGATGTTTTTTCCGTTTTTGGGATACTTCATCAACTGGCATCTCCATCGGTTGCTGTATTGTCATCTATCACAGTTGGAAAGTCCATTTGGGATTGCTCGGGTAGCTCAGAGAATGGGTACCAGCGAAACAAACAGCGTGGAATTTGTTGACTGAGCATTAAAACAGCAAATACGAAGCCTCCTGTCATGTTATAAAATTGTAGATTATGCTAGCTTTAGTGTACCTATAATCTTAATTTTATTAATGACAGGAGGCGAGTATTTCCCACCCGTTCTTATCCCTCCCTTTAATTTTATAGTTTGGATTAATCAGGTACGTATACAACTCTGCTTGTTGTTTCTGCTACCTGTCACCTGTCCTTATGTCTGTTTTTCATAAGTAGGGTTGGGATATCTACTTATTAAGGTAATTTTGTTTGCTACATTGGGTATCTACAAGTTTATTCAAAATACATTTCATTGGATAATCAACCTGTTCGATTCTGTTTTTCTCTCGTTTCAGTTTCCAGTTCTTCAGCGCTATCTGGTGTGGCGCTTCTTCGTGGATGGTGGACATTGACTTATTTATTTTCAGTCCATCAACGCTATCTGGTTGACAGTTCTTCTCAGACGTTGGACATTGCTGTATTCTTCCTATCTGCACTTCGTTGCTTACCATTATTTTTTCTGCCTTTGTTCTGTTTTGTCGCAGCTTGAAAGAGGAAATGATGCAATGGGAAGGGGGTTTTATAGTACCTAACTTTTTTCTGATTGGTTGTTTTTCTGTGCTGCTGTGGAGTTCTAGTAAAGAGAGACTAAAGCAAATACTTGCCTCCTGTCATTAATAAAAATAAGATTATAGGTACACTAAAGCTAGCATAATCTACAATTGTTGTATATGCTTTGTTATTTGTATGATTTGTTCTTTTAGTGTCACGCTAGGTGAGATTTGGTTTTGTGTCGTCAAGCGATGTAGGTCTGTTTGATAGTTAAGCAATTGTGTTTGAGATCTCTTTTTTAAAAAGGATGCTCGTCTTATCAACAGTCCCTTAATTATGGGTTTGTGGGCTTGCCATATTGTGTTTTGATTAATTTGTGTACTGTTGTTGTCTTTAAAGTATTGTCTTATCGCTACTTCAAGGTCTCTAGTAAAACGTTGTCCCACAGCAACACAGTTTTTAGTCGCCATAGGCTCCTATGGGTCATAGAGGTCTTTTAGGGTTAGCAGAACTGGGGCATGGCCAGACCAAGTAATCTCGCAGTGGTTTATTTGTTTCATGCCTGAATCAGTGATAAGAAAACCGTCTATGTGAGAGTAGGTATTGTGGACATTAGTGGCACATGAGTGGCCCTCCACACATCATACAGGTAGTAATTGTGTTTGAGCGTTCTCAGTGCTTTGCTTTGTTTTTTTAAGTGGGCCGACGCTAGCACTAGCTGAGGGTAGGGTCGTATCTATTGTAGGGTCAAACACGTGATTAAAGTCTCCACATATAATTGTAGTGCCTTGTTGCATAGATTGTAATTGTTGTATGATTTGTGCAAAAAAATCAGCTGATCAGTGTTTGGAGCGTATATGCTTGCTATGGTATATTGTATACTGTTAAAAGTGCCTTCTGGGTCTATGTGTTGGGAGTGTAATAAAAAAGCTACATTCTTGCTAATCAAGACCGCAGTGCCCCTAGTTATATTGCTTGGGTTGTGACATCTTTTTTGTGGTGATTGTTCCCTGACTGGGTCACTATTTTTGCTGCGCTAAGGCCTTGGTAGCACGAAGCTTCAGCTACATGTAACCCCTCTCTCTGAGATCCAGGCCATGCCCCGCAGCAGGCACTTTTTTATTTCAGCACTTTCTCTTTAGTGAAATCTATGTTGAAGATGAGCTGGGGAGACAGAAGCAGCACACTTCACTATTGACAGAAGATTGGAACCTGGGGCACTGTCCTCGTGTTGTCCTAAGGTTAAAATATCCATAATCTTAGCCCTAACTCTAATAAACTAAAGTAATAGAACTAAGGGAAAATAATGCCACAGTGTATTATTGGAATTATCTAGGAGTTCTGGAGACATTTTGATTACCGTATATACTCGAGTATAAGACGAGTTTTTCAGCACATTTTTTGTGCTGAAAACCCCCCACTCGTCTTATACTCGAGTGAATGTCTGTATTATGGCAATTTATATTGCCATAATACAGACAAGGGGCTGTTGGGGGCTGGCAGAGAGCTCTTACTTACCTTCCCTGCAGCTCCTGTCAGCTCCCTTCTCTCTCCTCCATTCCGGTCAGCTCCCCACTGCAAGTCTCGCGAGAGCCGTGGGGTCAGAGCTCCGCGCGGCACTCACACAGCGAGACTTGCAGAGGGAGCTGACCAGACCGGAGGTGAGAGAACAAGCAGGGAGGGGGGACAAATACAAAATAACATAACATTTCAAATAATAATTAAAAAATATATATTAAAATAATAATAATATACAAAAATATTAAAATAATAATAAAATAATATTAAAAAAATATTAAAATAATAATAATGTTATGGACAAAAAAATAATAAAAATGCCCACCCCCCCACCAAGGCTCTGCATCACATACACAAACACACTCTGCATCACACACACACACACACACACACACTGCAATCATACACACACACACTGCACTCATACACACACACTGCACTCCCACAAACACAAACACTGCACTCATACACACACTGCACTCCCACACACACTGCACTCATACACACACACTGCACTCATACACACACTGCACTCATACACACACACTGCACTCATACACACACTGCATTCATTCACACACACACTGCACTCATACACACACACACTGCATTCACACACACTGCACTCATTATATACACACACTGTAAATAAATATTCAATTAATATAATTTGGGGATTTGTCTGGATTTGCGCTAACCTACTTTTCAACTACCGTCATGGAGACCTACAAGGCTTTATGGGAGTACCTGGTGTGCCCCGACTCCTACTCAGACATCTTTCACTCTTAGAAGAGGACATATCTGGATGGAAATCTGCACTCCGGTTGGCACTTCCCATCTCTTTGATTATTCCTGGGATTCGCTACTCCCAGAATAGTCGACCACCGTTCCTCCACACAAGTTCAGTTCGGTACCCTGAATGGACGTCCTTTTGGACTCTTTCCTCTACCGCGTCCGAGGATTACACAGTTCACTTGGAATATTGGAATCACTCAGGATATGGCTAGTTTGACCACACTCTTGCCCGCATTATAAATTTATTCTCGGAGGAGACATCTCACCAGGTAGGCCAGGAGGGAATGACAGATCCTACTCGGTTCTATTGCAATTTGGTGGTGGACTTAGACGCATTCCTTGAGATTGAAGACCTGCCTGCAAGGCCACATTGCCGGGTGCCCCTGGCATGATCGGTGGAGCAATCTTATACATCAAGAGTTGAGACATGGTGGCAGTGTCTTATCGCGGCCCTAAGTCCGCAAATGACCTTCAACATTTTATAACTGCAGGGAAATGGCTAATAGGTCAGTTTGCCAGCTCATGGACCGGCTGGTAGGTAACAGGTCGCGACCCCACGTACATTGGATCTATCAGCGGAGGATGTTTTTTCCGTTTTTGGGATACTTAATCAACTGGCATCTCCATCGGTTGCTGTATTGTCATCTATCACAGTTGGAAAGTCCATTTGGGATTGCTCGGGTAGCTCAGAGAATGGGTACCAGCGAAACAAACAGCGTGGAATTTGTTGACTGAGCGTTAAAACAGCAAATATGAAGCCTCCTGTCATGTTATAAAA
This sequence comes from Pelobates fuscus, assembly GCF_036172605.1. Taxonomy (NCBI): domain Eukaryota; kingdom Metazoa; phylum Chordata; class Amphibia; order Anura; family Pelobatidae; genus Pelobates; species Pelobates fuscus. The sequence goes on along the minus strand of NC_086318.1, from coordinate 352,362,838 downwards.
TTGTAGATTATACTAGCTTTAGTGTACCTATAATCTTAATTTTATTAATGACAGGAGGCGAGTATTTCCCACCCGTTCTTATCCCTCCCTTTAATTTTATAGTTTGGATTAATCAGGTACGTATACAACTCTGCTTGTTGTTTCTGCTACCTGTCACCTGTCCTTATGTCTGTTTTTCATAAGTAGGGTTGGGATATCTACATATTAAGGTAATTTTGTTTGCTACATTGGGTATCTACAAGTTTATTCAAAATACATTTCATTGGATAATCAACCTGTTCGATTCTGTTTTTCTCTCGTTTCAGTTTCCAGTTCTTCAGCGCTATCTGGTGTGGCGCTTCTTCGTGGATGGTGGACATTGACTTATTTATTTTCAGTCCATCAACGCTATCTGGTTGACAGTTCTTCTCAGACGTTGGACATTGCTGTATTCTTCGTATCTGGACTTCGTTGCTTACCATTATTTTTTCTGCCTTTGTTCTGTTTTGTCGCAGCTTGAAAGAGGAAATGATGCAATGGGAAGGGGGTTTTATAGTACCTAACTTTTTTCTGATTGCTTGTTTTTCTGTGCTGCTGTGGAGTTCTAGTAAAGAGAGACTAAAGCAAATACTTGCCTCCTGTCATTAATAAAATTAAGATTATAGGTACACTAAAGCTAGCATAATCTACAATTGCATAGATTGTAATTGTTGTATAGATTGTAATTGTTGTATGATTTGTGCAAAAAATTCAGCTGATCAGTGTTTGGAGCGTATATGCTTGCTATGGTATATTGTATACTGTTAAAAGTGCCTTCTGGGTCTATGTGTTGGGAGTGTAATAAAAAAGCTACATTCTTGCTAATCAAGACCGCAGTGCCCCTAGTTATATTGCTTGGGTTGTGACATCTTTTTTGTGGTGATTGTTCCCTGACTGGGTCACTATTTTTGCTGCGCCAAGGCCTTGGTAGCAAGAAGCTTCAGCTAAATGTAACCCCTCTCTCTGAGATCCAGGACATGCCCCGCAGCAGGCACTTTTTTATTTCAGCACTTTCTCTTTAGTGAAATCTATGTTGAAGATGAGCTGGGGAGACAGAAGCAGCACACTTCACTATTGACAGAAGATTGGAACCTGGGGCACTGTCCTCGTGTTGTCCTAAGGTTAAAATATCCATAATCTTAGCCCTAACTCTAATAAACTAAAGTAATAGAACTAAGGGAAAATAATGCCACAGTGTATTATTGGAATTATCTAGGGGTTCTGGAGACATTTTGATTACCGTATATACTCGAGTATAAGACGAGTTTTTCAGCACATTTTTTGTGCTGAAAACCCCCCACTCGTCTTATACTCGAGTGAATGTCTGTATTATGGCAATTTATATTGCCATAATACAGACAAGGGGCTGTTGGGGGCTGGCAGAGAGCTCTTACTTACCTTTCCTGCAGCTCCTGTCAGCTCCCTTCTCTCTCCTCCATTCCGGTCAGCTCCCCACTGCAAGTCTCGCGAGAGCCGTGGGGTCAGAGCTCCGCGCGGCACTCACACAGCGAGACTTGCAGAGGGAGCTGACCAGACCGGAGGTGAGAGAACAAGCAGGGAGGGGGGACAAATACAAAATAACATAACATTTCAAATAATAATTAAAAAATATATATTAAAATAATAATAATATAAAAAAATATTAAAATAATAATAAAATAATATTAAAAAAATATTTAAATAATAATAATGTTATGGACAAAAAAATAATAAAAATGCCCCCCCCCTCACCAAGGCTCTGCATCACATACACAAACACACTCTGCATCACACACACACACACACACACACACACACACACACACACTGCAATCATACACACACACGCTGCACTCATACACACACACTGCACTCCCACACACACAAACACTGCACTCATACACACACTGCACTCCCACACACACTGCACTCATACACACACACTGCACTCATACACACACACACTGCACTCATACACACACTGCACTCATACACACACACTGCACTCATACACACACTGCATTCATTCACACACACACTGCACTCATACACACACACACTGCATTCACACACACACTGCACTCATTATATACACACACTGTAAATAAATATTCAATTAATATGATTTGGGGGGGATCTAACTTTATTTAGAAATTTACCGGTAGCTGCTGCATTTCCCACCCTAGTCTTATACTCGAGTCAATAAGTTTTCCCAGTTTTGGGGGGTAAAATTAGGGGTCTTGACTTATATTCGGGTCGACTTATACTCGACTATATACTGTATACTGTCTGCAGAATCCCTCAAAGGCATTATTTTCCCATAAGTTACTGTTCACCTTTAGGTATCCTCTGTATAAAATATACACACCCGCACATATTTATAAAATATGAAAATGTATATTTGATTGTAATTATATAAAATATATCAATGTAATTCTTTATTTTTGTTGTACAAGCAAAGAACAAAATATCAGTAATATAGTAATTGAACTGCAAAAAACTCCACTTTGGTTGATGTAATTATTATTATTTATAATGTGCCAAGAAATACCACAGTGCTGTACAATATAGTTACATAGTTACATAGCTGAAAAGAGACTTGCGTCCATCAAGTTCAGCCTTCCTCACATTTTTTTTTTCTGTTGATCCAATAGGTGGATTAACAAACTCAAACAAAAAAATCAGCCTAAATTCAACTGAATTGCAGTTTGGACTGAAACAAATCTCGAAGTCTATACTAAATAATCTCCAGCAGAGTGACTGTCCCCATTTCTGGATACACCACTGATAAAAAAAAAATGTCGTTTTTTTTTCTGCATCTACAATGACAATTAGTAGCAAGTGTTAGGTATAGGAATTGTAAAACCATAAACTGTTTCAATTGAATTACCTACTTAAGAGTAACATTGAGAGCTTTCACAAGGAAGCAAAGTGCCTGTTTAATGAAGTATAGACAGCTAAACTGCTCTGTGCCCCACATATTGCATTCGACTGGAATGCTGCAATAGCGTTCTTTATAATGCTTAATTGGGTGGGGAATGCAATGTATTATGCAAGTGCAAAACAACCTCCAGGCACATACTATACCACAAAAATATTTCTGAAGCAAAATGATGTTGTTTATTCAACAGAGATTTTGAATAAATCATCTCTATTAAAGTCTTTATTAGGAAGCCAAGGAAAGTGTCTGATAACTAAATTTATTTACATCACGGTACATAAATGCTGTGGGCTTTACTAATTTCTAACTCATGTTTACTAAAGAAGACAATTTAAGTTCAGCACTTTTCTGCAGAAACGTTATGGCCATCCAAAGCCCTAAGCCTCTACGCCTGAGTTGTTACATAAACAAGTTAGGGAAAGGTATGCTTGATTATTTCCAAATAAATTAGTTTTCATGCAACAACAGAGACCGCAACTACAGTGCTACATTTTTAAAATGTATTATTATAGCTTAGATGACGGCTGCAGAACAAACCTGTATGTGCTTGGGGTTCACACATCATTGGTTTGGCCAAACTCAGCAAAAGTCACTAAACAAGGGTGATATGTTAAAATAAATGTAGGCAGTTGGGACATTGTATAGCCATTTCTAAAATTATTAAAAGCTATCAACACTCAACAAATTGTTCTGCATGGGGCAGTCGAAGAATCAACGACAATGCATACAGTCAAGGGGAAAAGAAAGTCCCTCTTTTAATTCTATGGTTCTACACATTAGGAAATAATAACAAGCATCTGTTTCTTAGCAGGTTATAATTGATAATTAATAAATGAGGTAAATTCAACATCAGATGAATAACAACATGTGACATATTACACATTGTCATGATTTAACAAAAACAAAGCCAAAACGGAGAAGCCATGTGTAAAAAACTAAGTGTAGCGGTACTTACTCTTTCCAGGGGCAGGCCGGGGTCCTCTGTTCAAGCCGCGCGCGGTCCTGCTGCTGCACGAGCCGCACGCGGCTCATCCGACGGCTGTTACAGGAAGGCGGGCAGTGACCGCGAAAAGCGGTCACGTGTCCCGTCTGACTCTAAGAGCGCGCTGCAGGTATCGGGCGCGCTCTTAAAGGGACAGTGGGAGCCTAAATTGGCAAAGGCCTCCCATTGGTCCCTGTCATGCCACACTCCCCATACACTTACCTTTTGGGGGCGTGGATATGACAGGGGCCAATCAAAATAGATGTTAAGGTATATATACTCACCTTTCTCCCTTAGTTCCTTGCCCTATCGTGGTTTCTGTTCCAGTTCCCTTTAGTGCTTGTTGTGTTCAGTTGTGTTCCTTCGTACTTGACCTTGGTTTTGTTTTTGACTACGTTTTCTCTTTATCCTTATCTGTTCTGTTTGCCGGCTTGCTGTTTACCGTGTACCAGACCCCGGCTAGTCCTAGTTTACACTGTCTCTTTGTACCCTTGACCTCGGATCGCTCCTGACTCTGTACTCCTCTCATATACGTTGAGTCCGGCCATTCTAAGGTCCGGTAGACGTATCTCCCCTCTGTGTTTTCTTCTGTTGAGTTGAATCTTGCGTGATGGGGTATATTTTTGTTACATTACGATAGGGCCATGGACCCCGCAGATTTAGCTCAGCAGATGGCTTCTCATGAGGCTAGATTTGTAGAGCAGGATCACCGTATGGATCAGATAGCCCAGGCTCTCCAGATGCTCTTATCTAGAACTATTCCAGCAACCACAACTAATCCTCCTACACCTCTTCTTCCTGATGTCTAAGACATGCAGAGGTTTCATTAATCAAATAGAATTCCGCTTTGAGATGTATCCACGTTCCTTTCCCACAGATAGGTCTAAAGTGGGGTTCCTTTGCACCAACTTACTGATAAAGCACTCGAGTGGGCTAATCCTATTTGGGAGGCTAATGGACCTATGGTGCATAATTTCAATAGTTTCCTTACAGCTTTTCAAAGATCTTTTGACACAACTAAAAGATCAAAGAATGCCGCCAGATCATTAATGAGAATCAAACAGGGTTCTAGGTCTGTTGCAGACTATGCCATTCAGTTTCGGACCCTTGCTTCACAGGTAGATTGGACCAACAATGGGTTAACTACTGCATTCATGGAAGGTTTATCTGACACTATATTGGATGAGGTAGCAGCTAAGGAGCTTCCTATTGCATTAGAGGACCTTATTGACTACCTCATTGATATAGATAATAGGATTCGTGACAGGCTCTATACTAAGCTATTGTAAGCCTGGTTACAATGCTGCTGCCCATCCCATGTGTTCCCTATTAAGGGTTAATAAGTATAGGGGTGTATATAAAAAAAATACCCTTTCTGTCTCATTAGAGATATCTTTGCCAGAAGCTCAAGGAAGCAGGCTGAAGGGTCAGTGTTAGGACCCGCTTAGAGGGGTCTGCCTTGACGTTGGCAGGCGGGCATTCCCTCCAATGGCCATTGGAGCAACTAAATGACCTCCATTTGTCTAAAAATACATAGGTATTAAGGAGAAAGCGCAAGTAACATTTTCTTATCTTTTGTTTTTACTATATATTGGGGCTGATGTGTATTGTAGTCATTGCTGCTGGCCCAGTGGTAATGGGACTAAGCGCAGGACTTCTCTTTTTGTATTTGTATTTACTTTGCATCACACAGCCTGGTTACAATGCTGCTGCCCATCCCATGTGTTCCCTATTAAGGGTTAATAAGTATAGGGGTGTATATAAAAAAATACCCTTTCTGTCTCATTAGAGATATCTTTGCCAGAAGCTCAAGGAAGCAGGCTGAAGGGTCAGTGTTAGGACCCGCTTAGGGGGGGTCTGCCTTGACGTTGGCAGGCGGGCATTCCCTCCAATGGCCATTGGAGCAACTAAATTACCTCCATTTGTCTAAATATACATAGGTATTAAGGAGAAAGCGCAAGTAACATTTTCTTATCTTTGGTTTTTACTATATATTGGGGCTGATGTGTATTGTAGTCGTTGCTGCTGGCCCAGTGGTAATGGGACTAAGCGCAGGACTTCTCTTTTTGTATTTGTATTTACTTTGCATCACACAGCCTGGTTACAATGCTGCTGCCCATCCCATGTGTTCCCTATTAAGGGTTAATAAGTATAGGGGTGTATATAAAAAAATACCCTTTCTGTCTCATTAGAGATATCTTTGCCAGAAGCTCAAGGAAGCAGGCTGAAGGGTCAGTGTTAGGACCCGCTTAGGGGGGTCTGCCTTGACGTTGGCAGGCGGGCATTCCCTCCAATGGCCATTGGAGCAACTAAATGACCTCCATTTGTCTAAATATACATAGGGATTAAGGAGAAAGCGCAAGTAACATTTTCTTATCTTTGGTTTTTACTATATATTGGGGCTGATGTGTATTGTAGTCGTTGCTGCTGGCCCAGTGGTAATGGGACTAAGCGCAGGACTTCTCTTTTTGTATTTGTATTTACTTTGCATCACACAGCCTGGTTACAATGCTGCTGCCCATCCCATGTGTTCCCTATTAAGGGTTAATAAGTATAGGGGTGTATATAAAAAAATACCCTTTCTGTCTCATTAGAGATATCTTTGCCAGAAGCTCAAGGAAGCAGGCTGAAGGGTCAGTGTTAGGACCCGCTTAGGGGGGGTCTGCCTTGACGTTGGCAGGCGGGCATTCCCTCCAATGGCCATTGGAGCAACTAAATGACCTCCATTTGTCTAAATATACATAGGTATTAAGGAGAAAGCGCAAGTAACATTTTCTTATCTTTGGTTTTTACTATATATTGGGGCTGATGTGTATTGTAGTCGTTGCTGCTAGCCCAGTGGTAATGGGACTAAGCGCAGGACTTCTCTTTTTGTATTTGTATTTACTTTGCATCACACAACCTGGTTACAATGCTGCTGCCCATCCCATGTGTTCTCTATTAAGGGTTAATAAGTATAGGGGTGTATATAAAAAAATACCCTTTCTGTCTCATTAGAGATATCTTTGCCAGAAGCTCAAGGAAGCAGGCTGAAGGGTCAGTGTTAGGACCCGCTTAGGGGGGTCTGCCTTGACGTTGGCAGGCGGGCATTCCCTCCGATGGCCATTGGAGCAACTAAATTACCTCCATTTGTCTAAATATACATAGGGATTAAGGAGAAAGCGCAAGTAACATTTTCTTATCTTTGGTTTTTACTATATATTGGGGCTGATGTGTATTGTAGTCGTTGCTGCTGGCCCAGTGGTAATGGGACTAAGCGCAGGACTTCTCTTTTTGTATTTGTATTTACTTTGCATCACACAGCCTGGTTACAATGCTGCTGCCCATCCCATGTGTTCCCTATTAAGGGTTAATAAGTATAGGGGTGTATATAAAAAAATACCCTTTCTGTCTCATTAGAGATATCTTTGCCAGAAGCTCAAGGAAGCAGGCTGAAGGGTCAGTGTTAGGACCCGCTTAGGGGGGTCTGCCTTGACGTTGGCAGGCGGGCATTCCCTCCAATGGCCATTGGAGCAACTAAATGACCTCCATTTGTCTAAATATACATAGGGATTAAGGAGAAAGTGCAAGTAACATTTTCTTATCTTTGGTTTTTACTATATATTGGGGCTGATGTGTATTGTAGTCGTTGCTGCTGGCCCAGTGGTAATGGGACTAAGCGCAGGACTTCTCTTTTTGTATTTGTATTTACTTTGCATCACACAGCCTGGTTACAATGCTGCTGCCCATCCCATGTGTTCCCTATTAAGGGTTAATAAGTATAGGGGTGTATATAAAAAAATACCCTTTCTGTCTCATTAGAGATATCTTTGCCAGAAGCTCAAGGAAGCAGGCTGAAGGGTCAGTGTTAGGACCCGCTTAGGGGGGGTCTGCCTTGACGTTGGCAGGCGGGCATTCCCTCCAATGGCCATTGGAGCAACTAAATGACCTCCATTTGTCTAAATATACATAGGTATTAAGGAGAAAGCGCAAGTAACATTTTCTTATCTTTGGTTTTTACTATATATTGGGGCTGATGTGTATTGTAGTCGTTGCTGCTAGCCCAGTGGTAATGGGACTAAGCGCAGGACTTCTCTTTTTGTATTTGTATTTACTTTGCATCACACAACCTGGTTACAATGCTGCTGCCCATCCCATGTGTTCTCTATTAAGGGTTAATAAGTATAGGGGTGTATATAAAAAAATACCCTTTCTGTCTCATTAGAGATATCTTTGCCAGAAGCTCAAGGAAGCAGGCTGAAGGGTCAGTGTTAGGACCCGCTTAGGGGGGTCTGCCTTGACGTTGGCAGGCGGGCATTCCCTCCGATGGCCATTGGAGCAACTAAATTACCTCCATTTGTCTAAATATACATAGGGATTAAGGAGAAAGCGCAAGTAACATTTTCTTATCTTTGGTTTTTACTATATATTGGGGCTGATGTGTATTGTAGTCGTTGCTGCTGGCCCAGTGGTAATGGGACTAAGCGCAGGACTTCTCTTTTTGTATTTGTATTTACTTTGCATCACACAGCCTGGTTACAATGCTGCTGCCCATCCCATGTGTTCCCTATTAAGGGTTAATAAGTATAGGGGTGTATATAAAAAAATACCCTTTCTGTCTCATTAGAGATATCTTTGCCAGAAGCTCAAGGAAGCAGGCTGAAGGGTCAGTGTTAGGACCCGCTTAGGGGGGTCTGCCTTGACGTTGGCAGGCGGGCATTCCCTCCAATGGCCATTGGAGCAACTAAATGACCTCCATTTGTCTAAATATACATAGGGATTAAGGAGAAAGTGCAAGTAACATTTTCTTATCTTTGGTTTTTACTATATATTGGGGCTGATGTGTATTGTAGTCGTTGCTGCTAGCCCAGTGGTAATGGGACTAAGCGCAGGACTTCTCTTTTTGTATTTGTATTTACTTTGCATCACACAGCCTGGTTACAATGCTGCTGCCCATCCCATGTGTTCTCTATTAAGGGTTAATAAGTATAGGGGTGTATATAAAAAAATACCCTTTCTGTCTCATTAGAGATATCTTTGCCAGAAGCTCAAGGAAGCAGGCTGAAGGGTCAGTGTTAGGACCCGCTTAGGGGGGTCTGCCTTGACGTTGGCAGGCGGGCATTCCCTCCGATGGCCATTGGAGCAACTAAATTACCTCCATTTGTCTAAATATACATAGGGATTAAGGAGAAAGCGCAAGTAACATTTTCTTATCTTTGGTTTTTACTATATATTGGGGCTGATGTGTATTGTAGTCGTTGCTGCTGGCCCAGTGGTAATGGGACTAAGCGCAGGACTTCTCTTTTTGTATTTGTATTTACTTTGCATCACACAGCCTGGTTACAATGCTGCTGCCCATCCCATGTGTTCCCTATTAATGGTTAATAAGTATAGGGGTGTATATAAAAAAATACCCTTTCTGTCTCATTAGAGATATCTTTGCCAGAAGCTCAAGGAAGCAGGCTGAAGGGTCAGTGTTAGGACCCGCTTAGGGGGGTCTGCCTTGACGTTGTCAGGCGGGCATTCCCTCCAATGGCCATTGGAGCAACTAAATGACCTCCATTTGTCTAAATATACATAGGGATTAAGGAGAAAGCGCAAGTAACATTTTCTTATCTTTGGTTTTTTCTATACTAAGAACAGGAATAGACGTTTGGTTACACCTATTAACCCCAGAGTTGATAAACCTGAGAGTGTTAAAGTATCTGAGGAGGAACCCATGCAATTAGGGGTTGCCAAACTCTCTGATACTGAAAAATTACATAGGAGAAGGGATGGACTCTGCCTATACTGTGGTAGGAGAGACCATATGGTAAAAGAATGTCCCTTGCTTCCGGAATACTCTCGCACCTAAGACCTTATAGGGGACTGGCCTTGGGTGTGATATCTAAGTCTCCTAAATTGCCTCCTAACCGTTTGCTTCCCCCTGTTTCTTTGCATATGGGAGAGAGTTGCATAGCTGAGCACATACAAGCCCTGGTTGACTCTGGGGCAGCTGAAAATTTCATAGACTCTGGTTTTGTTAAGAAAAACAACATTCCCATCAGAGAGAAGGAGATACCCTTGGCCGTTGAGGCCATGGATGGTAGACCATTAAGTTCTCCTGTTGTTACTCATGAAACTGTACCATTACACATGTATACAGGGGTTTTACACTTTGAAACCATTCGGTTCCAGGTCATCACCTCTCCCTCTTCTCACGTCGTGTTAGGGTACCCATGGTTACGTACTCACAATCCCATTTTCGACTGGGAGTCAGGACAAATAAAATCATGGAGCGAAACCTGCCACGAGTCTTGTACTATTGAAGTCTCCCCTTTGAACTCTATTAATGTTCCTACTACTCCTCCTTTGTCTACGGTTATACCCCCTCAGTACTTATTTCTCAAGTCCGTCTTCGATAAAAGGGTGGCTGACAAATTACCGCCTCACAGACCCTACGATTGTGCTATCGATTTATTGCCTGGCACTATACCTCCAAAGGGCAGGTTGTACCCTTTATCTGTTCAAAAAAACCGTGTCATGGAGGAGTATATTAAGGAATCACTAGAAAATGGGTTTATTAGGAGATCCTCTTCTCCGGCTGGAGCGGGGTTCTTCTTTGTATCAAAGAAAGAAGGTGATTTAAGACCGTGTATCGATTATAGAGGTCTAAATAAAATTCACTGTTCAAGAAAACCGTGTCATGGAGGAGTATATTAAGGAATCACTAGAAAATGGGTTTATTAGGAGATCCTCTTCTCCGGCTGGAGCGGGGTTCTTCTTTGTATCAAAGAAAGAAGGTGATTTAAGACCGTGTATCGATTATAGAGGTCTAAATAAAATCAGTATCAAAAATGCATACCCTATACCTTTAATCACGGAATTATTCGACAGGCTCAAACATGCTACTGTATTCACTAAATTGGATCTTAGAGGTGCATACAATTTTAATACGTATTAAGAAAGACCACGAATGGAAGACGGCATTCAACACTAGATCTGGCCATTACGAGTATACTGTTATGCCATTTGGTCTATGTAATGCCCCAGCAGTATTTCAAGAATTTATTAATGACGTCTTAAGAGACTTTATTCACACATTTGTAATTGTGTACTTGGACGACATATTAATATACTCTACAGATTTACACACTCATCACAGACATGTTACAACAGTTCTGAAGACCCTTCTTGCTAATGGTCTTTATTGTAAACTGGAAAAATGTCTATTTGACCAATCCGAAGTCCAGTTTTTGGGGTATTTGATTTCCGCTGAAGGTTTTCGTATGGATCCCCCAGAAGCTTTCTGCTGTCATAGAATGGCCTCTACCACAAGGTTTGAAAGCCATTCAGCGTTTTCTTGGTTTCTCTAACTATTATAGATGCTTTATTAAAGGTTTTTCCTCTATTGTAGCGCCTATCACACGTATGACAAAAAAGGATGGCAATACTCGTGTCTGCTCTTCCGAGGCACTTCAGGCTTTTGAATTTCTTAAAACTACGTTCGCCTCTGCACCTATTTTACAGCATCTTGTCCTCTCACTGCCCTATATTCTTGAAGTTGATGCTTCCGATATCGGGGTAGGTTCTGTCTTATCCCAAAGAGAGTCGCCTGAAAAGCCATTGCATCCTTGTGGCTTCTTTTCCAAACAAATGTCCAAAGCAGAGAAGAATTATGATGTGGGTAATCGCGAACTCCTTGCTATTATTTTAGCACTTAAAGAATGGAGACATTTGTTAGAAGGAACTAAGGATCCCATCCTCATATTTACGGATCACAAGAACCTATCCTACCTTAGTGAGGCTAAAAGATTGTCTTCTAGGCAGGCTAGGTGGTCACTGTTTTTGTCTCATTTTAATTATATTATCACCTATAGGCCAGGGGATCGCAACACTAAACCAGACGCTCTGTCCAGACAGTTCGAAATTGCTGACAAACAGGAGATTGATGTTACTCCTGTCATTCCCCCAGACAGGATAATAGCTACTAATATTTGATCTATTTCCCCTCCCTCTTGCAGGCCATACAAGCGAAACAAAGCATGGCACCTAGCGAGAGGCCTACTGATAAACTATTCGTCGATGTTCCCGAGAGACGGGATATTCTGTCGTTTTATCATGACACTAAAACTGCTGGACATCCTGGTATTTCCAAAACGGTGTCAGCTGTTTCTCGGTATTTTTGGTGGGATTCCTTACGCAAGGATGTCACCGACTATATAGGTGCTTGTACTACTTGTGCCTGTATGAAATCTTCTCCTTGTGGGCTGTTGCATCCGTTCCCCGTTCCCCGGGTATCGGGCGCGCTCTTAAAAGAACAGTGGGAGCCTAAATTGGCAAAGGCATCCCATTGGTCCCTGTCATGCCACACTCCCCATACACTTACCTTTTGGGGGCGTGGATATGACAGGGGCCAATCAAAATAGATGTTAAGGTATATATACTCACCTTTCTCCCTTAGTTCCTTGCCCTATCGTGGTTTCTGTTCCAGTTCCCTTTAGTGCTTGTTGTGTTCAGTTGTGTTCCTTCGTACTTGACCTTGGTTTTGTTTTTGACTAAGTTTTCTCTTTATCCTTATCTGTTCTGTTTGCCAGCCTGCTGTTTACCGTGTACCAGACCCCGGCTAGTCCTAGTTTGCACTGTCTCTTTGTGCCCTTGACCTCGGATCGCTCCTGACTCTGTACTCCTCTCATATACGTTGAGTCCGGCCATTCTAAGGTCCGGTAGACGTATCTCCCCTCTGTGTTGTCTTCTGTTGAGTTGAATCCTGCATGTTGGGGTATATTTTCGTTACACTAAGTACACCCTTACTGCTTCCATAGGAATTAAGAGGATACATAGTAGACAGGTGCTGCTAATCAAATGCGATTAATTGATCACCATTGTCCTCATATGTAAAACCATAGAATTCAAAGAGGGTGCACTTTATTTTTCCCATGACTGTATATTTAACCAAGCAAACAGTTTAGAGTCCTGACCCATGGGTGGTTATATCTTTGGGGTCAGCTTTATTCACTTTGTGCTATGTAAACTACAGGTTGACTAAGTTTGGGTGGGAGGGAGGGAAGGGCATATGCCTTTGAGGAGGGTTACGTGTAATGGATTGTATAAAATGTCTGCTTGATGGATAATCTGTATCTTATAGTGCGGTTCTGTGTTCCCACTTTAACACTTCTTGCTGTAGTTGTCAATTGTGCTCTAAATTTTGACATCCATAAAATTGATTTAAAAAAAATAAAAGGTGTTCTGCAGAATCCTCTCTACATTGGAAGGTGTATATCTGCCTAAGATTGGCAAGTGCTGTCTATTGAGACAGATCATCCAGTCATCCAAGAAATGTTAGTTAACAAGTCTTGCATTTAGTACTGTGAGTATTAGTATTGTTTTTAAACATAGGAATTATAACATTCATAGTTAGGCCTTCTCATCTTCATCCAGATCATACTGCACATTGTCTGGTATGGTGTAAATACTGGATCACATTGGCCTAAGACTTAAATTTCTATCACCACCCTCTCTTACCTAGTCAGTTGCTGAGACTGTGGTCCATGCACTTCTCCGGGTGACTGGTAAAATATATTGCATGGAGCTCTCTGCTCAGCTCCCTCGCGCGCCGCCCGCAGAGTGAGTCTGGGAGGCGGAGCCAGAATATGACGCCATATTTCGGCTCCCAGCCTCACTCTGCGGACGGCGCGCGAGGGAGCTGAGCAGAGAGCTCAGGGGAAGTGCTCCCTCGCCAGCCGCCCGTCCGCGCCTAGCAGCCTGCCCATCCAGCATGTCAGTTAGCCACAAGGCTAACAAGGCATTTGCACTGGGCATTTGGGGGCGGCTTTTTTTGCCGCCCCCTGGAAAATGCCGCCCAAGGCAAATGCCTTGTTTGCCTCGCGGCTAAAACGTCCCTGACTGTATCTATCTACCTAGCTAACAGAGGCACTTAAAATAACTTGAAATGGGAGATAGCAGATTGCCATTGTGTCATTCATTCTCGTGTGAGATTTAATAATTTACAGTTTATAAAAGTTTTTTTTGTTAAGTGTTTGTAGAAAGAAAACCCTTATTGGGGGTAATGTATTGTTCAGTAAATATTAAAAATAAGAAAATAAAATCCACATGCCTAGCTACTATCCCACTGACACTCACACAAACTTTGAGTGGTAGATAGTCTGCTTCATTCATCGTTATTTGAAACTGGTGCTTATGATTAGTGCAATGTCACTGGTTATTGCCACTTAACATGATCTTGGAATCACCAATTAACAATTTGGTAATATTTGTAAGTGTTTGTTGAAAAAAAAAAAAAATTAAGGGGAGTGTGTTGGTCATAAAATACATTTTTTAAAAAGGAAAATATATATTTTTCTTATCTACTGCCACATTGGCACTCACACAAACTTTTAGTAATAAAAAGAACATCATTTTTATTTGTCTGAGTGTGTTTAGTCAAGTGTGTGTTGTGCAAGTGTTCAATCACTGTGCAGTAACTGTGTGTTGTGTTGTTTGCAGTGTAGTGTTTCTACTAGGGATATGCATGGGCAAAAAATTTGGTTCAGTACGGCACTTCCAAAATTCGGACTTTGGCAATTTGGTTTGGTTCAAAATGTATTCTTGAAAAATGTGTATAATCATAATGTGAAAAATTCGCCAAATATTGTAAAAGTTTTATTCATTCTTTATTTTGTTTACAGATTGGGCCTGTTTGACAACCATTTTATTGATTTTGGCCCCTTTCATTCATTTTTTATTTAAGTTATGGTTCAAAACTGAATTAAAATCTCCCGCAAGTATAATTTGTCCTGCTTTGATTTCTTCTACTCTCCCCAATAGTTTTCTTAAATAAGTAGCTGGGGATTTATTTGGAAGGTAAATATTGCACAGAGTATATAGTTTGTCATTTATTCTACAGACAACCACTAAAAATCTATCTTCTGGATCACACAGTTTGTAAAGTATTTTAAAATTAAAATTTTCTCCAAATATTTTTGCCACACCACATTTTTTTTTTTTTTTAATCTGAAGCATGAATAATATTTGGGAATGTCCTCCTACCCCAAGTTGGTCTTTTGGATTGTGTCCAGTGAGTTTCTTGAAGGAAACCTATATCAATTGTTCTTTAGGTAAAGATTTGTATAGTGAGTTCATACCCTGGACATTTAATGTTAACATTCTAATAATTTACATGTATATGCCTCCCCAATCTCTTTTCTGGCATACATTTGTTTATTTTCCCCAAATAATATTGCAGATACATATAGACAAAAACATATAAATTTCAAATCAATTAGGGATTTGGTTCCCAAATTTTACAAAGGTTGTTCCCTCAGCATACCAAGCATTCAGCCTTGTACTGTCTTTACATACACTAAGTGGGTCTAAGGCTTTCTATAATTTACTGCTTTTAAACAGATACCTCTTTGAGCCTCACTATATCTTATTATCATCAATCATATCATAGTTGGATCATTATATTTTTATATAATCACTGCCAAATTATCAAAAATAAATAAAAAATAATACAAAAATAAAATACAAAAATGATATACTATAATTGTACATTTGTGTCTACTTTTGTGTTTATATCACTCATATGTCTTCTCCTAATGATACTTCTAAAATTCAAATAGTTCTGTGTAATTCTAAGATCAATGTGGGCCGGGGGGAGGACATTAGGTCCCCCCCCAAATTTTTATTTATGGCCCCCACCCACCACGCAGGGGTGGGGGCGGAGGGGAGGACAGTAGGTCCCCCCCCCCCATTTTTTATTGATGGCCCTCACCCAGCCACTGGCTGCTCACTGTTTACTAGACACACCCCTACTTGCGGTATAGCGAGTAGGGGCTGAATTTACTAATACTAAGTAATCTTTACTTAGTATTAGTAAATGTGGCTGAAAGACCAATTTAGGTGACCAATTTAGGTCTTTCAGCCTTTTGGTAGATAGCTCCCTAATACCGTGTGAATTAGGGAGTTATCTACTAAGTGGCTGCTTATTTTACTTATTATTACTTATTTCAACTTATAGCAATTTCTTATGGGAGTCTTCTACCTCTGTGTTTGGTCTCACTTATTGAAACCTTCCCATGAGACATTTAACTGGAATGCCAGAAAATAATCCACTATCTTTCTTCCTCTTTCCTTTCTCTCTTTTTTTTATCAAACTTTATTGGCTATATTTTTGATGTTTCTAGATTTAAAGATTTTTCTTTCCTTATTTTCTTTTCTTCTTTTCTCTCCTTCTCCCCCTTCCTTCTTTCTTCCTACTCCTTCCTTTTTCTTCTTTATCTTTTATATTTTTCTTTTCTCTTGTCCTCTGTTCACTCCCTCTCTTCTGTAATTCTATTTTTCTTCAAGCAGCAAATAAAAATAAATGCAGTTTTAAACAGAAGTATACGTTGATATTGCTTAGTAAATCTCGTCAGCAAATCCTACGAAATAATATTGCTGTAGGATTGCACCATAAAAATTTAGTTGAGATACATAGCTGTTTGCCAACTAAGAGGGGCAGTTAAATGGCAGGATTGCTTCTTACAAACTGATAAAGAGCATTTGATGATTAACATTCAAAACAAAAATCAAGCTATTCCACTGCTTAGTATAATTTCTCTTCTTTCTGTCTTCTTCTCATGAGACACATTATTAGAATTATTTTCCATATACTTTATTAACTGGAATTCTATCATTCTATAATTCTTATCGTTTTCTTTTTCTTTCCTTCTAATTTTTTTAGTAAATCTGTTTTTATTGGCATTTTAGTTAAGAAAGAGTAACAAGTTGAGACTCGCAGGTCTCCAGTTTCTGGGTCTGATCAGTAATAAATAAGTGCCGTGTGGTACTTTGGCATCGGCCGGGGTTATCAACAGGTATCAAAAGCATTCAGTGTTTGGGCTCGCAGGCCCGAGTACATTCGGACTCGCAGGTCCGTGTAATGCATTGCGGTCTATAGCGTTTTCCCTGGATGGATTGTAGACCTTTTGTGTGCGCTAGTGTTGGGTTTAGTATACCTTTAAAGTCGTTTCCCCGTATTGGTCTATCTAATATTGCTTTGCAATTGTTACTTCTTTGCCTCTCTGGTAACGGTCTCTGTAGGGGTAGTGGGGGAGGGGGAGGTGAGTGGGGGTTTGGGGGGGATCATGTCGGGTCGTCAATGGTCGGTCTGTGGTCGGGGACTCCTGCGGGCATCAGTCATATTCTGTCTATGTCATTTAAAGTTGAAGTCGGTCTTTGAAGTCTGGTTTCGCCGTTGTCAGCAGCCAATGGGTCCAAATATTAAGATAGGTTTGGTGTGTATCTTTGGCTGAGTGGTAGAGGTCTTCCAGTGACCTCAACTCCTCCATTTGTGCGAACCACACCTCTAGCGGTGGCGTTACCGGTTGTTTCCAGTATTGAGGAATAATTGATTTAGCTGTGTTGAGGATACGTATAGTCATTGCTTTCTTGTATAGGGAACGGGGGACCTTAGTGTGGTGTAGAAGCATTTCAGCTGGACTCAGGGGGGGAGGAACATCTGAAAATTGTGTTAGCATTGTGTGTATTCCCTGCCAGAATGTAACAATTTTGTCGCATTCCCACCAAATATGTAGCAGTGTACCTCGTGCCTTTCCGCATCTCCAGCATAGTGGAGAGTGGTCCGGCGCGATTGCGTTAAGCATAGTTGGGGTGCGGTACCATTGTGTCAGCAGCTTATATGCCGTCTCTTGTGTTCTGCTGTAGCTGGAGCAGTGATGTGTCAGATAGCAAATTTTATCCCATTCCGTCTCAGTGAAAGTGCGATTTAGGGCCTGTTCCCATTTCCCCTTGAAGTTTGGCTGTGCTACTGGTGTTTGTGTTAGGAGCAACGTGTATATGGTGGATACCCCATGGGCTATGGGGTCAGGGTTTAGGCAAAGTTCTTCGAAGGCAGTAGGGGGTCGCCTCAGTATCTCTCCTTGCGGGAGGGTGGCTATATAGCTCTGTATTTGTTTGTGTCTTAGTCGTGTCAGGAGCGAGTGTTCCGTTGTCGCTCTTAGGGCGTCTAAGGACCTAAGGCCCTTGGCCGTGTATACATGTCGAAGTCTGGGTATGGGTTCTTGGGTTAGTGCCTGGAAGGCTTTTGGGTCTAGTCCAGGGGGGAAGTCCTTGTTGTGCGTCAGTGGGAGTAGTGGCGACGGGTACACCGACAGGTTATGTAGTCCCTTCGCACGGTGCCATTCCTGCAGGGTGGCTCTCGTGTAGGGGGGGGGGTCCTCGTTGCCCCTTGTCTGGGCTCTCGGGGGCAGCCAGGGTAGGATCGCGAAGGGGGCTTCCCTGCATGTGTGTCTCCGCTTGTTTCCACAATTTGTGTGTCTCCGAGTTTGTCCACTCTACAATCCGCAGGAGGTGGCAAGCCTTGTAATATAGGGAGAAGTCTGGGAGGGCTAGTCCCCCTTTGTCTTTCGGTTGTGTTAGGAGCGCATGTTTTAGTCTGGGTCGTTTACCGTTCCATACGTACTGTCCCAGTGCGGTGCGTAGCGAAGTAAAGAACGCGCGTGGGATTGTCATCGGGATGGTCTGGAATAGATATAATAGGCGAGGGAGGAAGTTCATCTTGACTACTTGTATCCTCCCTAGCCAAGAGATGTGTGGGTATGGCCACTCTTGCATGTCCTCGCGGAATTTTATGAGGATAGGGGTAAAGTTTTCCTTAAACATCCCTCCCTCTGCCCTTGTCAGCCAAATTCCCAGATACTTAATCTTTTGGGTGGCCCACTGGATCGAGTAGTGCTGGCGAAGGGGCTGTTCCCTCTGTGCGGGTACCGAAATGTTCAGTATGTATGATTCACTCTGTCGAAGGCCTTCTCCGCATCCGTGGATAGCAGGAGGAGGCCCTCTGGCTGTCGTCTGTGGCTATGTATGAGGGTGAGGGTGCGGATGGTATTGTCACGAGCTTCCCTTCCCATGATAAAACCCACTTGGTCTGGGTGTATTAATGTGGGTACGTGAGTTTGTAGTCTAGTGGGCAGTATTTTCGCCAACAGTTTTAGATCGCAGTTTATGAGCGAGATGGGTCGGTAATTGCCACAGTGCTCGCTGGCTTTCCCTTCTTTGGGGATGATGGTGATGTGTGCCTCCAGGGACTGCTTGGTAAACTGGTGTCCCTCTCTGATTGCATTAAAGGTGTCTAGGAGTGGGGCGTATAGTACGTCTGCATATGTCTTGTAGTAGCATAGGGGTAGGCCGTCAGGGCCCGGGCTCCTGCCTGGTTTTGTGTGTTTTATTGCCATTGATAGTTCCTCAAGTGTGATCTCTTCGTCTAGATGTTCTGATATAGTGTCGTCAAGTGTTGGTAGCGTGTGTGAATCTAGGTAGTCATTTATGTTGTCCAGTAAGCGCTTGTGTGCTGGTTGAGTCTGTGGTCTTGGCAGTTCGTATAGTTTCACGTAGTATGCTCTTATCACTTCTTGTATCTTGGCTGGGTGACGTTGTAGTGTGCCTTTGTCGTCTCTGATATGGTCTATGTAGGTCAGTTGTCTACGTTTGGCCAGCATGCGGGCCAGAAGTCTGCCACTTTTGTTTCCATGAAGGGAAAAGAATGCTTTGTGGCGGCGTGCGTCCCTATGATATCTCGTCTGAAGTAGTGCAGTCAAGTCCCTGCGTAGTGTGAGTAGTGCTCCTTGGTGTTCGCCTGTCTGGTTGTTTTTGTTTATAGTGTCTAATTTGTGTATGTCCGTCAGTATGTTCGTCATGGCGGCCTCCCTCTGTTTTTTGAGTTGGGCACTTTTTTGTATGAAGTGGCCCCTCACCACGCTTTTATGGGCCTCCCAGGTGATCGTGGGAGTTGTTTGAGATGGCACATTGAGAGTGAAGTATTCTCTCAGGATTGTGCCGATGTCAGTCTTGACGTCTGGTACTGTTAGGAGGTGTTCGTTCAGGCGCCATTTGGCTTCTTTGGGTCTGTATAGGGGGGAGGCTAGTGTGAGCGTTATGGGAGCGTGGTCTGTCCACGTCGCCGTGCCTATCTCTACTTGCATGGTAAGTGGGAGGTGGTAGTGTTGCATGAAAAAGTAGTCTATCCTTGTGTATGAGTTATGCGGGTGTGAGTAGAAGGTGTAGTCTCTTTCGTCTGGGTGGTGTGCCCTCCAGCTGTCCACTAGTTTGTGTTTGGTGAGTTGTGTTTTAAGTGCAGTCAGTTGTTGTGCTGGGATGTGTGATGATCCTGTAGATGTGTCCCATTTCGGGTCTAGCGCTAAGTTGAAGTCCCCCCCTAAAATCATTATGCCCTCGGCGAACTTTGCAAGTGTGCGTAAGATCTGTGTTAGGAACCGATAGTGTCTTCGATTCGGGGCATATATGTTTGCGAAAGTGTAGGTCTGTTCCGCTATTGTCCCTTTCAGGAAGACGAACCTGCCCTCTGGGTCAGTCACAACCCCTTTTTCTTTGAAGGGGAGCCCTCTATGTAGCAGGATCGCGGTCCCCCTTGCCTTGCCACCTTGGTAGTCACTGAAATAGCCCACGGGGTATCGGTGATCTTGTAGTTTGGGTCGAGCCCCCTCCCTGAAGTGTGTCTCTGAGTGCCGTCGATCTCCTTTCGGGCTTGTTTAGCCCTCTTACGTTAATTGATACTATTCTAAGGTTGGCTGGTGTAAGCGTCATGTCTTGTCGTCTGTCTAGTTATTCCGGGTGGGTTGCGGTCTGTCTCTGTCAGTCTTGTGTGGGGGAGGGGAGTAGGAGGGGGGGGGGGTCAGGGGGGGAAAGTACGTCGCTCTGCGGCGGTAGGTTTAGAGCGTCTGGGTGGGATCCGAGGTTTGGGCCCCGTCACAGGCCCAATGTCTCGTCCACCTAGGTTTTGTCGCCTTGGGACAGTGGAAGGAAGGCTGAAGTCTCTCAGTGAGTCGTGGTATCCCTGTGGTCGTCTGCCCTGGGTTACCTGTCTTCTCGTTACTATCTGGTCTTTGAAGTCCAGTTCGGCGGTCCCCTGGGTCTCCCCTTCAAGGCCTGATCATGTGTTGGGTCAATGTTTGTGTGTCCTCGCCTTGGACGTGCAAGCATCTGCGTAACATCTATAATACGTAACAGTACATATCAATTAACATTCAACAGTTATTAACTTGTGTAAATAAACCTGCAATCCCCATCTGGTATTTTTGTTTGGCAGTATTGATCCCCTCCCTCTGACGTGTGTCGTGTTAGGTGGTGGTGTGGGTGAGCACCCTTGTCTGACCACTTTCCCTTATCCCTGTTTTGTGTTTACCAGGCCCAACCCCTACGGCCCCCGTACTCTCATGGTGGTGTGATGCGGTGGAGCTGCTTCTCCTCGCTTGTCTAGACTGCTCCCGTGCCTGTGTCCCAACTACCTCTACTCATGACCCGTCTCAGTCAATATCATGAAGTGCGGTCTTGAGTGATTGTTCCCTGTGGGGTTTCTGAGCGAGCCGGGCCCCCGCCTCCCCGCCTGCTCCTTGGTAGGTCGTCACAGGCATTCGAGGGGGGTGCGGTTGCCCGGGTCGGTCTGCCGCTCCCCTGCGGTCCCCGGCCTAACTTTTGGGACTTTAAGTGTGATACTAACTTAGCCGGTATCCCTTCTCTCCCGTAATCCCTCCCCCATATACATTTGCACAGCTTGCATAGCTGTGTACTTGCGTTTGTAAATGATCATGACAGTCTATCATTTTAACTCGGTCAGATCGTTGTCCTGTTCCTGTGGCAGCCTCTCAGTATGTTTCTAGTCTTTTTCTTTCCGCACCTTCTTGGGTAGTCTGCGGCGGCCTGGAGACCGGGGGCGAGGTTCTCAGGTGTCGTGATGTCAGTGAACCCCTGGGTCCCGGCTGTGCCGGTAGTGTGATGGTTGGTGCGTGGAGTTAATTGGGAATGGGTGATTTCGGGGAGAGTCCTGGATGAAGTGTGTGGTTCTTCTTGGTCCTCTTCAGGGACCCGTTTTGTGTGTTTAGTCGGGTCTGGTGTGTAAGCGGTTGCTCCTCTAGGACGGTGCCTGGTCCTGCCGTCTCGTGCATTGTGTGTGTGTTGGTAAGGGATCGCTGCCATGGTGTCGTTAGCTTACTGGCCTCGTGGGCCTAGTGCTCTTTGGCGGGAGTTCCTCTCGGCGTTCGGTACTGCAGCCTGTCTCCCCTGGTCCCGGTTGAACGTGTAGAGTGCCAGGGGGTCCGGCCATTGTAGCTGAGCCGGCACAATCTGCAGTACCCTTGCAACTTCGTCCAGGTCGGCTTTCTCCCTGATGTCAATTGGGCCTCTATGTGTTTGGACCTGGAGTCCATTCGGGAAGTGCCAGCGGTAGCGGATTTTGTTCGCCTGAAGCTGTCTGGTGAAGGGGCGCAGGGCCCTTCTGTATGCCAGTGTGGTGGGCGATAGGTCAGGGTATAATTGCACCTCAGTCCCCTCCATTAGTACCTTGCCAGCTTCCCTTGCTTTCTGGAGGATATCTTCTTTAAGCTGGTAGCTGGTGATACAGCAGATTATATCTCTGGGTGTGCTCCCGGTCGGGCCTTTTGACCTAAGTGCTCTGTGTGCTCTGGCCATGTCGATCGGGTGTTGTGGAGGGCGGCCCAGGAGGGTATTAAAAATGCCTGTTATGGTGCGCTGTACCGGGGCTGCTTCATCCGTCTCCTCTGGTACCCCGAGGATCCTTATATTGTGCCTTCTGCCTCTATTATCTAAGTCCTCCAGGTGTGTTGCCATTTGCTGTAGTTGGTGTGTTCTGGCCCTCAGGATGTCTGTGTTGGCAGATTGCGCCGACGCCATGTGGTCGCATTCCGCTTCGAGATGTGACACCCTCTGGCGAAGGCCACTGAACTCTTCCCGCATGGCCTGGAGCTCAGTGGTGATGGATGCTCGCAGTTCCTCATTGGCTGCTTTTAGGTCCGATCTGGAGGGCAGGTTGCGCAGGAGTGCCAGCCATTCCGGCTGCGGCGTCGCGGGGCCGGTAACCGGCGCCTCCGGCTGTGTGTCGGCGTCTCGTGTGGAGGGCCGCGGTAGGCCGCCCGAGGCCTCGGAGTCTGTGGAGGCCTGTGTGGACGGGTCCGGCGCGGGGGCCAGGTACTGCCTCATATAGGGGTGAGTATTCCCTCTGGGGTTGTCGGTGGGTTTGAGGGTAGTCGATGCCCTGAGTGTTTTACCCATTTTTCGGGGTATTGTGGTGCTGTAGGCGAGGTAAATTGCAGGGCCTTGTCGGGAGCTCAGAGCTTACGCCGCCATCTTCCTCGGCTTCCAAGCCACGCCCCTCCTTCTAATTTTTAAATGGGTGAGGTGGCTCCTTAATTAGCCATTGTAATGAAATCGCCTGAGGTGCTTTTGGTATTCAGCTCAACCAGAGAGATTTGTTAAACAGAAATAGTGAACATCTTCATTTTTGCAAAAACAAAACACAAAAAAAAACCACAAAAAAAATTGGAATTTATATATTTAGACCTTAGCTTGCTCTCAGAGATGGAGTATTTATTTGTTATATTTGTTCTATTTTTATGGCCCCCACCCCCACCAGGGGTGGGGGCCAGGGGGGAGGACAGTAGGTCCCCCCCTTTTGGAAAATAGATGATAATTTACCATCAAAAGGGCTTGTTCACATGCACCTTTCCTCTCAGCTGTGTTTTCATGACCTTCTTACTCCATAATAGAGTGATACACCTAGGCACCCTTCCGCATCTGCACTACTTTAGACAGAGAGCCACTTATCAAATTTCAGGAGACAAGAATTTCATATAGCTTTTAGACTGACACATTGTTTTTGTGATTGGTGGGCTTGGAATCTAACCAATCAGAGTGCTCTGTGTAATTTTACACAGCGTGGGAAAGTTCTTTGGAATTTTCCCACGCTGTGTAAAATGACAAAGAGCACTCTGATTGGCTTAAACCAGCCAATCAGAGTGTTCTTAGCCTAATTGCAGGGCGTGGCAAGGCTTCACTATTTTTTTGGGGGGGGTAGGTAGGGGGTAACTTTTTTTGGGGTGGGGGGTGCGTGACTAGGGGCTTGGGGACCCCTAGTCACCTTTGATTGGGGGGGGAATTTTTATTTAGGGCCCCCACCCACCACTCAGGGGTGGGGGCTGGGAGGGGACAGTAGGTCCCCCCCTTATTGTTTTTTGTAGGGCCAACTCGCACCGCTCAGGGGTGGGGGCCAGGGGGGGAGGACAGTAGGTCCCCCCCTCATTATTTTTATGGCCCCTACTCAACGCGCAGGGGTGGGGGCCGGGGGGGGAGGACAGTAGGTCCCCCCCTCATTATTTTTAATAAGGGATCCTTAGGATAGGTGTCAATCCATATCTGCCAAGTGACCCTATGTAGGAGGAACAGTCCCTATTCTGCTCTGTGTCAGTGTGTATCAGGGATCCTTAGGATAGGTGTCAATCCATATCTGCCAAGTGACCCTATGTAGGGGGAACAGTCCCTATTCTGCTCTGTGTCAGTGTGTATCAGAATCTTTGAGGACAGGTGTCAATCCATATGTCAAGGTGTCAATATGTCATATGTCAGGTGTCAATCCATATCCATTGTGATTTAGGAATGTTAGGTGATTTCTGCCCTTTATGGATTAAAACCAGACTCTGCATCAACTGTGTAATTTTCCATGGGAGTTTTGCCATGGATCCCCCTCCGGCATGCCACAGTCCAGGTGTTAGTCCCCTTGAAACAACTTTTCCATCACTATTGTGGCCAGAAAGAGTCCCTGTGGGTTTTAAAATTCGCCTGCCCATTGAAGTCTATGGCGGTTCGCCCAGTTTGCCGGTTCGCGAACGTTTGCGGAAGTTCGCGTCCGCCGTTCGCGAACCGAAAATTTTGTGTTCGCGACATCACTAACTCTAACTGAAGAATGGAAAAGGCAACAAAATGTTATCAATGTGTTAGTGAATGTGAACATTTTATTTCAATTATAATACCAACATTTTATTTCGGTCTACAAAATAATTATTCTTTTATATGTTGTGTTTATTATACTCCACCATACACATTATGTTTTATGAAACTAAGACATTGCACTTCTC
This sequence comes from Pelobates fuscus, assembly GCF_036172605.1. Taxonomy (NCBI): domain Eukaryota; kingdom Metazoa; phylum Chordata; class Amphibia; order Anura; family Pelobatidae; genus Pelobates; species Pelobates fuscus. The sequence goes on along the minus strand of NC_086318.1, from coordinate 352,338,012 downwards.
TAAAGACAGTTGTCAGCAAATATGTTGACCTTGGTGACATTTTTTTATTTCAACTTGAAGGTTATGATTCCTAACCATTGCTTTCTTTGTCAGAACCTAATTAGCCTCTACAGAGAATATATCAGTCACTTAAGTTATTGCCTGAGAACCAAGCATAATAAAAATTCTTTTAAACTGTTTTTTTAATTACAGGGTTCTCATTTGTCTCATGAATCATGCTTGGTAAATTAGTTGCTAAATGAAAAGTAAAGTCATCTCATTATATGTAGATACTAGTAATCATCAAATTATTCAAACTATCAGCTGGGGATAGTTAAAATGAAATACTTTTTGAATGTGTATACAATAGTTGATTTTTATATAGTTATCATTGCTGAATGCTGAAAAAAACTTTGTTGATCCCTATTCAGAGCTTTTATCTAGGGAATCCTTACTAAGTTATTAAACCTCCTCCATTATTTTGTGCATAGGTTATCTACTGTATGTACAATATATGCTGCCATCATATATATATATATATATATGCATTCTGAAATTGTAAGAGAAATTGTAAATGTTTGTTTGAATCATTATTAACATTAAATTAACTCCAAACACCATAACCACTACAGCTTGCTATGAAAGTTAGAGTGCCAGGAGAATGGTGACCATTTTAGAATAGTTTGACTTTTTTTTTTTTTTTACCTGGGGTCGGCTAGGCACCCTTCCCCATCTGCACTACTTTAAATAGAGAGCCAACAATGCTGCAGGGCCTAGCTCATAGGCTGAGAGAGATCAGCTGATGCTCTCAACAAATGAGCTAGTCCTCCAATGCAAGGTTTAGCTCAGGAGAGCTAGTAGAAGCTTTTTCTTAGGCACTTCTAGCACCATAACAACTACAGCATACTGTTAATTTTGTGTTTTGGACCCACGTGCTGAGGACACTTAGGGCTACCCGATGGTCATGTGTCCTCAGGGGCCCCTCTAATATCCAATTGTCAACATTTACAGACTTTCAGCCATTTACAATGCACAAATCACACAAACTCTCTAGTGGGATTTGAAGAAGGTGGGTGCAGCACGCAAACGCAAGAATATTACTAACTGGAGGCCATTGCTCACGAGCTAAGATTCCTCAGGAATGTTACCAGAAGGTCATAGCAGCAAAAGGGTGCTCTAAGTAGTAAGGATGCTTGCCATGAAGGGGTTGAATAATTTTAAGACTGAAAAAGTCATTATAAGTTGCTTGTTCAGTTGCATTCGTTGTGTTGAGCTATTTCAATTGATTTTGTTTGATTTGTTTAATGCAAACAGCTGAAAGTCTGTAAATTTTGACAATAAACCTGATTTTCAATAGGTGTTAAATAATTTTGATTACAACTGTGTCTGCATGTGTGTCAGTGTGTGCATCTGTGTACCAGTATGCAGGGCCGCCATCAGGGCATGACAACCGTGACAACTGTCACGGGCCCGGCGGCCCTGGGGGGCCCGTCCGCCCGGGCCCCACGTGTATTAGCTTAACTGCCGCCGGTGCATCTGCACCGGGGCCCACACGCTGATGGGGCCCATCAGGTGGCCCAAGCATTTAGGGCCACCCAATGGGCCCTATTATCTTCAGGGGCCCGGTCAGCGCTGTAATAGCGCGACCGGGCCCCTTTAAAAAGAAAATGCAGCCGGAAAGCAAGTGCTGCTGGGAGGGAGTGACGTCCGGTCACTTCCTCCCTGTTTACTCCGCGCGGGGGAAGGAGAAGAGAAAGGCCGCGAGGAGAGGCAGCCGACGCACATCATCCCCAGCCACCTTCCTGCGACGAAATGGTAAGGAACAGAGGAGAGTGGCTGAAAATGAGGTGTGTGTATGTATGCCAGTGTGCCAGTGTATGTATGTGTGTATGCCAGTGTATGTATGTGTGTATGCCAGTGTATGCCAGTGTATGTATGTGTGTATGCCAGTGTATGTATGTATGCATGCCAGTGTATGTATGCCAGTGTGCCAGTGTATGCCAGTGTATGTATGTGTGTATGCCAGTGTATGTATGTATGCATGCCAGTGTATGTATGCCAGTGTGCCAGTGTATGTATGTGTGTATGCCAGTGTGCCAGTGTATGTATGTGTGTAGGCCAGTGTATGTATGTGTGTATGCCAGTGTGCCAGTGTATGTATGTGTGTATGCCAGTGTATGTATGTGTGTGTATGCCAGTGTGCCAGTGTATGTATGCCAGTGTGCCAGTGTATGTATGTGTGTATGCCAGTGTATGTATGTGTGTATGCCAGTGTGCCAGTGTATGTATGCCAGTGTATGTATGTTTGTATGCCAGTGTATGTATGTATGTATGTATGCCAGTGTATGTATGTGTGTATGCCTGTGTGTGTATGCCTGTGTGTGTGTGTGTGTGTGTGTATGCCACAGTGTGTGTATGTATGTATGCCAGTGTGTGTGTATGTATGTATATCAGTATGCAGTATTTGTATGTATATGTAATGTTTGTCAGTATGTATGTCTGCATGTGTGTGTGTGTGTGTGTCAATATCTCCCTATGCATGTGTGTATGTCTGTTTCAGTATTTGTATATGTTAGTGTGTGTGTATTCCTGTGGGAGGGATTTGGAGGCGGGCCTTCTGGGCGGGCTTGAAGGGGGGCCCAGACCTTGAGCTGTGTTAGGGGCCCCAAAATTTCTGATGGCGGCCCTGCCAGTATGTGTGTCAGCATTTGTGTCACGACTAGTAATGTGGTCCAGCACGCAGAAACTATGTAAACATATACATAAGTAATAAAAGGAAAATAACAGGATAGAGCGTAAACCGGACCTTAGAATGGCCGGACTAATACGCTAGAGACAGAGAATGGTCAAAGGGAAAGCTGAGGTCAAGGAAGCCAGAAAATACTCAATACCGATAAAACAAGCCAAGGAAACCAGAGATCAGAATAACCAGGGAAACGCCAAGGATCAGGATACCAGGAAATCAGAATCACGGAAATAGCACTCTCAGGAAATCAGGAAACTGAAACCACGACAGGGCAAAGTACTGGGAAAAGCTAGGGGTTTAAATACCCCTCTCTAGGCTATGATTGGTCAGAGGGCGACCTCTGACCCCAAAACGTGCGTGTGCGTTGACGTCGTGACATCACGCACACGTTGGTTTAATGCTCGGGGGCGGAGCTACTCTTAGGCGCGACCACGTGGTCGGCGCCATGTTTGATTCGGGCGTGATGCCCGGAAGAATGGAAGGAGCGGTTCCCGGCTCGCCGACGAGCAGGTAAGCTCGTGTTGTCGGCGCGGCCGTGCCGGTCGGGCACGGCCCAGAGGCTCGGCGGGCCGGTGACCGCAACAATTTGTATCTTTGTGTCTGTGTATCTGCATGTGTGTCAGTGTGTGTATCTGTGTGTCTGTGTATTTGCATGTGTGTCAGTGTGTTAACATATATGTATCTGTGTAGGTGTGTGTAAGGGGTAGTGTATGTCTATATGTGTATACATCTCAGCATTTAAACACCAACACTACACACAAATACACCTCTGTATTCTAATGTCAATGCCACCTAAAACACACCTCTTCATTAAAACACCAACATTATATATAAAAAATACCCCTGCATTCAAAAACCAGCACTACACAAAAATTCACATCTGCATTCAAACTCAAACACTACATACAAACACACATCTAAATTCAAAAGCAAACACTACACACAAGTACAAAACTGCTTTCAAAAGGAATCAGTACATAAAACACACAACTTAATTCAAATCCAATAGTCCACACAACTACACCCATACATTCATAAATACATACTCCATGTGGCAGACACCACGATGGGAAGATGGGTTTCGCCACCAGAGATGTTCTTTTCCTCCCAGTGTGAGTAGAGCTGCAACAATCTTAGAAGAGATAATCCTAAAAAGCAGTGATAAAGCTGTTCCCTACAAACACAGGACGAGGCTCTGTGTTGAAGGTAAAACTGGAACTGTTTAATGGAAGCCACAACTGGCCTTATATGCAAGTCCCCATAAAACGGGTTTCTGATGACATATTACAGGGGCATTTCCCACTGAACCTGAGAGGGGACTTCAATAAAAGCACACACATGATTACATTAACTCTCAGGTCCAGGACATACAAAACAAAAACACCCCAGTCTGTGTGTGTGTGTGTGTGTGTCTGGACTCAGCAGTGTGTGTGTGTGTGTGTGTGTGTGTGTGTCTGGACTCATCAGTCTGTGTGTGTGTGTGTGTGTGTCTGGACTCAGCAGTCTGTGTGTGTGTGTGTGTGTGTGTGTGTGTGTATGTGTGTGTGTGTGTATGTGTGTGTGTGTATGAACTCAGCAGTCTGTGTGTGTGTGTATGTGTATGTGTGTGTGTATGGACTCAGCAGTCTGTGTGTGTGTGTGTGTGTGTGTGTGTGTGTGTATGGACTCAGCAGTCTGTGTGTGTGTATGTTTATGTGGACTTATGTGGACTCAGCAGTCTGTGTGTGTGTGTCTGGACTCAGCAGTCTCTGTGTGTGTGTGTGTATGGACTCAGCAGTCTGTGTGTGTGTGTATGTTTATGTGTGTGTGTGTGTCTGGACTCAGCAGTCTGTGTGTGTATGTGTGTGTGTGTGTGTCTGGACTCAGCAGTCTGTGTGTGTATGTGTATGTGTTTGTGTATGTCTGGACTCAGCAGTCTGTGTGTGTATGTGTATGTGTGTGTGTGTGTCTGGACTCAGCAGTCTGTGTGTGTATGTGTATGTGTGTGTGTCTGGATTCTGCAGTCTGCGTGTGTGTGTGTCTGGACTCAGCAGTCTGTGTGTGTGTGTGTGTGTGTGTGTCTGGACTCAGCAGTGTGTGTGTGTGTGTGTGTGTGTGTGTGTGTGTGTGTGATTCAGCAGTCTGTGTGTGTGTATGTGTGTGTGTCTGGACTCAGCAGTCTGTGTGTGTGTATGTGTATGCGTGTGTGTGTGTGAGTGTGTGTATGGACTCAGCAGTCTCTGTGTATGTGTGTGTGTGTGTGTGTGTGTATGGACTCAGCAGTCTGTGTGTGTGTATATGGACTCAGCAGCAAGGCCGCCATCAGGGCATGACAACCATAACGGTTGTCATGGGCCCGGCGGTCCTGGGGGGCCCCGAGCCCCACATTCATTATGTGCACTGGAAAGGAAGACAGTGTGTGCTGCTGGGCCCCCTCTTCAATGTACCGTGGCTGGCTCCCTCCACCATGCCACTGGATCAACAGGAAATGTGATCTCCCCCCTCCCTGGCACGGTAAGAACCAGGGAGGGGGGAATAAAATTGAAATATACACAAATAAATAAAAAAAACACACTGAATCCTTACAAGCACACTCTGCACTACACACACACTACATTCACTAAACACCCTCTGCACTACACACTACATTCACTAAACACACTCTGCACTACACACACACACACTACATTCACTAAACACACTCTGCACTACATTCACTAAACACACTCTGCACTACATTCACTAAACACACTCTGCACTACACTACATTCACTAAACACACTCTGCACTCAATAAAAACACTACATTTACTAAACACACTCTGCACTACACACACACACTACATTCACTAAACACACTTTGCTCTACACACACACACACACTACATTCACTATAAACATTTTGCTCTACACACACACACTACATTCACTATACACATTTTGCACTACACACACACTACATTCACTATACACATTTTGCACTACACACACACTACATTCACTAAACACACTCTGCTCTACACATATGATACATTCACTATACACTCTCTGCACTGACTACAAACACTACATTTACTAAACACACTGTGTTGTGTGTGTGTGTATGGACTCAGCAGTCTGTGTGCGTATGTGTGTGTGTCTGGACTCAGCAGTCTGTGTGGGTGTATGTGTGTGTGTGTGTGTGTCTGGACTCAGCAGTCTGTGTGTGTGTGTGTGTGTGTGTGTGGACTCAGCAGTGTGTGTTTGTGTGTCTGGACTCAGCAGTCTGTGTGTGTGTGTGTGTGTGTCTGGACTCAGCAGTGTGTGTGTGTGTGTGTGTCTGGACTCAGCAGTCTGTGTGTGTGTGTGTGTATGTAGACTCAGCAGTCTGTGTGTGTGTGTGTATGGACTCAGCAGCCTGTGTGTGTGTGTGTGTGTGTATGGACTCAGCAGCCTGTGTGTGTGTGTGTGTGTGTGTGTGTGTATGGACTCAGCAGCAAGGCCGCCATCAGGGCATGACAACCATAACGGTTGTCATGGGCCCGGCAGTCCTGGGGGGCCCCGAGCCCCACATTCATTATGTGCACTGGAAAGGAAGACAGTGTGTGCTGCTGGGCCCCCTCTTCAATGTACCATGGCTGGCTCCCTCCACCATGCCACTGGATCAACAGGAAATGTGATCTCCCCCCTCCCTGGCACGGTAAGAACCAGGGAGGGGGGAATAAAATTGAAATATACACAAATAAATAAATAACAGACGAAGCAGGAATGAAAAAAAAAAAAAAAAGAACACAATAGATGCGTGATTACAAATTACTGTTTGGAAGGTGCATTTTCAGCTTTGCTACCTCTGTTGATAGTTTGTGCGTTGTAGACATCATAATCATCTGTGTCTTCATCATCAATGCTTTTCACGTCCAGCTTTTCAAAACCAATATCTCCATTAACACACAGAGAATCGTTATCCTCCCCCCTATTTTACACACACACTGAATCCTTACAAGCACACTCTGCACTACACACACACTACATTCACTAAACACACTCTGCACTACACACACTAAACACACTCTGCACTACACATACACTACATTCACTCAGTGTGCACTACACTGGCATCCTGTTTCGCGCTGAGTTTCTGTTTCCTGTAACCGGCCGGACTGACAGGAAGTGCACACTGAGCGTGCACCTTCCTATCACTCCGGCCGGGCACCGCGGACCGGAGAGCAGCTCGGCCACACTACAGGGGAGGAGAGGGAAGAAGCTGTGCTGCAGCCGCCTGAGGCTCTTAACAGAGCGCTTAGGCGGCTGCAGCATTTAAAGGGCCGGCCCTGCAGCGGCCGGTCTTAAAATTATTTAGGGCGGCCTGGGGGGCAATTGCTTCCCTGCCCCCCAGCCCAGCCCGCCCCTGTATCCCGGGATAGTCAGTGTTCCTGTATAGTGCTGCTCTCTGTCTTGGCATATTATACACAAACAGACCTGTATTATACAGAGAGCAGCACTATACAGGGAGCACTGACTGTCCCAATTTATTATACACGCAACCCTGTATTATACAGAGAGCAGCACTATACAGGGAGCACTGACTGTCCCAATTTAGTATACACACAACCCTGTATTATACAGAGAGCACTGACTGTCCAGAGATGTTATACACAGACAGTAATTGATATCTGTGCTGCAAAATGTCTTTGGACATTTTTTTCAAATGTTGGCAACTATGGCACTGTATCAAAGGAAATGTGTTTGGTTTTTTAATAATCCCTGGTGGAAAATAATGAATCCTCCACCATAGAAACATAGAAACATAGAAACATAGAATGTGACGGCAGATAAGAACCATTCGGCCCATCTAGTCTGCCCAGTTTTCTAAATACTTTCATTAGTCCCTGGCATTATCTTATAGTTAGGATAGCCTTATGCCTATCCCACGCATGCTTAAACTCCTTTACTGTGTTAACCTCTACCACTTCAGCTGGAAGGCTATTCCATGCATCCACTACCCTCTCAGTAAAGTAATACTTTCTGATATTATTTTTAAACCTTTGTCCTTCTAATTTTAGACTATGTCCTCTGGTTGTGGTAGTTTTTCTTCTTTTAAATATGGATTACCAGGGATTATAACAAAAAAAAACACCACATTTTGTCGGGGGCGGGGCTTAATATGCGGCAGGGGCGGAGTCAAACTGCGGCGAGGGCGGGGTTGAATGTGCCCCCCTACTTTTGTCCCTGTGCCCCCCCTAAAAAATGAATCCTAGAGACGCCACTGATGTCATCATGTCAGCCTCTCTGTCATTATAAGTAACAGCTGTTTATGGTTGGGAGGATTTCAATCTTGATGGGTGGCCACCCATTCTCTCAGGTGTTTTTCATTTTGTTTTCCATTTAGGGGTATATAAGGGTGTTATTCACTCTTTTATTACAGGCTCCCTTGATAAAGGCATTCTGCCGAAACGTTGGGGGTCTATTGGTTGACTCTTGTCCTTCTTCTCACTAGGTCTGGTATATTGTTATTTTTGTGGGGTTTTTTGTGTGATTAATTCTTATTTTGGGGTTTTCTGAACTTGGCATCTCATATAACTATTTAGTACACTCATATGTAATTATTTATGCATTATGTAGTTTGCTTACATGTAACTCAAGAACCTATTGTTATTACATTGTACTCTTTACTGGGCATTTACTGTCCTTTCTATTCATTGATACTGTGTATGAGAACTTATTATTTTGACCCAGGTAATAAACTTTTTTTCATATACTCATGGGGTTGTGCTCCTTGTTTATGCATTATATGTAATTTTCTTGGCCTTTTTGGAATACGGCCTTATACGAGTGAGCACCCAGGATTAATTGTTATTTTCTGTTCTTTATTAGCTTATTAGAGTGTGCCTACCTGTTTTAATTGTGATTAATTATAAGATGGAGCGACTGTCTACAAATCTCTCATCTCTGTGTTAACATTAAAAAGGTACACATATTTATACCTTAGGTGTCTTCATTTTACGGTTACCGTAGTTTATATATGAAAAAGTAACACTTATTTTACTTAATTCATTTTAGGACCTCCCTTAACTTGGCAAAAATACAATGTCATAACTAAAACGTAAGGGTGCACACGTCATGGAAAATTCCCTGACTTAGGACAAGATGGCATCTTAAAGTCTAAACATCTTTATCTATTTAGGGTTACCGCAGTATATTATGTACTGAAAGAGTCGTAGCATACCCTCGAAGCTTGTTTATGCATTATTGTTATTTTATTTTGTCTGGGGCAAAATGGCATAAACATATTATGCACTGAAAGTAGGTAAAATGTTATTGCTTAAAGAAACAAGTATGAAAAACAATATGTTCTATTTCTAACACCTTGTCAGTTTGCAATGTCTCTTAAAGACAAAGTACACAGTTTGAGAAATACAATATTTGCATTTGTCTATAACACTGTCATTCAACAGGGCGATGTTAACATAAGAGGTAAACACAATTTACTGAACAAGCAGGCAAAAAGGGCAAATAGCTATATAACCCAGGGACAGGGTGATCTGTCACACTCCATATACAAACAAGCTTACACAAACACTGCTCAGTGCTAAATACAACCCCGCAAGGATGGGCAAATGGTAGATTCTCAGCTGGAAAAGCATTGTGAGACTTGTACGATGATGGGGATCTACCTTTTGGCCATGGGGGACAAAAATAATTCTTGCACCAGGGCCCTCTCTTTATAGGTTCCGCAACTGGTTGTCCCATATTATAAGGCAACAAGCCCTGTTTCAAGCTGGGGAAGTGGAAATGAATGGCAAACTGGGATGTGGAACCAATAGACCTGTTTGAAAAATAAAGAAAGTGAAACTTGTGGCGAAACCAACCTCGCCACTATGAGCTGGAGAAGCCTGGTTGCTCGCCTGCTTCCTTTGGACTATGGACCAGACTTTAAAAAGCTTTATTTTACCTGCAGAAAGGCATATTCGTGCCTTTCAGCCGGGGTGTTCGGTAGATTCCAGCTACCGAACAAACTACCGTATGAGGGACCACCTAGGAGATGGAGTGTGCCGTCAATTAACCGCCCAGAAGCTGCGGTTAACCGCAGCTTAATTGATGAACGCTGGGTGGCCTTTGTTCGTTTGCCGACCACGAGGTAGCGGCCATTTTAATCGTGCAAAAGACCAGCGGTGTTCGGCGAGGATTCTATGGAACTATAAACGGACACTTAATTGCACGAACACCGCTGAGCCGTCTGTCGCCTGGGTCCTAATCGTACAAGGTTAACCGAACACTGGAATTCGGTATTTCTATGGGAATTGTAGTAACCCAGATAGCTATACCATGGAGTCTATTTGTGTGATTAAAGACTTTGGCTCCATGGCGATTAAACTGTATTCGTGTAGTCTGGGTGCCATTCACCTAATAATGTGCACCCAGACCTGAGCTATCTGGGGATATGTAACATGTCTGTGTTGGGTGGAATAAAAGTGACTTTATATATTTTAAAGCATAATACTGTATTTAGATCCCCACATGTGTAATGGAGTCTTGTCTTTGTCCTGGGAGATAATTGGATTACCTCTACAATTATCTCCAGGGCAGAAGGGAGGAAACCAGGATGCATTGTGGGAATGTTTACTGCTGTGTGTCTGTAATTGGTTTATGTCTGTCCTTTGTTACAGTCTTCCATTTGGTCCCCTAGGGGAGTGTCCACCAGGTGGGAGACCTGCATAAATACTGGGCAGGTAGCCCTGAGTAAAAGAGTTGCTGTTTAACCCTGAAGCTGGAGTGTGTCTCTTTCTTGGGGGGAAAGGGGACTGTAGGCCGACTGCCAGGAGTGTAAGCTGTTCGTATTGCTTTTCCTGTTCGGCTGCTTCCAGGGTTCGTGTGTCTGCTGTTCGAGAGTTGGTGAATTCGTGCAGTTTGGGAGTTCGGGAAGTTGGTACTTATAGTAGCTGCTGGTCTATGGAAAAGGGGATTATCGCCTAAACGGATTTTTCCCTTTTATGCTGAAACGGTCCGTTACAATTGGTGGCAAGCGGCGGGATCGTTCCTACAACCAGAGGGACAGCTACAGACAACACCATTCCTGGATTACAAAGTGAGGGCAACGCCAGTACCCGTACAGCGACCCTATCTACAAGGAACCAACTGCAGCAGAGCAAGCATGGCACCCAGCTACACGCAGGAGGAGTTTGACAAAGAGCTGAGATCACGACTGATTTTCTTCGGACCCAACCCCCCGGAGAAATGCGTGCGGCTTGTGAGTGGACATGTAGATGAGTACCTGCGGTTCATGGCAGATCCAGCCAAGGGTATCGGTCGCCCTATCCGGCGGCAGAGTGCGTTTCGGGGACTCAAGTGTGTGCCCCAGGGAGCTGATGGTGTCGTCCATCCTCCCCAGCAGCCGTGTGTGTCCCAGGGAGCCGAAGGTGCAGTCCTTCCTCCCCAGCGGCAGGCTGAGTTACAGGGGGCAGAGGTTGTTGTTCCTGCCCCCCAGCAGCAAAGTGATATGCCAAGAAGGCAGTGTGAAGCGAAGGGAGAGGAGAGCAGCGTCCTCCCTCCCCAGCGGCAGTGTGTGCCCCAGGGAGCTGATGGTGTCGTCCATCCTCCCCAGCAGCCGTGCGTGTCCCAGGGAGCCGAAGGTGCAGTCCTTCCTCCCCAGCGGCAGGCTGAGTTACAGGGGGCAGAGGTTGTTGTTCCTGCCCCCCAGCAGCAAAGTGATATGCCAAGAAGGCAGTGTGAAGCGAAGGGAGAGGAGAGCAGCGTCCTCCCTCCCCAGCGGCAGTGTGTGCCCCAGGGAGCTGATGGTGTCGTCCATCCTCCCCAGCAGCCGTGTGTGTCCCAGGGAGCCGAAGGTGCAGTCCTTCCTCCCCAGCGGCAGGCTGAGTTACAGGGGGCAGAGGTTGTTGTTCCTGCCCCCCAGCAGCAAAGTGATATGCCAAGAAGGCAGTGTGAAGCGAAGGGAGAGGAGAGCAGCGTCCTCCCTCCCCAGCGGCAGTGTGTGCCCCAGGGAGCTGATGGTGTCGTCCATCCTCCCCAGCGGCAGTGTCTGTCCCAGGGAGCAGAAGGTGTCGCCCTTCCTCCCCAGCGGCAGTGTGTACCCCAGGGAGCTGATGGTGTCGTCCATCCTCCCCAGCGGCAGTGTGTCCTGCCGGGAGCAGAGACAGTCAGTCTCGCACCCCAGCAGCCGGACAAGAGAATGAAAGGGGAGACAGCTGGTCCCCCTTTCCACCAGCAGAGAGAGTGGCAGGGAGAGGAGCCTGCTACACCCTCTCTCCAGCGGCAGCCTAACCCACCAAGGGGAGATGTTAAGCCCCACGACTGTGCAGATGGGACCGTAGTCTCTGTACTTACAGCCCAAGGGGTAGGGACGGTCGGTCCTGTCCCCCAGCCACAGAGCGATGTATCCAAAGGGGAGACAGTCGGTCTCCCCCTCCGGCAGCCGAGCTATGCACCTAAAGGGGAGACAGTCAGTCTCCAGCAACCAGGCTCCAACCAGACTACTTCCGTGGTAGTGCTGGCACCAGGACAGAATACCGCTGGTCTCTGCCCCCTCAGCAACCCACCAAGGCAGCCTAACTGTTCCCCACACAGTCATGGTGAGACACCTGGACCTGGACAAGTTTGTAATTTTTTCAGGTGTAGTACCCAGTTATTGTGGGGAGGCTGTACTAATAGTTGTGTTTTGTGGGTGGGTTGCTGGACTAACCAGGGCACTGACCGGCAGGAGGTCAGGTACCCTGTTAGTCTAATTGGTAAAGGGGAGAAGTGTGGCGAAACCAACCTCGCCACTATGAGCTGGAGAAGCCTGGTTGCTCGCCTGCTTCCTTTGGACTATGGACCAGACTTTAAAAAGCTTTATTTTACCTGCAGAAAGGCATATTCGTGCCTTTCAGCCGGGGTGTTCGGTAGATTCCAGCTACCGAACAAACTACCGTATGAGGGACCACCTAGGAGATGGAGTGTGCCGTCAATTAACCGCCCAGAAGCTGCGGTTAACCGCAGCTTAATTGATGAACGCTGGGTGGCCTTTGTTCGTTTGCCGACCACGAGGTAGCGGCCATTTTAATCGTGCAAAAGACCAGCGGTGTTCGGCGAGGATTCTATGGAACTATAAACGGACACTTTATTGCACGAACACCGCTGAGCCGTCTGTCGCCTGGGTCCTAATCGTACAAGGTTAACCGAACACTGGAATTCGGTATTTCTATGGGAATTGTAGTAACCCAGATAGCTATACCATGGAGCCTATTTGTGTGATTAAAGACTTTGGTTCCATGGCGATTAAACTGTATTCGTGTAGTCTGGGTGCCATTCACCTAATAATGTGCACCCAGACCTGAGCTATCTGGGGATATGTAACATGTCTGTGTTGGGTGGAATAAAAGTGACTTTATATATTTTAAAGCATAATACTGTATTTAGATCCCCACATGTGTAATGGAGTCTTGTCTTTGTCCTGGGAGATAATTGGATTACCTCTACAATTATCTCCAGGGCAGAAGGGAGGAAACCAGGATGCATTGTGGGAATGTTTACTGCTGTGTGTCTGTAATTGGTTTATGTCTGTCCTTTGTTACAGTCTTCCATTTGGTCCCCTAGGGGAGTGTCCACCAGGTGGGAGACCTGCATAAATACTGGGCAGGTAGCCCTGAGTAAAAGAGTTGCTGTTTAACCCTGAAGCTGGAGTGTGTCTCTTTCTTGGGGGGAAAGGGGACTGTAGGCCTCCATTATGGGTAATATATGTTTAATTTTTTATGTATCATCTGTTATGAATTATGTAGCAGAAAGTATTCATGATGTAAGTCACAAGTAATAGTCTATTATGACTCTGTGAGGTAGGATTTATCTGCCTCATTAGTATTGCATCCTTCAACACCTTCAGTTTAAGCAGACATGTCTACACAAACAGTTTCTTTAATCTTTTTTACTTAAATATTGATGTCTCCTCCGAATTCTTTGTGTTTCCATGTCTTAATTATAAGACCTGCTAAGAGAGGGGGAGATTAGTCCCATGTTTGTTTCTTGGCAGGAGCTTTACAGTTATATCTATTATTTAGAAGATGCAATTAGGCGGCCTTTTTTTTCCCCGCTAACAACTTTATAACTACAGCTTTTTGCTTTTTTGCTTTTCTTTCTAGTTTCATGCTTTGCTATAATTTAAAGTCAACAACATCTAGATCTTTTGTCTGCTAATTTCACTCCTTTTCTCATAGTCAATTATATCTCTATAATATAATCCCAACAACATGAAATATGTTGTAAATTGCGTACATTTTGTTTAGCCTCATAAAAGCAGCGTAAAAAGACATTGCAGAAATAAAAAATAGTGATCCTTGCATTAAAGCTTACACGCCCTATTTGTTTTAGACTTCACAATAAAATAACCTAACTAACCAAATTGACTATTTGGGTTATTTTATTACGGAGTGTAAGCCAAATCTTACACCGTGTAAGGACACCCACTAGAAATGATGCTTCTGTGTCATTTACAAGGAAACACACCAGAAATTCTGTTCATGTGTCAATTACAAAATTACTAAACAGAAATTAAACAAGTGCACATGTGCAACTGATGCACGGTTAAGACGTAAGGGCCTGATCCCATTTAAGCTTGATACATTCTGGAATTGACACCCTTTTGTGGTTTCAGACTTTTAAGGATGTTATTCTCAATGTTTTCTTTTGACAATCTTTATTTTTTAAATTTTTCCGGTGACATGAATTATACTTTTCAAATAAACTGTATGTTCAAGGGGCGGGGCCGGACCGCCGAGCCGCATGGAAGCAGGCCATCAGAGCTCCGGGCCTGTGCCGCAATAAACGGCACTAAACTAACATATGCACTGCCTCAAAGCCGGATATCATTGCACGACTACACTGAGAATCATCTAAGCTCCGGTCCAATACCAAATATGACCTAAACAACGCACAGGGAACGCTAAATCCGACACACTTGGGCCTATCAGCCTCAATACGCAATTGCACAAGAGAGATCCTAAAATGGATGTATACTATGCCAGACACACATGCCTGAAATATCTGCTGCTTTGGAGGGGAACGCCGGATCGGGGCACGGCCCCGTCCCCCCCCCTCGGCCGGGGGGGGGGTAACCCCGGCCACGTGGGGACCGCAGGCACAGAGGAGGAAGCTCCCAACCGGAGCCTGCGATGCTTCCCAGCAATGGCAGAGGCTGTTTATGTGGGACCCGCCGGCAGACAGACGCAAGGAACGGCTAGCCCATGCGTGGGGGGACGCCCTGCGCCCACCCTTTGACCCGCGGTGGTCGGGGCTGCGGACGGTCTGTCCAGATGACCTGGGAGCCAACGCCAAGGCAGCTCGACCTCCGGATGAGGTGGGCACCCGGAGGAACTTGACCCCATCGCTGTGAGCCCGTCAGGGCTGGGGGGTACACGCCCCCGGTGGACTGGTGGCCGCGGGGCCGTGCAGCTCTGGCCCAGAAGCAGTGGCGATGGGAGAGGCGATGGGAGAGGCACACAGAGCGGACCTTGAACCTGCCGGGGTACTGGAGGTACGGGGGAGGTGCAGGGGACACTGGGCATATGGACTCTTTGGGTGGAGGGGCCGCATATGTTCAGGATGCCCCCGAGTGCCCACTGGGCCGCGGTGCATACGGGGGAGGCCTGGGCCAGTCTGGGGGGCCCGCCGGGACCGGGCACCCGGAGAGATGGAGGGGCGCTGGTTGCGTCTTGACCTGCAGGGGTGACCCAGACACGTCACATGAATAGTCAATGCTCCTACACAGCCAGCCAGACTTTGCAACACTTCCACCTGCATACAAAGTTTGGATGGAACGGTCAAGCCCCGGATAATGCCAATTGAACTCATTCACTGAAGCAACGCCCCAGATCACGCAGCAACGTGTCTAATCTATATCTGCTGATTGATTGTTATTTTTATTAGTGCATTTAATTTCATATATGACCGTTACTTTTGCATGTTGGAGACATAACATACTAGGCGCAACCACTGCATTCTATGTACTGTGTCTGATTGTATGTTTCATGGGCCGACACCGCACCGTTAACTGCTGCCTAGATCGGACCGCACTGTGTAGTATGATCATTTCGTTTGTAGTTCATAATTATTATAAACCCACGCCATAATTTATGTGACGCAGATGCGTGACAAATGGCTCTGACTCATCAGTCCTGTGTTGCATATGTCAGACGCTGTATTAGCTATGATCACGCAGCGTATGCTGCAACGTTTTTAGACTGGTTGGCAGATACACTAAAGCACTGGCGATTGGGCACGTAATGGGGTCAGCCATTAACTTAAGAAACTGTATATCCTTCCTATATCAATTAGCAGAACACCGTAACGATCTTGTAACGGTCCAAACTGTTTAACGCTGCGGGTAACAATACATAGTCAGATCACCTGCTATATCTCGAAAACCCGCTTACTTTGACACACGCCATAATGTCACTTTAATATTTAAAAGCAAAGGATTGGCTTTTTCTCGCTGACATACGTTGCCTGATTGCCGCGTGACATCCTAGCCGCATGCGTTTAATATTACGTTATATAGTTAAGACTCTGCTTTGCTGACAGAGGCCACTGGGGGCTGGACTGCTCTAGGCTACTTGTGCCATTGTTACCTTTCTATTGATTATGCACACACTTCACGGCATGCATGTTTTGCAAATGATTGGTCGCTGTCTTAAAGTTCATAGATAGGACTTTTCATCGCACCGAGATGCATGCCTCTTATAACCCTATCACCATGTATGACTACCATACCACATGTTTTATTGAATATACTTCAATGCTTGTTTACCCTGACCTATACGCCTCTGCGCAGGCAACCATATACTACATTTATTACCCTGTACTATGCCTGCTCAAGCTTTTCTGCGACACTAATAAAAATATTAAAAAACAAACAAACAAAAAAATGTATGTTCAAATGACCAATCGGTCGAACAACATTCTATACAGGTAGTTTGGAGTGTGTACCGCCTTGAGAGGTTATCAGCTCCATTGTGTGTCACTAATGGGTGTGGCATTTTGAGGCCTGTACTATAGAGTATGTCTCTTTGTGTGTGACTTAAGGCATTGATAACCCTGTCAAGCGACATCATAGTACATAGGGTGGTGATGTTGTACACTATAGTCCCCCGTAATTCTCAAATTCTGGTCATGAATTCCAGTACTCTCTTGTATGTATATCTGTCCCCTCCCCTGCATGTCAGCTCCAGTCGTCCATTGTCCCCTTAGTCCCTCTGAGCCTTATGTCATCTGTTGGTAGATGTATGTGGAGCCAGATCCCTCGGGGCAGCCTTTTTATATTGCCAGGGCCATCGTGCAACCTATTTGTAGGTTTAGGTTGATGTCATCTTGCTTTGTGGGACATCCTACCGGTCTTACAGCCATGCCCCCCCCCCCCCCCCCCGTGCGACTTCTTGGTTTGGCTTCTGCTTCTCTGTCCTGTGTCAACTGGCTCTAGTTAAAATCCGGAGGTGAAGAAATGATCTGGACTAAATGGTATTTGAGGCCCTGCTAATGCCAAGTGGCTAAGAGAGGCTCTGTATGATAAGGGCTGAGTGGGCAGGGGCCACCAAATAATGTGGCGGGAAAATTGGCCTCTCGGTGATGGTAGAAGATACAATATGAATGGACGTGAGAGGTGAGGCCCTGACTTTTAACCATAAGCGGTTGATGTGAGGCGCTAGCTATACATTGGGCCGAGGGGGGAATACCTCTGTATGAGGATGGATGTGGGCCTCACGGAATTGATTATGTTACAGCTAGCTATGGACGTAGTAGAAAAGAACAGCCAGTTGACTTTACCCTAACAGAGAACGGGATGGGTGTAAAATTAGTACGAGGTGGTTGGAACATAACTTAATTGTGGTAGTAAGCTATCAGAAGGATGAAATACCGGGGATCCTAAGGAAAGAATGTGGGAGGATAATGTAGGATCTGGACTCTGGGGGGTGGGGGGAGTGGGTTAACATACTGTGAGTAAAAACTCACCTGTATATATGGGGACAGATATTCTTGCAGATGTTCTAGAAGTAGGCTACCTTAGGATAAGTAAGACTTACACTCTTGCCATAATAACAATAATAGGTATGAGGGACATAAAAGAAAACAAAATATATACTTTTACAAGTGAGTAGATGAGGGATCCTTGAATTCCTCGGAGGCTGGGGTGAGCTGTATATGAAGACTCCAACCTATGAGTGGAAATAGACATAACGAGTGACCACTTGTTTGGTCTTATGGACCTTATTGGTTGTATGAATAAGGAGCATGGGAAAATTGAAGGTTCCCAGGGGTGTGAGGCCTGTGAAAGGCTTGTAGGGAAGGTGCGCTACCAGCATTGTTATGTGTGGTAGAAATATAGATAAGAGAATTATGTCTTAGCGATTCTATTACTATATTATAATTGGGTAACATATATTTGTAGTCAGGAACAAAAGCCGTACATATGAGAAATCACAGGTGCGGCAGAACCATTGCTTATACGTGTGTTTTCCACTTGTATTATGTGTTTCCCCTTGTATTTCATGTATTGTGCCCTGTTTTCCCATTCAGGAGCATCAATACGAACAGAACCCATTTGTCTCCCGAACGGGGACCACCCAGGTGACCCATTAGAATGTTCACACAATTACTTAGAACATTCACACCAATAACATAAGTGCAAAACCACAAGGGAAGAAATTAAGGACTGCTTTCCTGGATGGCCGCCATTTCGTATAGATGAATGCAAACCAGGGGTAGCATTCATATCCCGAAAGGAGAAGCTTTCCTTGCATGGTGTTCGCACAGGAACCTCACGTACGGAGACCGTTCAGAGAAATTAACTTTTGTGGGGATTCTTGTGGGGCACTGGCTATTTTGGAGGGCTCTCTGTGCCTGGGAGACAAAGAAACTAGATCCATTTTCCCGCGCCTTGGATCCCAGGCACAGAGGATCCTGGGATGGAAACCCCTGTCTGTTTGTGTGGAAGACCCCTTGCAGGGGGTTATGCATAAAAACCATGTGTGGCACAAGAAAATTGTGTTGTACTCCCAGAGCTGTGTGTCATCCAGTTACTGGGGGAATGGGTGCCTTTATATTGTAAGTGGTTGCAGAGTAGCTGAGGGAAGGAATTAGCGGAGGTAGCCGGTCGGGTTACCCGGGGTCCGCTACATCTGGTGGCAGTAGTGGGATGTAGACTTCCAAGCTAAACAGAACCAGCATTCGTTAACCTAAGGACTTCATGAATTACGCCGCGCTAAAAAAGCATATGCTGAAGGAGTTGCAGGAAGCCAGAGGACAAGATGCTGAGATCATTGCCGCCCTCACGGAGAGTGATCGCCCCAGTGATGAAGTCGCTGTACCGGCGGTCAGCAAGACTGACTTCCAGAGAGAAATGAGGATCCACCTGGCTTACTAAGGAGAGAGACCCTCACAAGAGATCATGGCCAGGACCATCTCGGAGGTCCAGACATACATCATGGCACAGCAGGGTCGGGCAGCGGAGGTGCTCCCAGGAAGTCCGGCAATTGCCAAACAGAAGTCCAAAGTGCAGTATAACGCCTTTAAAGCATTTACCAAAGCAGAGGAGGACATTGACGAGTTCCTACAGGACTTTGAAAGGCTCTGCATATTACACAATATTGCTCCCTCCGACTGGGTCCCCCTGCTCGCCGGGAAATTAACCGGTAAGCCTGCAGATACCTATAGAGATTCTATTACTATGTTATAGTTGGGTAACATATATTTGTAGTCATCATAAAAATCATAGGTGTGGCAGAACTACTGCCTATTTGTGTGTATTCCACTTGTATTGTGCCAGAGGACGAGCTGGGAAATGATCACTTCGTAAAGTGGGTCCTTCTGGCTTGATATGCTGTTATCCCGGAGGTTGCAGGAAGTTTCGGGAGTCTAAGAAGGGGAACCGGACCTTATAACTGGACCTTAGAATGGCCAGACTTAAAGTATTCAAGAATAGTCAAAATACTAGCCGAGGTCAGGAACACAGGCCCCTAGACCTTGTCCGAGAGCACTGGGAGGAAAATTGGGATCATGAAGGGACCCCCATCGTCCCATATGTGCTGGAGCTGCGGGACCGTATATAATAGCAAGCTCCTCACAAACCCCCTTCACTCTAATGACCTTTACGACTCTTTTAGAAACATATATCCAACTGCACGAGAATACACTTACTTCTCACAGGTACACATGACGTACACTTGTATCGACCTCTGTATCATTGACAAATCCACACTACCACATCTGGTGGATCAGGAAATAGGGCAGAGAACATGGTCAGACCATGCCCCTATAATTACAACTATTACAGTTCCGTGGAAAATTGAGATTGAATGAAACCATCCTTGATTGTTCTTCTAGCTTGCAGCACATAGAAACCACCTTACATAACTATTTCTCTGATAACACAACAAACTATACCACTATGGTTACCCAGTGGCTAGCCCATAAGGCGATTATCAGAGGGGAATTTATTAAACTAGGATCAGTAAAGAAGAAAAGATACCAAAACAAAAAAGTCAAAACCATTTTTAGACCTAACCTCACTAGAACAAAAAAAATAAATTACTACCCTCAAAATCTACCACCAAGCAAATAGCAAACACCAAAGGCAAAACTCCAAAAACTCTATGTTTAAGAAACTAATAAAAATCTGACAAAACTCCGACAAAAATATTACGGCTTAAGCAATAAATCAAGGAAATTATTTGCCAACAAATACCTTCAAACCAAAATACCTTATATACTATCTAAACTGAACGCAAAATTATATAACCCTAACAAAATTGTGGACAAACTCGCTTCATACTATGAGGATTTATATAACCTTAATAGAGATAGTGTGACAGATCCATCTGTATAGACTTGTATTGCTGGTTCGTCTGTTTGCCTTTATTTCATTGGATTTCCTGTCCGTATGCCCCTGTTCATGTGATTCTGGAATACCGATTGAAACTACCGAACAGACGGCCACCCAGGAGAGGAGTGTGTTACTGGTTAACCTTTTGGCCCCAATTAGAACGTTGTGGTTAACCACAGACACCTCTGCATTCCATTCGTACGGGTGGTCGTCGTTCGTATGCCGACCACGAGGCGGCGGCCATTTTGTGACACGAGGAAGATCAGTGATGTTCGGTGCAAATCCCATGGAACTAAAAACGGACACTTTATCTACCGAACACCGCTGGAAGTTGCCGCCCTCCTTCTATTTCTTTGAGGCGTACGAACACCGGTCAGTTCGGGAGTTTCTAACATCCGTATGGACTTTACCCAGATAGCCGTCCCATGGAGTCATTCGTATACCGAAGGACTTGTGAAAGACTTTGACTCCATGGCGATTGAACTAGGTACATCGGATCTGAGCGCTATTTGGTAGAAATATGCACTCAGATCCAGGCTGGGGATACGTTACACAAACCATATTTATTCGGTATTTCTGCATTTATGTATTTTACTGTATTTTTGTTATTGTATTTTAAAATGGCGATTGTCTCTATCCTGGGAGATAATTAGGTTTCTTCCCAATGTTGAAGCCACTGTGATTGGCTACTGTCCAATATGTTTTACAGTCTTCCACAAGGTCCCCTAGGGGAGTGTCCACCTTGTGGAGACCTGCATAAATACCGGACAGGTAGCCCCCATTAAACACATTCCTGTTTGACCATCAAGACGGAGCTTGGTCTCGTTTGTGGGGGGAATTACTATTGGGACAGCGCTTTCGTTATTTCTAGCTGTGGAAGGAGTTCGACTGATTTGCTGATCGGGAGTTGCCGCATTCGTATGCTCCGTTCGGGAGTTTGATGATCGGCGGGATTAAATCTGCATTTCTGGAGAAGGGGATTATTTACTAAACGGCAGCTTCATCTACCTGGCGGTGAGTGTCGTAACAGATAGCAATACACATACTCCAACAGAAGAAGAAATACTCTCTTACTTAAGAACAGTATCGCTGCCCACAATTTCACCCCAACAAAACGAACTTCTAGAGACCCCATTCACAGAACAAGAAATCAGTAAGACCATCAGATCCCTACCTAAACACAAATCACCTGGTCCGGATGGTCTATCAAACTATTACTATATTAAACTAGAATCAACTCTAACCCCACACCTCACTAAACTATTCAATAATATAAAAATGTCAGGTAATATTCTATCTGAAATGTCAGAAGCACACATCATTACGTTACCCAAACCCAATAAACCCCCAACCACCTGCGGCAATCTTAGACCAATCTCATTACTAAATGCAGATGTTAAATTGTACGCCAAATTACTAGCATCAAGATTAAAACCCTTATTGCCAACATTAATATCAGATGAACAAGCAGGATTTGTACCGGGTAGACAAGTTGGGGACAACACCAGATACTGTATGGATGTGGTAGACTGGGCCAATCATAGCGCACAAAGCGGCATACTCATTGCACTTGACGCAGAAAAGGCGTTTGATCACTTAAATTGGGATTATATGACAGCGACACTAAAAACCTTTGGGTTCTCACAAACATTCATATCCAGTGTACTTGCATTATACACCTTCCCTTCGGCCAAAGTGTTTAATTCAGGCTTCATGTCTAGAAGCTTCTTCATAACTAATGGGACTCGTCAAGGATGTCCACTTTCCCCTTTAATATTCATTTTATGTATAGAACCTTTAGTGCAAAATATAATAAACGATCCCCTTCTGCCAGGACTGAAATCCCCAGCGGGGAGAAAAAAATAGCCCTCTTCGCAGATGACATAATGCTTTTTCTTTCGCAACCAGAAACATCAATCCCACACCTCCTAAACACATTAACAACTTATGGACGCGTATCTTACTATAAAAATAACATAAAAAACCCAAATTCTACCAATCAGAATCCAGACTTCACTAAAAGATAAACTACATAGTCTATATCCATTTGAGTGGTGTAAAATCTTTATTTCCTACTTAGGGTTTAAAATAACGAAATCCAGACAGCACACGGTAAAAGAAAACCCCGAGGTAGTTCACAACAACATAACCAAACAATTAGACATTTGGGCAAAATTAGACACCTCTTGGATAGGAAGAATTAACTCGCTGAAAATGATGATCCTGCCCCTTATCTTATATTTATTTCGAACATTACCTATCACCCTGCCCAATTCACTACTCAAAAAATTTCAGTCTACCATCAATGCCCACATCTGGAAGAAAAAACCTCCACGGGTCTCCTTTTATTCGATCTGGCTACCCTTTCACAAAGGAGGAATAAATGTCCCCAATATTAAAAACTACTATAGAGCAGCAATTTTAGCACAGTGTCTAGATATAATGACAAACAGAACTAAACCAATTTGGCTCCAATTTGAATCCGCATGCACCGGCCTAACCCAGATCTCTGACTTTCTGTGGACAACATCTAGGCACAAAGGCACGATTGTGCTGCCATGTACAAAATTTCTACTACAGTCTTGAAAAAACTGGAGTTCCCTATTAATATCCCCCAAGGAACTGCAGTTTCTAGCGCCAATACCCGCTCTCTCAACTATTTCAGCAGCTCTTCCCTTGCTTTCATGGTCTATAAAGGGCCTCAGACATGTACACTCCCTTCTCGATAAAAACAGTATGATCCCCTTTCCAGTACTACAATCATTTTACTCACTACCAGTAAGAGACACTTTCTTATATCTAAAAATCAAACACATATTACAATCAAGGGGATTACAGCATATCAACCTATCATTAAAGGACCACTCTAGGCACCCAGACCACTTCAGCTTAATGAAGTGGTCTGGGTACCAGGTCCAGCTAGGGTTAACTAATTGTTTTATAAACATAGCAGTTTCAGAGAAACTGCTATGTTTATCAATTAGTTAAGCCTTCCCCCTAATTCTCTAGTGGCTGTCTCACTGACAGCCACTAGAGGCGCTTGCGTGATTCTCACTGTGAAAATCACAGTGAGAGCACGCAAGCGTCCATAGGAAAGCATTATGAATGCTTTCCTATGTGACCGGCTGAATGCGCGCGCAGCTCTTGCCGCGCGTGCGCATTCAGCCGACGGGGAGGAGAAGAGGTGGATCGGAGGAGGAGAGCAGGAGGAGAGCTCTCCGCCCAGCGCTGGAAAAAGGTAAGATTTAACCCCTTTCCCCTTTCCAGATCCGGGCGGGAGGGGGTCCCTGAGGGTGGGGGCACCCTCAGGGCACTCTAGTGCCAGGAAAACGAGTATGCTTTCCTGGCACTAGAGTGGTCCTTTAAGTAAAGTAGGCCGTTTGTGCCATCAGATTAACAAAAACCTACACACAACCAAATTTCTATCAGCTTGCTATATGGCACAAAATGTTAAGGAAGAAGGAAGCAAACTTGCTTATATGCTCAAATGGGAAGAAGATCTAAACACCCCTGGATGAGTGGGAAGCGGCTATAGTTCAAACTAAGCTTTCATCTAAGTGTGTCATCCACTGGGAAGCGTATTATAAAATTCTTATGAGATGGTACCTAGTGCCTAGCAGGCTTTGTGCGATATATCCTACGGCAAACTCCATGTGCTGGAGGTGCAATGAAGTAAGGGGGGACATAAAACACATATTCTGGGATTGCACACACTTGGAAAATTTTTGGCTCCAAATACAAAAGATATTTCGCAAGGTAATATGAAGCGAGGTGATACTCACACCCGAAAATTACTTACTGCATATTATCCCCGGGCTGGGAACGATGCCATCCAAAGCTGCCGCTCTGAATATATTATTAGCAGCAAAGATAAGCATCGTATTTCATTGGAAAAGCACGACTTGTCCCACAATACCAGAAGTACTCAGAAGGGTAGACCTTACATTCCACCACGAAAGGGAATGGGCCAAAAAAGGAAACATGTTAAAATTCCAGGATAGGGGCGTAGCCTGGACGAGCATGGTGCAGGACGCTCAGTAAAAGAGCTCCGCACCCCTGGCCAGGAAAATAGCTACTCATAGCCCTAAAAAGAGAGGTGATCGTCCGGAATAAGAAACTGTCAGTCACCGGGATGGCGGCAGTCAGCTCCCCAAGACGAAACACGGGACCGATGGACGACTACATCGTAACGCCATCGGACCTGCGAGGTCCCTCACACGCCGACAATATGGCGCCGGCCTCTCCGAGCTCGGAGGGTACAGGGGAATCCCTGCCGAGCAGCGAGCAAGCAGAAGCCCTAACGCTGATCCGAGCGGAGCTCACGCAAATATCAGAGAGGATGCTGACCAGGGCAGACACGGGCACCCTGGTGAGGGAGATGCAAGCTACCCTGCAGGAAGAACTAGCAGGCCTGCGCAAAGACCTGAGCGCACTGGAACAGAGAGTGGAAGAAGTGGAGGTGGCGGCCCGTGGGAGCGAACAGTAACACAGGGCGGCGGAGGTGGCTGCGACCAGACAGGGGAACATGTTACTTACCATCCACAGGAAAGTCGAGGATCTTGAAAACAGAAGCCAACGCAACAACATCCGCATCCGCGGGCTGCTAGAAACGGAGACAGAACCGCTCCAAGCCACACTGACAGCGCTGTTTCAACAAATCCTGGGAGAAGAGGCCCCCGATGACCTTAAGCTGGAGCGCGCGCACGGAGCGCTTGGACCGATGCGGCAAGATGGAAGCCCCAGAGATGTGGTGTGCTGCCTGCACCTATGCAACTTAAAAGAGAAGATCATGGCAGCCACCAGGGGAACAGCCACCATCCAGTTACATAGCTCCGACGTCTCCCTATACCACGACCTCTCCAGCCTGATTCTGGACGCCAGGCGTGTGCTACGACCTGTCACTAGCACTCTCCGAGAAAAACAGATCCCATACCGCTGGGGGTTTCCATTTAGCCTGCAAGTAAAACATGGCCACACATGGCTGTTGGCATGCTGGCCTGAAGAGGTCCCCGGCCTGAAGAGGGCCCTCAACCTACCGCAGCCCCGTGTCCGCAACTGGATCCTGGAGGAGGCGATTGCGACACGGCGGGACCCCACAGCCCCCATCTGAAATCCAGACACATCTGGCAGTGGGAGAGCACCCCCGAGGAGATGGGGTGGGCCGGACGGCCCAGAAGAATAGCCCGGTCCTAGCTGAGTCGGACTTGGGGGAGGCTGGTGAGTCAATCTGCACATAGGGGACACGGGGACACTAGAACCTGCCGGTTCACCAAGGTACACCTGGACTCTTGGGGTGGGATATGGAGGGGAAGCACTCACAAGGGGGTGGCAGGATGATTAATAAGCCCATACAACGACCATTTAATATTACTCAAGCCATTATCCTTGTGCCTCTTCCCCCCGTCTTCTCCCTTCTCTTCGCCAGCACTGCTCAACTAGGACGGCCCTGCACAACAGGGGAATATGGGACACAGAGGGCAGGAGCCTCCCTCTGCACCTGAGCTGACACGGACATGTATACCCAGGTCCGGCATGGGGCATGTGCACTTGTCTGTATCACTGTAGGGAGGGAAAGTGACCCACGTTGGGGAGGGGTACTGG
Organism: Pelobates fuscus; assembly: GCF_036172605.1. Classification (NCBI taxonomy): domain Eukaryota; kingdom Metazoa; phylum Chordata; class Amphibia; order Anura; family Pelobatidae; genus Pelobates; species Pelobates fuscus. Next base: position 352,311,869 of record NC_086318.1, on the reverse strand, counting down.
GTCTCTGGCGGGAAGGGACAGTGACCAGATAGAGGAAAGCGCAATGCACCGCCATATTGGTGTGCCCCCCCTCACTTGCAAAGCGGAAGGAGATGTACGGGCAAGTGGGTCACCTGGAGCGGGGGGGTCCCGACCGGCTGGCCGACGGCAGAAACGGATGGATCACTGCCACTCTTAGGACGCATTTATTTCATCTGGGCCATGAGCGGCCCCCCTAACTGGGACTGCTGGGTTTGACTGGGGAAGGCGGGGGGTGGGGAGGGTAGGGGGGAGGGGTGGGACCGGGAGTGGTCACGTGGGAACCGGAGTTAGCTAAGATCGGGGAGTTGGTAGCCAGCAGAATCCGCCAGAAGGCCCTATACCCACATGGGAGGGGGGTATCCCGAGGGAGCCCTGCCAACTACGGAGGAGCAGGCACAACACCTAGAGGAGGGAAAGAGCAAAGGGGGGCACTGCAGGCTGCACAGCCCTCCGATAGCGGACACTGACGTGGGTTACCCAACCTCCGCAAGCACGCTACGCAACAGGTAGCCACCTCAACCCGCAGGTCACCCCACACTGGAGGCCCAGACAACTACATGGTGCCCACATGATTGAGAATAGGGACCCATACCTGCCCTACCACCGATAAATAGACCCACAGGAACGGGGGATCCAGGCCCCGGGTGACTAGGACAGGGCACGAGGGAGACCATTGAACCCACCCTAACGACTCCCAGCTCTCCACACTGATGATAGACCACAAATGGACACTGACAATCCGTACCAATGTTCAGCTTCCGGACACTTTTTGCCTCCTTAGCCATAACTACTTCTCGGCCGGGGGGTGGTACAAGAAACCACACTACCTACACGAAAACTGTAGACCCACTCTCACTGAGAACACACCATAACCCTGTCTCTCACCCGACAGCAGGGTAAACAATACACACTAGGGTGCCTGCGCAGGTGCAGTCTAGGTCAGTCACCCACAGATGGACCTCCTCCCCGAACTGGTGGAAGGAGTGCGGAACAACCCCTGCAAGGGTCCCCGCACGACTCCCCCACCACAGGTGTCGAGTCTGCGTAGAACGCTCACGCGTCTACACCCGCGGCCAAACCCAGACCTTTCCTTCTGTGTCGACTTGATGCCGCTCTCTCCCTCCCCCCCTGCCTGGTGCCCGCCATGGGCTCGGGGTTCGCCCCCTTGCCTCTCTGGTTATGGTCCAACAACTTTCGAGGACTAAACGCTCCCGAACGGAGATCGCACCTGCTACGCACCTTATGGACGGAACGGATTTCCATCACGTTTCTCCAGGAAACCCATTTCCGAGGGGACCGAAATCCGAACTTGAGAGACGCTAGATACGCACAGGGCTTCTTCACGAACCATCAAACAGCCAAAAAAGCTGGAGTCGCAATATTGTTGGCAAGCAACGTGCCGTTCAAGTGCATGCAGACGCAGGCGGACCCCATGGGTCGTTTCCTTTTTATTAAAGGCACTATCGCCGAAAACATGTACACCTATGCGAGCATATACGCTCCCAATGCCAAACAACATAGATTTATCAAGAACACGCTGTCCAAACTTGACCACTCCCGCGAGGGCCTACTGGTGACAGCAGGCGATCTGAACGTGGCGCTCGAGCCCAGCCTCGACACCTCAAGGGCAGTCATCTCTTACCCGCCGCACGGACTGAGAAACATCAGAGACACGCTACGCAAGGCAGGCTTAGTGGACTGCTGGAGAGCCCTGCACCCGGGGGACAGGGATTACACCTACTACTCCCCGGTACACAAAAGGTATAGTAGGCTGGATTATATCCTCATGGCTCAAGAGCTCCTCCATTTGCTAACCAGATCTCAGAACTGGAGGAGGTGCATAAGGACACGCAGTCCGAACAGGATTATAGAGCCCTTCTGGACACCAGGAAGACACTACGCGACATCCTACAGCGGAAGCTGCAATATACCATCCGCCGGTCCCACCGCTTCTTTTATGAATATTCGGATAAATGCGGCCGCTTACTGGCCAGAATGCTTCAAAAGAAGAGGCGCATGTGTCACATCACCAGACAAAGACCACAGAACTAAAGACCAGACAATGACCCAGATGCCGGATAAAATTGTGGAATCCTTTCAGGATTTCTATGAGACCCTGTACAATCTACCCACCATGACCACGCCAGAAGCGAGACAACGAAGGGACTTGCAGATGTCGGAGTACTTGCGGGAACATGTCACTAAGACGCTAAGCCAGGAGGCGGCTGAGGAACTGGAAACGCCCATTTCGCTGGAGGAGCTCCAAGCGGCACTGAAAGGATCAAAGCCCAATAAAGCACCAGGCCCAGACGGACTACCTGTCAAATAACTCAAGGAGTTTCTGGATGTGCTGCTGCCCAGATTCCTGACAGGCATCAACTCCCTACTGGAAGGAGGGGCGCTCCCACGGGACTCCCTAGCAGCAACGATAGCCGTCATCCCAAAAGAAGGCAAAGATCCAGCCAGCAGCTATAGACCGATCTCGCTTCTGAACGCGGATCTAAAGCTCTTCACTAAGATACTGGCAACCCGTATCAGTAGCGCGCTCCTAGAACTGGTGGAACCTGACCAGGTAGGCTTCATCCTGGGCCGAGAGGCCAGGTACAATACCATACGGGCATTAAACATCATCCACGAAGGCGAAAGCTCCACTCAGAAGCTAATGCTCCTCTCCAGCGACGCGGAGAAGGCTTTTGATCGGGTGAACTGGAGTTATATGGAGGCCACGCTACGGGCTATGGGTTTTGGACCGCACCTGATGACCTGGATTCTCTCCCTCTACACGACACCAACAGCAAGAATACGGGTTAACGGCGCTCTCTCCACACCAGTATCGATTCGAAACGGGACGAGACAGGGCTGCCCGCTCTCCCCCCTCCTGTTTGCCCTCTCCCTGGAACCGTTCCTGGGGGCGGTCAGACGGGATGGGGGAATAGGGGGGTATACCCTGAAGGGCACGGCGCACAAGGTGGCAGCGTATGCTGATGATATGCTGTTTTTCCTCAGCGACCCCTTGGTCTCCATCCCGAACCTGCTGCGAGCCTTCACAGAGTACGGGCTCATCATATCTAACATGAAATTGAACGCAGACAAATCGGAAGTCATGCCCATCTCACTGACGGACCCGGATACCACCCACTTACAAACTCAATTCAGGTTCGCATGGTGCAGGACGAAACTCAAATACCTGGGGATATGGCTCACTACGGACCTCACCCAGCTCTACACACACTACTTTGCTCCGATACTACTCACGCTGAAACAAGATCTCTCGCTATGCGTGTCATGGTTTGGCAGAATTAACGCCATTAAAATGAACCTCCTGCCGCGCCTGCTGTACCTTTTCCAGACACTCCCGATATGAATCCTGACGTTCTTTCACACCATGGACACAGCAATCTCCGGATTCATATGGCATGCTAAACCCCCCAGACTGAAGAGGACTCAACTGCAGCAGGCAAAAGCACAAGGTGGTGTGGGACTCCCCTCAATCTTAACCTACTACAGGGCAACACACTTACACTGCATAGTGGACTGGCATGCACTGAAGACGGATAAAATATGGATGCGCACGGAGTGGGTGCAGGCGGAGGGGACACTACTGGCAGCTGTCTGGTTGGACGAGCACACGAGGAGCGAGCAGACACGGACTCACCCCCTCATAGGGGCGACACTGCAGGCCTGGTACTCCATACGGACCAAACTCTCGCTAACTACGACGCCAGCGCCACTGACCCCAATCACCCACAATCCCAATGTGGCTGGGGGCCTCAAGCCACAAGATATCAAGACGTTTGGAGCAACGGATTTCACGCACATGCAACAATGGTGCACGGCAGACACCCTCAAACAACTCCCAGACCTCATACCAGATAGAGTCTCGATGAGTCTAGAGAGATTCCGCTACTTCCAAATAAAGACAAACTACACCTTACATAGCGGAAGATGCCTGTTTCACAGGAGCCTGACAGGATTCGAGGAACTCTGCAGGGCCCGCACGCACCTAAGCAGGGGGGTCTCAACACTATACGCTCTGCTCCAAATGGCAGCCCGCCCTGAACCCGCAAGATACATGGCACGCTGGGAGGATGCTACAGGAGCTTACGGAACAACAGTGGACGAAAATCCACATACTTACGCACCAAAGCTCTATGAGCTCAAAACACCAGGAGCTCAACTACAAATTGCTGACTAGCTGGTATAGAACCCCTGAGTAGCTACACCGGATGAACCCAGACGCCTCAGATCTATGCTGGAGATGTGAGGAGGCAATAGGGACAGACCTACACATTTGGTGGTGCTGTAGAAAAATAACTCAATACTGGACCCAGGTCCACACGCAGATCAAGGAAATCCTAGACACCGACCTCCAGCTACAACCACTTCAGATGCTCCTCCACCACACAGAGATGCCCATATCGAGATATAAAAGATCACTTACGAAACACCTACTAAACACAGCCAAACTACTCATGCCAGCCAGATGGCGCACCATGCAGGCCCCTAACCTCCAACAGTGGATGGACAAGATGGAAGAGATCCATGGGATGGAGACACTCACTGCATCCTTGAAGGGAACCACTGAACGATGTCTACAGACGTGGACACCGTGGATTGACTTCATCTCACGTAGAGAGACCTAGGGGCTCAACCTGGGGCCCTTGACAGATGGAACACAGGACGACCGGCCCGACATAGGCCTTGGAGGGGGTGAGCAGGACGCGAGGCGAGAGGGGACGCGGACGGCCACGGGTGGCGCGTGGGGACGGGCCCCTCTGCTCGGGTGGGCACCTGGGAGGGGGTGACACCCTTTCCTCCACACACCCACTGTGCCCTATCCCCCGCTTAACCCATACCCACTAGACCGCCCTCCACACTGGCCCTTGTACTGACGCACAACTAGTACAACTTCTGCCCAGACTCTAACCTCACACCGTCTAACACAGATCTCGACTCCTAGCAACTGCACCTGCGCGGACGAGGGGACCATAGGAACACGGATGGACTTGAACTGTGGGTTAAGCCCGCCGAAGGAGGACCATCAGGCATAGGGGGTAGACACAGGTGGCATACACCCCGAGATTGGAGGGGGACATGGGAGGCACAATGGGTCTCGCTGCAAGCCTGACTGACGCTCGACCGACAGATGCCCTAGACGGGACGCACCGAAGATGGGGGGGTGGGAACGAGGGCGATGGACTTGACAACCCGTACGCGACAACTATCGACATAGCACCATAGAACCCAGATGCAACCGGGAAGACGACCACTAGTGGCCCGGAACTATAACGACCTACTCGGAACAGGGCTGTAACCCCTTAAAATTCTTAGAACGGACACTAGGTCGCCCCTATCCCTAGAACACACGCCAAAAGGGTTTAAATGGGCACTAGGCAGGCAAGGAAAGCCACCCAACGCGTAATGCGGTTATACGATACGCGATCTATAGCAGATACTCGAATTTCCTGTAAAATCGCTGAGGAAGCTTGTTTAGACATTTGCAGTAGATGAAAAGGTCAAGCATGGTGTTAAGATTAATTGACCAACGAAGTTACAACTGTTGTTGTGTTGTACTGTTACATTTATGCTATCCTGTGACAAAATGAAAAAATGAAAAATAAAGATTGTCACAAAATTCCAGGATAACTGGAAAGGTTGGGAACTCTTTTACCAACAATACAATTAACACAACATGTTAATCTGTAAATTAATTGTAACTTACGAATTAATGTTGTGCACGGGAAGTCAGTTATCAGCTTATGACTATAACATATTTTGTTTAGTGTACTATAACTACTTTATTATTACTTTTTTTTTTACTTTATCTACCCTCTCTCCCCTCCCCCTACTATACTCAATTCCTGCTTTATCATTCTTATTTATCACCTCGCAGTTATACTCCCTCCCCCCGACCCCTAATGTAAAAGCTCACGGTGATTTTAAACTGTAAGAGTAATTTTATTAGGATCATACCTGAGCAAGATATCGAAACCTGACATGTTAAATATCTAACAAAACAGAAGCCCACGCCTGGGCATATCCATTGCAAGCATTGTTTCAGTAATTGAAAGTCTCTTCTGTAACACCATTTACTCAAATACCTAACTGTTATCAGAATATTGTAACAGAAGGTTTTCTAATGACTGTCAAGCTTAAAATATGAATGTAACTATAGTTGATCCTATGATACTTTGTTTTAAAGGTGACCAAAGCTGGTCCGGAAGACCATACATATACATTTGTTTATGTAGTTTGTTACTTAATAATACTCATATGTTAAAAATTTTGATGTAGATTCTATAACATACATATGTTTATACAACTGTTTTTCAAATGAGGATATTTCCTCAATGTTTGTTACCTTTTACCGATTTCTTTGTTTTTTGTAAATCAATAAAAATTATATATTTAAAAAATATATATATTAGGGCATTGGTATTAAAGCAATTGTCTAGGTTCCAAGAAGTGATTAGACCCGATTATTCTGAGATCAGATGCATCTGTATAAAAACATGGAAGGAAAACTACATTAACTAACCTAAAACACTACCCTTGGCCAGTATGCATAGGATGAGGTAGAGGCACAAATGTGCTTACACGTTCTTAATAAAAATCACAAAAAAGATTAGACCTGAGCTGCAGAGCCCCCCACTGTAGTTCCAACTGGGTAGTCAGCAAACAAGGAAAGAAAAGGATTTGCGAATAACTTTTCTTTCCTTGTTTACCCTTGGCCAGGGCAGATCCCCCTTTCACTCCCCACACACATACCTCCCTTTCTTTTCTCCATTTTCTTTCTCTTCTTTCTCTTTGGTTTTACCATCTCTCAGTTAGCACATTATGGGGTTTACTCAAAAGAAAAATAATCAAAGAATATGTACCTCCAAGATAACAAAAATGAAACATTGTTGCAACATTGATCTGATGCTAAATGATAAATGAAAAATTGTTCTTAAAAAATATATTTTTCTCCGCCACCTACAGCTTAGAAGCTTCCTCGAAACTCCGACAATAAAACAGGCCGGCACAAAAACACTTACGCCCTTCGAAAAACAATGCATACAAACCCCAACACACAAAGGACAGATCTCAAAGCTATACACCCATTTAATTCAAAACGTTAAAAACGGAGCACTTACATACGTGTCGGCTTGGGAGAGGGACATAGGCCCAGCCGAGGACCCAACAGACTGGACCGACATATGGGAAGCCACGGCTTTCATATCCATATGTGTGAATCACAAGGAACAAGCACACAAGACACTACTGAGATGGTACGTCACCCCGCTAAAACTCAAACAGATGGGCAGGTCGGACAATGTAAGAACAGAACAATGAGTGAGCGCTAGATAACAACAGTGGGCAGCAACTCTATAAGGGAAACCCTCAAATACCCTTAAGAAATAACACAGTAGAAAGCAAATAAAAATAAGAGCTGCGCCTATAGAAACTCAAATAAAAAGTCCAAAATTAGAACGAAGGATAAAAAGTCTTATCTAGATATATTTGGTGCAGTCGTCTGATATGGCAATATTCAGTCCGGAACACTCTTTCTTGATTAGTTCTTCCTTGTGAGTCCACTCATATGTAAGAGACCAGAAAGGGAGCCGGATAGTGTAGTAGGTTAAAAATAAAGAGGTAAAAATAATATAAAACTCTTGAATGCAAACTCACATTTGGGAGAGCAAGAACTTGCTCTGGTGTGAAGGGCGTGCAGCGGTATAATCCCCGCTTATGGGATATGCAGTGAGTGTTCTTCGTATTCGGTGTGTTTCCTCCGTCCTATATACGTCAGACACTCGGATAGAGAGAGACAACCAATAGTGTACACTGATAGGTGACTAATGAGTAAAATAAAAAAATAAAATGGATACTCACAAGAGGGGAGCAGGTCAACTGCTCCCTTTAAATAGCGCTGGTGGTATTATCCCCACCTAGGATTACTTGGAGTCCGGAATAATGATAAAAAGGCCAGGTACAAAGTAAGATAAATGGGTATAAAAATTCAATATTAAAAAGTAGTAAAATATACTTTAATATTAAAAATACACAATATAATAACCATAAACGCGTTTCGCCAATACGGCGTTATCAATATGGGGAAAGAACCTGATACCTGGCAATGGAAACTTTAAATAACAAACACAGTATTTTGAAATTGGCGCCAAAAAATTGGGCAACCAATCACAGCAAGAGTTAACAATAAAAAAATAAAATCGATTTAAAACAGTGTGAATACAGTATAACAGGATAGAGAGCCATAATAGCAGCATAAGTGTATAATTATATATGTAAAACGAACTATATGTACAAAGGAACAATAGAATATAGCACGGTCACATGACCGGCATAAATGCCCAGGGGGATGTTGGGAACTGTGGTAGGACGCCGGTGGGCACTGCGCAGCCGCCGGCGTCTTAATAGGGATGCAGCTGGGGGGGGCGTGTATGAAATCACGTCAGCTCGCATTGGACAAAAAAATTATTCTAAAATAGAACTTGAGAATACGATTAGGGATATTCAAAAAAGAGACAGAACTGAACTTTTAAAATGCAAACCTAAAGTCACAGGTACGGCTATGTCCTTACCAATTATTTTTAACTTTAATAATAAAAGTAACAATGTAAAAAAGATTATAAGGAAGCATTGGCATCTTTTAAAACAAGATGAAACACTAAGCAAAATTATACCCGATCGCCCAAATGTTATATTTAGGGGAGCACAAAATTTTAAGTCTATCCTAACTAAGAATTTTACTAGAGATAAAAAAATAAAACCCTCCGTATCCTTTTTTCCACAAATTAAAGGTTTTTGTAAGTGTAAAATGTGCATAGTATGCAGAACCACCAACCCCGATGTCCCTCAAAAGGTTACCGAATTTGTATCAAATAGGACGAATAAGGTTTATAAAATAAATGATTTTATTAATTGCTCTACAAAAAATGTTATATATCTGCTCGAATGTCCCTGTGGCCTCCAGTATGTTGGAATGACCACGAGGTGCCTAAAGACTCGCCTGGGCGAGCATTGCAGAAATATTAAAAATGGATACCAGAATCACTCTGTATCCAAACATTTTATTATACATAACAAAGACCCGAAAATGCTAAAATGTATTGGGATAAAAAAATGTGTCATCCCATGGAGGGGTGGAAATATTAAGAATATTTTAGGCAAAAAAGAAATGGAGTGGGTTTACAAACTCCAAACCCTTGCCCCACTTGGCCTCAATGTTGATTTTGACTTGTTTAACTTCTTATAATTTCTGTATATATTGCATTTTTAATATTTTATGTGTTAATATTTTTTGAGATTACTGTCCCTTTAAGATGTCCTCTGTTTTTTATATGCTTCCGTTTTTTTTTTTGTTTTTTTTTCTTCTTATATACCATCATGCCCAACCAGATATGCTGTATTATCCATTTCATGCTTCTATTATATGCTGTATTAAGTTGTTTTCTTTCTCCTTTTTTTTATACACTATATACTATTTATCTATGCTTCCCTTCTTTATTACAATCATGTCTGATCACACTGTTTTATGGATCAGACATGATGTGTAACTTATGTTTTTATTTTATTCCATTTATTCCCAATTCTTATTTCATTTTTATTTTTGCTTTATGCCCTGGCCGGCCGGCCGCACTTTTGTGCGAGCCGACCGGCTTTGTTATTTTGGTTGCCATGACGCCCGCAGCGCCATCTTCCCCCCGCCCCTCTCATATCGATGGCCGCAGCTTTGTGCTGGCCGTCGTTCCTTTCCTTCACGTCAGCCGCATGTCCAATGCGAGCTGACGTGATTTCATACACGCCCCCCCCAGCTGCATCCCTATTAAGACGCCGGCGGCTGCGCAGTGCCCACCGGCGTCCTACTACAGTTCCCAACATCCCCCTGGGCATTTATGCCGGTCATGTGACCGTGCTATATTCTATTGTTCCTTTGTACATATAGTTCGTTTTACATATATAATTATACACTTATGCTGCTATTATGGCTCTCTATCCTGTTATACTGTATTCACACTGTTTTAAATCGATTTTATTTTTTTATTGTTAACTCTTGCTGTGATTGGTTGCCCAATTTTTTGGCGCCAATTTCAAAATACTGTGTTTGTTATTTAAAGTTTCCATTGCCAGGTATCAGGTTCTTTCCCCATATTGATAACGCCGTATTGGCGAAACGCGTTTATGGTTATTATATTGTGTATTTTTAATATTAAAGTATATTTTACTACTTTTTAATATTGAATTTTTATACCCATTTATCTTACTTTGTACCTGGCCTTTTTATCATTATTCCGGACTCCAAGTAATCCTAGGTGGGGATAATACCACCAGCGCTATTTAAAGGGAGCAGTTGACCTGCTCCCCTCTTGTGAGTATCCATTTTATTTTTTTATTTTACTCATTAGTCACCTATCAGTGTACACTATTGGTTGTCTCTCTCTATCCGAGTGTCTGACGTATATAGGACGGAGGAAACACACCGAATACGAAGAACACTCACTGCATATCCCATAAGCGGGGATTATACCGCTGCACGCCCTTCACACCAGAGCAAGTTCTTGCTCTCCCAAATGTGAGTTTGCATTCAAGAGTTTTATATTATTTTTACCTCTTTATTTTTAACCTACTACACTATCCGGCTCCCTTTCTTGTCTCTTACATATGAGTGGACTCACAAGGAAGAACTAATCAAGAAAGAGTGTTCCGGACTGAATATTGCCATATCAGACGACTGCACCAAATATATCTAGATAAGACTTTTTATCCTTCGTTCTAATTTTGGACTTTTTATTTGAGTTTCTATAGGCGCAGCTCTTATTTTTATTTGCTTTCTACTGTGTTATTTCTTAAGGGTATTTGAGGGTTTCCCTTATAGAGTTGCTGCCCACTGTTGTTATCTAGCGCTCACTCATTGTTCTGTTCTTACTCTGTTCTTATTCCCTCTTGAGTTAGCTGCTTCTTAACCTTTATTATGTCTATTTTTGAGTTTAGAAACAACTATATTATTGATGTAGAAAATGCTTTTGATACAGAAGTCATTAGTCCCATGCACATAAATTACCCAAAGATAAGCCAAGAGGAATTATTCATTAAATTAGAGAATATTTTAAGTAAAGAAATCAAGCTAAAATGGGAGATAGCCACTCTCAAAAAATATATTGACGAACAAATTACCCCTCGTGGCTTACGCTTACTTAAATTACCCACTTCTGATCAGGATGACTTAGAGTTTATGGAAGAGTGGAACAATAAATTGGAACTTTGCACTTTAGGGCTTATGGAAACTCTAATAATAAAAAAAAGCAAAAAACTGTCTATTTTAGATGTAGAAATCAATGACCTTCGAGACAAGCTCCAACCTTTTACAGATACTGTAAAATTGAAAAAGTCGAAATTGAAACCAAACACATAAAAATTAAAAAATATATTCGAGATAAAACTGACTACTCAAACAAACAAGTCAGAACCTATCATCTAAACAAGAAATACTCTTCCCAGTACCCAGTTCAAAGAAGTCACTTTACAAAAACCAACACTTACCGAGAACAAATACCCTATGTAAATCCAGAAAGGCAATATTCCAAACACCAGTCATACCAATATCAAAACACTAAAAAACCACTGTATTCACCACAGAATACGTATACACATAGGGCACAAAATAATTATCATCGTGGCCCACCACAACGATCACATCACAATAACACCAATCAATATAATTCATTCCCTCAACGATATCGATACAATTCATATCGCACTCACCAAAACACCTCACCACCACCAATATATCACAATACAACAAGACCCCAATATAAACACCTGTCTCCCAAACCACAAAGATCCAAGTATATCAACAATCACAAAGAATACTCTAATTATTCCAAATCCCCCCCCATTCCCAATCACCCCAACAGATACCAATTATTGTCACTAGATTCTGAATTCGGAAATGATGATCATTTTTTAGAAATCCGAACTCACCACACTGCACTAGCCCAGACACCACACCCCTCCCGCCCAAAAAAAAGGATTTTAAATTTAGAGGAAGAAGAAGTGGCAGACGTGAGCAAAAGAGAAAGATTGGAAAGATAATCATTCCTCCAAATAGTACTAGTGGTGGCATTTTTAACCTTTCTCAAAAATTTTTATCAAGTGCTCATATAGCGGTTTTAACTAAAGGTCTTAAGTTTGCCCCCACTAATACTTTTAAGCCATTTGAAGCTTTCATTGATGTTAACAAATTCGTTCGGAAAGCCACGCTCAAAAGATTTTTTATGGAAAAGAATGAAGAGAATTTTATGCAAAATCCAGTTTTATCCCCTCTGATATCTCCTCAAAACCAACAAGTTACTAACACTTCTCTTAGAGAAAGATCCACTTTTTATCCTGCCCATTTTAAATCTGCCCCCCTTACTATGTTCGAGAAACTAGTTACTAAAGATTTAGAAAAAATTAAAAATAGTAAATACGACCCCCATAATCTTACTCATTTGGAGAAATTGGCATTAAAAGAACTCCAAGAAGATGAAAATATTGTGATTAAACCTGCCGACAAGGGTGGAGGGATAGTCATCCAATCAGCACAAATGTACATAAATGAGGCATATAGACAATTAAATGACACAAATGTGTACGAAAAACTTTTATCTGATCCTATCAAACAAATCCAAAATACTTTTATTCAATTTTTAAATAATGGTGTAATTTTAGGTATTTTAAACAAACATGAATTTAATTTTTTAAACAACAAATTCCCTGTCACTCCTGTTATATACTTTCTCCCGAAAATTCATAAAAACGAGACCTCCCCCCCAGGGAGAACTATTGTTTCCGGCATAGGCTCTCTCCTATGCAATCTCTCACAATATATAGATATCCTTTTACAGCCTTCAGTCAGGCTCATGAGATCTTATTTACAAGATTCCATGGCTCTTTTAAACTTTTTAAGCAATTTTATATGGCAACCTAACTTTATACTAGTGACATGCGATGTTCAGTCACTGTATACAATCATACCTCATGATATAGGTTGCCAGGCTGTAAAGAATATACTAACGAGAGAAGGTAGAATTGCCGAAAAACAAATCGAATTTATTTTAGAAGGTATTAATATTATTTTAAAAAACAATTATTTTGGGTTTTTTAATTCATTTTACCTACAAAAGAGAGGGACCGCTATGGGGACTAGGTTTGCTCCCAGCTATGCAAACCTTTTTATGGCTGATTGGGAGTCTGAAGCCATTTTCGGTAATCACGCTTGGAGAGCAAACCTAGTCTCCTTTTTTAGATACATTGATGACCTCTTTTTTATTTGGGACGGCACTGAGGATGATCTTAACTCTTTTATCACTAATTTAAATACAAATAATAGAGGTATAATTCTGACCCACGAATACAGCAGAGAACAAATTAATTTTTTAGATCTTAATATTTTTATAACAAATGGTAAGCTACACACAAAGACTTTTTTTAAAAAGGTCTGTGTAAATATAGCTATAGATAAAAGTAGTTGTCACTACCAACCCTGGTTAGACAGCGCTCCAAAAAGTCAAATGCTCAGACTCAGAAGAAACTGTTCAGAAATAACAGATTTTAATGTACAAGCAGACCTTCTAAAAGAAAAATTTGTTGAAAAAAATTATTCTAAAATAGAACTTGAGAATACGATTAGGGATATTCAAAAAAGAGACAGAACTGAACTTTTAAAATACAAACCTAAAGTCACAGGTACGGCTATGTCCTTACCAATTATTTTTAACTTTAATAATAAAAGTAACAATGTAAAAAAGATTATAAGGAAGCATTGGCATCTTTTAAAACAAGATGAAACACTAAGCAAAATTATACCCGATCGCCCAAATGTTATATTTAGGGGAGCACAAAATTTTAAGTCTATCCTAACTAAGAATTTTACTAGAGATAAAAAAAATAAAACCCTCCGTATCCTTTTTTCCACAAATTAAAGGTTTTTGTAAGTGTAAAATGTGCATAGTATGCAGAACCACCAACCCCGATGTCCCTCAAAAGGTTACCGAATTTGTATCAAATAGGACGAATAAGGTTTATAAAATAAATGATTTTATTAATTGCTCTACAAAAAATGTTATATATCTGCTCGAATGTCCCTGTGGCCTCCAGTATGTTGGAATGACCACAAGGTGCCTAAAGACTCGCCTGGGCGAGCATTGCAGAAATATTAAAAATGGATACCAGAATCACTCTGTATCCAAACATTTTATTATACATAACAAAGACCCGAAAATGCTAAAATGTATTGGGATAAAAAAATGTGTCATCCCATGGAGGGGTGGAAATATTAAGAATATTTTAGGCAAAAAAGAAATGGAGTGGGTTTACAAACTCCAAACCCTTGCCCCACTTGGCCTCAATGTTGATTTTGACTTGTTTAACTTCTTATAATTTCTGTATATATTGCATTTTTAATATTTTATGTGTTAATATTTTTTGAGATTACTGTCCCTTTAAGATGTCCTCTGTTTTTTATATGCTTCCGTTTTTTTTTTTTTCTTCTTATATACCATCATGCCCAACCAGATATGCTGTATTATCCATTTCATGCTTCTATTATATGCTGTATTAAGTTGTTTTCTTTCTCCTTTTTTTATACACTATATACTATTTATCTATGCTTCCCTTCTTTATTACAATCATGTCTGATCACACTGTTTTATGGATCAGACATGATGTGTAACTTATGTTTTTATTTTATTCCATTTATTCCCAATTCTTATTTCATTTTTATTTTTGCTTTATGCCCTGGCCGGCCGGCCGCACTTTTGTGCGAGCCGACCGGCTTTGTTATTTTGGTTGCCATGACGCCCGCAGCGCCATCTTCCCCCCGCCCCTCTCATATCGATGGCCGCAGCTTTGTGCTGGCCGTCGTTCCTTTCCTTCACGTCAGCCGCATGTCCAATGCGAGCTGACGTGATTTCATACACGCCCCCCCCAGCTGCATCCCTATTAAGACGCCGGCGGCTGCGCAGTGCCCACCGGCGTCCTACTACAGTTCCCAACATCCCCCTGGGCATTTATGCCGGTCATGTGACCGTGCTATATTCTATTGTTCCTTTGTACATATAGTTCGTTTTACATATATAATTATACACTTATGCTGCTATTATGGCTCTCTATCCTGTTATACTGTATTCACACTGTTTTAAATCGATTTTATTTTTTTATTGTTAACTCTTGCTGTGATTGGTTGCCCAATTTTTTGGCGCCAATTTCAAAATACTGTGTTTGTTATTTAAAGTTTCCATTGCCAGGTATCAGGTTCTTTCCCCATATTGATAACGCCGTATTGGCGAAACGCGTTTATGGTTATTATATTGTGTATTTTTAATATTAAAGTATATTTTACTACTTTTTAATATTGAATTTTTATACCCATTTATCTTACTTTGTACCTGGCCTTTTTATCATTATTCCGGACTCCAAGTAATCCTAGGTGGGGATAATACCACCAGCGCTATTTAAAGGGAGCAGTTGACCTGCTCCCCTCTTGTGAGTATCCATTTTATTTTTTTATTTTACTCATTAGTCACCTATCAGTGTACACTATTGGTTGTCTCTCTCTATCCGAGTGTCTGACGTATATAGGACGGAGGAAACACACCGAATACGAAGAACACTCACTGCATATCCCATAAGCGGGGATTATACCGCTGCACGCCCTTCACACCAGAGCAAGTTCTTGCTCTCCCAAATGTGAGTTTGCATTCAAGAGTTTTATATTATTTTTACCTCTTTATTTTTAACCTACTACACTATCCGGCTCCCTTTCTTGTCTCTTACATATGAGTGGACTCACAAGGAAGAACTAATCAAGAAAGAGTGTTCCGGACTGAATATTGCCATATCAGACGACTGCACCAAATATATCTAGATAAGACTTTTTATCCTTCGTTCTAATTTTGGACTTTTTATTTGAGTTTCTATAGGCGCAGCTCTTATTTTTATTTGCTTTCTACTGTGTTATTTCTTAAGGGTATTTGAGGGTTTCCCTTATAGAGTTGCTGCCCACTGTTGTTATCTAGCGCTCACTCATTGTTCTGTTCTTACTCTGTTCTTATTCCCTCTTGAGTTAGCTGCTTCTTAACCTTTATTATGTCTATTTTTGAGTTTAGAAACAACTATATTATTGATGTAGAAAATGCTTTTGATACAGAAGTCATTAGTCCCATGCACATAAATTACCCAAAGATAAGCCAAGAGGAATTATTCATTAAATTAGAGAATATTTTAAGTAAAGAAATCAAGCTAAAATGGGAGATAGCCACTCTCAAAAAATATATTGACGAACAAATTACCCCTCGTGGCTTACGCTTACTTAAATTACCCACTTCTGATCAGGATGACTTAGAGTTTATGGAAGAGTGGAACAATAAATTGGAACTTTGCACTTTAGGGCTTATGGAAACTCTAATAATAAAAAAAAGCAAAAAACTGTCTATTTTAGATGTAGAAATCAATGACCTTCGAGACAAGCTCCAACCTTTTACAGATACTGTAAAATTGAAAAAGTCGAAATTGAAACCAAACACATAAAAATTAAAAAATATATTCGAGATAAAACTGACTACTCAAACAAACAAGTCAGAACCTATCATCTAAACAAGAAATACTCTTCCCAGTACCCAGTTCAAAGAAGTCACTTTACAAAAACCAACACTTACCGAGAACAAATACCCTATGTAAATCCAGAAAGGCAATATTCCAAACACCAGTCATACCAATATCAAAACACTAAAAAACCACTGTATTCACCACAGAATACGTATACACATAGGGCACAAAATAATTATCATCGTGGCCCACCACAACGATCACATCACAATAACACCAATCAATATAATTCATTCCCTCAACGATATCGATACAATTCATATCGCACTCACCAAAACACCTCACCACCACCAATATATCACAATACAACAAGACCCCAATATAAACACCTGTCTCCCAAACCACAAAGATCCAAGTATATCAACAATCACAAAGAATACTCTAATTATTCCAAATCCCCCCCCATTCCCAATCACCCCAACAGATACCAATTATTGTCACTAGATTCTGAATTCGAAAATGATGATCATTTT
The DNA here is from genome assembly GCF_036172605.1 of Pelobates fuscus. Lineage (NCBI taxonomy): Eukaryota > Metazoa > Chordata > Amphibia > Anura > Pelobatidae > Pelobates > Pelobates fuscus. The sequence goes on along the minus strand of NC_086318.1, from coordinate 352,294,725 downwards.
TTAGAAATCCGAACTCACCACACTGCACTAGCCCAGACACCACACCCCTCCCGCCCAAAAAAAAGGATTTTAAATTTAGAGGAAGAAGAAGTGGCAGACGTGAGCAAAAGAGAAAGATTGGAAAGATAATCATTCCTCCAAATAGTACTAGTGGTGGCATTTTTAACCTTTCTCAAAAAATTTTATCAAGTGCTCATATAGCGGTTTTAACTAAAGGTCTTAAGTTTGCCCCCACTAATACTTTTAAGCCATTTGAAGCTTTCATTGATGTTAACAAATTCGTTCGGAAAGCCACGCTCAAAAGATTTTTTATGGAAAAGAATGAAGAGAATTTTATGCAAAATCCAGTTTTATCCCCTCTGATATCTCCTCAAAACCAACAAGTTACTAACACTTCTCTTAGAGAAAGATCCACTTTTTATCCTGCCCATTTTAAATCTGCCCCCCTTACTATGTTCGAGAAACTAGTTACTAAAGATTTAGAAAAAATTAAAAATAGTAAATACGACCCCCATAATCTTACTCATTTGGAGAAATTGGCATTAAAAGAACTCCAAGAAGATGAAAATATTGTGATTAAACCTGCCGACAAGGGTGGAGGGATAGTCATCCAATCAGCACAAATGTACATAAACGAGGCATATAGACAATTAAATGACACAAATGTGTACGAAAAACTTTTATCTGATCCTATCAAACAAATCCAAAATACTTTTATTCAATTTTTAAATAATGGTGTAATTTTAGGTATTTTAAACAAACATGAATTTAATTTTTTAAACAACAAATTCCCTGTCACTCCTGTTATATACTTTCTCCCGAAAATTCATAAAAACTAGACCTCCCCCCCAGGGAGACCTATTGTTTCCGGCATAGGCTCTCTCCTATGCAATCTCTCACAATATATAGATATCCTTTTACAGCCTTCAGTCAGGCTCATGAGATCTTATTTACAAGATTCCATGGCTCTTTTAAACTTTTTAAGCAATTTTATATGGCAACCTAACTTTATACTAGTGACATGCGATGTTCAGTCACTGTATACAATCATACCTCATGATATAGGTTGCCAGGCTGTAAAGAATATACTAACGAGAGAAGGTAGAATTGCCGAAAAACAAATCGAATTTATTTTAGAAGGTATTAATATTATTTTAAAAAACAATTATTTTGGGTTTTTTAATTCATTTTACCTACAAAAGAGAGGGACCGCTATGGGGACTAGGTTTGCTCCCAGCTATGCAAACCTTTTGATGGCTGATTGGGAGTCTGAAGCCATTTTCGGTAATCACGCTTGGAGAGCAAACCTAGTCTCCTTTTTTAGATACATTGATGACCTCTTTTTTATTTGGGACGGCACTGAGGATGATCTTAACTCTTTTATCACTAATTTAAATACAAATAATAGAGGTATAATTCTGACCCACGAATACAGCAGAGAACAAATTAATTTTTTAGATCTTAATATTTTTATAACAAATGGTAAGCTACACACAAAGACTTTTTTTAAAAAGGTCTGTGTAAATATAGCTATAGATAAAAGTAGTTGTCACTACCAACCCTGGTTAGACAGCGCTCCAAAAAGTCAAATGCTCAGACTCAGAAGAAACTGTTCAGAAATAACAGATTTTAATGTACAAGCAGACCTTCTAAAAGAAAAATTTGTTGAAAAAAATTATTCTAAAATAGAACTTGAGAATACGATTAGGGATATTCAAAAAAGAGACAGAACTGAACTTTTAAAATACAAACCTAAAGTCACAGGTACGGCTATGTCCTTACCAATTATTTTTAACTTTAATAATAAAAGTAACAATGTAAAAAAGATTATAAGGAAGCATTGGCATCTTTTAAAACAAGATGAAACACTAAGCAAAATTATACCCGATCGCCCAAATGTTATATTTAGGGGAGCACAAAATTTTAAGTCTATCCTAACTAAGAATTTTACTAGAGATAAAAAAATAAAACCCTCCGTATCCTTTTTTCCACAAATTAAAGGTTTTTGTAAGTGTAAAATGTGCATAGTATGCAGAACCACCAACCCCGATGTCCCTCAAAAGGTTACCGAATTTGTATCAAATAGGACGAATAAGGTTTATAAAATAAATGATTTTATTAATTGCTCTACAAAAAATGTTATATATCTGCTCGAATGTCCCTGTGGCCTCCAGTATGTTGGAATGACCACGAGGTGCCTAAAGACTCGCCTGGGCGAGCATTGCAGAAATATTAAAAATGGATACCAGAATCACTCTGTATCCAAACATTTTATTATACATAACAAAGACCCGAAAATGCTAAAATGTATTGGGATAAAAAAATGTGTCATCCCATGGAGGGGTGGAAATATTAAGAATATTTTAGGCAAAAAAGAAATGGAGTGGGTTTACAAACTCCAAACCCTTGCCCCACTTGGCCTCAATGTTGATTTTGACTTGTTTAACTTCTTATAATTTCTGTATATATTGCATTTTTAATATTTTATGTGTTAATATTTTTTGAGATTACTGTCCCTTTAAGATGTCCTCTGTTTTTTATATGCTTCCGTTTTTTTTTTTTTTCTTCTTATATACCATCATGCCCAACCAGATATGCTGTATTATCCATTTCATGCTTCTATTATATGCTGTATTAAGTTGTTTTCTTTCTCCTTTTTTTATACACTATATACTATTTATCTATGCTTCCCTTCTTTATTACAATCATGTCTGATCACACTGTTTTATGGATCAGACATGATGTGTAACTTATGTTTTTATTTTATTCCATTTATTCCCAATTCTTATTTCATTTTTATTTTTGCTTTATGCCCTGGCCGGCCGGCCGCACTTTTGTGCGAGCCGACCGGCTTTGTTATTTTGGTTGCCATGACACCCGCAGCGCCATCTTCCCCCCGCCCCTCTCATATCGACGGCCGCAGCTTTGTGCTGGCCGTCGTTCCTTTCATTCACGTCAGCCGCATGTCCAATGCGAGCTGACGTGATTTCATACACGCCCCCCCCAGGCGCATCCCTATTAAGACGCCGGCGGCTGCGCAGTGCCCACCGGCGTCCTACTACAGTTCCCAACATCCCCCTGGGCATTTATGCCGGTCATGTGACCGTGCTATATTCTATTGTTCCTTTGTACATATAGTTCGTTTTACATATATAATTATACACTTATGCTGCTATTATGGCTCTCTATCCTGTTATACTGTATTCACACTGTTTTAAATCGATTTTATTTTTTTATTGTTAACTCTTGCTGTGATTGGTTGCCCAATTTTTTGCCGCCAATTTCAAAATACTGTGTTTGTTATTTAAAGTTTCCATTGCCAGGTATCAGGTTCTTTCCCCATATTGATAACGCCGTATTGGCGAAACGCGTTTATGGTTATTATATTGTGTATTTTTAATATTAAAGTATATTTTACTACTTTTTAATATTGAATTTTTATACCCATTTATCTTACTTTGTACCTGGCCTTTTTATCATTATTCCGGACTCCAAGTAATCCTAGGTGGGGATAATACCACCAGCGCTATTTAAAGGGAGCAGTTGACCTGCTCCCCTCTTGTGAGTATCCATTTTATTTTTTTATTTTACTCATTAGTCACCTATCAGTGTACACTATTGGTTGTCTCTCTCTATCCGAGTGTCTGACGTATATAGGATGGAGGAAACACACCGAATACGAAGAACACTCACTGCATATCCCATAAGCGGGGATTATACCGCTGCACGCCCTTCACACCAGAGCAAGTTCTTGCTCTCCCAAATGTGAGTTTGCATTCAAGAGTTTTATATTATTTTTACCTCTTTATTTTTAACCTACTACACTATCCGGCTCCCTTTCTTGTCTCTTACATATGAGTGGACTCACAAGGAAGAACTAATCAAGAAAGAGTGTTCCGGACTGAATATTGCCAGGTCGGACAATGACCTATGCTGGAAAGGCTGTGGACACAGAGGCACTTACATACACATGTGGTGGGAATGCACACACACAACACAACTATGGAACCAAATAGAAACCATGGTATCACAGATCCTCCACACTAACATACCACACGACCCATGGATATGGCTACTATCCAAACCCATGGCCAATACACCAAGATCCCAAAACAAATTGATAGCCAAAATTGCACTCGCAACCAGGAGAGCTATCGCTGAGAAATGGGGAAGCCCAGACACACCCACGCTAGACACAGTAAAAAGGAAAATTAAGGACACAATCAAAATGGACGAATTGTCCGCACTGGTTCACGACACGACTACACATTTCAATAAAATTTGGGACCCATGGTTCTATGAATTCCCACCAACAGCCTAGACCACTAATGAACACCCACACAAGATTACATCCCACGTGCGCGACAACCACATATATCCCACTCCCCGAGTCAGTAGACCGCCAGAACACCCCTACACAAACCACACTCTCCTACCAACCAAGCTGCGTTACACGCCGGCACCAAATGCTAACAAAAACAAAGGACACACATGACCAAACAATAGCAATACGCAGAGAACACACACTCATACTAACGCTTAACAAAGCGATACAGCACCCACAACGCACACACCACACCACACCACAAAAGACGCCGAAACGACCCACAAATCACACCCATACCGATGACATATAATGGACAATAACTCGCTTAGAACGGAAAAGCGCAAGACGCAGAGACAGACACTACAAGCCGACAATTCAGGATATCTCCCACCCCGACCCCCCTCATCCCAGAGGAGCCCGAAACCCAGCGGGACGACTCGACTACTGAAGTACGCAAACACAAAGGGTACAACAGTAAGATCACGAAAGCACAGAGTGCAAACAAAGGTACCCCACAACTGCACACCTGTGTTAGGACAGGGCATCCTACCCCCTACCCTTTAATCTTCTGTACCCTACCCAAACCACTAGACCAGGATGTATCACGCAAGAATAGAATAATGATATGTATCACAATGCTGAGATCCATAATTACAAGAATATTGCAACTGTCAAAATATACGAAATGCTGAAATAACTTTATGTGCAAGCAATGTATATTCTTTTTTCATGTTCACCAAATGTTTACCCCCGCTTATTTTCTGTACCCCTTACCCCTAAACAAAACAAACAAAATCTTTCAAAATAAAGAATTTATAAAAAAATATATATATATATTTTTCTGTTGTTTAAATACAATGTAACCTATGTGCTTACCTTTTTATTAACCCCTTAAGTCCGGAGGGCGTACTATTACGTCCTTTTAAAAGCGGCTCTAAACGCCGCCGGACGTAATAGTACGCCCTCCGTTTTTTAGTAACTTACCCGGTCGCTGGCGGTCCCACGCCGGCGATCGCGGTTCGGGGGACTCCCAGGGAGCCCCCCGCGGCACGTCCGCCCTCCAGGAGCCCTCCCGGCCATGTGAGAGTGAGGTCCTTGCGAGGACCTCACAATCACATGGCCGGTATAGCTGCCTGCTGCATTGCCAGCAGGGGGACCAACTGTAATGACAGTTGGTCCCCCTGCTGGCTGAAAATCAAATAAAAAATGTTTAAAACAGTGTAAAAAAAAAATAATTATATACTTAGATCATATATATATATTATATATATATGATCTAAGTATATATATACACATATACACACATACACATACACCGTCTAGGTGTATTTTAATATTAATATATATATAATTATATATATATATTAATATCAAATTACACGTAGACTGATACTGATTAAATATATATATAATTATTGTTATATATATATTTATAAATAATATAAAAAAAATAATATGTAAATACGTAAAAAAATTAAATAAAAAAAATAATTAAAAATAAAATATTAAAAAATATATAGATGTGTTTTATTTCGTTCTAACTGTGTCATGTCTTAACTATGGTATCCTCTTACTTCCTGGTTCCACGGAGCCTAGCCACACCCCTTTATGACACGGTCTGCCTATTTAATCTGACTGCACCAGCTGATCAGGGCTGGATTATTGAACTACGTTCCTTACTCACAACCAGGCTACAACTTCATTGTGAAAGCCTCTGCTACCAAACCGGACTGAAAGACTCTGCAAAGTTCCCTTCACCTCTCCTCATCCAAGACTAAAGATTAAACAATCTTCATACGCCTCTGAGGATATCTCGGGAACCAGTGTTCTATGTGCAGGAAGCTAAGTAAAACCAATGTGATAAGAGTTGCATCTAAAAGCTGTTATTACCTGTCTCCAAAAGTCCTTCGGTAAAAACAATCCTGTTACAGCTAAACTCAACTCATACTTCATATCAGTTATCTGCATCTGGCTTGCTTAAGTTAAAGTATGGAACAGCTATTGTAATTACTGCTCACCTAAACCGTTAACTCTATTAAGAGACTCTTTATTGATTCAGTGTCTGCAATTTTCTATCGTTTACTCCTTAAAGCTACAGTGCCTGTAATTGTGGACTTCAGTTATCATTTGCTACTTAAAGCTACAGTGCCTTTAACTGTGGACTTCAGTTATCATTTACTACTTAAGCTACAGTGCCTGTAATTTGGAATTAAAGTTTTTACCTTTTACTTTCTTTAATAAATATTCAACTATACGAAATCTGCAGTTGTGTTCCTTCATAACAAATGTTTAAACGTGACAGAATAATCCAGCCATTGTAATGGATCCAGCAGATTTCGATTCTACTATAGCTACGCTGAATCAAAGAGTTAATGCACTAGCCCAAAGTGTGCAAGACCTGCAAGTTACTAATGAAAGACTTCTCACTTATATCAGAGATTTACAAACTCATACTCCTCATACTACTCTGCACTCGGCTAGTGATCCTGCTGTGTGTAACCCTGAAAAGTTCTATGGAGATCGTTCCAGATACAGGGAGTTCCTCAACTCTTGCAAACTTTTAATTGCTTTGAAACCTAGATCCTATCCTACAGAAAGAACTAAAGTTTGTTCGGTTATTTCTTTTCTAAGAGGTGAACCTATGTCATGGGCTCATTCCTTTCTGGAAAACGATGACCCCATTTTAAATTCACTAGATGAATTTTTTGAAGCCATGTCTCTTCTCTATGAAGATCCTAACAAACAAGCTACAGCTGATTTAACAATCAGAACACTACAGCAAAGAAATAGACCCGTTGAAGATTACATTGCTGAATTCAAAAGATGGGCTATAGAAACGCAATGGAATGACATCACATTGCGCAACCAGTTTCGAATTGGTTTATCGGAAGCTGTAAAAGATGAATTATCTAGAACAGAACTCCCTACTAATTTGAACGCTCTAATTCGCCTATCAATCAGCATTGACAGAAGATTAAGAGAAAGAAAGGCCGAAAAAGCCCTTTCACATTCAAAAGACCGCAAACCTTTCACTCCCTCAAAAGCTCCAGATAAGAATTCCATACCAAGTGAACCTATGGAAATAGGGATAATAAGAAGTCCCCTCACTCCTGAAGAGAAAAATCGAAGACGTATGTTAAACCTCTGCATGTATTGTGCCTCTCAAGTTCATTTAGTCTCTGATTGTCCTTCATTAAAACGGATAAAAGGCAGTAGGCAGTCTCATGCCTCTTCCATCCTAAGTGTACTTCCCTCTACAGCAAATACTCAAATGTCCCCTATCGTTCTTGTATTACAGTGGGACAATAAAAGAATCATAACCAAGGCTGTTATCGATTCCGGTGCAAATGGAGTATTCATCGACTCAGCCTTTGTAACAAAGAATAAAATTCCTTGTGTTCGTAAAAGAACTTCTGTACCTGTTAAAGTGATTGACGGGTCCCTCATCTCATCGGGACCAATACTTCATGAATCCGTCCCTCTAAAAGTAACCATCAATCATACTCATACGGAAAGTCTTATATTTGATGTTATCTCATCACCATTTTTTCCTATTATATTAGGGATCAACTGGTTAAGGAACCACAACCCTCAAATCTCATGGTTTCCTTTCTCTCTCACCTTTAACTCACATTATTGTAAAGAAACATGTTTACAGCAAATTCCAATTCTTCAGTCTACGAAAGAACCAGCTAAAACCTCATGTTGTTCTGACACCGAACTGGAGTCTCCTCCTCCTACAGTCATTGGAATCTTATCTTCTCTTATCGACGTCGTTAAAGGTCTCAGTGAAGACGCTCTTGAACTTCCTGAATCAAGTAAATTATCCAAGAAAAACGGTCTCTACTATTTTAAAGACCGGATTTATGTACCTCCCTCTTTCAGAATTAAAGTACTTGAATTTATTCATGATTCTCCTCTGGCAGGTCATCCAGGTATGAAAAGGACCCTTGAATTGTCTAAAAGATACTGTTGGTGGCCTCGTCAAGACCAAACTATCGAATCTTATGTCAAATCTTGTTCTGTATGCCAAAGATCCAATCAATTGTCCTTGTTGAAGCCTCATCATACTGACCCTTTCCAAAGAAATGTCACTACTTCTCCTGATCCCATATTGGTCCAGGGTGAAGAAGAATACGAAATTCAAAGTATACTGGATTCAAGGATCCATCGTGGCTCCTTACAATACCTCATCAGATGGAAAGGATATGGAATTGATGAAGATACATGGGAAAACTCCTCTGTCGTTCATGCTGACATATTGATTTCCAAATTTCACAAGCGTTACCCTTCTAAACCAAGTCAATAGCACCCAGAGGTTGCTCATTAAAGAGGGGGTACTGTCATGTCTTAACTATGGTATCCTCTTACTTCCTGGTTCCACGGAGCCTAGCCACACCCCTTTATGACACGGTCTGCCTATTTAATCTGACTGCACCAGCTGATCAGGGCTGGATTATTGAACTACGTTCCTTACTCACAACCAGGCTACAACTTCATTGTGAAAGCCTCTGCTACCAAACCGGACTGAAAGACTCTGCAAAGTTCCCTTCACCTCTCCTCATCCAAGACTAAAGATTAAACAATCTTCATACGCCTCTGAGGATATCTCGGGAACCAGTGTTCTATGTGCAGGAAGCTAAGTAAAACCAATGTGATAAGAGTTGCATCTAAAAGCTGTTATTACCTGTCTCCAAAAGTCCTTCGGTAAAAACAATCCTGTTACAGCTAAACTCAACTCATACTTCATATCAGTTATCTGCATCTGGCTTGCTTAAGTTAAAGTATGGAACAGCTATTGTAATTACTGCTCACCTAAACCGTTAACTCTATTAAGAGACTCTTTATTGATTCAGTGTCTGCAATTTTCTATCGTTTACTCCTTAAAGCTACAGTGCCTGTAATTGTGGACTTCAGTTATCATTTGCTACTTAAAGCTACAGTGCCTTTAACTGTGGACTTCAGTTATCATTTACTACTTAAGCTACAGTGCCTGTAATTTGGAATTAAAGTTTTTACCTTTTACTTTCTTTAATAAATATTCAACTATACGAAATCTGCAGTTGTGTTCCTTCATAACAAATGTTTAAACGTGACAAACTGTATTCTGATATTAATATATATATATTTATATCAAAATACACTTATAACGAAATAATATATATATCTATATACATAAATATATACGTATATATCACTATATATATACCTATATATAAATAAAAATATTAAAAAAATATATATATATATATATACGTATATATACACATATGTATATATATACATATATTAATTCTACACATATATTTATGTAATAATTTTACATAATTAGGTATCCTAATTAATTACAATTAGCGGGACCTGCCTGACCACCCATGCCGAAAGTATAGGGAATTTAATTTGCTAGCACTATATTTAACCCTATAACTTTCCAAGACACCATAAAACCTGTACATGGGGGGTACTGTTTTACTCGGGAGACTTCGCTGAACACAAATATTAGTGTTTCAAAACAGTAAAATGTATTACAACCATGATATCGCCAGTAAAAGTGACGTTTTTTGCATTTTTCACGCACAAACAGCACTTACAGGGACGATATTATTGCTGCAATACTTTTTACTGTTTTGAAACACAAATATTTGTGTTCAGCGAAGTCTCCTGAGTACAACAGTACCCCTCATGTACAGGTTTTATGGTGTTTTCAAAAATTACAGCGTCAAATATAAGGCTTGTGTTTAATTTTTTTCACATTAAAATTCGCCAGATTGCTTACGTTGCCTTTATGACCCTATGGTAGCCCAAGAATGAAAATTACCCCTATGATGGCATACCATTTGCAATAGTAGACAACCAAAGGTATTGCAAATGGGGTATGTCCAGTCTTTTTTAGTAGCCACTTAGTCACAAACACTGGCCAAAATTGGCGTTTTTTGCATTTTTCACACACAAACAAATACCAACGCTAACTTTGGCCAGTGTTTGTGACCAAATGGCTACTAAAAAAGACTGGACATCGCTAATTTGCAATACCTTGGGTCGTCTACTATTGCAAATGGTATGCCATTATGGGTGTAAATTTATTTCCTGGGCTACTATACAGTCTCAAAGGCAACGTAACCAATCTGGCGAATTTCAATTTCAAATGTAACACGCTATATTTGACCCTGTAACTTCCCAAAACACCATAAAACCTGTACATAGGGGGTACTGTTTTACACGTGAGACTTTGCTGAATACAAATATGTGTATTTTATTGCAGTAAAAGCAAACAGTATTATGACATTGACAGTTAAAATGTCATGAAGAACGAAAAAAATCAAAAAAAATCTTATTTTCTCCCATTTTTTTCATATTAAATTATGTTTCATAGCCAAATATTTGATATTAAATGAAAGCCCTGTTTCCCCTGAATAAAATGATATATAATAAGGGGGGGTGCATTTAATATGAAAGAGGTGAATTACGGTTGGACAGACATATAGCGCAAATGCCAGGTTTTGTTTACGTTTTGTTTCGTTCACAACTTGTACATTTGGCTGCGGTGTTAAGGGGTTAAACAATGTCAGTAGAAAAATAAAAAAAACCTTCAATAAAGATTATACATTTAAAAAAAAAAAAAAAAACATCCTCCCGGCTCCTCATCACTAGGCTGACCTGGAACCTGAAACAAGTCAATAAGTGAATTGACTCTCAAATTAAACTACAAAGGTTTTAGGGTTCATTTTTATGTAGTCACATTTCCTCACCAAAAGCTCTTTTGGGGCAGAAAATACTGTTATGTTAATAGGACAGTGAGTAAAAGGATTTTCTGCTTATTATTCCTTATTTGTTTGGTGTAGATCACTTGTTATATATTTTATTTTTATGCATGGTGACTATATTTTATTCATCATAAATGTTTCTTCATTGGGTACTGCTTTTGTCTGGTATAAGAATCATGTTGGGATGTTAATCTAATTGGACCAGGGTAACCAATGACTCCTAATTTTTAAATCATGCTGATGATGGCATTTATTTTAAAAACACGTGTGAAGGATTGTAAAGTAATAGTTTGGCCACCATAACAAATTCATCTAATTAAGTTGTTATGGTGCCAGGAGGTCCCTGGCAATTTCGTACCAATAGGGGTTAAACCGTCCATGACTGGTTTACCCCAAAGGTTGGCTTTCCAGCGCTGTTTCTCTGTGTCCCTGTTCACATCTGGTTTCGGAAAATCAGCTTGAGGACTGCTGCAGGAGCACTGCTGATTGGCTAAGAGTTGTTAGTTTATGATCTAAGCCAATCAGTAGTTTACCATTCATAAAAAGTATTCACTTTTTTCATGTATTAGGAGCAACTGATGGACTTAGAGCGTCAACTGACTTGTATGATATTTTGTGATGTGTTTTTTTCTGTGGTGTTTTTAAATTTGAATATTCTTTACATTTTATAACAAAAGGGCCAAAATAGTATCCATTATTAAGCAGGTCATCTATAGGATATAGGAAATATAACCACATTTATATTATCATTTTCCCAATAATCAAGTTGTGTCCTTATAGCCTGAGCATTCAGGAGGCATCTGAATACAGCAGATATCAAATCATGATATCTTTGTTTTGTGCTCATATCAATTATTTTTTTTTTAAATAGAATTAATAGCACAGTGAAGGAATGCTTGAATTTATGTCACTGACATATCTGAGTTGTAGCTTGTGATTTATGACCTATTATATTTATTGTCATTGGCTTGAAACATAATTTGTATTAATGTGCTTTTTTCATTGAGTTCCTGTTCATGCATCCATTATTCATTATTGATTAATTTGAGAATATTCTATGTATCAAGAAAGTATTGTCCGAAAACATGTTTACACTAATAATACATAACTATAATTACAATGGAGAAAGGCTATACTTCATGTACCTTACAACATGATAGGCTTGTAATTCCTAAACATTTTAGGATTCCTAACCTTGGATTACACTTCTTTATACCAAAAGGGTCAACTATTAAAAAAAAAAAAAAAAAAAAAAAAAAACTAGCAAACCAAGAACAAACAGAATATTCAGTGCACCTCAGTGCTACCATTTTAGTAAAAAAAAACCTTAAGGACACAGCTTCAGAAATAACTGGGAATCATGACGGAAAATTTATTTTGTGTCCTTAAGTGGATAATCTCCAATTACTCATTATTCATTAAAATTGGTAGCACTAAAGTTCACTTAATATTCTTTTGCGCTTTTTCCACGTTTTGATATATATTTTTGAAAATTTGGGGAGTTCATATGGTTAGCACTGTAAGAGAGCAACACATACCTTTATTTAATTATTTTGTAACAATACGGTGATGTTGTAGCTAGAAATTACAGAATAACTTAACTTTAAGCCAATATTATGCTTTAATTGTCAATTAAAGCCAAATTAGATTTAAATTCATTCTAGTTATTTAAAGTCTAATATATATTTCCAAGGTTACATCCTAATTACAGCTCTGCAATCTGAACCCAAACAAATGTTTAGAAGTTCACTGACCATTTATATAAAATTCCTCTGATGAGAAGAGGAACAAAATGTCAGAACAATCAAAAAACATTGGGTACTCTAGTTAGAAAAAAAATTACTAACCCCTTACAGCATTCTATGCCGTCCACATTATAATAAGCTTTAAAGCTGCTATTACGGCATAAAATGCTTTGGTCCCAGGAGCCGCCAGCAAGCTTACATCCCCGGCGCTCCGCTTCTCGGGGACTGCCCTCACAGGCCATGTGATCACTCTCACAGATGGAGAGTAATACGTGCTGGGGCTGTGGATGGGTCAGCTTTGCAAGAGCACAAGTTGGTAGAATGAGAGGAAGATGAACAAACCGCACAAACAGAAGGCTTCAAGCTGGTAAAATGCTTGCAAAACAGTTCAGTGTCAAGTCCGAAATCGGGGATAGATAGTTTTTTATTTAGTCTTGGGTCCCTGGCCTTAAAGACCACAGACTGATCCCTGTAGTTGCAAGTCCTGTTCTCTATAAGGTTCTGCAAAGAAATCAACAGTGACACCAAGCTGACATCCTTAACAGCTGGAATATCTGCAGAGACAGGGGGATTATGGTGAGCAGTTTCCAGCACTGTCAAGCGGTCATTAATGGCTTGAAGGGAAGCTATTCATTCTGCCCTGCACTTCTCCCATGCAGTCAAAACTGCTGCCCTCTGAACTCGTGCCAGGTCTGAGGTCATTGGAATGAGTGGATAAGAGCTTAGATTGTTCCACTTTCCTTGCAGTGGCGGCTGGGAACGGGATGCACCTACGGTCCAACTCAGCGGCTAATTTGGGAATAGTCCATGACCTCGGTAGCCCGGGAGTGTCAGGGACATGTGACTCAGCAGGGGAACTGAGTCGGATAGGTGTACATAGTATAAACAGTTAACAGTTGGTAAAATGGAATACTGGGGAGACATATTATACAAGCTAGAAATTACCCACAAGCTAATAACCTATATGTTTAATAATAATGAACATAACAAACTGTCATGTAGGCAATGAAATTATTAAAGTACAATTTAAACCAGGAAACCCATTTTAGTAGATAAACCATTCAGTTAAAGTGAATTAAACAATCAGAGAATCAGTACATAAATCGCAAAATCAAGCAAACAAGTATTGTGAACTAAATGAAATGAATACCAGAATAAACTGAAAAACACAAATTTACTCAACATTAAAGTACTGATTCAGTATACATAGCACTAAAGTGCCAAATGATCCTACTCCACAATTACCTAAATAACTGGAAGTTTCTCCCGAACTGAGCAATGCTCGATTGTTCAGGAGGAACATAACGAAAGAAAAGTACCAACTGGCACATACTACTCATGAACAGTCTAAAGTTCCCCTTGACCAGAGCCAAAACCCTTGAACACCAAGGAGAATCAATGAAATACAAAGACCCAAACAAAAAACATAACTAATTATAATTCATGTGAATGTAGATGACAGGGCTAAGTATACGAATGCAAGGTGGCAGAGTGCGGAACAACTGGAACCTTACGAAAAGGGAAATGAGAACATTCAACTGTAGGAACGTTGGGGAAACTAACTAAATCTCACGAAAGCCTGAGACCAGCGAACCGACGGTAAGGCACGAAAGCTCCTGTTTGTGCTGAACAACGTTCGTGAAAAAGATAACTGGGAGAAGCCCCAGCAGTGGATGCCCGAGTGAATGCCCTGCGGTACCTGCAAAATCCACGAAACTGGAGCCAGGAAACTACCAGCAGCAAGGCTCCAAAGCGGATGGAGGCAACTGGCAGTACAGAAAGTGGTTGAGTTTTTGGAAGACAGTATTAACACTGGAACAAGGTGAGTCCAGGAAAAATGTTGTCAAGAATTGCTGAACCGGAAGTCCAAGTGCAAACCAAGGTAACATATCACGTGAAACAAAAACGAGAGAGTGATTGGGGATTTTATAGGTCAAGATAGTTTCTGACTCCTCCCACAAATACAGGCCTTTGGGTTTAAAATATATATAAAATAAAAATAATTAATACATTTAAAAATACATATACAATAATATATATATATATATGGAACATATATATATATATATATATATATATGTATAAATATAAATATATATATATGTGTATATATACCTGCAGAGAATTGCCAACCGGAATCCATACCACAAGATGGACTAACAACAGATAGAAGGGAAATTATTCTAGAAAAACTAGCAGTCTTTGACCAGTGGACAGGACTACCGAAGATCACTGGAAAGTTACCACCAGACAGCATGCTAGTTGCAGTTAATGAAGCATTGTCCACAATCCCAACCATCACCATCACAGAGACCAACGGGCTCATATATGCCACAGCATTAGTGGTCCTCCAGCTACTTGACTACAAGATCAGGCTCAAAGAGAAGCAATGCCCACCATGGAGACTACAACTGGAAGCCAAGAAAAAGACAACACGGAAGGAAGTTAGTAAACTGGATCAACTTAACAGAGGTGGAAATGTCAAAGATAGATGCTGGCTGCTGCGGAAGTACAAGGATATGTCCAGAGGTGCCTGAAACAGCTAAGCAAAGACTGACAGCACTGGCAACCAGACTAAGCAGATACACCAGAGAAGCAGGGGCTAAGAGAATCAATGACCTCTTCACCAAAGAACCATCCAAAGTGTATGCACAACTACAGGGTAATCACCACATCTCCTCGCAGGACCCACCCAGAGCTGAGACTGAACAGTACTGGAAGAAAATCTGGGAGAAAGAAGCATATCATAACACCAAGGCCCAGTGGCTACTAGACCTGAAAGCAGAGGGGTCAACTAGGCCTATAGTTAAAAGAATACCATCCCCATTGTGAAGCATGGTGGTGGCTCACTGATGTTTTGGGGGGTTGTGAACTCTAAAGGCACAGCAAATCTTGTGAAAATGTATGGCAAGATGAATGCAGCATGTTATTAGAAAATACTGCCAAACAATTGCATTCTTCTGCACAAATGCTGCGAACGGGATGCTCTTGGACTTTCCAGCATGACAATGACCCTAAGCACAAGGCTAAATTGACTCTCCAGTGGCTACATCACAAAAAGGTGAAAGATATGGAGTCGCTATCACAGACTCCTGACCTTAATATCATCGAGCCACTCTGGGGAGATCTCAAACGTGCGGCTCATGCAAGATTACCAAAGACTTTGTGTGATCTGGAGGCATTTTACCAAGACGAATGGGCAGCTATACCACCTGAAAGAATTAGGGGCCTCATAGAAAACTATTACAAAAGACTGAATTTAATCCCAAAGTCAGTGAGTTAATCTCATAAGAGCGGATATTAGGCTGTTATAGTAGGACCTGCCAATATGGGGTACATTGAAGTTGTGGCAGGCTTATGCAATGTGTGATCATATAATGGAACTAAACCCCAATTATTTTTGCCTAGATTAGGTGTTTTTAAAAAAAACTAATACAATCTGCCAACATTGAAGTTGCTGTTTAGTGGATAAGTGAGTGCGCTGGATCTTGTGTATTATATATATATATATATATATATATATATATATATATATATAAATAAATAAAATAAAAAAGTAAATATAAACATAATTAAATTAAATAATTAAATAAATATACACATAGAATTTAAATAGATATATATGTACAGGCATTAGGCTGCTAGAGTAGGACCTGCCAAAAATGGGGTAGATTGACGTTGTGGCAGGCTTATGTAATGTATGATCATATACTGTAACTAAACCCCCCCATTAGTTTTTTGCCTAGGTGAGGTGTTTTTAAATAAAACTATTACAATCGGTGAGACTTGAAATCGCTGTTTAGTGAATAAGTGAGTGTGCTGGATTGTGTATTTTGTATGTTGTATAAATTTGCCCCAGCCCAGCAGCAAACTATAATATATGCTTTTTCAGGTGAGTACAGCCCTAGCCATCCTTGGTTTTATTTATTTATATATTTGGGAGTCCAGGCCAACTGCTTGCTTTTGCACCCTTTCCTGTCACAGGTGCCTCATTCCAGGATCCTATTTAGCCTTGACCTGCAGAGAGTCCTAGGAGGAAGTCTTTCCCAAGTATGTGGATTAATCTCATAAGAGCAGGAATTAGGCATCTAGAGTAGGACCTGCCAAGAATGGGGTACATTGACGTTGTGGCAGGCTTCTGTAATGTATGATCATATACTGTAACTAAACCCCCAATTATTTTTTTGCCTAGGTAAGGTGTTTTTAAATAAAACTATTACAATCTGTGATGCTTGAAATGCTGCTTAGTGAATTAGCGGGTGCACTGGATTGTGTATTTTGTATGTTGTATAAATGGGCCCCAACAGCACCATATAATATATGCAAGTTCGGGTGAGTGCAGACCTGGCCATCCTTGATTTTATTTATATATATATATATATAAATTCAATGTGTATATTTATATAATAATTTTTCATTTATTTGTGGTTTTATTAATTACATTTTGAGAGACATGCCTGACAATCCAGGCAGAAAGTCCAGAGAATTTAATTTGCAAGCCCAATATTTATCCTTGTAACTTTCCAAAACACCATAAAACCTGTACATTGGGGTACTGTTGTACTCGGGAGACTTCACTGAACACAACTATTAGTGTTTCAAAACAATAAAACATATCACAACGATGATATAATCAGTGAAAGTGCAGTTTTTTGTGAAATATCCAAAAAACTAATATAAACGCTAATTTTAGGCAGCATTTGTGACTAAGTGGCTAATAAAAAATACTGCACATGCCCCATTTTAAATACCCTGGGTTATCTACCTTTTCAAATGGTATGCCATGATAGGGGTAATTTTCATTATTCGGCTGCCATACAGTCTCAAAGGCAGCATAACAAAGCCTGCAAATTGCAATGCGCAAAAACAGAAATGGGGAAGCCCTACATTTAACCCTGTAACTTTCCAAAACCCTATAATACCTGTACATGGGGGATCATATTGAACTCGTGAGACATCGCTGAACACAAATATGTGTATTTTATTGCATTCACAGTTAAAATGTCATGCAGATTAACAAATCTTAATTTCTCGCAATTTTCTATTCATATTAAATTATGTTTCATATAGAAATATTTTATGTAAAAAGGAAAGCCCTATTTCTCCTAAACAAAATTATATAAATTAAGTGTGGGTGCACTTAATATGAAAGAGGTGAATTACGGTAGAACAAATATATAGCGCAAAGTCCAGGTTTTGTTTTGATTAGAACATGTAAAATTGTCTCCGTCCTTAAAGGGAACTGCAGTAGAAATATTCATATTTATTATGTTTTTAGCTCTTCCAGCATTTTGGCACCAACCTGAACACTTTTCCACCCCGATATAGGCATACACACTCACACATTTATATATATATATATATATTTATACAAAAATGGAATTTAGGAAGCACTCACAGGTCTCAAAATTGTGTAGCTAGTGTATTTATTTTGTTATGTTAGGCCATAATTAGAGTTGAATATGCTAGAAGTAGAGAGATGGTATTTGCCACTTATTCTAAATTCATCCAGTACTAGATAGACGATAGGTCACTTTATGTTATCATACGTACATAGATGTGAAGTCTTCCAAGACTGCTCGTCCGACCACTTTTTCATGTCATTTACCACAGAAATTTTGATGACACCTAATGCTGGGTTTATCAAGTCTATAGACATAAGTACCACTAGTTATATAATGCAACATGGATTAGATAGATGGAACTTCCTTCTTTATTTGGTGTACATCATAAATCTGTGGAATACATGAGACAGGGGATAGACAGATCTGAAAGTCTATATATTAGACGTGTATACAAGTATAAATTAATATGATTTTTGTAATATCTGATTGATAACATGTAAATATGTGTACCGAATATACTCGAGTATAAGTCGACCCGAATATAAGTCGAGACCCCTAATTTTACCCCAAAAAACTGAGTTTTTATTTGACTCTCCTATACACAGCTGACATCCCTTATGTTTAGGGTAAGTGTAATTGATTGTATTTTCATTTTGATTAACTGATTTTATTCACCTTGTTTGTTTATACATTTCTGACATTCAAAAACATAACAAAAACAAATCAGTGACCAATATAGCCACCTTTCTTTGCAAGGACACTCAAAAACCTGCCATCCATGGATTCTGTCAGTGTTTTGATCTGTTCACCATCAACATTGCGTGCAGCAGCAACCACAGCCTCCCAGACACTGTTCAGAGAGGTGTACTGTTTTCCCTCCTTGTAAATCTCACATTTGATGATGGACCACAGGTTCTCAATGGGGTTCAGATCAGGTGAACAAGGAGGCCATGTCATTAGATTTTCTTCTTTTATACCCTTTCTTGCCAGCCACGCTGTGGAGTACTTGGACGCGTGTGATGGAGCATTGTCCTGCATGAAAATCATGTTTTTCTTGAAGGATGCAGACTTCTTCCTGTACCACTGCTTGAAGAAGGTGTCTTCCAGAAACTGGCAGTAGGACTGGGAGTTGAGCTTGACTCCATCCTCAACCCGAAAAGGCCCCACAAGCTCATCTTTGATGATACCAGCCCAAACCAGTACTCCACCTCCACCTTGCTGGCGTCTGAGTTGGACTGGAGCTCTCTGCCCTTTACCAATCCATCCATCTGGCCCATCAAGACTCACTCTCATTTCATCAGTCCATAAAACCTTAGAAAAATCAGTCTTGAGATATTTCTTGGCCCAGTCTTGAGGTTTCAGCTTGTGTGTCTTGTTCAGTGGTGGTCGTCTTTCAGCCTTTCTTACCTTGGCCATGTCTCTGAGTATTGCACACCTTGTGCTATTGGGCACTCCAGTGATGTTGCAGCTCTGAAATATGGCCAAACTGGTGGCAAGTGGCATCTTGGTAGCTGCACGCTTGACTTTTCTCAGTTCATGGGCAGTTATTTTGCGCCTTGGTTTCTCCACACGCTTCTTGCGACCCTGTTGACTATTTTGAATGAAACGCTTGATTGTTCGATGATCACGCTTCAGAAGCTTTGCAATTTTAAGAGTGCTGCATCCCTCTGCAAGATATCTCACTATTTTTGACTTTTCTGAGCCTGTCAAGTCCTTCTTTTGACCCATTTTGCTAAAGGAAAGGAAGTTGCCTAATAATTATGTACACCTGATATAGGGTGTTGATGTCATTAGACCACACCCCTTCTCATTACAGAGATGCACATCACCTAATATGCTTAATTGGTAGTAGGCTTTCGAGCCTATACAGCTTGGAGTAAGACAACATGCATAAAGAGGATGATGTGGTCAAAATACTCATTTGCCTAATAATTCTGCACTCCCTGTAGATAGATAAATTAATCTTCAGCACTCCACTTGTGATTTAGTGTTTGTTTTTTGAGTTGTTCAAACTATATAGGTGGCAACATGTAAACACTAACAAGCATGTTTTTAAGACATGACTTTGGCTAGTGTAAAAACCTTGTAACCCACAGTTTACAAAATTCTATAGATCACAACCTTTCAAGAGAAGTTCTGAGGATTAATTTAAAGACTGAGAATATGGTCTCTTCCTGCCTGGATATGCACCTACGATTAAGGTTTTCAGAGAGCTTCTGCCATTATTTCTTAAAACCATAAACCGATATACACTTGTGTACTCTGAGTCATATGGAAACTCATGAACCCATGCACACATATGCAAATTTATTCATCTATATAGCCAAAATGCAATAGCGTGAAGAACAGGTGACAAGAAAGTCAAAACCTATTTTAATATTGTACATTATCAAGGAAAGCAAATCCAGGGGTCCTCCCCCGTTTAATTATGTCTCCTCCTTAAACACATGGGTCATGTAAGGAGGAAATCATGTAATAACAGAATATCACAAAATATGTATGGCATTGCACCACGCTAACTGGAAATATACTTTATTTAATGAAAATCTGTGGTTCATTAAAATAAATAATTACAAATAAAATCAGATTTGTGATCTAAAAGGAGATGTGGCTTAATTGTATCAATATTTTGATATTTCAAGCTTTTCAGCCCCTAGAGTGCAAGAGTGAACCCCCAAGATTCTTCAGATTATTGGCATACTACATTCAAAAATGTAAATCTTTATAAATAATTAAATAAAATTACAAATAACATAAACATTGTGTACATAAAAGGCATTTATTTAATTTTTACTCCATGAAAGAGAACACTTTTTTTGGAACAGGTTTTATTAACACAGCAAATCCAAATGTATTATTACAAGGACTTTTTCTTCGAACCATTGCAGGATTTAAAAGAATGTTGTAGCAATGATGTAACTAAACCAAAGTTAAAGAGTGCCTAATCACATTGACCCAGTAATGCAAATCTTTTAGAAGCAGTGTGATTTCTCTATGCTAGGATTCACCGACCCCGCTTTTTAATCAGTTATCTATTCATCAATCAAATTCTGGATATAAAAATGAAGATAGATTCCTTTGAAGCAAGACATTGACTGTGGTGGGACTAAATCAATGAATCAGCTATGTAGAATGTGGGATTTTGTTTCTCAGGATGCTGAAGCAAAAAAAAAGTATCAAAATGACTCAAAAGCCATATCCAACCCATGGACTACCCATTGTACGACTGTGATTTACAACAAATTTTAATTGTTGGATGTACAAGCTTGGTACTATTCCATGGAAGCTTTTACAAGAGAGTAAAGTTCTATATTTTATAGTAGTGATGTTACTATTCTGAGAGTGATATTTCATCATTTCTTTACCCCAACAAAACACTTTATCACTATATAATTTCCACGTGTGGGCAATATCACATACAGTTTTCTAAAGTGATATTCACAGGAATACACTAGCACACACCATGGGGGTTAGCAAGTTTGTGTCATATGATCAGGCTGTGCCAGGACATCCTGAATATGATGTAATTAACAAAAAAGCTATTTGTTAAAAAAAAAAAAAACACTAATAGCCCATTGTTAATTTTCAGTATTTGGTTGTGCCCAAATTAGAGAAGTGACAGTGACTCCTTACTCACAAAAAGAACCAAGTTATTGTTTTTAAAAAACACTTTGATTGTCAGAAATGAGCACATCTTTATATTGTTTTTCAATTAGTTAATACTGCCATATTATGCTTAATAATCACAGGGTTATCCACTAAACTCTGAGTTTTGAATTTTCTGAGTTCTAAATCTGAACGTAAAAACTGAGGCAAAAATAGCTTAACTGGAAAACTTGTCCAACTCGTCATAGTCACAACTTGTTTGGCCATTCGGATTTAGTTTGCAAAAAATTCAGAGTTTAGTAAGTACCCCAATAAATAAACTGTGTATATGTTTTTTGTTTTTTTTAATTCAGTAAATTCAATTATTTTATCAAATAAATTTGAGGTTGGAATTTAAAAAAGCCCCCTCATCTTAAATAAATATTGTGTTCAATACTTTTACATTGAACTGTTAAAAACTAAAATACACAAAGACCTCATTTCATTATTTAAATTGTATTTTATGGCACACAGGAATTTAAGAAATCACAATAGGCAATAAGATGCAAGAATTATGTTGTCCTGGAACAAGCAATCTGCTGATTTCAAAAGAATCTGCATGTTAGGGCTACCAAGCATGAGATTAACATTATTATTAAGAGCCTCCAAGCTTTCACACAAGACCAATGTATCTTTTTTCCCTCTCGCACAATGACAACAGGCAAATGTATAAAATAAATTAGAGCAGAACCAACAGTAAACATGTCTCCTACATATGTTTTTTTTCTTCTTCTTTCCTACAGTGACATTTCACTTGAAGACACACATAGATATGTTGCATAAAGAATGATTTTATAAAGCACTTGATTGCACAGTATTTCCATGCAATGGAAGGTCCTGTTTGTTTGTTTGTTTGTTTGTTTGTTTTTTACTTTCTATAGAAACACAATACCTCTCTTCTTGAACCACTGTTCATCAATGCTTTAGTCTCCCAGAACCCTATTAGACTTGGGGAAGAAGATCACATGTCCGGAACACACAGAATTAATTAGGTCCAACAGTGGTTAAATGGAAGGCCACTGGGTCGTTAATACAGTCCTTTCTACATAATGGGAAGCTAAAGTACCTTCTCAGTAACCTTTTTTCCATGAATGTACTTGTGCTTCAAACATGAATTTGTAGTCTCTACATTGTTGCACTGCAATTGGATTTCGAGTGTGTAGAGCAATTTAAGGATGGAAACTGGCATAGGTTGCACTTCTCAGTCATACACAAGAGTCTCTGGAAAATTTGAGATGCAAAATCTTGGTCCTGCTGATGAACGGATAGGCCGTGCACAAACAGCCGGCTGCTACTATCAAGCCCAGACTGCACCAGGCACAGAACATAGACCAGCTGTACCCATGCTCCACATCGCTTGGAAGCCCATAAATAAATTTTGGCAGGCGATTCAGATCATAAGAGACACTTGCTGCATATGTACACAAAGATATTGTACAAAATATTCCTGAAAATAGATCAAATATGCATTATTAAAGATGAATAATAAAAACGTTCATTGTTTTCGAGAGACATTTAATTGCATTCCTTTAAAATAATTGGTCCTGTGGGGCAGCAGATGGCAAAAATGAAAACATTTGTTACAAAGAAAGTCTTTGTCAGTACCTTTTAGTTTACATAATGATCAATTTTAATAGAGCAACAAATAACCCTCTGTAGTAAATGTATTAATGCAAAGGTCTCGAAGAAGTCACATACTATGTCAAGTAGGTAAATTTTGGCATTTCAGGGATTGTGTTACTTAGATACAGGTCATGATTAGCAGCCTCTACGCTGGGTTAGGATGGTGGAAATTCTAGTCTAGCAAAACCTAGAAGGTCAAAGGTTGATGACAGTGAGATAAATGACAATGCATGACATCTCTAGCAAGGCTATTAAAATAGTGAGGGTATTTAAATCCTATACATCCTGTCCTATTGTGTTTTATACCCCACCTCCTATAGACTGTAAGCTCTTTTGAGCAGGGTCCTCTTCAACCTATCATTCCTGTAAGTTTTCTTGTAATTGTCCCATTTATAGTTAAATCCCTCTTATAATATTGTAAAGCGCTACGGAATCTGTTGGCGCTATATAAATGGCAATAATAATAATAGATTAATGACTAATAAAGAGCTTAAAAAGAATATCTTACTAGTGCCTAGTATAAAAAATGTAAGCATTTACAACAGGCAATGAGATGCAGAACTGATATTGTCCTGGAGCAAGCATTGTTCCATTGCTACATAGTTCTATACTGCAGCAGTATATTGGAATATGAATGAAAATTTGAACGGAAATGTACTATTGGTATAAAACACAATGCCTGATGCCTTCTTCAATTATAGCACTGAACAAATATTCATACATTAGACAAAAAGGTATAAGCTACTTTGACTGCTAATTACAAAATGAGATTAAATCAGTTGAAATGTAAGCTCATATCCTTTATAGTGCAGAACCATAATTTTTGTCTGCTTGATAACATCAATCTACCATTTTCTGTCTCATTTCTTCGTCCTGTCCCTATTTGCCTTTTACCATATTTGTCCTTCACCCTCTAAGTTTTCTTCTTGTCCTTCTAGAGCTGCCATTTTTGCCTCTTTCGTTCAATAAAATACAGCTAGTTAGAAACTTTGCAGAATATAGAGGATAATAGTTTAGAAACTAGAACTCTGACTGTTGTACACCGTTTGTGCACTTTTCTGCGATATGTGTAGGTAAACATAATGTTTGTCATAATTCTGTTAAATGTATACCTCAAAATAATATAATACAATGAATATATCTAATCTTTCAATAAATATAATACAGAGATATTTATAACACCATTTGAGAAACATATGTTTAAGAACCTTAAAGGAACACTATAGTCACCTAAATTACTTTAGCTAAATAAAGAAGTTTTAGTGTATAGATCATTCCCTACACTGTCATTTAGGAGTTAAATCACTTTGTTTCTGTTTATGCAGCCCTAGCCACACCTCCCCTGGCTATGATTGACAGAGCCTGCATGAAAAAAAAAACTGGTTTCACTTTCAAACAGATGTAATTTACCTTAAATAATTGTATCTCAATCTCTAAATTGAACTTTAATCACATACAGGAGGCTCTTGCAGGGTCTAGCAAGCTATTAACATAGCAGGGGATAGGAAAATCTTAATTAAACAGAACTTGCAATAAAGAAAGCCTAAATAGGGCTCTCTTTACAGGAAGTGTTTATGGAAGGCTGTGCAAGTCACATGCAGGGAGGTGTGACTAGGGTTCATAAACAAAGGGATTTAACTCCTAAATGGCAGAGGATTGAGCAGTGAGGCTGCAGGGGCATGTTCTATACACCAAAACTGCTTCATTAAGCTAAAGTTGTTCAGGTGACTATAGTGTCCCTTTAAATAAGAGAGTCTTTCCTATATTCGTTAACTTTATATAGCATTTCTTATAATTAGGAAATATTTTGCCCTGGAAAACTAAAACATTGCTCTTTAAAATCTATTTTGGTTTTTGCATTAGTTGATGAATTTTTATTCGTATGATTTTTGTTAGTTTTATATAGAATACCTGTCATGAGAAAAAGAAGTCCAGACACATGTTGAGTGAGGCTTTCTTCCCAAAAAAAGCTCACAGCAGCCACTATGCATCCACACAGGAGTACAGCAGCGGCCATGCCCAGAAATCCAGCTGTAATTCTTCGTAAATCTGTGTAAGTATAGATAAAGAAAACAGGGCATCATTTCTCTCTTTGGGAATAGTAATTATAACAGTTGGCAACTGTACCAATTTCAAAACAAGTTTAATTTCTTCACACGTTTATAAAATAATACTAAAACTACTCAAATCCGATTACAAAGAAAAACTTCAAAAACATAAAACCAATTGATGCGAGTCTTTGTAACAGTCACTGGCTTTTTGGCTGCAATTTATCTTTTGAGTTTTGCCAAATGTATTCTTTCTGTTCAGATATAAATGAAATTTATTTTCAAACTTAAGCATACTGGAACACGTTTTTTCTGTAAAAACAATATAATTATATTATAATTATATAATACGTTGTAGTGGTATGAACTACCACCAAAAAAACCCAAACATCTGCTGTGAGTTAAACTGTGAAAAAGCATGGCAGCATTATAACAGGACTGAACAATCCAGACTAGACTTGTTATGAATTATATATTTAGAAAGATACACAAAAATATGAAAAAAAAAAAAAAATTAAAACTAAAAAACAGAAAACTATTCACCATGGAACTTTTTGCAGTAGCATAAATCAGCCTGTCAGTCAATCCTAGTTATCCAATGAATATTTTCAGCAATGCGCGTCGGGACGTTTACATAGTATGATGTTGGTCCAAGAGATATGGGACAATATGAACTAAGACCTTCTCTGACACTACCAGCCATACTTTATTTATATATATATATATTTTTTTTTTTTTTTCATTCATGTTTTTTTTATTTTTTATTATTTAGTTTGGATTGTTTTCCACCATAGCCGCTCAGTCTTACGAGACATCGTCAATGCAACTTTGCTTTATTAAGTCTACCAGGCAGTTTATTAAGAGGAGGAGGGGCAACTAGAATTTTTTAAGGGGTGCCCTCAAAGGCACAAGAGAGTAGGGAATCTTATTACCTGCTGGATTTGCTCCCCGCTCTCTTTACAATCTACTACGTTATATCTCTCCCCTCCTGGCAAATACGATATGTTACAAATGTAACCTCTATATATTTTGTTACATTTCTGTTTCATATTGCTACGTATGGTGAGATCACCAAACCATTACCCACCTATTTATATTCTTTTTTGTTACCTTAGTATTTTCACTTAGACTATTATTTGTATTTATTATTTATTCTTTAACAACAGATATATATTTTTCATTATATTTTGTAGGATTTTTATCCTATTATAGATACTAATTTTATTTATGTCTAGTGTTTATAGAATATTTTAAATAATCATATTAAAAGTGAAGTTTTCTTTATTTATCTTTGGGTTACTCGTTGCACAAAAGGGTTTATCTGCTAAACGGTTTACCCTTGTTTCTTTTGCATTATAGTAAATTCTACCTGGGGGTTAGCCCCCCTCCTTTATTTGAGTAACCTGACACTTTCTCTGTGTTTGTATATAATTTTAGAGTTGGAGTTCAGGGGTGTCTTTGTATGTCATGTTTGTGTTTACAGGGGTGTGTTTGCATGTTATGTTGGTGTTTGATTGCTGGGATGTCTGGACAAGTGGGTCTTTCTCAAGGATCTTGAGAAAGACAGACTTGGGGTCGAAACGTTGATCGGGACTTTGTATGGTTTCTTGAAGTAATTAAAGTAACACAGGGATTGAAAAACCTGTGGAGTGCACAGTAATTGTCTAATTTTTTGGATTATATTTATGACGCTGGCCTGCAACAGGGTACTAACAAAACTTTGCTTAATAGGTGAGTGTCAAGCTTTTTGTAAATATATATACACATGTAAATACAGCCTTGATAAGTACATAGACTGACAGGCAAAACTAAGTTAATAAGTGCAGGATAGATTTATACTTTGAGTCATTTTTTTTACCATTACATATACAAACATCATAAATTGCTATGGTGCATGGAGTGCTCCTTGAAATGTTTCATTCAGTGGGATTGTCTGTGTCTGCATGTGAGTATGCTTTATTGTATAATTGAATTACCATGAAAGGACCAATATTTTGAATTATGGGGCTGGCATAGGTTTTTTCCAGGGCTGCTTTGTATCCCCAGTCCGGCCCTGGTAGTACTATAGAATTAAACTAATCTTTCCTATGACGCTCTTTTTTGGTATTTGGGTCCTTGTTGGTATGACTAATGTAATACTAATGTAATTTGGACTGAACACTACCTACACCTCAGGTATGGTAGATTTAATATATGAAGAGAGGCTGGAAAAGATGCAAATGTTGAAATTTATTTTTTCAAAAAGGCTTTTTTTTGGTGCAATGCTTAGTTCATTGGTTGAGAACAATTATCTGATGGTCATACAGCTGCACTGCAGGGCTTAGTTCAAGAGGGCCTAGCAGGAGCTTCCAGCTCTTACCTCCATCTGCAAAGGCAGGAAATTGTGCCCTATTGATTGCAAGGAAGAGGTCAAACTGTTAGAAAACTGTATGACTACTAACATTTGGAGGGAGCCATGTCACACCTGGCACCATGGCAACTACAGCACACTGTAGTTCAGGGGTGCTCAAAAGTTAGTTCCCAGATGCTATAGAACTACAACTTCTATGATGCTTTGCATGCCTTTAGAATGCCATTAGAATGTCTTTAGAATGACAAAGCATCATGGAAGCTGTAGTTTTAAAACATCTTGGAATCTACCCCTTCTGTAGTGGTTATTGTACTTGGAGTGTTTCCTTAACCAAACTGTCCCATTCACTGAGACTTTAGCCACATTGGTGGAAAGGATTATATACATCACGAACAGTCAAGTATGAAATTAGCTTGCTAGGAATTCGCACAGTAGATCCAGGGCAAAACTAAATTACCGACTGTATTTCAAACATTATTGAAAATCACTTGAACACAGAATATATTTGACCTCATTTTGACCAGCAACAGAAAGGTTTAAATTTTGTTTTCACCCTAAATTACTATGTTCAATTCTAGTTCATAGCACTTTATAGCTATATGTTACATATTGTGATGTGTTATATATATATTGTAAATAAATAATATTTTTTTAAAAAATATCATTCAAACAGAACCTACTATTTACTTGTAAGCCACCTACATTACTTATTTTAAAATGTTATGTTGTTTAGTTGAATTACTTAACTCCTGCGTAGTTTCCCCTTTGGTTTTAATTATGCTCCCAGCAAGTACTATGTGAGAGAGATTTTTAATATATTGAATGTTAATTAATATTTGTTTAAACATTTTTGCTTAGCACCAGTACTAATGGAAGTCATATTTATTCACATAGCATTTTGTTTATTTTTCAAATTCATAATGCTATGTCTGAGTTATTTATTGTTAGGGATTGTAAATAACTTTTTCCCTAAAAGCAGAACATCCCATGTGTGTACATAAAACTCATGAGGAATTTGTAGACTCTCAAAATGATTTATTAATGGAGTCAATGTACCAAGTCTGGCATGGAAAAGAAGCTTACTTTTTAAGACTCCTATTGACATCAGAAAATGTTTTTGTTTGATATCATCCTGTGCTTGCAATACGAGCATTGATTTCATACCATATGATGGACCTTCATTACATTTAATATCCTTGATTGATTTCATACCACTTGTTCAGAATTTTCATAATTCATAATGAATTAATCAATGTTTTAAAAATGAATGGCATAGTCATGACTGTTTAATTAGTATATATATATATATATATATATATAAGTTATTCAACCTCAATTGAAATCAGGTTTATAGTCAAAATGTACAGATTTCAAGATGTCTGCAATGAACAAATCAAACAAAAGCAATTGAAATAGCTCAACACAACGAATGCTTCAAGTGGCTATGAGATGCATAGCCAGACACCAGCTTCGGGCATCATTCCTAAGGAATCTTAGCCCATTGCTCAAGAGCTGAGTAATATTCTTGGGTTTGCATGCTGCAACCACCGTCTTCAAATCCCACCAGAGATTTTCTATAGGGTTTAAGACAGGTGACTGTGATGGCCATTGTAGAATTTTTCAGGATTTCTTCTGCAACCAAACCTTGTTTCGGATAATTGTCTTGTTGGAAGGTCCAATGATGCCAAAGCTTCAGCTTCCTCACAGACGGCATGACGTTTTCTCCTAGTATTCTCTGATACTTCAATTAATCCATCTTGCCTTACACACACTGCAGGTTTCCAGCCCTAGAGGATGCAAAGCAACCCCAGAACATCACCGAGCCACCACCATGCTTAACTGTAGGCAGAGTCTTCTTTTCAGCATATGCTTTATTCTTCTTCCTCCAGACATAACGCTGATCCATAAGGTCGAAAAGTTCTGTTTCATCGCTCCACAGAACAGAATCCTCAAACTTCTGTGGCTTATTTATATAATTTTGAGCAAATTGGAGCCAACTTTTCTTCTTTTTTTTTTTTTAAATTCTTTATTTTTGCAGTGCTTATAATGGTTACAGGCTTACATATGGTACCCCAACGGCATTCCATACGTTGATTGCTAAACATTTGTTACAGTGGGTAGTAGATAGACAAAGCACATTTTTGTTTGATATTACATAGTAAACAGGCTTAAACGTAAATTGAGATTACAAATTACATGAAGGTATCAAACTATTAGGCATCGCTTTTATGGTATAACATGCTTTGAGATATAGCTAGCTGCGCTTAAGGTGATAAAGTAAATTAAATGATAAACGTTACGCTTGACATCAGCATTTTACAGAAAAATATGCGAGGTTGCAAGGGCGCAGAACAATGCTTTATAAGAAAGGAGATATAGAAATTAACGTTGAAAACATAGATGATTGACACACGTTTAGTTGCATCGCCTTTATACCATGCTATTTCAATAGAGGGCTATTTATTCTGGATGAACTAGTGGCATGGTTGTGGCTGAGACAGTGGTTCCAGCTAAAGTTAAAGTAAAGCCCCCTAGCTACATTAGCATATTAGCTTAATATGCAGACCTCCATGTTGGCTGCGAGTGATGGGAGTTGTAAGAAGCTTTTGCTAAATTTGGCCTATTCTTTGGTGTGATGTTTAACCCCTTAAGGACACATGACATGTGTGACATGTCATGATTCCCTTTTATTCCAGAAGTTTGGTCCTTAAGGGGTTAAAGTATAATAAGTAGCGGTAAGAACATCGCTTAATATGCGTTAGCGTAGATATGCGGTTAATAAGCAAAATTAACATAGCCGCCATATTCTTGAAGACTTCGCATTGGTGTGAATAACATGTTAGTATGTCTCGCCAGGGCCGGCCTTAGGGGTGTGCGAGCTGTGCGGCCGCACAGGGCGCCATGGTGCAGGGGGCGCCCTGCGGCCGCATAGCTCACACGGCATGTCTGTTAGCCGCAAGGCTAACAAGGCATTTGCCTTGGGCGGCATTTTCCAGGGGGCGGCAAAAAAAGCCGCCCCCAAATGCCCAAGGCAAATGTCTTGTTAGCCTTGCGGCTAACAGACATGCTGGTCTGCTGGGCGGTCGGGCTGATGGGCTGGGCGGTCGGTTGGGCGGCCGGCGAGGGAGCACTTCCTCTGAGCTGTCTGCTCAGCTCCCTCGCGCGCCGCAGAGTGAGGCTGGGAGCCGGAATATGACGTCATATTCCGGCTCCGCCTCCCAGCCTCACTGTGCGGCGCGCGAGGGAGCTGAGCAAACAGCTCAGAGGAAGTGCTCCCTCGCCAGCCGCCCGCCAGCGCCGCCCAGCAGCCACTGGACCACCAGGGAGAAATAAATTTTAAAAAATGTGTTAATGTGGGTGAGTGTGTGTGTATGTTAGTGTGTGTGTGTATGTTAGTGTGTGTCTGTGTATGTTAGTGTGTGTGTGTGTATGTTAGTGTGTGTCTGTGTATGTTAGTGTGTGTCTGTGTCATGGCACATGGGCTCAGCAACTATATTACTTATACTAGCAAAAAGACCTGGACCTCAGCGAGGATCTTTACGATCTACCCTCCTTAAAGTCATCACAGAAGGTTTAAAGAACTGGCAAAACCGGACCAGTGACCGCAGAGACGCTGAAAACCATGCTGGGAGACTTACAGAAGGTCCTCCAGGCAGATGTCACTCAACTCCATGTGGACCTCACAGGCCTGGACAGCCGCATTGGGAAGATACTGCCACACAACACACCAAAGCCATTGCTGAGCTCCAACATTAGGTGCAAACACTTAAACTGCAGCAGGCCAAAAATTAACTGCACTTCACAACACTCAAGGACCTAAGGCGACCTCATACAACTTTGAAAACATGCCTCTGTCCTTTTATGCAGACATGTCTGGTTACACACTGCAGTGAAGACGGTCCCTGCAACCTTTCGTGGCTCTACTATGAATGCACAACATAAAATACCGCCACAGCCTCACTGTGCGGCGCGCGAGGGAGCTGAGCAAACAGCTCAGAGGAAGTGCTCCCTCGCCAGCCGCCAGCCGCCCGCCAGCGCCGCCCAGCAGCCACTGGGCCACCAGGGAGAAATAGGAACCCCCCCCCAGCATTCCCAAAGGTAAGGAGGCTGGGGGGGGTGTCTAAATAAATTTAAAAAAAAGTGTGTGTGTGTGTGTGTGTGTGTGTTAGTGTGTGTGTGTATGTTAGTGTGTGTGTGTATGTTAGTGTGTGTGTGTATGTTAGTGTGTGTCTGTGTATGTTAGTGTGTGTGTGTGTATGTTAGTGTGTGTCTGTGTATGTTAGTGTGTGTCTGTGTATGTTAGTGTGTGTCTGTGAGTGTGTTTGTCTGTTAGTGAGTGTGTGTGTCTGACTGTGTGTGTGGCTGTCTGCCTGTGTGTGTGTGTGACTGCCTATGTGTGACTGTCTGGGCAGACTAGATGGGCCGAATGGTTCTTATCTGCCGTCACATTCTATGTCTGTGTGTGTGGCTGTCTGTGTATGACTGCCTGAGTGTGTTTGTGTGTGTGTGTGTGTATGGCTGTCTGCCTGCCTGTGTGTGTGTGTGTGTGTGTGTGTGTGTGTGTGTGACAGGGTGTGTGGGAAGGGGTAAGGAGTGGGGGAGGGGGGGCGCTGTGAAGATTTTTTGCACAGGGCGCCCAAATGCCTAAGGCCGGCCCTGTGTCTCGCTAATAGTGCAGCTGTTTATGTTGCAGTAAAACATATAAACCTCATGTTTGCTCCATGCTGTTGTATACATTATGCTTAGGCTCTGAGAGATTATCACATGAATAACACGAACTAAATAAAGACATAGTCATCGCTTATAGTAAACTGGTTGACAGTCTTATCTGGTGAGCAGTAGGCCTAAAGGGAGTCGTAGTAGGTATCCCAGCAGGTTCCGTGTGGTTGATGCTGTTTGGATCTGCTTGTACTGCTTCCGTGGGGCTGCCAGTCTTTTTAATAGGGCGTTCAACCGATGCCTTGGCTGGGCACCCTGTAAGTAGTGTCTCTGCCCGTTCGAGATCGGTAAGTGGGTTGGTGAGGCTGGTTGGTCGCGCCTTGTTGCTGGTGTGTGCCGATGTCCAGTGGGTTGCTTCCCAGGTTCCACTCGGGGCCTCCGCTATGCTGCAGCCATTTTCCCTGCTGATGAAGGTCAGTGTGCTGTGGCATGCAGGGCCGCCATCAGGGGGTGACAACCATAATGGTTGTCACGGGCCCGGCGGTCCTGGGGGGCCCGGACTGCTTTGTCAGTCCAGGGCCCCACATTTACTCTCTGCACCTATATATAGCGACGATCGCTATATATAGGTGCAGCCGCGGGCCCCCCGGCTCCCTGTATCTGCAGAGGGGGCCCAGCGAGCTGCAGCTATACGTTCCAGCATTTCCTCGCTCTAACTCCCGCGAGACGTGCGGCCGTTAAAGCGTTGCCATGGGTTACCATGGCAACGCTCCGCGCGCCGCGCACACCACGTCTCGCGGGAGTTAGAGCGAGGAAATGCTGGAAAGTATAGCTGCAGCTCGCTGGGCCCCCTCTGCGGGGGCCCCACAATGGCACCGGACCGGACCACCAGGGATCAAATAATCTTCCCCCCTCCCTGAACCAGGTAAGAAACAGGGAGGGGGGAATAACTTTCATTACATTTACATGCATCCACAACACTAACACACACTGCATCCACAGCACTAACACACACACTGCATCCACAACACTAACACACACACTGCATCCACAACACTAACACATACACTGCATCCACAACACTAACACATACACTGCATCCACAATACTAACACACACACACTGCATCCACAACACTAACACATACACTGCATCCACAACACTAACACACACACTGCATCCACAACACTAACACACTCCATCCACAACACTAACACACACACTGCATCCACACCACTAACACACACACTGCATCCACACCACTAACACACACACTGCATCCACAACACTAACACATACACTGCATCCACAACACTAACACACACAATGCATCCACAACACTAACACACACACACTGCATCCACTGCACTAACACACTGCATCCACAACACTAACACACACTGCATCCACAACACTAACACATACACTGCATCCACAACACTAACACACACACTGCATCCACAACACTAACACACACACACTGCATCCACTGCACTAACACACTGCATCCACAACACTAACACACACTGCATCCACAACACTAACACACACTGCATCCACTACACTAACACATCCACTGCATCCACTGCACTAACACATCCACTGCAACCACTGCACTAACACACACACACTGCATCCGCAACACTCTAACACACACACACTGCATCCGCAACACTAACACATACACTGCATCCACAACACTAACACATACACTGCATCCACAGCACTAACACACACACACTGCATCCACAGCACTAACACACACACTGCATCCACTGCACTAACACACACACTGCATCCACTGCATTCACTACACTGACACACACACACTGCATTCACTACACTGACACACACACACTGCATTCATTACACTGACACACACACACTGCATTCGTTACACTGACACACACACACTGCATTCGTTACACTGACACACACACACTGCATTCATTACACTGACACACACACACTGCATTCACTACACTGACACACACACTGCATTCACTACACTGACAAACACACTGCATCCACTACACTGACACACACACTGCATCCACTACACTGACACACACACTGCATTCACTACACTGACAAAAACACACACTGCATCCACTACACTGACACACACACTGCATTCATTACACTGACACACACTCTGCATCCACTACACTGACACACACTCTGCATCCACAACACTAACACACACACTCTGCATCCACAACACTAACACACACACACTGCATTCACTACACTGACACACACACTGCATCCACTACACTGATACACACACTGCATTCATTACACTAACACACACTGCATTCATTGCGGGGGGAGGCCGGCCAGGCGCGGGGGCCCAGACCTTGTGCTTTGTCAGGGGCCCCAAAATTTCTGGTGGCGGCCCTGGTGGCATGTGTGTTGTCTTCCTGAGGTTAGGCATTGGCACCGAGGGACCCCTTCTGCTTCGTTTAGTGTGGATGGTTGGCCTAAGGCTCGTGTGTGGGTGGCTCTGCTGCAAGTGAGGTTTACTCGCCTTCCGTTTTGTAGCTCGGGTGCCCTGGCGCTGGGTCACCGGCCGTCCGGTCGGCCGCGGTTTCTGTGTGAACGGGTCAGTGCTGCGTGGCTGGGCAGGTTGGTGTAGCCTGCACTCCAGCTGCTTCCAGAACCGCTTAAAGTGTCCGTTGATCCTTGCCAGGACATCCGATATCTCGTCTGTGGGGCTCTCAGCGCCTACAGTGTCCGCCATCTTGGGCAAAGCTCTGCACTTGCCTGTCGCTTGTAAGGTTTGATTTGCTTTGTCTCCGCTGGGTGGACCGGGATCTCCCCCGCCGGTCCAGGAGGGGGGGGGGTAACGGGGCTTGCTCATCCTGTCGCCTGAGCGTCTCCGGCTCGGGAGAGCGGCCGTCTCTTCCACCCGGTGTGTGCTAGGCCGCGCTGTCAGTCGTCGTGTCGGCAGGTCTCGAGTGAGTCTCTCACCCTCACCCTGTATGCCCTCAGTGGTAGGGAGCCTGTGGGTATATTTTGTCGCCGTATTTTCTCTGAGATACTGCCTTAGGTCGCTTGTTTCGGGCTCACGGAGCGGGAGCTCCTGAGAGACACGTCTTGTCGCCATGATGGTTAGGCCCCGCCCCCCTTTTCTTCTTTTTAGGTCAGTAGTGGTATATGTCTTGGAGTTCTGGCATAGAAATCTTCTGCGTTTAGTACGGTACCTTACTGTGCTAACTGAAATCTCAGTGCCTGTTGCCATCAAGACTTGCTGCAAGTCTTTTGGAGTCACTCAAGGGTTTTTCACAACCTACCTTTTCAGATATCTGGTTGCAGCCATTGATAGTTTCTTTTTTCTGCCCTGTCCAGGTAGTGTAACCACTGTTTCTTCAACTTTGAACTTGCGAACTATGCTTCCAATGGTGTCTCTAGTGGCTTTGCTGTCTTTCTGCATCATGTTCCTTGTTTGTGAAGGGCGATGATCTCTTCTCTTAAATTTGTGTACCATTCTTTTGCCATATTTCAAACATGAGGTCAAACATGTACTTAACAAACCCATAGCCAGTTCAGGTATTCCAAGTTTTCCAGCTGAAGCCCACCTGGTGAAACTAATGAAGCCATTGATTAACTGCATCAGGTGTGCTTGAGGCAACACCTGTTTTGCACATTTGTGCTGTTATGAGGGATTCTATTCAGGGGGTGTTGAGAATGGAGAAGTCATTATAAGTTGCATTTTCAGTTGACTTTAAGGGAAACCACTCATAGTTCATAGTGTTGGGTCATTTGGGTCATAGCATTCATAGTGTTGGGTCATTTGAATTGCTTTTGTTTGATTTGTTCATTGCAAACAGCTGAAAGTCTGTAAATCTTGACAATAAACCTGATTTGCAATAATTTTGATTACAACTGTATATATATTTATATATATATATATATATATATATATATATATATATATAGTTGTAATCAAAATGATTCATCCCCCATTGAAAATCAGGTTTATTGTCAAGATTTATACATATATATATATATTTTTCTTATTTTTTTTTTTCAGACTACTAAATATACATTTAAAAAAAAACTGTGAATGTATTTCTATAATGCATGGTGAAAAAGTTCAGTTGGTCCAAATTGGTTCATCTGAAAAATAAATTTTGTGGAGTTTCAATTTGTCGATTTTAAATGAATTTTTTGTCCATGCTATGTTTTCAGGAAACTGATTCAGACAAACCAAAAAGGTCACAAAAAATGGCCAATCACTATGTTGCAAAATATAAATAAAATGCATTTATTTTCCAGTACACAGATCAAGTGAGAAGTGACCAATAGAAGGAAAAAAGGAGGAGCAATAGAAAATCGTTATTTATATATTACACATTATTGTACTTTCTTTTATAATGTGGAAGTGGGTAGATAGTTTTCGTAAGGCATTTGATTACCTCTGCACAAGATTTTGGAGGCATCTTGAGAATTGGCAGAGCCCATGCTTCCTAGTCCCTACCTAGTCTGAGATCTACAAGGGGTTTTACACCAGTGTACCACTTACATACTAGGGAATCCCACTGCCTTTCAGGACTTTCTCGAGACTATAACTTGGGCACCTAGTGTGGGGTCAGTGGG
Source organism: Pelobates fuscus (assembly GCF_036172605.1). Classification (NCBI taxonomy): domain Eukaryota; kingdom Metazoa; phylum Chordata; class Amphibia; order Anura; family Pelobatidae; genus Pelobates; species Pelobates fuscus. The sequence goes on along the minus strand of NC_086318.1, from coordinate 352,257,617 downwards.
TGCTGGTTCTCACTAGTGCCTTATTACTTATTATTACATACTTATTACTACTTGCCTAATTACAGCAAGCATAGAGCAACAAAGAAGTTTGGGTACTAAAGCACTGCATGAGAAAATATGTGAGAATGGTGGCAATGGAACAAAGGGCCGCAGGTAAGTAAAAAAAGTAACTGCTCCCAAAGCAAAAAGATATACACTACATACGTCCATTTACACAGAAACTGACAACCACATGGCATTTATCGATTGGAAGTTTTACTGGGACTCCTGATGAGCCAGAGCCTGTTTGGCTCTAGCAGCCTTGAGTGCCGTGCAAAGACACCTTGAGTGCCGTAGGTTGCCTGCCCCTGACCTAGAAATTCTAGCAGGGCACTATAAAATGTTTACCTATCACGTGTGCACCTTATCTGTGATTGCATGAGGGAATCTGCATACACCTGATTTGCCAAATTTATCTTAGTTATTTATTGATATACCATGCTTATAGACAGCTTTCAGTGTGTACCTGTCATGCCACTATGTGCTCTCCATAAATTAAATATTCTCCCTATTCTAGCTGTACGTTGTGCTATATAAATCACTAACAGACAGACTGTTGGCCTAGGTTCTATGTCGATGTCCATTTGTAAGAGAACACATCTGTAGGGTGTTCTCTTGCCCTGCTTCAATAGTGTAGCGCGCATGCATTACATGCGTGTCATCAATTTCACCACAATTCCTTTGAAAACTTGGCAAGCTTCTCAAACAGAGGCTGCCCACAGAGGAAGGTTGCCACTCACGAAGACGGTCTAGTGGTTCCTCTGAATGAGTATGATGAAAAAGATATGAAGCTTCATCGAAGGCGGATGAAAAATCACTATTTTCCAACACTATGCAGTAAAATATCTACAGAGAGTAAACATTTTGATGAAAGGTTTACTTTAAATTTACTTAAATATACAATAAAAATATTTTAATATAAGATATATTGAAAGTTTACAAATCCTTTGTTTCTCTCTACACTTTCAGGGTTATTTAGTAAAGTGAGAATTCAGAGTGAATTTCAAATTTAACATCAAAACAGCTGCAATTAAAAAATGCTTTAGGTCAGCCATGCTTTCAGTTGAGCTACTCTTGCCTTAAATTTAGAATTTACTTCAAATTCACATTCAATTCTTAGATGAGGCAGGTGTAATTTATAGTCAGATAGTGACAGGTGGTAATTTCTACCAATTAGCATGGAAACCAGGTACTAATTAGCACTTAAATAGACACAAAGGTGGAGTAAAAATTACATTTTTGTATTGTAGTAAATCAAATGTAAAACATGAAGATTCACACATAGTCACATGGTTGTCAGACAGGGTACTGTGGGGGAGGGGGTGGGGGGAGCTAACACAAAGGAAAGATGCTTAAATGTCTAAAGAATTGCCATATCAGCACAAAAGCATCTTTCCTGAGTTACCCTCTGTCTTTGTACTGTCTACCGTGTGTGTTCATGTTTCATGTTTGATTTACTATAATAAAGAAACGACTTTTTATCCACCTCTAATTCTGGCTGTATCTACATCCTTGCTTATTAGGACCCAGGAATCTTGGAGCTCCATTCTGCTTTCAGTGGGTGGAGAACCCACCTTTCAAGACGCACGTGGGAAGAACATATGGACTTTTAATGTATTTTTTTCACATGCTGCAGTTCCGTTGTCCTCTTAACTGTGCTCAGTATTGATCACCGATTAGCGCTTTGCAACTCCCATTAATCTCAATGTGACAGGAAGACCTTCTGCAGCTGCTAATCATCATTCTGTTCACGTTAAATTTTCTATCACATACATTAACAGTAATATGATTTTAGCGATGACCAACTTTTCTTTAAATGAGTGTGACAAGCATGGAAAGCAGCCCGTAGGTGATAAGTAAATGGGCAGGAAAACCCTGGTCAAAGATCAGCACAGTCATGATTTAATGATCAGACCTTTACGCTCCATGTAAGGTTTTCTAGAGAAAAACTACTTGATCACTGGCCACTAGTAATTTCCTATTATCACAGGTTCTGTGACAAGCATGTAAAGGATAGGTGACAGACACATACACACACACACTCACAGACACACACATACATTTACAGACATACACACACTCAGACACACACACAACTTAATAATGTAATTAAACATTTTCCACCAAGCCTCCCTACATGGAGAGCTGGCGTGGATCCCTGAGGTCCAGTGGGGCTGCTGTGATGCAGGCGGCTTCCCATCCAAGGGGGCGAGGGAGCTGTGATCTCTTTGCTCTGCTCCTTCGCAGGCTGTCTACTGATGCTGGGAGCAGGAATATGACATCATATTCCGGATCCCACGGTATCAGTAAACGGTGCCTGAGGGAGCAGAGCAGACAGATCACAGCTTCCTTGCTGCCCCGGATGGGAAGTCACCTGCTAGAGGGAGTGTAGGAGGGAGGGGGCGGGAGGTCTCTATTAGCTGACCAGCAGGTCAGCTTTTGCCCACCCCCACTCCATGACAGGGGAATCACATGGGACGCCTCAGTGGGCAAAAAATGCCACCCCCTAAATAGTGCCGCTTACACCCCTGGCTCTAGTACACCAATTAGGGAGCTACATAAACCCTATGCAGAGGGGAATCAGTCTCTCCTGTGAAGAGCTGGGACGGAGACAGAGAGACTGAGTCAAAATGACGGCTGAAACTGTGTGGAAAGTAAAGGTAATTTGCAAGCCTTTTATTTAGTTATTTGTTAAACTACTGGAGTTAGCTTAGCTACCCAGTAGCATAGAACGGGTACTCTTTGTTAGTTAGTCTCCAGTGTGTTGTAGGATTTTATTTTTGTTCAATGTTTTGCTAAATAAATAATAAAGCTTTCCTCATATTGGAAGAAAGAACCGTTTCTGTTGTTTTTGACCCAAAACCCAGCCAGCCTGCTACACATTCTATAGCAAGGGCTATAAATCATCCAATCCACATCTAATTTAATGTTGTATAAATCAGGGATATCGGTGTTCTCCTGCCAGTCTCAAGAGTATGGATACATTTTGGATACTCTTAAGACTGGCAAGATAACACCAATATCCCTGATTCATACAACATTAAATTTAGATGTGGATTGGATGATTTATAACCCTTGCTATAGAACAGTGGTTCCCAACCCAGCCCTAAAGTACCTCTTAACAGTCCAGGATTCAGGGATTACCATGTTGAGCCTAAGGTGTTTTTAGAAAGAAAGAAAAAAAAACACTTTAGACACAACAGGGTAATCCCTAAATCCTGGACTGGTAGGAGGTACTTAAGGACTGGGCTGGGAACCCCTGCTGTAGAAGGTTATACAATTTAGTAACACCTCTGATTATTGACTCTGGGGGGATATTCACTAAGCACTGACAAAGAATCAACATACTTGATTATATATTTTGTTCTGAAGGAAAGCTTAAGACACTGGGGTAAAAGAACCCTCCAAGCACCACTACTACAGCATTGGTTCTAAGGCGCTCTTGGCACCATAGCCACAACAACAAACTGTAGTGCTTAAGGTGTTTGGAGGATGCCATTAATCCATACATATTCAAACCCAATTTAAACAGCCCTTGAGTGACCTTTTAAAAAAAAGAACAGGTCAAGCTATTGAGACAGGAGAAAAATATCATTCCCATACAGTGGCTGGAAGGGTTTTTTTACAGTAAGCAAAAAAAAAATGGAATTCACTGCCTGATAAGTTGTGCTGTCAGAATCAATAGATGGCTTTAAATAGGGTCTAAAATAGCTACATACTTGGCAAACCAGAATCACAATAATGAATACTCCATATTATTAAAATAGTTTGTTTCTCTAGGGAGAAATCCAATTTGCTGTTTTGGATTCTAGAATAAGCCCCTCCACCTTTCCTTTGAGACAATGCTTAAGGCTGTTTATTGTGGGTCAATAGTAGCAAAACGAAGGCGTAAAATGTTATACTTGAAGGACCCAAGTCTTTTTGAAACCTAAATGTGAACATGTTTATTGATTGACCTTTTAGATAGAAGATTTTTATTGTATTCAGTCCAATATCTGCACTTTGTACCTGTTTAACATGAATCATTTTTGCATTCATATTACAGCACTCTACATTATGCTGTAAAACACAACGGAACTGTGTGTCTGGCAAATCACATCATGCTTAGCCATTTCAAAATAAAATGGAGTGCCAGAGATGGCCTTTTTCTGATGGCTGTTTAAATGAAAAACTGAAATAGACTGACTCACACCTGATTCCAAGAAAACATTATACACCCTGGGCAATATTATTCATGAAGTATTAGTGCAAGGCTTTAACAACAGTATTTTCTCTATATTTACTGATGACGTCTCTTAAAAATCAGTGGTAGATGTTTATTAAATATTTTAATGAAATTGATATTACATATAACAATATAAACACAGTTCAGTTATTCTTGTGAAAATTGGATAAATAACCCACATAATACACAATTAAGTAAATATAACAATAATGCTCTGGTCGAGTTCACAATAGTAATGAATAGTGACAATTAATTCAACCTGTGTACTTTGTAGAACACCATACCTTCAGATATACGGATTTGTAACCCAATGTATTTTTTACCTTCAATTTAACTTATTAGTCTGGGGGCTTGTTTGTGCTTCCTGAAACCATTAATTCCCAGGGTCACCTAAGTCAGCCATTAAAGTAATTTCAGATTTTGTCACTCTGAATATATTGTTCTACATGTGTTCAATCTTCCAAGCTGTTTGGTGTGGTTCACGAACAGGAAGAAAGCTAATTCTAACTCGGTGACCAGCATAAAAATGCTAGTTCATTAAATCGGAAATTGTAGATAATTCATAAGGAAATTGCAGGTCAAGGTTGGTCATCTGAAAATGACTTGTGTTAATGAGATTATTTTCAAATAAAGAACAAACATTTATTCTAAATATATAGTTTGGAACATTGCTATAAGAAAATAAAATTTTAATTTCAACCCATCAGCATCGAAATAGAGTGAAAGTGACATCTATCACACCATTTATATATTCTTCTAGCAAGTGCGAGACCTACTTGGTAAAATATTACAACCACAAATATTCGTAATACTGTATAATTATTGCAAAAATTTTCAAAAAAAAGTTTTCTACCTTCCCACCTATTAACTATGCCTTGTCTGTCTTACGACCACCAATCAAAAATACTTTTTCTTGCTGGTTCCTGTCATTCCTTCTTAACCCGCAGTGTCCAATATTGCAGTACATGTCATCAAGAAGCACAGCAAAGATTTATGGAGTTTTAGTAGAATGACGGTGAATGAACAAGTCCCAGAAACCACTGCTGTTGGCAGAACTGATGCTGTGCACAGAGAGTTTTGACTTGTGATAATAAGCCATATCCTATAATAAAACCCACTAGCAGTAAGTACTAGGTTAAAATGCCTAGGCGTTTAGATTCCACATACCAGAATTTCAGGCTACTTCCTTTATTGGACAAACTCAAATCTGATGTAATGTGTGAAGAATAGTAGGAAATTACAGAAACGCTGTAGGTTCAGGAACACAAACATGTATTCCTAACCCTTTAGTGTTAAAATCACTATCTGAAATTGCAAAGGAGGCGGACAATGAGGCCGGAGCCAAACACCGTCCTGGCCAATCAGCATCTCCTTTTAGATTGCATCAATGCATCTCTATGAGGAATGTCCAGTGTCTTCACCCAGAGGGTGGAGACACTGAATGTCAGAGCGGCACACTGTGCAGCACTTCCCCAGGAAGCAACTCTAGTAGACATCTGTGAAGTGGCCACTGGAGGTATCCCTAGGCTGTTATGTAAACACTGCCTTTTCTCAGAAAAAAAAGAGGGTTTACTGCAAAAAAGCCTGCATGGACTGCATGGACTATACTCACCAGAACAAATACAGTAAGCTGTAGTTGTTCTGGTGACTATAGTATCCCTTGAAGGAACTCAAAAAGTGAGATTTTCTTTTTAATCCTTATAGTGCTTTAATAATAATAATGGCCAATTCCAGCCTGAAGTACCTATTTAAAAATATATTTTTCTTGGGTATTATGCTAGCCATCCTCCGGATATCCTTATAATATATATCTTTATTCCACCCTTATTAAACCACCCATCATATATTTTCCACTTTGTATTGTGTACCTTTTCCTTCAACTTCACTGGTTTCAATACTGTTTTGAAATATTATTTTTTTTTTTTTTAACTTACGCAAAAGGTGCCACTCATCTTGCTGAATTGTCCTGGTCAAATTAAATGGAATATTCCTCAGGCGTATAGGTTGAGAGAAGTGATACTTGATTGCAGTGCATTTCAGAGCAATTCCTTCAAAGGGGAAAAAAAGAAATAGCTTAACATATTTCTGTGTATAAAAATAGAACAATAATTTCTCAAGCTTGAGATGGAAAAGTAATTTGCTCGCAGAGAGACACAAAGTCTTAAGATCTTAAAACATTGATTGCCACTGATTAATTAATACTTCATAAAACCAGCAAAGTAAAAGGCACTAATGAAAGAACATAAAGATATATGCTTAACAAAATATTATTTATGCAAAATGACAAGAACATTTCAGATTAGAATTCATTGTGTCTGTATCCTTCAGAATAAAACATATTAAACATGGTAAGGATAGAGGTATTTAAATAACATTTTAAAGGACCAATACATGAGTCTTTATCATGCCTAGTACCTCAAACAAAATAGGTTCTAGCTTATCATATCACCATAAAAATGTTAACTCACCCATATATTTATATGTACTGATGTCCTACAAAGCAAATAAGTATCATGCTTTTAAATCTGTTAGCAGGGAATGTGGATGGCCATAGTGGTTATTTGAAATAGTTTGTGATGGTACAAGTCATCAATATGGTTTTTATTTTTTATTTTATTTTTTATGTGCAATTTAAATGAACACAAATATGTTAAAAACACTATCTAGTCTACCTGGATCCCCCTGTCACCCTAAATTTAGTAAAATATTACTTTTACTTCAGTCTCCTGGTGCTGGCTCTGCCCCAAATCTGCTTCCTTGGCTTACATCATCAGAAGTGAGGATTTCTGCCAATCACACTGCTTTCCCTTAGGAAACAATTGGACTGGCTGAGATTGCCAAACAGGTGGGCTGGGTGCAGAGCCATATGTAGTTGTTCTGGCGAATAAAGTGTTCTTTACCTCTTCAAAACTACAGTTACATACATGATGAACAGTAAGTTTTTTAGTTTGTTTGTTTGGGGGGGGGGGGGGGGGGTTGTTGTTTTTTCCCAGAAGTTCTTTCAATTAGTTTTCTGTTGAAGAGAATATACATTATAAGTAGAATTTTGTGTAATGATTCTCATAAGTCTATGTCTTTGCACTTATTGAATACTGCTCTGTCTCTCTTTGGCTAACATAATATTTAATATTAAAAGTAAATTTTAGCTCTTTAACAAAAAGTTCATTGTCAGCAATGCTAGAACAATTTAAAGAAAATCAATATATTTAATCAAATGCAGTTACTAAAAAGTTATTCAGCGCAAAATACAGACATTTTTTTCTTTGTAAAGCATATCTGAACGGTTCATTATTGCATTGGTTTTACAATCATGTGTTCAGGTCGATAAATCATAACAGATCAGAGTTTGTTCAGGTGTAGTATGAGAATACATTAAACTGTTAGTCATCACAAATGAAACGTTCACGATTAAACAAGAACTGTCACTGCAAATAATTCCATATTTGTAGATTTATATATTTTTTTAACTATCTGCTTCTTTCCAATGAAAGTTAATTTTCTGCTTACTTCAAGAAAGAAGACAGATTGTTCATAGCTCACTTGAATTACCTTCTAGAAAAATGTCTAATGGATTTGCTGTTAATTTTCTTGTTTACTGTTTCTCCACTTTTTAGACTTTAAGGTTCATTTGTGACTACAATTCAGATAATGCTACAAACAACCTTTATAATATTATAATACTAGAATGATAGTTGAGAAATATATACGCTAACACATAATCTGATTGCTATATGTAAAATGAAAATACAAAGTTCTACAGTGCACAGGAAGAGGGTAGACTGACACCCAATGTGTGATCTAGACCTGTCCTGATACTCTCTGTCCCTCTTTGAGGGGTCCCAGAACCACCAAGCCTTCAAGGAAGGTATGGACTCTTTCCCATCTGCAGGAATAGATCCCTCTGCCCGTGCTACCTCCAGATACTGCCTTAACAAAGGCACTCCCCACGATGGTATGGAAAACTGCCCCTTACCGAACATGCTCCACCATCCCCCTTTTTTGGAGCCCCCCATCCGCAAACCATAAAGACTGAACACCATGATACCGTACCTGAACGAAAACAATAGGGAAGAGGACCAGAAGCGCAAGTAAACCCCAGGGGACCACAACCCCCTCAGATACAACACCACATGACAGCACACACAGAGACAACACTCACACACCATCTCCAGAGACACACTCACCCTCGCACCTACACAACACATTGCTACACACCACACACTGGTGACAAACTAGAAATACAGGGAACAGGGACACCTGCACTGGGCTCCGACATGATTGCAATGTTAAATCTGGGTTACAACTGGACTGAAGCTATTTGTCTATACTCCTATAAACGGACTGTAAATGCTAAACTAAATTCGAATAGGCGATATGTGAAATGTGATATGTGATACGTACTCGCCCCAAGACACTGAGACTGCCAGCCACTGGAGAGCACTAAACACAACCCACAGGGACACTCAGATGACAAAGACTAAACATGACAGGATGAACAGTCAGACTGCAGCCAGGACTTAGGAATCTGAACCCAAGACAAGCACCCTAGTTGAACTGGATCACTCAGTTACACACTCTAACGAACTCACCGACTGACCGTACGAAACTGCCGCCCCACAAGGACACCAACCACCACTGGTCACTCCCTGACTTACGCATAACCGAGCAAGATACGAGACTCCCCGCACGGAGGGCATTTCGGCTTCAATGAGACAACCCCAGCTAAACCCGGGATGTACTCCAGATAGCATTAGGATCCCCTCCCCACCCCCCCTTTTTTTTTTCTTTTTTTATTATTATTTATTTATTCATTTTCTCTACCTGGGATGGGTACCTCTAGGCCTCGGGTGACCCACATAACGCAACCTAACGACATACACCACAGGATGACCCCAACGTCATACGGGCACCGTCACATTGTTTTAAAAATGTTTTGAATGTTACAAATGTTCTCTTTGATGATGTTATATACAGAGTGTTTATACCTTGCATGATGTTCTCCCTTAAACCCCCTAGAATACTCTCACCACGCATACCTCATGATACGACTCATGAGGGGGCAGACACGGAAGCCCGCTCACACGAATCATAGACCGCTCCCACAGCCCCGCCCTACATGGGTGCCACAATCCTCTAAGCACCAAAACTAGGAAGCAGCTAGGTTCAGAAGTGGACCAACTGTGACACACCGTCCAACAAGAAGTCACTAGAGGGCGACCCTCCCTCCCCCAGGTGTCACCATCCCCACGGGTTTACTGCCAGCAACCTGTGAGGTGGACACAAGGGACAACGTCCCTAGACTCCCACCTACCAGCGGCACATTACCCCTAACTACCGTCGCCCCGGCAACCCGACAACACCCATAGGAGTTACTCCACACCATTGACTTCTTTGACATCTGCTCCCCCTCTCCCTCCCTCTATAACCCCGCAGACCTCTCTTCCCTTCCTACCTTCCTAGAACCCAGATACTTCCACCTGCCTATACCTCCCCCTGCCCTCCCTACCCCGCCAACGGCTTTGGCCCGGACATAGCTCCACGAAACGAGCTCGCCCCCTCCTGCTCTCCGCGCCCCTGGCGCGGGCAGATACGACAAGACTGGCCTCAACCTCTACACGATCAACGCGAGGGGCCTCAACTCCCCACATAAACGGGCCAGAGCGCTACGAGAGATCAAGGTGCTGGGAGTGTCGATCGCCTTCTTCCAGGAAACCCACTTCCATACACCCCAGGCCCCAAAGTTCTCCAACAAACATTACCCCATCGGCTACTTCGCACACAACCGCTTGACTAAATCCAAGGGTGTGGCCATACTATTTTCAGCAGATATTCAGTTCCACTTGGAAGCGGAAGAAAAGGACACGGAAGGCAGATACCTCTTCCTCAAAGGGGTAATAGGCGACTCCAAAATCACACTTGCGAACCTGTACCTCCCAAATAAGGGCCAAAGAACGTTCCTGGCCGCTGCCCTTAGAACTCTGGAAACATTCGGAGAAGGCACCGTTATACTCGGAGGGGACTTCAGTGCCCCCCTGGAACCCAGAACGGACACATCAAAAGGCACGTCTACGATAAGGACTCTCCTCTCGACCCACCAGTTTGCAGACTCCTGGCGCATCCTCCACCATGCAGATAGGGACTATACCTATTATTCGGCACCACACAGATCCTACTCGAGACTGGATTACTTTTTCACCCAACACAGGGACCTAGACACACTGATAGCGGCCCGCATAATGCCCATGACTTGGTCAGACCACGCACTGGTGATCCTTACCATTGAAAATCCCAAACCCTTCAGATCGCAATGGACGTGGAAGCTAAATGAATCCCTCCTAGAGGACCCACTAATTCAGACAGAAATACGTAACGCCCTAGCGCACTTCTTCCTCACCAATAAGCCACCTGAATCCACACAACCCACCATCTGGGAAGCACATAAGTGTGTCATTAGAGGGATCCTTATCAAACATGGCACCCGCCTGAAAAAATCACGCGCACAAGAAATCACACACCTTGTCACCCGGATAGCCCAACTAGAAGCAACACACAAACACACCCTTCACGACGACACCCACAAACAACTCCTGGAGGCCAGAGCGAAACTCAACTCATGCCTCCAATCAAAGATTCAATTCCAGTTCCAACTTACAAAGAAAACATTCTACGAATTTAGAAACAAAAGCGGCAAACTGCTTGCTAGGGCACTGAGGACGCAGAGGCTCAAGAGTCACGTACAAAAGATCTCCGCGGCGGGGAAACCCCTGCTCACACCAAAAGCCATAGCCGAAGGTTTCCGACAATACTACTCCTCCCTGTACTGCATACCTCCGAACAACTCACGCGCGAACACTGCAGAGGAGACCTTCACAGCACGCCAGGAAAGCATATATCGTGCAGAACTTGACTTCCAAGCTTACGCCTCAAGCCATATCCACAGGAAGACATCACGAGCGAAGAAATACGCTTAGCCATAAAACTGGCTAAACAAGGAAAGAGCCCAGGACCAGATGGATACACGGCAAAATACTATAAGATTTTGGCGGATGTCCTCACTCCCCATATGCTAACCCTATATAACTCCATCCAAAACGGAAGCTCCCTGGACCCCAACACGCTCCTAGCCCATGTTGTGGTAATACCAAAAGAAGGAAAGGACCCGTCCTCCTGCACTAGCTACCGTCCAATATCCCTGCTAAACGCTGATCTTAAGCTATTTGCCAAGATCCTGGCCCTGCGCATCTAACCTTTATTGCCGGACCTCATCCACCCTGACCAGGTGGGATTTGTTGAGGGACGAGAAGCCAGAGACAACACCATCAAGGCACTCAATCTGATCCACGCAGCAAGGAGGGATTCATCGCCCACCTTGCTGGTTTCAACAGACGCGGAAAAGGCGTTTGACAGGGTGGACTGGTCCTTCCTGATGACCACACTTGAACACCTCGGGATGGGACCACACATGATGGCATGGATATCGGCCCTATACACCAACCTAGCTGCCCGAGTACAAGTAAACAGAATCCTCTCTGACCCATTTGAGATTAGAAACGGCACAAGACAGGGATGCCCACTATCGCCTCTGCTCTTCGCCATCAGCTTGGAACCGTTCCTTAACACCATTCAAACCCAACCCGACATCACTGGGATCAGAGGCAGCTGGGGAGACAGCAAAGTATCTGCATATGCGGACGATCTCCTATTGACTATCACCAACCCAGCATCTTCCCTCAGAGAGCTACTGCATCAATTCGACATTTATGGCACGCTGTCGAACCTAAAAATAAACTTCACGAAATCGGAAATCCTTAATGTAGGATGCCCCCAAGCATTGGTAACCACACTGCAAAAAGACTTCCCCCTCCACTGGTGCTCTGAGGCAATCAAATACCTGGGGACTTGGCTATCGGCAGACCTCTCAGACACCTTCAGCATTAACTTCCCGCCCCTCCTCGACCGGATAAAAAAGGATCTAAGCTCCTGGCAACTCCCTCACATCACATGGTTAGGGAGGATCAGCGTACTTAAAATGAACATACTCCCACGTCTTCTATATCTCCTACAAACCCTACCAATACACATCCCCAAAACCTTTTTCACGCAAACCAGACAGATAATGACAGACTATGTCTGGTATCGCAAAAGAGCAAGACTGAACTTCGCCACCCTCACAAAACCCAAGCAGCACGGGGGACTAGGACTACCAGACCTGGCTAAATATCGACGGGCCATCCACCTCCAGCGCCTGATAGAATTGACGCACAACACAAAAGACAAACTCTGGATTCCGATAGAAGCAAGTTTCTCACAAATACCTCTATCTCTCCTTCCTTGGCTACCGAAGGCCATGACCGGCGAACTACCGAAACGACACCCAACCCTACGTGCCACAATGAAAGTCTGGAGACGCATAGCACCGCACAAAGACCTAGCCCCGGAGCTCTCGCCTCTGTGCCCCATATCACACAACCCAAGATTCCCTCCAGCGGAGGATCCTCGCTATACCACGACACTGGGACTGCCGTACCCTTGTAGGATAAATGACATATACAAACAAGGCACGATCATGCCTCTGGGAGACCTGGTTCCGAACAACCCACATAACTGGCCACTTCGCTTCAGACACCACCAATTGACGAGATTCCTGAAGAACATACCTGGGCTGGACTCAGCATCACGGACACTCTCTACCTTTGAGGCAATTTGCTCAAGCCCCCATGTCCCCACCGCACGCAATCTCCTTCCTCTACCGCCTACAAATCACACCCCCCAACGATGCACCTCTCCCATACTTCACTAGATACTGGGAAAAAGACCTAGGACACAAACTCACCAGGGAACAATGGACCACTGTGTTCACACTTATACATAAGGCCTCCATAGCCACGAAATTCCAGGAAGCAGGAAATAAAATGCTCTCACACTGGTACAACACACCAGAGAAACTATTGGTTATGAAAGCCACCCGCGAACCAGAATGCTGGAGATGCGGGAGAGAATTGGGAACACTCTTCCATATTTGGTGGACCTGCCCACTCATCAAACCCTTCTGGAAAGAAATTCACACAACCCTGGAGACCGTAACGGAAGCGAACCTACAACTCACACCTGAAACCTACCTCCTCCAACTGACCCCAATCCCCATGAACAAATTCAAAAAAAATCAGTGATACCGCACCTACTAAATGCAGCCCGAAGCCTCATTCCAAGACACTGGAAACGTACAAGGGCCCCGACGATGAGAGAGTGGATGACCAGAGTGGAGGACATCACATGTATTGAGGAGCTCGTCCTCTCGGCGGCGGGACGTATACAGAGATATCACGACACATGGTACCACTGGCTAAGGTGGCTGGCCTCCGCCCCGACCACCGACACCGGGCCGGGGGCGGGGAGAGCTGGAGTGGGACCGGGACCCGGACCCCCCCCAGCCCACCCCCACCCCGCCTCTCCTTACCCTGCTCACCTTAAGCCTATCCACCCCTCCTTACCCTTTCCCCCCCCTACTTTTCCCCTGCCCTCCTCAGGCTGACTCTGACCACACACAGCCCGCTAGGGACGAAGCAACGTCGAGACAAGTAATTGCACAAGACAACCGATGCACCAAGATACACACACTTCCCCCCCCCCCCCCACCTTATCCCCCGGGACATAGGAAGGACACACACAACTCCACTAACCCCCGGAGACACAACTACGCCACCCAGCACACACACACACGTGACAACACCCCAAAGACGGCCCCCCCACCACACGCTAACGAACAGACTGCCAATCCCCTACCTCCGCCTCCCACGTACCGGATGCAGCAAGGTCCCCGACAACCACCCCCCCTGTTGCCACAAGCCCCCCCCCCCCTTGCCCCTGAACGCTAGGCCCCAGGCGGCCTCACCAAAACCTCATTGAAAGACCAACCCCGCTGCTCGCGAGGGCTGCGAACCACAACTTGACCCCACTGAGTAACATAACCTCATAAATATCTTATCAACTGAAGCAACCGATGTTAGACATGTAATTTACTATGTATGCACAGTACGCTCTCAACCTGTTATTGCATTGTATACCATACTGAACTTCATGTCACTGTACTCGGACATCTGTGTGATCACACCCACCTGTAACTATTGCATGACCTTAATAAAATTTCTGAATGAAAAAATAAATACAAATGTTTCAGTCCCTGCTTGGAACTTTCATCAGGATCAAAAGCCCTGGCTCTATCTATCTATCTATCTATCTTTTTTTATCCATAAAGGTGCCAGCACCCGGCACCTTTATGGATAAAGTCTGAGTGCAGGGGCTACTTGGGATTTGAGATATATATATATATATATATATATATATATATATATATATATATATATATATATATCTCACAAGCCCAGATACATTGCATGCTGGCTAATGGGTGGAACATGCATTTACATAAAAGCACTGGAAACCATCACAATCAGTGTTTTACATTCAGATGTTCAGTGCATTTTACATGTTAGGTGCACATTGTAACTGCTCACTTGGTTGAAGCTAAGACAATGCTATTTCTCTCTACATATATTAGCAGTTCATGCAGGTGAATTCATGGATAGAATTCAACTTTGTAGCTAATGTGAACCTGTCATCTCACTCATTTGTGAATAACACTTTTAAAAAATACATTTTTATGTACTATTTATCTAGTATTTCTACAAATTAATTCTTAGTTGCGATTAATATAGACCTTGATCGAATATTTTTGGATAAATTAAGCTTTTCAAATTATTTAATATTTTTGGATAAAATGTTAATATATATTTTTTTTTAAATATTAAAATCATATGAATATATATACAGATGTATAATTTATTATTTTGCAAGAATGGAGAAGTCATTTCAAGTTGCATTTTCAGTTGAATTTGGGGAAACCACTTGAAGCATTCATTGTGTTGAGCTATTTCAATTGCTTTTGTTTGATTTGCTCATTGCAAACAGCTGAAAGTCCGTAAGGTTTGACAATAGACCAGATTTTTAGTGGGGCTTGAATAATTTTTATTACAACTGTATATGTCAAAACAAGGGCATAATCTGAGCTGAGTCTAACGCAAGGAATACATTTATGTAAAAATAGTTGATTATTTAAATCAAATAAAAAAATAAACTTGGATATATTAATACTATTTGCATAGTATATAGAAGAGAAATGGAGGACATCTTATACTAATATTACTGAACTTCACAATAAATAGATCTTCCATTCAATATTACCTAGCAGATAATATGTAGTGACCATCATTTGCATAGATTATTTTTTACTTTAAGCCCTGTAGGGGCAAAGAAATAGAAGCACATGTACCAGTACCAAATAAATTTCACATCATTTTAATATGATACAATTGTTAATTTTATCAAGCATATCAAGATTGTCTTGCATTCATTTTCATTGCAGATTTTTAAAAATCAAAATGTCAGGTGTAAAATGTATGGATTGGCTGGAAACTGCATAATTGGATACAGAGACCCCTTTTAAAGTAATGAAGTCATACATAACATCCATTGGCATACCCATACAACAAAAATTCAAAACAGCCTTTGAATTTACCTCCTGGTATTTGAACTGAATTTTAACCCCCAAACCACATAATGAACATAATATAGCAATAGTTACTATATCAAATTTTCTTAAGTTACCTCACTCATATACCTCCCGATTCTTGAACAGTATACACCTCTCTATACTTTGCGAGACCTTCATATCATCAAGCAGACGTTTCTCAGAAGTTTACTGCACTTTGTTTTATTAAAAAACACAGAACTTAGGTGCTCACTATATACTTGTAGATATATACAGCAGAGCTCTTTGTAGCTCTACAGAATGTGAGTTAGCTTTCATCACAGCACTTTATTCTAATTATTTTAAGGACGTATTGCACTATTATTGTCTCATTCTTTTTCTCCCTTTTCCCGAGATAGCAGACACTGTATAACGGATAAAGATCCCATAGACATATGTACGTATATTTGTGTGTGTGTATGTGTATATATATATATATATATATATATATATATATATATATATATATATATATATTACCTCACTTATGGTAACTTTTGTTTTATTATCAATATGTCTCCATTGGAACTGGGACTTATGCTGCTCTGAAATATGTTTTCTTGAGATACATTGTTAAATTAAGGCTGCTACTGCATGGTGTTAAACTTTCATTTACAGTTTTAATAAAAAAACATAACTAGAAAAACTTGCATTGTGCGATTGAAGGCCAAGCTTCGCTCTTAATAGTTAATTCTGATAAAAGCCATTAAGCTAGGAAATGTTAATTAGTTAAATTACCTTGTTTATAGGAAGTTACTGTTAGCAATAACAAAGAAGACTATTAAAATATGAGTTTACAATTGATAATGTTTGAACATTACAGCTCAGTAATTAGCTAATGTTATTGTTGAATGTTCAATTAATGATAGCATGTATAACCATTAGCCTGTACAAATGAGCGTTGGTCTCTATGCTATTGAGCTTTGACTGGAAAGTTTGTTCCCTGGAGACCGTCCGGAACTGTGGCTTTCAGTTTAACTTGTCTGAAAGTCACCTTGATCTGTATGGTATGATAAATGGAATGTAATATGTTTTATACATGACAGGTAGTGTGTTCCAGTAAATTCTGTCCATTCATCACGCTGAGTAGTGATGGGGCAAACAACAAGATAAAAAAAATGAAGCTTTTAAGAGTGGGACTGGGGAGGATCAAAATATTTAACCTCTTCCCATTTCAGATAAGTCATGCCGGTTTTGGTAGGTCAATTAATTTAAAAAGTGACCAGCATATTAAATAATACAAATTAACAAAAAACTTTATATCATGTATTGAGAAGTCCTCTCAGACTTTTCTAATCCATTAAAAGCTAAATAAATTCCTAATAATACATACAGAATAAAACTCGCCTTCAAATCAAAAGAACATAATACTTTTACTTTGAATCCTCAATGCTACATTTGTAGATTCCAAAGTGGTACTCTTGCACATTCATATATATATATATAGTATCCATATTAAAACTATTCAATACACTCAACTTATCTTATTTGATAACATTGAAACCAAGCTCTTTGTTATAACCTGTCACATTTTTCACATTAGTATTGTGCTATTTATTTATTTATATATTTAACAGTTATTATATAATACTCTTATCTAGAGTACTTTACAATTTATGCAAAAATAACCCTTGTAATTATATATACAGGAGATGAATATTTAGACACATGAAACAAATGAAGATAACTTTGCCTATGATTTTCAAATGAGAGGGGAAAGAGTTTGTGGAGAGAAGAAACAATTGTAACAGAAATGTATCCACAATTATGCCAACACGATCACTGGTTAACAATCAGATCACTACAAACAATGAGTAGGATGAAGATGGAATCTAGAAGCAATGTTTTACAATTACTGCTAAATTACATGACAGTGAATGAATATACATTATGTAAAGTATAATATAGAGCCACAGATCTAGGTGGATAAAAAGCAAGGAGGGACCCTTGGATAAGTGGGTTTGCAGAGAAGGGAATGTGTTGTTGAAGATAATTAACCTACTCGCGTCATATGCCCAGAATCAAATTGAATTTGTATGGTAGAGTTACATCTACATGACAAGAATATATCTGGGTGGTGGCCACACAGTTAGAGATCAGAGAATAATTAGAGGGTGATATAGTCAGATATGTTGAGCTGTTCGGGACAGTTGACGGCTCTGATTAGTAGTATGTGTGTCTCAAAGAGTAATCCATAATCAAAGATGACCATGCAAACTGGGGGTGATGGAGAGAGAGTGAGTAGTGGAAAGTGTGGTTTCAAATGGGTGCAAGAAGAATACTTCGGTTTTAATTTGAAGAAATTGTGATGACATCCATTCGACAACAACAGAGAGGAATGAGGAAATGCTGGCTTATTATATACAATATTATTATTGAGATGTCCGGTAGGGCTTTATCCAGTTCATACTTCAAAATATATTTTGTTAGATACCTCTTTAGATGGATTAATTTATAAATTACCTTTCTAGTCCGGGTAGTATCAAATCATCCCTTGACTTCTTGAAAGAGCAAGCTATAAACCCCTCAACACATACATATTGATGTTTTTGTGATTTTCGATGCCCTTGGCCTACTATCCTCTATGCATCCAACTCATACCTATAGGTGCATATACTGTACAATTAACTATTCACCTAGCAATACAATCACTTATACACCCAACGACACAATCTTAAACACATTCAGAAACATAGACACAAACTTACGTGTTCAGTCATATACACACATAAAACAATCAGTAACAAGTACTGCTAGAAACCACATGGGTGCTAGTCTGGGCATTAACCACTCATTAGCTGGCAACTGGCTTTATTGCTGAGGAGTTGCAAGAACCAGCAGACAAAAAAAAACCTAAATGCAGACATTAGATGTTTGTGTGTCTGGTACATCTGGTGTTTATGTAGCAGGGTGTGTAATGATAATGCATGTGTCAATGAGTGTGTTTGTGTGAGATAACAAAATAATTTTTTTTTCTCTCATTTTCATGACATCCCATCTAATTGGCCATATATTTTTCAATGCACTTGTTTGCTCTTTAAGTGATTGCGGATTCCATCTTATCATTATTATACAAGGCCACCTATCTACATTAGTTTGTAAGTTTGTTTGAATGGTGCCCTTGCAACCTCGTCTTCCTGTTAGTTTAATTTGTGAATTTAATTTATTTGTATGTCTCATGGATCCACTGTGCAATGCTGCAGAAAATGTTGTTGCTTTATAAACAACATGCCTCCCAACATTTCAAATGGACAATGAGGGGCACTTAAATCTTATGGGTGTGAGCGGAGCGGGGCTGTTGTGTGAAATTGTACAACAATTTATGCAACTGAAGAAACAAGATTTTCACCAAACCTCTTGTTTTATACACTCAGAAACGTTAACAATATAGAGCTCATAATATAGAATATAGGCCCAAATTAGGACTGGCTCTCCTAAATAGGAATACTTGGGAGGTGTGCAGTCATAATCTCAGATGCTATAAAAAAAAACTCTGTATTACTTCATAGATTGACATTCCATGATAGACTTAGTTGATTGCAAGCCCCAACGATAACTGCTTAAACATCTATTTTTTTTTTTAGATCTGTAATTTAGATTATGTCACATTTTCAAAGTTTGATCTGAAATATAACTATTTTGACCACTAACTCAATTGAATTCAATCAGTTCTTAATGTAATAAAATTCCCCCCAAAATCAACACTGATAGTAAAACCTGAGGACCGGTTATATGGGTATGTCCAAGATTGTGTTAGATACACAAAGACAAGAGTTTTCTTTAACAAACTAATAACAAGACAGTGATGACAAAGGTGTCAGCAGTCCTTGTGGTCGAGGAAATGGTGCTCAGACTCAGAGGCCATGGACTACTACTGATGAAGTGGATAGGGTAAAAAAAACATGTGATGAACCGCTGTCACAGAGGACCATGCCCACATGCTTGTCTAGTCACATTGGACCCCAAGGACTTGGACTGTGGACTCAGGGGGGGTCCAAGAGACTTGTTGCAGATCCATCATCTGTCTATCTCTATGGGGGGGGGGGAGATATGTGATAGATGACTTGATTTGTTTGTCGGTGGCCACAAGCTTGCGGTGCCATCTTTATGACTGTTGTACATGTGTCTGTATATGCAATTGTGGGTCAACATAGGGTGGGGGGGGGGGAGGCAGCAGCTCTATACAGCTGTTAAGTAAGGCTAAGTGAAATGTATTGCTGTCTGTGCCGCTCCCTCTCCCCCTTCCTTTGTTGAATGTATTGCTTGTCTGGGCCTCTCTACCCTTTCCTGTCCTAGCAGGACATTTTCAGAGACACTGCCAGTCCAGTTTAACCTAGACGCTTTGTCCCTCCTTCCTCCTCCATTGGACTCTTGGGATTGAAACCCCTGTTGTTCTGTGTTGGAGACCCCACGTAGGGGTCTGTGCCTGTAAAACCATATGTGACAAAATAAACAAAGTCATACCTGTTCTACTCTTCATCAAGTCTCGGCTGATGTTTGGGTAACCAAGGGCTCTGATCACTGGTTTACTTGGGAGTTGGGAGACTCACAATGGATATACTCAGCCGGAGTATAGGGGATCCGTTACAAACCCCTTTCTCTGCCCTTCCTCAAATTCCTTTTAGGATCAGAACTTAACATTGAAGATGGTGAGTATGTTTTTCTACTGATAAAAACAAAACAAAAAACTTTTGTATAAATTGGTGATTCCAAGTTGGTGTTAAGGGACAGTGGTTAGAGGTACATACAACACTAACCATAGCCACCAATCTCACACTAGGATGAATAAAGCAGGATATCTACTAGTTTGTGTGAGTACCACTGTGGCAGTCAGTAGCTAGGCATGAGGAACTTTTTGGGGGGCTTTTAATTTATTTTATTTTTTTATTTTACAGAACACATTCTCCAAAAAAATGTCTTTCTACAAACCCTTGACAAAAAAAAAAAAAAAACGTTTTAAAACTTTAAATTAGTAGCCTAGTCTCACAATAGGACCAATGATGACACAGGGAATCTCCTGACTCCCTCTTAACGTAGTTTCAAGTGCCACTGATGGACAGTAGCAATACTGGTAGCTGGGTAGATATAGCAGTACCTTAAACATAGTCTCATACCAGGATTACTGACACAGGCAATCTCTTATCTTCAGCTCAAAGTTGTTTCAAGTGTAACTATTTAGGTAACAAAACTTAGTCTCTCACTAAGATCAGTAACACAGATTACCTCACACTTCCACTTCCCTCAGTAGCTGCATGTTACGTGTCTGGAAGAAAAATGGTCCCCAGTGGGTATAGTTGACGAGCTAGATAGACCTATAACTGGGGATATTCAAATAATCAACATACAAACATAAAAAAGTCAAATGTGCCCTAAGGCACAGGTAGATCCCCCCCCCAAAAAAATTGAGGAATATAAACTAAACTAACTTTATTGCAAAAAGAAATATAATAATAAAAGGGACAATCATAATAAAAAAAACAATGACTTTCTACTAGTCAAGGGAAAAAGATAATATCAATATGAAGAGTATGGTAGCAAGTGTGTTAGTATGTATTGAAGAAAACTGAAATGGCAAAAAAAAGTCTATTGCTGAAAGATATTTCAAGAAATAATTCACCTGAGCCCTGTAATGGGTTGTTTCCAAGGCCAGCAAAAGCTACAAAGTGTACCACTGAAGAATCCTGCTAAAAATAAAATTAACATTATGGTTTTTCTCCTAAACATCAATCATTTTTTGTTTTACACCTTTTAATTGTACCGGAGATGCAGACCTCTTGTCCATCATAGCTAAGCTACTTATTTGATCCCACCAAAAAAAAAACAAAAAAAAAACACCCTGCTTCTGCCTTCTATTCCCCTTTTTTCGAGCCTTTTCTAGCACCAGGGATGACATTTGAAATCATAAATCAAAATGAACATGTTCGTGCATTCTGCAAGTCACACTTTTCACTGTACCAGCAATTTTATATTTGTGATAATTGATAGCGCCAATACACCTTGATTTCTTTGTATTCTGCAAGTCGTCTGTCCCATTATTCTGGTACGTGGCGGTTGGGAAATCAGAATTTTTGGATAATCACCTAGATTCTGAGAATTTGCAGTTCTGAACTAAACAAATATTTAAGTCTAATATTCATTGACACAATATAAAAATGCTTAAAAAAATATATACAATAAAGAACATTATTAAAAACATCTATACAAAACCTCATGTTGTGAAAACTAAATATTACGTTAAAATCGGAACTTTATAAATTAGCATCTAGGATTAATTCATATGGTTTAAATAGTATACTATGGCAGAGGTAAATTAAGATCCAACAGTTTACTAGGCAGGTTACTAGGGCAAAGCAAATTCATGGTTCTCGATTCCCTATCTAACCCCTGGACACATTCTGCTGCATGACGTATTTTTTTACTGTACGAAAGCATAATTAACTGAAGAGTTATCTAAGATCCTAGAGTTTGAGAATGGAAGCCACAAGAAGGACTGGTCTGCCCACAATGGAGATATGTGATGCATATGGTGAATCAGACGAGTCAGGAGAGGTCGGGTTGTTTATATTTTTTTATTTTGATTAGTTTAAGACAACATATTCACTATATCCCTCTTTTACACTATAATTCTATTTAATCTACATCAGTATTTCTTATTGATTAAGACATTTGTTATATTTAATACATATCTTCATTCCATTTTTCAAATTGTATTTGAGGATTCTACTTGCTTATCATATTTACAACTGTAATTATTTTTATCTTTTAACCTATACCCAACATTAGGAGATGCTATTACACCCTGGAAAGCATGGGCTTTAACAAAACTAGGACATAATGGCACATCCTAATATTCTTGCCCCCCCACTCCCTTCCAGGCATACTTGCTGGATTTGTTCAGGGGCCATGCAGATCAACCAAGACATTTCCCAGAAGCCAATTGCACCATACCGAGTCACTTGATTGGTTTGACCGTCTGAAACCCCAGTCAGAGATACAATGTCACAGCCAATGAATTTAAAGTTTGGCTGTGGTCACCGACTCTGGCTAGAGAGACAGAGAGATCATTGCTATATAGTGGTCTACTAGTAGTTTTAAACATTTCACTGCTGTTCACTACGTTATTCACCAGATTAATCTGGTCAGTACAGTAGCACTGTTCAAAAATGTTGGGGTTGGATTTTTTTACCTTTTTTTTGGTTAACATTTTACCTTTCTTATCTGTTTTTCCTGTTTCTTATCACTGTACAATGTCTGTGATCAGTCTGCTAAGAGTGTCTGATCAAATTGTCCTATTTTTCTTTTTATTTACATTTTTATTAGTAATTCCATTACAGAAATTGCGAAAAGGAATGTCAATATGAACAAGAATTTTGAAATATCATAGATCATAAGTGGACAACATAACTGCTGAGTGGCCTTGCAGAGGTACTCAGTTAAGTCAATTACATATAGATTGTTACAAACATAAAGTTACATAGGCATTGCATCTTAGGTTTCAGAGCAGCCAGTTGGATGTTCAATCGTACAATCTTAGGATCTTATGTCGTTGCCTGCCTAGGAAGGGTAGGGGGGGGGGCAATGGGTGGAAAAGGACCAATAGGAAAACGTGATTAGTCCGTTTTAGCGTATTTGAATGAGTTGCTGAATTGGTAAAGTAGCCCCAGAGTTCAGAGGGGAGATGTCACTCTGTGCGGCCATAGCCAGTTGGCCCCAGGGCCGGCCTTAGGCCTTTGGGCACTCTGTGTGAAAAATCTTCAGAGCGCCCCCCTTCCCATCCTCCCATCCCCACTCCTTCCCCCCCTCCTTCCCCCTTCCCACACACCCTGTCACACACACACACACACACGCAGACAGCCATACACAAGCACACACACAAACACACGCAGGCAGTCACACACAGAGAGCCACACACAAACACAGACATAGAATGTGACGGCAAATAAGAACCATTCGGCCCATCTGGTCTGCCCAGTCAGTCACACATAGGCAGTCACACACACAGTCACACACACAGGCAGACAGCCACACACACACACAAACACACACACACAGGTAGGAAGCCACACACACAGGCAGGCAGTCACACACAGACAGTCAAACACACAGACAGTGACACACACACTGGCAGACAGCCACACACACAGACAGTCAAATACACAGACAGTCACACACACAAACACACAGAGCAGACAGCCAAACACACAGAGGCAGACAGCCACACACACACACACACACACACACAGGCAGACAGTCACACACACAGACAGTCACACACACAGACAGTCACACACACACTGGCAGACAGCCACACACACAGACAGGCAAATACACAGACAGTCACACACACAAACACACAGACAGGCAGACAGTCAAACACATAGAGAGTCAAACACACAGTCACACACACACAGGAAGACAGTCACACACACACAAACAGACAGTCACACACACAGACAGTCACACACACAGACAGTCACACACACACACAGTCACACACACAGGCAGACAGTCAAACACACAGACACACACACACTCAAGCAGACAATCACATAGTTACCTCTGTTCCTTGTGGAGGCAGACAGGCAGTGCAGCTCCTGGATTCTGGTTGATGGGGAAAGCAGGGACTCATTCCTGCTTCCCCTGCAGCAGTTAGACAGCATTTTAGCTCCGCCCCACCGCACCCTAAGCCCCGCCCCACCGCACGCTAAGCCCCGCCCCACCACATTTTTTTTTTTTTTTTTTATTCCGGCCATGTGTGAGCTGTGTGGCCGCAGGGCGCCCCCTGCTCCATGGCGCCCTGTGCGGCCGCACAGCTCGCACACCCCTAAGGCCGGCCCTGGTTGGCCCAATTCAAGGCCGGCACTGTATCTGTCAGGGTCTTACCTGAGTTGGGAGTCTGTAGCGCAGATATGTCGCTCACCCTTGCAGATAGCCACAGGCCGAGGTGGTCAGGTAAGAATTCACCTGGCCTGTGGGTCTGTGCACGGGGGCTGTGCAGGATGCAGTACCAAATTCGCAGGACAGGCAAGGACAGAACCAGCAGGATAGTCGAGGGATAGCCGAGGTCAAAGGATGCCAGAGGTTAGAATCAACGTAGTCACAAGCCGAGGTCAAATATACGAAGCAGAATAAACAGGAACACTGGTACGACACAGGAACACAGATCAAAGACTTGACAATGAGTGCAGGGCGAGGCTGGGTTTAAATACCCTGCTAATGAAGATCAGAGTCAGGTGAGAAGCAGACAAGACAAGGTGCAGCCCCCGGTGTAGTAGCCAAGCCAGAATGAACAAGACCGGAATCAGAAGTCTCTGGTAAAGCTGCTGTGGCTCAGAGGCAGAGAGCAGGACTGGGATAGATAAGTACCCCGGTTCAAGTCCCCTGTTGGGAATTCCAGGGGCGACCACGTCTGGCCGTCTGTCTCACAGGTGAGTACCCTGACAGTACCTCCCCCTTCAAAAACGACCTCTGGGCGCAGGTAGGCTCCTCATTGAAATAATCCGTCTCACCAGAGTCACTCTCAGAATCCGTCGAGTCCCCATAGTGAAAGTCCTCAGTATGGGATCCCTGATTAGCTCGGGATTTCCCAGTACCAGCTTCTGGTACAGCTGACGCTCGGTCTAGGTTCCGGGTAGGGGTGACAAAAACTTCCACAACTTCGGGAGGGACAGTGCTCGCAGCTAGCAGTGCTTTTTCGAACACTTCCAGGTCTTTTTTACAGACCGTAGTGCCATTAGAAGCAATGACACAATCCTTAGGTAAATCCTTTTCAAGTGGGCGGGAAGTAGTGGTGGTAATACAGGAAGCAACTTTGGTAGGAAAGGCAGACGACTCTGGAGCAGGAGGTCTAGGAGGGCGAACAGGACAAAGCGTGATGAAGTGTCCACCTTCTCCACAGTAGAAACACAGACCATGGCTTCTCCTTCGGTCCCTCTCCCCCGGTGTGACTTTGCAGTGGACACGTCCAATTTGCATAGGTTCCTCAGGATCAAGTTGAACACAGGATACCTCTGGAGTTCTCCTGGGAACTGGATCATAAGAGGGTATCACCGGGGTGTGGTGACGTAGACTCCGCGATTTTTTAGTAGGTGGAGCTGGCTTGGGCTTAGTGGTCCTGCACTGTGAGTCCAAAGCAATAATAAAGGACTCCCAGCTGACAAGGACAGGACTCTTCCTCTGCAACATTTGGTAAGCCCAAACTTTAATGCGTCCAGACAACAGGTTGATAGCCGCTCTGACCCTGATGAAATCCGTGGCGTAAGTTCGAGGCTTTAAAGAGAACAATACCTCGCAATCCATCCTGAATGACTGGAAGGACGTGTAGTTACCATCAAATCTGTCGGGCATGATGACAAAGGGTTCCGGAGCTGGATGTACTGCGCCTTTAAGAGAAAAAAGTTCCTGCTGCAACTCCGAAACAATCTGGGCCAGGCTGGACACTTGCTGGAGTGAGGGTGAGCACATTTCTGCGGACTCCATATTGGTCAAGTCTTTTGTCAGGGTCTTACCTGAGTTGGGAGTCTGTAGCGCAGATATGTCGCTCACCCTTGCAGATAGCCACAGGCCGAGGTGGTCAGGTAAGAATTCACCTGGCCTGTGGGTCTGTGCACGGGGGCTGTGCAGGATGCAGTACCAAATTCGCAGGACAGGCAAGGACAGAACCAGCAGGATAGTCGAGGGATAGCCGAGGTCAAAGGATGCCAGAGGTTAGAATCAACGTAGTCACAAGCCGAGGTCAAATATACGAAGCAGAATAAACAGGAACACTGGTACGACACAGGAACACAGATCAAAGACTTGACAATGAGTGCAGGGCGAGGCTGGGTTTAAATACCCTGCTAATGAAGATCAGAGTCAGGTGAGAAGCAGACAAGACAAGGTGCAGCCCCCGGTGTAGTAGCCAAGCCAGAATGAACAAGACCGGAATCAGAAGTCTCTGGTAAAGCTGCTGTGGCTCAGAGGCAGAGAGCAGGACTGGGATAGATAAGTACCCCGGTTCAAGTCCCCTGTTGGGAATTCCAGGGGCGACCACGTCTGGCCGTCTGTCTCACAGGTGAGTACCCTGACAGTATCAAACAGATAGATAGATACATAAATACATAAATACATATGAAATCAAGCCCTGTGTAAGTGGTCTCCTGGAGTGTGTTGAAGGTATTTTAACCAAGGGTTCCATATAGCTTGATAGAATGAGTATTTGTGTAGTATAGAAGCGTTTAATTCCTCTTATACGTATAGATTCTAGTTTTTTAATCCATTCTTGGATTGTGGGTGCTTCTCATTTTTCGCGGAATTAAGAGGTTGGCTGCTGTGAGTAGGATTATAGTTAACTTTTAAGTTGGTTTGCATCGCAGAGTTTTGATGAGGCCAGAGAGGATCAGTTTAGGCTCAATGGGAATTAGGATGGACGTGATGGAATGTATAATTGTTTAAAGTTTGACCCAATATAGTTGGATTGTTGGACATGTCCACCAGATGTGTGCAAGTGTGCCTTGCGGTTGGAGGCATCTCCAGCATTGGTCGGGGTAGTGGAAAGAAATTTGTGTACATGTTATGGTGCATAGTGCCATCTCGCTATTGTTTTAAAGTTTCTCTCTTGAATGTTAGAGCTTATAGTCTATTTGTGTACTCCGTTGAATGTGTCTAACCATTCCTTTTAGGTCATGTAAATGTTTAGGTCCTTTGCCCATGCTTGAGCATACGGGGGTGTGTCTTGCCCGGTCTTGATGTAGTAGAGCACTAAAAGTAGATATTTGTTTGCTTGAGAGTTTATGAAGTGCACAGTGAGTCTCGAATGTTGATTGCGTTCGCCTTTCGGCTGTCAAGTCTGGCCAAGTGAGTTAGTTGGTTGTATCTAAATGCTTATAGAGCTGATGGTGATGGTGTGGCTGGATGTATTAGGTCTTTGAGAGGAGTAAATCCTGATGTTCAATGCATGTTTCCCAGTGTAAGGCTGTGAGACAAGGTAAAAGGAGTTGTAAGCTCCGTGTGACATGCCTGGTTGGAAGAGGGAATTTGGAATCAGAGGAGACGGGTATGGGAAAAGGGATGGTTAAAATTTTACCTTTCTTATCTGTTTTTCCTGTTTCTGATCACTGTACAATATCTGTGATCAGTCTGCTAAGATTCAGTGTGATCAAATTGTGATCAAATTGATTTTTTTACTGTGTTTGTTGAAATGTTTTAGCCCTTTCAGGGCTGACCACAGTTTTCAGCTGGCTAACCAATTATACTTGCCACGTGGAGCCATGTCACTCCATGAGTTTCTTTTATTGAAGTATACTGGGGCCTTCCTTAGTAAAGTTGAGTATTGGTAAAACTATCTTTTGCCCCTTCTGTGTTGAGCTCATAATTATAAACCATTGTGGTCCCATTAACTATTGTTAAATAAATTGCATAACTTTACAGGCTGCTAAACGAAGGGTACTACCTCCTCTAGTATGACACCACCCCTTTACCCTTCTCTTTCCTCCCTGCTGCTTAAGTTTGGCATGCTCTCTACTAGAGGGGGAGGTTGACTTCCCTATACAATGATGAGGTTTCTTTAATTCATGCTCTAGACGAAGGTGCACGTCGAACACTGAAACACAAGTCGTCATTTTTTTCTATTATTTTTTTTGGGGGGTGGAGAAGGCACATGTAATGGGTGATTTAATTTAGGTTTTTAACTACAAGCCAGTATGTAGGTTTTTTTTTTTTACAGATTCATGGGTACGTAGAAGCCTTGACCAACTGTTTACCAGAGTTCTGAGATAATAGTGTGGTTATTTGAAGCACTGCAGAACTGCAATTTTTAGCAGCTTGGCAGTGTTATGTGATAAAGCCACCTGATATCCCCTTTGACGTAGAATCTCTATATTTTCTTCATTTGACATTGAGGCTCTCATTCTTTCAGGATCCTAGTATTTTAACAGCGTTTTGTTCGCTTTTGTTCATTCTAAACTCTGTTTCAGTTGCTGATCACAAGGTTTACTGCTGAAGAAGGGATGTCTCTAGTCTAGTGAGAGGAACATAGTGTCTATTAATTAGCTCAGAAGTTTGTTACTTTGTGTTACCCAAGGTGAGATGAGCCAATTGTTACACTACCCTTTTGCGGTGTATATATATTGTAGCACTTATCCTGTACTGCAAACCTGTGATTTTTATTGTAATTAGACCATTTCTGTCTTGTTTTCTGAGAGAATTATTAGTCTTTATGTATAGGTATCTACTAGCACCTCATTGTTTTGCATCTGTTAATTGTTTCCATCCAATTAAGATTTCATACAGCTACCTTCCATTAAAGTAGTATTGAACTGCATGTGAATTGGGAGTTAGGGAATTAGCTGTATATACAATCCATTTTTTTTATTCCTTATTATTTATGAGGTAAGTTTAATCCTACATAGTAGTAAGTATTCACAAAAGGATTTATTTTCACACACATTATATAGTTTATTCTATTTTATTGTGTTATGGACTAATAGTTATCATTATTTTGAGGGGATTCCTTTATTTGCACTCCCCAGGTAGGGATTTTTTTATTGTTATGATTGCATTTTAAGGAGAATAATCCGTGGGCACTACCGGTAATACCTGAGCATTTTGCATTATAAAGGGAGAGATTAGACTTAAGCATCATTTTCAAACAAAATCATTTTCGTAAAATTTTTTGGTAATTCTTCCAATAGACGAATGCATATTATAATGATTGAAATGAAGAACGAATAATTGTTGGATGAAATTTTACCCATGCAATTAATTTGTTCATTCATTTATTTACAAGGAGGTAGCTACTGGCTCCCTCCTTGTAATATTTAAAAATGCCATGCCCCCCTCACCCTAATACTTAAATCTGCGGTGGTCAATATGCCCCTCATATTTGTATAAGGGAGGTTAAATCCTCTCTCATGCCCCTACCCACAATGCTGCACAAAGGAGCATGTCTACTACACAGCAAGGAGACAGTGGCTGTTTGCTGTGATAAAAGACTAGCTACTGGTCAGTTATTGCTGTGCAATAGCAGTGTGCTTGAACAGTGGATGCGGTGTGCATAGTGGATGCAGTGTGTGTGTTTGTGTAGTAGATGAAATTTGGGTTTTGTGTGTACATTTTTGTGTAGGATAGAGGCTGTGGCGGCAGAGCAGTTATTTTTTCTCTCCGAAACCCTTGCATGTATACTGTATCAGAGCGTTGCCATGGTAACCTGCTCTAACACTCAAGAAGCAGCAATTGCCCAGAACAACTGCCTTGCAGTGACTTCTCATTGAGCTGCATTGGAAAGTCTGTGATTGGACAGCCACGGAAAGCCTGTGTGGTGTTGGAAGGGAAAGGCTTGCAAAGGCTGCAAACAAGAGATCGACAGTTTGTGAAACGGTTTTTAGATATATAGCCCAATAATAAAATATATAACTAAACACATGCATAGGTTCACTTTGGTATATCTACTAAAAAATGATTTTAATTTTGTGTTTGAAATGTGGACTGTTCCACATTTAGGAACAAACAGAGTTATTCACTATGAGAATTCAAAATCTTCTTTACAATACTGCCTACTTACACGTGAGGATATCTTCAACACCTAAAAATTGTTGGTGCTGCCCAGGAGATTTTGGGACATTACTACGTGTATTGGGATGTTACCTGGAGATTGTTCCTTTTTCCATAGTTCTATTAGTTACATTATCTCCCCTTTAAACTACTCTCCTCCATATCGCAGTACATTTACTCATTTTATATACAAAAATACAGTAAAAAAACCATCTGGATGCCACTTATAGTTTCATTCCTCTAATTCCCCATTGTTCTTGGTTAATAGAAATGGAAGATATGGCGATAAATGTATAAATCTCCCAGGCCCATCAATCACAGATGACACACATAAAAAAACCTTGGTTCTACAAGTTACAATTTCTTGAAGCACTACATTTCCCAAATTACCGAGACCGGGATGAGCACCAGGGATACTCATGGGGAGCTGGTCAGTGTTTCTCTTTCCACCGATACTAATGTTTATGAAGACAGATGAGAGTTTCAATAACTATATGCAGGGCCGTCTTTAACACAGGGCAAACGGGGCTGCTGCCCTGGGCCCAGTTACTCCTGGGGGGCCCAAAGCAGCTGCCCTGTGGGCCCACAACAATTTGGAGGGGCCTATCAGGTGGCCCATGCATTTAGGGCCACCCGATGGGTATCTCTGAACAGGGACCCGGTGGGGTGCCTTGGCCCTTTAAGAGCCGACCGGGCCCCTGTAGTATTAGTTGGCTGGGAGGAAGTGACAGACGATCACTTCCTCCCAGCTTCAGAAGAGGGCACCGCGGGAGGAAGGAGGCAGCAGCAGGTAGCAGCATGGGGAGGAGAGGCAGGAATGAGTTGCTGCTCATTCCCACTCCCATCAGCCTCAGCCAGCTCTAAGCTGAATTGAAGGTAAGTGTGTCCAGTCCCTGATCCTCTCCTTCTGGGTGAATGGCTGCAGCTAGGATTGTTTTTAGAAAAAACACCCCACTCAATGCCCCTGCCCTGCTTTCCCCCACTTACTGCTTATCTTCTCTGTGCCCCAACTCACTTTTTCTCTTCTCTGTGCCCCCACTCACTGCCCCTGCCCTCCCCCACTTACTGCTTATCTTCTCTGTGCCCCCACTCACTTCTTCTCTTCTCTGTGCCCCCACTCTCTGGCCCTGCCCTGCCTTCCCCATTTACCTATTCTCTTCTCTGCCCCTGCCCTGCCTTCCCCACTTACTTCCTCTCTTCTCTGTGCCCCCACTCTCTGCCCCTTCCCTGCCTTCCCCACTTCTTCTCTTCTCTGTGCCCCCACTCTCTGCCCCTGCCTTCCCCCACTCACTTCTTCTCTTCTCTGTACCTGCCCTGCCTTCCCCCACTTACTTCTTCTCTTCTCTGTGCCCCCACTCTCTGCCCCTGCCCTGCCTTCCCCCACTCACTTCTTCTCTTCTCTATGCCCCCACTCTCTGCCCCTGCCCTGCGTTCCCCCACTTACTGCTTCTCGGTGCCCCCACTCACTGCTCCTGCCTTCCCCCCTCACTGCTTTTTTACCCTGTGCCCCCACTCACTGCCTTTCTACTATGTGCCCCCACTCACTGCTTTTTTTCTGTTTAGATAAGTTTAATTATTGCTGCAGTTGCATTTAAGCACAGTGTTTTTTTTATGTTTTAATTCTTTTTTTTGTTGTGCATTACATATAACAGTACCAGCTTGCCTTGCCACAGCAGCATCAGCATTTACAAGCTTTGTGCCTCCTCCAACTCTCTGCTTCTGCCCTGCTGCAAACATAAAAATTATCACATGTATGTCAGAGTGTGTGTATGTGTGTGCCAGTGTGCATATCAGAATTTGTGTGCATGTGCCAGTGTGTGTATCTGTGTGTCAAGGTATGTGCATGTGTCAGTATGTTTATATTTGTGTTGATGTGTATGTAACTGTGTATGTGTATACATCCGAGCAATCATAAACAACATGCAAACACATCCCTGAGAACACAAATATTACAGACAAACACACCCCTGATTTCAATCTCCAAAATTATATATAAAACACACCATTTACTCAAACACCAATACTATACACAAATGTTTAGAAGACAACACTACGTCCTATAACAACCCTGAAGGCAAATATTACATACAAACAAAACCCAGTATTAAAATGCCAAAATGATATGCATACACCAACTCACAGTTGCACACCTGCATTTAAAAGTTAACCATACATACAAACACACACCACTGCATTCAAACGCAAACACTACACACAGGGCTGCCATCAGAAATTTTGGGGCCCCTGACAAAGCACAAGGTCTGGGCCCCCCCGCCCCCTCCCTCCCGGGCCCGCCCACGCCCTACCTAGTCTGCTGACAATGATGCGGGACTGAATGTGGTGTGTATAGTGGAAGTGAATTAGAATGTGTGTAATGGATGTAGTGTTTGTGTGTATTAGATACTGTTTGTGCAGTGAATGCAGAGTGTGTGTTTGTGTAGCGGATGCAGTGTGTATAGTGAATGCAGAGTGTGTTTGAGTAGTCAATGTAGTGTGTGTACAGTGATGTAGTGTGTGTTTGTGTAGTGGATGTAGTGTTTGTATGTACTAGATGAAATGTGTTTAGTGGATGCAGTGTCTGTAGTGGATGTAGTGTGTGTATTAGACGCAGTGTCTGTGTATAGTGAATGCAGAGTGTTTCAATTTGTGGTGGATGTAGTGTGTGTACTGTGAATGCAGGATGTTTGTGTAGTGGATGCTGTGTGTACAGTTAATGCAGAGTGTGTGTCAGTATAGTGAATCCAGAGTGTGTGCATAGTTTAGTGAATGCAGAGTGTGTGTTAGTGTGTAATGAATGCAGAGTGTGTGTTAGTGTGTAGTGAATGCAGTGTGTCAGTGTAATGAATGTAGTGTGTGTGTTAGTGCAGTGAATGCAGAGTGTGTGTAAATGTGTAGTGAATGCAGAGTGTGTTAATGTGTAGTGAATGCAGAGTGTGTGTTAATGTGTAGTGAATGC
The DNA here is from genome assembly GCF_036172605.1 of Pelobates fuscus. Classification (NCBI taxonomy): domain Eukaryota; kingdom Metazoa; phylum Chordata; class Amphibia; order Anura; family Pelobatidae; genus Pelobates; species Pelobates fuscus. The sequence continues at coordinate 352,224,281 of NC_086318.1, read as the reverse complement.
AGAGTGTGTGTTAATGTGTAGGGAATGCAGAGTGTGTGTTAATGTGTAGGGAATGCAGAGTGTGTGTTAATGTGTAGGGAATGCAGAGTGTGTGTTAATGTGTAGGGAATGCAGAGTGTGTGTTAATGTGTAGGGAATGCAGAGTGTGTGTTAATGTGTAGTGAATGCAGAGAATGTGTTAGTGTGTAGCGGATGCAGAGTGTGTGTTAGTGTAGTAAATGCACTGTGTTAATGTGTAGTCAATGCAGAGGGTGTGTTAGTGTGTAGCGGATGCAGAGTGTGTGTTAGTGTAGTGAATGCAGAGTGTTAATGTGTAGTGAATGCAGAGTGTTAATGTGTAGTGAATGCAGAGAGTGTTTGAGTAGTGGATGTAGTGTGTGTACAGTGATGTAGTGTGTGTTTGTGTTGTGAATGTAGTGTTTGTATGTACTAGATGAAATGTGTTTAGTGGATGTAGTGGATGTAGTGTGTGTGTTAGACACAGTGTCTGTGTATAGTGAATGCAGAGTGTTTCAATTTGTGGTGGATGTAGTGTGTGTACTGTGAATACAGGATGTTTGTGTAGTGGATGCTGTGTGCACAGTTGATGCAGAGTGTATGTTAGTGTAGTGAATGCAGAGTGTGTGCATAGTTTAGTGAATGCAGAGTGTGTGTTAGTGTGTAATAAATGCAGAGTGTGTGTTAGGGTGTAGTGAATGCAGAGTGTGTCATTGTAATGAATGTAGTGTGTGTGTAAATTTGTAGTGAATGCAGAGTATGTGTTAATGTGTAGTGAATGCAGAGAGTGTGTTAATGTGTAGTGAATGCAGAGAGTGTGTTAATGTGTAGTGAATGCAGAGAGTGTGTTAGTGTATGCAGAGAGTGTGTTAGTGTAGTGAATGCAGAAAGTGTGTTAGTGTAGTGAATGCAGAAAGTGTGTTAGTGTAGTGAATGCAGAGAGTGTGTTAATGTGTAGTGAATGCAGAGAGTGTGTTAGTGTGTAGCGGATGCAGAGTGTTAATGTGTAGTGAATGCAGAGAGTGTGTTAGTGTGTAGCGGATGCAGAGTGTGTGTTAGTGTAGTGAATGCAGAGTGTGTTAATGTGTAGCGAATACAGAGAGTGTTAATGTGTAGTGAATGCAGAAAGTGTGTTAGTGTAGTGAATGCAGAGAGTGTGTTAATGTGTAGTGAATGCAGAGAGTGTGTTAGTGTGTAGCGGATGCATAGTGTGTTAGTGTAGTGAATGCAGAGAGTGTGTTAGTGTGTAGCGGATGCAGAGTGTGTGTTAGTGTAGTGAATGCAGAGTGTGTTAATGTGTAGCGAATGCAGAGTGTGTGTCAGTATAGTGGATGCAGTGAGTGTGTTAGTGTGTAGTGTATGCAGAGTGCATGTTGTATTAGTGAATGCAGTGTGTGTATTGTATTAGTGTATGCAGTGTGTTTGTTGTGTTAGTGTATGCAGTATGTATGTTGTGTTAGTGTATGCAGTATGTATGTTGTGTTAGTGTGTTAGTGTATGCAGTGTGTGTTGTATTAGTGTATGCAGTGTGTGTTGTGTCAGTGTATGCAGAGTGTGTTGTGTCAGTGTATGCAGAGTGTGTTGTATTGGTGTATGCAGAGTGTGTTGGTGTATGCAGAGTGTGTTGGTGTATGCAGAGTGTGTTGTGTCAGTGTATGCATAGTGTTTTGTGTCAGTGTATGCAGAGTGTGTGTTGTGTTAGTGTATGCAGTGTGTGTGTTGTGTTAGTGTATGCAGAATGTGTTGTGTCAGTGTATGCAGAGTGTGTGTGTTGTGTTATTGTATATAGTGTGTGTGTGTTTGTGTAGCGGATGCAGTGTGTATAGTGAATGCAGAGTGTGTTTGAGTAGTCAATGTAGTGTGTGTACAGTGATGTAGTGTGTGTTTGTGTAGTGGATGTAGTGTTTGTATGTACTAGATGAAATGTGTTTAGTGGATGCAGTGTCTGTAGTGGATGTAGTGTGTGTATTAGACGCAGTGTCTGTGTATAGTGAATGCAGAGTGTTTCAATTTGTGGTGGATGTAGTGTGTGTACTGTGAATGCAGGATGTTTGTGTAGTGGATGCTGTGTGTACAGTTAATGCAGAGTGTGTGTCAGTATAGTGAATCCAGAGTGTGTGCATAGTTTAGTGAATGCAGAGTGTGTGTTAGTGTGTAATGAATGCAGAGTGTGTGTTAGTGTGTAGTGAATGCAGTGTGTCAGTGTAATGAATGTAGTGTGTGTGTTAGTGCAGTGAATGCAGAGTGTGTGTAAATGTGTAGTGAATGCAGAGTGTGTTAATGTGTAGTGAATGCAGAGTGTGTGTTAATGTGTAGTGAATGCAGAGTGTGTGTTAATGTGTAGGGAATGCAGAGTGTGTGTTAATGTGTAGGGAATGCAGAGTGTGTGTTAATGTGTAGGGAATGCAGAGTGTGTGTTAATGTGTAGGGAATGCAGAGTGTGTGTTAATGTGTAGGGAATGCAGAGTGTGTGTTAATGTGTAGTGAATGCAGAGAATGTGTTAGTGTGTAGCGGATGCAGAGTGTGTGTTAGTGTAGTAAATGCACTGTGTTAATGTGTAGTCAATGCAGAGGGTGTGTTAGTGTGTAGCGGATGCAGAGTGTGTGTTAGTGTAGTGAATGCAGAGTGTTAATGTGTAGTGAATGCAGAGTGTTAATGTGTAGTGAATGCAGAGAGTGTTTGAGTAGTGGATGTAGTGTGTGTACAGTGATGTAGTGTGTGTTTGTGTTGTGAATGTAGTGTTTGTATGTACTAGATGAAATGTGTTTAGTGGATGTAGTGGATGTAGTGTGTGTGTTAGACACAGTGTCTGTGTATAGTGAATGCAGAGTGTTTCAATTTGTGGTGGATGTAGTGTGTGTACTGTGAATACAGGATGTTTGTGTAGTGGATGCTGTGTGCACAGTTGATGCAGAGTGTATGTTAGTGTAGTGAATGCAGAGTGTGTGCATAGTTTAGTGAATGCAGAGTGTGTGTTAGTGTGTAATAAATGCAGAGTGTGTGTTAGGGTGTAGTGAATGCAGAGTGTGTCATTGTAATGAATGTAGTGTGTGTGTAAATTTGTAGTGAATGCAGAGTATGTGTTAATGTGTAGTGAATGCAGAGAGTGTGTTAATGTGTAGTGAATGCAGAGAGTGTGTTAATGTGTAGTGAATGCAGAGAGTGTGTTAATGTGTAGTGAATGCAGAGAGTGTGTTAGTGTATGCAGAGAGTGTGTTAGTGTAGTGAATGCAGAAAGTGTGTTAGTGTAGTGAATGCAGAAAGTGTGTTAGTGTAGTGAATGCAGAGAGTGTGTTAATGTGTAGTGAATGCAGAGAGTGTGTTAGTGTGTAGCGGATGCAGAGTGTTAATGTGTAGTGAATGCAGAGAGTGTGTTAGTGTGTAGCGGATGCAGAGTGTGTGTTAGTGTAGTGAATGCAGAGTGTGTTAATGTGTAGCGAATACAGAGAGTGTTAATGTGTAGTGAATGCAGAAAGTGTGTTAGTGTAGTGAATGCAGAGAGTGTGTTAATGTGTAGTGAATGCAGAGAGTGTGTTAGTGTGTAGCGGATGCATAGTATGTTAGTGTAGTGAATGCAGAGAGTGTGTTAGTGTGTAGCGGATGCAGAGTGTGTGTTAGTGTAGTGAATGCAGAGTGTTAATGTGTAGTGAATGCAGAGAGTGTGTTAGTGTGTAGCGGATGCAGAGTGTGTGTTAGTGTAGTGAATGCAGAGTGTGTTAATGTGTAGCGAATGCAGAGTGTGTGTCAGTATAGTGGATGCAGTGAGTGTGTTAGTGTGTAGTGTATGCAGAGTGCATGTTGTATTAGTGAATGCAGTGTGTGTATTGTATTAGTGTATGCAGTGTGTTTGTTGTGTTAGTGTATGCAGTATGTATGTTGTGTTAGTGTATGCAGTATGTATGTTGTGTTAGTGTGTTAGTGTATGCAGTGTGTGTTGTATTAGTGTATGCAGTGTGTGTTGTGTCAGTGTATGCAGAGTGTGTTGTGTCAGTGTATGCAGAGTGTGTTGTATTGGTGTATGCAGAGTGTGTTGGTGTATGCAGAGTGTGTTGGTGTATGCAGAGTGTGTTGTGTCAGTGTATGCATAGTGTTTTGTGTCAGTGTATGCAGAGTGTGTGTTGTGTTAGTGTATGCAGTGTGTGTGTTGTGTTAGTGTATGCAGAATGTGTTGTGTCAGTGTATGCAGAGTGTGTGTGTTGTGTTATTGTATATAGTGTGTGTGTGTGTTGTGTCAGTGTATGCAGTGTGTGTGCTGTGTCAGTGTATGTAGTGTGTGTGTGTGTTGTGTCAGTGTATGCAGTGTGTGTGTGTGTTGTGTCAGTGTATGCAATGTGTGTGTGTGTGTGTGTGTGTGTTGTGTCAGTGTATGCAATGTGTGTGTGTTGTGTCAGTGTATGTAGTGTGTGTGTGCTGTGTCAGTGTATGCAGTGTGTGTGTGTGTTGTGTCAGTGTATGCAGTGTGTGTGTGTGTGTTGTGTCAGTGTATGCAGTGTGTGTGTGTGTTGTGTCAGTGTATGCAGTGTGTGTGTGTGTGTGTTGTGTCAGTGTATGCAGTGTGTGTGTGTTGTGTCAGTGTATGTAGTGTGTGTGTGCTGTGTCAGTGTATGTAGTGTGTGTGTGTTGTGTCAGTGTATGCATTGTGTGTGCTGTGTCAGTGTATGTAGTGTGTGTTGTCAGTGTATGCAGTGTGTGTGTGTTGTGTCAGTGTATGCAGTTTGTGTGTGTGTGTGTGTTGTGTCAGTGTATGCAGTGTGTGTGTGTGTTGTGTCAGTGTATGCAGTGTGTGTGTGTTGTGTCAGTGTATGCAGTGTGTGTGTTGTGTCAGTGTATGCAGTGTGTGTGTTTGTGTTGTGTCAGTGTATGCAGTGTGTGTGTGTGTGTTGTGTCAGTGTATGCATGTGTGTGTTGTGTCAGTGTATGCAGTGTGTGTGTGTTGTGTCAGTGTATGCAGTGTGTGTGTGTGTGTTGTGTCAGTGTATGCAGTGTGTGTGTGTTGTGTCAGTGTATGCAGTGTGTGTGTGTGTGTTGTGTCAGTGTATGCAGTGTGTGTGTGTGTGTGTGTTGTGTCAGTGTATGCAGTGTGTGTGTGTGTGTGTGTGTGTGTGTTGTGTCAGTGTATGCAGTGTGTGTGTGTGTGTGTGTGTGTTGTGTCAGTGTATGCAGTGTGTGTGTGTGTTGTGTCAGTGTATGCAGTGTGTGTGTGTTGTGTCAGTGTATGCAGTGTGTGTGTGTTGTGTCAGTGTATGCAGTGTGTGTGTGTGTTGTGTCAGTGTATGCAGTGTGTGTGTGTTGTGTCTGTGTATGCAGTGTGTGTGTGTTGTGTCAGTGTATGCAGTGTGTGTGTGTGTGTTGTCAGTGTATGCAGTGTGTGTGTGTGTTGTGTCAGTGTATGCAGTGTATGTGTGTGTGTGTTGTGTCAGTGTATGCAGTGTGTGTGTGTGTGTGTGTGTGTTGTGTCAGTGTATGCAGTGTGTGTGTGTGTGTGTGTGTGTGTTGTGTCAGTGTATGCAGTGTGTGTGTGTGTAAATGTGCTGGGGTGTGGGGGAGGGGGGGGGCATTTTAACATAATAAAATAAAAAAAAAAATTAAATTGTTTCTCCCCCCTCCCTGCTTACCTGTGTCTAGGGAGGGGGGAGATTCCATCCCTGGTGGTCCGGTGGCATGGTGGGGCCCCCCGGCTTCCCAGTTACCGCAGAGGGGGCCCAGGCAGCACACAGCCTCTTCTCTTCTCTCCTCCAATAACTCTCGCGAGACCCGCGGAGCGTTGCCATGGCAACCGGGTCTCGCGAGAGTTATTAGCAGAAACGAGAAGAAGAGAAGCTGTGTGCTGCCTGGGCCCCCTCTGCGGTAACTGGGAAGCCGGGGGCCCGGGGCTGCACACATAGATAGCGATATTCGCTATCTATGTGTGCAGAGAGGGAAAGTGGGGCCCAGGACTGCCAGAGCAGTCCGGGCCCCCCAGGGCCGCCGGGCCCGTGACAACTGTCACGGTTGTCACCCCCTCATGGCGGCCCTGACTACACACAAGTACACCTCTGCATTCCAATTGTAATAGTACATACAAATACACCTCTACATGCACACATATACTCTATACAAAAACAGGCTTACATTCAAATGCACAAACACTGCACACAAATACAACCCTACAAGGATGGGCAAAGTATAGATCCCCAGCTGGCATAGCATTGTGGGAGTTGTATGACAGATGGGGGTGTATATTTTCACCACTCTTGTGCTAGAGGGGGAGGCCCAAACAACGTTCTTGTACCAGGGCTTCTCTGCATTAGTTCCGCCACTGGGTTGGAGTGTAAGGCATGATTGCATGCCAGGGAGTGGGAGGGCAGCAGGGTCCAGGGGGCCCAAGCAAATGCTTGCCCAGGGTCCAATCACTATTAAAGACGGCCCTGACTATATGCTGTGAAATGTTGGGTAATACATTCAAAAGATAATTATAACCCCTACCCAGCTGTTTGTGTGCCAGCACACATTATTAAGTTGATACTTTCCAGAACAGCACAGATATTGTTTACGTTCACATAGATTATTTTGCCAAAATGTAAATCACTAGGGAATATGTCGCTTATCTAGGAAAATGTGCCTTTCACATAGTTGGCAGCTGTACTTGTTCTCACTTTGAGCAATTTAATGACTTTCTGCAGCCAATTCAACATATTTCCCTAATCGAAGCATGAGACTCTCAGAGTTCACTGCTGTTTATTGTGTAGAAATGAACACCAGCACAACTACAGACTGTGTTTTCAAGGTTGAAAGAGTTTCAAGGAATCCAACATGCTGACAGATTCGTAAAAAGTCCCTTAAAGGACCACAATGTAGAATGTTCCAAACTGTTTTTTTTTTTTTTTTTTTTATTATTATCTGCAAATGTAAACTTATGGTAGATGCTGTTTATATTCTATAATAAAGTAAAAAGCTTATTTTCAAATTTCAGGAAATATACAAAATGACATAGTTTAGTCAGTAGTGGGGCTGCTGTAGCATCTCCATTTATTACAGAAGATCCCCCCCCCCCCCCCCCCCCCCCCTTCATAAACAACCAACCATTGTGCAGTCCACAGGCTCTAGAGCAGAGGTTCCCTAACTAGTTTTCAAGGCCCTCAAACAGTCCAGGATTTATTTATTTTCTTGTTTTATTCCAATAGAGATACTGACCAAAACACTGTTGTTGGTCTTGAGGACAGGTTTGGGAAAGACTGCACTAGAGGGTTTGTGAAACATAAAGCATGTGTAGACCTATGTCTCCTTTATAATGTTATCTGGATGACACAATGAGCAGAGCTATGAGATCATAGAAAATGATGTCATACTTCTGAACCATGTATAGATGAAATAGCCACCATTACACTTGGGGCAAGAAGTTTGTTTAGCAGAATTGGATAGATGCATAGCTACAATGTAGAATGCTGTAAAACCTCCTGTGACTCTAGTTCAGGGATAGCAATGTAACGCCATATGGCAAATGAGATGACATTACAGACTGGATAATACATGGCATATGGTCATACCGCATAGGAGAGATATACTGCACAATCATTTATAACATATAATGGCACATGGAACGAAGTATGGCATATTGGCGGAATTATGAGAAAATACAATTGATCATGTTTTATACTGGATAAAGTACAGTAGAACATTACATTCAGTATAGCAAATGGGGTGAACCATGAGAAATGAGAATAATTATGACATAAACAATTTATATATGGCGAATAGAATATGGCATTATTATTATTATTATTATCATCATTGTTTTACATTGGCTGGCTGAAACATGGCAAATTAAGTGAAAGAACATATGTTAGCAAACAAAGGAAAACATGAGTAGGATCTAATTTTTTATGCTTTCAGTGTTATTTTTATTTTTTGCTGTTTTTCAATCACTGAGGATTTCAAGAATTTTTCTTTTACAATTCGAATTGTATGCCATGATATTTTAATGAAATCAAATAAAAACGCATGTACCAATTATACCTGATAACCTTGCAACTATGGTGGCTGCAAGACCAACCATTGCATCCTCAAATATGTTTTTTAAAAATGGTAGTCACAAGGAAAATTTGTCTTCCCTGGTCTAGAAAATGAGAGTGATTAAAGAGAAACCGTATCGCTACTGAAGTAGGAGAAATACCCTTCGTTCTTCTTCTCCTGAAGATCAATGCACTGCTCTAAAGCCCTGGGAAGTAAATACCAATAGTGGAAATTCTGGTGAAAGGTCTTTTTTCTTTTTTCTTGGTAGGCTTAATACTTCTCTGTCTTGCTAGAATTTGTCAGATTCTGACACAAGAAAAGATACAGCCTATTGCAGATGAATAAACTTTAAATGTATTCTATTTCAAGTAGGTATGATGGCTACTGCCACTGAAAACATGCATATTGGATATCTAATTCCTATGCATTAGTCATTTTTGATCTGTTATTTATGATCAAGTTCAAACTAAGCAATGTGTGAAACATTTGTGACGGTTCATATTTTGTCTGAAACATTAAATGTTAAATACTTTTTTTTCTCAAAGTCTAATTACCGTAATTTCTTGTAGATATAGATTTTCAAAAAAAAAAAACTGCAAATTATTAATTAAAATAATGAACATTTTCTGTTATATAATTTGTGCTAAGATGGAGTTAAATTCTCATTAGCACCATATTGAAACACATGCTGCTAAACAAATTGAATATTTTTCTTTGAGTCTCACTTTCACCTTTTTAACTTGTTTTAAAATGTCATTGCAGTCGAATGTAATTTGCAAGTTACATGCAGTTAAAGGAATATATAGTTAATAATAGCGAAGTTAATAAATAAATGCATGTTTAACCTTAAAGTGTTCACTCATATACATTACAGACTTCCCCTTTTTAAAATTAGGACAGTCTTCTTTCAGCACTATTTTGCCTTTTCTAAGGTCATTATTTGAGATGATCTCTGTCAATCCTATGCTTCTCCTAGAGAAGTATTGAATACAGTGGTTCTGTATGAGAAGGATTAATGTCATGCAATGTTATCATGCTAATGTTATCAAGACGAAGTGCTCCTATTGGCTATTAGTTTGATGGAGAAAAGGAATACAATCTATGCCCCAAAACCACTACATTAAGATGTAATAATTTTGGTGCTTAGAGTGTCCCTTTAGGTATGAAGGACAACCTTTCTAGAAATAAATCACTGTCGGCTTGTAACAGCTTGAGAAATGGAAGGACTGAGGTTAAATGAGTTCACGTGAGCTCAGTGGCGAGAAAAATTGTCGCCATTAAAACGTTCACATTCAATGCAGTGGGCCTGATTTATCAAAGGTTCTATAAGAAAAAGATATCCCTACTCCATAAAATCTAGAAAGACTGCTTTTGGAAAATCGTATGATTATACATTTGTATCAGTATAGTAAAAAAAAGAAGAGTGCTATATAAAATTGTTTTCTACCACAATCAATACAGAGTAGAATCTAATGATAGTCTATCTCTAAAAGAATTTATACACAAACATTCTGTCACAGATAAATGATGATGAATGACTTCCATGCTGATCAGTTGCACCTCATGAGAACTCTGCAAGAACTGGCTGAAAATCTCACATTTTGCTGACTTGTTGCGTTCAGCAACAGAATGTGTCTTGAAGCTACCTGGAAGTCTTGTTGACTCCAGATTATACCTTTTAGAAGTAGCTCTGATGATATTCAGGGGATTTTAAGAGAGGCAGGCTTGTGGCCTACAATTGGCCTACTAAACAGGTGCGAAAGAGAGGCGGTCAATCCTCCCACCCGTTATTTCTCTACTATCAGCAGCCTGTGCCTGAATCTCCACTACCTATTCACACAACCCACCAGTAAATGTTATCCCAACAAACCAACGGGTTATTGTGGCTAGGTACACAGCTCAAAGCACAAGAAAAATGTCCTGCGTTACCTAAAATGGATGCAGTGCCATTACTTGACTCCTCAGGTCTGCAGTGTCGAACTCTTGGCAAACTAGACCAGAGGAGCATCCCAACAGGCTGCTTTGGCAACTACTGTAACTAAAAGTATGCGCATATAACTCAAAAAGGAGTTAAAAAAATCATAATTGCACTAAGAAATGGCTCCCAAACTGTGCAAAATATTGTAGACCTAAAAAATAAGATAATGGCAAAGAAAAGGAAAAATTAAAATGAAACATATATATATATATATATATATATATATATATATATATATATATAAACCAAAATAAACTTTTAAATAATGAAAAACAATAGAAAAAATACAAAAAACAGTTTGGGCACTGAGTGCCTGAAGATTCTTCTTCGGACCTGGACCTATGACCAGCTGGCTGCCTGTCATAGTGTGGGATTATGTTCAGCCCAAGGAGGGCATAGGTTGAACTTAGATTCATGACCAGGACTTTCTCAACTTTCCAAAAGAATAACCATATTATTTAAAGCACATTTAGTAGATAAACCACTTTCAAAAGCTTTATCTCTAAGTAGATCCTGCAATAAGGAAAAAACACCCACGGCTCTAAATATCTGGAAGAAAAAACTGAATATTAATATAGACACTAAAATCTGGGTTTCTTCAATCGTAAAACTTTAAAAAATTACACATTCGTAAAATTTAATGGAATCCCACTTTAAAGTATTAAATAGATGGCACTTGGTTCCAGAAAAATTTAATAAAATGTCCCCCACAACAGACCATCTTTGGTGGAGATGTGGGCTGGCCGCAGGAACATACAAACATATCTGGTGGGATTGTATGAAATTAAATAATCTGTAGGAAGCAATAAATACATTTATTTTAATAAATCTGAATTTTGAGCTGAAACTTTCTCCAGAAGTAATTCTGTTTCATTTAAATTGGCCTTTATGCCTGTGGAAAAAAAAATTATAATAACCCACCTATTTTTAGCTACTAAAATCGTCATAGCAAGAAATTCCATCCCCTGGTAGAAAGTTAAAAACCAACTCAAATTTCAGATTAAAATGAAACTAATTCTAAGTAAATAAAATATGAGTAAGAAACTATCTATTTGGAACAACTGCTGGGAACTTATAGCAGACAGGGAAGAAGAACAGATCAGTAGCTAATCTTAATATGCATACTGTTACTATAAATCTTTAATATACAGTTTATGACTATGGACAAAAGTTTGATTTTATTTTCTCTTTGGCATTTTGTTTTCTTTCCTAAATTCTATCTATCATTGTCCAGTATTTGAAGGAAAACATATTGTCTATGTTTGTAGTGTACGTATGCGAATACAAAATAGCTTATACCCTCTTTTTTTACTAAAACAAAAGATTTGGCATCATTATTGTAGTACATGAAGGTGTTTTGTTTGTTAAACTCAATAAACTTAATAGCCAATTTGGAATGGATTGGACGTGAATATGTAATTTTTTATGTGAATGTGATGCATATTTTTAAAGTTATAGTATATGTAGAAAAAGTGTATTTGTCCTGCCTGTGATAAATTACATTAACCCATTGTGTTCAGTAATTATATCACAGGCAGAGGGGAGGATTTTATGTGTTTGTGCTGGGTGTGTTTTATGTTTTACTGTACGGGATTGGTTACATGTTGTCCCTCCCTGTGGGATGTCCCCTTGCATGGGGACTTGCATAAAAGTCTGTGAGTGTTAATTAAAGTCAGATCATCTTGGACCTTCATGAAGTTTCGGCTCATGTTTGGGGGATTGGAGAACGACACTCTGGGGATTGCTATAATCACTATACTCCCCAGGGTGTAATCACTAAGCTCTGCTAAGAGCTGGTTCTTGTTCCTGCTCTCTGGAATTGGAGAGGTTGACCTACTGGAGCTGGACCCTGGTCTTGGGTCCAGAGTGGGTGGAGACGGCGAGACACCAACCAAGCTGCGGTGGTTCGTGGGGTCTGCAGTGGTTATAGTGTCCGGCGGAGTGCTTGGAGTCCTCGGGAAGCACTAGGAGCATCAATCAACGGAAGGTATCCGGTCGGGGTGCCAGGTGATCCGTTACACAGACAAAGAGTGATTTTATTTTTCCACCCTTCTACCCAAAGAACCAAGTTAGTATGGTCCAGATCGACTGTTTATTATTTAGTTCTGAAATCAACACGTTTTATGTGTGTCTGTTGCAATTTTACATTAATCCAGGTTTTGTAAACAGAAAAATACTAGTGCAGTGCTTTTATTTCTAATTATGGACAAATAGAGTCTAATTATGTTATAGTATTTTGCCCTTTATTGCACAGTACAGACTGGATCAGCATTTTAGCCGCTACAATTTATGCAATTTCTGAACTACTTTTACTCTTCAGTGCTTGCCTCTGTCCAGCGTGCAGCTCCCTAAATGTAGCCTTGGGCTTTCAAGCATTGCAGTAAATGCCAAGCAAGTTTAGATTGTAGGGAAATCAATATGAAAAGTGGTGGTTGAAGGGATTTTGCTCAGTCTAACAATACCTCTGAGACTGTGCAATATCGTATTTGAAAGTGATGCTTACTTAATCCCTGTGCTCTAAAATAACTCCCAATGGATTTATGTCCAATCAAAAACATTTTAAAGAACAATGACCTACATTAGTTGCCACTAATATGAAGCATGAAGAACAAAATGTCACGTTAAATATTTGTTAAAAATCACATGTGCCTAGATATCTTTCTTGAGATTATTTAGTATGAACATAGTTGAGCAGAAATGCCTGGGGTTAACTACATTTCTGTTTGCAAAGTGTAATGCTGTCTATGAATTGTGTATGGTGTTAGCAAACATAACGATAATTTTTTTTTTACAAAATTTACATTTAATAGAAAATACTTGCTGGCGCTGACACACTTCCAGTGGAAGATCGCAGTTGAGAAACTAAAGGCATGTTTTTGCAGCAGTTGTGTGCGCAGCCACTAACCTATAATTGATACATTCATCATTTATTATAGGATTCTCTGAGTCATTTGTTTGGCTGCATGTGCATACTCTTGTACTAATTTCCTTTGGTCATTATAAGTATATTGTTTAATCTATACATTTTCTGGCAGCTTCACCAGTGGTATATCAACCTGGACTTCATCTAAGTTGGTATATCATTATTTTGTGCTCGAAACAACACACAAGAAGGATTTGGGAATGGTTATAGACAACAAACTAGGCAACAATGTGCCAATGTCAGTCGGCAGTTGCTAAGGCCAGTAAGGTATTGCCATGTATAAATAGGGGCATAAATTCTCTGGATGGAAATATAATTTTGCCTCTTTTTAAAGCAATAGTAAGACCACACCTGCTCTAAAGTAGGATATTATTGCACTTCAAGTACGGGCTACAAAATGAATAAAAGAAACGTTTTCGTTATGAAGAAAGGTTAATAAATTAAAATCTCTTCATTTTGGATAAATAAAAGTGGATATGATGGCAATATACAAATATATTTGGGGCCAATACAAACCGTTGTCTGGAAATCTATAAACAGGACTTTACATAGGACATAAGGTCATGAGTTTAGACTGGAAGAAAGGAGATGAAGTCTAAGGCAAATAAGATGTTTTTCTTTTATTTTTACAGTAAGAGCAATAAAGATGTGGAATTCTCAGCCTGAATAAGTGGTTTTATCGAAGTTGGCAAAGATGTTTCCACAGCAACTTGATGCATATTTGCAAAAACATGACATTCAGAAATATGTAATGTTTAATGAATGGGGTAATAGCTTCTTGATCCAAGAAAATATCTGTCATTCTGGGGACAATGATTTTTTTCATAGTTTGTTGTAAAATTGGAAGCTCTTTTTTATTTGCCTACATTAGCTCCATAGTAAAAACAGAAGTGAGAAGGGCCAAACTTTATGGATGCATGTCTTATTTAAGCTATGTAACTATGTAAAACATTATGTACATTGAATTCATGGGAAAGTTGTCAGGTACCCAAGGGGAGATGTACAGGCGTTCTGTTCTAACACATTGTCTGAAGTACTAAAAGTGAGTTAACAACCATGGAAAGCAACAGGACCAGCAACCACATTCCATTGTGACTCCAGCCCCTTTTTTCATTTTTGCACCTCTTTTTAAAATAGAACACTCTGTGAACAGTGAAATTGTATTGTGCTCTTGACTGAGTTTAGTCCAAATACACCAGGTTTAACTTCCTCTTAGTACATCAAACTATATGCTTATAGGGACTCTTTAATGACAAATATGATTCCTCTTTAATGGAGCGCATAATTTGTATCATATCGTACTAGCAAACACCATAAACTAAACAAAATTGTAGACATGTGAGCATCTGTTTAAATGCAGAACACAATATCTCAAAATTACTAGTGAGTGGACTCATGTTAGTGCTGAGATGCAATCCATAACATTTCTCTGCAAGTCGATGCCTATCCTACCTTGGAGGAGTCAGGTCCAATTATAATACACGTTTTTTGACAATTGCACCAACAAATTGTGTAGATTATTTGTATACTATTATTTGAGTCCCTTTTAGGACTAGACTGGGGGAAAAAATGGCACATCAATTTCTTGTCTCAGAGCAATTAAAAGGGACATTTGTTCTGGTGAGTATAATCATCACCCTCAGGCATTTTCATGCAAACACTGCTTTTTCAGGGAAAAGGAGTGTTTACATTGCCCCCTAGGGACACCTCCAGTGGCCACTTTTCAGATGGCCACTGGAGGTGCTTCCTTGGGCAGTGCTGCACAGTAGGCAGCACTGTTGTTCAGATGTTCAGAGACGCAGAATTTTTCTCATAGAGATTCATTGATTCAACGCATCTTTATGAGGAGGTGCTGATTGGCCAAAATGGTGTTTGGCACCGCCCCATGCCGATTTCAGCCAATCCAATGCTTTTCCTATGGGAAAGCATTGGATTGGCAAAAAATTGGCAATTCTGATGATGTCACTAATGAGGCAGTTCAGGGGCGGTGCAATCACCGGCGTACCTGTGCGGCGCTGGAAATAAGGTATGTTTTAACCCCTTCTAAAGGGACTAAGGGGGGGCAAGCCATCTAAATGGTGGTTTTAACACTAAAGGGTCAGAAATACATGTTTGTGTTCCTGACCGTATAGTGTTCATTTAAGATATTTATATATATTTTATTGACTTAATTTTTTTTTAAATAAACATTACTTCCTCTCTCTCTTGTTCTTAACTGTGGCCACAACCTTGGTGGTCCAGTGATATTCAGTGATGCTGGCCTGCAGCTCTCAGGCCAGGTCCTCCTCTCTCTTGCTGAAAAGTGCCCAGAGCAAGTGAGGGAGATGTATAATCTAAACTGACTACCCATGAAGGCACATAGTGAGGTCGGCATTTGGATCGAAGGATCTCCCCTGTTAGCCTCGGTCTATGGCCATGAAGGCCCATTGAGCATTGTGTGGTGTGCAAGATGGCCAGTGTGGGCCTGGTCTCTTTAAATAATTATAGGATACTTAAAATTGCTTTTAGCATCCCTGAATATGTCATAGATTCAATGTCTTTATATTACTGAAGTACAAGCTTCAAACACTTTTAAAAACACTTTTCTACATTAAATCCATTTTGTTCAGTGATTGACTGACTATATGGCTCTTCAGGGATAAATTCTAAACGTAAAAGCACATTTTATTTGTCTATCCATTCTTTCAAACCACAGCTTGACATTCTTGTCACTAAAAATAAATTGTAAATTGACACTTATCCACACTAAATAATCACTTATATGTTTATATTGTAAAACCATCCTTCCTCCTAAAGTTAGATGATGGGATATGAAAGGTTTGAAAAGACATTCTCTATTCAGGTGATATAAACATCTGTGAGTGGTTGATTTAATTTGTTTTTGTTTTAACTTATTGTTTTAAACAAATTGTTAACTGATTAAAAAATAGTACATATAAAAGACAAAGCCCTGTGAGGCCTGGCAAATTGGATGGTATACATTTCCCCTTAGGCCATTAGAAGGGAGGGATGGCTAATAGGGATGTGGGATGTAGTCTGAGACCATTATGCTAGTTAAAATAGTGATGGTGCATTGCTACAGTACTGCAGGATTGAGGTTGCCAGGGCCTTTGCTAACCTGGCACTGTGTAGGTTTTTGCATAAGCAGGTGGCCTGTGCTCTTAAAGCTTACCAGGCCTGGACTGGCCCACTAGGATACCTCCTGGTGGACTTTACTATCTGACACTGAATATCCTGACAGACAGAGGTGAATATATATAATGTCCCTGGAGTTGTTTCAAAATGACTGCAGAGTGATAGAAGACTGTGCTCTTGACATTCTTAACCACAGCAGTTTTGGTGACAAGAAAGTTGTGGAGAACAGACATTTAGGCACGCACAGATCTCTGTAAATGCTCCATTACTGCCATCCAAGGTTTGACTGCTTTGGATGAATAATGCAAACATATTACTTCTATTTATCTGGATGGGTGCAGAGGGGTTGCACTTTGGGTGCAGGATAGTTTTGTCAAACCTATTTAGCAATTTGACAGAAAACCAGGAGAAGGGCTAATTGTATTATAGCCACTACAATAAGCTAGATTTGCTATAGCAAAGTGTCCCGTTAAAATTATAACATCTAGTGATGGATTCTTTGCTGATGATTTACATAATTGCTCATAGTAGAGGTTGCTGAGTTTGATGTGTATGGAGTTTTATAGATGATTTTGGTTGATAGACTTACTCTGTGAATGAAATTAGTCTGATACTTTGTGGAATTTTCTCATCTGTAATGACACAGGTTAGCCAGAAGAATATAAATTGGTAATGAGTGGTGACTTTGCCATAACATTAGCTACAAGCCTATTTCAGACATGTATGCTTTGTCCACTGTGTCTGAAGAAACACAGCTGTATCCCTTTACTATACTGTAATAGCTATCATAATATGAAATTACTTCTCTGCCTTTTGGCTAAGATCATGCAAAATACCCTTGACTGCAGCAGGGCTGGTGAAAATCCATTAAGCCTGAGGTGCAACTTAATTCCCCAGACAGATGCCCTTAGAGGCGCTTCCTTTACTTTCATGGTATGGGAACCTGCACACTTGAAGATGGATGAACTGTTGGTACACTGAAAGCCTTCATGAGCACCTTCACCTACACTCAGGTCTTTAAAAAGTAGGAGAATTTTTTCCCTTCCAGCGTACTGTGGGGGCCTGGAATGGCACTGTTGTTGTTGTTTTGTTGTTGATATTTTTCTTGTTTTGCCTTTTTTTTTTTTTTGCTTTATGGTACCTGTCACTGAACATGACAATTAGAGGGAGAGATGGGCTGCCATCTTTTCTGAAAACCTATAGGTCCCTTTCTTCTTCAGAAGTGGGACTACTTTGAGTCACATCTGGAGAAATTTGCACCAACTGTGTATCCAAATGTAGTCTTTCTGGGATGAAGTAGGAAAAATTAGTGAGAGCCTCAAACTCTCATGGAGCAGGATTCTGAACAGTGGACTTTGTTGTATACAATGGCTCTTTTTGACAAGCTGTGTATTTATTTTTCAGTTTTTTTTTTAATACTAGACAAAATATTGAACTATAAAAGAAAGCTTTAAAGTTTATGTAAATGGAAGTTTGTCGTTCTGGAAATATTTCAAAAACCACATTTAAATAAATGTTTACTCACAAAAGCACATAATTTAAGTGAATTAGAAGAAAATACATTAAAAAAGAAAAAAAGCCATCAATTTATTTGAATTCTAATTGTGCTTTGCCTATTGACTCATTCAATCTGACTTGAATCCATTGCCATTTTTATTGATTGTTTCCACAGCTGTTCTCAAAATAGCCTTTAATATACTTTATGACTTCCGACAATGACTCCAAAACCTACACTTACAAATATCTAAATGTATTTATTACATATAGCTATATATATGAATCTGTGGCTTTTAAGAAAACAAAAACAGATCAAAGCATTCAGAAACCACTTCTTGTTCTTATAATACACTCAAACCATTACACTTAGCATGTTTTTAGGAACACTAAGACAGTGAATACAGATAGTGTAAGTGGTACTTAGGATGCCTGGATTAGATCAAATTTAAGTGAAAAAAACATTATTGGAGGTATGTATAATTTGTCACTCGTAAAGAGTAATAGAAGAGAAATGTTACAATTGTTTTTGTTTTGTAAAGGACTTTAAAAGATTCTTTCAAATATAATTTGTTGGTAAAATGGTGATATTGTATTTACAATACAAATAATACAAAAATATATATTTTGAATAATATTTCGATATTTCCTTCTTTAATAAACAAAAGTATCAGCTACATTTTAATTGCCACTCTTCATAATTAAAATCTTGCAATTTTCTTATTCATTTTGTATCCAGTTATATGATATCTTTCTTGAAAACCAGGGCTCAAAATTGCACCTCATTTTCCTGGTGAGGTCTTAACCTTGATTTAGAAAATGTCAATATTACATTTTCATCACATGAATTAATACCCCTTTCACACATGACAGTTACTAGTTTTTACAACTAACATGTCATAATGTTTTTCATTCTGCTTCCTTTAATTATCCTCTCTCCTTCTTGTTTCAATGCCCACATTTTTATATTATATATTGCATGTTTATTGCGCATCCCAAAATTCGAAAAAAAAATTGCATGCCTAGTACCTAATTTATTTATTGTAATTACAACTTGTATAGACTGTGTTACCTTATTTAGTTTTGTATCACCTGAAAACAATGATATACAATTTATCATCTCTGTGGCGATATCATTGCTAAGCAGATTAAAGAGTTTTTAAAGAGAAGTGGACGCTGAACAGAACACTGGAGCATTATCAACCTTCTACAACCATTAATCACTATTCTCTGCACACTAGAACAGTATATTGCTAGAAAAACAAAGCTGTTTTCCAAAAACTATAGTGTCTCTTTGCTCCACCCATGGCAATTGAGGGCTAAAAACCCTTTAAACCCTTGCCTGACATCAACGCGAGGGGGGACTTAATGCACATGCGCAGCAAGCCGACATTAGGCCTTCCCCATAGAAAAGCATTCAATCAATTATTTTCTATGGGGATTTGCAAGATTATGAATGTCCTCATGCAAAGTGTGAGGACGTCCAGTGTCCGTTCATGGAGTTAAACTCCATGAAACTGCAGGAAGTGCCACTAGACACAGCCTTAATCCTGCAAAGTAAACATTGCAGTTTCTCTAAAACTGCAATGTTTTCAGCTGTAGGGTTAAGGGGACAGTGGCACTGCACACAGACCACTTCAATGAGACAGAGAGTTCTGGGTGCCTATACTGTCCCGTTAAACCAATATTCAATCCAAGAATATGCATAATGTTCTGTAGTGAACTGTATTAAATATTTTACCAGAACAAGTAGATCCCAATCAGTGTAACACACCATGAACAAAGCATTTAAGCAAATAGGAGCTTTTTTGTGTTCTATGTCTATCTTCAATTGGCTTGATGAGCACTATACATGAAATGTCATCTTATCACACATACACGTCTTTTTTATATTTTTCTCTTTTCTCTTCTCTAAATCTAAGAATAGGTTTTGCAGAGTGCAGTGTACGCTATTTTTTTAGTTAGACAGTTCACAAATATTTTGTTCACATCGCTCCTAGGCTACCATTCTCTATTCACTCTGCACATCATTTTAGAGCAAGAAGAGGAGCGGTGGGCCTATTTCACGGGCATGACGGCCCATCTGTTAATCCAACCCTGGTCCCCACATAACGTACAACACACAAAGCTACCCCAGACACATCCACCATGGGCTTATCTGTTTATTTTATATATGTCTTAACTCCTATTTATTATTAAGGTGTGCATTATAAGGGTATGCACAAAACAGATGCTCAATTATAGGACTCTGTCTCCTCCATTCTATTTTTTATATAATGATCCTTTCATCAAATTTTGAAAATAAATAGGTTATTTGTTAAATTAAGTATATGAAAAATAAATTCGAAAAAAAAACACGTCTCTACATTTAGTATTATACCATATCCTTCTGCCATATACATGTGTATGAGGAGGCCATGAGGAAGTCCCTAAGGAGAAGAAATGCGTTGGACCACACTTTTGTTTATTCATCTTTTAAAATAGAAGCCATTTTTATAACTACACCCGGCTGGAAGTCCTTGCTTACATCTAGCTGATCAGCCCTTTCAGAAGGTGGATTGGAGACATCTAGAAAGTCTCCCAATATCATGTTATTTGTCATTTATGCTGATTTATAAATTCTAATCCTGTGAGTACAATATATTTGACAAAATTTCATATGTATTTGCAGTATTACACTGTTAGGTCCACTTGTGTTCTAGGTAACATCGTTTGTCCCATATATTTTATATGGTGTACTATTGTATCTAAAGGAAGACCTACTGGGGGGTTTCTTTGCGTAGACTAACACTGAGTTTCACATACCAGTAAAGTGAGTATTTTTCATTGCTGGTAGGAGTTATATATTTGGGTTCTAATAGCCATACACATGCATCTTCAGACAATTAGTGTTTGAAAAACTCTATATAGTGTCTATAGTCTTCCTTGCTTCACTACCCGCACAGCACATTGACATCATCACAACGACGAATTGTTAAAATCTATCACTGTCTGACCCAAGGTGCATGAGTACGGCTGAAGGATCTTTTAATGTACCAAAGGTAGGGATGATTTGTTTCCCTTTTTACATATATTTGACATTTTAAAATGGTATATTTCCTATTAATACTTGATCAAAGGATTATTATATCTAAAACATTTTTTTTTGAGTTGACAGTTCTCATTTAAAGAACAAGAAAAGGCCTCTATATTGACAAAAGAATGAGTACTTCAATAGAAACTAGTTTACATTGTTACGTGATTTTAATTAATATGGCACCTCCTGGCACTGGACTTAATTGTTGTCATGAATAGTCCATTCCATAGCTGGGCGATATCTTTCTAATTAGTATTGTGTGCCTGAGAAGAAAAGACAACCTCCAGAAGGTAAAACTATTGTTGTCTCACTGCTTCTCTCGTTAGGGACTACATTTCACAGGATGTATTTTAGTTGTAATGCAATTTTTAACATAGAATGGTAATTTGGCAATATAATGAAAATTACAGCTACAATAAGTTTATAATGGAAATAAATATGTAAGGTAGCTCGGCCAAATGATAGTGTTGAAACTAGAATGAAAAATGTAGAGCCAAAAATTTTACTATACTTACTTTAATATATTTATTTTAATTAACCCTTATTATTAACATAATGTAAACAGATCTATCTGTGAAAAACATTTATTGGGTTATGAAAGTTTTTGATGATACACCAAATTGAAACTGGATTGCATGACCAGTTATACCGAAATGCCTGGCAGAAAAGAAATGCAGACCATTCAAACAGATTCTAACACTATAGCAGGGGTAGGCAACCTGTGGCATGTGTGCCATGCACGGCACTCGAGGTGTCTTTGCACGGCACTCAAGGCTGCTAGAGCCAAACAGGCTCTGGCCTATCAGGAGTCCCAGGGAAACTTCTAATATGTGCTAATACGAAAAGGTGGTGAAGGACAATCCTCAATTTATGAAATTGCAGCACGTAGAGGAAGTAATCTCAGATTACTTCCTCACAGCATTTGTGAATGGGAATCCACACTGTAGTAGAGCAGACCGCAGCTCCTATTGCAGCTCCTCTCCTTGGCCTGTACCTGGCCAGTCTGGTCCCCACTGGAACCCAGGGAAGCCACCCACACTGCTAGATATACACAGAAATGCAGAATAACCCTAAATAAATACGAACAGCCCACACACAAATATATACACAATCCTCACAAACTCAACACCACTAACAATCCACATACATGCACACAACCCCACATGCAGCCTCTCACATGCATTTTCCCAAACAGCCCCCACACATACACACACTACCAAACACACAATGTGACATTTCCATCCACACAGCAGTCACCATACACAGTCCACATTCATAGATATCACACACAACAACACAAACTACTTGTGAACATATACAACATAATTGCTCATACATGCATGATAAAAAGCAGCTGCAGCATAAATAGCACAAGCAGAATAGGGCAACATGCACACCTCAATGTAAAAAAAATAGGACCGACACGCAACGGGACATCACAATCTTATTTCAGCACAGTACTGCTAAAAGGTTGTCTTCCCCTGCACTATAGTATCCCTTGGCCCCAGCGCCCTCCTTCCTCCCCTCCAGTCCCCCCAGCCATGTGAAGGGTTAAAAAAACAACTTAATAAACGTATCTGATTCCAGCTTTCACATAAGAAACCACTGACTCAATGCTTTCCTGTGTTTTTTTCTAACATACTGGATATCCTCATTCAAAGTATAAGGACATCCAGCATTTTTTCATGGAGTCAATCTAGTACCTGTGTAGTAGACAGCTATTAGAGGTAGTCTTAACACTGCAATGAAAACATTGCAGTTTCCCTAAAATGAGGCGAAGTGGTCTGGGGGCCTATAGTGTCTCTTTAAGGCAGAATAGGGTTTCAGACAGAACTAGTTGGATATAAAGGAAAACTTTAGTGTTAGGAATACGAAGCACTACTAGTGGCTATCTCCCAGGCTGTCCTAACCCTGCAATGTAAGCATTGCAGTTGCAGCTGCAGGACTATGTGGACAGGTCCATGAGATTTTAAAGTGGACTGGGTGCCAATAGTGTCTCTTTAATATGGGCAGTATAGCTACTCTAGCATAATTACAAGCTGAATTCAAGAGAGGCAGCAGTGAGCCAGTGTTAGGAAAGATTAAAAAGACAAATATGAAGCATAGTTAGAGCACCTAAGTACAGTGGCGTACAGAAACGGTGCACAAGCAATAAGACAGATGAAAATAATAATTGTAATAGCAAGATAAGGTGTCAGGTTTCTGTTTATGCCACACATATATCAATGAGCTCTCAATTCTAACATCTAATGAATAATGCAAAAGTCTCTACATGTATGTGCTGTGCACATTCCTCAGTACAGTCAAGATCCAGCATAACCATGCCAATTTTAGGCTTCTATCACACTGTCTTCAGTTGATATCCTGATGTCAGGCATCCTTGGTGTCCCGAGATAGCATAGCACAGCACAAGAGCATCATGAGAACATCATGCTGCGCTGAGGGCACTAAGGCCATGTACAGAGCTCTTCACAAGCACTCTCTGCATGGTCTGTGCTGAGTGGAGCTAGCTCCTTCTTTGGATGCCCCAGAAAATAATGGCTGGAAGTAATTGATTAGGAAAAAAAATGATGTCATAAAAAGGCTTTCTGGGAGCCTCTAGTTAGCAGAGAGCAGCCACAGCTGCTTTAGGAGACAACTATTGATACACAAATAACTAATTAATAACAGTTAATGAAAGCCTTTTAACCACCGTCTAATTATTTAAAAAAAAGTAAATGTATTTTATTGCCAATATCATTCATTAATGAGGCCTCCACGCCTATCTAAACAGAAACACTGAACAACACGAAGATTAGTATAGTGGACCAGACGATCTACGGGCACTGATAATCTTGGCAGAGCAACAGTTTAGCAGTAGGTTCCATAAGCATGTCATAAAGTATTGTTTTGGGGTGGCGGGGCTTGTCTGCCAAGTTGGACGCATGCATCTTGCATGCATTAGCCCTGGAGTATACGCTCATAAACACAGCTTTTGCCGAAAAGTATACCCTCTTCGGTGAATCTTATTAAATTTGGGGTGCTCTTGAACCAATCTGGATGACATTAAAGTGTGTCTGATGCCCCCGGAGGTCCACGTTTCCGACTCACTGAGAGTAGGCTTGGTGGCCTGGTAAGTCCAGAGGAATGGAGAAGCAGTTGATCTCCATTCCTGACCTGCGCTAACGATAGGTGCCATGTTTCCCCCCCCCCCTCTCTGGACCGGTGGAGGTGATCCCGGTCTAGCGTAGAGGCTTCCCTACACAGCAGAGTACATGCAGCATACCTGCTGAACACACAACTGGTAGGGAGTTTAAGCATGCATGGGATAGGCATAAGGCTATCCTAGATATAAGATAAGGCCAGGGACTAATGAAAGTATTTAGAAAATTGGGCAGACTAGATGGGCCGAATGGTTCTTACCTGCCGTCACATTCTATGTGTCTATGTTTCTTTAAAGCATGTACTAAATGGTGCACGCCGTGTGCCACTCTGACTCCTTCAGAGACCTGCCGATCCAACTTCGTCAGCAGCTCACCTATTGCTACTATCTATATCTATATCTTTGCAGTACTTTCATCAGCCGTTCTGGGGGGTCTTACTTGCAGATAAGTTACCTGTTACCCTCTAGAGCTATTTACTTTCCATTTACCTCTACCACATTCAATCTGTTCACCTCATACTACAATCATCACCTTAATCTGCACTATGCTTCTCTTGTCTTTCATCTTTTTTTATAAAAAGTGCTGAGGAATATGTACACTCACCATCTTTGATAAGCTAATCCATTACTATCCAGTGTATATTGTGCAATTTTAGCATGCACAACAAAAAAATTAAAAAAAAGTATTGTTTCTTAACAACATTTAAAATTGAACTTTGGCATTCAATGCAGTGTATTGTTTGGCACATACTGAAAACTAACGCACATCACTCAGATATCATCCCCACTGCCTAAATGCACGATCCTGGCAGCATTGTACTTCGCCTTGGCAGAGACTACAACTATTGTGAGTGGAACAATATGCAGCAATGTCCTTGAGGAAAATCTGATTTCCTCTGCAAGACAACTGAGACTGTGATTTAAAGCAGCTTTGTCACCTTCTGGGATCTGTGAATGTTTAACAAAGACCCTTTAAGGAGACCACCATTCAGCCCAGTTTAAAGAAGTTATAACTTATCTAAAGATCTCCCCCCACTGGTGCAACCATCTTTTTCAGCTCCTAGCGATTCATCCACCAGGAAAAGTGTCACTCTTGTATTTTTGTGCAATTATGAGAGTACAACACTGAGGTTTATAG
The DNA here is from genome assembly GCF_036172605.1 of Pelobates fuscus. NCBI lineage: Eukaryota > Metazoa > Chordata > Amphibia > Anura > Pelobatidae > Pelobates > Pelobates fuscus. The sequence continues at coordinate 352,199,405 of NC_086318.1, read as the reverse complement.
CCAATCCTGCAAGACCACATCATTCTCCATTGCCAAACTCTTACAATGCACAAGAAGAAGCCTTTCAAAAAAAGTTGACAGTGGAAGCTCCACCTTTTGACAACTTAGGCTTTGCCCATAAGACAAACTAGTAGTTATGCCTGATATCTTTTGATTACGTTGGAGTTGAAGGGAAGTTCCAAGTAGTTAAGATGAGTATTTCATACAGTAGCTTTAAGGTTACCTTTTGTTATTACTTTGACTTAAGTATAAAAAATGCTGTATAGCTGTATACTTCAGCAGGTCTTTAAATACTAATAGACAAATAGTGAAATCTATGTGTTCAAACTGTAACACCTTCAGCAGCAGAGGGGTTACTCTGTAGGTGCGGATTATCAAAGTGAAGCATTGCACATACAGACACCAGTCACCATGATCACTTTAAATCACTGAAATGGTCATGGTGCTTGGAGTAGCTCTTTAATAAATATCAAAGATTCACAAAATATCACACCTAAAGATGGATTCTTTTATAGATAAAAGTGACTCAGGGAAGTTAAAACCAGTTGATTCATGCCTTCTATGGGGAAATTGGTATTCAATATCCATAGATCTGCTTACCTAGAGCGTACACTGATCAACCACAACATTAAAAGCCCCTGTCTAATATTGTGTAGGCCCCCTTGTTCAGCCAAAATAGCTCTGATGCCTCCAGGAATGGACTCCACAAAACCTCTGAATATATCCTGTGGTATCTGGCACCTAAACATTAGCAGCAGATCATCTAAGTCCTGCAAGTTGCGAGGTGGGGTCTCCATGGATCAGATTTGTTGTTTCAGCACATTTCACAGATGCTCAATCAGATTTAGATCTGGAGAATTTGGAGGCCATCAGGGAATACCATTGTCATGAAGGGGTGTACGTGGTGTGCAACAATCTCTAAATAGGTGGTATGTGTCAAAGTAACATGAATGCCAGGACCCAAGATTTCCCAGCAGAATATTGATCAGAGCATAACACTGCCTCCGCTGGTCTGCCTTCTTCCCATAGTGCATCTTACTGCCATCTCTTTCCCAGGTAAATGATGCACATTCACCAAGACATGATCCTGAAGCCGACTAACTGGCTGTCCTTCCTTTTACCACTTTTGGTAGGTACGTACCACTGAATACCAAGAACACCCCACAAGACTTGCCATCTCTATTTGGCCATTGCAAAGTCACTCATATCTTTTCGCTTGCCCATTTTTCCTGCTTTCAACACATGGAATTCAAGAACTGACTGTTCACTTGCTGCCTAATATATCCCATCCCTTGACAGGGGCCATTGTAACAATATAATCAATGTTGTTCACTTTACCTGTCAGTGGTTTTAATGTTGTGGCTGACCAGTGTATATAGATATGCTTACACACACACACACACACACATATATATATATATAAATATATAGCTCTGAAGGGAAAACGGGTAATAACATGGAACTATTTTATTAATGTGATAGACAATTTACTTTCCAGGAAGCTAGAAGAACTCAGTCACAAATTCTACAGATCAAATAAATGATGTGCTAAATTATATTTATTCATCTGGGTTTGTATACAAAACTACATGTATTTTAATACACACAGATTAAAGCTCCTTCCTGTAGCATGGGGTTTTTTTTTTACTTACCCTTTTAAAAAAATGTGTGTTGCTGGCAAACGTGTCATTAAGGGTGACCTTACTACATCCAGCTGATGCATAAAACACAATTGGCTGTGATACAAGATGTAGGGCATGAGCCAGCTCTGCGTGCAGTAAGCGCATTTCCTTTTGTTCTTTGATGCGACTGATGAAATACATTCTCTTGCTCCTAAAGTATACAGAACAATAGCTGGGTGATATGGAATTCACATCTATTTAACATCTATTTGTTTCACTAGGAATGTACAGTGCAGTTTACATGGCACATTTGACAAATGATTCTTGACGAAACATCACTGAGATAAACTGTGGGATTGTGTTTTCCAGTCATTGGACTTTTAATATATATTCTGTTTGCTTTCCATATTTTACTGTGTGAAAACTGCAAAAGAAAGAACATTTTGTCTCCGTTTTCTTTTTTTAGATCAAATCAGATGAAACGGTGTGCAGTAGGGTAAGGATTATTTCCCCCCAAATTCTGTAGTTCTTAAAAACTAAAACTAAATAAACTAAATACAAAGACCCACTGACATATGCTTAGGGTTATTCACAGGTGTGCACTCTAATGAATAACCCTGAAATTGAGAACAAAAGGTCTTAATTAAGTAGAACACCTAATTTTCCAAGGGTCCTTTTCTTTTTTTAGTTTATTCATAAAAGTAGAATTAACAAGGGAGTTTGGTATTTCATGCTAAAGCTGGAACAGTAGCTATGAAGGGTAAATGTTTGTAATTTTGCTATTTTTAAGAATTATTGGTATATTGAATAACAATGTTATCCCTATACCCTTTCTGAAACATTGATTGGTATAAAGAGCAACATTTAATCTATTCATTGTGCTAGCCAGATAGTAGCAAATGTTCTCATTTTTATTATGGAGGCCAATGGTACAGCCACTGACTATTACAGATTACCATCCTGCAGATAGAAAAGAGATATGTAACTGGTTTGATCTATACCGGGGTAGGCAACTTTTGGCCCTCAAGATGTTCTGGACTACATGATCCCTGATACTTTGCCAGCATTGTGACTGTATAAGCATTATGGGAGATGTAGTCCACAACAACTAAAGTACTGAAGCTTGCCTACCCCGATCTATACATTTATTGAAAATTCAGGACAATACATAGATTAGATCTATATCTACCTCAAGGTGAACTTGTTATCCCCATGATTTATGGATGACGTGTTCATTTTAAATACTCAATGACTAGAGTAAAATTTCCTTTAGTTCCTTAGAATATACCCAATTGGTCACATGAATGTGAGCTGATTGTGTTGTTCACAATCTCATCCTTTAAGCGTCATATGCCAGGTCCAAGAACAGCCCATTGGGGGAGATTGTGCACTAGGAATATATATTTCATATTAGTGATGCAGAGAAGCAGGTCCCCAAGCACTGGCGGAGGAGATTTAAAGTGGCAGACCTAAGCAAAAGAGATGGCTTTGAATGTTCAGAATCAATTAGCTTTTCTGCTTTATACAATTTTTTGCCTTCTATCCTACTGCATTCTTTCAACTATATTTCAGACACTGGGCAGCTCCTATGGTGATTTAACAGTGTACTGCAGAGTCTCAACATCTTTTTTTCATCATGTATGTGTTGTTATGCTCTTTAACCCCTTAAGGACCAAACTTCTGGATTAAAAGGGAATCATGACATGTCACACATGTCATGTGTCCTTAAGGGGTTAAAGCATAGTGTTTAACTCTTGAAAACCATTTATAATAAAGATTTTTTTATTTTTAGCTATCTTGCTGCTAGTGGCCAAAACAATTTTTGGCATTTTTTCCTCATTGAATGCACCTACATATTTAATTAACATATCGTCATCTGAAGTCTTGGTTTAATTGTAGACCTGTCCAAATTTTGACATTCATCCATTGTGCATCCTAGTGACACTATGTAATGAAAATGATACTATTTGTTTTATTGTACACAACTGTAACATCCAACAATAGTCCCACATATGGCAGGCTTCTTAATAATTGTCATCTGCTGCTGTGACTCGCTACTCAGGGAGTCTTTAAAAAGCCTCTGTATGCAGTATGTCAACATGTCAACCTTTACTAAGACACATTTTGGCATATGTGGCTTATACATATAATATAAGAGTCAGATCCTAAATTCACTCTCTACCAGAGAGGTCCTTTTGCGCCTACATTATCAGTCTGGGTAAATGTAGGTGCACCTTAAATGTGATGTATTTAATCTTTTGTAACAAAAACTGGGGATGGGAGCATTATACCTTTACCTACAGACCAGGCTCCAACATTGAAACCACCTGCCTAATATCATGTAGATCCCCCTAATGCTGCCAAAGGAGCTCTGATGCATCAAGGCATGGATTTAACAAGACCTCTAAACATGTCCTGTGTCACCAAGACATTAGCAGCAGATCCTTTAAATTCTGCAAGTTGAAAGGTGGGGCCTCCATGGATTGTGATAGTTGTTACAGTACATCCCAAAGATGCTTAATTGGATGGAGATCTGTGGTATTTGGTTTCCAAGGCAACACCATGAACTCTTTGTCAGAACGTTTTTTGCAGTGTGGCAGGGTGCATTATCCTGCTGAAAGAGGCCACTGTCATCAAGGAACACCATTGCCATGAATAGGTGTACATGATCTGCAACAATATCTAGGTAAGTGGTACATGTCAAAGTAGCATCCACATGAATTCCAGGACCCAAAGTTTAACAGCAGAACATTGCCCTGAATATAAAACTGCGTTTCCATAGTGCATCTTGCTGCCATCTCGTTCCCAGGTAAATGTCCCACACGCAGCTCCAACCATCCACCTGATCTAAAAAAAGCATGATTTATTCCATTGCTCCATGGTTTTGTTCTGATGCTCAGTATTGGAGGTGTTTTACTGTGGTGGACAGGGGTCAGTACGGGCACTCTGTCCGGTCTGCAACTTTGCAGCCCCATACATAGCAAACTGTGATGCACTGTGTGTTTTGACACCTATCATGCCCAGCATGTCAGCAATGTGAGCTACAGTAGCTCTTCTGCCCACATGCATTGATGATTTTGACACAGAAAAATGCTTTCCTATTGACACTTTGAATGTGCCGCGCACATTCAAAGTGTCAATAGGAAAGCATTTTTCTGTGTCAAAATCATCAATGCACATATTTGTACTTGGCAAAGTCTCACGAGTACAACAGTAACCCCCATGTACATGTTTTATGGTTTTAGAAACAAATTATAGCATGTTTAATTTTAAACAAATTTTAAACAAATATAGTTTGTTTAAAACAGTTTATGCCATTGGTCCGAATTGCCAAAGTAGACAATTTTTTTTTACTTAACCGAATTTCCGAATTGTACCAAATTTTTGCCCAGGCACATCCCTAATGTGAGGGATACTTAAAGAGAAAGTCTTAAATTACAGTTGAACAAATACATAGTACAAATTCTAGGTTTGGTTTTAGAACTGGGACAGCTATCTCAATCCTTAAGGGGTTAAAAAATAAATGAATTAATAAATAATTATTTGAGCTTTTCGGGGATGTTTTCATTTGCCAGCACTTGCTGACATAGCTCCTACTGTCCTATCTGTTCTTCTAAACAGGTGTTAGTGATATAATCAGAGTAGCAATAAACCTAACCATGTTTGCATGCAGAAAAGGTATTGCGTGGTAAATCTTCTCATTGCAAATAAGCATTACCGTGGGAATGTGTATGCGGGAATATGAAATGAGGTTAGTCGTGCATAAAGAGGCCTCTTGGGTTAATGCCTTTTAAATAATAAAAGTAAATCATACTCCTTACTTTTTTCTGTAATTACATGGATTCTAACCTTTGACATTTGTCACTGGGAAAATTACCAAACACTGGCTGCCTTGAGAATTTTGTAACAGGAGCGTATCACGAGATGTGCAAGCAAAGGCATCTAATTTTTAAAGTTACCTTAAATATTAGTTATGTTTCTAGCTCAAGTGGGACGGAGGGTGGAAGCATCAATTCAAGATTGCTAAGACAGAACTTTTCTTTTGTGATTGGACTTTAAACAAAGTTATATTTGATTTTGTTTCTGGAAATATGATGGAAAAATGTGCTAAACACTAAACCCAAATTGTAGCTGCCATTGAAAACCAGTGTGTTCGATTTTAACTAAAATAGCCAATCTATGACGTATAGCTGATTTGGAGAACTATTAAAATCATAAATGTAATTTTTTTTTTTTTCAATTCACTGCAAATACACTTCATGTGTAAACGAATAAGACCTAGCATGTGACATTTACTGCATAGTATGTCCTTGTGCTAAATGTAAAACTGTCTCCATAAATAAATAATCAGAGAAAAATATATATATAAGTTTTGCCCAAACAGTATGAACACAAGCCAAATAAGCAAGGATGGGCAAAAAAAATGTTCACAATACTAAATAGGAATGATTTCCCATAGATTGCCCATCAATGGGCACAAAAACATAAAAATGATAAAATCTGACAACATTGTTCAAGAGGGGCCACATAGCCACTTTGCAAATCTACTCCATGAAAACTTTATGATGAAGACTTATCAATTCAGCACTGTGGATGCCTACAAGCAGGCACAGACTGGACATTAGACAAACTGGGCAAATGCCCAGTGGGCCGCGATGGCCATGTGCAAAGGCCGACAGGGTTTTTCCTTTCATCTCCTCTGCCGAGCCAGGCATAGCCAGCCTTTCTATCAAAGTCGCTACACACACACCACGTCACCTATGCACACATATACTACAGCCCTTATGCACTTACCTGCTGCATTCCCTATACACACACTACAGCACCTATTCATACAAACTCTCTCGTCACTATAACCAGACACATTGCACCACAAACAAAACACACCTGAAACCGAAACACAAAAAGACCACTAGTCAATCAGCTAACTCTACACACATGCAATCCCACAAGCAGCTTCTAAACACATGTACAGTAATTTTTCCTGGCCCTTTAGTCTTCTGGAATCCCACTTATGGAGAAACCAGAGACTAGTCAAAAGCAAATGCAGTGCAAAGGTGTCATTAAATTCGCTTATGCTGTGCAGTGCCCTTTTCCCATGTGAGCAGGGCTCTGCACGTGAGCTGTCCAGGAACTACCCTCTGGTGGCCAGAGGGTAGTTCCTGGACAGCTCAGAGTCTGCCCCCACCCCTTGCAACTGTGTTTAGAAAAAAAAGACCAGGCTGAATTTATTTTGCAGGACATGGGGCATTTAGGGCTAATGTTAGGGTTCAAATTAGGATTAGGATTAGGGACTTGTTTATATTTAGAGATATTTCACATTAGGGGAATATCTATTAATTGTGATTTCTCACACTCTATTTTAACCCTTTCCCCAAGGGTTAGGGCTAGAATGGAGTGTGAGAGAGGTTAAAATCACTTACCTAACCCTAATTTGAACCCTAACATTAAACCTAAATGTCCCATGTCCTAAGCTTAGTGAATGCACTAACTATAATGAAAGTGTAAAACTAGTTTTACTTACCTTCCTTGCTGTGAAGAAGTAGCAAGAGTGCTAGCACGCATGTGCAGCACAGGATCCAGCTGATTCCCCTCACCGAAAGTGACGAGGGTAGGGGATTTTTACGAGGTAGGGGAATTTGATAGAACACCGGCCTGTCTACAAGGAAGCCCACATATGTCTTTGGAAAGAACACTAAGTAAAGTATGGTCAGCAAACCGTATGGTAGATGAAAGTAGAAACAGGCTTCCAGGCCTATATAAATGTGTCAATTAGCCTTCTTTTCGAGCATTGACAATGATGCAAGCCATGCCACTAGCACACCTCTTATAGGCCCATCCACCCATATCCTGGTTTCAATTCTCCCAATGTTTGCCTTTGGTAATACCTTTACATACCGATTGGCAATGGACCAAACGTAAGTTTCATTAAGAGTAACCAATGCTTTACATCTGTGTAGTGTGTTAAATGCAATAGGATTTCTTAAATAATATATATATAAAACTATATTATATGAAAAGACTGATGATGAAAAATACTTACTGCCGCCATCAAAATATATGCCTGAGGTTACGTTACATTACTTTTCAAATTGAAAGGTAATATGATGAGTTTACTCTATGTGTATCATGTATCATATTTATAGCAGTAGAAACATCCTTCCACATTTCTCATGAATTTTCACAACCTTCATGCACTTTTGCTTCGATTTAACAGCTGCTCATAACACGCTTCACCATAAAACTGTACATAAAGCAGACAGTGAGAAACAATTTGCTTCTAAAATGTATCCCACAATTAATAACGGGCATGAAACACTGATATTTAATGTTCCAACTATATCACTCCTTATTTGGCTTTCTGCAGTACTGTAATCTTTGTCTTTGTTTTTTCATTAAAGGGACACTGTAGGCACCCAGACCACTTCAGCTAATTGAAGTGGTCTGGGTGCTCTGACCCTTTTGCACTTAGTGCTGCAATGTAAAACATAGCAGTTCCAGAGAGACTGCAATGTTTACATTGCAGCTCTAAGTATGCCCTCTGTGGCTGTCTACCAGACAGCCACTAGAAGGGTTCCGGAATCCAAACGGACTTTTGGTCCGTTATCTGATGGACGTCCTCATGGACCTCCAACATCAGATCGAATAATGCGCACACAGTCATTGCCGCGCATACACATTAAGTCTCCCCCACCGGCTGACGTCAGCGGAAGGAGGAGCGTGGGGAGGAGCGTGGGCGGAGCCTGACCCAGCACAGAGGGACATAGGTGCTGGATTCAGTTAAGTGGCTGAAGGGGTTCAGCGCCGAGGGAGAGGGAAGAATTAAATGTGTAATTTTAACTGTAAAAACATGATAATCTGATAATATATTGGTGTTGAAAACCAATATCTAATAATTTTATAAGGCAGTGTAGAATAGTATGTATATGTAATGTAAAATCAAGGAAAGAGCAATATATTGAAAAATGGAGTAATGATTTTTAGATAATTTATGTATTTCTTTAAAGATACACTCACTTAAAGGGGCGCTCTCTGCAGCAGAACCACCACTGCTTAATGCACCTTTTTAGCTTCGCACGACATTAAAGCTGGCAAAAGGGAAACCAGTTAAATTTGGAGTATATGAGGTGTTTAGTTTTTAAGAGAAGGTAAACCTAGGATTAAGATAATATGTTTTGTTTAGGTCTAAGCTTTAAGAATTTAGGACTAAAGATAAGGTTTCTTAGGTTTTAGAAAGGGCTATACTTAGAGTTAAGGAAAATGGGGTCTTTTAGGGCATGTGGAGTTTGAAGGGTTGTTTGCAATGTAATCGCCCTCCTGTGTATACTTTAGTCCAGTCACACTTTGCTATGATTGATAGCAGAGCTGCATTAGCAGTTATGCAGTGTGCATCACTCTTTGCTGTCATCTCATAGAGTTAAATGTAAAAAAAAATGAGCAAAAGTGTGCTCACGCTGTGCCAAAATCATAAATAAATAATTAGTGCAGCATATAAGCAAACACTACTCTGGTTCAATCATCAGGAAGAAATATGAACTAAAAAAATAGAAATACACAATGCACAGCTTAGTTGATATGGGCCACTCATGAAACCCCAAATATTTATTATAGAGCACAATAATGACAGACAATTTGTGACTCCTGTCTCTTTTTCAATGTACAATGCCCTTGAAGGGCAATTTACATGGGCTAAGGTGGGTAGAGCCCATTTAGTCAGGGAGATAGCCCCCCACCAGCTTTAAACTTCACCAGCCACCACTGATGGCTAGGGCTGTATAAACAAATGTATCTAACTCTGGAGAACTAGCAGATAATAGAGCAGTGGGACTGCAGAGGCATAATCTATACACCAAAAACACTTTATTAAGCTAAAGTAGTTTTGGTGCTTGGACCGTTGGGTGTTAAAAGTGGTGGGAGCCCCATGCACGTAATTTCATGGACACCCAAATGATGCCAGATTTCCTCTCCCACCTTTATAGTTTACAAATTCAAGAGTGGTGAGATCTGGGTTCAACTGAGAAGCAGGACAACTATGGTCCAGCAGGCATAGCTTTTTTTTCACTCCTTACCATCACCTCCTCTTGCCATGGTTGCGTGAGAAAAAAATGTCAAGCACAAAATTCGCATTTTAATATTCTCCTTTACTTTAATATTATTCCTTTGCTTTCAAGAAGACATACATGCTTTGCAATCCATTGATAGACTGTGATTTACTTAACTGTCCCCAAGAGAAAAAAACATGAGGTTTACTGTTCTTTTATGGACGCATCAGTCCAGATACTAAATATAATCGTTTTTAACTAAGTATAGTACTGAGAGCATCATCCTTTTTCATTTTTAATGCCTAGATCCTGGTCAGACTAAATACATAAATCACGTCAAATTTTGTACAACATTTCCTTTAAGTCAGATATGAACCTGCAGTCACATGATGCCTAGAAAGGTTACTGACCAGATGAAAGAAAATTAATCTTTGTTCTTTTTGTGTGTCTAAAAAGAGCGAGAAACATGATTATGAGAAATAGGCTCCTTGATATTTTTATTTTATTCTTTTTACATTTGGTTAATGTTTTCTTCAGCTAGAATAGCATATTTAAAAGGACACTCTATTCATAGATGCTGTCCACTTTCTTGGTCAATGTAAAACATTGCCCTTTCCGAGAAACAGCAATGTTTACATTTGTCTGGGAATGTGGCAGTTATACTGATAACCACAAGAGGCACTTCCTCCTTAAGACCATAGAAAATCCAAGGTCTTCACTCACACAGTGTGATGATGCTCACAGTCAATACTTCTCATAGAAAAGCATTGTACCCTGTGAAAAGGATAACATTGGATTTTTACAGCGCGGCAGTTGCCATGCATGCACCCGAGGTCTCCAATGCATCTCTTGATTGGACATCAGTCACAGTGCTGGATTACAGGCAAGAAGGTAAAAAGGTAAATCGTTGGTAAATAAGGTGATAAGTTAAAAAATAATTTGGGCAGCTACATACATATGTAAGCAACTTAAAAAGAAAAGTTCCAAAATTAATCTAAAATAGAATGTGCGCTCCTAAGTAATATATAGAACCAATAACAGACAATGTCTCTCAAGAAACATTAGTTGTAAGGGATAAAATCAATAATTTACAGAATATCGTTGAATCTACGCTTCTCACACAATAGAAACTAAGTAACCAGTGTTAAAATTCACTCCATATACACTAGATGATACTGCAAACAATAATGACACTGTGATAAATTGATATAGTGCTCATGGCTTAGGATAGCTGCTACTGTAAAACATGAGATAGAAACTCCTAACAGAGCCCCTCACGTCAGGAAAAATGCAACAGTTCCCCAAAATGAAGCAGCGTGTTGCAACCTGGCGTGTGGGTGCACTGCATTGGTTTGTACCAAATATAGATACAAAAAATAAATACTGTTGCTGGGTAAGTGTATACACACAAATAATAAAAATAATATACTGATAAATAAAAAAGGAAATATAATAGGAAAAAAGACCACATAAACCAGCAACTTAATACAGAACCATCATGGTAAAACCTCTGTATACTATGTATTAAGTACCTTAACCTCGGTGTGGGCACCCACCTGAGGTGAAAAACCCCTGCCACAGCAAAAAATGGGTCATAGAAAAAACTGTAGATAACTTCCGATGGAAGGCTGACTGTGGTGACTGAGCGCTCAGCCGTGGAGAATCTCCGTACCACTGACAGAATCGCTGGAGGGTGGATAAGGGGCTTGTTAGCTGGATCCCGATTCAGTGAACACCGTGGTCGGTATCTTCAAAAAAGATGCGGTGTGCAATAACTCAGTCTCTCAGTGGATGGAGAGAAAACAAGAAACAGCTCATACGTTCGTGACGTGGTCTACGCATTTCATTCCTATCACGGAACTTTATCAAGTTTGATAAAAAAAATTAAGACTAAATATAGGTGGCCCTAAATCAAAAATTAAAGGATGTTAAAGAAGGAAAAGCAATTATTGGTTGGGATATGTTATAAACCAACTGATAAAGATATGCTGATATTGATGAGGAAGATCAGAGAACATCTGCTAGAACAAATTAGGAAAACCACTTATGGGTGACATATTCTTTATTGGAGATTTTAATTACCCGGACATAAATTGGGATAGAGGGACTAGTATTTCAGAAAAGAGAATCAGGTTCTTTAGCCTGTTAAATGACCCCTTCATGTCACAATTAGTACAAGCACCACCTAAAATGTGGCTTGTCTGGATCTGGTTATAACAAAGAATGTTGATCTTTTGACAAACCTTTAAGTAGGGGAGCATTTGGCAAATAGTGATTACAATATGATGTCCTTTGAAATAAACTCAAAAAAGCTGATTCACATGGGGTATACTAAATCAGATAATTTTTAAAAGAACAATTTCAATAAGATTAGGACAGCTTTGCAACTCATTGACTGGCATAAAATCTGGTAAAACAAACTGATAACAAAGATAAGTGGAATATCTTTAAACCATATTAGAAATGTACACTTCTCATCGAGTCATAAATATAAAAGAAATAAATTGAAACCAATGTGGCTAAGTGGCAAGGTAAACCAAGAAATTTAAAAATAAGAAAATGGCATTTAAAGCACTAAAGTCAGAGAAATCAGAGGCATCCCATATAAGATACAAGGAAGACAATAATGCATGCAAAAAAGCGATTAGATAGGCTAAACTAGAAAATAAGAACGTAAAAGCACAAAAAAGCTAAAAAAAAATAAATTAAAAAAGGCACACTGAAAACATTAGTAAATGAAGACAAAAAAAAAGGTAGAATTTTTAAAGTATATTTTAAGGAGGAACTTATGGCAAGAGATATGATATGATTACTTAAAAATATGCAGAAGAATTGTGATTCGATGAATCAAGACAGGGTGCTACAGCAACTGAAGAAAGTTAATGTAAACAAGGCCTCAGGACCTGTTGGCATTTAGCCACGAGTACTTAAGCTAAGTGTGGAAATAAGTGAACCTCTGTTTTCAATCTTTCAGGATTTGTTTCTTTCAGGAATTGTACCAGAGGATTGGAGGACGGAAGATGTGATTCCTATATTCAAAGAGGTTTAAAAGTCATTGCTTATAAATTATAGAACTATGACTGGGAAAGTATTTGGAGGGCTATTAAGAGATAACTCAGGAATTTTGTTGTGAAGAACATGTTATTAGCAAAAATCAGCATGGTTTTATGAAACATAGGTCATATCAAACTAACTTGATTGTTTTCTACAACGAGGTAAGCAGAAGGTGTGTTGCAGAGGATGTGAGGTAGAGATTGAACAAGATGGAAGTTCTTGTTTTTGGGTAGAACATGGGAATTGTTAAAGATAACAAACAAGGCAAAAAGGCAAAATGTGCAATGTCAATAAGCAGGTGCTAAAGTCAGTAAGGTATTGTCATGTATAATAATTTGGAATTTTATTAAAGACATGGACACTTCTAATTTGCTGCACTTCTTCTTTAATTCCCCCAGCAGCAAAGAAATAACAAATGAAAAACAATTTAAAAAAAACCCACGTATTAGCTTCATAATCACAATATCGGAATAGTAACACAAACAGCAAATCAGCGACATCCTTATACTATAGTAGGCGGTACATAGGTAAACACTTCCTCTTTCTTTGCTGCTCCCTCAGTTAAGTAGAACCTGTCTCATGGTTTCCTAACTATGGGATCTTTGTTATTGTGATTATTATGATTTGTAATTGTATTAACTGTGGTGATGTCAGGGTACCTGAAGTCTCTACCTCCGAGAGAGGTAGAGACTTAGACGTTCATCCGTCCGGACGCCATGTTTCCTCTGTTCCTCGCGGTCGACCCGGTCACACAAACGCCGGCCGCGAGGGAGTCTCTTCCTTTTGTAGCATGGTGCCCGGAGGCCGACGTCATCACGCCAATCCGGAACGACCTGTCACTCAGTCCGAGACAGACTAATCAGGTTTCGTCGGAGGCGTGTCTATCCTCTCTAGCCAGGGTATTTAAACATACTTCGCCCTGTTGCTCATTGCCCTGTCGTGGTTCTAGCCTGTCTAGTCACACAGTGCTCTGGTGTTTCTCAGTTATCCTTTTGGTTTCGACCCGGCTTGTTTCCTTACTCTGTTTACCTCCGTTATCCTTGACCCGGCTTGTTCCTCGCTTACCTGTCTTCTCGTTCCCTCGACCTCGGCTTGTCTCTGACCATTCTCTATACTCTCTGTACGTTAGCCCGGCCATTCTAAGGACCGGTATACGTACCCTGTACCTGTTTGTACTTTGCGTGTTGGATCCCTGTCCCGATCCTGACATTACGACAGGGCCAATGGATCCTGCAGGTACAAACAGTCAGGTTGGTTCCTCTGATTCCAGGTTTGACGCCATGGAACACAGAATGGACCAAATGGCCTTAGCACTACAGGCATTGTTGTCTCGTGCTAATAATCCTCCAGAGGAGACTCGTCCTACTCCTATTTCCTCTGTAGGTTCAGGCCTAGAGGTAGCTACTGTAGGTGCCTCTTCCCGTGTTACTCCACCTGTACGTTATGGTGGGTCACCTGAGAAGTGTCGTGGTTTTTTAAACCAGATCAGCATTCACTTTGAATTGCAACCTCGCTCCTATCCTACCGATAGGGCAAAGGTTGGGTTTATTATCACCTTACTCATTGAGAAAGCTCTGAGATGGGCTAACCCATTATGGGAGAACGATAACCCGTTGGTATACAATTATACTGCCTTTGTAGCTGCTTTTAGAAGAACTTTTGACCCCCCTGGTAGAAAGGTCAATGCAGCCAGATTACTGTTGCGCCTGAGACAGGAGAACCGAACATTAGTGGATTATGCACTAGAGTTCAGGTCTCTGGCGTCAGAAGTTAAGTGGAATGAACAGGCTTATATGGATGTATTCTTGAACGGGTTATCAGATGTTATCCTTGACGAAATTGCTACTAGGGAGCTACCAGAGAATTTAGAGGACTTAATTTCGTTCATTTCTCGTATTGATGAACGTATAAGAGAAAGACAGAACACTCGAGAGAGGAACCTAAGACCTGCCTTTAAATTAGCACCTGCATTTCTAAGTCCTGAGTCCAATACCTCACTAATTCCTGAACCTATGCAGATAGGCAATACTCATCTCTCAGAAGAGGAGAGACTGTACAGGAGAAGGGAGGGATTGTGTATGTATTGTGGAGTCAGAGGTCATTTACGCCTGAATTGTCCTGTTCGCTCGGGAAACGCCCGCACCTAAGTTTCTCTAGAGGACAGGCCTTGGGTGTTTCTATTTTGTCCTCTACGCATAATTACAAAAGTCACAGGCTTTTACTACCAGTTTCTTTAACATGGAAGAAGGAAGTACTTAAGACCGTGGCATTGATAGATTCCGGCGCTGCTGAGAATTTTATCGATCAAGCCTTTGCCACTAAGCACACTATTCCTTCCCAGTTAAGAGAGACCCCCTTGGCCGTTGAGGCCATTGATGGTAGACCACTACTCGAGCCTGTTATTACTCGTGAGACTATATCCATGAGCCTGTCTGTTGGTATCTTACACGAGGAGAGTATATCTCTTATGCTTATTTCGTCCCCTTCCGTTCCCATAGTCCTGGGGTATCCATGGTTAAAGAGACATAACCCTACTATCGATTGGGAGTTAGGGGAGATACTCTCGTGGGGTCAGGGTTGTCAGGAGAGGTGTTTACAGAAGGTATCCCCTTTGGCTGTAATTTACACACCTGACACTACTACCCAGCCTAAAGAGAGACAGATACCTCCTTTGTACATGGACTTAAAGGCAGTATTCGATAAAAAGAACGCTGATACTCTACCTCCACACAGGTCCTTTGATTGTAAAATTAACCTATTACCTGGTACCATGCCTCCTAGGGGCAATGTATACCCTCTATCCACTAAAGAGAATGCTGTTTTAGAGGAGTATATTCAGGAGAATTTAGACAAGGGATTTATCAGGAGATCCTCATCTCCTGCCGGGGCTGGGTTCTTTTTTGTTAAGAAGAAGGATGGGTCACTCAGACCTTGTATCGATTATCGAGGGTTGAATAAAATAACCATCAGGAATGCCTATCCTATCCCCTTGATTACAGAACTCTTTGATCGGTTAAAGGGCTCTAAGATTTTCACCAAGTTGGACCTCAGAGGGGCGTACAACTTGGTGAGAATTCAGCAAGGCCATGAGTGGAAGACAGCGTTTAATACCCGCTATGGTCATTATGAGTATACGGTCATGCCTTTTGGTCTCTGTAACGCACCTGCAGTTTTCCAAGATTTGATTAACGAAGTTCTTAGGGAATTTCAACATGATTGTGTTATTGTCTACCTGGATGACATACTCATACACTCTAAAGAGATTGAGACCCACCATCGACAAGTCAGACAGGTATTACACAAACTTTTACAACATGGTTTGTACTGTAAACTTGAGAAATGCAGTTTTGACCAGACCCAGATAGACTTTCTTGGATACGTGATTTCTGGGGAGGGCTTTAAGATGGATCCTGACAAACTCCAGTCTATTTTAGATTGGCCATTGCCTCAGGGACTCAAAGCTATTCAGAGATTTATTGGCTTCTCTAATTATTATAGACGCTTCATTAAGGGCTACTCGTCTATTATTGCGCCCATCACCAATATGACCAAACAAGGGGCGGATACTAAGACATGGTCTACTGATGCTCTGGCTGCTTTCAAGAGTCTCAAAGAACTTTTTGCTTCTGCTCCAATACTAGTCCATCCGGATACGACCTTACCGTTCCTGCTCGAGGTCGATGCCTCTGAGACAGGAGTAGGGGCGGTTCTGTCACAAAGATTGGGGGTAGATAAACCATTGTACCCATGTGGTTTTTTTTCTAAGAAACTTTCGGGCCCTGAGAGCAGATATGACATCGGCGACAGAGAACTCTTAGCAGTCATTAAAGCCTTAAAGGAATGGAGACATTTATTAGAGGGAACCTTACACCCTATTACTATCCTGACGGACCACAAGAACTTGTCCTACATTGGGGAGGCTAAGCGCCTGTCCTCTAGGCAGGCTCGTTGGTCCTTATTCCTGACTCACTTCAACTATGTGCTGACTTATAGGCCTGGTTCAAAAAATTCTAAAGCCGATGCCTTATCTCGCCAGTATGAACCTTCTACTGTACCTGAGCCGGTCCTTTCCTCTATAGTTCCGAAATGCAATATTGTTGCTAATACGAATCTCAGGATTCATTCTCCGTTACTGGCCGAGATCGTTAAGCTACAACATTTAGCACCTAGACAGACTCCTGTGGGTCGACATTTCGTTCCTCCTGCTCTTCAACTGGAACTGTTGCAGTGTTTCCATAACAGCAAGATGGCGGGACATCCTGGTATTCGCAAGACTTTTGCGTTGATCTCTAAGGATTTCTGGTGGCCTGCTTTACGTAGGGATACTAAAGATTTCATCGCTGCATGTGAGGTTTGTACTAAGACCAAACAACCTCATACGCTTCCTTGTGGATTCCTGCACCCCTTAGAAGTTCCAGAGAAGCCGTGGTCCTGCTTGGCCATGGACTTTATTGTCGATCTACCTATCTCTAAAAAACAGACTGTTATCCTCACCGTGGTTGACAGATTCACTAAGATGGCACACTTCATTCCTCTGCCTAAACTTCCATCTTCTCCCGAATTGGCCGAGATATTCGCTAGGGAGATTTTTCGCCTACATGGGATACCCTCTCAAATTGTGTCTGACAGAGGTTCCCAATTTATTTCCCGTTTTTGGAGGTCCTTCTGTTCGCAACTTGGTATCAAATTGAACTTTTCTTCTGCCTATCACCCTCAGTCTAATGGAGCTGCTGAACGTACCAACCAGAAAATTGAACAATATTTGCGATGTTTTGTTTCCGAACACCAGGATGATTGGGTCGGTTTGATTCCTTGGGCAGAGTTTGCACACAACAATCTCGTTTGCGATTCTACTCATTCAAGCCCCTTCTTCATGAATTATGGCTTTCACCCGTCTATTCTTCCTTCGGCTTCTCCTTCCCAGGGGGTGCCGTCGGTTGATGTTCATGTTGCTAATTTGAGGAAGTTGTGGGATCAAACTCGGCAAATCCTTACGCACAATTCTATGCTGGTTAAGAAACATGCTGATAAACGTAGAAGGGCGGCTCCGCTCTTTGTTCCGGGTGATAGGGTATGGTTGAGCACGAGGAACATCCGTTTAAAGGTGCCCTCCATGAAGTTCGCTCCCCGTTATATTGGACCTTACAGGGTGTTGTCTCGTATCAATCCAGTTGCGTATCGTCTGGCTCTCCCTGATACCTTACGCATCCCTAACTCGTTTCATGTGTCGTTGCTGAAACCTCTTATTTGTAACAGGTTCTCCTCCACAACAGCCCCTCCTTGTCCTGTTCAGGTGGAGGGTCAGGAGGAGTATGAGGTTAACTCTATTATTGATTCTCGTATCTCCCGGGGGAAAGTACAATATCTGGTCGATTGGAAGGGATACGGTCCTGAGGAGAGGAGTTGGGTACCTCAGGAGGATGTTCATGCTCCTCGTCTCCGCAGGGCGTATCACTCTCGCTTTCCATCTCGTCCCGGTTCTTTCCGCCCGGTGGGCGTATCTGAGGGGGGGGGTACTGTCAGGGTACCTGAAGTCTCTACCTCCGAGAGAGGTAGAGACTTAGACGTTCATCCGTCCGGACGCCATGTTTCCTCTGTTCCTCGCGGTCGACCCGGTCACACAAACGCCGGCCGCGAGGGAGTCTCTTCCTTTTGTAGCATGGTGCCCGGAGGCCGACGTCATCACGCCAATCCGGAACGACCTGTCACTCAGTCCGAGACAGACTAATCAGGTTTCGTCGGAGGCGTGTCTATCCTCTCTAGCCAGGGTATTTAAACATACTTCGCCCTGTTGCTCATTGCCCTGTCGTGGTTCTAGCCTGTCTAGTCACACAGTGCTCTGGTGTTTCTCAGTTATCCTTTTGGTTTCGACCCGGCTTGTTTCCTTACTCTGTTTACCTCCGTTATCCTTGACCCGGCTTGTTCCTCGCTTACCTGTCTTCTCGTTCCCTCGACCTCGGCTTGTCTCTGACCATTCTCTATACTCTCTGTACGTTAGCCCGGCCATTCTAAGGACCGGTATACGTACCCTGTACCTGTTTGTACTTTGCGTGTTGGATCCCTGTCCCGATCCTGACAGGTGACTGGTACCTTAAGTTCTGGTCCTTTATAGTACTGTTATTTTGACTGTATATTTGTGTATTTGCAGTATATCTTATGTAGACTCTTCTTCCCTACCCTCTATTGGGGTTTCATTCCTCTCCTTATTGTCCCTCTGGGACATTACAGTTATTTGGGAGGTTTTCCCTACCTCCACTGCACTACTCTGCTCTCCACTTCTATTTTCCCCTTACTTTCCTCTGCCTGTTCTCTGCTCCGTTTCTCTGGGTCCTTCCCGTTCAGCCGCACGTACGCGTTTAGTCAGGAACATGTCTGGCAGACATCTTGTGATTTGGCTGTTTGTCGCATTCGTGTTCATAAAAACCCAAATGAACTTAGCTGCATTTGCACCTTTCAGGCCACACGATTGCAGGCCACTGTTCTCACATTTTCGATGTTCGCGCTAGTTCCGTTCCCGAACGCACGCTCCAGCGCTTTTTAAGCCGAGCCATCTTTTTGGTTTCAAGTCCTCGCGGTGACCGTTTTTTCAGCATCTTTTTCCCCCCTGCCTTTTTTCTCTGGATTGCCTCCTCCTATTGGAGTTGGTGTCCAGGATTAGTTAGTGTTCAGACAGCTCCCTGTTTTTTCCTGCCCCCCTTTTACTATTTAGTGAACTTTGTGAGTACTTTTGTACATCAATATTATTTCTTGTGGGTTACTTAACCTTGGGTTTCAGCCATTGATTTCTGTGATTATACTATTGTTCTTTTACAATTCTAATATTTGTATTTCTAACCTAAATCAGTATGCAATCTTCTAAAGATTTGCCTGGACCCTCTGGGTCACAAACTGATCCCCAAGTTCCCTTGGGATTTCCCCCCCTATGATTTCTGGGGATTTCTGGGGATGAAGCTGATTTCCTGGCCTCTGAGGAAATTCTGGTGATCATGGAAACTACTGTGTCTAAGTCTATGTCCAAAGCCCTGGCATCTGCCATGTCCAATATGTCCTCATCTATATCCAATTATTTTAAACAAGTCTTGTTACAGGCCCAGCTGTCGGTCCCACTGGCCTCTCTGTGTCACGTCCTGCTCTGTTCTGTGGAGATGTCTGGCCTTGGCTTCTAGTATCCAGTACTCTTGTTACAATTCTTGCTTAGTTTTCCTTGGTTTTTTGGTTTTCTAGTCTGTCTGGTTTTCTTTACGCTGGGTTTCTGGGTTCATTCCTATAATCCACCCCTGGATTTCCCAGTCTCTTGGATTCATTTAAATGTTTGTATTATGGTGACACACCCGTTTGTTTTCAGTCATTCATTATGTGTCAGAGTTCCTGCAGGCAGCTGCTCAAAGCTTCTGCCCTTTATTGCAGGTAAGTGCTATATATGTGTTCTGAATCTGTGGTTGTTTTAGCATACGTTAGGCAGTGTAGGACCTGCCAGATATGGGGTACATTGGCGTTGTTGTCAGGCTTATGCAATGTATGATCATATAGTGTGACTAAATGCCCATGATTTTCATATGTAGTACTTAGTTATATCTCCTTGTTTTGCCTATGTTATCCTGTCTTGTTTTAGTTTGTATACTCAGTCCTGTTCAGTCATGCCCAAGTTATGTTCATGTTTTCCTCATGTCTTGTGTATATGTTCTGGGTTTAGCTTACTATCCTTCTCTGGTTCTGGGTTCTATTAGTTCTGACTTGTTTTCATGTTTAGTCTTGCCTTGTTTCTAGTACTGGATACAATCTTGCTGCAGAGCCTCCCTATTAAGCTCCTGGGAGGTCTGCTTAATTTCCAAGCTCCTAGTTCCTGGTATCCGCTGAAGTTGATTCAGGGTCTTGGTATGTGGCTGCACAAACGCTGGTGCTCAACACCAGGGGGCGTGCGGTTACCCTGCACCAGACCCTGCTAATCCACCTCCACTCTGAACATCAGGCATACTGGGTCCCGGTCCTGCACCGCCGCCTGGACAGTGTCTGGGTCCCGGGCACCGGACCGCCACCCTGACACTCTGCCAGCTGCAAAACCTCCTACCTTTCAACCCCCACGCTCTGGCTGCAAGGCCTTTGCTAAAACTAAGCACTTCCCCAAACCTATGATGATGGACAGTTTAAAGCCTGTCATGGATGGCGCCCGGTTCCGCAAGCTTCTTGATAAGGTGACCCGTAACAAATTGCGTCTGGAATGCCCACGTCCCACTGTACCGGACGATGTCTGTAAGACACCCTAAGTTGACCCAAACATTGTTCAATTCTTGGGCAAGACTGGGTAGAAGCCAAAGAATGATTTAGATTTTTCCCTGCACATTTGCCAGGTCAAAATTTTAGATATTTTGGGTCCAGCGACCAAGATTTTCGAAGCTGTAGAAGAATCTTTGCCTCAAGACGATATACTAGTTCGTCTCACCAATAGAGGTTAGACCCAGAGGTTGAGTTGCTTAATTGGCAATGCAAATACTGCGCGTGCCACAGAGCGTCGTAAATCAATCCTCTTAAAACTTTTACCAAAACTAGTTAATTTGGCAATTACAGAGCCAGGAGGTCAGGCGAAAGGTTTCCTGTTTGATCAGTCTTTGGTGAAAGACCTGGGATCCTATGTCGAAACATTCACGGCCTTAGACAAGGCAAAAACAAATGAGGAGGGTGTTCCAACCTAAGGTTTTTGCTGGGGCCAGCAGAACAAGGGGCCGTCTGTCTGGAAGAGTTAGTAGAGGTTCCTGAACAGAGGTTCCTTTTATGAACAGAGGTCACACCAACCTTTTTCCCTCAACGAGGCAGACCCTGGGTGTCAAGAGGCACAGGAGGTGCTCCTTTGGGACGACGTCCTTATGGTAAGTTACTACAATCACCTTTAATTAGCAGAGTGTAATGTTTTCTTGTTTTTCAAATGTCTTTTTTTTGGTATGTATACAATTATTTTTACAGATGGCTAACAGATTGTAGTACTTAGGAGCAGGTGTGCTTTTGTGTGTAGAGTTAGTGTTTGTATGTAATGTTTGCATTTGCATGTAGGGGTGTGATTTGGATGTAGTGTTGGCTTTTAAATGCATATGTGTAGTATTGGCGTTTGAGTGAAGGGTGTGTTTGTATATAATTTTGGAATATAAATTCAGGGGTGTTTTTGTATGTAATGTTTGTGTTTGTAGGGGTGTGTTTGCATGTTGTGTTGGTGTTTGATTGCTGGGATGTATGCACACACACTGCCACATACATACTTGCACAGATATACATACACATTAACACAAAGATACACACTGACACAAGAACACATCTTGGCACACAGATACACACACTGACGCAGATACACACATATACACAGACATATACACACACTCAGATACACAGTGACACCTCAAAGGGACACTCCAGGCACCCAGACCACTTCTGCCCATTGGAGTAGTCTAAGTGCCAACTCCCACTACCCTTAACCCTGCAACTGTAATTATTGTAGTTTTCATAAACTGCAATAATTACCTTGCAGGGTTAAGTACTCCCTTAGTGGCTGCCTACTAGACAGCCACTAGAGGGCACTTCCGGATGATAGCCCAGATTATCTGTGCTATAGCGTCGCTGGACGTCTTCACACTGTGTGAGGACCTCCAGCGTCGCTAAAATCCCCATAGGAAACCATTGAAAAGCATTTTCAATGCTTTCCTATGGAGAGGTCTAATGCGCATGCGTGGCATTGCCGCACATGCGCATTAGGTCTCCCCAGCCGGCGGACGGGATCAGTCTCCCCCGCCGGCTGACGTAATGAAGGGGAGGAGCGGCGGCGGAGGAAGAAGCAGCGACATGGGACATTTCGCTGCCTCTGGTAAGTGACTGAAGGCAGCCTTCAGCAACCGGGGATGGGAGGTGGGAGGGAGAGGGGACCTGCTGTGCCAGGAAAACTGATTATTTTCCTGGCACTGGAGAGTCCCTTTAACACACAGATACACACACACACACACACACACACACAGAAAGATACACACAGTGACACTCAGATACACACACTGACACACAGATACACACTGGCACACACACACAGGCACACACTGGCACATACACACATACTAGCATATACACACACTCAGATACACACACTGACACTCAGATACACACAGTGATCCACAGATACACACAGTGACACACACACACACTGACAAACACATGCACAGTGGCAAATACACACATACACTGAAAGATACACACACTGACACTCACATACACACACACTGGCGCATACACTCAGATACACACTGACACAGGTACACACAGTGACACATACACACAGATACACAGTGACAAAAACCCTGACACACAGATACACACACTCAGATACTCAGCTTTTTACATTAATACACACACTCAGATACACACTGATTGCACACAGATACACACACTGCCAGATACACACACATGTAATTTTTTATATTTGCAGTCAACCTCCTGTAAGCATACCTGTTGTCTGCAGGAGGGTGACTTGCTGGCTGAGGCTGGTGCGTGTGTGGGGCATTTTCTATATGAAGCTGGTAGGAAATGATCGTCTGTCACTTCCTTTCATCATCCCATACTATGGGGACCCGGTCACACAATTAATCGGTTGCGGCGCTGACAGAGTCCCTCCCTCTGCAGCAATGCCCATCGGGTGGCCCTTAGGGCCGCCGAATGGGCAAATCGCCGCGGAACCCCAATTTTGTTCTCACGGAACACCAATTAGGAAACTGATCTAGACAATATCCTTCTATTATCCCAGTCGGTCCCTCTACTTCATACTCATCTCGGTTGGACCACAACCTTACTGCAGAATTTGGGCTTCATTATAAACTGGGAAAAGCCCATACTCATTCCCACTCAACAGAGTTTCTAGGTCTTATTGTGGACTCATCTCTGAAGACTCAGATGTCGAGACTGAAGAACATGAAAAAAGAGATACGACACATTCTTCCCACTGCACAATTTTCCTTTAAGCACCTGGCCCGTGTGATCGGGCTCCTGGCTGCCTCCATACAAGTCATTTTTCAGGGCCCTCTTCACTACAGAGCCCTACAACATCTACAAGCATCGTACTTCGGGGGCGGCGCTTCATACGAGGATATCATGATACTAGATGCGGAGGCGATGGAAGAAATCCATTGGTGGCTCCTACACATGGAGGAGTAGAATGGCAGGGCCATTTTCATCTCGAATCCAGACGTTGTCATAGAATGCGACGCAAGTTCTTACGGCTGGGGTGAATGCTTTGGAGATGTCTCCACAGGCGGAAGATGGTCGGAACTGGAGTCCTAGCAGGATCCTTTGCGGTTCGCAGCCTGTCTCCAGCTCTATCCTAGTGTTCTATCATATTGAAGATGGACAACATCCTGGCTTTCCTTATATCAATCATCTAGGAAGCACAAAGTCCAATGTTCTGGCAAATTTGGCCCAAGATTTTTGGCAATTTTTTGTTCAGCACAATATCACCGTCAGTGCAGAATACATCCCAGGACTATCCAACATTACGTAAGATTGGTATTCCCTCCATCTTCGAGATTCCAGCGACTGGCAACTAGATCCCCAAATTTTTCACTGCATTTGGGATGTTTGAGGTCCTTTGCAAATAGACTTGTTCGCGTCTCGGTTGAATGCCCAGCTTCAGAATTTTTTCAGTTGTAGTCCGGATCCTGCTGCATTGGCTACGAATGCATTTTCCCAGGATTAATGAGGTGAGTATTATCCCACCCACATGCCCTTAGGCGGCTATGTTGTATGTCAAGGTAAGTTACTCACCTTTAAGTCTAGTACAGTTTAATCTAGAGTACAGTTAGATGGTTCTCATTGTATTAGAAATTTCCAGAGTCATTGTCATTGATAAGCCAGACAATTGTGTTTCTATTATATTGACGTTCCATAATTACATGGTATTACCATATTTTTCTTGTTTCTTTTAGACTGACCTTGCTTGCAAGACCCTTCTGGATCCTATTCTCTGTTCCGGCCCTGTTGGTCTCT
The DNA here is from genome assembly GCF_036172605.1 of Pelobates fuscus. Classification (NCBI taxonomy): domain Eukaryota; kingdom Metazoa; phylum Chordata; class Amphibia; order Anura; family Pelobatidae; genus Pelobates; species Pelobates fuscus. The sequence goes on along the minus strand of NC_086318.1, from coordinate 352,174,681 downwards.
TGCTTTTTTGGTTGTTTTCCGGCTTCTAGTGTTACATTCTCCTTTTGCTTCACATGAAAGGGGAAGTGTTTACCTATGTACTGCCTGCTATAGGATAAGGATGTCGCTGATTGGCTGTTCGTGTTACTAGGCGGATATTGTGATTATGATGTTTATGCCTGTTTTTTCTATTGATTTTCTTTTGTTATTTCTTGCTGCTGAGGGAATTAAAGAAAAAGTGCAGCATAAAACTGGTCTCTGTGTCATTAATAAAATCATGACTTTACATCATGTTAATAGTAAAATCTGGGAATTGATTCTAGGAACAAAAATATAATTTTGCCTCCTAATAAATAAACGGTAAGACCACACCTTGAATATGTTGTGAAATTTTAAGCACCTATTCTACAGAAGGATATAATGGCACTAGAAAAAGTGCAGAGGCAGGCTACAAAAATATTAAAAGGAATGGAACATTTTAGTAATGAAGAAAGGTTAACAAACTTAAATCTGCTTAGTTTAGAAAAAGGGAGTTTCAGAGGGGATATGATAGATTTTTACAAATCTATTCATAAATAGGACTATACATAGGACACAAGGTCATGCATTTAGACTGAAAGAAGGGAGATTTAGTCTAAGGCAAATGAAAGGGTTTTTTTTTACAGTGAGAACAAAAGGATGTGGAATTCTCTGCCTGAAGAGTTGGTTTTATCAGACTCTATACAGATGTATAGACAGCAAATGAATGAATACTTGAAAAAAATTATATTCACTGATATAATGTTTTGATATGTGGGGTAACAGCTTCTTTATCCAAGGAGAGATCCAAGGATTTTTTTTTCCTAGTTTGTTTATGAACTGGAAAGCGCTTCAAACTGGGATTTTTGGCTTTGTTTGGATCATCAACAAAACAGATGTAAGAAAGGCTGAACTTGATGGAGGCATGTCTCTTTTTTTTCAAGTTGTGTAATTATGTAAAAAAAAAAAAATATATATATATATATATATATATATATATATATATTAGGCAGTGTTTTCAACGTTTTAGTATTATATTTTTAACCCCTTAAGGATACAACTTCTGGTATAAAAGGGATTCATGACGGAATATTCCAGTCATGTGTCCTTAAGGGGTTAAAGTGACCACATTCACTAGTTCTTCACATGTCAGCGTAATAATAACGTAACGTATTTAATCCCTGCTACAGAGCTTTCACACTAGAAAATCTGAGACTCATCATTCTGACATAAACAAATAAAATCAGGTGGCAAATAAACTAAACGATGATGTTGATAAATATCCTTAAAGGGACACTATAGTCACCAGAACATCTACAGCTTAATGTAGTTGTTCTGGTGAGTATAGTCGGGCCCAGCAGGTTTTATGATGTAAACACTGCTTTTTCTTGCAGTCGGGGTGCAAGGTTTTTGACTATTTTATTTATATATTTTTGTCACACCTACGGTATGTGAGGGAAAAAAAATGCATTTTTGCTTTTATACTAACATTTCAGCATGGGTGAATATTGCAAGTAAAAGGACACTGTAAACTGTCTAACACTTTTAATTTCCTAAATATTTCTTACGAAGTATTAAAAATAAAGAATTTTGAATTTACATATTTTAATTTACATATTTTTTTTCAGTTTGTCTGTCTGTAAAGCAATCTGGACACAAGACTGCTGTGTTATGATATCCTTATATGTTAGCTATATACTTTTTGCTTCAAATAAATGTTAAACTAATATTTTTCCAATTAAAAAAATGCTAGGTAGTAAAGGGGTTAAAGGACAGAAAATACTTTTTTCTAATGCCATTATAAATTATAAGATCACTATATTGGGTGTGAATAAAGTAATAATTTCACAGCCTAGCTATTTTTTACACAACTTGTGTAACTTGAGTGAAAAATACTTTAAAATAGATTTATTAGCCCTGATTGTGGATATGCAGAATCCAGAAATGCTACACAAAAATATATACATATATTTGTAGAAATTAAAAATATTAGGTTATTTAAGAATATTATTTTGTAACCATTAATGTAACCATTTTATCACCAACTTCTTCCAAAATTGCAGTTTTTTTTCACTTTGCCATTCTATAGCCAATTTCTGCTAAATGTATCAGTAAATATTTTTAATACAAATCCCTTATATCATGTATTATAATGGTGAATATCAAAGATCTATTATTATTATTATTATTATTATTGCCATTTATATAGCGCCAACAGATTCCGTAGCGCTTTACAATATTACCTATGTGTCCTACTTCTCCAAAAAACAACAATTTATGGATTTTTGCTATTCCCAAGTACAGCATTGCGCCACATGTACATTGAATTTCAAAATTAATATATTAATATATTCAGTATGGAAAGTGAGAGGAGTAAATTTACTCAACTTAAGGAAAAATTGGTTTCAACCAAAAATTGATGAGAAAGCTAATCATTGAGATCCCAACAGGGCAATATTATTGGGGCCTGGACCTTAATGAAACCTAATGCAGACTAATATATTTAAATCACCAAAGGGGCTATAGAGCTCCAGTTGCTGTATTCTGCACTAGCTGAAGCTTCTTAATGGGGTCATGGAACATTTCTGCATAAAGGACATTCCCATAGCTTGAGAAAAAGTCATGGGCCTAGGATTCTAGGTCCGGGGTTGCTAAAAACAGGTGCAACGCTTTGGGTTCTAAATAAATAAAGACCTGATTTGACAGCGGCTGCAGAGTGCCCACATAGGTAATGAAGAATATGACCAAATATGATATGTCCATCAGAAATGATAAGACATCAACACATTAATTAATTGCTTAGGATCTGTCAAAAAAAAGAATTAAAAAAAAAAAAACACAGGAAAATGCAATTTAACCAAATTACAAGCTAAATTGTAAGCTCTGCAAAACTCTAAAGTCTTTTCCCAACTGTCTGTGTTTAACAGTAACTGTTAGATCTGTATTTCCCTCTTCCTTCTACAATGTTTTATATATCATTGATATATAAAATTGTTAACTAAATGTTTAAATAAAAGATGATTAAGAGTTGCAGCTAGTCACACATAGTTTTTCTATTATTTTCAATATTTTACATTTTCTGCCTACCCATCTTACAGTTCTGTGACACTTGCAGATGCTTTGAAATAAATTATTAGTAATAACAGCAATCTGTTTGATATGCCCATACCATTTACATTTAATTTGGAAACAAAAGTATGTAAGATGTCATATTGTATAATCATTGAATCCTGCTCTGTCTTTCATGAGTGTTTACTGAAAAAGTCTTAGCGTATCAAAGGAATTCAGCATTTTTTTTTTAAACCATCTCAGCATTCTTGGGGTTAATCCTTCTCATAATTGCTTGGTACGACATTGTAACAACCTCTAGAACTGCTGAATACATCAATACACAATCTCCTTGCTTCCGTATGTGGTTGTGTTTGAGAAAAGGGAAAGCTTTGGGGGGCTCTAACAAAGCGATTTTATTTCTATTTCTGTTTTTAAGTTTCCTAAAAGTTGAAAGAAAAAATTGCTTAAACAGCAATGCATATAACTAATGCAAGACAATATACCAATTTCATGCATTTATAATTTAAAAATAGATTGTTTTATTATACTGTAGATTTAATTGTGTGACCATCTCCAGGGCAACATACATTAATTTATTTATTCTTCATTGAAAACCATTTCATATTTTATATTTTTTATGCTTTATGTTAAAAAAAGCTGCTATAATTAAAATGCTAAAATAAATAAAACAAGTTTATTTTTCTCTATTCCAGTATTCATTCTGTTTCCGATGGGTTCTAACTGTAGATTTTACTTTAAAGCATGCATTGTTCCACATACCCCATTAAAGGAACACTGTAGGGTCAGGAACACAAACATGTATTCCTGACCCTTTAATGTTAAAACCACCATTTAGGTGGCTTGCCCCGCCCCCACCTCCCCCTCGTAAGATAATAAAACATACTTATTTCCAAAGAAGCGAGGGTCCGCTGGCGCTAGACCTGCCCCCGCCACCCTGATCCGCCTCCTTGCTGACATCTTCAGAATTTATGAATTTTAGCCAATCCAGTGCCTTTTCCTAGAGAAATTGGCGAGGAGGCGGAGTGGGCGGGGCCAAAAGCCAAATTGGCCAGTCAGCTCCTCCTCATAGAGATGTATTGAATCCATGCATCTCTATGAGGAGAGTTTAGCATCTCCATGCACTGTGCAGCACTGCCCCAGGAAGCACCTTCAGTGGCCATCTGAGGAGTGGTAACTGGAGGTGTCCCTAGTGGTCAAGGTAAACACTACTGAAAATGCCTGAAGGGAAAGATTCTACTCGGCAGAACAACTGCATCAAGCTGTAGCTGTAGTGTTTAACTTTGAATTAGTGTTAAAGATACATTTGTGGGATAAAAGCCGGAATCAAAAATCAAAATCACATGAAGAGACACAATTATATTTGAATCAACCAGGTGCAAACTATACAAACACTTCCTCAAGTGTTAAAATATCTGGATATATATAAAATATAGAATGCACACTATAACCACTTCAATACTTAAGTACAATATACCTTTATTAATTAACCAGTTTATGCTATGAAATTAGATTGTTGAAACCATTGTACTACAAAAAAAATTAAAAAACATTATTTATTATGCCATACCTATGTTTCTAAATGTTATTACTATGCCTGCTGCTGCTATTGTGGCATTGTGGGCATTTATGTTCTTCCTGGTGTTATTTGGGTATAGATAGTATTTTCCCATTGATTGTCTTGGCACCTCTTACTAATATATGCAAATCATCTCGGCTATTAACTAATTATAGCACTAAATATCACAAGTATTCCAGAGGTCACTGGGACGTAGACAGCAGCATATGAATATTAAATAGCAAGCAACAATATTCCAAGAGATTACTAGGGAGTAGAAAGAAGACAATGAGTATTAAATGTCAGCAATATTCCATGGGATTACTAGGAAGTAGACAGCAGCCAATGAATATTAAATATCAACAGTATTCCATGGGATTGTTAGGAAGTAGACAGCAGCCAATGAATATTAAATATTAACAGTATTCCATGGGATTGTTAGGAAGTAGACAGCAGCCAATGAATATTAAATATCAACAGTATTCCATGGGATTGTTAGGAAGTAGACAGCAGAAAATGAATATTAAATAACAACAGTACTACATGAGATTAGTAGAAAGTAGACAGCAGCCAATGAATATTAAATATCAACAGTATTCCAAGAGATCACTAGGTAGTAGACAGCAGCCAATGAATATTAAATATCAACAGTATTCCATGAGATTGTTAGGAAGTAGACAGCAGCCAATGAATATTAAATATCAACAGTATTCCATGGGATTGTTAGGAAGTAGACAGCAGCCAATGAATATTAAATATCAACAGTATTCCATGGGATTGTTAGGAAGTAGACAGCAGAAAATGAGTATTAAATAACAACAGTACTACATGGGATTAGTAGAAAGTAGACAGCAGCCAATGAATATTAAATATCAACAGTATTCCAAGAGATCACTATGAAGAAGAAAGCAGCCAATAAGTATTAAATATCAATGGTATTCCAAGAGATTACTAGGTAGTAGACAGCAGCCAATGAGTATTAAATATCAACTAAATTCCAAGAAAGTATTGTGAAGTAAACAGCAAAGAATGTTAAATATCACCAGTGCTCCATGATGTTACAAGGAACTATAGAGCATCCAGTAAGCATTACATTACCAACATTCCAAGTGATTACTAGGAAGCAGAAAGGAGCCAATGAATGTTACATACTTCAAGTATTTCAAGAGATTTCTGGTAAGTAAGCAGCATCCAGTGAGTGTTAAAGGGACACTATTGGCATGCAGACCACTTCATCTCACTAAAGTCTGGGTGTAGAATCCTAGTCTCTTTAACCCCTTAAGGACACAACTTCTGGAATAAAAGGGAATCATGATGGATATTTCCATCATGTGTCCTTAAGGGGTTAATTCTGCAATTGAAAATATAGCAGTTTTAGAGAAACTACAGAGTTTATATTGCAGGGTTAAGACAGCCTCTAGTGGCGGTCTCCCAGAAAGCCACTAGTTTCATGGAAAACCACAAGTTTGACTCAGTGAAATGACGCTGTACATCCACATACTGTGCATGAGGACATCCAGCGTCTTACAAAACCCTATAGGAAAGCAGTGCTTTAATGCATGTGGGATGGCTTAATGCATGTGTGAAGCTCGGCACTCATCTGCATTAGGTTCCTAGATTGTGATGAGGTCAGAGAAGGCGGAGAGTGATCAGGTAAGTGTTTAAAGGATTTTTGAATGCTTTCATGACTGGGTGGGACCAGGAAAGGGCAGCAGTAACAAGGGAACACTGTAGTGTTAGGATTACAGTTTTGTATTCCTAGCACTTTAGTGTGCCTTTTTTGTTTTTTTTAAATATCTTTTTTTTTTTGTAATGGAAAATAACAAGCATGTAACAATGAGACTCGCAGGTCTCTGTGGTAGTAGCATAACAATACGATAACCATAATCAGTACTGACCACATGCCTATCAAGGCCAGAGCCTGTGTATGTACTGTGTCCACCTTTCCCCTAGAAGTATGGTCTCTACTCGTGATATGTGTGGTCTGGTTCATGCCCTCTACCTCCACTCTCCTGCTTTCTCGGTAGGGGGCGCTTATAGGGTTAAGGAATGAGGGAGCTAACGGCATCCGTCGTGTAGAATCTATCATTGGATTGATCTGGGATGGATTGAGGTCAGGGAGGAGAGAGAAGGGAGTGTGGGAATGGGATGGAGGGGAAGGGAAAGGAGTGGGGAGTGAGGGGATGGAGGGGAAGGGAAAGGAGTGGGGGAAATAAAAGCAAATTAAAAAAAGGGGGGGAGAAAGATGGGGAGATGCTGTGCCCTGTGTCCCGTCTCTTGTGTGCCAAGGCTCCCCTCCTCCCAGGGGAGCAAACCCTTTATTTGGTGCTTATCTCTATATTTCATCTGGTTCCTCGATTTGTTGGTTGTTAAATTCGGGGTAAGTGCCATGATTAGCCATGGTGTTAAGATGTCCCTATAAGCCTCCGTCCTGTCCTGTCATGTGCGGTGAACCATAAGTCCTCTAAAGCCCTTAATGCCACCAATGTCACTTTGGTTCACAAGGATGGAGGAACTATGTCCCTTTTCCAATGCAGGGGTATGAGATGTTTGGTTTAGGCGGAAAGTTTGAATTCACCGGACTAAACCAATCAACTCTATGGAACTAATTACGAGGATGCACAGAGTGTCAAGCCTCAGACTTTAGATGATGATGATTTCTCGGGCTCTGTACATCCAATAGCCCCGTTTTTGCAGGGATCCTAGACGGGACCCGGGGCTATCCAGGTGATGTGTGTTTTATGTGTGTACCCCATTCCCTTCCCGGGGCGCAGAGCCCCTAAGTGTTCCCCCATTTATGTAATGTGTTTTACTGTTTGTAATAGGTTTTAATGTATTCAACTGTGTCCTGTTGGTATCTCCCAGAGCGGGAGATGGTCATCTGTAACTCATTCCCCTTCTCCTGCCCGGGACAAAGGAAATTGTACTGAGGAAAACCCTTGGGGAGTCCATGTTTTAAAAGCTGTGTGTACCACATAAAGGATTCGCAGTATTGTAACCTCCAGAGTTGTGTTTTGTCCAGTTACTGAGGGGTTAATGGATACCTGCTTGTTGTAAGGGTTCCTGAATGGCTGAAGGAAGGCTTTAGCAAGGGTTACCGGTCGGGTTACCACAGATTTTATATATTTTTTTTTTTTGTCAAGAATGAACTAAACTCTGTTACATTTTTTGTTCAATATATTAGAGTATTTCCATGCATTGCACATACCACAGTGGAAAAAATGTTTTGTTTTTGTGACCAGTTGGATAAAATATTATTAGGGACTTCCTTATCTAAAATCTTTTAGTTAAAAAAAAATCATTTGTTTTGCCCCCCTAAAAACAAATTTAGTTTTTTCACCAAGAAACTTTTATTTCATCTTCCTGTTTCAAGATTTACCAATTCTCTTTTATGAGTTTTTTTTCATAATACCCGCATTACTTGAATAGTTAAAAATAAATGGAATTTGATCTTTTATTTTTTCAGTATTACTTTTCTTGTATTCTAAAAGGGGGGATCTATCCAAAAGTGCAATTTCTTTGATATGTTGCTCAAGGATTTCACTGTCCCACCCCTTTTGTATAAATTGCTCTTTTAACCCCTTAAGGACACATGACGTGTCAGACACGTCATGTGTCCTTAAGGGGTTAAAGTGCATGATTGTGTAAAGAAATCCTGTTGGTTTGAGCAGTTCCTCCGCATTCTTAAGAACTGCACCTTAGGAATATTAGAAAGCTAGGGCTGATAATGGCAGCTTTTTATTTCAATGTAGCTGTTTACATCTACTTGTTTAAAAAAAAAGGCCCGTTCAGGAGATGAATGCCTCCCTGGTAGGGGAGCATTCGTAAATTATTTACTTTGCGGTTTCAGAATGTTCTAATAAGCGTTCTAAATGGGAAATCATTGTGGTCCCCGTTCGGGAGACGAATGGGTTCCGTTCGTATGAGCTCTACTAAACAGGGAACAGGCAAAATACATGAAATACATACAGATACATGAAAAAACACAGAGGGAACACACAATACAATGGGAAAAAACACAGAGGGAACACACAAATAAGCAGTGGGTATGGTACTTAGTGGCGGTGGCCCGCCACAAAATCAAATCACTTATCACTTGTCACTCTAGTACTACTAAAATGTGCATGCGGCTAATCCACATATATGCAAAATGTCAAGACCTATTAGAAATATAAAAAGGGGGTTCATTAACCACAGTGTGTGAAAACACTTTTTAGAAAAACATGGATCAGACCCAAAAATGAGAGGAGGTGACTTAGCAAAAAAATTGAGTCCCCAGGAGGCAAAATGGATTTTTGAAATATGAACTCTAACCCCATGGGTCTCAATGTAGATTTTGAAATTAACTGTGTTTTATAAAAATGATTGGTTTTAAAAGCGTTTTAATACTTGTTATATTTTTTTAATACTTGCTACATTCCATTTTTTATAAAATTTTGTTTATTATGTTTTATCCCCCTCTTTATGATAGACCTACCTTCCCTAAATGTATGGGTTTTTAAAATATATAATTTTATATATATTTATATTATATATGTTTATGCCTCTTGTCACCACTAGTGTATATATTCTATTGAGTTTTCCTATTTTTTTAAACAAAAAAACCTAAGTGTATGAAAGAGATTTCACTAATTGCCTGTTTTTATTCTTACTATTTTTTATTGCATCGCAAATTGTTTGTTCAAGATGAACTATGGGCTTCGATGCCCTTTATGAAAATGGAGCAAGAGATCCATAACCACCATTATCAGCCCGATCATGTCATACGTCAAGTGCTAGAAGAACGTCAGAGGAAGTGACGAATTGTTAGTACCAAAAAAAAGACAAGTACGCGACGACAGACAATGCCGGAAGTGCGTCACATAAGGTGACGTATCGGCGTATACGCCGAAAATGGTGATAAAACCAAACTGACATATTGGAGTGGGATAAGGACAATGTTCGAGACCAGATATGCCGCCATATTGGGGATGGCGGTGCATATCCGGCCTGGACCTTATTTGGAAGGGTCTGCTAATTCCGTATTACACACGTGTAAATGTTTTTTAAATTACTTGTATGATATATAAAGCCATACATGTTCATTCCAAAGGATATCTGCACCTGAGGAAGACCTGTCACAGGTTGAAACACGTTAATTGCGTTGCTTAATTTGTTTTTTTAAGTAATTGTTAATAAATACCTACCTTTTAAAATGTTCCCCTTGGACTCTGGAGTTCCTGTTTAAGGGTAGCACCGAGATCCTGAGAAGTGTGATCACTGGAAATTCCATCTAATATCTCCTTGATGAGATGAAATGCGCTACAAGTCCCAAGCCAACTTTTAATAGGCTCTGAAAAGTGTGTGTTTGCTGATTATCGTCAAATATTCATACATGTTGTATACAGATTACACTATGTGTATCAAATCACCTTGTTTATTTTTAATTATAGGTAGGAAATGCCATGGGGCAAGGTGTCAGGATCCTGGCAGATGAGTTCAAATGAAGTAAGGTCTCTGAATATGTTGGGTTGTTGTGGGATCTTGGTAACATAGTCCCTTAACTGGGCGTACCTGAATCGTATCAGGAAGGTGGCATTAGGGCAGTTTGTAAGTTTGTCTAGTGGTTTTAATATGTCAGTTAATCCTCTCCTGCTCTCGCCTGGGGCAAAGTCTGGATTGTGTGTCAGAGGCAAAAGGGGGAAGGGAAGGAGGGAAGACCTAGTTTTGGTGCCAGGGCATACCAAACCGGCATTGTGGTCCTAACAAAGGGTTGGGAGAGGGATAGTTGTTGGCCCACATTGGGATTTAACCACAGGAGTGCTGATAATGGTCTACCCACTTGGTGCGTCTCTATGTCTTTCCAGAGTTTGCGTAATCCTGCCTTTACTCACTCCACTACTCAGACTAAGTGGCTTGCCTGGTAATATTGCCTGGTAATATAACATAAGGCCGGGGACGGCCAGCCCACCTCTAGTCTTTGTTGCTAGCATTTATCATGACAGCTGATATACATATAATTATTATTATTATGAAGACAACATATTCTGCGGTGCTTTACAATTTCACAAAGGATGTAAAACAGCACATTATAGACCTACCAGAAATCATAACAGGAAAAATAGGTTAATATCTTACACTTAGTATTTTATTTTATAAGCTTATATTTAATAATATACGCTTTTTTTTTAATAATACTATTTACTTTATGTTGTGTACTTTTATTTGCTCTGCCATGTACACGTCAGTAAAATTGCTATGTATAATTGCATTTTGTATCATATTCCTCCGTTTTTAAGTAGAGAAATCAAGTTTCAAAAATAAACCGTGGAATATGTTATCATTTTGAGATAGGTGACAGATAGATAAATAGAATGAATGAATAAATGAATGAATACAGGTATATACATTCATTATACCCCATGAATTAGTCAGTTGTTCAGCGACATAGAATATATTGGTGTTTTAGAAATACTGATAATGCTTAAAGTGCTTTAAATGCAGTATGATGGCAGTAAATATATATTTTTTAAAAAGCTATGCATACTTTAAATGCAATATGATGGCTGTAAATGTTAAAAAAAAACAAAAAAAAAACAAGCAAGATTCATCACTAAGCCAAGGTTTGACCAGAAAATAAAACATTTTAAGGCCAAAATAGCTACACTGGAAATAATTTTCAAAGTCTGAAAATGTTCCTGCTTGGTATTTCGTAATATAATTTAAAATTCTATTTCTGAAAATTCTCAGTTTAGTGAATAACCCACCCTGTTTCTTTCCATCTTTCACATTCTTACAATAGAATGAACAGCTCCTTTATTTAACCTACTTTACGGTTATTTCATACACAGCCTATTATTTACAATCATTTCTATACTGAAAATGTTCAATTGTGAACATATGTATTGACTTTTGGCAAGCACTAGCTTACAATAAGGTAATAAGGGAGATAAAAGGATAGAAGGAGTAAGGAACAGTTGTAGAGCAGTCATTAAATAAGCTAATCGAATCTTCTTGGTTTCTGCTCCACTTTTAGAACTTTTCTCTACAATTGTTCATTAGGATTTTGCAGTAAAACAGAATTTTCTGACATTGGGGATAAAGTAAGATCACAGACCTCTTTACAAAATAATCCATAACATAGACACTGGCATTTAACATGGCTCCTTGGATTTTACAACTGTCTGACTGTTTGTCTGACTGTCTGTCTGTCTGTCTGTCTATCTACAGCTAGACATGTGATGGAATTGTCTCCTTCTCTATGGAAATCATGCAGTGAAACAACTATTGAACACAAAAAGGGAGATGTAGTGCCTGTGAGCTTACCTCATTCTGTATGTCACAAGAATAACTCATAATAATTCCCAAGGGAATGTGTTCTACTAGAGGGACTGTATCCGGAAATAAAGGTAATACAGATATTTTTTTGTGAACATATTTATGCTATTTTTCATACTGATAGCCGTCCTGGGCTATAATACACAGCTAAGAATCACATTCCCTTCTGCTCCTATTGGCTTAAACCAGGGAATTGAAATGAATTAATGAATTGGCTTTTTGCACTGTCCTCCCATAGACGCATTAAAAGTGATATTGTGAACTTGTGTCTTCATGGGATGACACACCATATGGATTGCCTCCTTTACTCCCACAGTGTTTATTTTGGACAGCAATCTGCATTGAAGGAATACACAGGAGCACAATGAAATAGGAGGTGTGGGGATACTGGGGAATTATAATGATATGGTTGGCATGGTTGCTTTCTGTTACACTGACAATGTGATACAAAGAATCATAAAATAAAGGGTGGAACATGTATAAAAAGAGTAGATAGATAGATGGATAGATAGATGGCTAGATAAAATAAATTTGTATTTATAATGTAATTGTATCACACACTGTAGAGACGGTAATAAATGTACACAATATCAGTGGAGGTGTTTATGGATGTACTTGCCCTCTAAACCCTCTTGCCCTGTCCCCCTTCCCCCCATGGATGCCCTGTGCCCACCTTTCAGGATGAGGTTGTCTATGTCCTTGTCGATGCCCATTGTGTAGCACTTTCTCCACAGTCCGGAGTAGGTGGAGAAGATTGGGCGCCCGCAGTCTGACTCCAGCACCCCAAGTCCCAGTAAGGACCTCCAGTTCTCCAGTAAATCCTCGGGCTCCCTCACCCCTCCGGCCGGCGCCGGGGACAGGAGCCCCATCTTGCGGGTCTTGGAAGAGTCCCCCCGGAAGGGCAGCTGGTAGAGCGGCATGAGCCTGTTCTTCTGGTCATTGGGGTCCGAGTTCCCCTGGCTCTCGCAGATCTCCTTGTGCCGGCGGGTGTCCGTCTCGTACCAGTGGTCGGTGAAGATGGCCGTGACCAGCAGGATCAGCGAGCAGAGGCTGAGAGACAGGCTGACAGTGGTAACCAAGCCCCGGGTGTCCATGGCTCCCTGTGCAGCATCACAGCCAGGCGGCGGCGGCGGTGGCACGGGCTGGCAGGGAGCTGCTCTCATTCAGGCAGAGCACTCCCTCCTCTCACACCAAACGCTAAGCCACCCCTTCTGTGATCTGCAGGCACCGCAGCCAGCTCTCTGCTTCCTTCCCATCTCCTAGGATGTCATCAGACCCACTGGGAGGTCGCACCGTGCTGGCCTGCTTGGCACCACTCAGCCACACTCACAGCCAGCTATCCTTCTCAGCCCCTCTCTTTCTATCTCCCTCCTTTTTCTCCTAACCTCATCTCCTCACTCCTCCTTGCCCCACCTTTTTTCTTTCTCTGTCTTTCCCTCTCTCCTCTCTGACATTCCTTTTCTCTCTTTCTCTGTCTCCCTGTCTCCTCTCTCACACTCTTTTTCTCTCCCCCTCTGTCTAATTCTCTCCCTTGACTTCTTTTTTTCCCCTTTCTATTTTCTTTAGAATTCTCCACATCCTATAGTCACATGTTCAGAATGAGCAGCAGTCAATGCAGTGTGTCTATAAAGCCCCTTTTGTGTTAATAAAAGCTATGGATAGTTGGGTATTTATGTACCTGCTAAGTGAATGAATAATGTAGTGATCAATCATTATAATGATCTTCTCCCCACTGTGTGTGCCCTTGTCAGGCCTTGTGTTGCTTGCTACAAGGTCACCTAGACACATATTACAAAGTAGAAAGATCCATACATGCATCACATGAACACATATAGCACAGCTGAATCATATTTCAATGTCTATTAACAATTTGAACAAACAGTATATCCAGGGTTCTCCTAAAACTTTAGGAATTTCATATTTGAGTCTAAAACTTTTTTTTCTGTGACAATAGAGTGGTAACAAACATAAAAGAAGAAAATAGTTCACCCTGTGGCACTCTAAAAGTTCTTCCATTATACTAAGTGTCTGGAAGTACAAGATGGAGCACTTGGAAATGGCATAGGTTTTAAGCACTTCCTTCATTTTGTTCTTCAGGTAATAGAGATAGTCTAGGGCTTTCCAGGTTTTTTTTTTTTACAATGGCACTTTCAATTTAGAAATACCTCTAGCAAAAATTATTAGAACTATGCCACTGCTCCCGGAGTTTATGGTCTTACAGCTTTCAGATTTTGTTATGGCAATGTACGGCTATTAAAGACAGTATGCCCACCATATGTCACATTGCTAGTACATGATTTTCTGATACTCATGTCACCGATAGACCCAAATTCTCTCAGATCAAAGGAGCAAATGTTAAACTTTTTGGGTAACCAGTAGTACAAGTGATATTACACCCAATGGCCTTAACACATACAAACAGCAAATCATGTGGTTTTATCTCAGAGTCATAATCATAGGCATGCATAGCACGTTTTATTAGGGTGTACACCCGGGGATTCTTTTCCTATGTTATTCTTAATCTCATATAAGGTGAATATTTTTTTTTTTAAATATTTGAAGAAACGTTCCTTTCCCAGTAATACCTTAAATAAGGGGTTGAAGTTGGGGTGCCCCAAGACACCCGGCCTTATTTCTCCTCTCTCTCCACAGAATAAGGGACGTTTAGCTGGGCTAAACTCATCCAATGCACATTCTTTTTAGGGTTATTCACTTAACGCCAGGAGCTGTGCCACCATTGGCTGCCTGGTTCCAACACACTGTGCATGCTGGAGACACATGCCAGATTTGCACCAAATTCACATGAGCCACATAAAACTCTTGTTCCTGTCTGGCTAATAATACCCCAATGACACTGCCTCAAGCGGACTTACACCCTAGTAGTTAATCTCCCTATTTACAGCTTTTCATAGTAAAACACTGCACATGCAGATTACTTGCATTACAACCACTTTAAATTACTGAAGTGGAGCCATCGGCAATATTTTCTTCACACTGTCATGGGTTGTGTTGTGTCTGTGTTGGAATCTGAATCCCTGTTGTGTGTCACTGGTCGTTCCTTTACTTAGCATAACCTGTGTAGTGATTGGTGGGGATGAGATGGGGAGTAAATTGAGTGATATGAAGAGACCTGTAGAGAAAGGAGAATGAGAAGGGACTGAAAGAGGGTAGTAAAGGCAGGACAAAATAACATAATTAGATTGTTTGCGTGCAAGTCTGACATGATCCTCAGCAGTTAGTCAAAAATAATTTGTTCCTCCATGCTGAATGTGCTGGACAGCACTGTGCTAATCTGTAGCAGCAAAAACTCAGAAATGTAAAACACCATAATATAAACAGTGTGCCTTTTTACATGGAGAAAATACATCACCATTTTTTTAGATTAAAATGTTAACACTATAGAGATTTTTGTCACAAACACCATTACTCCAAGAAGCCCAATTGCTTGGTTCTGAGTGAGTGAAAGGGTTGAAAATCATTATTTGTCTTCACTAGACTGAAAAATATTGTTAAACGTTACCTCTTAACAATGTATTATTTTATAAGTCTCTTTGGGACATGATTGTTTTATCAGACAATGGCAGCACTTAAACATTTATTATGAACAAAAATAGTCACAGTGCATACATGTAAAAAAAAATATTAATTCTTTCTTACTTGCAAGGTACCAGTTTTTCTGTCCCAGTAGAGATGTTGCTTAGGAAAATGAAAATCCACTATAAATATAAGTTGGCTCTTAAAATGGAAAGGGCTGTAATTCCAATATGTTTAGGCAACTAACATATTCCCCAAACCTGGTTTAAAATGTACAGTGTAATATATTTAGGTACAGGTCCTTCTGATCTCCTTGCAACCAGTTTAGATTTTATTGGTGAATCCAGATAATTAATTTGAGTCATGACATATATGTCATTCGTAATGCCAAAAATAAAATAGCCTTCATTGAAATTAATTTTAACTGTGCTGATATCTGTCAATTTCTCTCTCTGACAGGTCATCCAACAAGGTGAAGGTAAACATAAGGTAAATATAAAAATGACTGAACCTCAGATCATGGGGTATAGTCTTCAATTTCTCTAAACTAGTTGGTTATAAACAGAAAAATAAAACATGATTTAATTGCTATAACAGTTGGGGTACTTTTTTTATTTATTTTTTGACAACACCACAATTTAACCCATTGCTTTCCAGACACAGTTCACCTCATAAGTCTGAGGTAAAGGCAGACCAAATTAACCCTTACCACTCTGCATTTAATCAGAACGCCTCTAATGGCTAACCATTCCATGCAAACACTACACACTTCACATTAGTTAATCATATTTTAATAATTAAACAATGAATACACACCACGTTAATTGACAATATTTTTTTTTACAAGAAACAATAATTCATGCCCACTGGACATGCCACTTTTGAAACATTGCTGTCAGAAAGATTTAAGTTTTCAGGCTTGTATCATTTTGATGTTTTATGCTCCTGGTCTCAAACACCATTAAAGGGATACTCTGATCACCAAAACAATTTAGCTTATTAAAGTGGTTTTGGTGTATAGATCATGCCCCTGCAGTGTCACTGCTCATATCTCTTCCATTTAAAACTTAAACTAAATTTGGTTCCGTTCATGCAACCCTTGCCACACCTTCACCTCTAAAAAAAAAATAGACCATAACTTTTTCAGGGAGTGGTAAATCATCAACGCTGATTATATAATTTGTGGGAAATTGTGCAGATCAGGATAATATATAGGCTGTCCCAAAAGTCATGGCCATGGAGCTGTGACTAGGGCTGCATAAACAACGTGATTTAAGGCCTAAATGACAGCAAATTGAGCAGTAGGACTGCTGGTGTATAATTTATATAGCAAGCCCACTTCATCAGGCTAAATTTATTTTGATGCTTAAAGCAAGCATGGCCACTTGTAGGGGTCACTGTGTGTGTGGAGAGAGGCAAGGATAGGAAGTTACAGCATATCCCTGCCTCTCTCTACTACTCACTGATCCTTGGGGGAGCAGCTACACAGCACAGAGTCCAGACAGCAGCTCTACAGCTCAGGTAAGTGAGGGATGGGGGGAAAGGCTGCAGGGAGACATGGGGACACTGAGACACTAGGGGACACATGGGGATACAAACACTAGGGGACACTGGGAGACCTGGGGACACTGAGATACTTGGGGACACTGAGACACTAGGGGACACTGAGACACATGGGGACGCTGAGACACATGGGGACGCTGTGAGACATAGGGACATTGGGAGACAGACACTAGTGGCTCAGTGTCCCCAAATGTTTCAGTTTCCCCATGTCTCCCAGTGTCTGTGTCCCTAGTGTCTCAGTGTCCCCATTTCTCCCAGTTTCCCTAAATGCCTCAGTGTCCCCATGTCTCTCAGTGTCCCCCGGTATCTCAGTGTCCCCATGTCTCACTGTGTCCCCAGTATCCTAGTGACATGGGGACACACTGAGACATTGTGACACTGGGAGAAATGGGGACACTGGGAGACTAGGGGACTGGGCAAAATGGGGACACTGACACTGTGATACATAGGGACACTGAGACACTGGGAGACAGGGAGACACTGGGAGCAATTCATCTATACAGCAGAATCAAACTGTGAGTAGTCTGTTTGTGATTTTACAGAATTTTCTCTGATGTCCCTCCTTGTGATTTACATCATGTGATGTCATGCATAACTAATTAATTATACAAATGGCTGGTATTTTTTTTCCAAGAAAGGTGGAAACCCTAACTACTCTTCACATACTCTTGCTTAAAGGAACACTGTAGGGTCAGGGACACAATCATGTATTTCTGACCCTATTATGTTAAAACCACCACCCTGGCCCCTTCTTGCCTCCCTAAATATAGTAAAATAATACTTGTATTCAAGTCTGCAGCTGCTGGCTCTGCCTCTGAACTGACTGTCTGCTGACATCATCAGAAGTGGTGGTCTGAGCAAATTAGAATACTTCCCCATAGGATTGTCTGAGACTGTCAACTAGGCAGATTAGGGGCAGAGCCAGCACAAGTTCAATATAGCCCTGGCCAATCAGCATCTCCTCATAAAGACAAATTGAATCAATGCATCTCTATGAGGAAAGTTCAGTGTCTGCATTCAGAGGGTGGAGAAACTGAATGGCAGTGCTGCACACTAGGCAGTACTGCCCCAAGAAGCACCTCTAGCAGCCATCTAAGGAGTGGCCAGTGGAGGTATTTTCTCTGAAAAGACAGTGTTTACTGCAAAAAGCCTGAATGGAATGATTCTACTTACCAGAACAAATACAATAAGCTGTAGTTGTTCTGGTGACTATAGTGTCCCTTTAAGTTTGGAAGCTTAAGAGGGATGTATGGGAACAAAACTTGTGTGGACTGGCTGACAATAAAATTAGTTTAGATAATGCAGACGTTGGTCACTGTGGCATGTCCCATTTCTTCAACACTCACTACATCCACCTGTTCTGTCTCAGACTATATACCAGGAACTTCTGCCTGCTATTAAGAAGGTAAGGATTCAAGTGGACTAGCGAGTGCTAGGGGACAGTCCTTAGAAAGCATGGAGTGAGCGCATCATTAGACGCATTTATGTCAAGCTCAGGTTGCTGCCTGCATAGTATGCCCTTAGTTGGGCAGCCTACATGCCAGGCTGTCCTTCAAATTCTTTGGACAGACATGCCCCCTTTTTGGGCATGTTCTCCCCTTTTGGCAGTTCTGGTCACGTGATTCGCGTCAGTGGCCGACCCTTTTACCCCGCCCATTGACTTCCTGCTTCACTGGACACTGCTGTTAGGGGTATAGATTTACTTGAAAGATGAAAGCATAAATTAGATAAAGAGATTAGCATAGAGTATGTGTTTTCGTATAGCTGCATCCTTTGAGTTTCCCTCCAGCACCATCTCCATCATATACATGACGTTAGAGAGGCATGACTGTTTTAGTGTTTTTGGTCGATAAGATTCTGTAATTAGGCCTATCATAACGGTCAGCACCAGGCCCACTGGGCTCTTAATCTGGCCCTGCCTGCAGTGATCCAGCAGTTGGCATATGATGTCATCCCAACATCTGCATCACTTACAGAACTGCTTCAGTAAGCTAAAGTTGTTCGGGGCTGTCTCAGCACCAGAAGCATTGCTAAATTCTAAGTTCTATGATTTTATGATTTTATGAAAACGTGATAACATCTCCATCAAGGTTGCGTTCAAGAACATCTCAAGACCATCGCTTAATGCCATCCTATAACTCCTGCAGTCATATATCCCTCAAACCAAATTCTATCATTTTATTCCCCCATCTCCCTTAACCTACTTTTGTCTCTCTTCCCATCTCCTGTAGTCCTACTACTCCTTACTTGAACTGTGTGGCTACCAGGAGTGTTTGGAAACTGTGCATGCTGCTTTGATTAGTACAAAATTATAAGAGCACAACAAGAGATCCAGGACTAAAAATGCCCACTAAAGGTACCTGCAAAAGCCACCCCTCACAAAACCTGTGCTAAGAACCATACACAATATAGTTTAGGGGTTAGGGTGCTAGTAGACTATTCTTACTGTGCCTCAGTTTTCTTTCAAATCATTTTTAGCAATTTGAAAAAAGAAACAGGGCTCTATTGGCACCCAAAGTGGGCCTTTTGTTTTTCTTTCTATTCATCTGTAGTGGTTATAGTGAAGCAAGTGTTCCTTTAATGCCTGGTCTGCCTATGATTCAGATGTATAAAATGTGAAGTGAGCTTCGATCAGTTCAAAACCAAAAGTATCCAATTCAATCGATAATTTTCTGCCAGTACAGGCAGGGCCGCCACCAGAAATTTGGGGGCCCCTAACAAAGCACAAGGTCTGGTCATGGTTGTCACCCCCTGATGGCAGCCCTGAGTACAGGATCTGTGCATGATTCTACAAGCCACAATTTGCAGTAATGTTTTGATGCCTCAGCTTACAGATATATCATTCCAGAAATGGAAACAAATGAAAACAGTTACGATTAAACAAGTGCTGCTGACAGAAGTACAGTACCTGTCAGAACATAAAAAACCTCTTATCATAGGTTACAATAACTCAGCATAAGTATATGAATCACTTCCCTCCACAATGAAAGCCTCTAACTCCTTGCTCGCGTATGACAAATCTTACACTATGGATATTTCTCATGAAGGATGATTACACTTATAAAACTTTAACCCATGCAGTGCTTAGTTAAACATGTCTATCAGTTCAGACTCCATAGACCTGAGTGCGTAATAGGAGGAGTTGTAAAAGATAAACTCTGATTATATAATTTGTGGGAAATTGTACAGAGCAGGATAAGATATTGGCTGTCCCAAAAATTTGAAATTAGAATGATTTCTTTCTTCAGTTGTCTTACTGGCAAAAAAAAAGGTTAATGCTCATGAATAATATAGTGAAAATCACCGGTCAGAGCTAAACATGATGGTGGTTATACTGGTGACTGTGCTAGCCTTTTTTATGTTTTGCAATATGCTTCGCTTTGCAAAATATTAATGAGAGAGTGAACATTGTAAATTACCGTGTAACAACATCACACAGTGACTTATCTATTTATACTGTATCCATGTTCAGTCTAATGTTGCTATTTTGTACCTTAATACTTTATAGAGCAATTGTGTTTCGAGCTGTGAGATAATGTGTTGCGCTAACAAGGGCTGGCTTATATGTTCAAGCTCCTATGTGGAAGCATAGATTGGAAAAAAATTATGAGAGGGAAATTGTGACAAATAGCCTTGGGTCTGGTCATTTGCCATGAGCTCCTGGAGAAGCCTGCTAGCCAGCCTCCTGCCCCAGGATTATGGGTCATACAAAATACCCTGCAAACTACTCTGTTCGTGTGATTTAGGATCATGTTGTTCGGGAACCGAACAACCTCAAGAACCAGAGACCACCCGGGAGCTTGTTAAGCCCAATTGACACCTTTTAGTTCCACTGCAGCTTTCTAATTGTTCGTCTGGGTAGCCGCAATTTGTATGAACGACCACAAGGTGGTGGCCATCTTGTTCACATGAATACAAACAGCGGTGTTTGGTCATCAAGTTCATGGAACTAAAATCAGACACAAACTCACAAACACTGCTGGACTTCAATCATCGCCTCCGTTCAGTTCTATACGGCTTAGAAGGGCACTTCAGTGGAAGCGTTCCCACGAACAAGGTGAACAAGCTCCAGGGTAGAACTATGAATTCTGTTTGGTAGTTATTTGTTTTTAAACTACCGAACTTGGCCGACCATTAGTACTGATTTCATGGGCATAGAACCATGTGCAACTGTTTTGGGCTTAGAACCATGTGCACGGTCGGTCAAAATTGTGACTTCCATGGAAATCCCGAACCTCTGAACCGATTTGGGTGACTTTGGGATATGTTGGTCACCCAGATCGGGGCTATCAGGAGATGTAACTTTTGTGAGGGTTTTATGTGCTTTGGGGGTAATTCTGGAGTTTTATTATATTGCCGGTTTCTGTATTGAGAGATAATTCAATTATATGTTTGTGTGCACAGGTAATTATCTCTCAGGCACGTGGAAGGAGTATGTTAGATGCTTGCTTGTAACTAGTTTCCTCTCAGGTCCAGTGGGAAGGGATTATCCTGTTTTGTGTGGGAGTGTTATGGGTGTGTTTACTGTGTCCATGTATTGTATAAAAGCAGGCTATTGAGCCTGCATTAAACACATTCGTTTTGCCCTTCATCAAGTCTAGGCTGATGTTTGGGGACTTGGGAGCTATATCACTGCATCACCTGGGAGACTTACAGCAGATATATACTCTGCCGGAGTATAGGGGATCTGTTACAGCAATTACCAATTTAAGTACAATGCAAGATACAAGGGGCTTATTAGCTAAACTGTGATATTAATAACCGGACGATTTTCAGTATGTTTTTCATGAGCATAAATCTTGACTATGGGCTTCTCTATTAATATAGTACAGGGGTGCCCAAACGTAGATCCCCAGACAGTGGGGTACATACCAGGGTCGCCACCAGGGACCAGGCCGCCCCTGCGACCCGGTATGTACGCCCTGGGCCAGCCTCTTCTCCTGGGGGCCCCAGGAGCCGCCCACCTCCGGGCCCCCCGAGGCTGGCCCTGCTTACACCCGGCGGGCAGTCACAGTCACTACCTTTTGGAGTGCTGAGGGGATTCCCTGGGGTCCAGTGGTGCTGCTGGGCTCCTAGGCGGGCAGTCACAGTCAGGCTGGCGGGCGCGCAAGGGAGCACTCTCCCCTGAGTGCTT
Source organism: Pelobates fuscus (assembly GCF_036172605.1). Lineage (NCBI taxonomy): Eukaryota > Metazoa > Chordata > Amphibia > Anura > Pelobatidae > Pelobates > Pelobates fuscus. The sequence goes on along the minus strand of NC_086318.1, from coordinate 352,152,509 downwards.
CCTCTTCAGCTCCCTCGCGCACCGCACTGATACCGGAGCCGGAAGATGACGTCATCTTCCGGTGCCGGTATCAATACGCGGTGCGCGAGGGAGCTGAAGAGGAAGCACTCAGGGGAGAGTGCTCCCTCGCGCGCCCGCCAGCCTGACTGTGACTGCCCGCCTAGGAGCCCAGCAGCACCACTGGACCCCAGGGAATCCCCTCAGCACTCCAAAAGGTAGGGAGGCTGGGGGGATTAAATTAAAAAAAAACATGTGTAAGTGTGTGTGAGTGTGTGTGAGTGTTAGTGTGTGTGTGAGTGTTAGTGTGTGTGAGTGTTAGTGTGTGTGTGAGTGTGTGTGTGTGTGAGTGTTAGTGTGTGTGAGTGTTAGTGTGTGTGAGAGTGAGTGTTAGTGTGTGTGAGTGTTAATGTGTGTTAGTGTGTGAGTGTTAGTGTGTGTGAGTGTTAGTGTGTGTGTGTTAGTGTGTGTGTGTGTGTTAGTGTGTGTGAGTGTTAGTGTGTGTGAGTGTTAGTGTGTGTGTGAGTGTTAGTGTGTGAGAGTGAGTGTTAGTGTGTGAGAGTGAGTGTTAGTGTGTGTGAGTGTTAATGTGTGTGAGTGTTAATGTGTGTGAGTGTTAGTGTGTGTGTGAGTGTCAGTGAGTGTGTTACTGTGTGTGTCTGTTACTGAGTGTCAGTGAGTGTGTTACTGTGTGTGTCTGTTACTGAGTGTGTTTGTGTGTGTTAGTGAGTCTGTTTGATGTCTGTTAGTGAGTGTCTGTTTGTCAGTGAGAGTGTATGTTTTGTAAGTGAGTGTGTATGTATGTCTGCCGCTGAGTGTGTCTCTGTCAGTAAATGTGTGTGTCTGTTAGCTAGTGTGTATGCATTTGTTTGTGAGAGTGTGTGTGTCTTCAGCACTTACTTTTCTCCAGCGCCAGACTCCCATGGCGCTGGGGATCCCTCCGCCTCTCAGCTCCGAATGCGCATGCACGGCAAGAGCCGCGCATGCATTCAAACCGCCCACAGGAAAGCATTACTCAATGCTTTCCTATGGACGTTCAGTGTCTTAAAATGGCGGAAGCGCCTCTAGCGGCTGTCAGTGAGACAGCCACTAGAGGCTGGATTAACCCTCAGTGAAACATAACAGTTTCTCTGAAACTGCTATGCTTTCAGCTGCAGGGTTAAAACTAGAGGGACCTGACACCCAGACCACTTCATAGAGCTGATGTGATCTGGGTGTCTGTAGTGGTCCTTTAAGTGTGTGTGTGCATCTGCATGCACTGGCGTACATACCGCGGTCGCAGCCCTGCAACCCCTGCGACCAGGTGCCCGCCGCCATGTGTTGCTTCCTCGGCCCGCGCAGAGTAAGCGCGAGGGGGGGGGGGCCACGGATCAATTTTCGCACCGGGGCCCCATGGGTCATGTGTACGCCACTGTCCCCAGATGTTTTACAACTACAGCTTCCATGATGCTTTGTCATTCTAAAGCAGGGGTCCTCAAACTCCGGCCCCCCAGATGTTGCTGAACTACAACTCCCATGATTCTCTGGCTATCTCTGTAACTCAAAGATTCATGGGAGTTGTAGTTCAGCAACATCTGGGGGCCGGAGTTGGAGGGCCCCTGTTCTAAAGACATTCTAAAGGCATGCAAAGCATCCTTAGAGTTGTGGTTCTACAACATCTGGAATCTACCTTTTGAGCACCCACGATATAGTATATAGGATGGGAAATAATTAATCTGGGATCTGCAAAAAAAAAATATATTTTTTAATCAATTAAATAAACGTTACATTTTAATATATCTGCACAATAATTTTGTGAATAAGGTGAAGATGTTTTGAGGGTTTAATCCCCATCTTTAGTGGTGCAGCAAATTCCATTCTATATGGCAGAAAAATGTTCTAACATTTTTGGATTGTGATTGAGAGGGCTGGGAGGGCAATTATTGGATTAGCTGATGATCTCAGCCAAGGGGGCAGAGCAGGGGTGGGGCCAACACCAAAGGACCCGTGCAGCACTATAATAAAAATGAGGGTTTTTTTAAGCATTTCAATGATAGCAAGGGAGGACTAGCAACCTAAATAGTGTTTTTAACATGATAGTGTCTGGAATACATGTTTGTATTTAAGTATTTTTTAAGTATTTCTAGAAACGAGAAGAAAAAACAAGTTGTGATAAAATCTGAAATCATAAAATAGCTTCAAATACATTGGCAAGTTGGAGATATTTTTCTAGCTTGTCTGACTAGATCTGGACTTTGCAATTCACTTTTCATATTTTATTGTTTGGAGAATAGTACCCTATGTTTATCTATCAACTAGCAACCAAGATTGAAACCATCTGGATGTATGATGTAGGCATTATCTATATTTACTGGATTAAACTAGAAGACCTTTATGGCATTTCTTGGATAACAAGCTTGTGAAAAAGCTGCAGGTGGCTCTCCTGTTTCTAGACTAGCCCCCCTCCACAGATTATTAATGCATTAGACATATGGATATCTTAAAGAAGCCTGTTAAAGGAATTTATCTCAATAATCTATTTTGTTTTTGCGCCATTAGGTGTACTATATTATGTAAATTTATTACATTTTAATTATGTTATATATTTCATCTTTTTTATTTAATGAGCTGCATTACTTTTTAATAAAACTAATTTTGTCTAGTCCGTGGCAGTGTTTCTACATTGCTTATGAAATGGTACCAATTATATGCCCATTACTGGATATACATCTCATTTTTAACTTCAGCCAGTGTCAACACTAACAGCTAATTAGAACTGCATCAGTCACGTAAGGTTGATGAGAACTACAAATTGGCCTAAGAAGTGAAGCAATGTTTTGAGTTAGCATTTGCTTTGCCACATCAAAAGCTTGATTGCAAGCAAAATGCCACAAACAATAAATGGCATATTATGTAAATATAAACCTGTATGAGACAGACGGTTGTGTTTAAACAAATATGTGAATATGCTGGTTAAAGAAAAATGTTTACATAAATATTTTTGGGTATTTCAACAATGCCTCTCTAAGATTTTAATATACGTTTAACTGCAACAGATTCGCTTGACAATTTTCAAGATTTATTTTAAAAATATTTAATTTTTATCTATCATAAAAAATATTTTCAGTTTGGCTACTCTGGCCTTAAATTTGAAACTCCCTTTGAATTCACTTTAAATTCTCGCCTTAGTGAGTAGTCCTGTATATAGTACTCGACTTTTGCGTCAATAATGGCACTGAAATTAGAAAAGAACTGAGACATTTATTCTCTCAGGGTCATTCTTTAAAATGTGGATTGTCAATACAAATTGAAAAAAAAAATGTGGATTGTCAAGATTTTAAAGTGAATATTAAATTCTCCAAGTCAGTTATGGTTTAATTTAGGCTGTTTTGGCCTAGAATTTGAAATTGCATATTCAAACTAAATATGTATGACATTAATAAAGCACACCAGGCTCTAGTGTATGCAAACAAGTACTTGAATATCTTATTACTTTATAGGCTACCTTCAGCATTCCAGATATTGTGGACTAAATTTTACCATTATGCTCTTAAAGGGAAATGATAGTGCTACAAAGACAAACTTGTTTTCCTAGCACTATAGTGAACTATAATGTTCACGTCCCTTGCGCTACCCCTCCCCATGGCGCTTGAAAACCCTTTTGCCATTTTCCTGATTCCAGCAGTGATGTCCCTCTGTGCTGTGTCAGGCTTCACCACCGCTCCTACTCCGCCAATGTCAGCCTGCAGGGGGAACCTAATGCGCATGTGGGGCAAGTGCCGCAAGCGTCGCACTCGCATTAGGACTTCCCAATAGGAAAGCGTTGCTCAATGCTTTTCTATTGGGTGTAAGAAGACACTGGATGTCCTCATGCAGAGCGTGAGGACGTCTAGCGTAATTTAGCGGACCAAAAGTCTGCTAAGGACACGGAAGTGCATCTAGTGGCTGTTTGGTAGACATCCACTAGAGGTGGAGTTAACTCTGCAAGGTAATTATCAAAGTTACTCAATAATTGTACTAATTACAATTGCAGGATTAAGGGGACTGAGGCAAAGCACCCCAACCAATTCAATGAATTGATGTGGTCTGCATGCCTATAGTGTCCTTTTAAAGTCATAATGCTGCAAAGCATCATGGGAGATGTATTCCACAACTTCGGAAATTCCAAACCTTGCCTGTACATATTTGTACATGTATTTTTTTTTCGTGACATACATATATGTGGGCCACTGCTTGGAATTTTCAAGTTCTGGCTTAGCGCATGTTTGGTCTGGATTATATCTTCTGAACATCGCAAACGAAGTTTCATCACACTGCAAAGGATGAGATGCTGGCAGTGGAACGTGACTTGTCGAGAAGCCTATTAAATCATTATAAATATTATCACTGCTCGGTGACAGATGCTGTAGTACACATTACATCATTTGGATATTCATTGTTTTAAACAAAAGAACTCGTTGCTGTTTATCGAGGGCTTTTTTGTTAGTTTTTTTTACAGAGTCAAAGCAAAGTTTAGATTTGTTTGCTACCATGCTGCCAATGCAGCAGATGTGAGGTCATCGTCCCTACTGAATGGGAGTACCATGCTGATAGCGAAAATTGGATGTCAGTTTGCCATGTGCCCTAATTGCTTGAAATCAAAGTGTGGTCTAGTAGTAAAGGTGTGATTAACAAATCAAATGTCTGTTCTGCTTTGACTTTCCCAGCAGACAGAGATCATTAGTTTAATACCGATGCCCTTTCTTCCTGTTTCTCTTTAGCTAAAAAAAAAATGCAATATAATCTACATTGCTCATTTGTATGCTTTAGACATATATCAAAGGGACGTGCTAGAACCAAAACAACTTCAGGTTAATAGCATGTTTTGGTATAAAATCATGCTCCTGCAGTCTGACTGCTTAATTTCCTGCTGTTTAATTGCGTATGATGAGTCCCTATCCACACCTATCCCTTTACTTTTTATTATTAAAGGGAACCTGTCATACCCAAAACTACTTTTGCTCTTTTTAAAGAGCATGGCATTTCATCTGTACATTGAGTTAGCAATTTTGCTAACAAATGTTTAGAGTGTGAGAAAAAGCTATTTGAAAATTCAGAAACAGTTTTCTCTACACCTGTCAATCATTTCTTCAGCATAATGTCTATGACAAGGGTGCCCAAAATGTAGATCCCCATATATTGTAGAACTATGTCTTTGCATGTCTTTAGAATGACACATCGTCATGGAAGCTGTAGTTTTAAAACATTAGGGATCTACCTCTTGGGCACCCCTAATCTATGGCAAGGAATTGATTGCTAAAAAAGAGCATACTGTTTTGCCTGGCACCATTGGATTGTAGCTGTGATTCATCGAAGCCCTTGAAAAGGGCACCTTTTTTTCTAGAGCCGGTATATGGCTCTGAGATTTGTGAGTGGTTCTATGTTTTTATTGTCACTATTAGAATTTTATATGTTATGCAATGATTTTTCTTTCTCTGTTTTCTGTTTATTCTTAGGTTAAACACCATGATTCATGTAATAGATTTTGATGGTGTATTGTATGTACTTGTTTGAAGTATCCATTAAGGATGATATTTGTGTGCACCTGGGTATATTTGTCTGGGTATTTATTGATTTAGTTTGGTGTTGGGAGAACACTGTTGTCTCTTAGTGCTGACGTTATTGTTTTCTATTATTGTATTGTATTCACTTATTTCTTTGTTCATTGCTTTGACCTTAAATTTGAGATTCACCTTGAATCTTTGAATTCTCACTTAAAGGAATACTCCAGGCACCATAATAACTTAATTGAAATTAATTTGTTATGGTGCCAGAAGGTCAACGGATGCTTTGTTACCAGAAAGGGTCAAACCACTCTCAAACAGTTTAACCTCAATGGTTGCCTCCAGTGCTGGATCTCCAATTCACCCAGTGGCACCCAGCTTCTAAAATTGACTTTTAGGAAGCGCAGAGTGCTGCCAGGCAGTGGTGTCACTGATTGGCTAGAGCCGTCAGCTATATTGGCTGATTGGCTAGAGCCCAGTCAGTAGCTCCACATTCATAAAAAAAAGTTACATACATGCATCAACTCCACCCTGGAGGGTCACTTTACAATGAGTAATGGTTGTACAACCTAATATTTAATGCAATATTGAGATTAATAAACATTTTAGATACATTTTCATTTTCGAAAATTTACTAACTCAAATGTTTACTGCAGTAAAACCAAAACTGAAATGGATGCAACTCAATAGCATCTTGATAAAGTCTTACAGAAAAAATATTGTGTCCACTGACTTGGAAGTGCAGGAAATGCAAGATTGCAATTCATAATTGTGTATGTTTCCAAAGGCTCCATTATGTGCTCGGACAAGGTAGCAAATACAAACAGAAAATAAAAGCATGAACCTTGTGCACAAAGGACGTAATGCTCAAAAAAAATGTGACAATTCTATAAAATATAATTAGAGAGTTTAATCTCTTTAAAAAAAAAAGTGCAACTTCTGTAGGGAAGTCCTTAACTCAATAGCTATGCACAATTATAGACTCCTACATGCACTTGGAATCTTGGTGTTGTATTTTCTACAAAATAAAAAGCACAAGATAATCGCTGCTCTTATAAGGTCCGAAGCTCAGATTCGCTCATCCAACCCCTTCATTTCTTGGGCACGCTACTCGCAATTGGCGAATACCACTCTATGCTGTAACCTTGGCTGTTCTGAATCCATGAGTGAGTTAGTATATACAACGGTGTACCACTAGTGCCAAAATTCACTAATGCATTTTTGCTGTCCAAGCAGAGTTCCTCAAGGATGTAAACTCCATCCTTTGCAAATTTCTCTTTATGCGCAAGTATACCTGCTAAGATGAAAAGTAACTCGACCTACAAAAGTGATGCAAAATTCTTTATTTACACACCTAGAATAAGAAAAATAGCATTATTAAATCAACACAAAGAGTAACACTCGCAAAGCTGATGGTGGCACGAGACCTTAGGTGAGTATATCTTGATATTTTTCATTGGATATATCCTGTGTTTTTGTGATATATGATGCTATATGATGTATTCGATATATTTGGAGCCAAGGTAAGGTAGCTAAAATTTTTCATTACATGTTCACTTTAAGAACTTTTTGTACAGGAACAAATCCCTTTAAGATTTTTATGATTTGTTTTTTGTTTTTTTTGTCCCTTTAAGACTTTTGGCTGAACAGAGACTTTTTTTTTTTAATTGTATTTTTACATTTTGTGAATTTAATGATTTTTTTTTTTTTTATGGACCATTACTTTAACTTCATATGTCTCTAAGATTTCAGTATATGAAATTTTAGGTCTCCATATGTTTATTATCTTTTTGAAGATCTCTGGTTATTTTTGCATATTTTTAATTTTTTTACATGTATTATTATTTTAATTTTGATATAGATGCTAACAATTGTGGTATTGGGAAATTACCTTTTATAAATATGTTAATTTGTGAAAAAAAATTGTATTATGAGCCATTGCAAGGAAAAGGTAAAAAAAAAGATTGCCTTTTGTTTTGTGACACTTTTTAGAATGCTGTTTGTAGGTCTAGGTTCTGTTCATTTCAGCTGATGGATATTTGATATAAATAGAGATTTGGAAAGGTGGGACTTTAGAGGCCTGAGGACGACTGCTCGAACAGAAGATGTTATGCTTCTTTAAAGGTATTTTTGTAAGAGAATAAAGTCTTTATATTTTATTCAAGTAATTGTCATATTTTTGTGTGTTATATCTTTGGTGCGCAGGTTTATGCTTTCATTTTGTGTTAAATCTGTTTTTATTAAGATCAGCACAGTGAACAGTTCTCCCACACAGGGGAAGTAGTGCATACTTAGCGAACAGTATAAGAAACAGTATTAATTTAAATTTCCGTCTTAGTGTTGTTGGTTTTCTCTTTTTTTTTTTTTGTTTACTTTTTTCCCAGTCGTGCAACACATAAACAATACAGAAGACACTAGAAACGCTGTAAATAGTGGTGGGTAATATAACAGTGGAAATTGGTAGAGGTAGTGCATTAGATTTAGCATATATTCCTCTTAAGGTGTTTTGCGTGTCCTTGATATCTCAAGGTATTTAGGACAATGGTGGTGGTGTACGGCCCACACCCCTGGCGTTGAGTGACAGTTTAGACTAGATCTATGGGCTAGGTAGGTTTGTCCCAGTCGTATCCATAATGCATGGATGTGCAGATACTGGGTTTGGGAACTGGTAGGGTGGGGGGTTAGGTGAAATGAAAAAAGGGGGGGACAAAAGGAAAAGAGGGGGGAGGGGAGAGAGGGAAGAAGAAGAGGGCATCGCCCCCAGTAACCACCCCAGCCAACCGTACCCCGTGGTCACCCAGTCTGGGTTCTCACAATATTGCTCCAATGGCTCAAGTATTAGAGAGAATTTGTATGTAATCGGCAGATGAAACATGGCGCAGCCAGTAAAACCATTGATGCGTGTATCTTTCTCTGTCTTTCGCTGAGGTTGCTTTCAGGTTTTCTAATTTCCACATATAGTTCACCTGTTCCGTGAAAGGGGAAAAGGGGAAAATGGATCTAATCAATCAGTGCCCTATACCTAAGAATGCTGGAAAAGTGCATTGGGCATAGCTAAAAGATTTATACATGTGCAGTTTTAAGATCTTATCAACTTTCAACAGCCTGAGAGGGGGAGAAGAAGTGCAGACTCTGGTGTCAGGTTTCTCTTTCCTGCTACACAATGTTGCCCTGCTTCTGTCATTGGTGGATTGGTCTGAAACTGAGATAGATGGGTAAAAAGGATTGGGGAATGAGGCCAAATAAACTCCCCTAGCTGAGAAGCGTGCCCAATAATGCCATCTAACCAAGTTGATAGTAAGTTTATAAATGTATTTTACATACTTTTCAAAGTTGTTCTTGCTTTGTTTTTGCTTGTATATTTATTTAAATGTGTTTACTGGTTAAAAAAATAATAGTCAAGTGATGCATGTTATCATCCTCAATGTTAATTAACACAACAATATGTTACACTACCCAGATATTAGTGGTAAACAGATCCCAGAACACATAGGTACAGCACTGTTAAAGGGACACTATAGTCACCTGAACAACTTTAGCTCAATGAAGTAGTTTTGATGTATAGAACATGCCCCTGCAACCTCACTGCTCAATCCTCTGCCATTTAGGAGTTAAATCCCTTTGTTTATGAACCCTAGTCACACCTCCCTGCATGTGACGTGCACAGCCTTCCATAAACACTTCCTGTAAATAGAGACCTATTTAGGCTTTCTTTATTGCAAGTTCTGTTTAATTAAGATTTCTTAACCCCTGCTATGTTAATAGCTTGCTAGACCTTGCAAGAGCCTCCTGTATGTAATTAAAGTTCAATTTAGAGATTGAGATACAATTATTTATGGTAAATTACATCTGTTTGAAAGTGAAACCAGTTTTTTTTTCATGCAGGCTCTGTCAATCATAGCCAGGGGAGGTGTGGCTAGGGCTGCATAAACAGAAACAAAATGATTTAACTCCTAAATGACAGTGAATTGAGCAGTGAAATTGCAGGGTAATGATCTATACACTAAAACTGCTTTATTTAGCTAAAGTAATTTAGGTGACTATAGTGTTCCTTTAATATTTATTACAATAGATGTGATTTTTTGAGTCACTTGAATTTTGTTTATTAACATCTTTTCCTATTAAACAGATGCCTAAAGTTGCTATGGAAACTACACTTGCTTTGCACAATTAACATAGCTGTCATTAATTTTTAAAACCCTTTTACAACATAAATCATAAATTTCACTAAACATAGTTACAGATTGCAGCTATCATGTAAAATAAGGTTCTTATCTATATGTTATGCTGCTGGATACCTTTTATATGTCTTCTGGAGTTAAAACATATGCTATAAATATAATATAACTGCATATGTAGTTAGTTGTGCCACAAGGTTAAACTTTACTGGTGCCTATGGAGCATAGTCACTTGTAGCAGTTTTCAGGTTATGACAAGTGCAATTATTTTTTTTTATTTTTTTTTTAATTATCATAGTGATGTCATTTGTTGATTTTAAATATAAGAAACGATTCATAAAAGTAGAACGTTTCTGGGTTCTTTGTTTTCTGTAAAGAATGTACATGGGAAAAGGTTCTAAGCGTTTTGGACAAGATTGGAAAAGGGACAGAGTTATCTTAGTTCAGCTCAGACATTCATGGCAAGTAAACTCCAGATCTTTAGCATGACAACAAAAAGAGATCGTAAAGAGATTTTACAATGTTCGAACCTTATTTATATGGCCGTGGCAACATTTTTAGACACATTTAATAAGGCTTTTGCCAAGGAGGGTAATTTTGTCCCTTGATGTTTAGTCAAAGGTCTCTGCATTAGATTTGAGGTTATAATGAGATTCACGAGATGAAAACTTTGGACCATAGTGTGCCCATCTTAGGGCAGTCCATACAGAGTTACATTCCCAGTAAAAATTGACAACCAAAAACAATGCATATTATTGAGATGCACATTTACAAGCACTTGATTTAATTTGCAAGTGTTCGGTATCTCAAAAAGGTGTACTGATCTAAGTTTTGCTGTTCGTATTAGTTTGGTCACTAAATTGACATATTGTATGGTCTTAGCAGACAGGGCAAGTTCACTCACTAGAAGGCACACACACACATGCAAGCAAGCTCACTCACTAGCAGGCGCACAGACACACAGCTTAATGTAGTGGTTCTGGTGTCTATAGCTTGTCCCTGCAGGCTTTTGAATGTAAACACTGACTTTTCAGAGAAAAGGCAGTGTTTACATTGCTTCCTAGTGACACCTCTAGTGACAGACACTCAGACGGTCACTAGAGGCGCTTCCTGTGTCAGTGCAGATTGGCTGAGATCATCAATCTTGATGATCTCAGTCATAGAGGCAGAGACCAGCACAACGTTGGGAAAAAAAAGGTGAGTAAAACACTATTTTTAAAAACACACACACCATGACAGACACACACACACCATGACACAGACCATGACACAGACAGACACACACACCATGACAGACACACACACACACCATGATACAGACACACCGTGACACAGACACACACCATGACACAGACACACACACACACCATGACACAGACAGAGAGACAGCATGACATAGACAGACACACACACCACAACACAGACAGACACACAGCATGACACACACACCATGACACACACACAGCATGACACACACAGCATGACAGACAGACACACACACCATGACACACAGACACACACACCATGACACACAGACACACACACCATGACACAGACACACACACCATGACACAGACAGACACACACACACACACACACACACCATGACACAGACAGACACACATAGCATGACACACACACACACCATGGCAGACAGACACACACAGCATGACAAACACCATGACACAGACACACACACCATGACAGACAGACACACACAACATGACACACACACACACAGCATGACACACAGACAGACACACACCATGACAGACAGACACACCATGACACAGACAGATACACACCGTGATACAGACACACCGTGACACAGACACACACCATGACACAGACACACACACACACCATGACACAGACAGAGAGACAGCATGACATAGACAGACACACACACCACAACACAGACAGACACACAGCATGACACACACACCATGACACACACAGACCACACAGCATGACACACACACCATGACACACACACCATGAAAGACAGACACACACACACACACCATGACACAGACAGACACACACACACCATGACACAGACAGACACACACACAGCATGACACAGACAGACACACACAGCATGACACAGACAGACACACACAGCATGACACACAGACACACACAGCATGACACACACCATGACACAGACACACACACCATGACACAGACACACACACCATGACACAGACACACACACCATGACACAGACACACTCACCATGACACACACACACACCATGACACAGACAGACACACAGCATGACACAGCCAGACACACACACACCATGACACAGACACACACACCATGACAGACAGACAGACACAGCATGACACACACACCATGACACACACACCATGACACACACACACTCCCACTGACATACATACTTTTTGGTACCTGTGGGTGGGCAGACTGATAGCTGTGCTGGCGGCCGCATGGAGAACTTGGATGGCGGCTGCAGGGGAAGCTCTTCTGGCAGTCTATTTCTAGCGCGCGAGGGAGGGGGAGCAGAGACAGAACAGCCTGCTCCCCCAGCGGCCGCAAGAAGAGCTTCCCCTGCGGCCACCATCCAAGCTCTCCATGCGGCCGCAGGACACCCACATGTCTCCCCGGCCCCAGGTGCCGACGGCCCACCAGGAATTTCCCGGTATCCCAGTGGGCCAGTCCGGCCCTGTTAGCAGATATGTAAAACTTTCAACGAAAGAGCACATAAAGGTAACTGCCCCCACAGAATGCCAGAAGATGCACCTGAAGAGAGGTATATACTTATATGTTTGCATTATAAAAATATACACTGAGACAATAATATACAGATTTAATAAAAATTATTCAACCCTTGTTATAAATCAGGTCTATTGTCAAAATTTACAGACTTTTAGCTGTTTACATAGCTTAACACAATGAATGTTTCACGTGGTTTCCCCAAATTCAACTGAAAATGCACCTTCTAATTACTTCTCCAGTCTCAAAATTATTAGACCCCTTAATGGCACACATCTTAAGCACTTAGTAGAGCACCCTTTTGCTGTTATGACCTGCTGCAAATGAGATCCAGTAAGTAATATTCTTGGATTTTCGTGCTGCAACCACCTTCCTCAAATTCCATCAGAGATTTTCTATGAGATTCAATTCAGGTGAGTGTGATGCCCACTGTAAAAAATTCTAAGACATCTTCTGCAATCTATTCTTGGTGGAATTTTAGGTATGCTTGGGATCATTGTCTTGTTGGAAGGTCCAATAACGCCCAAGCTTCAGCTTCTTCACAGATGGCATGATGTTTTCTTCTAGGATATCCTGATACTTCAATTAATCCATCTTGCCTTCAACATGCTGCAGGTTTCCAGGGCCAGAAGATGCAAAGCAGAACAAATCTGGGGTTCTGCCACTATTTGTCCATGCCTTAGGGCCGCCTGATGGGTATAGCTGAACAGGGACCTGGCCAGGCTGCAGCCATTTAAGAGTGCAATCGGGCTCCTGTAGTATCGGATGCTGGGAGGAAGTGACAGCCGGTTACTACTGTCTGTATCTGTATGTCGATGTGTGTATCTGAGTGTGTGTATGTGTCAGTGTGTGTATCTGTGTGTTAGTGTGTGTATCTATGTGCCAGTGTGTGCATCTGTGTGTGTATGTGGTAGTGTGTATATCTGCCTGTATGGTTATGTGTTGCTATATATCTATGTCTATATGGCATGGGAGGAAAAAGAAACACAAAGGGCCCTGGGTGGAGACACACACAAAATGGTCTGCGGGGAGAGCTACAGAAAGGGGCTGGGGGAAAGATAGTGACATACAAAGGGGCTGCAGGGAAGAAAGAGACACACAAAGGGGCTGGTTACGAGACACACAGCTGAACACACATTTTTTTTTTTTAAAGGGTGGGGGGCGGCAAAATGCATCTTCTCCTATGTAGCCAGCAATCCTTGCACTAGCAGGGATACAGATAAGGGAAACATACACCATACCTTAACCATATAATGAAGGAATTATGCTAGACTAAATATGGAGATGCCAATTAACAATTTAGGGCCAGCAGGGGCAGCTTCAGTCGATCTCTTCAGTCTGGGTGCAGAAACCTGCAACAACAAAACAGCAAGTCAGCAGCTCTGAGGTACTGTACCAGGCTGAAAATACCAAAAACTAGTGTATTGGATGGAATCCTGCCACTTATATAAGATGACTAGGTATTGTCAGGGACGTTTTAGCCGCGAGGCAAATAAGGCATTTGCCTTGGGCGGCATTTTCCAGGGGGCGGCAAAAAAAGCCGCCCCCAAATGCCCAGGGCAAATGCCTTGTTAGCCTTGCGGCTAATGCCAGGCGGGCGGCTATGTGAAAATCCGTGCGGTCGGCGCTGTCGAGGGAGCACTTCCCCCTGAGCGCTTTGCTCAGCTCCCTCGCGCACCGCCTGCAGAGTGATTCTGGGAGCCGGAAGATGATGTCATATTCCGGCTCCCAGAATCACTCTGCGGGCGGCACGCGAGGGAGCTGAGCAGAGCGCTCAGGGGGAAGTTCTCCCTCACCAGCGCCGCCCGACCGCCCAGCAGCCAATGGACCACCAGGGAGAGGAAGAACTCCTCCCGCCCTCACTCCCAGCATTCCCAAAGGTAAGGAGGCTGGGGGGGGGGGTTCAATTTAAAAATAAAAAAAACACTAGTGTGTGTGTTAGTGTGTTTGTTAGTGAGTGTGTGTGTTAGTGAGTCTGTGTTAGTGAGTGAGTGTGTGTTAGTGAGTGAGTGAGTGTTAGTGAGTGAGTGTGTGTGTTCGTGAGTGTGTGTGTGTGTATTAGTGAGTGTGTGTGTGTGTTAGTGAGTGTGTGTGTTAGTGAGTGAGTGTGTGTTAGTGAGTGTGTGTGTTAGTGAGTGTGTGTGTGTTAGTGTGTGTGTGTGTGTTAGTGTGTGTGTGCGTGTGTGGGTGTGTGTGTTATTGAGTGTGTGTGTGTGTTAGTTAGTGAGTGTGTGTGTTTGTGTTAGTTAGTGAGTGTTAGTGAGTGTGTGTGTGTGTGCGTTAGTGAGTGTGTGTGTGTTAGTGAGTGTTAGTGAGTGTGTGTGTGTGTGTGTGTGTTAGTGAGTGAGTGTGTGTGTTAGTGAGTGTGTGTGTGTGTGTGTTAGTGAGTGAGTGTGTGTGTTAGTGAGTGTGTGTGTTAGTGAGTGAGTGTGTTAGTGAGTGAGTGTGTGTGTTAGTGAGTGAGTGAGTGTGTGTGTGTTAGTGAGTGAGTGTGTGTGTGTTAGTGAGTGTGTGTGTTAGTGAGTGAGTGTGTGTGTTAGTGAGTGAGTGTATGTGTTAGTGAGTGAGTGTGTGTATGTCAGGGAGTGTCTGTTAGTGAGAGTGTGTTACTATGTGTGTGTCTGTTAGTGAGAGTGTATGCGTGTCTGTTAGTGAATGTGTGTGTCTGCTAGTGACTGCATGTGTCTGTTAGTGAGTGTGTGTGTAATTAGAAGGCGGGGCACGGGTGGGGTGGTGCGGAGGGGGGGGGCGAGTTTTGTCCTGCCCAGCACAAAACCAGGATACACCCCTGGGTATTGTGTCAAAGTTGGAAAACTTGTAAAAGTGGTGTGTGGAAGGGGAGAAAGTGGACTGTAGCACAGGTTATATATAGGGGGATAGGGGGACTGTTGCAACAATTCTCTGGTAAATGCTGAGTTTAGTGAATAACTTATAATAATGCATTATATTTAAATGTACCTTAGAATTTCTTTAACATTTTAAGTATCTGTTTTGGCTACTGAATAAAATAAAACAATTAACAAACACCAGGTATATATATATATACCGTATTTTTCGCTCCATAAGACGCACCTCACCATAAGACGCACCTAGCTTTTAGAGGAAGAAACCCAGAAAAAAAATATTCTGAACAAACTGCCCCATAGTGTTTCTTACTATGGGACAGTTTGTTCAGAATATTTTTTTCTCCCCTGTCCCATAGTCTTCTCCTCTCTCCCATAGTCTTCTCCCCCCTCCCATAGTCTTCTCCTCTATCCCACCCCATAGTCTTCATCCACCCCCTCCCCATAGTCTTCATCCCCCCCTCCCTCCCCATAGTCTTCATCCCCCCCTCCCTCCCCATAGTCTTCATCCCCCCCTCCCTCCCCATAGTCTTCATCACCCCCTCCCTCCCCATAGTCTTCATCCCCCCCTCCCTCCCCATAGTCTTCATCCCCCCTCCCTCCCCATAGTCTTCATCCCCCCTCCCTCCCCATAGTCTTCATCCCCCCTCCCTCCCCATAGTCTTCATCCCCCCTCCCTCCCCATAGTCTTCATCCCCCCCTCCCTCCCCATAGTCTTCATCCCCCCCTCCCTCCCCATAGTCTTCGGTCTCCATGGGGAGTCGATGGTTTCTCGCAGAATCCCGTTTACACATTAACTGCTTGGAACTATTGGTGGCCTCCTTTGCCCTTTAGAGCTTTTCAGACGGTTGTTCCAATTTCTGTGTCCAGCTCCGCATTGACAATGTATCACATGTCCAATACATTAATCACCTGAGCGGGACCCATTAAGCGGTCTTAGCAACGTTGGCACAGGATTTTTTGGATTTCTGTTTGGCCCAAAACATCATGGTGCGGGCGGAATACATTCCTGGCCTCTCCAATGTCACGGCCAACTGGAACTCTTGCTTCCTATCGGACTCTTTTTTTCCCTGCTGAAGTGCTTCAGAAAAACCCACATTTTAAAGGTTTCATGATTATTACCAAAAAATAACCAAATGTGCAATTACTAGGTAAATTTCAACAGTTCCCGGTTTACTGGATAACAATGTCTGACTTTATGCCTTGTTAATATTAACTGTGCTTGTTAGCAATAAGAAGCAGAAAGTCATTTTTCAGTAAAAAAAAAGTTGTTTAAAAAGTATACTAAACAAATACAAATAAATGAAAACATACATAGGTTTAACAATGGATTTTTCCATTGGGGCTATATCTAAAATCAGCTTGCAATAGCTGCAGATCTTGTCTGCTGCCTTTGCAAGCTTTCCCCTTCTAACCCAGCCCAGACTTTCTTTGGCTGTCTAATCATAGACTTTCCAATAGAGCTCAGTGAGAAGTCTTTGCAAGACAGGTTCTCGGAGCAGGGCTAGCACAACCATTAAGCACATGATGACCACCACGGCTCCACCTACTGCCAGTCACTCCTTGTAGCGTGGCCACATGGACCACAGTAGAGGATCTTTTGTATCCTCTACACGATCTGACAGGAAGCTACTCACTAAGAGTAATGCATAGCTTCCTGTCAGACCACGTAGAGGAAACAGAAGAACCTCTACCTCGGTCCACACGGCCATGCTATAAGCAGCTAAGCATGCAGGCACACCAAGAAGGGATAGGGGAAGGGACGGACAAAGAGTTGGGGGAGAAAGAGACAGAGAGAGAAGCAGTGGAAAGAAAGAAGCACAGAGAGAGATTGTGGGAAGAAGAAGCACAGAGGCACTGGGGGGGCGGAAAAGACACAGAGAAACACAGAAGGACTGATGAATAAAAGAGACACACAGAGGGGCTGGTAGAATAAAGAGACAAGGTTCTAGAGAATGAGACGCAGAAGGGCTTAGGAGAAAAAGACACACAAAAGAAATGGGAAGAGGAAAAAGAGACACACAAAGGGGCTGGGGGGTAAAGACACAGAGGAGCTGAGGGGAGAGAAATAGACACACAGAGGGACCGGTGGGAGAGAAACACAGAAGGACTGATGGATAAAAGAGACACACAGAGGGGCTAGTGGAAGAAAGAGAGAAGGTTCTAGAGAAGGAGACACAGAAGGGCTGGGGAGAAAGAGACACACAAAAAGTAATGGGAAGGGGAAAAAGATTCACACAAAGGGGCTTTGGAGAGAAAGGGAAACCCAAAGGAGTATGGGAAGGGGAAAAAGACACACATAAAGGGGCTGGGGGAAGAGACACACAGAGGGGGTGGTGGTGAGAAAGAGACAAGGTGTAAGTTTGAAATTTAAGGTTGTAAGGTTGTTAGAAAAATAATGTGCCTCACCCACAAGTAACGTAATTGGGATAATGTTTTTTCCACAAATTATCAATATATGTTATGTGGTGTCTGAATCCTCTGGGATTGTGGCTGTCACATTTTTGTTTAGGATCCTACGTTTAGGTATGAAGTATAACTATTTAGACAGTGCAGATTTATTTAAATACCCTATTTCAATAATAGTTACTTCTAACTTAATATATTGCAAAGATTATCTGATTATTTAGCAGAACGGAGTTGTTGAGTTGTTTTCCTGACATACAGTTTTATAGACTTGCCATATGTTGAGTAGGAGTAATATCCACATTTTTTTTTTCATAAAATGTTGCTATGACTACAGGCTATTGGCATTTTAATGGTCTTTGCCCATTACGATAGATTGGCTCATCATTCGAAGATGTCATATAGAGAAACTGTGAATATGTGGCCAGTTGACACAGAATAGATGTTTGATACATTTTGATATTTTTTTTTTTTTACAGCACCGACTGTATTATTTTACATGGTGAAAACTATGAAGCTTATATGTCAAATATGTAATCTTTCATGTTCTTAAAATAAGTAATTAGTTTAGTATCAGGTTATACTAAATTATATATGTATCGTGGAGGAACACCTGAAGATATTATCCACTGTCTATCAGGGCTGAACTGGCCCACTGGTCTAACAGGAAATGTCCTGGTTGGCATCAGTACCTGGGGGTCAGGCAGGTAGCCCTAATGCCATTTAAATTATTTTCCTCCTTGGACTGTGACAGCCCTAGGCAATTAAGCATAACAGGGCTGGAGGCTGGTGTGCACATGTTAAGCCAGCCAGAGGGAGCACTGTAAGTCTTCTTCATATTTCCCAGCAGATTTATTGTGTCTCTTCTACTCCACCCCTGCCTGAAAGCTCTGCTTAAGTGAGCATGAGTGTCAGTGAGTTTGTCTGTAGTGAGCTTATGTGTGTGTGTGTGTCAGTGAGTTTGTCTATATTGAACTTATGTGTGACAGTGAGCTTGTCTGTAGTGAGCTTGTGTGTGTCAGAAGGCTTCTCTATATTGACCTTGAGTGTGCAACTGAGATTGTCTGTAGTGAAGATGTGTGTATGTGTCAGTGAACTTGTCTGTAATTACCATGTGTCAGTGAGCTTGTCTGTAGTGAGCAAATGTGTGTCAGTGAGCTTGCCTGTAGTAAACTTGTGTGTGACAGTGAGCTTGTCTGTAGTGAGCTTGTGTGTGTCAGAAGGCTTCTCTATATTGACCTTGTGTGTGCAACTGAGATTGTCTGTAGTGAAGATGTGTGTATGTGTCAGTGAACTTGTCTGTAATTACCATGTGTCAGTGAGCTTGTCTGTAGTGAGCAAATGTGTGTCAGTGAGTTTGTATGTGGTGAGTATGTTTGTGTCAGTAAGCTTGTCTGTAGTGAGCTTGTGTGTGTCAGTAAGCTTGTATGTAGTGAGCTTGTGTGTGTGTCAGTAAGCTTGTAAGTAGTGAGCTTGTGTGTGTCAGTAAACTTGTCTGCACTGCGCTTGTCTGTAATTAGCATGTATGTGCCAGTGAGCTTGTCTGTAGTGATCATGTGTATGTGTGTAAGTAATCTTGTCTGTAGTGATGTTGTGTGTGTAAGTGAGCTTGTCTGTAGTGAGCATGAAGAATTAGATGGTCAGCCTGGTGGGAATACACGTCAGGCTGTCTGCCAATGCAGGATGACCAACCAATGGCATACTGTGCAGACAGCATCCTGAGCTTGGCATAAATGCTTCTAGTGATGCGCTAGCTCTATGCTTTCTAAGGACTGTCCCCTAGCACTCGCTGGTCCACTCCTCTCTTAACCTTCTTACTAGCAGGCAGAAGCTCTTTTTATACAGTCTAGGACAGATAAAAAGTGTATGTAGTGAGTGTAGAAGAAAGGGAGCAGTGATAGAGAGACGGAAGCAGCAAGAGCATTCGCATAGTGCACAAAGTCAGCTTTACCTTAACTAATTTCATAGTCAGCCAGTCCACACCAGTTTTGTTCCCCTACATCCCTCTTAAGTTTCCATAGCATTTGAAGAGTAGTAAAAAGGTTTTTTGTTTTGTTTTTTAAGTCAATGAGCCTATTCCATAGGCATGGGCGTGGAGTTGCAGCTCTATCAGCTTGTTTGACCATTCATGATTTCTATAATCCTGACATTGGCTTGACCATCATGTTTGTGTCTCTCTGTCCTCTTTTGAGCTTGGCTTGTTTAGAGTTACTCTATGTCTGCTTGTAGACATTATGCCTATCTATACTCTGTGCCAGCCCAGTGACTCTGACGCCCAGTATGTTTTTCTGTCCTGTCTTTAGCTAGGTCTGTGAGCCAGGGTTAAGTTAGCCTTGACAGTTTAACAGCCTATAAGTTTATTAGAAGTTATTAATATTATAAATTTACTGATAGAGAGCTTCTCCAAACTCAGATGCGGGAGGTTATGCCATGCAAGACAAGGAAACAGATCAGTCAATTTATGTATGTATTCCTAGCACTATTGTTCCCACTGTGCCCCCTCCCTCTAGTCTTCCCTACTCGTGCTTCCCCTCCAGTAGATAAAAGATTACAACTCCCTTTATTTACTTACCTGATTACAGCGCCGATGTCCCTTGGCGCTGGGCCAGCACTCCGCCTCCTTTGTCATGTGGTGTTGGGGCCCTCCCCATAGGAAAGCATTCAGTTAAATGCTATCCTATGGGGATTTAACTAATGCTGAATGTCCAGCGTCAGTTAGGCGACCTAAAGTCTGGTAAAATCCAAAAAGCACCTTTAGAGGCTGTCTTAGACCTGCAAAGCAAACATTGCAGTTTCTCTAAAACTGCAATTTTTTAAATTGCTGGACTAAGTATCACAGGGACACTGCACCCAGACCACTTCAATATCAGAACAGTTCTTGCAAGATACCCATATAAGTTATAAAAAGTTAACAGTTGAGAGCCATGTAAACTTTTTGTCAACGATCTCACATATCCTGCAAACAGTTGCTGGGTTGTCATTTTAAAAAGTTATTATTCAAAATCAAATACTGGATAATTGCAACAAAGTCAATTAATTTAGCTCTAGAAGACTTAAGATTTGTTAAAACATTACATTTGTGTTATTTTCCGATTTGATCTGGAGATTTCATTTTCATCTCTAAATATGATAGACTCGATACACTTCTTATATAACTGGATTTTTAACTAGTCCATTATTATGAAAAATATTTTGTTGTAATAAAATTTCTACTCAATTAATGAACATTACATGTGATCATTAGATTAGAGATATTTTATTGTGTTTCTTAAAGTAGCTATGTTATCTATATAGCTGGTTTACAGAACAGATCTTCCCAGATATTTGAGCGTCTATGAAGATGTCAAGAATTTAGATCAATTCAACATTGTAGATGTGGCCTACTTAGATTTAACAAAATACTAAATTATAAATATAATTGATGATGGTGATGGACATTTTCGGAAGACCTCATTGCAAGTCTAAAAATTTAATGCAAACTCAAGGAACAAAAAGCCACAACATTAAACAAATATCTGGGAGAATTGTATGTATATCTCAAGGTGTTATTTACATTTAGAAACCATAACCACTTTGACTCATTGCGTTGGGTTGTAGACCTGGAGTCCCTAGGCACCATCCTCTATTTTATTGTTAAACCATTTCATAATGGTTTAAAAGTTAATCATGGTTCCTGGCCACCTCTCTGAAGGACTGACTAATACGACATTATGCTCCACCTAACACTATACCAAATCAAATCAGCAATAGCAGACAGTGATAGGGTGAGAGCATCCCATTAACATACAAATACATAACAAAATAATTATGTTGTAAATCCTTTGCCTGCTCTACTGGGTAGCAGGTGTCAGACATTCGTTAAAGTGAAATATCTTGCATGTGCCAAATAACATTAATCACCCTTGAAACACCTATTGAAACCAAGTTAAAGGACAAATGGGATTTATTTTTAAACATCGGGTTATAGGAAAAAGAAAACTGAGCAGCAAAACCTGAGCTTTGACTAAGGATGTTTTGAAAACTTTTCCAGTTCAACAGTTTTTGCCTAAAATTGTGCTTTTCACAGAAAAACAAATCAAAAGGAATAGCTTGTTCCCCATTTTTTAACACTTTACTGGCCCCATTCCACTGGTATGCACACTAGTCACTAGTTTTAGTAATGCTGAACTGCTGCCACTTGGCTAACCCTGCGTCATTAAAAGTTTTTATACTACTTCACCCGCTGACTGCTAGCACTGGCCAGTGGGCAAATAACTAACTTCTAGCACTGACTGCTTGCCCAGTGGACAAATAGTCCCAATTATTATAATTCACATGTCCTAAATTGCTTTAGAATCAGTGCTTTATAATTATAAGGATATTGTACTTTATATAGAGTCTCTCAGATACTCTGCCACCCTACCATGATGCAGCTCTCTCCTTCCAGGCATGTATCATGTACCCTCTCCGTCTCCCTCTCCCTCTCCCTCTCAGCTCCTTCCCGAGGCAGGTATCCACACTTTAGGTTGTATTGTCTGTGAGCAGTTAGCTCTTTTGACTTGTCCCAGGATGCTCATTACATCAAACTTACAGTGACAAACTCAATTTAATAGAAATAATCAAATCAAACATGGGAAACATACAGTGATCCATGTTAACACATTAACACACTTATAAAGGGGTGTGGAAGACAATAACTAATATAAAATATCTCCCTTGCCTGTAGAAATTAATAATATGCAAATCTACCTGAATATGCAAATTAACAAGCCATGCTATTAAGGTAGTGTATATATTATATATAAAATATAGCTGTTTCAAGATCCTCACAACCAACAGATGGCGCTCTGCTGTTCTGCTGATGCTCTCAACCAGGTGGACTTGGCTCCACAGCCAATTCCACCTAGTTGTTTGAATGCATCAGCAGGACAGGAGAGCACACAAAACATTTAATAATAAACAATCACATTATACACACCCTGTACTTACAATGGGCACAGGGTAACTAAAACATAAGAACAATTCAAGGACCTATGTAAAGTGTCTGTCTTCTGCATCGTCACAGCAGCTGATCAAGTTCATAATATACTAATATGTGATTGTGGAGCTATATTGGAGGATATGGACAAAAAATGGACTACATAGTAAAGACAAAGGAATTTAGGGCACACCCGGAACATGCATATAGCAGGAATGGTGTTGCCGTAGTGACCAATATTTATACAGAATTCAGATTAAAGAACAGCGCACATATAAAAATACACTTTTTAAATCTTATAAGGCTACTTAAAAGCGCACATCTCAGCAAATAAATATGGGGATTCAGTTACACCATAGGGCCTTATTGTGTTAAGCCCACCACCACTTCACAGTACCCCAATATCAGTGGGTCCTACACTAATTCCAAATGTGGGAGACAAATTAATGTGTAAAAACTAAACAATTAAAGGGATAGTGCTTGGATGAATATACGCAATGCATATTATATATCTGCTTAATAAAATTAGAGTTAAAGTGACATTACTATCCCAAAACTCCTTAAATATATACCTGTATATAACTCCTTAAATATATACCTAGTCAGATTTCAGGAATCAGATTTGTTTTTTTTAAACTTAGTAAACAGAGACCTAATGAGAAAAGGATCCTAACCTAACTGAAATTACCTCCAATTTAAAGGTAATAGCAAAACATTTAAACTTTATTAATTAAAGAGAACCAAAACACATATACCAGGACAAACACAAACAATGTGGAACCCAATGCGAAGTGAAACAATCAGTCAAAACATTGACCAATTCATTAAATGGTTAAAAAGAGCAGGAAATATAGGCTACATGAAGATTTTTTTTTTTTTTTTTTAAATAGCATGCAGAAACTATTGGATTTTATTAAAGACACGGAGGCTCCTATTATGCATATCTCTTTCTTTATTACTCTCAGCAGCAAAGATAGAGAAATATAAATATATCAAAATGAAAGAAAAAACTGCATAGGCACACAGGCAACCAATCACAAAACAGAGGAAGTGACTATAAAAGGCCTGTGTCACCCACAATCCCCCTCTTTCTTTGCTGCTCTCAGACCAGATAAGTACTCTCTGTTCACTCTCTGTCTAATGTGTTATTTATGGAATTTCTTTGGTTGTTTATTATGTGTTTATATTTTTTCTGGGGCTTCTGCTTACCTTTGCCCCTTCCTGTGCCTGCGTGGTGTGCCCTGCTTAATTTTTCTCCCCTGCCGGCCGGTCGGTTTTTCCCCGCCGTCCTCACCCTCTCCTACCCTCTCCTCTTCTCGTTGGGTGGCCTCCTGGTGGGTGGCCATGGGTGCTGCGGTTGGAGAGGTGTTTGCGTGCCTCCGCTCCTCGCGACGGTGGCTCCCTGGGTGCAGTCGGGTCGGACCGGACCGCATGTGTACCATACACGCGTCCCTCCCCTGCACTTTCTGCTTCTCCCGAGGTGCCTGTACCTCGTGCGGTGGCCATCTTGGATCGCGGTCTTACCGCGATCTTCCTGCAGG
Source organism: Pelobates fuscus (assembly GCF_036172605.1). Taxonomy (NCBI): domain Eukaryota; kingdom Metazoa; phylum Chordata; class Amphibia; order Anura; family Pelobatidae; genus Pelobates; species Pelobates fuscus. The sequence continues at coordinate 352,128,323 of NC_086318.1, read as the reverse complement.
CTTCCTGGGTTCCCTCTCCTCCTGCCCGGCCGTCCTCCCCTTGCTCTGTCGGCCTCTGAGGCTTCTTCTTTTCCTGGGCAATCCACCATTCAGGTACTCTGTTTAATGTTATGTTTAATGTTATTATTATGCCTAATTAACCGTTTCTTTTCTCCTATGGGTTACTCAACCCTGTCCTGCTAGGTTTATGCTTTTGGTTTTCTTAATGTGTTTTTACAGTTTTCTCCTACTACCTCCCTGTTATGCCTTTGTATTTTGCCATATTTAATGATGGGAATTGCATGAATGTGTCCAGATCACATGGGCCTTTACTCTACTAGTTGTTTTACGTCCCAGAGGGACCTGATCTTTCTGACTATTTATTTTATTTATTTTAAAGATTATGTATTCCCTTTATATATTATTGCAGTTTCTCAAATCTGTTTTATCTAATGGACAATACATTTTCGTTTTTACATAACAACCCTCTCCCTATGATGGCTGAGGGTGATGAGCCTGAGAGCCGTTTTTCATGATTTTTCATCAGGGGCAGCAGAGCTGACTGTCAGACATTAATAGTCTCCTATATGTCGTATCCCATGCCATGAATTTTTATCTTTATCCTTGGTGCGGAGTCATCTTCGCTTTCCCAGTATTTCTGACGCAACTCCCTTAATGCCCCCTGCGGCTACCTCTGCTCTACTGGGTATGGGACCCCCCCCCCCCCCCCCGCTGCCCTGCCTTGCCGGGACCCTTAAGGCTACGGCGGAGGATTATCACCTCATAACTCCCACTCATTGACGCAGATCCTGCCTGATATGACGGACTCTCTGAGGCGGTCAAAGATGGCGCGCTCCCACCGCGCATAAGAGCCCCTGGTCGGGCTAAAAAGACCAATGTGGATACGGGCTAGACACCGTACTGAGAGGTCGGTTACCGACCGGAGTGAGGAGAAGGTTTATGTGGTTATGGTAGGTGCCTTCCTATGGCGACCCCTACTGGGGCTACTACCCTATCAGGTGCTCCCGCTCGGGCGGGTATTAGGGGTACGACCCCTTTTGGGTCCTCTGGGTACGCCCCGTTTTCTTTAACGAATCGGGCTGATACTTTGATACCTCTGGGCTCCTCCCTGGAGAATTTCAGAATTTACTTATGAGAGCGATGGGCCCCCCTTCCCTTTTTTCTGTACAAATGTATGTCCTACTTGATTCCGCTACGGCGGTGAATATGAACGCCCGGGTGCATCACCTGTTGGCACTATTGGCAAGTTTTCTATGGTCGTAACGACCGGACGCCAGAAGGCGATTCTTTGAAGGTTCACCCTGATTGGCGAATATGGCCATCTCCGCACCGGCCCTAGGCTGAAGGGAGGCTGTTCAGATGCAGACTTTTGTCATGGAACCGGGGTTTTATAAGTGAAGACGTTCACGTTGATCGCTAAGCCCCGAGTAATTGGACGGGAGCCGCCCGTCTGGCCGTGATTTTCGGGACTCGTTCCGAGAATGCCAAGCTCCTTACTCCCTATGCAGGATTTCCACAAGCTCTAGACTCCACTCCTCCCCATGAGGGGGAGAATATATTAAGCCCCTGCCACCCCGTGGTTACTCCCTTCTGGTGGATACCCTATGTTCCCCTCCTCCTTGGGAACGGGTGGCGGACAGGTTTGGTCCAGTTTCTGCTAAAGATGCTGCCTTAGTAGTTCTTCTGAGCGGTACGGAGCTACCGTCTAGTGTTTTTTTGTTTTTTTTTGTCTTGACCTGTTGGCATTTTGGCCCCATTGCACTTGCCTGTCAGGGGGACAGGTATCGTGATTCTCCACGGAGATCCACGACCTGCTCGCCTTAGGGAAGATTTGAGGGTTACCCTGGGGTTACCAATCTTCAGATCAGTATAGTCTTGGTACCTAAACGGTGGGGAGGGGTTCGCCCCATTCTACTTCCCTGACCTCTTTGTTTTCCCTTTGGTACCACCATTTCAACTGATGGGCATCCATTGCCTCCGGGATCATTTCTAGGAGTAGGTTTGGTTGGCCCATCTGGAATTGACAGACTATCTTGTTATTGTTACTATGAACATGGAATACAGGGTTTTTTCCCCGTTTTGCCTGGCGAAGGAAACGTTCGAGATTGTTTTTTGCTAGGGCTACTGTTAAGTCTCTCATCGGCTTCTGGATGTCCCACCAGGAGGTGCTAGGGGTACCCATCTGAATGTCTACCTGGACGACGTCCTGGTCATATCCCTGTCCAGGTACCAGTTACGGTTGCGTGTCAACTGTCCGATCACGATGCTTCGGGTTTTCCATTTATTAATGAGCGGTTAGGAGCCAGTTTTATGTAGTCCTCACGGTCGATGGAGTTTTTTTCTTAGGTTTAACGGTGGAACTCTATCAGATTGTTCCCGTTCCTTCCTGGCTCCGAGATCTAAACCATTGTGAGGTTTGTCATGTAGACTTTTAGCACAGTGGTCCTGGTGGTCGGGCATTTAGTGAGGGTGCCAAACCTGCCAATGGCTTCCATCCAGGCTATGTCTCCAGGACCACCTCACTTTCTACCCCTTCAAGTCAGTAGGATTCCTATCTCTGTCCGGGTCACTGTTATGAGGCAAGGCGGGAGTTGGACGACGGTTCCAGGATCTATCTGATTCAAGGCTTGGCTCATAGGTAGACCTGGATCAGCGGGACCCTCTGTGAGCCGTGAATCTTTTCTCCCAGGGACAAGTGGTCCAAAATCGAGAAGATGTTGCACTCTGACTATTGTAAATCTTGGCGGGAACATTTTGTTTTCGCGGTTTTGCCCCGGTCGCGCATACGACTACGTTATGTTTTGAGTGGGCTATATGTCGGCGATGGGTTCCATTGACCAGCTAAGGGGCACATGGCGCACACGTGGCTAATCGTAGCGTACTGATTCTGGTGCTTTTTTGCCTTCAGGGTCTCGGTGACAGCTGAACACGTTCCACCTGGACACTTCTAGGTCCGCTTGGACTTCACGTTTATTCAAGAGTTTATGGCGTTTTTTCTCGGTTTGTAACGGTTGTGGAAGCAGTTCGAGGTGGATCTATTGGCATCTTGTCTTTACACCTCGTTACCGAGGTTTTTTACGTATGGAAGGCGATACCCAGCAACTGTCACGATTGGCGTGTTCGTTCTGGACTGACCGGATATTTGGATGTATGCATTCCCTCCGTTCGATTTGGCTGCTTGCGGGCTCTTGCACTTGGCCCAGCACTAGGTGGCGTTGGTATTGATTGCTGCTCTGTGAAGGTCGCATCCATGGTTCCCTCGATTACTGAGAATGGCGATGATTTGCCAGGTTTGATTCCAAGCATTCGGAACCCTTCTAGACCGAATGGGACTACACTTCGTGGATCAAGACCTTCTACATTAGATGATGTGACTCCTTTCGGGACGTTTGGATTATCTTGGCCATTCTGCGATCAACTCCCCGTCTCCTCTGTGAAACATGGATCCCGGGTGATCGACCAGCCTTAAGTCATCATGACAAGTGTGGTCCGGTTGATGCGTGGGACTACCACTGGTTTTTCCGTATCTATCCCTGGATTTGGGATTTTTCCTGGTCGGTCAACAACCTTCGTAGATCATCTATGTAGAGGATTCACCTTACTAAGTCAACTAGAGCATACATTTTTGCCATCCGTTCAGGACGTTTTTTGACGCTATGGCCGGTGGGGTGTCTGGGAACTTACCTGGAGGTTACACAGCCACTACGTTTTCCGGATCGTGCACTTTGTTCTTTCCTTTCAACGCTCCCCACCTACTGGTGTCCACTCTTACATTGTCAAGATGGGTTTCCTGACTACTATGTTGGCTGGTATCGACATGTCGCCTGATGCATCCCACTTGGTACACGAGGGTATGACATACGGGGCCTTGGAGGGCGGTTGTCGTTTGGAGGATACACTACGGGCTGTTCTCCAGTGGCGAGTGTTGAGTTTCGTGACTCTATATTCCAGACCGATTGATCACATTGCATCTCATATGGTGGCTCAGCTTTGAACTTGCATAATAGGAGCCTCTGTGTCTTTAATAAAATTCTCAGATTTTACTATTAACATGACGTAAAGTCATGATTTTATTAAAGACACGGAGGCGAGTATTATTCCCGCCCACCCTCCCGGTGTTGGGTTTGGGATGAGATGCTGTTGGACTTACAGGTATGTGGCAATCCAGTCTGTTTGTTGTATGTATTTATTGTGTATATTTACTAAAGAAGTTTCAATTTTCCATGGTTTAGTTCTAATGGTAATTTTTCCTACTATAGGTTGGTTTCCTAGACTGCTCCTGACGAATTTATTTGGTGAGTTTCAGTTTGGAGTTTAGATTTTACCATATTTCTCTCTCTTTTGTAGCTTGGAGTTCGTTTTGTTGCCGTTCCTGTTCTTACCGGTGTGTGATGTCGGTTCATGTTTCCTGGTCTTCGGTTCGCAAGAAAGAGGGGGATTGTGGGTGACACAGGCCTTTTATAGTCACTTCCTCTGTTTTGTGATTGGTTGCCTGTGTGCCTATGCAGTTTTTTCTTTCATTTTGATATATTTATATTTCTCTATCTTTGCTGCTGAGAGTAATAAAGAAAGAGATATGCATAATACTCGCCTCCGTGTCTTTAATAAAATCATGACTTTACGTCATGTTAATAGTAAAATCTGAGAATTGTATCTAAATCCCTATGTTGTAACAATGCAAAAAGCTTCTGTGCTACATTTAAACAAAATGTGAGGCTACAAAAAGGGATCAGGTAGATTAAATATATTAAAATGCCTGAGTCAGATTTATCTATGATAAAGCAAAGTGTGGTAGAGTCATCACTAAAGTTTACACTAAATGTGTCACCTGGGACTGTGAGATCATTGCCTACTGGAAAATTTTGCCTGAAACTTATTAACACAAATGAACATATTCTTATAATAGATCATGTCTGCACACACGCAGTTCAACATATATTAGATAAGACTTCTTTCTGTCTACATCTTCATCCATCCATTCATCCATCCTCCTAAGCCACTCTGTTGTACCACATTGTTTTCCTCTGTCAGTATCTATTCCTGTTTTTAATGTCTTCCTTGGGAATGCAGTGCCTCTGTCTATGAATCTGTTCTAACTCTATGTTACTTATGTGTCATTTTGACCCCCTCTTGCACTCTTCTTTTGTATGATGCTCCCTTTGTCAATATAGTACATTGAATGCTTAAATCATAAACTTTCCTCACCATTTATACACCCTCATATTTTCCAAGACAACTCCAGATTTCAAATGATATTCTTGACTCCATAGTAGAGAGAAAGAGATTGTTAACAAAACATTAAACATTATTAACATCTTACTTTAACAAAACGTAAAACACTATTAACATATAACTTTAAAGTGAATCTGAACACATTTGGACGCATTTCATCAAAGTCCAAAGACCAAAGTCTTTGGTTGTTTTGAACCGCACGTTAGTTTTCTCCCCAGAGTGGCACAATGATATTAAGTTCAGGAGATTATGATGGCTATTCCAGAACGTTCACCTTTTTCTGCTGTAAGCACTGGAGTGTCAACTTGGCCTTGTGCTTAGGGTCAGTGGCGTACAAAAGATCCATGAGACCCCGGTGCGAAAATTGATCTATGGGGGGGGCGGGCATAATATGGCCTCTCCACATTATAAACTGTGACTTTCACGGACCCAGGCGGCCAGCAATCGTGACCGGCAACACAGGCGGGCTACCGGAGCCGGGGTGAGGCTTGCTCCCGGAGTTCTAGTCCCCCGGGAGAGGTTTCCCTGCAACGTCCAATGGGATCCAGCCTGGTGAGTGGAGCGGACGGCCGCCGCTCCACTATCCTGCCCAACGGAGCCCATCAAGCACGTGACAAAACAGCGGGTCCGGTCCTGAACCCCCCCCCCCCAGGACCTGGGGGGGTGATCCCGGTCCATGCCCCAAAACTACAGTCGGAGGCATAACCAGACCACCATGCAGGCCCAGGTCCAAGATGGCGGGGGCCGCGGTGCTCAAGCCCAGAGACTCACCGGGCGCAAAGCCCTGAAGACCCTGCTCGATATACTGCTCACGTGGATGGGGCTGCCCATGAGACCGCTCGCCCTTCTTCTGGGCTGGGCGCTCACCTAGAGGAACCCCTCATACACCCTGGGAGAAGAGTGGGAGCGGAACCCAGGGCCCACGATCCTGCTGAAGGGATCAATGGCATAAGGGTGCGAGCGCCTATAAAGGCCTCAGGCCGAAGGCTGGTGGCTTCCGGACGCAGTACCACCACAACACCGGATACACTTGAGGACGAGCGACATCCGCCTTGAGACGCAACAACGTACCCGGTGGAGTATAAAGACGAGCAGGGGGAAACTACCACGCAACCTGGACTTGGGCCAAAAGCCTTTGAAACAACCGGACGCAATATCTCTGTATACTGCCTTGATCTGACCGATAAACTAGCCGCACACACCTTGGGGCGCAGCGGGCAGGAATGATGCTCATCGGGATACGGCGGACATGCAACACTGGGCAGCTGGCAGCACTTGGCGGGACATAAGTACTCAAAGCACTTACCGTGTATATTATATGCATAAGCCTTCTGACTATGTTCAGTCATACATGTATATTCTTTTGCCCATGCTAAACGGCGAAACTTTAATTTTTGGTTAAATTTGTCGGCCCCTTCATAACCTTTAGTGATGGGCGAGATCCCACAAAGTTTAGCCTGTACAATTCACAATGTGCCTGTATTCACGTATGTGTAGCCATAAAGGTTTAAGGGGCGATGCTATCTAGCCCACATATCTAGCTTACACTTAAGCATATATTCCACTACTAGTACCAGCAAATAATGCCTGCATGCTTTCCTTGTTGTGTTTTCCTTGCCTCCCGGCCAGCTTATCATTAGCCTTCGCATAGCATACTGTAAATTTGACATGTACTTAACTGCGGACCTGACTCCTGGGGGCTAACATCATAAACTTGTGTACCTTCTATGTAATCGACTAACATTTCCAAGGGGCCTACTGTGTGATACCTAGCATGTACCCAAACAGAATTGACACGAATAATCGCAGTTGAACCCTGTCCAGCATGTAACCTAATCTTAACAATCACCTAAGCAACTATACCGTTAGCAATGTTTAGCCAATCTTACATGACTCACATAACCATTGTTTCCTTACCTTTAAAATGCAATGTATATGTTTCGATAATCGATATAACAAAAAACAAAAAAGGTGGCATTACTGAACAAGGAAGTGTATTTATCAGATGCAAATGTTGTATTACCCCATTTTGTGAACAAACCGTACATTATCCTTTTCTCTTCTGTATCCCATCTCATATGCCGCAATAAAACAAAGATTGACAAAAAAAAAAAAAAAAAAAAACAATGGGCCTCCGCCCCCCCCGCCCGCTTACTCTGCGCGGGCCGGTGCCGCTACACATGGCGGCGGGCACCTAGTCGCAGGGGTGCGAACCCTGCAACCGCAGTATGCCGCCAGTGCATGCAGATACACTTAAAGGACCACTATAGGCACTCAGATCACTTCAGCTCAATGAAGTGGTCTGGGTGCCAGGTCCCTCTAGTTTTAACCCTGTAGCTGAAAACATAGCAGTTTCAGAGAAACTTCTATGTTTCACTGAGGGTTAATCCAGCCTCTAGTAGCTGTCTCACTGACAGCCGCTAGAGGCGCTCCCGCGATTCCGCTGGACGTCCATAGGAAAGCATTGAGTAATGCTTTCCTATGGGTGGTTTGAATGCGCGCATGCGCATTCGGAGCTGAGAGGCGGATGCGGGCAGAGCCCGGCGCTGGAAAGGGAGCCCGGCGCTGGAAAAAGGTAAGTGCTGAAGGGGTTTTAACTACACACTCTCACGAACAGACGCATACACACTAGCTAACAGACACACACATTTACTGACAGACACACATTCAGTGACAGACACACATACACTCTCACTGACAAACACACACTCACTAACAGACACACACAAACTAACACACTCAGTAACAGACACACACAGTAACACACACACTCACTGACACACACACACACTGACACTCACTAGCAGACACACACTCAATAACAGACACACAAACACACTCAGTGACACACACACAGTAACACTCACTAACACACTTACTGACACTTACTAGCAGACACACACAAACTAACACACACAGTAACACACTCACTGACACACACAAACACACTCATTAACAGACACACACACAGTAACACACTCACTGACACACACACACTAACACACATACACACTCACTTTTGTTTTGTAATTTACCCCTACCGTTGGGAGTGCTGTGGGGATTCCTGCTGTCCCTGGGGTCCAGTGGGGCTGCTGGGTGGGCGCGCGAGGGGGCACTCTCCCGCTCTCTCGCCGCTTACTAATGCCGGAGCCGGAATATGACGTCAAGAGCTTTCCATGCTCAGCCTTCATACAGAAGATTGCAAATTGTCTGCCAATATTTTCTGGCAACATGCTGCATTCATCTTGCCATCTTTTCACAAGATTCCCTGTGTCTTTAGAGCTCACCTCCTCCCCTCCCCACCAAAACACATCAGTGGGCCACCACCATGCCTTCACAGTGGGGATGGTATTTTTTTTCACAATAGGCCTTGTTGACCCTTTTCCAAACATAGCACTTATGGTTTTGACCATAAAGCTCTATTTTGGTCTTGTCACTCCAAATTACAATGTGCCGGAAGCTGTGAGGCATATCAAGGGGTTGTCAGGCATATTGTTACCGGGATTTTTTGTGGCATTGGTGCAATAAAGGCTTCTTTCTGGCAACTCGACCAAGTGTCGTCGTATTGTGCTCCTTGAAACAACCACACTGTCTTTTTCCAGAGCAGTCTGAATTTCTGTGGGGTTTTCTTTGTATCCCAAACGATTTATCTGGCAGTTGCGGCTAAAATCTTTCTTGGTTTACCTAAAATTGGCTTGGTATGAAGAGATCCCCACATTTTCCACTTCTTAATAAGTGATTGAACAGTGCTGACTGGTGTAGCGGACCACAGGTAACCTGACAGGTTACCTCCGCTAATTCCTTCACTCAGCCACTCTGGAACCATTAAAACATGCAGACATCCATTCCCCAGTAACCAGATGAAACATAGTCCTGGGAGTCAACTGAGTTTACTCAGGCCACACATGACTTTTATGCACAGACCCCTACATGTGGTCTCTAATACAATAACACAGGGGTTTTAAACCCAAGATCCTCTGTGTCTGAGAGATAATTGTGTGAGAAAAACATATAATTAAATTATCTCTCAGGTACAGAAAATCCATACAAAATATACAGTACTCCAAAAGTGTCCCCACCATAACCAGGAACCCCACAAAAGTAACATCCCTGGATAGCCCTGATCTGAGTGTATAACATATTCAAATATTACTCAGATCAGTTCAGTGAAACTGGAATTTCCCAAGGGTAAAGTTTTGACTGGCCGGACACGAGGCACTAGCTCAAAACAGTTCCAGGGAAATAGTTGTCCTGGCCGGTCTCTGTTTGGGGGGTTCCTGTGTGAACACCATGCAAGGGAATCTCTTGGTTTCAGGATATGAATGCTCCCCCTGTTCGGTAGTTGATATCTCCCAAACTTTGCCCTTAAGTTGCTGGTGTGAACGTTTTAATGGAGTACAGGGGTGGTCCTCATTCAGGAGATGGATGGGTGTCGTTCGTATGCCGTACTCCTGAACAGAAAAAAATATAAAACATGTGAAATGAGGGAAAACATTAAATTGGTGGTAAGTGCCGCCACAACTGGTATTTTTTAAGGCTTTGGATATCTTTTTATATCCATTTCCATTTTTATAAAGTTCCATTACTTTTGACAATTTTTTTCTGCTTCTCATAGCTCAGTATCTAGCCTGTTTAGTGCATTCACATGAGAGCTAACAAACTCATTGACTATTTATACATAGTGTGACAGAGTCTATGGGAGGGTAATAGAAGGAAGGTATCTAGGACCCAGAATCCTCCATAGTCTATACTCATTCACCTGCCCAATTAGCAACTGCTGAGGCTTTAATTAGCAGGTCTCAGAGCAGAAAGAGTCAGATACAATCTGACCTGCAGAGAGAGAGCAGGTCTGTGCAGAGCAGCATCTAAACAATGTGCTAAAGGTTGGTGAAACCAATGCTTATTTTTGATTTGTGTAGTTTATTACCCTGGTGAGTAAGGGACATTTCTTTATGTTTAGTTAGTGCTCAAATTTGAGCTAGGATTTATTTTGTAGATTTTCCTTTCTGTTGTGCTGCAGTTTTTGAACAAACTGATTGCTGTATGGATTTTGTGCACGCTATAAATAAACCACACCATTTTTGCACCAGAGACTGTTGTTCTATGCCTGTTACCCTAGAGGACTGTGTTGCTTTGCCCATAAAGGTCACAAGATGGTAGAGGATGCGGGCATTTAAAGCACATTTATACGGTCTGTGGGTATAGAGGCCTAAGGTACTGCGACTCTGCAAACTGAGACTGGTTGTTTGAAACAGAGGCCTGCAGGTGTGGTGTGTGTGGTATTTAGCAAGTGGCTGAAAAAAAAAAACAACAAGCAAGATGGAAGAGTTAGTAAAAGCCTTGGTACAGGCCACTACTACCCAGCAAGACACAAACCGTGTAACAGCAGCGCAGATCAGTAGCCTCATGGAGACACAGCGACAGGCTGTTGCGGTCCAACAGGAGACAAACCGCTTATTGGCCACACAAATAAACTGCATTATGGAAACTCAGCGGGAAGACAGAGACAAACTAACAAGTGCTTTGCAACAAACCATGCTGTCAAGTGTAACTACCCCTACTATGGATAGGGGGCGCCGGATTAGAGTTACTGACTTTTTACATAAAGTGAGTGAGGTTGATGACATGGAGGCTTACCTGACAACCTTTGAAAGGATTGCTACCCAAGAAGGATGGCCTCCAGGTCAGTGGGCAGGATTATTAGCCCCTTGCCTCAGTGGAGAATCCCAGAAAGCGTATGATGATTTGCCTCTCAGCCAAGCACAAGACTATGACCGAGTGAAAGCGGAAATACTAACACGGCTTGGAGTTATGCCTGCAGTGTGAGCCCAAAGATATAATGCTTGGGTTTATGATACCGAGAAACCTACTAGGTCACAAATGTATGACCTCTTGAGACTTGCCCAGAAGTGGCTACAGCCAGAAATCAACTCTGCTGCAGTAATCATTGAAAAGGTGGTTATGGATCGCTTCCCAGGGGCGGGCTGGGCCGGGGGGCAGGGAGGCAATTGCCCCCCAGGCCGCCCGAAATTCCTTTAGGACCGGCCGCGGCGGGCCGGCCCTTTAAATGCTGCAGCCGCCGAGCGCTCTGTAAAGAGCGCTCAGACGGCTGCAGCAGCTTTTGCCTCCCTCCCCTCCCCTGTAGGTGGCCGAGCTGCACTCCGTCCGCGGTCCCGGCCGGAGTGATAGGAAGGTGCACACTGAGTGTGCACTTCCTGTCAGTCCGGCCGGGTACAGGAAACAGAAACTCATGTTCCGCGCGGAACAGGAGTTTCTGTTTCCTGTACCCGGCCGGACTGACAGGAAGGTGCACACTGAGCACCTTCCTATCACTCCGGCCGGGCACCGCGGACGGAGTGCAGCTCGGCCACCTACAGGGGAGGGGGTAAGAAGAAGGGGGGGGGAGGGGGGGGAGTAAGAAGAGGGGAGGGGGGGAAGTAAGAAGAGGGGAGGGGGGAGAGTGAGGGGAGGGGGGGAGAGTGGGGAGGGGGGAGAGTGAGGGGAGGGGGGGAGAGTGGGGAGGGGGGGAGAGTAAGAAGAGGGGAGGGGGGAGAGTAAGAAGAGGGGAGGGGGGGAGAGTAAGAAGAGGGGAGGGGGGAGAGTAAGAAGAGGGGAGGGGAGGGGGGAGAGTAAGAAGAGGGGAGGGGGGAGAGTAAGAAGAGGGGAGGGGGGAGAGTAAGAAGAGGGGAGGGGGGGAGAGTAAGAAGAGGGGAGGGGGGAGAGTAAGAAGAGGGGAGGGGGGAGAGTAAGAAGAGGGGAGGGGGGAGAGTAAGAAGAGGGGAGGGGGGAGAGTAAGAAGAGGGGAGGGGGAGAGAGTAAGAAGAGGGGAGGGGGGAGAGTAAGAAGAGGGGAGGGGGAGAGTAAGAAGAGGGGAGGGTGGAGAGAGTAAGAAGAGGGGAGGGTGGAGAGAGTAAGAAGAGGGGAGGGGGGAGAGAGTAAGAAGAGGGGAGGGGGGAGAGTAAGAAGAGGGGAGGGGGGAGAGTAAGAAGAGGGGAGGGTGGAGAGAGTAAGAAGAGGGGGGGGAGTAAGAAGAGGGGAGGGGGGAGAGTAAGAAGAGGGGAGGGGGGGAGAGTAAGAAGAGGGGAGGGGGGGAGAGTAAGAAGAGGGGAGGGGGGGAGAGTAAGAAGAGGGGAGGGGGGAGAGTAAGAAGAGGGGAGGGGAGGGGGGAGAGTAAGAAGAGGGGAGGGGGGAGAGTAAGAAGAGGGGAGGGGGGAGAGTAAGAAGAGGGGAGGGGGGGAGAGTAAGAAGAGGGGAGGGGGAGAGTAAGAAGAGGGGAGGGGGAGAGAGTAAGAAGAGGGGAGGGGAGGGGAGGGGAGGGGGGAGAGTAAGAAGAGGGGAGGGGGGAGGGGGGGAGAGTAAGAAGAGGGGAGGGGGGAGAGTAAGAAGAGGGGAGGGGGGAGAGTAAGAAGAGGGGAGGGGGGAGAGTAAGAAGAGGGGAGGGGGGAGAGTAAGAAGAGGGGAGGGGGAGAGTAAGAAGAGGGGAGGGGAGGGGAGGGGAGGGGGAGAGTAAGAAGAGGGGAGGGGGGAGAGTAAGACGAGGGGAGGGGGGAGAGTAAGAAGAGGGGAGGGGGGAGAGTAAGACGAGGGGAGGGGGGATAGTAAGAAGAGGGGAGGGGGGAGAGTAAGACGAGGGGAGGGGGGAGAGTAAGAAGAGGGGAGGGGGGAGAGTAAGAAGAGGGGAGGGGGGAGAGTAAGAAGAGTGGAGGGGGGAGAGTAAGAAGAGGGGAGGGGGGAGAGTAAGAAGAGGGGAGGGGGGTAGAGTAAGAAGAGGGGAGGGGGTAGAGTAAGAAGAGGGGAGGGGGGAGAGTAAGAAGAGGGGAGGGGGGTAGAGTAAGAAGAGGGGAGGGGGTAGAGTAAGAAGAGGGGAGGGGGGTAGAGTAAGAAGAGGGGGTAGGGGGGTAGAGTAAGAAGAGGGAGGGGAGGGGGGAGAGTAAGAAGAGGGGAGGCGGGAGAGTAAGAAGAGGGGAGGGGGGAGAGTAAGAAGAGGGGAGGGTGGAGAGAGTAAGAAGAGGGGAGGGGGGGCGGGGCTTGACAGCCATGGCGGAGAGTCGTGTTTCTAAGGGGCTCCTCCAAAAGCGTGCAATCTAACGAGAAATATAGCCCCTTACGGCCCACTCAAAGCGACAGCAGGAGCCTACTCCACCTCCTGACCTAGCCTGGACTTGCAGGTAGGATCGGTGACCGGCTGGAAGCCCAACTGCTGCACCGGTGAAAACATGCGGCCTGGTATGCGTCAGGTGGGAGAGGCGGCCGATCTCCCGACTCGGAGCTGCCTGGCAGCGGCTCCCGTGAGGCAAGAGCCACGTTACCCCCCCCTTGGACCGTCGGGGGTGATCGAGGTCCACCCCAGGAGAACTACTCACACAAGGAGAGTGATGATGGCGGAACCAAGCAGGGCAGCAATCATCCCACAGAACCTCCTGTCATGGCGGACGCCACGTGTCCCTCCAGCCCTCGGGATCTCCACACTGATCTACAGACCAGGTTGGAGGCTGTCCTCAGGGCCTTTTGGCACAAACTGGAAAGCCGGGCATTACAACATGCCACACAGCAGACAAGCAGCCACTTACCTGAGAGACGCCCACACCAGGTAGAGAAAAAGCACAAAGCTCACACCCGAAGGGGGCTCCCACGGGGAAGACGCAACAGCGCCTGCAAAACGCTCCAGCGCAAGGCTAAACAGTGAAAAGTGATGCGGGGAACTAAGGCTGGACCTCTCCGGCTGTCTGCAGGACTCCTGTGCACTCCGAACCTACGGCACGGACCGCGCCGGCAGCACCAGAAACGACCATCACATGGCACAACACAGAAGCAGGTCAACAACAAACCACGAGCGGTGTTCAGTGTGAGAGCTGCAGAGCAATGGGAAGCACTGCACATACTGCATGGACTGACCGCTCATTCTACCAATTTGCCACAAGTGATTGAAGCACACAGATGTCTCCATAGCACCATAATGCAGGATGGTAGCTTGCCCAGAACAGGCATCGGCTGAAGTGTGAACAGGGGGCCTTGACGCGGCTCTCTCTGGGCCATAGCGGTTTGCCCTGCGGAGAACTGCTGAAGTACAAGCTACTCCTTTAATTGTACTATTCTTGGCCCGCCAGCAGGACCCCCAGAGCAAGTGTTGGCTGAGCGGACCGAACTGACTCAGAGGCGAAATACGCTCCTGCAAGCCCAAACGCAGTGACAAAACATGAAACCGCTGCATAATACATAGCAATGTTTTATATTTGGTCCTGTGCCTATTTGCTCTGCCACCACTTAATGTTTAGACCACTATCTAGTCCTTGCATGCCTATATATTGCGCAGCTGAGGGTAACATGAAGTCTGAAAATCTTCATATGTTCAGCAGACATGCACCTGAATAACAGGCTAGCACTGCACAGTATAACGATACCTTAACTAGTTCCCTGCCACGTTAATCTAACCACTGTGCTCTTATATATATATTATCCTGCTTATTACCCAATAATGTGCCGCTAACTGGTGCATATACTCAACATGTATCCTTCAAAGCATGTCCTCATTGTGCCGACATGTGTACCTAATATTTTTTTATTTTTTTTCTTATTTTATTTTAATGGCCATGCTGGGCTATAGATAAAAAACTTGTCATGCCAGATAATCTCCCTCCTGATGCCCATTGCAATTTGTAACAAGTCTCCTGTACCTAACCGCATAGTCTAAGCTACCATATTATACTAATTATTTAAATTGTGTGTTACTCGTCATCATTATCTTATGCCTAGTGGGACTTTTCAGTTGCAACTAAATAGTTAAAGCTTGTTTGAATATACATATAAAAAATGTGCATGCTCCTCAAATGTCACTTTCAGTTTTAGACATATTGTACTGAAGCTTGCCCATGTTGCTGTGACTTACAGAATGCTTGTTTGTAATCTTCACAAATGCACAACCAAAATAAAGAATTAAAAAAAAAAAAAAAAAAGAAGAGGGGAGGGGGAGAGAGTAAGAAGAGGGGAGGGGGGAGAGAGTAAGAAGAGGGGAGGGGGGAGAGAGTAAGAAGAGGGGAGGGGGAGAGTAAGAAGAGGGAAGGGGGAGAGTTATAAGAGGGGAGGGGGGAGAGTAAGAAGAGGGGGGAGAGTAAGAAGAGGGAAGAGAGGGAGTAAGAAGAGGGAAGAGAGGGAGTAAGAAGAGGGGAGGGGGGATAATAAGAGGGGGGTAAGAAGAAGAAGGGGGAGTAAGAACAAGAGTGGGGAGTAATTAGAAGAAGGGGGTAAGAAGAAGAAGGGGGTAAGAAGAAGAAGAGGGTAAGAAGAAGAGGGGGGTAAGAAGAAGAAGGGGTAGTAAGAAGAAGAAGGGGTAGTAAGAAGAAGAGGGGGTAGTAAGAAGAAGAGGGGGTAGTAAGAAGAAGAGGGGGTAGTAAGAAGAAGAAGGGGGGGTAAGAAGAAGAAGGGGGGGTAAGAAGAAGAAGGGGGGTAAGAAGAAGAAGGGGGTAAGAAGAAGAATGGGGTAAGAAGAAGAAGGAGGGGTACGAAGAAGAAGGGGGTAAGAAGAAGGGGTAGTAATACGAAGAAGGGGGTAAGAAGAACAAGGGGGGGAGTAAGAAGAACACAGGGAGGAGGGGGGTAAGAAGAACACAGGGGGGTGAGAACACACAGAGGGAGGAGTGAGAAGAACACAGGGAGGGTGGAGGGGGGATGAGAAGAGCACAGGGAGGGTGGGTGAGTGTGAGAAGAGACCGCTAGGGGAGGGTAGGGGAGAGGAGAGACCACTAAGGGGCAGGGGAGAGCTTTAAGGGACAGCTCTATAGGACAGGGGGCAAGACAGGGAGCTCTTTAACACTACGTGCACACACACACACACACACACAATGCATCCCTATACATACACAGACACACACAATGCATCCCTATACATACACAGAAACACACAATGAATCCCTATACATACACAGAAACAGAACATGCTTCCCTTACACACAGAGAAACACACAATGCATCCATTACACACACACACACACAATGCAACCCTTACACACAAAGACAATGCATAATTTGCACACATACACAGAAACATACAATGCAAACCCTTACACACACATGCAAACACACACACTGTTTTTCTCACATACACACAGAAACACAATGCATCTCTTACACTCAATGCACACACATACAGACACACACCTTGCATCCCTTATGCATACAAACACAGATTCACACAATGCATCCCTCACACATAACCAGAAACACATAATACATCCCTTATACACAAATACACACTGCTTCCACTACACACAAACACACTGCATCACCTGCACAAACTGGTATCCCTATACACTACATACCATAAGCACACATATTAGATAACACATCCCCTACACACTCCACTCCCTGTGAGCGAGCTCATGGGTGGGTGGAACATATAAGTGGACTTATGAGTGGGCCTTATGGGCATACTCACCGTCAGGCACTGGGGCCCAGACCTTGAGCTGTGTAAGAGGCCCCCAAAAAATGGAGCTGCTTCCAATTCTCCCAGAACGTTGAATTTTGTGACCACAGTTGCAAACAGCCTCCAGAGGTCCTGTTCTACACCAGACCAGTGGAGCCAAACTGCAGCCCATCATCATCCTCATCTAATTGTAAGTAGGCAATCTAGTATATTATTAGTGACACTAATCTATAATTTACCTCACATTAAAGGGACACTATAGCTTAATGAAGTGGTTCTGGTGTCTATAGCTGGTCCCTGCAGGCTTTTTAATGTAAACACACACTGTGTGCAGCACTGGCGTTAGTTCATATGGCAGATCATATGGGTGGGGCATTGTGATGTCACATGGGGGGGGGGCGGCAAATTTATATTTTGTCTAGGGCGGCAAAAATAGTTGCACCGGCTCTGATCCTGGGCAGGTGCACCAGTCTACTGGTGACCCACAGGAGGGGAGTGCACTGATTGCACTGCACTCTCCTCCTGCCCAGACCCGTCTTGACCGCAGTGCAAGTGCCCTCTGCCCCTAATTTACAGTGGCTCACACTCACAACAAGCAGTGCCTGGAGCCCTTTGCAGAGACGGAAACAAAGAGGTTCTGCGGCAGCTGGCCGTCCTGCAAGCATTACATTAAACAGCTGTTCCCCATGCAGCCACAGGTGGCGTTGTGCTGGGAGACTGTGATTACTCTTCACTTCCTCCCAGCCTACAGAGCAGCGCATGGGGGAGAGAGGAGGAGGCATGATTTAATCTTGAATAAATCCTCTAAGCAAACCTTTATAAATTTGGGGGGATCAGCTCTGTTTCCACAGTTTATTGGTGTTTACTCTCATCTCTGTATTAATATTGAGGGATGTCTAAGTAGTAACATCAGTGTGTGTCAGCAGGGCCAGCCGTTGGGGTGGGCAAGCTGTGCGGTCACGCAGGGTGCCATGACAACAGAGGCGCCCGGCGGCCAACACAGCTCACAAGTTGGGTACACCAGCATATTTAATTTAAACGATTCGCTGGTGGTCCACTGGTGCGCACCAGCAGTAGGTGCAGTCAGATCATATCCTCTCCCTCGTGGTTCCGGCACTCAGTTAGTGAGTCAGAGCACAGGCTCAGAGATTCTCAGCCTGTGCTCTGACAACATTGAAAGTCAGAGCCGTGAAGGAGCGGGTATGGCATAGAGCTACTGATTAGCATAACATCAATATCCGTTATAAAACCAGAAAAAGGTGGGCATGGATGGTGAACTGATTTGGTGGCGCAATGGGCCACTTGACTGGTTTTGCCCCCCAGGCCTAAGGCTGCCAGCCCTGCCCTGTCGCTTCCTCAGGAGTCTGCCGATAGCACTACGGAAATGGGTCAGTCAAGCGGATCCAAAGGACCCTGAAGAAATGATGAACTTGACAGAGAGATACCGGTTTGCTAATGAAACTCAGAGTAAAGAACCTAACCTCAACGCCAAATTGCAAGGTAACAGGATACCTTCAAAGAAGTCTGGTGGGTTTAAAGAAACCGATGGGAAAAAAGATTCTGTACAGACCCATAGACAGACTGACTACCTGGAAAATTGGGTACCCAGGTTCCCAACCCGGCCACAAGGCCAGACTGAGAAAGAGATAAAGTGTTATAGATGTCAGGAGATTGGACATATTGCACGTAACTGTCCACAGACTGATGAACCTATGGAATGTAATTTGGGGAGGGGGGAGAAACATGGTGCAATGTTGGTATACACACAAATGTCTGCTTTAACAAGTACTGGTGGTATTAATCATGTCAAATCTGTAAATATGGAGGGGAGGAGTGTGCAAGCACTCTTAGATTCTGGGAGTGAGGTTTCATTGGTAAAGAGATCTTTACTTCAGAGTGAGCAAGTTGATAAAATTCACGTGTTGGATATAATATGCATACATGCTGACACCCACACGTATCCCACGGCCGAGGTGGAATTTGCTACCGCGGTAGGGGTGATAAAACATAGAGTTGGGGTGGTACCATCATTGCCTTATGATGCTGTATTGGGGCGTGATTTTCCCCTCTTTCGGAAAATTTGGGAAGATACTGTAATAAAACAGGATAAACGTACAGAGGTAGAGGCAGAAACAGTGGGGTTAGAGAATGGTTTCCCTTTTTCTACGATTGATTTGGAGCAATATAGTGAAAATGAACCCACTGTCGTATGTTTGGGTGAGGAAGGGGAACACAATGAAAGTGATTCCTCCCAAGTAGACAATCTAAGGGAAGAGGTGGAGTTCCATCATCTAGGTATTAGCTCAGGAAATTTTAGGGCTGCCCAATGGGAGGATCAAACATTGGTAGCTGCCCGTAACAATGTTCAGGTAGTGGAAGGTACTCCTGTTAACCCGGAAACCCAATTGTCCCTTCCCTATTTTGCAGAAAAAAATAATTTACTTTACCGAGTAGAGAGGAGGGGGGTTGAAGAGGTTGAGCAATTACTGGTACCTCAATCCCACAGAAACCTAGTCTTAAAACTAGCTCACAGCCATGTATTGGGGGGGCATCTTGGGATTGAAAAAAACAGGGAGAGAGTACTAAGAAGATTTTACTGGCCAGGAATTTACTCTGCTATAGAGCGATTTTGCAAGTCATGCCCAGAATGCCAAAGAAAGGCTCCATTCCAAACTTTCCGTAATCCCCTCATTCCTCTTCCCATTATAGAAGTCCCATTTGAAAGAATTGCTATGGACCTGGTTGGTCCTTTACTTAAATCCGCTAGGGGGCACCAATATATATTGGTAGTACTAGATTATGCTACCCGGTATCCCGAAGCTATACCTTTAAGAAATACCTCAGCTAAAACCATTTCCAGAGAGTTAATGTTTATGTTCAGCCGGGTTGGACTACCTAGAGAAGTACTTACAGACCAAGGTACTCCTTTCATGTCACGAGTGATGAAAGAGCTATGTAACTTATTGAAGATTAGACAATTGAAAACTTCAGTGTATCACCCACAAACTGATGGGCTAGTGGAAAGATTTAATAAGACATTAAAAGCAATGCTCCGTAAGGTAATTGATAAAGATGGTAAGAATTGGGATCGTTTGCTCCCATATCTAATGTTTGCTATCAGAGAAGTCCCCCAAGCTTCCACAGGGTTCTCACCTTTTGAATTATTATATGACAGAACTAACTAAGGCAAAAGGCCCAGTTATGATTAAGTGGACTCCCGAGGTAGAGAAGGCATTTAGTACCCTGAAGGAGGTTTTGTGTGCTGACCCAATTTTGGTTGCCCCTGACTTTACAAAAGAATTTGTGGTACAGACAGATGCGTCTGATGTGGGCCTAGGAGCGGTTCTTTCTCAGGTACACAGGGGAGAAGAACATCCCATTATGTACCTGAGCAAGAAGCTGAATCCCCATGAACAGAGATACTCAGTGGTTGAGAAAGAATGCTTAGCCATAAAATGGGCACTGGAAACACTTAAGTTTTATCTGTTGGGGAGAAGGTTCAAACTTGTCACAGATCATGCGCCATTGACGTGGATGAGACATAACAAGGAAACAAATGCCAGAGTAACTAGGTGGTTCCTTAGTCTTCAGCCATATAACTTCTCTATGGAGCATAGAGCTGGTAAAGACCAGGGGAATGCAGATGGTTTATCCAGAGTCCATTGTTCGTTGTCAAAGGTCGCTACGACCGATGGGTCTAAGCTGGCGGGGGGGATATGTGACAGAGTCTATGGGAGGGTAATAGAAGGAAGGTATCTAGGACCCAGAATCCTCCATAGTCTATACTCATTCACCTGCCCAATTAGCAACTGCTGAGGCTTTAATTAGCAGGTCTCAGAGCAGAAAGAGTCAGATACAATCTGACCTGCAGAGAGAGAGCAGGTCTGTGCAGAGCAGCATCTAAACAATGTGCTAAAGGTTGGTGAAACCAATGCTTATTTTTGATTTGTGTAGTTTATTACCCTGGTGAGTAAGGGACATTTCTTTATGTTTAGTTAGTGCTCAAATTTGAGCTAGGATTTATTTTGTAGATTTTCCTTTCTGTTGTGCTGCAGTTTTTGAACAAACTGATTGCTGTATGGATTTTGTGCACGCTATAAATAAACCACACCATTTTTGCACCAGAGACTGTTGTTCTATGCCTGTTACCCTAGAGGACTGTGTTGCTTTGCCCATAACGGTCACAATAGACACTGCAATTGCAATTTAAAAAACCACAGGTATAGGAAAGTAACCTTTAATTGCCATATTAACCTGTGTGTGTCACTTTGTGTGTCTGTAACAAAGGCCAAACATTCAAGGGTGATTTTCTGTTATCATTATGATTTATAAAGGAGCCAAACAACTATTTGATAATAAATGGCTTCATATGATCACTATCATTCAATAAAATACTTTTTTTTTTTTTCAAAATCAATGCCAACATTTCTGCTAGGGTATGCAAACATTTGAGCACTACTGTATGTGTATTTTAATATTGCTTTGTATTTTTAATATTTTTCTGTACAATTTAATATTACTTTGTCATTTTAATATTATACTATACCCTTGTGGAACAATCCAATGTTTGGGTGCCCAGGACATACTTGAAAATGAGAGAAAAATCAATGTATACTTCCTGGTAAAATATTCTATAAATAAATAAATAAGTGTAACACAATATAACCTTTCGTTTTCAGATATGAGGACAATAGAAATACTACCTAGAGCTTTTTCTGGCCTGCAAGTAAACATCAGTGCTCCAATATTCTTAAGCTAAGGTAGAGCATCACAGTATGAAATATGTTTAACAGTGAGTAAGTATCTGATGTTTAATATGCAAACTATTTGTTCTACTTTGATTTAGTTTATGTACAGAGGCTGCAAATAATCTCTAGGTAGTTCAGAGACTGAAATGCAATCTGATAATCTTGGATGAAGTGTGAAAATCAATTTAATATTCATTTAGCCAGTGACCATGTTTACCATAATTCTCATTAATTTAGAAATGCAGCAATGCAAAATAATATGGGCATCACATTAAACTCATGTGATATTGAAACTATTTCTCACTGTTTAGATTTCTTCTTCAGATTAGTTACATTTCACCCACTCATCAGTTAATAAGTATCATTACACACACTGCCAGATATTTTGTTTCTGATGCACAAATGCCTTCTAGCCCCTTACAGGGGCAATTAATAATTCCCTACTATGTGTGGTGGTGTGAAGATTAATAGATTCAAATAGATATTTTTTTAAAAAAAATGCCTACCCACTCATTGCCTTATACCAAAGTGGTTGATACAAAATGTATCTAATGTATCACTGTTAACAGAGAGGTACTGCTTATGGTTTCCACAGGAACCCATACTAATAGGCTTCAACTCTAACCAACCTTATATTGTGTGAGGGGATAGGAGGGAGTTCAAGGACCTTTCCAAGTTAATATTTCGTCAGTGACAACCCTTTCATTCAACAGCCCTGTCTTTCCCACCAAAATATGGGGCTCACCCCACATCCTGATGCATGCTAAATGCAGGATTTGGTGGAACCACTTAGCAGGTCCAGGGGCATTTACTCACCAACAAGCGGCACTTGAAGTATTCGTTGTGTTGAGCTATTTCAATTGCTTTTGTTTGATTTGTTCATTGCAAACAGCTGAAAGTCTGTACATTTTGACTATAAACCTGATTTTCAATGGGAGATATATATATATATATATATATATATATATATATATCATGATTACGTGTTTTTTTCCCCCTTATAGCATAAGGATAGTTTTAATGTCCAGGAACTCTTACCTTGTGCCCTGATGAATTGGAGAAGGAATTTGATGAGTGGCTAGCTATGCATTGAGAGGCAAGATTCAAGCTGTAAATACTGCAATTATGTTTTTTTTTTTTTTATATCTATATGCTTATTTTAAAGGGACACAGCACCAAAACCAAGAAATGGAACGATTTCCAAGGCAATGTTTGCATTAGTCAGAAAATACACCTCCTGCAGCCATCAGACTTAAAGCCACTAGAGGCACTACCAACTTAAAATCTTCAAAAATGGATGGTCATAATGTATGATGATGACGAACACTTCCAGTGCTTCTCAATGGGACACTTCGGATTGGCGTAGCCGGGCTATGTCGGCACATGCACCATAGGTCCCATTGGACCAGCATCATCATAGATTACATGTACGTTTCATAACTTTTCTTTTCATTTTTTTTTTTCAAATTTTTTATTTTTTTTTTAAAGAGGGCTCTTAATCTAAGTACATTAAATGTCAGCCAGCGTATGTAAAAAGTCTGGTAAATAACTAAAACATATTTGACATCAAGAAACAAGGTGGGTCTGGGAAGGGAGCATTGGCCTTAAGGTCAGGCAACAGCTAGGTTAGGCACCACTGCATTAATGACACAAGCTGGGTCAGAACAGGTAGGATTGGATCGATATCAGAAAGTAAGGCTGACTGAAATGAAGAAGCAATGCAACGATCACTGCCAGAGAAGCTAGACAGACTTGCTGATTGGGCAAAAATCAAAAGCTATTTACAGACTTTCAAAAAGGAAACATCAGCATGTGTGCAGCCTTTGCTTCTAAACACAAGGTGCAAGGAATCTTGTCGCCCTAGGCAACAATCCATTTTGTCGCCCCATCATGAATGCAACTACATTCCCTCAGAGTGAGAGTGCATCTCTTTCTTTCCCTAAATGTGTGCTCATTATGTCTCTCTCCTAAATATCTCAATATTCACTAAACTCTGAATTGCAGTGAGGAGACATTTAGGGAAAGAGACACACT
Organism: Pelobates fuscus; assembly: GCF_036172605.1. Classification (NCBI taxonomy): domain Eukaryota; kingdom Metazoa; phylum Chordata; class Amphibia; order Anura; family Pelobatidae; genus Pelobates; species Pelobates fuscus. The sequence goes on along the minus strand of NC_086318.1, from coordinate 352,104,890 downwards.
GAGTAGACATTAAAGGGAAACTATAGTGCCAGGAAAGCAAACTTGTTTTCCTGGCACTATAGCGTCCTCCTCTGTCAAGCGCCCCTACCTCATGGTGCAGAAGGGGTTAAAAACCCTAAATGTCTCCTCACTGCAATTCAGAGTTTAGTGAATAAACCTCGGAGGGAATGTAGTTGCATTCATGAGGGGGCGACAAAATGGGTAAGGGTCTGACTTTGCTCCTTAATGGCCGCATTAGAATTATATCATGCTTTTCCATTGGGGTTTTGCATGGTGCTGGACCTTCCCATGCATAGCCACTAGAGGCGGAGTTAACCTTGAATGGTAGTTAACCCTGAACAGGCCCTGGGACAGTGAATCCAGACCACCTCAATGAGCTGAAGTGGTCTGTGTGCCCATAGTGTCCCTTTAAGTGACAGCAGATGCACAGTGGTAAAAATCTAGAGAACAGAAACAGCCTGGGGAGACATTTGGGGGAAAAGATAGAGACTATTGAGATATTTAGGAGAGAGACATAATGAGCACACATTTAGGGAAAGAAAGAGATGCACTCTCACTAACACACACTCACTGATATACACAGTGTCACTTACACACAAACACTATCACTGACATACACACAGTGTCGCTAACAACCTCTCACTAATACACACACTCTCTCACTAACATACACAGTGTCACTTACACACTCTGACACGCACATTCTCACTGGCATACACATTATCACGTGCACTCTCTCACTAACACACACTCTCAACGACATACATACTGTCAGTTACACACTTTTACTAACACCCACAGAGTGTCACTTCCACACTCATTAACACACCCACAGTGTCACTTACACACTCTCACTAACACACACTCACTGATTTTCACAGTGTCACACACACACAACAGCAGGGCAACCCACCAGGAAACTTCCCGGTGGGTGCCCCCTACAGGTCGGCACCCCAGGTGAATGCCTTATTTGCCTTATGGTAGCGCCGGCCCTGTAAACACATAAACTGTAACCCACACACAAGATACAAAATGTATACAACTATAATAGACGAGACACCAAGCTTGTCAGCAGATTACCTGAGGCTTTATATAGAAGCATGAGGGTTAATATACCACACATTATGATGAAAGTAAGACAGTCAACCTCTTGTAGAACCTGTTGTATTGCACAAGGGACCATCCTATAAATATTGTTACCCAGTTTTAACTGAATGAAAGTACAAGCTTATTAAAAATAAATACATGCCTTTTTTTAAAATTTGTTTTAGCAATACAAGTCTTTTATAAGCTTCTTTGACTAACACTACAATGTGGTCCAATTTGGAGACAGCAGGCAACACCGATACCTGCTTTAAAACTTTTATCACACATAGGGCTTGTTTATCTACTTCTCTTGGTCTCTGTCAGTTCTGCTTAGTGTTGTGACTTCTGCAGGTACACTATGCACTCTATGATTCACCTTATGCATTACAATAAAAGGATTTCCTGATCCACTTAAAAATAAAAAAAAATAAAAAATATTTTTTTCACATTTTCATTTCCTTTGTCGGTTCAAGAGCAACATAATTTGTATTATTTCACCTTTTTCCTAAGGGGATGTTGAAAGTGCTGCATACTACTTTTTGGAAGGGTCTGTGACCAATTTAACCACAATGCTCTTCATGTCTCTCTGGCAGCCAATACTTATTATTTCATGATGACGGGGACCCCGCTGTGCTTTGTGATGGCTGCACACTATAGTCCCAGTTTGCAGCCAAGATTTTCATTGTGCTGCCTCCAAGGTGAAAAATAAAAATACATCCAACACTATGAATGCAGTCAAAAAAAGGAATCAAAGAAGGACTCAAAGCAGCCTCAACTACTGATATTAGAGATAATCATTATATTTTGTTACAGATCTACTCGCTGAATTGCTGCAGCCAACATTATCACCTGCTGAGAATTAAAACAAAATTTAAAACCATTTTCACATGGGGATGTTTTACCAAAAATACTTTTGGTGAGCTGATGATCTGGTTTGCAAAATTTGGGCTGATTTAGTAGAAAATTTGAGAAATTAAACATTATTATGTTTAAAGCAAAATAATCATAACTGGTTGAAAAATACATCTAGACAGACAGACATACAGACATAACTTTATATAAAGTTCCCATAGCTAACATGCTTTGCTGTACACATCGTTTCATCATGTTGATTGGTAGCACGTTATAATGCCGCCCTGTACTATAGAAGGTATATGCTGATTTATCACTTGATTTAAACTTTAAAGTAATAACAACCTTTGTTGTGAATTTCTATAAGCTTGCTGTGCCATTTTCTCTGATTACTTTTCATGAGTGAAATGCTGGCAAGTGATGCTCTGCAGCGATCCAATATGTAGCCTGGTACACCGTGGTGGAGGACCGCTGCCTCCACAATTATAGCAATAGTAGAGAATCCACAGGTTCTGCAGGGAAGGCACATTAATGAATATTTATTGGAAACAGGAGCTCAAAATAAAAAAAAAATACAATGTTTCAGCCAATGACCTTAATCATGTATCACATCAGTTCACCATAAGTCTGTCTGGTAGAACTGTCTGTATGAATATTGGTTAAGTTAATCAAATTCTCAGCAAGTGACAATGTGGGCTGCAGCAATTCAGTGAGTAGATGTATAACAAATTTGCCTATCCTGTTGAACTTGTTGGTTCTGTTATTACCACGCTGTACAGGGTTGGGGGCATGCTCAGTGGGGGTGCCCTTGATATGCTGGGACCTGGGTATCTCTTGGCATCATATAATATAATATAAAAGAAAAGGTGACACTTTTATTTCAGGGATCTGGGTACCCACTTCAATCTTATTATAAGTGGGGACAAGTTGGGCATTCCCTGTAAAGCATTGTTGTTTAGTAGATACAGCAATGTTTACATTAGAGGGTTAAGTACGTCTCTAGTGGCTGTCTATCTAACAGCCCCTACAGGTGCTTCTGCTATTAGAACTGAGTGGAACTCCATTTCATTAAAGGAGTGAAGCTCATAGAGCAGCATTGGGGACTAAAAGTGTATGCACAGAAAGAGAAGGATCGGTGTGATGTTGTGGCTGGTGGATTAAGCTGCTTAGTTTTTTCAGGAGATCATCAATGCAGTTAATATATCAATATTTTGCACGATATAAAATATAAAAGACTATTTATCAACGTTTCATTTTCTAGTAACACATTTAGTTATTAAATTCTGTTGATATTCACTATACATATAATCATCAGAAATTGAAAAAAAAAATACTTTGCGATTATACCTAAATTTGGAATTTTCAAAGTCAAATTTAGATAAAATCATTTAGATCATAAGGGGAAATTTGAAAGCAAAATAGGAGGTGCTCACTGCTTTCTAATTACTCAGGATGAGCTCTAAGTCGAGGCCTGTGCAAATCAGCCTGAACGACCCACACAACTCTGAATAGAGCTAGGATTGCTCTGAAATGCGTAGGTGGGATTTATAGCCCTGTAATAATTTTTGCTTTTGGATCATCTGATGTCCCAGCAAATTTAGTGGCATGAGGAGGAAAGAATAGATATCGTAACATTGCCGTTGGATATGGGCATTTCCTGGCACTGTGAGAGTGCTCTTGCTATTCTGGGGACCGGCCATCTCCTGGCATAGTATAACATGACACTTTTATGCCAGGGAACTGGGTATTCTCTAGAATCTTATTATAAGTGGGAGTTAGTATTCAAGTTGGGCATCCCATGTATTCTTTTAATTGGAAGAGGAGCTTAAGAATCCTTGTAGATAAGGAATTAATTGGACTCCGTAATTATTTATTTATCCTAAATCTTAAAGCCCAGCGGCTGAGAGCAAAGCTGGCAGGCATATTTTATGCTAATTCATGTTCTTTTATATCAGTTATATTATTAACCCTCACACCACATCATTTAGCATGAGGGAATAGAATGGACCATATTGCCATGAACCTCTTGTTAATTGTATTATTATTATTGTTTTAATATCATGATTTGTAACCAAAAGTTTTCTCCTTTTTTTTAGAAGAAACTGACAATTTCCAGATCAAAGATCAATATCTTGATGGCAATTTTAAATCGCATTCAGGGATTTTCACTGGATTGTGCAATTTGGAGGTAGTTTTCTCTAAGGGTAGAAATGGGAATTAATGCATGAATTACTGAAACCATACCCATGCAGAGGGGATATGATAGAAACATTTAAATACATAAAGGGAATAAACACAGTAAAGGAGGAGACTATATTTAACCCCTTAAGGACACATGACATGTGTGACATGTCATGATTCCCTTTTATTCCAGAAGTTTGGTCCTTAAGGGGTTAAAAGAAGACAAACTACCACAACAAGAGGACTTCATCTTAAATTAGAGGGGCAAATGTTTAAAAAGGAAGTATTACTTTACTGCGGGGGTAGTGGATGCATGGAATAGCCTTCCGGCTGAAGTGGTAGAGGTTAACACAGTGAGGGAGTTTAAGCATGTGTGGGATGGGCATAAGGCTATCCTAGACTTAAAGGACCACTCTAGTGCCAGGAAAACATACTCGTTTTCCTGGCACTAGAGTGCCCTGAGGGTGCCCCCACCCTCAGGGACCCACATCCGCCGGGCTCTGGGGGGAGGAAGGGGTTAATTTTACCTCTTTCTCCAGCGCTGGGCGGGGAGCTTTCCTCCTCCTCTCCTTCTTCCTCGCGACGTCATCGGCTGACGTCAGCCGCGTCAGCTGCGCTCGCATTCAGCCGGTCGCATAGGAAAGCATTTACAATGCTTTCCTATGGACGCTTGCGTGCTTTCACTGTGATTTTCACAGTGAGAAGCACGCAAGCGCCTCTAGCGGCTGTCAATGAGACAGCCACTAGAGGTTTTGGAGGCTGGATTAACCCTCAGTATAAACATAGCAGTTTCTCTGAAACTGCTATGTTTATCAAAAAAAAAAGGTTAATCCTAGAGGGACCTGGCACCCAGACCACCTCATTAAGCTGAAGTGGTCTGGGTGCCTAGAGTGGTCCTTTAAGATAAGGCCAGGGACTAATTAAAAATATTTCGAAAATTGGGCAGACTAGATGGGCCGAATGGTTATTATCTGCCGTCACATTCTATGTTTCTATGTTAGAAAATAAAAAACAAGGAAACAGTCTAAAAAAGTTATACAACTGACTAGGGGACTCCTGATACCCATTATGGATCAAAGATCTGCTAACTCAACATGAGGGTTCAACAATTCTGTCATTTAGTAGATGTTTGGTGAATGTTAGGTGGATGAAGCAGTCTATAAAGTCTATAAACTTCCATGCTGATTCCAAAAATCCACAATTATCCACGAAGACTGGTTAATAGACTCAAACCTCTCCTTATGCTAAGACCCCATTCCCATGCCTATCAAGTTGCTGTGTAATAAAACTTTAACTTACCCAATGTAAACTTTTCAAATGATATCCATAAATCCTCATATTCTGTTATTTCAAGACTTGATTTAATAATTTGTATAAGCTTTTAAAGTTATTTAATATTTTAGTATTTTGATATGTTAATATATTTGTATATATAATATATGTTTTGATATTTTAATAGTGTACAAAAATCATTTTATTAAATCATTTGAAAAGCTTATCCAAAAAAAAAAAATAAGATCCACACTTTTGTGGGTAGATCTTTGTGTTTCTGTAAAGTGCAAATTTAATATGTGCGAATAAAAAGTACAAAGAACTCCACTGTCCAAACCCTCCTTGAAAAAACGACCAAACTCAAAATACCCCTAAACCCACAAATCTATGCACCCATGCATCTCCCAGAAGGGATACCCAAATTTAAATGGAAACTCATTTACCATATCCTACTGTCAGCCCAAAAAAAATAATAGCCAGAGCATGGAAGTCCACACAATGCCTGTCTATGTATATGCTAACCTCGGACGTAGATGGTCAACACACTTATGAATGAAACTTTAGTAAATTGTGGCCTTCATCTCAGACAACGATGGCAGCATGGAACGCTTGGGATGCATGGAGATTGTACCACTAACGTACAATGTACGCTATCCACACCATAAAAATGAATGTATAAAAAGAAGCCATTACCACCCTTATTGTCAAAGACACCTGGAAACCTCCTACGAGAAACTGTTCATCTATACCACAGACCATGGGTATGTGATGCCCACAATGTACTATTTGATTATCTGCTGAACCTTCCCCCCCTTCCCCTCTTCTTTTCTATACCTGTTCCCCCCTTATCTGTTTATTTGTCTGAAAAATAAAAAAGTACAATAAACTGTACACTTTGTTTATTGTTTTCCCTATCTTTATCCGGCAGATTAATCAAAATAATTGCATTATAAAATAATCAATTGGACATTAAAATGTTACCATTTTTCTAAATTCATGGAATATTCAAATACATGTTTTATATCAAATGCTAGTTTGAAATTGGTCTGTGAGTCACCCAGATGGTTCTAGACATTGCCACTGATCTCTCAGTGCCTCAGTATAGATGATATCTGTTCACAATGACCCATATAATATCCCCCAGAGTGCTCAATTATCTTGTGCTACATATTTTCAATTTTCTGTTCAATTTATTTTATTATGAACTTCATAATTGGATACATGAATCAGTGGTTCTTGAGAAGTATAGATAAGTGCTTCTGGAAACAAGAAATTTTCAAGAATAGATCTGTTACTTACTGTGCTTTTTAAGTTCTCTTAGTTGCCTTCTCATAAGCATCTTATAAAATATGGGTCTCAATCGCGTTAAGTGTGATAAAATAAATGCCTCACTTTAAAAATGTTGACATGAACATATTGACTTTCAAAGAGTAAGTGCCATTATATTGACCTTATAATTACTCTGTATTCAAAAGGCTGCATCACCATTATAGTGTCATTTATAATTCCACTCATCTCTACAGCAGGAGATATACTGCTAAAATATCACAGGGTACTAATGTGTACAATGTGCTGTAATCCTGCATCCTTAGATATTGATAGACAGCAATATACCAGAATCTATACTGGAGAGGTGTAAGGGGTTTAGCAGTCTACTTACTGGTCCACAGGCCATTGGGAGTGCCGAATTACTAACTTGACCATTCTGTTTTCTGGTATCCCTGACCTCTCTTTGTCTAAGGCCCAATAACAAATTGTATCACCGAGTTTGTACTGGGGTATTGTACTTGTCCTTGACAACAAGGATTGTATCTCCCACCATTTTCAGTCGGGCTACTCCTAACCATATCCTGTGGGTCCCTTTAAATTAAAATCCACCAACCCCAAATGTAATGGTATGCCAGGGCCAACTGACTACTACCTCAGGCATGTAGGCATTCATCTGTCCCAATAGCAACAATGCTGGCAGAAGGTATAAACAGTGTGTCTTTTGTGTCATGTTAGATATCTGACCTCACAGGCTGCAAAAAAAAAAGTTCACATATTTTATTTTTGAGTTGTACATCATGTATGTTTACTTTCGTTTTTTCACTCTTGTATTCATTTTTTCTTCTATATTTGTTGTCTTTCATTACACATTGAACTGTTTTTCTGTAATTTCGTTTTGGCATCTCTGCTACGGCACATGCAATTTAATATGTGGCCTGTTGTATGATTGGATGCTTTTTGCACATTGGTGCTAGGGTGAGGTGTAAATTTTTTTATTTTGTGCATTACAGTTTTAATGTCCTCTGCTGTGCTTTTAATACTGCATGCCTATTGGTTCTAGTAATCTAATATTTCATTGTAAATTAGAGCTACTATTTTGTAAACTGAGCTTGGAGCAGATGCCCAATTGTTTGACTTTGCTTTATATGATAAAAGTTATGTGTGTGTATTTGTTCATACTATATGTACTAATATTTCAACAAGGGCAAGTAAAATGCTCACAGAAACCAGAATGAAGTCAGTACAGGCTATAGATAAGTTGATGTATCATAGAATCTTAATAGACTTGGAAAGACAATATACTGTGTATAAAAAGTTATTGCTCAAAACATGAACAGTAGTAACAAGTTACATAGCAGTAAAAAGACTGTACTTTACCCATAAAACTCTCTCAATCATTTGGTCATCAACATTGAATCAGCAAGGGCTTATGGAAATCATATAGAACATTGGTATATAGAGTCACTCATTAATTGCTATTCACAAAAAATAGTGTGAACTGTTTGCACAATAAATATAAACCATCAGACACAGTTTTCTCAGGATGTTGCAGATACAGCATAGTAAAGAAACATGGCAGGAAGGAACCACAATTGGACAATTAAGGATCCCATCATGGCCAGCACATCAATTGCTAGAAATAACTGTAGTGGTTATAATGCCAGTAATGGGGCAAACCTTTTTACAGTATTTTTTACTAGGCTCCATTCAGCGCTCGTGACGTGCTGGTTACATGCTTTGGGCTTCTAGAAAGCTGCAGAAGTCTGAACCATTTATTGGTTGACTGTCAGCTGACAGCACTCAGCCAAGGACTGGCACACTGTGTGTGAAAATATGCCCAAAATTAACATAAGCCGAGGGCGGGGCCTGGCCGCTATGCTGACCGGTCGCATGCTGCAGGAGCTCCTGCTGATTTTGGCCTTTTTGGATGCAAATCCGGGCTCAACTCTACAACCCAAGCACAGAGGCTACCTAACAGTTGCTGGAGGTTTCTGGCACCACCATGGACCCCAAGACCGGGAGCTTTGACAACCCATGAGGGTGACAGCTCATATACCTGGTGTCATACAACTGCAGGCCCCGACTCCCCCCCTTTGGATGCCCTGACTCCCCCCCTTTGGACAATGGGGGTTATCCTGGTCCCCACTTGAGGGAACTGATGCCACACAGACCACCACTGCTGAACTACCAGGCGGATGAGTTCCCGCGCTCGCTCCACAAAATGGCGTCTACGTGGCCTCCCCTGGGCAAAGCTCCGCTGACTGAATGCGGATATCCTTACAAACCATGGTGTCTGCTGACCGCAGCTCTGACCCCCGGCATTACCTCACCAGTGAAAGACTGTTCAATCTCTCAGACTATCGGTTCCCACAACTGCCTTCCTGGGCTTTGAGCCCCCAGAGGACACCCCTCCAACCACAATCACACTCCTGGACAGAACACCCCAGCCAGGACTTCCATTACTGGCCCCCAGTGGAGCCAGAGCCGTGGGCACAGGTGGCAGGCTCAATCAGAGCCTAGGGTTAGCGGAGTGGTTCAAATCAGACCACCTTGTATGTTGGAACTCTGCAGCTATTAAGCTCCAATAGGAAGCCAAGACCAAATGATCCAGCGGGTATACCCACATGTCTACACCAGCGAATTTATGGAAGCTGATCCCAGAGGGTAGCATGGACTACCCCTTCCGAGACTCCAGTAGTTTTTAATAACTTCTGCTCCGCATGTAGAACTTATGCCTTTAATTCATCTAGCCATATTGCTTGCGGTCTATACATTAATGGGACACTGTCTAATGTCCTGCTGATCATACTTAGCCACATTGCTCATACTTAAGCATAGCTCAGTACTTTAAGGAGGCATTAAGCAAGATGATCTTCGCAGCACAGTAGCACAGTGGAGCGCAGTGTCCCAATAGCCTGTATAACCAGAATGTTTAACTAGAACAGCTGCACTTACACTTGCATACCAATGCCATTGTGATACTTGGACAGTTGAATTCAGCATAGCAACTTGAGACCCACTTTATTCAGCAGTCCCTCTTGGTAAATATACCTACCTAACCTATCGTAAGATTATATGGCTACTTAACTTGCTTTTCACTACCTGCTTAGTTTGCAAACGTAACATTTCCACAATTGCTTATCTTACTTAGATAGCCAACTACTACTTAGCTAAGATTTTTATAACTGTCTAGGCTAGGATAATGTACCAGAGTATGTTAAGTTTATTTTTTTTTATTTTTTTTTTTGTAAATCTGTTTATTGAAGTGTAACAACAGTTTCAAGTTGTCTCACAGGCCAGAAAGGAACTCGTATTTTCCAAATGGTAGCAATATAAACAATAAGGTTCACAAATGAGTAAAACACCATTAAACTTAACATGTTACAGCATGTTCCAAATTTCCGAGTATCAAGTTATTAAAGGTTGTATGCATAGCAGGTCATAGCACTCGTTTCGTTCATAATAGTCAGTAAAATTACACATGTTTTAAATAATAATGTAGGATAATATAAATCCAATCCCATATCAGAACAGGGATTATATATACGTGTGTATATTTCCGACATACTGTCACTCAGGTATCAGACATTGCTTGTATTTACAACCCATTCGTTTTACGCACGGCTGACTTGACATATATACAATCACCGCTATGGGTATACAGGGTGAATCATTCAGTGTCAAGTCGTAAAAGGGGAGGGCCAATTACTCTCGCTTTGTGTGACAGTCGGCTTGGAGTAAGAAGGTAGAATGTTATCAGTGCATGGTCAGGGGGTTTGTTGGGTAAGGTCGGGTGTGTATACCCGTGCATCGGAGTTAAAGCTTCTTCAGCGTCTAGGGCGTATATTAAGCGGGCGGCTATCAGTATTATGATGCTTAAGTATCCTTTCTTGCTGAAATTATCCGCCCAGTTCTCTACAACCCTCGAACTCCATTCCTCAACCCGCATCCCCCACTAGTAAGTATCCCCTTTGTAAGAGCCGTGTCAGTAACGGGAGCCTACCCAACCCCCGCGTCCATCCCCCGTAGCGGAGCTCGAGAGTTGTACATTAGGTGTTTCAGCCTCTATATCATCATTTTCACCCTGTGTCATAGGGGCGCTTCAATATTTGCGACCTGTCAGCGGTGAGTTGCTGTGGTTTGTGTGCCTAAGAAATGCATCTGTTAATCGGGACGTCAGGGAGTACATAATGTCCTTTTTGCGTATTAGTTATGGTGGAACATATCCCCGGAAACAGGGCTAGTAAACAGGGTCCAGAGTTCCACATCAGATCTCTGTCCGAGAATTATTATCGGTTGATGTAACCGTCTGTCATAATTCGTATGTCGTCTACTACCTGTTCCGTATATGGTTCTACCAGTGCCGAACCCGGGCGAGCCGATCTCCTAACAATCCAGAATAAAAAGAGAGAGGAGAGAGTTAAGGGGGGGGGGGGAGCATCATAGTCTGAGGAGCATTCCCTCGAGCGTCCGCTTCCTGTCGGTATCTAGCAATGTATAGGAACCACGGGGCCCACATTTCTGCATGCTTGGCTCCTCTGCCTGTGATGGTGGCATGGGCCTCTTCTGCCCCCTGGATCTCTTCCACCCTGCGTATCCATTCGTGTTTAGTTGGTACCGTCGTCGTCTTCCAATGGGCTGGGATGTTCGCCTTAGCGGCATTAAGTAGGTGTCGTAAGATCGATTTCTTGTATACGGAAATGGGCTGAGTGGAGATGTGTAGCAAGGCCAATTCCGCAGTCCAGTCCGGTATGTCTCCCAAAATTAGCTCTATTGTGTTTTTGATCAGGTTCCAATAGGGGGCAATAACTCTGCATTCCCACCAGATATGGTATATCGTACCTCGGTCTTCTTGGCATCTCCAGCAATCTGAGGGATGAGATGAATTAATACGGTGTAAGAACACCGGCGTCCTGTACCACAGGGATATGAGTTTGTAGTTCATCTCCTGGTAGTAGGAGCTCATAGAGCTCTTGTGTTGCCATAGCAACGCTAAATCCCATTGTTGAGTGGTGATGGTTCTCCCCAGCTGACCTTCCCATTGCCTTTTAAACGCCATCGGGGTAGGAGTGCCTCCTGTCAGCAGGTGTTGGTATAGCGCCGATAGTGCATGAACGAGGACGGTCCCCTAGTCACAGAGTCTCTCGAACCATGTAAGGTCTCTGCGTAAACGTTCGTTGTGTGGTATGGAGGTGTGGTAATGTTTCAATTGTAAGTATCGGAGTTGGAAAAGAGATGTCAGCGGCCTGTCTGCCAGCAATGAGGAGAAATCCCGTAATTTTCCATCGGCAAGAACCGTGTATATAGGGATATAGTCGCGCGAGCTCTCAATGGGCCACACTCCCGCAGGGAGCCCTCCACCTAATTTTTCATTATGTGTGATTGGCAACATGGGGCTGGGTGTTGGGGATATGTACTCCATCCCTCTCAGTGTTTGCCAGGTTATCAGGGTTTGTAGAGTCAATCCTTCATCGGTCGTCGAGGTGAGTCGTCCCCCAGGTGTTCCCCAGATCTTCATTTCCATTGCCCGGCCCATGAGGCCCCTGTCCAGGGTCACCCATTGTTTGGTCGGCGGTGTCGTGTGCCAATCCAGTACGCGTTGCAATACCACTGCCTGATGGTACCTTTTAAAATCGGGTAGTGCCAATCCGCCCAGTGTCCTAGGTCGGCACAGAATGTCATGTCGTATTCGGGATCGACCCCCGCGCCAGACGTATTTAATCACTCCCATCTTTAGGGACGAGAAAAACATCGCTGGTAAGGCAAGGGGTATAGTTTGCATGAGAAATAAGATCCTCGGTAGGACATTCATTTTAATCACTGCCACCCTACCATGCCACGTGATATGCGGGTAGGACCAGCTAGCCATATCCATCAGGACCTTCTTTAGGAGAGGTGCGAAGTTATGGTCATACATGTCCTACGGTTCAGTAGTCACCCAGACGCCTAAATACTTCATCTTGCCATAGCACCAGTGGAACGCGAATTGTGACTCCAGGGAATGGAATTCTTCCGAAGGGAGCGAGATGTTGAGCGTTTCACATTTCGAGATGTTAAGCCGGAAGCCGGACATTCGTCCGAATCTGCTGAATTCCGAGAGGAGGCAGGGCAGTGTGACTCGAGGATTGTGGACAAAGAAGAGGAGATCATCTGCGTATGCAGCTACCTTATGCTGTACCTCCTGCCATGTGTAACCCATGATGTTCGGGTTTTGCCTGATCATCTGCAGGAGGGGTTCTAGTTGGAGCGCGAATAGCAGAGGTGAGAGTGGGCACCCTTGCCTGGTGCCATTCCGAATTGGGAAGTCTGCGGTTGTGGCTCCATTAATTCGTACAGTCGCTCTGGGGTCTGTGTATAGGGCAGTTATCCACGTTAGAAGTCTCTCTCCGCAGCCTTGCCACTTCAACGTCTCCAACATGTACGTCCAGTTGACCCAATCAAATGCCTTTTCCGCATCTGTTGATAGGAGCATCAATCGGGTCCCTCTTTTCCGAGCATGATGTTGGATAGCGAAGAGCCTCAGCGTACTGTCTCTGGCCTCCCTACCCGGAATAAACCCCGTCTGGTCTGCGTGTATTAAATCAGGCAGGAGGTGTTTCAGGCGGGTCGCCAAAACCTTGGTGAACAGTTTAGAGTCCACATTTAGCAGCGAGATCGGGCGGTAACTGCCGCATTGTAGGGGGTCCTTCCTCGGCTTAACGTTCTCCCCTCGCCAATCGCATTCAGAGCATCAGTGAGCCGTGATAGGAGTAGTCCCGAAAAGGTTTTATAATACCCCAGGGAGAAGCCATCTGGGCCAGGTGCTTTGCCGGTTTTGGACGATTTAAGAGCAGTAGCTATTTCCTCCATACTGATTGGAGCATCCAGCAAGTCCGCCGAGTCCCGGTCCATGACGTTCAGGGTCGCTTCTGAGAGGTAGTCATGGATCACCGAGCGGTTCCGTGCAGCTTCTGCATCCGTTGTGGGTGGGTATAGGTTGTAAAGTTTCTCATAGAAAGTCCTGAATTCCTCCGCGATCTTTTCGGGAAAGGGGGAGATCTCCCCTGTGGACAGGCGAAGCTGTTGGATTTGCCGGTGAGGAACAGGGCCCTTCAGTAGCCTCGCAAGATACCTGCCGCCTTTATTGGCGTGGGCATAATAAAATCCTTTATTACGTTGCACTGTTCGTAGATGTCTTTTCAATAGGAGTGCTCTCAGTTTCCTCCTATGTTCCATTAAGTCGCCGTACACTGCGTTTAGTTGGGATCTCTTGTGGCTGCGTTCTAGTGTCGCGATTGCCTTGTGCAATTCAGTTAGTTCCTGCATAAACGCTTTCCGCTTCTGAGAGGCAAGGCGGATAAGAGTGCCGCGAATCACGCTCTTATGGGCTTCCCATAGGGAAATCGGGGAGATATCCGGGGTGTTGTTTTCCAGGAAGTATTGCTCCAATTCCTGATGCGTCTGTTCCTTGATGTGCGGATCTAATAACAAGGCTTCGTTCAGTCTCCAGCTCCAGACTGCCGGTTTGAATAGAGGGGAGGTCAGCTCCATTTCTACAGAACCGTGGTCCGACCAAGTAGCCGGGGTGATATCGGCTCCCCGTAGGTGCGTGAGGCCCTCCCGAGCGACAAAGAGATAGTCAATACGGGAATAGCGGTTGTGGAGTGCCGAATAATAGGTGAAATCCTTCACCGAAGGGTGTAGTGCCCTCCAGCAGTCCACCAACCTCAAATCCTCCATTGACTGTCGGATGGATTTAATAGTACGCTGAGGTATGCAGCTGTGTCCCGTTGAGGAGTCTAATATTGGATCCAGTGGAGTATTAAAATCACCTCCCACAATTAAGATACCGTCCGAAAAATCTTCCAGCTGCTGAAGAGCGTTACGGAGGAAGGGAGCTTGCCTCTTGTTGGGCACATAGATGGTAGCTATTGTGTAGATTTTGCCAGCAATAACACCTTTAACCCCTTAAGGACAGAGCTTCAGAAGCTTGTCTTTCACTTAATGACAACGGCATTTTTTGCATTTTTTGCTATTTGCGTTCAACTGCAATTTGCTTTTTACTTATTCATTGCACCGACACATATTATATACCGTTTTTTAAAGGACAGAAAGGGCTTTAATTTGATGTAACACATATATATATAAATGCTTATTTATTATTAAAAAAATACAGAAATATGCAAAAAAAATGAATTTTTGTGTGTTTTTTTTACAGTTTTTGCAATAATAATGTGTACATAATTAGTGCAGGTTAAGGAAAGTAATTAAAAATAAATTCATTTAGTTGTTCTGAATTACAGAATATATAATGTGCTTGGGATTTTCAGTGTTTTTGGTAGTTACAGGTCACAAAGCACAAGGAGTAAAATACACTTTTTATGTGGAGCGATTTTAGAATTTGGTATGTTTGTCTTGTAAGCCTAATAGCCATAAAAGAAAACAAAATTGCCACACAAAAGTATATATTTATATAAAGTAGACACCACAGGCTATTTACCTAAGGTTGTTTTGACACTTTCTACGTAGCCATTTTACCGCCAACCTCTGCTAAATATTGGAGTAAAATTGTGTTTTTTGGGGGTTTTCGCACACAAACTTATAACAAAGAACTTCTCATGTGTATTTTGTAAAGTTGGTGTGTGCTATTCCTGTACAAAGTTTTATTATGTGTTCAGTTACTTCTGCTGAGTACAACGGTACCCCCATTGTATGTCTTTGGCACTATTTCGTGAAGCTACAGTGCCATATAGGAGACCTGTCCTTTTCAGTATTCACAGTAGAATTTTGAGAGACGGATTTAATGAGCCTATGCTTCCATTTGGGGTATTATAACAGTCTGTCTGTTCGAAAAAAAACCCCAAAGGCCTACCATTTGTAAAAGTAGACACTCCAGGGTATCTCATAAGGTGCATATTGTGCCTTAACATGCCCCCATTTTTTTACCAATACATGCCAAAGTATGTGGTAAAAAATAATTTTGTGCATTTTTTACATATGGATTGCATTTGTGCTGGGCATTTTGTATATTTCACATGTGCCACTAAGTTCAAACCCCCCAAATTATGTTCAGCTAAGTCTTCTGAGTAAAATGACACCCCCATTGTATGTCTTTGGCACTAGTTCGTGAAGCTACAGTGCCATATAGGAGACCTGTCCTTTTCAGTACTCACAGTAGAATTTTGAGAGACGGATTTAATGAGCCTATGCTTCCATTTGGGGTATTATAACAGTTTGACTGTTCAAAAAAAACCCACAAAGGCCTACCATTTGTAAAAGTAGACACTCCAGGGTATCTCATAAGGTGCATATTGTGCCTTAACATGCCCCCATTTTTTCACCAATAGATGCCAAAGTATGTGGTAAAAAATAATTTTGTGCGTTTTTTACATATGGATTGCATTTGTGCTGGGCATTTTGTATATTTCACATGTGCCACTAAGTTCAAACCCCCCAAATTATGTTCAGCTAAGTCTTCTGAGTAAAATGACACCCCCATTGTAAGTCTTTGGCACTAGTTCGTGAAGCTACAGTGCCATATAGGAGACCTGTCCTTTTCAGTACTCACAGTAGAATTTTGAGAGACGGATTTAATGAGCCTATGCTTCCATTTGGGGTATTATAACAGTTTGACTGTTCAAAAAAAACCCACAAAGGCCTACCATTTGTAAAAGTAGACACTCCAGGGTATCTCATAAGGTGCATATTGTGCCTTAACATGCCCCCATTTTTTCACCAATAGATGCCAAAGTATGTGGTAAAAAATAATTTTGTGCGTTTTTTACATATGGATTGCATTTGTGCTGGGCATTTTGTATATTTCACATGTGCCACTAAGTTCAAACCCCCCAAATTATGTTCAGCTAAGTCTTCTGAGTAAAATGACACCCCCATTGTATGTCTTTGGCACTAGTTCGTGAAGCTACAGTGCCATATAGGAGACCTGTCCTTTTCAGTACTCACAGTAGAATTTTGAGAGACGGATTTAATGAGCCTATGCTTCCATTTGGGGTATTATAACAGTTTGACTGTTCAAAAAAAACCCACAAAGGCCTACCATTTGTAAAAGTAGACACTCCAGGGTATCTCATAAGGTGCATATTGTGCCTTAACATGCCCCCATTTTTTCACCAATAGATGCCAACGTATGTGGTATAAAATTATTTTGTGCGTTTTTTACATATGGATTGCATTTGTGCTGGGCATTTTGTATATTTCACATGTGCCACTAAGTTCATACCCCCCAAATTATGTTCAGCTAAGTCTTCTGAGTAAAATGACACCCCTATTGTATGTCTTTGGGACTATTTTGTGAAGCTACAGTGCCATATAGGAGACCAAGCCATATCAGTTTTTACCAAACTTTGAATTTTGACGCTGGGCCTATGTGCAATTTCCAAGCATCTTAGCATGTTTTAAATTCAAACTACCCCACAAAGGCCTACCATTTCTTAAAGTAGACACTCCAGGGTATCTCATAAGGTGCATATTGTGCCTTAACATGCCCCCATTTTTTCACCAATAGATGCCAAAGTATGTGGTATAAAATTATTTTGTGCGTTTTTTACATATGGATTGCATTTGTGCTGGGCATTTTGTATATTTCACATGTGCCACTAAGTTCATACCCCCCAAATTATGTTCAGCTAAGTCTTCTGAGTAAAATGACACCCCTATTGTATGTCTTTGGGACTATTTTGTGAAGCTACAGTGCCATATAGGAGACCAAGCCATATCAGTTTTTACCGAACTTTGAATTTTGACGCTGGGCCTATGTGCAATTTCCAAGCATCTTAGCATGTTTTAAATTCAAACTACCCCACAAAGGCCTACCATTTCTTAAAGTAGACACTCCAGGGTATCTCATAAGGTGCATATTGTGCCTTAATATGCCCCCATTTTTTCACCAATAGATGCCAAAGTATGTGGTATAAAATTATTTTGTGCGTTTTTTACATATGGATTGCATTTGTGCTGGGCATTTTGTATATTTCACATGTGCCACTAAGTTCATACCCCCCAAATTATGTTCAGCTAAGTCTTCTGAGTAAAATGACACCCCTATTGTATGTCTTTGGGACTATTTTGTGAAGCTACAGTGCCATATAGGAGACCAAGCCATATCAGTTTTTACCGAACTTTGAATTTTGACGCTGGGCCTATGTGCAATTTCCAAGCATCTTAGCAGGTATTAAATTCAAACTACCCCACAAAGGCCTACCATTTCTTAAAGTAGACACCCCAGGGTATTTCAAAAGGTATATTCTAAACCTTAGTGTAGGATCATTTTTTTGTTAGTTTGTACCAAGTCTAGTTGCAATTAGCATTTTTTCTGCCTTTTTGACACACACTTGGAGATGTTACTGTATATTTTGCTATCCTTATGTGTGCTACGGCAGTATAACACCTAATATGTTGCTCAGCTATGTCATCTTAGTGCAATGATACCCCCATATACAGAATAGTTGGGGTAAACTTATCCGGGGGTAGTACACAGTTATCTGCGTCCCGGGCAAAGCTGTCATGGATTCCGAAACCAAAACACAGACAGACCACAAAGAGAGAGAACACAGAGAGAGAAACTTGTAATACCGGTCCTTAGAATGGCCGGGCTATACAAGCAGAGAATTGTCAAGGTACAAGCCGAGGTCAAAGGAGTAAAGAGAAACGGAACAACGATAGGACAAGCCGAGGTCAAGGATCAGAGAAGACAGGATAAACGGTAGACAAAGCCAAGATTCGGTAACCAAAAATCACACCCCAAAACTGGTCTACTTATTCGGCCTGGGTGTGAAAAATTTTAAAACAATGGCCAATACATAGGCCGGGCTGAGAGGGGCAATCAGGGCAGTAATAGCTGGTCTCAACTCTTACGCCCCTCTTGTAACACACCCTGCACCTTTTCTGGGGGTTTTGTTTTTTAGGGGTTGGTGGAATCTTAAAGCAGAAGTGACCTGCCTCCATTCTTCTGCTAGGCTCCACTGATGGTCTCCTTGTGTGGCATTCTAGCAGCTTAGAAATTAGCTCAACATGGAAAGAAAGAAAAGTGCTTTTCAGCCCAGCATTTGCCTTTTTAAAAATAACAAAGGCATTGTGGATTGCCATCTGCAAAAGGTATATGCCCACTTTTTTATACCATGCCCTGGTCTTTCTCATGATCAAATATGGCTGCATCAGTTGATCGGACAGGTCAACGCCCCCCATATGCCGATTATATTGCCGTATGCAGACTGGCACCCGTTTATATTCGTCTCTGCCACGAACTGCGACCCTCCGAGTGTTTTCACCATGGATGGTGGCTAAGATGAAAACATCCTTTTTATCCCTGTACTTGAGTGCCAGCAGTTCATTCTGGCAGAGAGCTGCTGTTTCCCCCCTTTTCATTTTTTTGTTTGCCAGAGCCTTTGGGAAACCTGTGCGACTCTTCCGAATAGTGCCACAGGCCACGGTCTCGAAGCAATACAACATTTGTAACAGTGGGATGCTATTATAAAAGTTATCGATGTATAGATGATAACCTTTATTAAGTAGTGGCATTATTAAGTCCCAGACAATTTTTCCACTTGTCCCTACTATATCTGGGCAACCTGGGGGATCAAGGTGGCTATCCCTTCCTTCGTATACACGGAAGGTGTATACGTAGCCACTGCCACTTTCACATAGTTTATAAAATTTGATCCCATATCGGGATCTTTTGGATGGGATATATTGTCTAAACCCCAGTCTTCCCTTAAACTTCATTAGGGACTCGTCAATGGAAATGTTTTTATTGGGGGTATATATAGCGGCAAATTTACTGTTAAAGTGGGCAATTAAAGGGCGTAGTTTGTAAAGAAGATCATACTGCGGATCACCTTTTGGGGGGCACTTGTTGTTATCACTAAAGTGCATAAATCTTAGTATGTCTTCATATCTTTCCCTTGTCATTGTCTCGGCAAAAATAGGAGTATTGCAAATAGGATGTTTAGCCCAATACATCCTAATTGTGGGCTTTTTAATTAGCCCCATTAACATGGTCAGTGCCCAGAATTGTTTAAATTCTGGCACACTGGTTGGGTACCATCTCTCTTTCCTAGAGATAAGAGAGTCTGGATTGCGTGCCAGATATTGCTCCGCATAGAGATTAGTCTGGGTGACTATCTCCCCAAAAATCTCATCCCCCAAGAACAGCTGCATAACATCCAGCGCACTATAGGCAGACAGGTCCGCCTGTATGCCAGGATTGCCTGTAAACACTGGGATGTCTGGGGAAAAATTATTAGGGGGTACCCAGTCATCTGCGCCATGGTCAGCATTAGGGGAATCGTCGATTTCTCCTGATGTTCCTGCAGTATCTGGCACATAGTCCATGTCCCCTGCATCCCCTGCGTCACTCCCTGCTTCACTCTCTGAGGCAGTGTCAGTCGCCTCTTAGTCTGCCGCTAACAGGGCATAAGCCTCCTCCGCGCTATACTTTCTAAACATTGTTAATACAGCTAACACAGCTAACACAGCTATACCCTAATTCCCACTAAATTCCACCCACCAAAATAACTAAATCACAAATTAATAAAATCAAATAATAAAATTTAACCCCTTAGGGTTACAAAAAACCTAAAAATTAACCCTTGAAAGTAAAAAAAAAAAATAGATCACAGTAGAGTACTGTGACCTGTATATTGATCACTGCTAGCAGTGATCAAGCAGCAGGGAAAGGGTTAATTTTTTTTTTAACTCCACAAAAGTGAATTTTATACTTAAGTATAACTCTGCAATAAATCAGGGACACAATGTAGCACCGATCCGTCTCTCTCCACTTCACAAACCCACACGAGGTGGAGGGAGGCGGATCAGATATCCCAGCAGCATTGTGACCGCTGTGACTGGCTATCACAGCGATCACATGGGCTGGGATATCCGGATTTGCTGCTGCCGGTCTGCCCCTGACTCGGAGGGACCCAGCAACAGCATTAACCCCGCGATCGCCGGCACTGCGCGATCGCGGCGTTAATTTTAACGCGTGACGGACGAGGTCCGTCACTCGTCATTAACGCATTCCCCTGAGTGACGGACCTCGTCCGTCACTCGTCGTTAAGGGGTTAAGGAAGAGGTACCTCCCCGACGAGTCTTGCATCCGATCCAGTTCTTCAAATCCGAGATCTGTCGCTAGGAGAATGGCTACTCCTGTTTTGTGCGACGTGGGGTGATTGCTAAAGTAGTTACTGGGGTAATGTCGATTCTGTAGCCTAGGCTGCGTCCCTTCCTTGAAGTGAGTTTCCTGTAGCAGGGCTATCGACACATGTTTTTTCCTCAGTTCTCTCAGAAGGTGTGTTCTGCGTTCTGGTATGTTAAGACCCCTGCAGTTCTGTGTGATGATTTTCAGGGGCGTGGAGCGGTAAGCCATGATTATCGGAGCTATCGGTGATTAGAATATGGAAAAGCTCATAGAGTGCGTCCGTGAGTATGATTATTAGGAGTGTAAGTCACAATGCTACGTGGATGGATGTACCGGTAGTCACAAGGTGCACCTACAGTAACAAACAAGCAGTTATAACGGTCAATTGCACGTAACACATTATGTAAGACAGTACACATCATCAGGTTAAGGCATATGATAGAAATGAGCACCACCGGATCCCGCCCCACCGTTCCCCCCCGCCCCCCCATAAATCCCCCCCAGCCCCCATCCCAAGAGTAGGTCCAACACATTCTGAAAATCCCATTAACGATGAGTCCCAATGTGTTAGTAAGGAAAGTGGAACGGAGTGAAAAGCTGCATCCCAAGCCCGTCCCCCCCACCATAGCCCCCCACCCAAGGGTTCGCTATCCCACTCCATTACAGGCGATATCATCGAGCTGGAGTCCAAGTGTCCCAAAATGTAAGCGGAGTGTTGTATGTACAATCATGGCACACCCATCCAGGAGCCCGTCCACCCCGTCATCCCCCACCCCAGGCTTCAATAATATGTCCCAAAGTACCTTAAAATTCGCTGTAGGCGCTTCTTGTTCCTCACGAAATGGGGAAGGTAAACGTGGGGCTCCTAAAGGGGGGGGTACCTGTTACGGTGCCAGCAGTCTCTCGTGGAATGAACTGGAACCGCCGGGGATAATGCAGGGGATGGAGAGAGAGGCAACTACTCCTCCGGAGATGTCGGTCTCCCATACCGTCCGGCTTGGGAAGAAGCGGGGCGCCTGTTACTCGTTGACGTGGGTCTCTTCATGGTCTCGGGGGTGGGCCCAGCAGGATCCAGTTAGGGACAGTCTGTGATGGAAGGCCCAACTCCCCCAGGAAACTCGGCACCTCTTCCGGCCATCTCAGAGTAAGCCAACGATTCTGGTGCCGTGCCATCAGAGCGAAGGGAAAGCCCCATTTATAAACCACGTTATGTTCCCGTAATGTTGCTGTCACAGGGCGGAGGGCTCGCCTGGCATCTAAGGTGATAGGGGAGAGGTCGTTGTAGAGCGACACTTGAGCTCCCCGAAAGGGCCAGGAGGGCCTCTCCCGGGCTTTAACCATAATGTTGTTCTTCACCGGGAAGGAGCTCAGGCAGCATATGAGATCTCTCGGGCCATCTTCCGAGTTTCTAGGGCGCAGGGCCCTATGGGCTCTATCGAAATCAATTTGTGGCAATAATGTCGGGTGCATGACGGAGCGGAAGAGCTCTTTAAAGGTGTCAGTCACATCTTCTGCCCCCTCAGCCTCAGGCACACCTCGCACACGAATATTGCATCGCCTACCTCTGTTATCCACATCCTCGAGGTGGCGACGCATGTTCAACAGCATTTCACCTTGCCTTGCCACTGCGGTGTCAGTAGACGCCATGCGGGCCGCGAGGGCTGTGTCCGTCTCCTCAAGCGTGGTAATATGGCCTGCATGTGCTGTAAGGTCAGCGCGGATCCCTGCGACCTCCGCCCGCAGGGCTTCCTGAATTGAGGCTGCCACGGTTTGCAAGTCGGTTTTCGTGGCCATAGCCAATGTTAGTTTCTCGAGGGTTCCCTCAATTCTCTCCAATGCGCTGTGCATTGTGGCATGAGGTGGCTCCGACGCCATCTTGGGGCCCGCTGGTTCGCCGCTTGCTCCGGGCTGCGGTTGAAAGAAACCGTCAATAAGTCCCTGCTGGGGGTTCCCCGGGGTCTGGGGTTGTTCCTGGCGTTTTGTGCGCCCCATCAATGCTGAAGTGCCGCTTATTATAGCTTTAACGGGGGTTCGCTGGAGCGGAGTTCTCTCCTCACGCGGCCATCTTAGACGGAGCCGAAACCACGCCCCAGTATGTTAAGTTTAAATACCCTGAATCTTGATTTACTTCTATTGTTTTACTTAAAAAAAAATAATAATAATGAGGATGTCATACACTCGAGTTGGTGTGCCATTGTACCTTCAAATTATACGTGATTATTTGCTAACACTCCTTTATCTTCTGTAGCGTTTCTTTACTGCCTCAATAAAAGAAAGATTGACAAAATAAAATTAACATAAGCCAGTGTGAAACTCTCTCTGGAGAAAAGTAAAAGAATTAAGCATAAGAAAAAAGCAAAGGAATTAAACTGAAATGCTGCACATACAGATTCTATACACCATGACAACTTCAAATCACTGACGTAACGCTCTATGCAAGGTCTGACTATCATGAGGCCAAGGTAATTTTAATCATGCCAGAATCTTTCTAATAATTATTCATGAATGCACAAATATGTAACACAGTCATTTTCATATTTCATTGTAATTATTAAATCAACGTATTCACAATAGCATTGTATTGAATAAAATTTACATAAATGATCTTTGTACTTCTAATTATTCAAGGAAGATTTAATTCTCATAGACTGTTATAATTGCATTTAAATTCACTGTCCTACATTGAGAAAGAAATTAGATATACATTTATGGTGCTAATTGTGATGTTCCTGTTGGCCCGGATTAGTTAGTTTATATCCCTTTTCTAATTAACACTGAAATAAGTGAGATATTTGTGGTCATTGAAAGAATAGAAATACTGACTGCAAAATAGTGGGATGAAAACATCTATGGGAGTAAAATTTACACCTATAGGAACCTATGACTAAGAAACACATTAAAAATGAATGCAACAACAAAGCGTTCAGTAAAGACACAAAATACAACAGAAAGCTACTAGCTTCCCCAAGCCCATTATTACAGAAGAAATCATTCAGTCCCATCTCATTCCCATCATAAAATCCCATCATAAAATCCACTGATTTTTTTTTATTTGCTTTGTAGAAAGATGCAGGACAGGAAAATCAAACAAATCGCTGATGGATCTCTTATAGGTTGTTTATTTATAATATTATTATTATTAAAATCTATGTAGGACCTGCATATTCCACAGTGCTATATTGTATATTATTCAAGTTAGTCTTGCTTTTACATTTATATATAAAAGTCATTATTTTTCATTCTTTTCCTTCAATTTTGTAAGTTTGTTTTGGCAGGCCATCTTTAGCTACCTCTATTTTTTTTTTGTTAGACTTAAAGGATCACTATAGTGTCAGGAAAACAAATCGGTTTTCCTGACACTATAGTGCCCTGAGGGTGCCCCCACCCTCAGGGTCCCTCTCCCCTGGCGCTGAATGGGTTAAAACCCCTTCAGCCACTTACCTTAATCCAGCTCCGGGCTCCCTCGGCGCTGGTGACCTCTCCTCCCCCACCGATGTGCGATGTTAGCGGTGCCGCACGCGCATTCATGCCAGAAATGTGCCTCCAGCGTCGCAGATGCGCCTCCGGCAGACAGCCACTAGAGGCTGGATTAACTCCAAATGTAAGCATAGCAGTTTCTCTGAAACTGCTATGTTTGCATCTGAAGGGTTAAAACCTGAGGGACCTGGCACCCAGACCCCTTCGTTGAGCTGAAGTGGTCTGGGTGACTATAGTGTCCCTTTAAAGGATCACTACAGTGTCAGGAAAACAAACCTGTTTTCCCAACACTATGTCATCCTTGGGGGACCCTCACCCTCAGGGCCCCCCTCCCGCTGGGCTGAAGGGGTTAAAACCCTCACCCTCAGGGTTCCCCTCCCGCTGGGCTGAAGGGGTTAAAACCCCTTCAGCCACTTAGCTTAATCCAGTGCCGGGTTCCCTCGGCGCTGGTGACCTCTCCTCCCCCACCGACGTCAGCTCCTGAGTGGAGTGTATGGACGTTCTGCACGTTGGATTCGAATTTCGCATCCAATGTCGCAGAAGCACCTCTAGTGGCTGTCAGGAAGACAGACACTAGAGGTTGGATTAACCCTGCTTTGTAAACATAGCAGTTTCTATGAAACATAGTTTCTATGAAACTGCTATGTTTACATGTGAAGGGTTAAAACCTGAGGGACCTGGCTTCCAGACCACTTCATTGAGCTGAAGTGGTCTGGGTGACTATAGTGTCCCTTTAATCGTTTGTCTTGTTTACCTATTGTACAGCGTTGCAGAATTAGTTGTTGCTATATAAATAATTGTAATTGTAAAAACAAACAAAAATTAAATTATATATATATTATATGGATAAAGAGATATCTAGACTAGACAGATCTAAAACTAATCACACAACAGTAGTACATATGTGAGTATAAATGTATTTGGGGAAAGCCCAACCTCAGAAGCACAATGTGACATTTTGGTTCCACTCTACACAGCCATCCACACACCAGGGGGTGCTCCAACTTAAACATGGCACTTGTGGAGTTGTGCTTTTCCCAAATAAATTGATACTCACACATGTACCATTGGAGTGTTACACATTTCATTAGTATATCATATGTTATGAGTTATATGGATTTTGGTGGAATTGCAGGTCCATTGTAGTTAGAGCTCCTCACGGTGTGTGGGCGGGCCACTGTGTAGAGCGGAACATGTGTGTATTGTTTCTGTTGCTTTTAAGCAGGAGATGCCCAAAAGGTAGATCTCCAGATGTTGTAGAACTACAACACCCATGATGCTTTGCATGCCTTTAGAATATCAAAGCATCACGGCAGCTGTAGTTCTACAACATCTGGGGATCTACCTTTTGGGCACCCCTGCTTCAAAGTTTGATGAATTGACAGAGCCCTGGTCAGTTTTGGAGCTGTGAAGAGATTACTTGGTGGTGAGTGAGCATGAGATTTTCTTTAAATGTATTGAACGTCTAGGTGAGTCTCCACTGACTCCAGCAGACTTCTCAGCTCAACTCTACAATCAACAACTCACAGCAAACCTGACAGAGACCAATGCTGATCATACTTGCAGACGGTATTACAGTAATGTTTGCCTGAAGTGCAAAAAATATGGTTTTAAAAAAAACTGATAATCTCCTGCATGCTACTGAACAATCATGAAAATGTAGCAGGTATCTTGAATCATGTATTGATTAGTATGAAGTTTATTCACTCAACATCATAGTACGTTGAAATGAAAACAGAATTGTACAATTTAGCCAAAAAATCTAAAACTTAGCTATAGTCACAGGAAGGCTCTTATAGTATACATTTTACAGTACAATTTTTAATTCACTACAATCTGGTGTTTAGTGAATAAACCTCTATTTGTATAGTGTACAAGAGCTTTACGTATTTCAATAGTGAAGCCTTGTGGTTGACACATGAAGATATATTTAATCCATATGTTGTGCCTTATTACTATAGCTGGCATGTAACTGATCAGTCTACTATTCATTATTGTAATAAGAACGTATCCGTGCTCAAAGGGTTAAAACATAATTGATTTTTTTTTTCTTTTTTTTTTTTTAATTCTTTATTTTGGTTGTGCATGTGGTTACAGGTTATTAACGGACGCCACAACAGCGTATTTCAAGATTAACAGTAGTTACGTAGTGGCATAGAAATTCGCACATTTTTTTTTTTTAGTTGTATATCATGTATGACTAAACAGTTATGTCGTCGAAATATGTTTAGCTCGAATAAAATAAAATAAAACAGCAATGTTTCCACAAACACCACAACAGCACATATTAACATATATCAACATAGATGAGGAGTATGACAATGGTTTGCATGTTCGCACATTTTTCTATAGATAAGTATGGTTATGCTGTTATCGCCTGTGGTACATTTATCGCTTAGCCTTAGTATTAACAGACGCCACAACAGCGTATTTCAAGATTAGCAGTAGTTACGTAGTGGCATAGTAATTCGCACATATTTTGTTGTATATCATGCATGACTAAACGGTTATGTCGTCGAAATATGTTGAACTTGAATAAAATAAAATAAAACTGCAACGTTTTCACAAGCCCCACAACAGCGTATATTAACATATATGAACATAGATAAGGAGTATGAAAGTGGCTTGCATGGTCGCACATTTTCTATAGATAAGTATGGTTATGCTGTTATCGCCTGTGGTACATTTATCGTTTAGCCTTAGTAATTTAGGTAAACAAAGCATTAACTCGATTTAAGCGTTATGATATTGTAGTTGCATGCAGGAGGTTCATTACATGGCAATTGCCAGTGACGGCAGTCTAGGCAGCGATTTTAAATGACATCTTATTTTGTGCATTGTATCCTGAGTATAACGAGTTTGGGTACATTAACGCTAGGACATATTTATGTTTAGTGCCATATAAATGCAATAGATAGTGCTGGATAAAACAAGAAAACGTCCGCTTGTATTAACACGAGAAAACAGTAATATCTAAACTTGCTTAGTGTATGACCAGTGTCCCTGCATAACTGCATAGCGTCCTTTGGTGGTGATTTTTTTTTTCTAATTAAAAAAAAGTACATGAATTCACTTTTATTCCAACATCTGCATATCACACACCGTGCTCTGTATACCTGTAATTACGGTGTTGCGAATTAGCCAAACTGAAGAAAAGTGCCTTTTATCCCCTATGTGAGCATCATAATTTCTCGCTGATTACAATAATAAATATGTATGTATGCAGCCTCCCAGTGCGTTGACAGAAAACTCTAAAAGGAATCATTATACTTCATAAGGATTGATTGCTGCGTGTTAGACTCAGCTAATGCAATTTGCAAATCAGGTTTTAATTAACATAATTCCACAGATTTCCTAAGAGAGAAGATCACAAATAAATATATATTTATTATATAGATATTATCTTTCTACGTACATGTGTGCTTTTTTTTTTTAAATTGCAGGAATGTGTCCTCACATGTGTGCTTTTTTTTTTAAATTGCAGGAATGTGTCCTCATTATCGTGCTAAAATAACTTTTAAATTGAAGACATATGCATTTGTATTTATTGATATTTGACAAGACATCCCAGGAATTAATGTGATAACAATAATTGACACCCGTACAGCTAGTGCAGAAGGTGTTGCTAACATTTAAATTGCAAGTGACACGCAATAAGATATGCTAAAGATTTGAAAGTGAGCAGTATGCTTCTATTAGTAAAAGTAACAGTTTTAAAATACATATTTATGTGACTGATAAAACTTGCAGTGTAGTTAATATTTAAATCCCAGAGAGCATATGCCTATGACTGGCAGTCATCAAGGGAACTCCAAACTGGACACTTAAGTCACCACTGAAGCTTTTCAGTATAGAATAGCTGTGGTAGTCAGCCGGACAAATACCGTGCCGTGATATCCCAGGTCTCGCATCACTACAGGGCGAAGACAGTCAGACACAGTCAGATGCACACAGTTATACACATATACTGTCAAATACAGCCACATGCACACAGTCCAAGGCACATAGTCACTCGCACACTGTCAAACACACAGTTGCAGGCAGACAGACACACACAGTTACACACACAGAGCTACAAGCAGATAGTCACATGCACACACTTACAGGTAGTAACACACAATTACAGGCAGACTGTAACACAGTTACATGCAGCATCACACAGTCACTGGCAGGCAGTCACACACATTCAGTGACATGCAGACAGTCACACACAGTAACACACGCAGTTATAGGCAGACAGTCGCACACACAGTTACAGGTAGACAGTCACACACACAGTCATAGATAGTCACACACACACACACACACAAACACACAGACACAGGCAGACAGTCACACACTGGCACAGGCAAACAGTCACACACGCAGGCAGTCATACATGCAGTCATAGGCAGACAGTCACACACAAAGTCGCAGACAGTCACACACACAATTACAGACAGACAGTCACACACACAGTCACAGGTAGACAGTTACACACACAGTCAAAGGCAGTCACACACAGACAGTCACAGGCAGACAATCACACACAGTCACAGGCAGACAGGTACACACACACAGTCACAGTCAGTCACTGGCAGACACGTACACACAAAGTCACAGGCAGATAGTTACACATATAGTCACAGACAGTCACAGGAAGACAGTCTCACACACACACACAGTCACACACACAGTCACTATACAGTCACACACACGCAGTCACACACACACAGTCACAGACAGTCACACATACAGTCATAGGCATAAACAAACACACAGTCACAGGCAGACAGTCTCATACACACACACACACGCACACTCTCTCTCACTTACTGGAGGAGGAGTGGAGTCACTGGAGTACCTGGTATATAGTAGTTGTTGGGGAAGCAGGGACTCCTTCCTGCTTCCCCTCTGTGTGCAGCAGTAACAGCACCAGCTGGAGGCCGCATTTAGCTCCGCCACACTGCCTAAAATGGCTCTGCCCCCAAGTTATCTTGCTGTATTCCTGGCCCCCGCGTATGAGCTGTGTTGGCTGCCCGGCGCCCCTACTGCCATGGAGCCCAGTGCAGCCACACAGTTCACACCTCCCCAAAGCCAGGTCTGGTGGCACCCCCCTACCTAGTGGCACCCGGGGCGGACAGCCCCTCCTTAGTAAGCCATTGTTAAGAGGTCAATAATTATGTAAATTTATATTGTATCTTTTCTGTTATTCTTAACCAAGTTATTGCTAATCAAGGTAACTATATTGTGTATGAATTCGAGTATCACAGTCTTTGTCAAGAGTGATAAAGTAAAGTCATTTTATTTACTACTTAAAGTATTGTGCCCTAAAATTATTACACAATATTGCACCATAGACCAGTGCAAAAAATGGAGACAAGCTCAATAAACCAGTCAGTGGAAAATATCATGCTTAAAAGGGATACTTTCATACAGACTGTGTAGGTGTTGGATTTAAAGTGGTTGGATCTACAAAATCAAGTCCAGTCACTACAAACCTCCATGCCAGAAATTGCTCATTACCTGGAACTTTCTATTCCTCTACCAAATAAATTCAGCGGAGGCAGAACACAGTGCAGAAACGTTATCAGTGAATGTCAGCTGTAGTTTAATCCCAAACCAAGAACTTACTCTCTTAATGCTGACCCTGTAAATAGGCTCATCAGCTGTTTAAGCAAGACCATGTAACTGACTGTCTTTGTTTTTTGTATTTTTTTTATTTTTTTATTATCTTGGTTATATGATGATTCAGACAATATGTTTACTGTAGAAAGTCTCTTGTATCCTTCAGCAAGGAAAACAACCAGTAAGGAGGAATATTGCCTCTTTTAGACGCAGGTCTGGTGAAACTAACCATGACTGGAATTGCTGAAACCCAAAATGGATGTAACGGATCAATATGATAGGAGACAAAGAGAGAGAAAAGCAGAGAAGCTTCATTATACCCCTATATGATGAGACTGGGCTGGAAAAAGGTATGTCTGCTTGGCCACACAACAGTAAGGGAGAGGAAGAAAGAGACAGCGGCATGCTGGATTTATTATTAGGCCAGAGCTCCATGTTCTGGACAGTGCTAATAATAATAAATGGCACATTTTGACCAGTGGCTTTTCAGGGGCTCACTCGGGGCTCTAGCCCAGCTCAGCCCCTCTCTGCCAAAACTCCTACTGGTAGCTAAAAAAAAACATGCAGAAAAAGTAAATTAACATACTTCCTATGTGTGCCAAAGTGAAAAGAAAATCTGCCTCTTTAATTCGGTAATAGGTTTCAGTACTGCATGGACTCTCCCCCCAGATTTGTGGCTGTCTGGAGAAGCTTCCTGAGAGCAGTTAGGCATGTTGAAAAAGGGACAGATTTGGAGTCTGTCCTGTTTCTGCAGGTTTTTGCACATGTCTAGTATTCTTTTAAAAGGAATTTCAGGGGCCTCCCATTGCGTTAACATTTGGGCATGAGTGATGGCATGTTATTGGTCTGTCTATTCAGGGGCTATCATTGGCTCATAGCACTAAGAGGTGGGGTTACGGTGTCCACGGGAGAGAGAATCAATATGCCACCTTGGCACTAGCACAGAGAAAGCACAGCAGGAGCAGCTCCTGGTCCCTGGAGCCATAATATTATTACAGTTTTCTCTCTATCAGTAGCCTTCCTAAGGTCTGATTAAGCAAAGAAAAGTAAGAAAATATATAAGTATATACATATAGTCAGGGAAGCCCAGGGAAGGGAATGAAAATGGTAGAGACATCTTCTTTAAATGCTCAGTCACTCCAAAGACACCTGAGGCACTAATGCTATGGCTTGTTGTAAAGCTGTAAAGCTCCACACAGTATTAGGACAGAGCTGATTCTGATAGTTTTCCATGAGAACTGAGCTAATAGAGAGTCAGGAGTAGCTGACATGTTTCATATGAGCAACAGCAACAGCTGCAGCAACATTTACTAGCAAGTCAAAGATGTCAAAGCAGGCGTGTCGCATATACTGCTGTATGAGTCTGTATGAATCTGACTGTTTTTTTTTCTCCTATCTGGGACTTCTTCAAGGAAATGGAGGCATATGTGGCACATTTGTGTTGTCCTTGATTTATAGTTATTTGTACATTCCTTTTTCATTGACATATGAAGGATACAATTGCAAGCATCACAAAAATGATGTTATTTTGCATGATGCATGCACCATAAAAAATATGTAATGTCTTTACAGGCTAGGAATTACACTTTTAAGCATACTGTGATGTTCAAGTGGCCATTCCATATTTTCTAGGGCCTTGTAGAAAATATATGAGTCCTGTACGTGTCCTCAGTTGACATAGCTTCTGCATAATCTATGACGGGAAATGTGTCCAAACGTAGACATCTGATAATCTGTATTTTGACATTACAATCAGAACGAAATACATATTCATTGTTGAAGAGTTATATGCAGTCACTCTCCTGTCATTATCTACATACAGTCTTTAGTGATCCTTGGATCTAGAACCTGTAACTCGAGAACTAAAAGAAAACGGTATATTCATGGATATTTTACAAGTGTATACAGAGCAAGGATAGAACCCTTCTCACAAAACTAGGTTTCTTAAATCATGAAGGTTGTTGGTTTCTATAAAACTGTTCATGTTGTTTATAGTTACATACAAAATTTTAAGGTGAAATATTCTCAGATGTCTAAAAATGTGCGAAACTTGCAGAAATCATCCATGTTTGAACACTTTTATACACCACTGGGTGTATCTGTTTTTAGCCCTACATTTTACCTGCAATGCCACAGAGTACCAATAACTAATCACCGCTACCCAGATTTCTTGTATCTTAGCCAGTGGCGTACCTAAGGTATGGCACCATTGGCATATTCGCTGGGTACCACTTGAAGGGGGCACCAGTGCGGGGTCGTGCAGCCTGGAGGTTTGGGACTGAGCAGAGAGTACTAAATCCTGACAGTGTAACAATTGAACCCGAGCTCAGCTTACAAAGTCAGGAACGAACATCTCATCTGTTTCAGCATGGCCAGAACTTCAGAATCAGATGAGATGTTCGCAGGGCCAGATTAACAGCCCAGTGGGCTTGGTGCTAACAATTATGATGGACCTAATTACAGAATCTTATCAACCAAAAACACTAAAACGAGTGTCATGTATCTAATGGTGATGGTGCTGGAGGAAAAGAAAACAGCTGTAAGAAAACACATACCCTATGCCAATCTCTATCTAATTTATGTTTTCATCTTTCAAGTAAATCCATAACCCCTAACAGCAGTATCCATTGAAGCAGGAAGTCAAAGAGCGGTGTAAAAGGGTGTGCCATTGACACAAATCACGTAACCTGCCAAAAGGGGTGAACATCCCCAAAAAGAGGTCATGTCTGCCCAAAGAATTGGAAGGCCAGCCTGGCATTAATGCATGTTAGGCTGCCTGCCAATCATGCAGGCTGGCCAACTAAGGGCATACTATGCAGACAGCACCCTGAGCTTGACATAAATGTGTCAAACAATGCGCTCGCTCAACGCTTTCTAAGGACTGTCCCCTAGCACTTGCTGGTCCACTTGTCTCCTTACCTTCTTACTAGCAGGCAGAAGCTCCTGGCATATAGTCTGGGGCAGAGAAAAGCTATATGTAGTGAGTGTAGAAGAAAGGCAACATGCCACAGTGTTAGAGAGACCAAAGTCAGTATTACCTTAACTATATTCATTGTCAGCCAGTCCACACAAGTTTTGTTCCCATACATCCCTCTTAAGTTTCCATACTTAAGCAAGAGTATGTGAAAAGTAGTTAGGGTTGCCACCTTTCTTGGAAAAACATACCTGCCTTAGTAATTTGCATAATTAATTATGTATGGGTGACATCACACGATGTAAATCACAAGGAGTGACATAAGAGAAAATGCTGTAAAATAACCAAAAAACTACTTGGTTTGATTCTGCAGTACAGATGGATTGCTCCCAGTGTCTCAAGTCTCTCACTGTCCCAGTGTCCCCATTTCTCCCAGTGCCCCCATGTCTCCCAGTGCCCCCATGTCTCCCAGTGCCTTCATGACTCAGTGTCCCCATGTGTCGATTACCCCAGGTCTTAGTGTCCCTATGTATCAGTGTCTAAGTGTCCCATGTCTCCCAGTGTCCCCATGTCTCCCAGTGTCCCCTAGTGATGTTTCCCCAGCTCTCCCAGTGACCCTATGTATCACAGTGTCCCTATGTATCACAGTGTCTCAATGCCCCATGTCTCCCTGTGTCCCCCAATATTCCCATGTGTGTATGTCCCCATGTCTCCCAGGGTCCCCATGTCACCAGGACACTAGGAACATGGGGAGACCTGGGGACACGGAGACACCAGGGACACTGGGAGACTAGGGGAAACTGGCTGGGACACTTGAAGACATGGGGACATAGATAAAAAAAAATGTATCCCCTATGTTAATCTGGCCCTGGATGCTCATATGTACCAAATGGGGCCAAATGTGGCAGGGGACGAGAGCAGAGGCATACTAAAGTGAAGGGGCACAGAGGGTGGCAAATCATTGTCGCTGAGTAAGGGGTGGGAGCCGCAGGGGCTGGCCAGTGTTGGGAAGCAGGGACTCCTTCCTGCTTCCACCCTCTGTGCTGAGCAGTTTTCGGTATGTTAATGAGCACTCGCTGCCTTGAAACAGTTCAATATGTAGGGGAAACAGTGCCTAATTAAACCTGGTGACCAGTGACCATGGCATGCTCTCCTCTTCCCATCAGTGTGCCATGCTCTTGCGGCATAATAATGTAATATCCAGGCAGCCAGAATCGGCACTATCTGGGGACAGTCTTGCTAAAGGAAGAAGACAGGCATCATCAGACCAGAACTGGCACAGGGCATCTGATAGAAAATGTGCAGTGTGTGTTTTTATTGCCCAGTGTGTGTGGGTACGTGTATATTTCACAGTGTTTCTATGGTTTTCAGTGTGTTAGTGTGTGTAAGTAGGGATCAAAGTGTGCCAGTGTTTGTTTAAGTGTTCCATTGAGCATGTGTATGTGTATCTGAGAGCCTGTGTATGAATCACTGAAATTGTATGTCTTTGAGCAGACAGAGAAATATATATAGGTATTAATTTTTAGTGACACTCCAATGGCCAACAGATTGTAGCCCACCTGCTACGTCAAGGCAAACATCGTAGGTGGGTCATACACTAACAATTCACCTTGCTTCCTTCAGCTCCAGGTAAAAAAAATCTCTAATGAGTCAGAGAGGGGTATTTTTCTAAACCCATACATTCTTAACCCCTAATAGGGAAGTTTTAGGACTTGGAATTGCACTAAATTAGAAGATTATAAAGAAGAAGTAATAATTTAAAATGTCTATATTTTTACAAAAAAAAATATGAACCTGCAGAGAAACAGGTTAAGAGGATAGGCAACATTTCTTGGAATATAGGGTCAAACAGGGGAACAGGAAGAAGAAAATGGGGAAATGCCAACAATTCCAATTTACGCAGGGTTATCCATGAGAATTGGCACATTTAAAAGAAGATCAAGATATCAATTCCTCTTTAGGGGAAAACTCAAATGGGTATGTACGTGTTAGAACTGAACCAAGGAGCAATATAAGAGGGTTGCCTGGTCTGATAAATCACACTTTCTTTTAGATCAGGTAGATGAACAGGTGCGTGTGCATCATTTACCTGCGTAATAGATGGCAGCACTATGGCAGTGGTTCCCAACCCAGTCCTCAAGTATCCCCTAACAGTCCAGGATTTAGGGATTACCCAGTTTTGTCTAAGGTGTTTTTAGAAAGAAAGAAAAAAAACGTTAGAGACAACAGGTAATCCCTAAATCTTGGACTGTTAGGGGGTACTTGAGGACTGGGTTGGCAACCCCTGCACTATGGGAAGAAGGTAGGCAGGCGGAGGCAGTGTTATACTTAGAGCAATGTTCTGCTGGGAAACATTGGCTCCTGGCATTCATGTGGATGTTAACAAGCTTGATCTTGAGTTTATATAAATAGAGGCATTGGTTTATTTTAATACAGAACTAGCACCCCCTCCAAAATACACAAGAGGCTTTATTTGCTAAACACTGAACCGTAGTGAATTTAAATCAGATTGTACAATTTACACAAGATAACGGGACAGTAAGTTTGTGTGTGAGTTAAATACACAAGAATAATTGTGAGATGAATATATTTGAAACCTCCATTTTGGATTCTGTTAAAGGAGCTCTCTAAGCACCCTAACCATTACAGCCCACTAAAGTGGTTGCAGCACCGGCCAATGCATGACATCCAAATTTGGACAAAATTGATATTCCTGTTGTGGAAGTGGAAAGAGTATGCCAAGTGTGGGGCCAAGCCATGGGTTGGTGATGGGAATGGTGCCAGCAACATGCTGGTAGTAGTTATGGTGCGTAGAGTGCTTCTTTAAGTCTTAAAGGAAACTTATATTCAAGAAATTTTGCATGATTCATGGTACATTGCCACATAGGGAAATTAAGTGTGATTTATTGCAGAATGGCAGGTTGCAGATAACATAACAAAAAAAATGATCAATCTAATTTATCACGATAAAGCTATTGACTCAAATATTCTTAAGATTTGTCGCTGTGAATGCAATTGACAGGATTAATTGTAATTTTATGTGTCTGAGTCATTTTGAGTCAAGTGGCATATCCTTACAGGAATTAAATCACTTCAACTTACTCGTTCAACCTCTCTAAAATGTAATTTTCATGTAATGAATTGCTTCAGATCCTGTTGCCAATTTCCTCCTTTTGTATTCACCATTACAGCACTAACTAGGATATTAAATGTCTCTGAATTCAAAAGCAAACATGGTATTCTTTACACTAATCCCACCTCAAATATGAATTCATGTATAGATCACCTATAAAGTAAAAATGTATTTACCTGAAAACGCTCCCATATACATTGAATAAACCACATATCACAAAGATACTTATGAAGATTTATTAATTTTTCCTCTATTCCAATGCTGCTCCGTGGGTGTTACTCTTTGTGTAGCATCTACCTCCTGACCGTCCCATGGTTCACCTGCGCTCATCATCTTGCAGTGACACATCCTTGGGACACATCCCAAGCAGGGAAAACCTTGTTTGTCATGTCGGCACGCTGGCTTCGTTGCCAGAATGCAGGGCTCAAAACGGAGTCACATCACGTGCATGAGCTTTGGCTTCTATGGTTGGAGAGCCGAGGGATTTTTTTTTTTTTTATCATTATTTTTGGTCTAGTGCAGACTAATTGTGATTTTTAACCCTTTCACCAATTGACCAATTCACATGCCTGCTTGAGAGTGGTGGGGCTTTTTTCTCTTGATCTAAATAATTACAAGCAAATCTGCCACCACAACAAGTAGATCACACTATAAAAATGTGTAGACATGTGTATACTACAAAATCTCTTTAAAGAACAAAACAAAAAAAAAAGTAAAGTGAGACTTCTGTTTAGTGCTTTGACATCAAAGTGGAAATCTGCAATGTGATTCCAACTATTTTATGCTGCTCTGTAAAACTAATCAGTACAGAGAAGAGAGGATAGATAATAGCCTGTTAATAAATAGCTTCCTGAGAGAATCACATGCCAAGCATTAAATAATGGTCACGTGGAGATATGGAACGTCAAGTGCATTTTGTTATGTGATGTAGACTTGTAGCAGACATTCATTACTCCATTTAGCTTCCAGTCACTTTCGGGATGTCAGCAAATGTAGTTTTACTAACAAATAACTTATGTAGAGTTCATATAGAGATATCTCTCATTATATGACATAATAAAAAAAATGCCTATTTATAAATAAATCACTTAGACCCAGTAATGCTTAATTGCCTGCAATAAATAATGCTTTGTTGACTGCATATATACAAATTTAAATAATTCCTACCAGAATACAAAATGTAGAGATGTTATATCAGTCAGTTAGTTTATGCAGGTTTGTTTTAATCACTGAAGAGTGTGCAGCAACAGGAAAAATAAACACAAATGGGGCTAGAGTTCACTCTCACCACTGGACCACCAGGGAAGGATGGTAGCACCCTCCATGGCAGCATGGCAACCCCACCCACAGGCAGAACGGATTCCCCCCCCCCCCCCCCCCAGGATAAAGGTAAGAAGGGAGGGGGGGGGTATAACTTTTTTTTTAAATTATTAATAAAAAAAATTATATTTTAATTTAAATAAAAAATATATTCACACACACACAGCACCCAGACACACACAGCACCCCCAGTCACACACAGCAGCCAGACACACACAGTGCACCCAGACACACACAGCAGCCAGACACACACAGCAGCCAGACACACACAGCACCCCCAGACACACACAGCACCCAGACACACACAGCACCCCCATACACACACAGCACCCAGACATACACAGCAGCCAGACACACACAGCACCCCCAGACACACACAGCGCACCCAGACACACACAGCGCACCCAGACACACACAGCACCCAAACACACACAGCACCCCAGACACACACAGCACCCAGACACACACAGCACCCCTAGACACACACAGCACCCAGACACACACAGCGCACCCAGACACACACAGCACCCTCAGACACACACAGCACACCCTCAGACACACAGCACCCTTGCTCACACACACAGCACATTCTCACACATATATATGTATATATATATACATATATATATATATATATATATATATATATATACAAATATATATATATATATATATATATATATATATTTATATAAAATAACCCTCAGTGAGTTAACAAAGAAAATTAGAAACCTAGAATGTGACGGCAGATAAAAACACCCTCACACACAGCACCCCTCTTACACCCCTCACACATACAATACGTCCAAATAAATATATATATATGTTTGTTTTTTCTATAGATATATATATATACACACACTACAGCACCCCTCACACTGCACCACTACACACATTACGCTCCAGATACACGCTAGATCCCTTACCCTATATGCACTCTTAATCCTCTATACACACACACACACAATCTCCTATACACACTCTGGGTCCTTTACACACTAGAACTCCTACACACACACACACTGCATTCCTTGTCAGCAAACACATACAACATTCTCTAAACACACCCTCTCTACAACCCCTACACACACTACGTCACCTATACACAAACACACTACAGCCCGTATACACACACACGCTACATCCCCTATAACACTATGCCCTCTATACACACACTCTCTACAGCCCCTAGCCACACATATTACACCACAAACACAAATGAAATTGACCTATTTACACAATACCACACCACACTCTACACACACGCAATCCCTCAAGCAGGCTCCAAACACATGCACCATACACTTTCCTGGCCCTTTTCTCCTCTGGTATCCCACTTGTGGAGACACCAGAGACAATTTAAAAGCAAACACAGCGCAAGCATGTTATTAAATTTGCTTGCGCTGCGCAGAACAAATTCAGGGTCTTTTTCTAATGCCAGAGCTCTTCAGCGCGGCTCTGCACATTGAACCAACATGCTCACTTTGAGAGGGGGCGTGCTTGTCATTAGTGATGACAAAACACACCCTCTCTGGCCCCGCCCCCTTCTTAGGGGGCCACTCTGATTGAAAAATGCCCGGGCCTAATTTTTTTCCCAGTCCGGCCCTGGTATCCTACATGAACAATAGAATTATTAATATTTTTCTCAGAAGTGATTCATCACAATAAAACCCATATTCAGTGGGCACTGTCTTACCTTTAGGGATTAACCCATTTTCAAACTGTTTAAACCTGAAGTTGATTCCTGGGCACTCTTTCTCTCTGTCTATACTTTCCTTCTTCTGACTGCCATACACAACAAAAAGGTTTGTCTTGGGGATCAGTGATTAGAAAAAAGCATGAGCTGACACTTTAAGCATATTACCAGTTGCAAGGAGAAACCTGGCTAGTATTTTCCTTCGGTTTTGAAGTTCGACAATTGCCTAAATCATTAATGTGGAAAAAAACTACACCATTAACAAAATGTGTACAATTTATTGGCTTTGCTTGCTTTTTTACACTTATCTGATAAAATAGATCATTCACATACGACATACTACTATTCTTTTGAATGCCCTATAACCAGACTAAAGGAATAAACTCTATTTAAGAGAAATTATATTTTTTTATTCCACTATATAAACTACCTCAAAAAAATAAAGGGAACACAAAAATAACACATCCTAGATCTGAATGAATTAAATATTCTTCTGAAATACTTTGTTCTTTACATAGTTGAATGTGCTGACAACAAAATCACACAAAAATAAAAAAAATGGAAATCAAATTTTTCAACCCATGGAGGTCAGGATTTGGAGTCACACTCAAAATTAAAGTGGAAAAACACACTACAGGCTGATCCAACTTTGCTGTAATGTCCTTAAAACAAGTCAAAATGAGGCTCAGTAGTGTGTGTGTGGCCTCCACGTGCCTGTATTGAACTCCCTTCAATGCCTGGGCATGCTCCTGATGAGGTGGCGGATGGTATCCTGAGGGATCTCCTCCCAGACCTTACCTAAAGCATCTGTCAACTCCTGGACAGTCTGTGGTGCAACGTGACTTTGGTGGATGGAGCGAGACATGATGTTCCAGATGTGCTCAATTGGATTCAGGTCTGGGGAATGGGCGGGCCAGTCCATAGCATCAATGCCTTCGTCTTGCAGGAACTGCTGACAAACTCCAGCCACATGAGGTCTAGCATTGTCTTGCATTGGGAGGAACCCAGGGCCTACTGCACCAGCATATGATCTCACAAGGGGTCTGAGGATCTCATCTCGGTACCTAATGGCAGTCAGGCTACCTCTGGCGAGCACATGGAGTGCTCCATGTGCGGCCCCCCAAAGAAATGCCACCCCACACCATTACTGACCCACTGCCAAACTGGTCATGCTGGAGGATGTTGCAGGCAGCAGAACATTCTCCATGGCGTCTCCAGACTCTGTCACGTCTATCACATGTGCTCAGTGTGAACCTGCTTTCATCTGTGAAGAGCACAGGGCGCCAGTGGCGGATTTGCCAATCTTGGTGTTCTATGGCAAATGCCAAACATCCTGCACAGTGTTGGGCTGTAAGCACAACCCCCACCTGTGGACGTCGGGCCCTGATACCACCCTCATGGAGTCTGTTTCTGACCGTTTGAGCAGACACATGCACATTTGTGGCCTGCTGGAGGTCATTTTGCAGGGCTCTGGCAGTGCTCCTCCTGTTCCTCCTTGCACAAAGGCGGAGGTGGTGGTCCTGCTGCTGGGTTGTTGCCCTCCTAAAGCCTCCTCCACGTCTCCTGATGTACTGGCCTGTCTCCTGGTAGCGCCTCCATGCTCTGGACACTACACTGACAGACACAGCAAACCTTCTTGCCACAGCTCGCATTGATGTGCCATCCTGGATGAGCTGCACTACTTGAGCCACTTGTGTGGGTTGTAGACTCCGTCTCATGCTACCACTAGAGTGAAAGCACCGCTAGCATTCAAAAGTGACCAAAACATCATCCAGGAAGCATAGGAACTGAGAAGTGGTCTGTGGTCACCACCTGCAGAACCACTCCTTTATTGGGGGTGTCTTGATAATTGCCTATAATTTCCACCTGTTGTCTATCCCATTTGCACAACAGCATGTGAAATTGATTGTCACTCAGTGTTGCTTCCTAAGTTGACAGTTTGATTTCACAGAAGTGTGATTGACTTGGAGTTACATTGTGTTGTTTAAGTGTTCCCTTCATTTTTTTGAGCAGTGTATATCCATTTCTTTAAATCTGTGGGCGATCCTTCTAAAAAAATAATAAATAAACCACACTGAAATGTATCTGTAAGTCAGAGTAAGCCAGCCTCCACGTCTAAGCCCGATCTGCCCTCTCTAATGTCTCTCTAAAGTTTGATGACGACTGTCCAATCGAATGTCTCTCAATGAGAATCACTGAACCCACACTGGACACTAGACTTGTGCATGGGAAAAAAAATGATATGTTTATTTAAAAAACAAAAAACAAAACATTCACCTAGCTCATTTCAACCAAATTTTGTCCAATCAATTTGTTTTGGTTTTTTATTTGGGTAAATCAAATTACACCAGGCTTGCTTTTTCTGCTTTTACAACAGGTTCATGAAGACAATGTAGTCCAGGTCTTTTTCAAACAGCAGTTTTATTGGAGAAACACGGTACACATCAATGTTTCAATCCACACTTGGATCTTTGTCAAGCTTGTTTGAAAAAGACCCTGAGTGCCAGGACTACATTGTCTTCACTATATGGAATGGGTGTTTGCCAGCCCCAGGTACAGTGCACCGAGGTGTACAAGTGATAAGAGTGCAGATCCCTCCTTTGTTTACAACAGGTTTAGCAGATCTTTCAGCACCAGAATCATTACAGCTTGCTGAAGTACTTATTGTGCTGGGAAGGGATGCCCTTCTGTCTTCCTGTGAAACCACAAATAATTTAGAATGTTTTGAATTCTTTCTTACCGGTTGTCCACATGGTCTCTCCTCCACTGCCTCAGCCAAAAAGTAAAAATCTCAGATGTTTCTGTTTAAGTACTTAAGAGCTTCTGTTAGCTCTTCCAAGCTAAGCCCTGTTAACTCAATAGAAGAGAGTGTCAACTGTTGATTTAGTAATGCTCATGCCATTGTCCAGAGCACTGGTGAGACCTCACTTGGGGTATTGTACTCAGTACTAGAGACCGTATCGCCAGAAGGATATTGATACTTTGGAAAGAGTTCAGAGAAGGGCTACTAAACTGGTTCATGGATTGCAGGATAAAACTTACCAGGAAAGTTTAAAGGATCTTAACATGTATAGCTTGGAGGAAAGACGAGACAGGGGGGATATGATAGAAACATTTAAATACATAATGGGAATCAACACAATAAAGGAGGATAGTATATTAAATAAGAAGAAAAACTACCACAGCAAGAGGACAGTCTTAAATTAGTGGGGCAAAGGTTTAAAAATAATATCAGGAAGTATTACTTTAATGACAGGGTAGTGGATGCATGGAATAGCCTTCCAGCTGAAGTGGTAGATGTTAACTCAGTGAGGGAGTTTAAGCATGCGTGGGATAGGCATAAGGATATCCTAACTATAAGATAAGGTCAGTAACTAAGAAAAGTATTTAGAAAATTGGACGAGATGAGCCGAATGGTTCTTATCTACCGTCACAGTCTATTTTTCTATCATCACTCTCATCCAATGACCTAGGCTCTGCAGCACCATCATTAGCTCTGAAAGCTTTTAACTTCCCATAGTGAAGATGGGTAACTGCACACAGTGGACCCCAAGTCTAGAACAAAAAGTCAAACTCTTGTAACGTGATTTTACTCCCATAAAGGTGCAACGAGTATGGGTACTCCGTGCACTATAATCAACTCTACAACACAGCGTATTCGTTGGAAGTTCTTGGAGTGTTTTTTTTAACCTGCTGTGTATGTTTATAATAGTGGAGAGCTTTATCCAAAATACAATCAAAGTGTAATTTGCCATAATTTTGTGTTTAAAAATCACCAGTTAAAAACTATTAGTGAAGTGCTTATTGCATTATATGTGTAAATTCTCTTACTTTCACAGTTAAAGTGTCAAACAATAAAGTGCATGCAAGAAAAAACACTCAAGTGTAAATGGAGAGATAAAATATGTAAATACATTCTCATTAATCCACAACTAATAAAGTGCAATTGAAAGGTGTATACAGCCAGAATGCAGTGCTGAATTTGTACAAATGTGCCACGTGCATTAGTTGAAATATGTTATTATTATTTTATTATTTATATAGCTCCAGCAAAATTCTGCAGCGCTGTACAATGGGTGAACTAACAGACACGTAATTGTAACCAAACAAATGGATGCACAGAAACAGAGGGGTTGAGGGCCCTGCTCAATGAGCTTACATGCTAGACGGAGTGGGGTATAGTGACACAGATGGTATAAGTAGGGGTAATGAAATAGATTGCTAGATTTTTTAAAGGAGTGGAGACTGGGTGAAAGTCTAATGGAGAAGGTAAGGGAGTTCCACAGAGATGGTGCAGCCATGGAGAAGTCTTAGAGGCGAGCATCAGATGTGGGAGTACGGACAGAGGATAGACGTAGGTCTGCGGCAGAGCACAGCGGCCTCGACAGGACATACTTGTGTATTAAGGAGGATAGGTAGGTTGGAGCAGCATTATGTAGGGACATGTAAGCAAGCACCAGAATCTTAAATTGAGCCCTGTATCTAACTGGAAGCCAATGTAGGGACTGACAGAGGTGGGAGGTGTGTGAGGTGCAGGCAGACAGGAAAATGAGTCTTGCCGCCACGTGCAATCTAGGAACATGTAAGACCACTGAGAAGGGGATTGCTGTAGTCAAGACGAGAAAGAACAAC
Organism: Pelobates fuscus; assembly: GCF_036172605.1. Taxonomy (NCBI): domain Eukaryota; kingdom Metazoa; phylum Chordata; class Amphibia; order Anura; family Pelobatidae; genus Pelobates; species Pelobates fuscus. The sequence continues at coordinate 352,061,317 of NC_086318.1, read as the reverse complement.
GGCATGGATCAGCATCATAGCCGCGTCTGGTGTTAAATAGGGGCGGATGCGAGCTATGTTTTTGAGATGTAAGTGGCAGGGTTTGGCAATCAACTGGACATGAGGGGTGAAGGAGAGGTCAAAGAGAATACCTAGGCAGCGAGCCTGCGAGGTAGAGGTGATGGTGGCGCCGTTAACTAGGAGGGAGACAGGCACGGGAGTAGCAACACTTGAGGGAGGAAATACCAGAAGTTCTGTTTTGGACAGGTTGAGTTTAAGGACGTGAGCAGCCATCCAATTGGAAATCGTGGAGAGGCAGTCAGAGACACAAGTCAAGATGTGCGGAGAGAGATCAGGAGAGGACAGGTAGATTTGTGTCTCCTCTGCATATAATTGATAATGGAAGCCAAAGGAGCTGATGAGTTTACCAAGGGAGGCAGTATAGATGGAGATCAGTAGGGGACCAAGGACTGATCCTTGGGGGACACCAACAGAGAGGGGTTGGGGAGAAGAGGCAGAGCAAGATAAAGAAACACTGAAATCTATGTATCTCACACAGTAATACTTAACTACAGGCTTAATCTTACTTGAAGTGCTGTAGAGCCTCAGAAATTAAATGATACAAGGCAAATAATAATGAAGACAATCTGGAAAATGAAAATATACTTTCTACAACAATAAACAGAGCCTAAGCATTGGCTCTAATTCTCCAGCTTTGGAGTCTCCAATAGGGACTCCTTCCCTTTCACGGACCTCCTCTTCCTTATATGGTGGCACCGTGGCAGTATATGCAAGTGAGAAGGAAATTGGTGTAATATATCAAAGCAGGCAGATATTAAAAGGTAGTAACTTAATTACATGAGAGTAAGCACACTTATCAAGTGTCAGCCAATGAGCTGGCTCTGATCAACACTGAAATGCCTAGCCTAGGGGAGGTAACACTCTGTGCATGGCCATGCTGTATCAAGTAGAAAGCAGACCTCAGGTAAGTAGTCAAATTTAAATACACCTATCTTCTGACATTAATTCACTGTCCATTAGTTTAGGAGATTTGAATTTGATACATTAAAAAATAAACTCGTGCTGTTTCTCAGAAATGACACTGTTTTCAAGTGTAAGGATGCAGATGTAGCACTGTGGTGGAATCTCGGTAAAAATAAATTTAGTAGGCCGAGATTACCACGTGGCATGTGTACGTGCATATGCTGACGTATCGATCAGTTAGTTGCACGTGGCAAGATACGATCAGTAGTGTACGGAGCATGTGCAAGAATACCGGATGTAGTATTCCCCTCCTCCATTGTGCTGGACAGGCCATGCGGTCAAGCAGGAAGTTAATTCTTATTTGTATTGATTGGTCAAGAGAATGTGCGGGTGGAGCTTATTATGGGAGGAGTTATGTGCCTATATAAGGAGCCTGCACTATTGTCCGGGGCTCAGAACTTGCTGTATTTTGGTGACATTAGTCCCTCTGAGTCCCGATCGGTGAACCGAATAAAGAATCTCTTCCTTCCTGAAGAAACCTGTGTCCATCTCTCTGTGCTTGGCTTCCGTCAGTTTCTCCGGTATCAGCACCTATATGCTAAAAGCTAAACTGTTAATGTAATGTCAGAACATGGCTGAATGGGAATACTGGTAAAGCAAGGCAATTTTGGCATGTTTCTATTTAAGTCCATTCTTTTCAAGTTCAAGCTTAAAATTATGTTTTTTTTCTTAACCATTACAGATAATCCTTGATTTTATTAAGACACGGAGGCTCCTATTATGCTGCACTCTTTCTTTATTTACCTCAGCAGCAAAGAAAAATAACATCAAATCAGTATAAAAGAAACCAGTAAATAACATGAGGTATATCTTCCTACAGGAACAGCCATCAGCATCCTCTTTATATCATAATAGGCAGTGTCCAGTATACTACTTCCTCTTTCTTTGCTGCTACCTCAGTTAAGTGACACTGGAATACATTTCACTTACACGATAACGATCTTTGGGATCTGAGAATTGAAATAGTGGGCAATTCTCAACTGTTTACTATTATGATCCCATAAATATCCCCACAGGTCCCATGGTTCTTAACTGTGGGATCTTTTACTTGTATTCATATTACTGTGGTAATATAGTTATTATTATAGTTATTACATTTTAATTATAATATTTTCATGTTTATAAATATATTTACCGTATATACTCGAGTATAAGCCGACCCGAATATAAGCCGAGGCCCCTAATTTTACCCCAAAAAACTGGGAAAACTTATTGACTCGAGTATAAGACTAGGGTGGGAAATGCAGCAGCTATTGGTAAATTTCTAAATAAAATTAGATCCTAAAAAAATTATATTAATTGAACATTTATTTACAGTGTGTGTATATGATGAATGCAGTGTGTGTGTATGAGTGCAGTGGGTGTGTATGAGTGCAGTGTGTGTGTATGAGTGCATTGTGTGTGTATGAGTGCATTGTGTGTGTGTATATATTAATTGAATATTTATTTACAGTGTGTGTATATAATGAATGCAGTGTGTGCGTATGAGTGCAGTGCGTATGAGTGCAGTGTGTATGAGTGCAGTGTGTATGAGTGCAGTGCATGTATGAGTGCAGTGTGTATGAGTGCAGTGTGTGTGTGTATGAGTGCAGTGTGTGTGTGTGTGCAGTGTGTGTGTATGAGTGCAGTGTGTATGAGTGCAGTGTGTGTATGAGTGCAGTGTGTGTATGAATGCACTGTGTGTATGAATGCTTTGTGTGTATGAGTGCAGTGTGTGTATGAATGCACTGTGTGTATGAATGCAGTGTGTGTATGAGTGCAGTGTGTGTATGAATGCAGTGTGTATGAATGCAGTGTGTGTATGAATGCAGTGTGTATGAATGCAGTGTGTATGAATGCAGTGTGTGAGTGCAGTGTGTGTATATGAATGAAGTGTGAGTGTGTGTGATGCAGTGTGTGTGTGATGCAGTGTGTGTGTGTATGTGTTGGTGGGGGTGGGCATTTTGATTGTTCTATTATTAATTTTATTCATTATTATTTTATTTTTAAATATTATTATTATTTTTTTTATTATAATTTTTTTCGTCCCCCCTCCCTGCTTGCTAGCTGACCAGGGAGGGGGGCTCTTACTCCCTGGTGGTCCAGCATTGGTAGTTCAGTGGGGGCTGTGGGGGCTGGCAGAGAGCTTACTTACCTGTCCTGCAGCTCCTGTCAGCTCCCACCTCCTCCGCGCCGTCCGTTCAGCACCTCGGTCAGCTCCCAGTGTAAGTCTCGCGAGAGCCGCGGCTCTCGCGAGACTTACACTGGGAGCTGACCGAGGTGCTGAACGGACGGCGCGGAGGAGGTGGGAGCTGACAGGAGCTGCAGGACAGGTAAGTAACGCTCTCTGCCAGCCCCCACAGCCCCAGTCTGTATTATGGCAATGCAAATTGCCATAATACAGACTATTGACTCGAGTATAAGCCGAGTTGGGGTTTTTCAGCACAAAAAATGTGCTGAAAAACTCGGCTTATACTCGAGTATATACGGTAGTTACTTCATTTTAACTTAATTTGATTTATTTACTTCATTTGCTTCAGTTATATGCTTTATTGTATATCCTTTGATAATTTCTTTCCCCTCTGACCTCCTTGGCCCCAAGATTACCATCAATTTGGGCTCCGGGGCCTCTTTGAGGATCTTTATCACCTGTAAAGTGCTATTGTGCTGTTTTTCCCTTCATTTATCTGTCTGGCTGCTGCTCTGCCACCAACTGCCAGAAATCCAAGTTGGGGTTTAGTTATAGTGGCAGCCGGGCAGCGCCTGTGTTTTTACATTACAATTGCTATTTTTTCACTATTGTGAGTACTTTCATTTCTTTATCCTGTTTAGTTATTTCTTTATTTTTTACTTGAGGGTTACTCAACCCTTTCCTTTTGGTATTATTTTACTTTATTCATCCCCTTAGGTTTGTTTGTAAATTTATGATGCAGTCTGACAGGATCTTTCTGGGTCTACAGAAAACATGCAGATTAATGTAGAAGCCTCTCCAGGTATCTCTGGAGAGGAGGCTGAATTTCTGCATTACTGATCCTGCTGACATGCAGGCTTTAATTGACACTTCCATGGCATAATGACAAGGCCCTGATGTCAGGCCGCAATGCCTCATATAAGGCTAAACACTCCTCCAAAACAATAGAGATGGACAGTACCATACCTGTCACGTATGGCGCAATTAATTTACCACCGCGCAAAAGAGCTACTAGTCGGGCAAAATCGACTAGACTTTGGAAAAGGTCAAAAGCCCAATTGAACTCTGAATCCGAGCTTAGTGATATTGAGAAGGAGTTCCCTGAGTTCTATATGGAGGTGTACCTGTACTCACACCTGCTCTGCTTCAGCCTGGCCGCAAGCCTCATATAAGGCTAAACACTCCTCCAAAACAATAGAGATGGACAGTACCATACCTGTTACGGATGGCGCGATTAATTTACCACCGCGCAAAAAAGCTACTAGTCTGGCAAAATCGACTAGACTTTGAAAAAGTGCAAAAGCCCAATTTAACTCTAAATCTGAGCTCAGGGATATTGAGGAGGAGTTCCCTGAGTACTATATGGAGGTGTATCTGTACTCACACCTGCTCTGCTTCAGCCTGGCCGCAAGGCCTCATATAAGGCTAAACACTCCTCCAAAACAATAGAGATGGACAGTACCATACCTGTCACGGATGGCGCGATTAATTTACCACCGCGCAAAAGAGCTACTAGTCGGGCAAAATCGACTAGACTTTGGAAAAGGGCAAAAGCCCAACTGAACTCTGAATCTCAGCTCAGTGATATTGAGGAGGAGCTCCTATATGGAGGATTCAGAGGATATTTCTGATCCTGATTATGACATTACTGATGAAGAGGATACCAAGATTTAGGTAGATTATGCGGACTCAGGGACACCGATAGGATCTTGGACACTCAATGCGAACCGTTATTCAAACCTGATGACCTATGTCACCCAGTGGTCTCCTCAGACCATGTAGCCAAGTATATTGCATCCAGAGTACGCAAGCCTTTTGAGAAGGCAAAGTGAAATAAATGGCGGGCTGAATGGCCATGCCGAACAGTCCCTGATGACTCATGTAAAACGCTATCAGTCGATCCTAAGATCATTCAATTCCTGAGTAAGACAGGATGGAAGCTATCAAAAAGCTTAGATTTTCATTGCAAAACTGTCGGGATAAAATCCTGGGCATCTTGGGCTCAGCAGCCAAGATCTTTGAAGCAGTAGAGGATGATCTAGTATTAGATTGCGCCATCTTAAGTGGTTATATCCAGAGAATGATTTAAGTTGGCAACGCCAACAATGCGGTTGTCACAGAACGCCACAAATTGATCTTGCTCAAGATTGAGCCCAAACGTTTAACTATGGCTCTGAACAAGCCAGATAACACAGGAAAAAGGTTTTCTCTTTGGGGACAACTTTGTAAAAGAATTGGGCTCCTTTGTCCGGCTAAACAAACAGAAGTTATTTTAGACAGAACCAAGGCTCTTATACTTTTGAGACGATTTCTTTGAACAATGCACTATACCAACCTCCTTCCCACAAAGTGGTCGACCGGGGGTTGTTAATGGCCTAAGAGGTGCTCCTAAGAAGTCTTCACAATTTCCATTCTTCCTTACTGATAGGGCAGGGCAGGCTCACACATTTTTCCCATGTATGATCCCTCATTTCATCAGATGCTTAGGTTCTTCACACTGTGAAAGGGTATTGCATAGACTTCCTTTCTCTACCTGTTCAATGTTCCCCATCGAGGGAAATAGTTTTTTCCCAATGAGACGCAGACCTTGTCTCCGTGGACAATCAATCGTAGAGATTCCAGCCCATACCCTGGGTTACGTGAGCAACCTTTTCTTGTTTCCCAAAAAAGGCAAAGGTATCCGTCCAGTGATAAATTTGAGACAGCTCATATCAGCACTTCCAAGATGAAAGGAGGACATTGTTTAAGGGATCTTCTCCAACCAGCAGATTGGATGGCCAAATTGGATCTGCATGTTGCATATCTCACAGTGCCTATCCCAGTACAACATCAAGATTGAGAACGTCCTGCAATTTACATGTTAGGGCAGTAAATAGAGGTTCAGGTGCCTCCCATTCGGACTGTCTTCGGCTCCATGGTGCTTCACCAAGCTCACGTCTTATAATATATTTAGACGTCATTTTCATTCTGGCTCAGTCTATTCAATTAGTCCGGACATACCTTGCATGGACTTTGACTCTGTTAGAGAACCTAGACTTCTTGATCAATTGGGAGAAATCCATTATCGTTCCCACGCAACAAATCAAATTTCTGGGTTATATTGGATTATTGTAGATTCTACCCTTCAAACTCTACACCTTCTGGTGGCAAAATTAGCCAATATCAAGAAGGAGACAGGCGAACACTAGCAACCTCTCAACTCTCTCTCAAACAACTGTTAAGAATGTTAGGCCTTCTAGCGGCATCTATACAGGCCAATTTTCCAGGTCTTCTTGGCTATCGAGCCCTACAACGATTACAAACTTCATCTCAAGGGCAGCGCAACATACACAGATATGGTAACTCTGGACTCAGAAGCAGAGGATGAACTCCAATAGTGGCTTCTTCACATGGAAGCTTGGAATAAGCACACCATATTTTGTACAGCTCCAAATTTGATAAACAAATCCGAAGCAAGTTTGCACGGTTGGGGTGCTCAATGCGGAAATATTTCTAACAAGGGCAGATAATCAAACCTGGAATCGACACTCCACATCAATTGTTTGGAACATCTGTCCGGTTCCTTTGCAGTCCACAGTTTCTCCCCAACTCAAGCTCAATGCGCTATCCTTCTGAAGATGGACAACGTGTCAGCAGTCTGCTACATCAATCACTTGGAGGCACAAAATAAAAAATTCTGACCTACATGCCTCATGATTTCTGGCAATTTTGCCTGAGACACGGCATTTCAGTCACGTCAGAATATATTCAAGGTCTCTCCAACACTACGGCGGACTGGTATTCATGCCAACTCAGAGATTCCAGCGACTGGCACTTGGATTCCATGGTCTTCCAAGACATCTGGAACCTTGAAAATAGATCTTTTCGCTTCTCGTTTGAATGCGCAACTTCCCCGTTTTCTCAGTTGGAGACCAGATCCGATAGCAATGGATATGAATGTTTTCTCCAAGGAATTAAGATTTTCTGCCCTTTGCACTGATTCCCTGTTGCCTTTCCATCTGCATCGCCAGTCTTGCACCTGGTGATCGTGGCTCCTCTATCACCGTCCCAACCATAGTTCTCTCCTCTTCAGGAGATGGTTATCAATCTTCCATCTCTCGAGTGCCTTCTTCAGGATCCAGACGGTGTACCTCATGCCCTTATTCTCCGAGGTCTCTTGCATCTCATAGTGTAGTCTATTTGAGGGAACCTTGGTCGGTCAAGGGAGTTTCGCAATCAACTCCCCAACTTATCAAGGGTACACCCAACATAAGACAGGCTTATAAATTTGCTTGGAGCAGATGGCATAGTTGGTGCATGAAATTAAATTTAAATCCCATATAGGCTTCTTTTATGTCTGTCCTCCATTTTTCTGACTTCTATGATGAAGGTAAAGCCTATCGCACTGTGGACCTTACCGATCGTCCATTTCTGCTGGCCATCAAATTTTCGATTGGACGCCTGTCGGTTGACATCCTGTCATATATTGACTTCTCTGAGGAATATGGTTTGCTCATCCACCCTTACCACGATACTCTGTCTTGTGGGACGTCTCTATTGTCTTGAATTTTTTTTTTTTTCTTGCAAGAGGTTTTTCTGACGTACGAGATCTTGAGGTGGCTGCTCGTTCCTTTACTCCAGAAGGTGTTCTCTTTGAAATTTCACAGAGGACAAAAACCTCCTCTAAAATCAATTTTACCCAGTTTTTACTGATAGATCTCTCCTTTGCCCTGTTGCATACTAATGGATGTGTGAACATCGTTCCACTACGTTACGGAATCCTTTGAAACAGGAACTCTTCATCTCCTTCCAAAAGTCGCGTCTTCCGGTGTCTACTCTAGCCTTGTGGGTCTAATACATTATATCTCTAGCAGGTATTGATACCTATGTGTCTGTGCCTCATTCGGTTCGTGGGGCAATGGCTTCTAAGGCTTCATTGATTGGTTGTCGCTTGGAGGATATTATGATAGCGGCTGGTCTTAGACCTATTCAACACTTCACAGGAGACATAATTTCACAGCTTTGAACTAGCATAATAGGAGCCTCCGTGTCTTAATAAAATTTACAGATTTTACTATTAACATGACGTAAAGTCATGATTTTATTAATGACACGGAGGCGAGTATTATCCCTCCTTCCCATCCCTGGAGGTTTGGTCTTCTCTGGGTAAGTTGACTTCACGGTAAGTCTTTTTTGATTACTTGGTTTTATCCTTGTTAATGACTGTCAAGAGCTTAAGGTTTGACTAAACTGAATTTCATGTTATGTATATATATATATGATATTCCATGTAATGCTAATTTATGCATAAATCCAGTTTTATACTTGGATATTACCATATTCTCCTTTCTCTTCCAGCTTGACTTCGAGATCCAGTTTAAGGCTCGTATACCCTCTAATTGGAGCCCACTTTTTATTTGTATTTGTTGTCCTTGTTCGGGATCGCAAGAAAGAGGAAGTGGTATACTGGACACTGACTATTATGCTATAAAGAGGATGCTGATTGGCTGTTCCTGTTGTTAGGAAGATATACCTCATGTTATTTACTGGTTTCTTTTATACTGATTTAATACTGATTTAATGTTATTTTTTTTTTTGCTGCTGAGGTAAATGAAGAAAGAGTGCAGCATAATACTCACCTCCGTGTGGGATAGGCATAAGGCTATCCTAACTATAAGATAAGGCTAGGGACTAATGAAAGTATTTAGAAAATTGGGCAGACTAGATGGGCCGAATGATTCTTATCTGCCATCACATTCTATGTTTCTATGTGTCATTAATAAAATCATGACTTTACGTCATGTTAATAGTAAAATCTGTAAATTTACTGGTGTTTTAAAGGCTTAGCACACCTCTTCTCTATAATAATGTACAATATGTGTGTTAATATGATTTTTAAAGTGTCATTTAATGTTATCATTTATTCAATGTTGCAGGTCTTTAACACATGGCTTGTTCGACGAGATTAAATTGTGTGAAAGGGTCTGAGCACGATCATTGAAACAACAGAAGATATACTTTTCAACTCTCTGTTGGAAATTACAGCAAGATTCTTGAGAGCATTCAGAAAAAGAGGGCAACTGGAATGTTTCACATCCAGAATTTTACATGAACATTCATGAGCGGTCATTAAAAACACAAATGTGGACCACTATAGCATGTCTTGACACATCACCACACATTTATTGGGAATTATACCCTACCATCAAACAGCCAACCTATATGCATGAATCTAGAATTTAGTTGAAAATTGATAATAGAGAAAAGATTAACAATCTCTTTCTACAATCTACACACAGGAGTAGACATCAGCTGTATCCGGATCATTTGGACCCGTGTTGCACATCGACCACGTGACCTTGAGGCACGCTGAAATGCTCCAGTACTGTACACCAGATTAGGAGGGTGCTGCAATTTTGTGAAACTTTGATCGGCTATTACTCGGTCCCCTGACCACCAATTGCTATTTAGAGATGATGTTGAGGAGGCAATTAGGTATTGGAGAATACCAAGGACTTGAGAGCACGCCCCTCCCCCGATTCCCATGGACCCCTTTTGGGAGACCAGGACTACAGGACTAACCAGGCACACAACTTTTCAGATCGGAAGATAGTTGCGACTCGATAAAACACTGAAAACCTCTATCCAGTTTCAGCAACTGGTTCTGAAGCACTTCAGAGTCTCCTGGCAGCATTGAGGAAGCCAACCTAATGTAGGTATGTAGCCGGGATACAGGAGCTTACGCAGGAGGTATGGAGCCCCACCACTGCGCTTATCAGGATGATGACCATTTTGTCCGGTCTTGTTTTTCTCATAGTAAGGAATTGTGAACGTAAAGCACATGCGCAGAAATCGCCGCAATGCTCCAATCAAATGCATCTCATAGAGAAGCATTGAACCTAATGCTTCTCTATGAAATACATTGAATGAACATTCAACGCCCTAATGCAGTTCTCATTGATAAAGCACCATCTAGTGGCTGTCAGTGCAAAGCCATAAGCGGTATTTCTAGTCCTATAATGTAAACATTGACATATTTTATAAATGAGTGTCTGTAGTGTCTCTTATAACAATTAATTTTGTAGGTAAAACCTTGAATGTTTAGTGTCTCCTCCAGCTTCCATTCCCAACCTTAAAACTGACTGCAGTAAGCATTTTCAAATTCCAAGGCATTTTTACTTCCATTGCAACAGAAGTTAATACAAGCACTTACAGTTATATAGTGCAATGCTCAAGAGCTTCCTAAAGGAATTGTGATGCCACAAATAATAAGTATGCATGTATATGATGATAGATGCATTGGATGCACATGCATGATGCATGTGCTAGCAAACAAGCCATTTGTTCATTTTTCATTTATTTGGGAGAACAATGATTGGCTACAATTGTTCAGCCAGATCTCTGCTGCTGCCAAAATGAAGTTCATCTTGGCAGATTATCTTTTTTTTTTTTGGAAGGGGGAGGGAGGGTGGGAGGCAGGGGGGAGTGGGTTTGATTTTCCTAATGCCTTATCTACATAACATATTTAAAAATGTCATTTACTGCAATCTGAAGTGTCCATTTAATGCAACATTTATTTTCTCCTATCTGATTTATGCATTGTAAATTGGTAAAAATGTTCCTTTATCATTCTACAGACTGCAGCTCAAAGGTCAAGTAACGTGGGACTTTAACACATCGTCTAACATATGTACTCAGCATCTGTAATAAAAAATACATGAGCATATGTATCTGCAGAAAGTCAGGAGATTGAAAGTTTTAGTAGGTCAACAAGCTTACTAAGAAATCCAGGTTGGATCTCCTGGCATATGTTGAGCAAGATGCCTAATGAAATGGGTTTAGAAAGAAGAAATTGTGTTTAACAACATAATTGCTTAATATGTTTAACCCTTTAAGGACTGAGCCAGTTGTACATGTGATCAAAACAAAATGTAAACAAAAACTGCAATTCACCTCTTTCATATTAACCCCTTAACGCCGTTACGGCGTGCTATGCCGTCACGGGTTAAGTGGGCTTTAACGCCGTTATGACGGCATAGCACGCCGTAACGGCTTGCAGCCCCAGGAGGTAAGTTATATCCGCTTCGGGAGGACTGCCTCACAGCCCAGGCAGCCCTCCCACGGCAAATCAGGCCCCCGGGGGCCATGTGATCGCTCTCAAAGTGCGATCACATGGCCCCCTATAGCTGGGAGTGGATATGCCAGCAGGGGGACTGTTTGAAATATCAGACAGTCCCCCTGCTGGTGGGAAGAATTAAAAAAAATAATTAGACATGTGTAAAAATAAAATAAATGCATTTTTATATATATATAATATGTATATATATTATATATATAATATATATACATATTATATATATGTAACGTCATACAAAGTGTATTTTAATATTAATATAAGTATATATATTAATATTAAAATACACTTAGAATGACATTACATATATATAATATGTATATATATTATATATATAATAGATGTACATATATATATTATATATAAATACGTATAATTAAAATAAATAAATTAAATAATAAAATAAATAAATAAAATATTGAAACAAAATTTAATATAAATTATATATGCATATGTAATTTCATTCTAACTGTATTTTGTTATTAATATATATATATCGGTAACAAAATACACTTAGAATGACATTCTATATATATCTATCTATATATAAAATGCAAATAACCGCAAATATATATATATAGATAAATACATATAATTACATAAAAGATTACATCAGTATACACGTAGAATTTAAATACCTATAAATGCATATATATTAAAATTCTACATGTATATTTAAATAATCTTTTAACGTAATTATGTGATTTGATTAATTAAAATTTGATTGACATGCATGACAACACAGGGAGAAAGTGCAGAGAATTTAATTTGCAAGCACTATATTTGACCCTGTAACTCTCCAAGACACCATAAAACCTGTACATAGGGGGTACTGTTTTACCCGGGAGACTTCGCTGAACTCAAATATTCATGTTTCAAACTGGTAAATTGTATTACAACGATGATATTTTAAGTAAAAGTGACGTTTTTTGCATTTTTTACAAGCGAACTGCACTTTTATGGTCTATATTATTGTTGTAATATGTTTTACTGTTTTAAAACACTAATATTTGTGTTTAGTGAAGTCTTCCGAGAATAACAGTACCCCCCATGTACAGGTTTTATGGTGTTTTGGAACGTTAGAGAGTCACATATAAGGCTTGCATTTCATTTTTTTCACATTGAAATTTGCCAGATTGGTTATGTTGCCTTTGAGAGCGTATGGTAGCCCAGGAATGAGAATTACCCCCATGATGGCATACCATTTGCAAAAGTAGACAACCCGAGGTATTGCAAGTGGGGTATGTCCAGTCTTTCTTAGTAGCCACTTAGTCACAAACACTGGCCAAATATTCGTTTTTTGCTTTTTTCACACAAAAACAAATATGAACGCTAACTTTGGCCAGTGTTTGTGACTAAGTGGCTACTAAAAAAGACTAAACATACCCCACTTTCAATACCTTGGCTTGTCTACTTTTTCAAATGGTATGCCATTATGGGGGTAATTCTCATTCCTGGGCTACCACACCGTCTCAAAGGTAACATTACCAATCTGGCAAATTTCAATTTGAAAATGTAATGTTCTATATTTGACCCTGTAACTTTCCAAAACAACATAAAACCTGTTAATGGGGGGTACTGTTGTACTCGTGAGACATCGCTGATTACAAATATGTGCATTTTTTTTGCAGTAAAACCTAACAGTATTATGACATTCACAGTTAAAATGTCAGACGGAAATGCAAATTAAAAAAAAAATCTTATTTTCTCACATTTTTTTTACTTTTATTCATAATAAATGATGTTCCATATATGAATAGTTAATGATAGATTAAAGCCCTGTTTCTCCTGAACAAAATGATATATAATAAGTGTGGGTGCATATAATTTGAAAGAGGGGAACTACGGGTGAACAGACACATAGCGCAAATTCCAGTTTTTGTTTACGTTTTGTTTTGATCAGAACGTGCACTATTGACTCCGTCCTGAAGGGGTTAAGTGCACCCACACTTATTATATATCATTTTGTTCAGGAGAAACATGACTTTCATTCACATGAACTATTCATATATGAAACATAATTTTATAACATGACAGGAGGCTTCATATTTGCTTAAGTCTCTCTTTACTAGAACTCCACAGCAGCACATTAACACAGAGAAAAAAACAACCAATCAGAAAAAAGTAAAGCAACCATAAAAGGCCCCTCCCCACCAACTATTTCCTCTTTCTTTGCTGCTCCGCATCAGTACAGGTCAGAGTACCACTGCCTCCTGTTCCTATGGTGGCTCTGGGATCTTTTTATGTGTATTCCTTTATTTGCTTATATTTTATTGCCTAGGTTTATTACTAATATTTTATTGCTTTGTTTGCATATTTTATTGCTATATTTATTGCATATATTTTCTTGCTGATATTTAGTGCATATATTTTACTTATCATATTGGATTAGGTTGATGGGTGTGGGGTTGGTTGGTTTTATTGCCCATGGTGGTGTTTTGGCTGGCTGGTTCTGTTCCCCCTCCTGGGACCGTTTCAGTGTCCTTGTTGTCTACCCATGTGTATTAAGCAGTGGATATAAATTTGGGTAAGGTAACAGTGTGTAAATGTGGGGGTGTATTTGTGTATTGTGGTAGTAGATATGAATTTGGGTAAGGTAGCAGTGTGTAAATGTGGGGGTGTATTTGGCAGTGGCTATGAATTTGGGTAAAGTAGCAGTGTATAAATGTTGGGGTGTATTTGTGTATTTGTTTTGGTTTATGTTTTGGGCGGTCGCTGGGGAACGGTTCTGTGAACCGATCCCTGCTGTCTGACCGCCGGGGCTGGCGAAGTACGACTCCGGCAGCCCCATGTGTACGCTCCCGCCCGCCGGCACTGTTGCAAGGCGACGAGCGCCAACGAGCTGTTTCCGTCCCTCCCTCTCCCTCCCACGTTCCCGACCGCAGTCTCGTTCTTCTTCTGTGCCACACTGATTGGCCTGCTATGACTGTGCCGCACTGATTGGCCTACTATGACTGTGCCGCACTGATTGGCCTGCTTTGACTGTGCCACACTGATTGGCCTGCTTTGACTGTGCCCCTTGATTGGCCTGCTTTGTCTGTGCCATTATCGCTGAACGCCAAGCCTACCCACTACATGCCCACACTTGTACCTGGCATGCGCTGCCTGCCTTACCTCTGCCTCTATTTCGGGGTGCTGCCCCGTTTATTCTGAGGGTGACACTCCTCCTCTAGACTCCGGGATGTCTCGTTGCCTTGGGTTACCACAGACGGAACCTCCTACCCAGGAACACTATTGACAAGCGAGGACTCGTGCGGCAGAGGCCGCCCCCAAGGCTTTGGCCCAGTTTCCCCTCAGACCCTTCTGGAGATGAGAGCAGGCAAGTGCACTGAAGCACTACTGGTAGGGTGAAGGCCCTGAACCGCAACCCTGGAAGGGTAAGGCTCTGGCAAAGCACCTGGGCCTGATGCTTTGACTCTCCTAGTCGAGAGCAGACAAGTGCGCGGAAGCACTACTGTTAGGGTGAAGGCCCTGAATCACAACCCCTGAAGGGTAAGGCTCTGGCAAGACACCTGGGCCCAAGGATGCCAGCCAGGCACAGCCGCCTAAATGGCGCAGGGAAGGAGGTCTCCGTACCCTTCCCACCCGTGGCAGCCCTAGCTGAATGGCGGGAAGACCAGTTTCCCCTCGAAGGGAGGGGACGATTGGATCAAGGACTATGACGTCAACACCATAGTGGCAGGGTGAGACAGGGGAGGCATCCGCGCAAGGGGGCGATGACGAGCGTAGTAGACAAGGACGCTTGCCTGGATGCCCTCGACGATCCCTGGTTCAACCCTTGGTAGATTCAACATCTAGGTCTTTGGAATGGTCTCTACCCGAACACCTTGCGTGATTCGGACGCTGCGGTATCCACAGACTGCTGGAGTGAGAAATTGGCAGGAAGAGTCAGGCGGAATACCCAGGCCGGGCTCCTGGACAAGGTAGGCATACCCTGGAGTTCAGAACCTGGTCGACACGTATAGGACGTGCACAGGACAGGACCCTGAGACAAGGGTCGAGCGCACCCTCCGTCTGGTGCAGAAAAGACTGCTGGTCATGCTGGGTCCTCTATCCAGGAAGCCCTCTAAACCTGTTTACCTTACGGGACTGGACCCGACTCCCCTTTGCCTGCTGTCACTCCCTGCGCGAAACACACATGGATATTAGGGCCGGAGCAGTGGCCCCACAGGCTAGCATCCTTGCTTCAGGGACCTGTTCTAAAGGCAGGTGACTCGGGGCACCCCATCGAGCAATCCCAGTTTTTCAGTGAATCTGTCCATTCTTCAGACTGAGGATTTTGTCAGGGAGTTCTCCATCCGGTATTCTACCCGAGAATCTTAACCATCGTTGTGGGACACCATCATCTACGGTACCTTTTCTGGCTGCGAGATTGGCTCGCTAGACTGGATCTGTTGGATATTTGTCCCTCTGTCCCGGTGGACAACGAGGGCCAAAAACATATTTTTTCCCCCAAGTTTTTTCCCCCAATTGTCCTTGCCAATTCTCGGGTCATCATATCTGCGTACGTGGGATGGGTCTCCTCTTTGCAGCTATCCGGGCGATCTAACTGGGCCAGCCCCATCACAGGGTCCATGGTCGGTGTTGGAGTCGTAGTTCCCATACACTACCTGGAACTGCTTGCGAGATCGTTCACGACCCAGGATCTAAGGGTCATTTTCCCGATTGCTGCATCCTCCTCCGGATGGGGGCTTCAACCGCCTGGGAGGTATCCGATCCCGGATTCCCTCGGAGAGTACGAAGGAGATATGCGGTTCCGGTTTCCTATGCAACGTTTATTCCGCACAGAGTTTCTGTCGAGAGTTGGATCTGACGATGAATTGGTTCTCCAGACATTGGAGAGATGTCGGCGATTGAAGGATCTCTTGTCCCGCCCTCCTCGAGACCACAGACCGGCGGAATCCGTCCACGGTGGATCCCCCCTTTTTTTCGCCTCACGCATAAACTACCAGGAACTGATCTGCTTCGGCAGACTCATATATCAGGTTTGGTTCAGCGATGGATGCTCTCGGGGGAGATGTGTCACCGCCGATTGGTGACATGGACTCCTTCGGGGGAGCCTGGAGTGTTGAGCCGTTATTGCGATCGGCCTGGGCTCCTAGGATTAGGTGATGCCATTTGTCGGCATGGTGACCTGGGTGTAGTGGGGCCCAGAGCAGGATCCAGATTGCTTTCGGGCCCTGTAGTCTGCGTTCTGGACCTTCAGTCACTCCTATTTGGCCTAGGACGCTGGTATCATTTGACTTCTATAGCTAGATCGACAGCCCACGTACTGATTAGAGGTTTTCTCTTTGGTCTGGATTCGCGGCTTGGCGGATTTCTCCGAGGTAGGTGATTGTCATGACCCCCGGGGCCTAGGTGTTTTTTTCTGTAGGACGTACGCGCGGTTTGTCGTTTCCTCCAGGATGGGCCGGATACCCAGGACTTTTAGGACTTACTATGTTTTTATTTCGTTCAGGCGTGTTTCGGACGTCCGGGCATTAGATATTGATGCCTATTTTTTTCCTCGGAAGGGGTCACCTTCAGGAGGTCGATACATACCAGCCAGATTTTACAGATATATTCTACTCAGGTTTCCACGACCTTCCTAGACTCTGCGGAGCGAAAACGCTGTATTGTAGGTGGCGACCCTTTCCCTTTTTTCCTTTCTCGTTCCGGTCAGTTGTTGATTTCTTATTTCAGAGCTTTCCTATATCGTTTCCTTCCTCTGCGCATCTCGACAAGCATCATACATTTATTTCTGTTTCCAAGGAGGTACTTTTTGACTATTTTAGGTGAGATCGGTGGTTCGTGTTTCTTTCACTTTGCTGTCTGAGCATTAAAACAGCAAATATGACGCCTCCTGTCATGTTATAAAATTGTAGATTATACTTGCTTTAGTGTAACTATAATCTTAATTTTATTAATGACAGGAGGCGAATATTTCCCTCCCAGTTTCACCCTGCCCTGGTTTTATTTGACCTCCTCTAACTGATAGTCTGTTTCCAGCTTTGTGTTTACGTAGGTCAATTATTTGCCTTCCTAGGGAGGTCAGGGTAGGATTTTGAGGTGTGCTGTACTGTCTGTAAGTGATTATGGGTCTTCATGTTTTCACAGTATGTTTCATTCAGTGTTGTTTGGTCTGTAATTGACTATGGGTCTTCATGTTTTCAAAGAATATTTCATTCACTAATTAGTGTTTTCGATTCTATTTATCTCGTTTTAGTTTAATGGTTCGTCTACGGAAGTTCAAGTTTTTCCTCTGGATAAAGTTCAAGGAGTTATCTACTGTTCCACGTTCATTTCGAGTTCGGACGGCAGTCATCAGCTGACTTTATTTGTGCTCTTAGAACACTACTATTGAGTTATTTTGTTTATGTACTTTTTTGTCGCAGCTCTAAAGAGGAAATAGTTGGTGGGGAGGGATCTTTTATGGTTGCTTTACTTTTTTCTGATTGGCTGTTTTTTCTCTGTTAGTATGCTGCTGTGGAGTTCTAGTAAAGAAAGACTTAAGCAAATATTCGCCTTCTGTCATTAATAAAATTAAGATTATAGTTACACTAAAGCTAGTATAATCTACAATTCATTATGAATAAAATCTAAAAAAAAAAATGTGTGTGAAATTAAGATTTTTTTTTAAAAAAAGTTCTGCGTGGCATTTTAACTGTGAATGTCATAAAACTTTTAGATTTTACTGAAAAAAAGATATTTGTATTCAGCAAAGTCTCACGAGTTCAACAGTACCCCCCATGTACAGGTTTTATAGTGTTTTGGAAAGTTACAGGGTCAGATATAGCATGTTTCATTTTTCAGTTTATACACATTGAAATTTACCAGGCTGGTTATGTTGCCTTTGAGATTGAATCATAGCCCAGGAATGAGAATTACCCCCATGATGGCATACCATTTGCAGGGGATGGTTTGACAGCCTCAGGAGTTGGGACTTGTTTTGTTATTAAAACAAAATGAAAAAAAAATAGTTTTAAATAGCATTTACCATAATAAGTGACTTCCCCCTCTGTTCACCCTGCTCGGTGCAGCCTGGGTGACCCTCTGTCAGATGAATGAGTCCAACAGGTGAGGTGTAGTGAATGAGTGACAGTGACTCAGTGAGCTTCCCTCAGCTAAAGCCTAGTGCAGGCTCAGCTGGTACTACTCACCATCCGAACCATACTTCTCTCGGCTCTTTCGGACCTGACGGACTGGTCACAACACAGAACGCCATTCTCAGTTCATTTCCCTTCATTTCGGTGAATCTACACATGCACCCCCTTCATGTCTGTGTAACCAGTCTGGGAGATGTGTTAACGTCTGGTGTTCGGAAAAGTGACTTCCCTCCTTCAGTATAAGAATGCTACATACTAATTGGCAGCATTTTCCTATGTTGTCCCTCGACATGTAAAAAGTGATAGGTGTTCAGCAAAACATGCTGGATATGGTATCCCTACGAAGGTATCCAGGTACACTGTGTCTGTTGCTAAAGCCGTTTTTGTATCCCCTTTGTCCGAGGTTCTGCAGCATATTGTTATTTTTTATCTGTACGAATCACAAGTGAGGAATGGACCCCCAGTAATTGTGGGCTCTGAACACTGTTTAGATTTCCTTTTAATAATTCTAGCTATGGCAGATGCCTGGAATCTCACAGAGGTGGATGGTTTGATGTCTGTAGAAGGCGTTTGTTTTCTCTCCAGGTCAGTGGAAGCCGCTCGTGTTCTGCCACCCAGAAGTATCTTGGTGCTAGTATTTATAAACATTCTGAACCAGCCTATAGGCTTTGAATATGTAAAATATTGATTTTAAACCTGACACCAAATACATATGGCCAAATGGACCAATTTTTTACTGAATTTGGCATTAGTAAATGTGTTTCACCAAACCTTTTTCAATCTGGACGAAATTACATCTCCAAATATTTGTTGTCTGTGTTCTGTGAAAGTGTTTTTCTGCACCACCTGTAGGTGAGAACTGAAAACTGTCCTACAGTTCTGGAGCTAATTGGTGGCTAGTTAATACAGGCACTAAAATAAATTGTTTCTCAATTTCCCCCTCCTCCCCCACTCATTCCCCTCACATTCTCTGATTGTCTTTGCTACCATTTGTTTGGCCAGTTTGCCTAAATTGAGTACCAAAATAGAAAAGTCGAGGCACTCCAAGGTACAAATCAGGCAATTTTATTGAACCCACTCCATCGCAACGTTTCGACCTACACGGTCTTTGTCAAGCTACTAAGTGCATGTATACATTCATTTTTATAGGAATACAAGTGATTAACAATTAACAAGATCCCATCAAACAATTACCGTATATACTCGAGTATAAGCCGAGTTTTTCAGCCCATTTTTTGGGCTGAAAAACCCCAACTCGGCTTATACTCGAGTCAAGGTCTGTATTATGGCAATTTGCCGTCCGTTCAGCACCTCGGTCAGCTCCCAGTGTAAATCTCGCGAGAGCCGCGGCTCTCGCGAGACTTACAGTGTGAGCTGATAGAAGGAGCTGCACGGACGGCGCAGAGGAGGAGAGAGCTGACAGGAGCTGCAGAACAGGTAAGTTACAGCTCTGCCAGCCCCCCTCTCCCCCCCACTGAACTGCCACTGGACCACCAGGGAAGGAGAGCCCCCCTCCCTGCCATGTATCAAGCAGGGAGGGGGGACGAAAAATAAATAAAAATATAAATAAAATAAGAAATAATAATAAAAAATAATAATAATAATAAAAAAATTTTTTTAAAAAGGGGGTATAAGGACCACTGTGGGAGGGGGGGGGGTATAAGGACCACTATGGGAGGGAGGGGGTGGGATAAGGACCACTATGGGAGGGAGGGGGGGTATAAGGACCGCTATGGGAGGGAGGGGGGGATAAGGACCACTATTGGAGGGAGGGGGTGGGATAAGGACCACTATGGGAGGGAGGGGGTGGGATAAGGACCACTATGGGAGGGAGGGGGGGGATAAGGACCACTATGGGAGGGAGGGGGGGATAAGGACCACTATGGGAGGGAGGGGGGGGATAAGGACCACTATGGAAGGGAGGGGGGGATAAGGACCACTATCGGAGGGAGGGGGGGAGAAAAGGAACACTATGGGAGGGAGGGGGGGATAAGGACCACTATGGGAGGGAGGGAGGGAGGGGGGGGGATAAGGACCACTATGGGAGGGAGGGGGATAAGGACCACTATG
Organism: Pelobates fuscus; assembly: GCF_036172605.1. Taxonomy (NCBI): domain Eukaryota; kingdom Metazoa; phylum Chordata; class Amphibia; order Anura; family Pelobatidae; genus Pelobates; species Pelobates fuscus. The sequence continues at coordinate 352,040,856 of NC_086318.1, read as the reverse complement.
GGAGGGAGGGGGGATAAGGACCACTATGGGAGGGAGGGGGGGATAAGGACCACTAGGGGAGGGGAGGGGGAAGTAAGGACCACTAGGGGAGGGGAGGGGGAAGTAAGGACCACTAGGGGAGGGGAGGGGAGGGTAAGGACCACTAGGGGAGGGGTGAGTCAGGACCACTGGGGGAGGGGGGTGAAGGAACACGGGGGTGGGGAGGTAAGGACCACTGAGGGAGGAGGAGGGGAGGTCAGGACATATGGGGGGGGGGGAAATATCCTTGCACCGGCCCTGCACACACTGCATTCATACACTGCATTCATACACACACTGCATTCATACACACACTGCACTCATACACACACACACTGCACTCATACACACACACTGCACTCACACACACTGCATTCATACACACACACTGCATTCATACACACACACACTGCATTCATACACACACACACTGCACTCATACACACGCTGCACTCATACACACGCTGCACTCATACACACACTGCACTCATACACACACGCTGCACTCATACACACACACGCTGCACTCATACGCACACACTGCATTCATTATACACACACTGTAAATAAATATTCAATTAATATATTTTTTTTAGGATCTAATTTTATTTAGAAATTTACCAGTAGCTGCTGCATTTCCCACCCTAGTCTTATACTCGAGTCAATAAGTTTTCCCAGTTTTTTGGGGAAAAATTAGGGGCCTCGGCTTATATTCGGGTCGGCTTATACTCGAGTATATACGGTAGTTAAAATTACATCCATATACAACCCCCAGTATGTCCACATTGATAGTAAAGGCTAACAGCTGTGTCACTGTAGAATATTGCATATTCTATGTTTCTATTCATTATATATATGGATGTGTGGATTGACATAAGTAACAGATGGTATCAATAAGTCACAAGGCTTTCTTTGTCCGAGAGCTCTGGAATGTGGATTTGAGGGTCTTGTCCTTATATGGCAAGAGTATGCTCTGACGTCAGTATGGGCACTTCTATATAGTAACAGAGGGACACGAGGTCTCTCTCTCTTGGCTCTTCTCTCTTAGCTCTTCGCTCTTGGCTCTCTCTGGTTCTCTCTCGATGTAAAGATGTAAGGGTGTAAAGAAGTCCAGCAATTACCATCTGCTGTTGAACATCCATTATCCTGTAACATCCTTTGTTGTTTTATTATGTATCAGTAACTAAGAATAAACCTGAAGAAACCGTAAGTCAGATTGCGTATTATTACTTTTCAATAATATAGACATATATTATTGTGGCGAGCATTTGGCCCAAGACTATATATACAAAAGACGTGTATATATATATATATATCAATCAACTGAAGACAAGAAGAAATTAAGAAGATTTAACTGTGACGATTCCAAACGACATTTTACAGTCACGAGTGCAAATTAACTCAATTGGAAGCTTTCTCAACAAGTACCATCCCTGGGATATGGAGACAAAATTGGAAAAAAATAAAAATTAAAAAGGTAAATATCACAGTAATAAACAATAAAATGAATCAAAGCCAGATCGAGTCCAATTTCTCTTCAAGCATTACTATTAATAACTTTAGTATGATAATATTTGATTCTCTGACATATATAATATAGAATATATACGTATGTAAAAAAGGAGAAAAGAACATATATAAAAGTGATAAAGATAAACAATCAGTATATGTGTTCCAAAAGTTATATATACACACATAAAGAAACGTGTTGTATATAAGAAAGGTCCACAGAATTTGGATAGACAGTGTACATGTTAATAGACAGATTCCAAAGCTGTGAATAGTTCTAGTTCATAATTATATTTTAAGTGTTGAAGTGTATTATATGAAATATTACAATAAAAACTAACTATATAACCAAATATAAAAAGCAGGTGTGAAACCCATTATTCTAAGATAAAGTGCATAAAGTGAAAAAACGATCATATTATAGAATTTATTCAATAAATCTATCAGAGATCTATATTAAGTAATCAAAGTCATTACATTTTCTATGATTAAATTATTAGAATATAAGAGATAAAGACCTGACTGGTCCAGAATTCATTTATGTGCATTTAGTAGATATGTTCCCAGCACAAATATCACAAATTAAGAATAATCTGCAAAAACAAAAAAATAGTTAAAATCCAAAAGTTAAAACCAATATGACAATGTCTATAATAACGGATTGAGATCATAATAATTAGGGCCTATTGAAGTCAGGGTTTTAAATTCCTTAATTTCCATTGAGCTTCTCTGAATAATAGCCTTATGTGTGTCCCCATTAATTGACTATTTAACTCTATGATGTAATCAATCCTGTCCAGCATCACTATAACACCACCCCTATCAGCTGGTTTTAAGACCAAATCCTGCTTTAGATGAAATATTTTTAAAGCTTTATATTGTGCTTTAATTAAATTATTAGGGTGTGTATACGTTGGACAGGGTTACTTACATCATGACTCACCAAGTTAGTAAAAGTTTCAACAGCATGATTAGCAATAGATGGATTAAAGGAACTTTTATACCACTCAAGCTTTTATGTCTATTTGGATGAAGGAATGAGGCGGATTTTATCTGCTGCAGAAAATAATCTTGAACTTTTTAATACACCAAATTGGGCAAACTAAGTAAAGAGTTGGTAAAAGCCTTAAAGAAAAAATATGAGTTTTACATTGTACAGTGTCACATTGGTGGAGTACGATTAAATGAAATGTATTCCAAGGCGGACGTGTATGTATGCACAACCTATTTCATTGATGGATAATACTGAATATCGTACAAAGCTTGAAGGAATTTTGAATAAATGTTCCATGGTCTGGATATTATTAAATCAGGAATTTCTACAAAGCTCTACTGTTTAGAAAATAGAGCAAATCTAAATAGAAAAGGTACATTCAATTCAACATTAGGTTAATCCTTCACAAGAAAATCAATCCAGTAACCGTTCAGTGTATTTGTTTAGAAGAAACTCCCCCTTACAGGGGGATTGTTCAGCGGAGAAACATTGGAAGAATCCGAAGGGGTGGCCATAAGAAGCAGGACTTTACCAGCAATATGGAGAAACAAAGTCCCCCAGAAGATGAAGAAGACACAATAATCAGTTTATCTGAGATTTTGTCTAAAGACGATACTACAGCTTTAAGAAAAGATTTGACTTTTTGTCTTACTTATATTCCAAATGCTATAGATAATTTGGTGTTGTGTAGGTTCTTCTGTAATGTGAAGTTGAAAGTGTTCTTTAGTAAACCGCTGCTTTCTACTGATCTGAATACCCCATGTAACTTAATATTAAGATTAAGTGGTATAAAAGTTCCTTTAATCCATCTATTGCTAATCATGCTGTTGAAACTTTTACTAACTTGGTGAGTCATGATGTAAGTAACCCTGTCCAACGTATACACACCCTAATAATTTAATTAAAGCACAATATAAAGCTTTAAAAATATTTCAACTAAAGCAGGATTTGGTCTTAAAACCAGCTGATAGGGGTGGTGTTATAGTGATGCTGGACAGGATTGATTACATCATAGAGTTAAACAGTCAATTAATGGGGACACACATAAGGCTATTATTCAGAGAAGCTCAATGGAAATTAAGGAATTTAAAACCCTGACTTCAATAGGCCCTAATTATTATGATCTCAATCCGTTATTATAGACATTGTCATATTGGTTTTAACTTTTGGATTTTAACTATTTTTTTGTTTTTGCAGATTATTCTTAATCTGTGATATTTGTGCTGGGAACATATCTACTAAATGCACATAAATGAATTCTGGACCAGTCAGGTCTTTATCTCTTATATTCTAATAATTTAATCATAGAAAATGTAATGACTTTGATTACTTAATATAGATCTCTGATAGATTTATTGAATAAATTCTATAATATGATCGTTTTTTCACTTTATGCACTTTATCTTAGAATAATGGGTTTCACACCTGCTTTTTATATTTGGTTATATAGTTAGTTTTTATTGTGATATTTCATATAATACACTTCAACACTTAATGAACTAGAACTATTCACAGCTTTGGAATCTGTCTATTAACATGTACACTGTCTATCCAAATTCTGTAGACCTTTCTTATATACAACACGTTTCTTTATGTGTGTGTATATATAACTTTTGGAACACATATACTGATTGTTTATCTTTATCACTTTTATATATGTTCTTTTCTCCTTTTTTACATACGTATATATTCTATATTATATATGTCAGAGAATCAAATATTATCATACTAAAGTTATTAATAGTAATGCTTGAAGAGAAATTGGACTCGATCTGGCTTTGATTCATTTAATTGTTTATTACTGTGATATTTACCTTTTAATTTTTATTTTTTTCCAATTTTGTCTCCATATCCCAGGGATGGTACTTGTTGAGAAAGCTTCCAATTTAGTTAATTTGCACTCGTGACACAGCTGTTAGCCTTTACTATCAATGTGGACATACTGGGGGTTGTATATGGATGTAATTTTAACTAATTGTTTGATGGGATCTTGTTAATTGTTAATCACTTGTATTCCTATAAAAATGAATGTATACATGCACTTAGTAGCTTGACAAAGACCGTGTAGGTTGAAACGTTGCGATGGAGTGGGTTCAATAAAATTGCCTGATTTGTACCTTGGAGTGCCTCGACTTTTCTATTTTGTTATTCAGCATTTTGGTCTCTGGTACTGAGACTGTCTGAGTTGCACCCAGCTACATACTGCTTAAAGGGATAGAGTGCAGTTCCACACCCTACCATAACTACTTCTAAATTGAGTACCAGTCACAGTCCAAGACAGTACTATACCAGCTATGCTGGGAGAAAAAACAAAAGAGGATTTAGTACACGCACCAGTGGACATGCAACAAGCAGCACAAAGTGATGCCTCAAACACTGCTGAGGGAGGGTTGGTCACGTACCTAGCGCTGGTAATTCAAAAAACTCAGGGCTATTATTTACAAACTTTTTTCAAATATGTGTACGCAGCAGACGAAAACCCACAACTACAGCTAGTCTTTAAATATGAGGAGCAGGGCTGGCGCTACCTGTAAGGCGACATAGGCAGCCGCCTAGGGCGCAACTTAGCAGGGGGCGCCAGAGCCCTGTGCCCAGAATCACTGATGCAGCTCCTCATGCTACACCGCCTGAGTGCTATAGCAAGCCTCAGGTGGCGCAGCACTGCGGTATGGAGGGCGGCCGGAGAGAGACACGACTGCCACCAGATTTAAGTGACCGACAGGAGGGAAGCGCACAGCGCTCCTTCCTGCCGGTCACTCAATGTAGCGTGGACAGCGGGACAGGAACTTCTGTTTCCTGTACCCAGCCGCCGGCGCACTGACAGGAAGTGCTCACTCAGTGAGCGCTTCCCTTCAGTCCGCCGGTGGCCGGGTACAGGAAACAGAAGTTCCTGTACTGCGATCCGCACTGCCCGGCCACCCTACATAGGCAGGAGGAACAAGAGAAGAGGGTAAGGGCCACTGAGCGAGGGGGTAGTAAGGACCACTGAGGGAGGGGGTAAGGACCACTGAGGGAGGGGGTAAGGACCACTGAAGAGGGAGTAAGGACCACGGAGGGGGGGTAAGGACCACTGTGGTAGGAGGGGGTGGGGGTAAGGACCACTGATGGAGGAGGGGGGGAAGGTCCACTAAGGGAGGTCCACTAAGGGAGGGGGAAGACCACTAATGGGGGAAAGGGGAAGAGGGGAAGGACCAAAAAAGGGGGGGTAAGGAGGGAGGACCACCAAGGAGAGGGGAGGAGGGTAAGGACTACTAAGGGGAGGGAGAGGACCACTAAGGGGGTTGGGGGAGAAGGGGAAGGTCCACTTAGGGGTTTGGGAGAGGGAGGACAACTGGTGGGGGGGGAAGAGGGGAAGGACCACCAAAGGAGGGGAAGGACCACTAAGGAGAAGGGAGGAAGGTAAGGACCACTTAAGGGGGAAGAGGGGAAGGACCACTATGGGGGAGGAAGGACCACTAAGGGGTTGAGGGGAGAGTGAGAAGACCACCAAGGGGGGGACTGCAGAGAGACAGGGGGCAAAGGGAGAGCACTAATTGACAGGAGAGGAGAGCACTATAAAAAAAATTAAAGTCCCTATCCTACCCCCACAAACCCTCTCTTTTTACACTACACACAAACACAATGCATACACACACACACACACACACACATACAATGCATCCCTACTCACACACAGACACAACGAAACACACAATGCATCCCTTACGCACTGACACACACACTGATTCTCTTACACACAGAAACAAAATGCATCTCTTTCATACTCAATGCACCCCTTACAGACACACACTGCATTCAATTACATACACAGAAACACACCTTGCATCCCTTACACACACACACACACACACACACACACACAGAAACATACAATGCATTCCTTACACACAAACACACACTGCATCCCCTATACTCACACTACATCCCTTACACAAATTGGTATCCCTATACACTACATTCCAAACGAACACACACATTACATCCTCTACAATAACACATAACACATCCCCTACACACATACACTCCACTCCCGCTGAGAGAACTCATGGGTGGGCCAAGTAGGTGGATTTATGGGTGGGCCTTGTAGGCATACTCACGGTCAAGCCCTTGGGGGCCAGACCTTGAGCTGTGTAAGGGGCCCAAAAAAATGGAGCAGCTTCGGGTTCGTTAATTGTTGTGAGAACTGTTACAGTCTCCAGAGAGCCTCTTATATACCAGACTTGTGGAGACCACCATCATCATCCTCTTGTCCTCATCTGGTGGTAAGTAGGCAATCTAATATATTATTAGTGGCACTAATCTCTAAATCACCTCACATTAAATGGATACTATAGTCACCAGAAGCACTACAGCTTAATGTAGTGGTTCTGGTGTCTATAGCCTGTGCCTGTAGGCTTTTTAATATAAACACACTGTTTTTTCAGTTAAAAGACACTTTGTGCAGACTGGCGTTGGCCCATATGGCAGAGCATATGGGCGGGGCATTCTGATGTCACATGGTGGGCAGGACATATGGGGGGGCGGCAAAAAATGTTTTTGCCTAGGGTGAAAAAATCCTTGTACCGGCCCTGATGAGGAGTGCCAGGTTGCACAGTGCCAGGTTGAGAGAGAGACTGCAGAGGAGCAGGCGGAGAGATAAGAGTTCCCAGGCTGCAAGGAAGCCCCACCTAGATTGCTGATTTAAGAGACTGTTCTGCACCCAGAGAATTTACCAACTTTGAAAGAGATGGGGATCTGGGATGTGTTTCTGCATAGTTTTGAAAAGGTTTGAAGGTAGTACCAAAGAGCCAGTGGGCATAGCACCTTACCCCTGATCTCAGAGGTCCTATGCTAGAAGTATTTCAGTGCTACCTGCAGAATCTGACCAGGACTGTGATGCGATTAAGGTTGCACTGCAGAAATGGTACAAGCTTACTCCTGAGATAAAGAACATACAAGATAGAACAGCGAAAAAGAAACCAGCTCAATAAACCAAAATATAACTTTTATAAGTACTTAAAAATCCAAAATAAATAATATAATGTGAAGTCCTAAGCAATATCAATATAAATATACAATCCTGGCATGTATCCAATAAAATCACACTTGTCAAAGGACTGATTGTCTGAAGTTTTGGTAAGAGTTGAGATTCATCACTCTCAGCTAAACCACTAGTGCAACATAATATATCAAACAGATGTATTAGTAACTAAAATGTCCAATGAAATGTGGTAAAAAGCCTTAGTAGTGCTCCTGACTCCCTCCTTACTGACTTTGATATAACCTAGTGGTTAATGTCTACGTATCAAAATTCATGCACAGGCAGAGAGAAGCGATACAATATAGCAGATATCAGAACACATTCTAAATAACTGATAAAATTGGGGGAGAGGGAGGAATGCTGAAAAAAGCAAGCATAATTGTATTCTGTGCCTTCGAGGGCATCCCTTCTATAACCCCCGTCATACCACCCAAAAGCCTAAGGCTAGAAAAAAGTAAAACACATAATAAATGTAAAGACATAAAAATAAACAGTCAAAGGTAATTGTGGGTGAAGGAGAAAATTAACTAAATAAATATATGACTAGTTTGTGGATGAAAAAACATCCAATCATCCCTTATCAGCTACACACACACAGACCCCAGTCCCGATGCACTTTTCTCTTCCAGGGAAAAACAAGAACCTTGTCAGCTCATGACAATCACACCTCACGCATACACTAATGCAAGCTCAGGAGCAGTAGTCTGTCTCTAAGCAACTCTGAGTCTGTCGCTCTTTACTGTAAAATGTTTGTTTTGTTTTCTCTGCAAAATCAAATATGGCGACAAAAAAAACACGCACAGCTGCAGGGAGTGCCCCAAATGGGATATCTACCGCCTCAAAAACCTCACTGAGAAATTTTGGGGGGGAGCAGACAGAACAGATGGAACAAGAGGAACTGATTAAGACAGACTTGACTAATATGTCATTGGGGTCAAAATCTCAACATAGCTCTCCGGTAATCCCTGCAATAACTGAAAACTCCACAGAGGACTCAGATCTGCAATCACGTATTGCACAACTCCCCTCAAAAGTTGATCTCGCCAACATGTTTACCAAACTAAAAAAACTTTTGGGGAAAAAATGCAAGCACTAATCATTGACATTCAACAAATCGGAGCAAGAGTCCAGGTATTGAAAGAAGAAGGAGAAGCACTAGCACAACAGTGGACTCAGGCTACTCAGAAAATCTTTTCTGAAACCATACAGTTACTCTACAGAAAATTAGATGATGTAGACAACACAGGACAGAGTAATAATCTCAGATTTAGAGGTGTGCCTGAAGTGATTGGAAATGAACAACAGGAAGAAGTGACAACAGTATGTATCTTTCTATTCAACCAGGTCCTTAATGGACCAAGGGACCCTAAAATTAAATTTGAGCATGCCCGAAAACTCAAACTAAATGACAAACCCAGTGTAACAGATTGAAGATCCTTACTTGTTTTCGTGTGGATATTACTATACAGCAGTTCGGGACTTCTAACGTATTCCCTATACGAATACAAACTACCGAACACCGGACCACCCTGCTGTTTAATTAAGTGGTTATTTACCTCCCTGATTGGCACATTCAGCTTCAATGGGAAACGCACGAACGCATTGTTTCAGTTCCTGGGTGGCCGCCATTTGGGGACTTTTACACGTGTTCGCTGCCATCTTTACTCCCGAACAGCGGTGTTTTGCTGTCGAGCGTCTGGAACTAAAATCGGACACTCGAGTAGGCAAACACCGCTGAGACCTCCATAACACCGGAACTTCGTGCCAAAACTACCAAACTACCTGCCATTCGGTAGAAAGACTTAATAGCCTATGGGGATGCTAGCGAACGTCGAGTTACGCACGGATGGCAAGCCTTTCTGTGACTTTTAACACACGAACAAAGACCGACCGCAAGGCCAAAATTCATGGAACTATTTTCGGCTACTTTGCCTGTGCGGTCAGTCAAAACTTTAAAGTCCCATATCTCCCGAACCCTTGAACCGAATGGGCTGATTTTTTTATATGTTGGTCCCCCAGAATAGGGACATCGGATTTATGTATGTACCCCAGGTATTTGGGGTACATCCAAAACTTGGGGAAAAATATGTTTCTGTTAATTGGGTTACAAGCTTATCTGAGGGGAGGAGATATGTGGGATGTACCTTATGTTTTATTGGTCGTTGTGTTAATTATGTGGGTTTCTCCCTTGCATTGGGCAGAATCACATAAAAGGAGAATCCCTGCAATTAAAATTTAGTTCTTCTTGACCCTTCAAAACGTAGCCTCGTCTCGTTCTTGGAAGGGGAGTTACTGCATAACCACCTTGCTATTTTAACAGCTATGCCTGACTCTTCTCTTGGATCTCGTGGATGGGAATAAGCAACTCCACTACTGCACAGCAGCTTGCCGGGAAAAAGGACGTCTCCAGAGGCTGATACCCTCTCACTACTAGGGTAGCCGTTACACCCAGGGATATAATTTGCTGTATCCACAATTTCCCATTACAAGAAGAAATTCTTTAAAAGGCCCGTCAATTTGGATGACATGTATTTATTATATATCAAGATCTATCACAAACTACATTGATGACACGCAGAGTGCTATGGTCCATAATCAAGGCCCTGAATGACTGCAACATTAGATTCAAGTGGAGCTTCCCCTTTGCCCTAGTAGTTATACATCAGGGTAAGAGGATGGCGATTACCACACCCGCCGATGCACCGATGTGTCAACCGATGTCTCTTGACCCACCCATGGATACTATAGAAGACTGGTCTGGAATGTCATCAGATAATGCCAAGTCCTTACCCATAAAACCTGGGTAGCATAAGACATCCAAGAAAAAAAGAAAGCTATTACCTTTAAAGACAGACCATTCCAGTGCTCCCATAGATAAGGCTTGATGCTTACGCATAAACGATCATTTAATTTCTATTTTAAGGAAATTAGCATAGAGTTGTGACAAATCATTGTTTCACGGTTTTGTTTTGTTTTTATTTTTTCTCCTTTTCCGTAAGTTATATCCTAAGGTATGGTTGCCTATTTATGTCTTCACTGTACACAATGCATTTATTTTGATACACCTAGGAAAGAGGGATTAATGAGCTATAAGGAATAATAATATATTCTAATTGCATAGGAATGGATCGCTCATCCCTTCTTTTTTTGTTCTCTTTTCTTACAGTTGCCTGGCCTAGCCACACACCATCAACCCCCAGAGACTTGCTTAGATTTGCTTTTGGATATGATAATGTTTCCCACAGGTATACATCATCTAATCAATGCAACATATTATCGTAAATAGCTTTCTCACTTGTTTTTTTGTATTGTATTATGCTAAATTTTTGTCTTTCCCTTTTTTAATTTTTATTTATGCCTTCTGTATTTTTATTTTTGTTGGACTGTAACTTATGAACCATGTAACTATCAAGTGCTTATAATGCTCCATGTCTCCCATGTCCATGATGGCCACACTTAAATTTAGGTCCATGAACGTCCTAGGACCTAATTCTCAAGCAAAGCGTAAAATGCTTATTCGTGAATGAGACAACGAGTGGATATCACTTTTCTACAGGAAACCCATTTCAGAGGCTATTTTACACCCAAGATAAAAAATATTGATCACACATTTTTTTGTAATTATTCTGGAGACAAATCCTGTGCAGCGGCCACCTTACTCTTACCCCAGTTAGTATTTATGATGAAGGACATTAGGAAAGATAAGCAAGGGAGGTATATGTTTATAAAGGGATGTGTGAATAATATTACCCCTCTTACTTTAGCTAATATTTACACACCCAATATTCCGCAAACCCCTATTATTAAGACTTGCCTGAAGAAACTTGATAGCTTTGCAGAAGGGGTTATAATTATAGGAGGTGACTGGAATAAGGTGATGGACCATAAGATCGATAGCACTGCTAAGAGTAAAGATTCCCAGAAATATCAAAGGCTACTTCTTCAAATAGCGCTCCATAGGTTCCAGATGATGCATGGCGTACGGCCCATCTGCAGGGAAGAGACTTTACATAGATATTCAATAGACTATATCTCTTTATTTTTCTGAAATGCTAACAAGATATAACTGGCTATGTTAAATTAGTGAAACATGCTTATGCGGGGTATGTCAGTGGATAGGTAAGTATTCTTAGCATTAAAACTGGGTACATATCCTGACAATTTAGTTACGAGAGACATATGAACTTGCTAGGTAGATTCAGTGAAGATTGAAAGCAAATGCATTCAAAGCAAAAAAATAAAATACAGGAGTCCACCATATGAAAAGTAAGCCAAGAGGAACAGGTGTCTTTGGGGCAGTCACTGTGAGCTGCCTTCTCACCCGATCCCCAGTTTGATTAAAGACTGCTGGACACTGAGACACCTCGAGGGTAGGCTTATGTCGCTTGGAAGCACGTTCAGTGAGCCTTCAGCTGATGTCCCCGGATCCGTGCTAGTACTATTTTGAGGAGTTAGGAGACTGAGTGTCCCTGATCTTTGGGCTTTTAGTAGGCCTCGCTCTGTGTTTGGTTCAGCAGTAGGGCTTGAGAACTGGTCAGTGCCGTGTTCTCTTGGTCTCTGCTGTGGAAACAAAGGTGCTTTGCGGCTAGTTGGGCTACTAGGAGGCCTCAAGGGCAACGTGGATTGGAGTGGGTGAGTGGTTTGTGGTGATGTGTCTGAGGTTTGAGAGCTGGTCATCAGCTCAGATTGCTGTCTCACTTCTATTGTGGCCGAGAACCCCTGAAACAGGAGATCCAGTTTAGCCATATGTGTGGCCGTTTGAGGCTTGGCTGGGTCTCCCTCAGCGATCGCCGCCAACTTGGAAGCCACACAGTGTTTCCAGGCAGAGCAGTCCCTGTTGCCAAGAGTGTCGGTGGGAGACCTCCTGGGACCGGGATGATCCCCGCCGGTCCGGGGGGGGGGGGCAGATGTTCGCTCTGAGTGTCAGGATGTGGCATCTGGAGAGCAGCCGTCCCTCTGACGCCTGACAGGCTTGAAGGTCGCAGCAAGTGAGGGGAGTGTAGTCTGGTTCAGGAGAGTGACAAGCCTGGTACTGACTGAGTCACGAGATTCCCCACTATGCAGTGAGTAACTTCTCGGGCTGAAAACTTTAGTTGGGCAGAAATATAGCTTATTTAGCAGGTGTTGCTCAGGAGCTCACCTTGCATGGGTCCACTCTGCTTGCGAGTCAGACTCCGTCCCCTATATTCTGACCTTTTGTGAGTGCAACCAGTAGTAAATTGAAAACTTGTGTATTACAGTACATTACTATGTGCAGATATACAGCTGTATCCCTCTTTGTATACTCTTACATTTTTTTCTTACATTAAGGGGTGCTAGTTAGGAAGCTGTTATTATTTGAAGTTAAGTACTCTTGTATATATATTGTCATTATATTTCACTTATAACATGTGGTGTATAGGTGGTGTGTATATATATTGTAGCTTATAGACTTTTGGGTTTCAAACTAATTGCTTTTCATGCAAATGTTGTGGTTGTCAGGTCGTCCAAATTTTGAGAACTACAAATTGTCATCTGGCTGATTCATGAAAAAAATTAAATGGACAAAGTCTGAATAGGTTTCCTTATTCATGATTTTATAGAAAAAAGACAGGGAAGGCAAGAAAGGGGGAGGGGTGGCCCTGTATGTGAAGGATAGCATAAAATCTAGCCTAATAAAAGTTAGTGAGGCGAACATAGAGTCCGTTTGGGTTACGTTAGAATTTGGTAATCACACAGTAATTCGTGTAGGTGTGATTTATAGGCCCCCAGGACAAATAGAAGAGTTAGATAACCTACTAGTTGAGGAAATAGCTAAAGTGACAATGAAGGGGGAAGTTATCATCATGGGTGATTTTAATCTTCCTGATGTGAATTGGAAAACAAAAATAGCTGCTTGAGCCAGGAGCACACATATTCTAAACTCCCTACTGGGATTGTCTCTAAAACAAGTCGTTGAGGAGCCATACTAGATTTAGTGTTAAAAAATGGAGATTTGGTATCAGATATTACTGTAGGTGAGAGTTTAGGATCCAGTGATCATCAGTCAGTGTAGTCTAATATAAGAACAGTGACTGTGTCACACCACACAAAAACAAAAGTTTTACACTTTAAAAAAACAGACTTTTCTAAAATTAGAATATGTGTAAAGGTGACATTATCAGACTGGAGCAATTTAAAAGGAGTCCAAGAGAAATGGGATTATTTAAAAGTTGCACTGCTGACGGCAACAGAAAATTGCATTAGGCTTGTCAGTAAAAGCAAAAAATTCAAGAAACCACTGTGGTACTCCGCAGATGTGCCCAAAATAGTAAAAAACAAAATGTTAGCATTTAGTAATTATAAAAAAAACAAGAGTGAGGAAGACAGAATGATCTATAAGATTACGCAGAAAGAGGCTAAGCAAGTTATAAGAGCTTCCAAATCACACACAGAAGAGAAAATAGCAGTGTCAGTAAAAAAAAGGGACAAAACATTTTTTAGATACATAAATGATAAAAGGAAAGTAAAACAAGGATTAGTTAGATTAAAAACAAAAGAAGGAAGGTATGTAGAAGAGGACAAAGGTCTAGCTGACTGCCTCAATGAATATTTCTGTTCAGTATTTACAGATGAAAATGAAGAAAAGGGACCTCAGTTAGGAAAAAGGACAAATTAGTCATTTATTACATGTGAGTTTACAGAGAAAGAGGTTCTATTTCGACTGTCAAAAGTAAAGACAAATAAGTCAATGGGACCTGACGGTTACAACCAAAGTTATTAAAAGAGCTTAGTGGTGTACTAGCAAAACCATTAACAGATTTATTTAACCAATCATTGTTAACAGGAGTAGTCCCAGTAGATTGGAAGTTAGCGAATTGTGTGCCCATTCACAAAAAAGGTAGTAGGGAGGAGTCGGGCAACTATAGGCCAGTAAGCCTTACTTCAGTAGTGGGGAAAGTAATGGAAACCATGTTAAAGGATAGGATTGTTGAACATCTAAAAACACATGGATTTCAAGATCAGAGACAACATGGGTTTACTTCAGGGAGATCATGCCAAACTAATCTTATTGATTTTTTTGATTGGGTAACTAAAATAATAGATCAGGGTGGTACAGTAGACATTGCTTACCTAGATTTCAGTAAGGCTTTTGACACTGTTGCACATAGAAGGCTTATCAATAAATTGCAATCTTTAAGTTTGGATTCTGTGGCGGAACCCGCCCCGCCACTTGTGCCTGGAGAGGACTGCTTGCCAGCCTCTTGCCCTGTGATTATGGTCCCTGGGAGGTTTGGCCCTTGAAATAACAGATTTTGGCATAATGGATTTTTGTTGTGCTGCTGCTGGCCCTTTAACTCCCAGAGAAAGGATTTGTACTTTTAAATTGGCACTTCGAATGCCGTCAAAGTGCGAAGTAGTCGAAGTGGCCGCCATTCGAAAAACGAACACGTGGCGGTGGCCATCTTGGTTCATTCTATGCGGTCAGCGGTATGTGTAGCCAAATTCATGGAACTGAAATCGGCTACACAGTTCCGCAAACACCGCTGAGCCTTACCTTCTCCCACAATGATTTTGCAGCCGCAGAGAAACGCACGTTCGAATGGGACTTAGTAATTTTTGCAGCCTGAAATAGACCGATCGCACAGCCCAAATCTATGGAACTGTTTTGGGCATGAAAATGTGCTTGGGGTCGGTCATTAAGGACTTCCATCTAACTTTTAACCCCTGAACCGATTGCCCTGATTTTTGAGTATGTGTTTATTTCCCGAATGCTGATTATGAAAATGTATGTTTTATGTTTGTGGCATGTATATTTTAGAAGTTATAAATATTGTGTAAAAACTGTATTCCTCTGCCTGTGATAATGATATTACCCATTGTGTTCCGTAATCATATCACAGGCAGAGGGGAGGATTTTGTGTGGGAGTGTCTGTGTGTATTGTACAGATCGATTGGTTGTTCTGTAAAACCCTGTGGGCTGTACTGTGTTTGTGGATTGTGAATAAAAGAGGCTGTATGTGCCAGTACAGTGAGTTCTGCTTGACCCTCAAAACGAAGTGTGGTCTCGTTATTGGGGGAATTAGATTGTATGCTGATTGCCAGGAGTGTAAGCTGATTTTATGCTTTTCCTGTTCAGCTGTTTCCAGTGTTCGTGTGTTTCCTGTTCGGGAGTTGGAGGATTCATGTAGTTTGCAGTTCAGGAGACTGGTGTTTGAAGTAGCTGTCTGTGCATTGGAAAGGGGAATATCGCCTAAACGTTTTTTAACCTCTTGTGTGCAAAACGGTCCGTTACAGATTCCAATATCGTTGAATGGGTAAGGCAGTGGCTAAGTGACAGGCAACAGAGGGTTGTAGCCAATGGAGTATATTCGAGGCTTGGGGTTGTCACCAGTGGGGTACCTCAGGGATCTGTACTTGGACCCATTCTCTTTAATATTTTTATTAGTGATATTGCAGAAGGTCTTGATGGTAAGGTATGTCTTTTTGCTGATGATACTAACATATGTAACAGGGTTGATGTTCCAGGAGGGATACACCAAATGGCAAATGATTTAGGTAAACTAGAAAAATGGTCAGAGCTGTGGCAACTGACATTTAATGTGGATAAGTGCAAGATAATGCATCTTGGACGTAAAAACCCAAGGGCAGAGTACAGAATATTTGATAGAGTCCTAACCTCAATGTCTGAGGAAAGGGATTTAGGAGTGATTATTTCTGAGGACTTAAAGGTAGGCAGACAATGTAATAGAGCAGCAGGAAATGCTAGCAGAATGCTTGGTTGTATAGGGAAAGGTATTAGCAGTAGAAAGAGGGAAGTGCTCATGCCATTGTACAGAACACTGGTGAGACCTCACTTGGAGTACTGTACACAGTACTGGAGACCATATCTTCAGAAGGATATTGATACCTTAGAGAGAGTTCAAAGAAGGGCTACTAAACTGGTTCATGGATTGCAGGATAAAACTTACCAGGAAAGGTTAAAGGATCTTAACATGTATAGCTTGGAGGAAAAACGAGACAGGGGGGATATGATAGAAACATTTAAATACATAAAGGGAATCAACACAGTAAAGGAGGAGACTATATTTAAAAGAAGAAAAACTACCACAACAAAAGGACATAATCTTAACCCCTTAAGGACACATGACATGTGTGGCATGTCATGATTCCCTTTTATTCCAGAAGTTTGGTCCTTAAGGGGTTAAATTAGAGGGGCAAAGGTTTAAAAATAATATCAGGAAGTATTACTTTACTGAAAGGGTAGTGGATGCATGGAATAGCCTTCCAGCTGAAGTGGTAGAGGTTAACACAGTAAAGGAGTTAAAGCATGCGTGGGATAGGCATAAGGCTATCCTAGATATAAGATAAGGCCAGGGACTAATGAAAGTATTTAGAAAATTGGGCAGACTAGATGGGCCGAATGGTTCTTTTGTGCCGTCACATTCTATTGCAAGTTCCATCTATAGCACCAAAACAAAGGGAAGAGTGATGTTGAAAAATAAAAAAAATGATAGTTAGGGTATAGCCATTAAATGTTGATTTTATTTGCAGACTGAATGAGTAAATAGGAATAGAGTAAAAAAGGAGGAGCAGTAAAAAAGAATTCCAACCTATAATTTAATAAAATGTATAATATATAAATATTGACGTTTTACTTCCCCTTCATTTTTTTACCTCTTCTCCCTTGATCACGCAACAAATTGGTGGGTAAATGCACCTATAAATGCACTTTATATTATGTATATATTTTCCAGTACACTGATTGGCCCGTTTTGGTGCCATTTTGCTTTACCTGAATAATTTTTCCCAAAACAATTACATGTAGGAAATTCATTACAACTAAAAGACCACCCTAACAAATCCTTTTTTTTTCTGATCGGGCACAAGTCTACTAGCTTACAATCTAAATAATGGAATAGCCAGAATAAACACCTTGAGGTACAGACATATCTGCAAATATTAAAGGATAAAAAAACACAAGTCTAAGCCCCATTTCTTGTGATTGAAAACATTATATCTATTTCTACTGTGTTTAGTATATTTAGTTATTTAAGATTATTTGTTTAGGAATATCATGACGAATACTATTTATTTTCTACAATAATAATTTAAAAATTATCTAGTTTATTATTTTTATTTTATTTTTTTTACACACCCACTCACAGTATGTTCCTGTATGATGCTGTTTATGTTTGGCAAACTGTATTGCACTGATTGGCAAATATGACACTTCTCTCCCTAGCCAAGAAGATATATTGTAAGCTAATTTTGAGAAACCACACTGTTCTGTAAATTGTTTTGAGTTATTCATTTTACTAATCATTTTATTTTATTTAATTTGAGGAGGTTTTTGGTGTAATTTGATATACACACCAGTAAAGTGATTTGAAGAGTAAAGAAAATATCACAGAAACAATTATTGAAGATACAGAACTTGAAATTCTTAAAAACATATGCTTCTAAAATCCTACTATCATCTGTCTTTACAAGGATCATGAGCATAATGTAAAATTATGTGAAGACTATGGAAACAAGGAATTGTATATTAAAATATGTATCTGTATTCCTAACACTACAAACCTGATGCTCCTTGTCATTTACGTCCTCCCTCCATGTGTCAAAATATAAAACAAACTAAAAAAAAATACCTTTTCTCCAGCACCACGTCTCCCTCATTACTGCCGGGACCTACTCGGGTTAAATCATCTTCACAGAGGATGCGAGATTTGCCTATGAGTGTATTCAGTGACTCTCTATGGTCGACTGTGATGGCACTGTGCATGCTCTCATGACGTCACTGTATGTTTCAGTATAAGAGCCGGGAAATAAGATTCCCGGCTCTCATCCCCAGAATGCTTGGAGCCTTGGCTTGAAGCCATGCTTCCATCCTACTTTGGAGGGTAGGAAAGGATGGCCAGCACTAAAGCTCTTTGGGATTTAACCATTCATATACAGTTGTAATCAAAAGGATTCAACCCACACTAAAAATTATGTTTATTGTCAAAATATACAGACTTTCAGCTGTTTGCAATTAACAAATCAAACAAAAGCATTTGAAATAGCTTAACACAATAAATGCTTCAAGTGGCTTCCCCAAATTCAACTGAATAATGACTTCTTTGGTCCCAAAATTATTCAACTCCCAAATAGAATCCCTCAAAATAGCACAAATATGCAAAACAGGTATTGTCTCAAGCACACCTGATGCAATTAATCCATGGCTTCATTAGTGTGATTGAACTGGAACACTTGGAATACCTGAACTTGCTAAGGGTTTGTTGAATGTCACATTTGACTGCATGTTATAAATATGGCTAAATTAAAAAAGGAATGGTCCACAGAGTTAAGAGAAGAGATCATCACCCTATACAAATACAGAACAGAAAACAAAAAGATAGTGAAGGTGAATGTTCCTAGTGATAACATTGGAAGCATAGTATGCAAGTCCAAAGTTTAAGGAAAAGTGATTACACTACTTGGATGGGGCAGATAAATTAAGCTATCACTGGCTGCAACCAGATTTCTGAGAAGGCGGGTTGTGAAAACCCTTGAGTGACTACAAAAGACCTGCAGCGAGACTTGGTGGCAACAGGCACTAAGGTTTTAGTGAGCACAGTAAGGCCTGTACTAAACGCAGAAAGTTTTGTTTACAGAACACCAAGATGTACACCATTACTGACCCAATAGAATGAGAAAAGTTAGCTCCAAGATGCTTAAAATGGTATAAATAAGACACAGAAGTCTTGAGATTCTGCTCTGTGGAGCAAAGAATCAAAATTGGAACTTTTCGGTCCAATGGATCAGTGGTATGTCCGGAGGAAGAAGAATGAAGCATACTTTGAAAAGAACACTTGGCCTACAGTTAACCATGGTGGTGGCTCGGTGTTGCTGGCTGGGGCTGCTTTGCATCCTCTTGCACTGGAAATCTGTATTGTGTGGAAAGCAAAATGAATTCATTGAAGTATCAGGAAATCCGAATAGAAAACGTCATACCATCTTTGAAAAAGCTGAAGCTTGGGCATCGTTCGACCTTGCAACAAGACAATGATCCCAAGCATACCTCAAATTCCACCAAGGCTTGGTTGCAGAAAAAGTCCTGGTAAATTATATAGTGGCCATCACAGTCACCTGACTTGAAACCCATAGAAAATCTCTGGTGGCACGCAAGCCTTCGCAATGGGCTAAGATTCCTCAAGATTGCTGCCAGAAGCTGGTGTCTGGCTAAGCATCTTGTTTGCAGTAAGTCATAATAGCAAAATGGTGCTTTACTTAGTACTAAAGATGCTTGCCCTCAATGGGTTGACTCATTGTGAGACTGGAGAAGTCATTATAAGTTTTTCAGATGAATTTGGGGAAACCACTTGAAGCATTCGTTGTGTTGAGCTATTTTAATTGCTTTCGTTTGATTTGTTCATTGCAAACAGCTAAAAGTCTGTACATTTTGACAATACATCTGATTTTCAGTGGAGAATGAATAATGATTACAACTGTATGTATGGGTGAAGTATGGAAAATTAAATATAGAAATGCACACTTCTAGCTCCCTGTCAATCATTGTTTTAAGCTCTGTCCTTTGCACGTGGCAGCTAACATTGAGAAGGCTTACAGAGACATGAAAGAATGTTCATATTTCTCCTCTTTACTTGCAGTTTTAGTCTTTACCTTTTTCTAAACTAGATGAAGGTGTACTTTTCTGAATCTTTAATATTATTTTAAATAAAGTGAAGTATATCATGTATAAAAAGGTCAACACAAGTTATAGGTGATTTTTAAAGGAGCATTCCAAGCACCATAATCACTATAGTGCACTAGTATCCTAAGTAGTCAAAGCGAGTTCCAATGGGTGCTGCAATGGAGAGCTGCAAGCTCCTGCATGGAGCTTCCCTTAACTCTCCTCAGCTAAACCCTTCCATGCAGAACCAGCTCATTAGCTTCAGCGGATCCCTCTCAGCCAATAAACTAAGGCCTTTACTGCCTGGGTAAGAAGTCAAACCATTAGCAAACAATTTGACTCCTTGCAGTGGAGGAACTGCTGGTGCATGCCTAGCATCATAACCACTGAATAACTTTGTAGTGGTTGTAGTGCTCCTTTAATTTTGTATTCAATGGAGACCTGACAGTTCATCTTTAAGTTTCATAGAATGGAATTAAGATATAGGTGTATTGGTTGGGATATGTTATAAGCCACATAATGTTAAAATTGATGAGGAAGAACAGCTTTTAGAGCAAATTGGGATAGCTGCACATCTGGGTAGCATGGTCATTTTTGGATATTTTAATTACCTGAATATACATTTGGATAGAGGGACCAGAAGTTTTGCAATGGGAATCAGATTTTTGAATGTGTTAAGTGACACCTTCATGTCACAACTGGTACAAGCACCAACTAGAAAGGATGCTTGTCTGGATCTGGTTATAACAAACAATGTTGATCTTTTGACCAACATTCAAGTAGGGGAGTGTAACGGAGCTCCAGTACTCCGACCGAGTACCTCCGCCAAGTCTGCTTCCGTATAGCTATCAGGGACCCTAAAACGCTTCAGACCCAGATGCCGAGGCTTGACTGGGATCACTTAGGGCCTAAAATTAAAGAAAATTATTTGAAACTCAAAAAAATGGGAATCAAAAACTGGTTTTATAATGTATTACAAAGAACTCAACAGTATAAATATGACCCCTGACCCAACCATCAGCACTGGATGTAGATAATTGGGGGGAGGCAATAAATCCCCAATATTGGTATACAGGGATACAATATCAAATTATACTCTCTAATTGATGTCTCCCAAGGAATTAAAACAAAAAAAGTTTATTATAGTTAATATAAAATAACATGGAGACAACAAAACTTGGAGCTAAGAAAAAAGAGTAAGCCTATATATATAGTATACCAAATAATAGGAAAGAAAGGAGTCTATGGGTGCCAAACACCACTCTACCAGGTCTGGCTATGATAAATCCCCAGGAGATAGACACCTTCAAGGGTGTTCTGTTCTATCCCTATAGGGAGAATTGAAGTAGCAGGCAAAGGTTATCTGTGGCATAGATGAAAGTCCAGTAGAATTAGAAATATATACCCTGCAACTCCTAAAAAACACCTTCAAGGGTGTTCTATGCTGTCCCTATCAACAGGAAAGAAAAAGCAAGTAGAGACAGCTAGCTGGCTATAAGAAAGACTCCTTCAGTGCTGATAGTTAAAGTAAATTTAAATCAAACAAATAGTGCTACCATAGTGACAAACTGTGCCAAAATAAATTAAAACAAAGGGCTTGTAACCTCTTTCGGGTACAAGCCCTTTGGTGGATCTGGAACCACCTTCCTGACCTCAGTGCTCCCTGCACCTTTTCTAGTAGAAGGTGTAGATGCACTCTTTTTATCTCACTTAGGGCCTTTTCCACCCTGGACCAAACACCAGACGACACATGGTGAAGGTTAAACAGCAACTCTTTTATAAATACAGCACACATAGTTTAGGCCCCAACAGCCTCATTTACATACAATAGGTTACATAGATTACTACAGTACAAGGAAGGGTGGGGTCAGACAATAGCAAGGGCTGATGGGAGATTGAGGAGGGACAGAGCAGCTAGTTTCAACTGGTCTGGCAGTGTCCCCGGGACAACGCCCTGCTGGGGAAACAATAGGACAGGAAAAAGGGGGGAGGGGGAGATGTTCAGACCAGCAATACATTCAACATACCCTGCACAAATAATAGGCACAATGTGACAAAACACAAAAGGAATTTGGGAGCCCACCCATAGTGTCTGTCTTCCATACCGTCACATAGAGCATTTGGGAAATGGTGATCACAATATAGTGTCTTTTGAAATAAAATTTAAAAAAGCACAAGGGGTATACTAAAACATATATTTTTTAAAAGGGCTTAACAACATATTGACTGGCATACACTCTTCAGTGAAAAAAACCCACTGAGGATAAATGAAATATCTTCTTACAAATATAAGAAAGGTACATTTTTTCAGTATGTACTATTGTGTAAAAAATATAAAGGAAACAAATTGAAAACAACATGGCTTAGTGGCATAATAAACCAAGAAATTAAAAATAAGTAAAGGGCATTTAAAGCATTTAAATCAGACAAATCAGAAGCACCCTATACAGGCCCGGACTGGCCATCGGACATCCTGGACAAATGCCCGGTGGGCTGCGATGGTATCTCACCGGCCGGCCGGCCGTGCAGAGCCAGTGCTAGGCAAGCACTGGCCCTGCTGTGTGACTTCATGGGCCAGTGGGGAGATAAGCTATCTCCTTACCAGCCCTTAGGCACTGATATGAGGCATCCAGCAGGGGAGGAAGGGAGAGAGGACCTGAGGGAGCTCTATCCTGCAGCTCTATCGAGTTCCTCTCACAATGGTTGGAGCTTTGCCGCAGTTACCATGGCAATGCTTCGATATTGCGAGAGTAAACTCTACCCCAGGAGCTACAGGGTAGAGTACACTCCTCACTGGACCACCAGGGATCTCCGATCGGACCACCAGGGCTGGCAGCCCTTCTTACCTTTGCCTGGGAGGGGGGACCTTGCTGCCAGCCCTGGTGGTCCGATGGGAAATCCCTGGTGGACATAAACTATATATTTATTTTTAATAATATTGAAAAATACAAATATTTTTACATGTGTTTTATTTTGACGCCACAACACCCCAAGCACCCCTCACATACACACTGCACCACAAACACCACACAACACCTCAGACACCAGACAGCACCCCTCACACCACACAGCACCCCTCACAAACACACACACACACAACTTGCACCCCAAACACCACACAGCACCCCTCACACATTTCACTACTCACACACACACTGCACCTCAAACACCACATAGCACCCCTCGCACACACACTGCAACCCAGACACAATACTGCACCCGTCACACACAATGCACCCTTTGTGGACACTGCACCCATCACACACACTGCACCCCTCACCCACACTGCACCCCTCATATGCACCCTACACCCCTAACACACATCCTGCACCCCTCCACACATTGCATTCAAGACACAAACACACACTACTTTCCTTATACACAAACACTACAACCAGTACATAACTCTGGATCCTCTAAACATATACACACACTAGAATCCCTATACACATTCTGAGTCCTGTACACACAATAGATTCCTTATAGGCACATACTGCACCACCTACACACACTACATTAATGACATACACACTCTGAATCCCCTATGAACACAATAGATCCCCTGTACGCAAACACTCACTACTTTTTCTAAAAGGACACACTTTACAACCTCTACACACACTACATCTTTTATACATACTATGATAAAGTGAAGGCAGATATGCCTATAACATTTAACCCCAGGGGGACTATGTGTAGTATGTGTTGTAGGCAACACAAACCAAAGTTTAGTTATGGGCCCCTGGGGTGGAGCATTTGGAGAGCAGGGTGGGCCAATGCTCCACTCCACAGTTTACATATGTAATGCCTTAACTATGGTATCCTCTTACTTCCTGGTTCCACGGAGCCTAGCCACACCCCTTTATGACACGGTCTGCCTATTTAATTTGACTGCACCAGCTGATCAGGGCTGGATTATTGAACTACGTTCCTTACTCACAACCCGGCTACAACTTCGTTGTGAAAGCCTCTGCTACCAGACCGGACTGAAAGACTCTGCAAAGTTCCCTTCACCTCTCCTCATCCACGACTAAAGATTAAACACTCTTCATACGCCTCTGAGGAGATATCGGGAACCAGTGTTCTATGTGCCGGAAGCTAAGTAAAACCAATGTGATAAGAGTTGCATCTAAAAGCTGTTATTACCTGTCTCCAAAATTCCTTAGGTAAAAACAATCCCGTTACAGCTAACTTCAACTCATACTTCATATCAGTTATCTGCATCTGTCTTGCTTCAGTTAAAGTATGGAACAGCTATTGTAATTACTTATCACCTAAACCATTAACTCTACTAAGAGACTCCTTATTGATTCAGTGTCTGCAATTTACTATCGTTTACTCCTTAAAGCTACAGTGCCTGTAATTGTGGACTTCAGTTATCTTTTACTACTTAAAGCTACGGTGCCTGTAACTGTTGACTTCAGTTATCATTTACTACTTAAGCTACAGTGCCTGTAATTGTGGATTTCAGTTATCGTTTACTACTTAAAGCTACAGTGCCTGTAACTGTTGACTTCAGTTATCATTTACTACTTAAGCTACAGTGCCTGTAATTGTGGATTTCAGTTATCGTTTACTACTTAAAGCTACAGTACCTGTAAATTGGAATTAAAGTCTTTACCTTTTACTTTCTTTAATAAATTTTCAAACTATACGAAATCTGCAGTTGTGTTCCTTCATAACAAATGTTTAGACGTGACAGAATAATCCAGCCATTGTAATGGATCCAGCAGATTTCGATTCTACTATAGCTACGCTGAATCAAAGAGTTAATGCACTAGCCCAAAGTGTGCAAGACCTGCAAGTTACTAATGAAAGACTTCTCACTTATATCAGAGATTTACAAACTCATACTCCTCATACTACTCTGCACTCGGCTAGTGATCCTGCGGTGTGTAACCCTGAAAAGTTCTATGGAGATCGTTCCAGATACAGGGAGTTCCTCAACTCTTGCAAACTTTTAATTGCTTTGAAACCTAGATCCTATCCTACAGAAAGAACTAAAGTTTGTTCGGTTATTTCCTTTCTAAGAGGTGAACCTATGTCATGGGCTCATTCCTTTCTGGAAAACGATGACCCCATTTTAGATTCACTAGATGAATTTTTTGAAGCCATGTCTCTTCTCTATGAAGATCCTAACAAACAAGCTACAGCTGATTTAACAATCAGAACACTACAGCAAAGAAATAGACCCGTTGAAGATTACATTGCTGAATTCAAAAGATGGGCTATAGAAACGCAATGGAATTACATCACATTGCGCAACCAGTTTCGAATTGGTTTATCGGAAGCTGTAAAAGATGAATTATCTAGAACAGAACTCCCTACTAATTTGAACGCTCTAATTCGCCTATCAATCAGCATTGACAGAAGATTAAGAGAAAGAAAGGCCGAAAAAGCCCTTTCACATTCAAAAGACCGCAAACCTTTCACTCCCTCAAAAGCTCCAGATAAGACTTCCATACCAAGTGAACCTATGGAAATAGGGGCTCCAAAGCCTCCTGACAACCCATCTGAACCAATCAAACCTATGGAAATAGGGATAATAAGAAGTCCCCTCACTCCTGAAGAGAAAAATCGAAGACGTCAATTAAACCTATGCATGTATTGTGCCTCTCAAGTTCATTTAGTCTCTGATTGTCCTTCATTGAAACGGATAAAAGGCAGAAGGCAGTCTCATGCCTCTTCCATCCTAAGTGTACTTCCCTCTACAGCAAATACTCAAATGTCCCCTATCGTTCTTGTATTACAGTGGGACAATAAAAGAATTATAACCAAGGCTGTTATCGATTCCGGTGCAAATGGAGTATTCATCGACTCAGCCTTTGTAACAAAGAATAAAATTCCTTGTGTTCGTAAAAGAACTTCTGTACCTGTTAAAGTGATTGACGGGTCCCTCATCTCATCGGGACCAATACATCATGAATCCATCCCTCTAAAAGTAACCATCAATCATACTCATACGGAAAGTCTTATATTTGATGTCATCTCATCACCATTTTTTCCTATTATATTAGGGATCAACTGGTTAAGGAACCACAACCCTCAAATCTCATGGTTTCCCTTCTCTCTTGCATTTGATTCTGATTATTGCAAGAAAACATGCTTGCAACGTATTCCAATTCTCCAGTCTACGAAAGAACCAGCTAAAACCTCATGTTGTTCTGACACCGAACTGGAGTCTCCTCCTCCTACAGTCATTGGAATCCTATCTTCTCTTATCGACGACGTTAAAGGTCTCAGTGAAGACGCTCTTGAACTTCCTAAATCAAGTAAATTATCCAAGAAAAACGGTCTCTACTATTTTAAAGACCGGATTTATGTACCTCCCTCTTTCAGAATTAAAGTACTTGAAATTATTCATGATTCTCCTCTGGCAGGTCATCCAGGTATGAAAAAGACCCTTGAATTGTCTAAAAGATACTATTGGTGGCCTCGTCAAGACCAAACTATTGAATCTTATGTCAATTCCTGTTCTGTATGCCAAAGATCCAAACATGTGTCCTTGCTAAAGCCTTATCATCCTGACCCTTTCCAAAGAAATGTCACTACTTCTCCTGATCCCATATTGGTCCAGGGTGAAGAAGAATACGAAATTCAAAGTATACTGGATTCAAGGATCCATCGTGGCTCCTTACAATACCTCATCAGATGGAAAGGATATGGTGTTGATGAAGATACATGGGAAAACTCCTCTGTTGTTCATGCTAATAAATTGATTTCCAAATTTCACAAGCATAACCCTTCTAAGCCAAATCAATAGCACCCAGAGGTTGCTCATTAGAGAGGGGGTACTGTAATGCCTTAACTATGGTATCCTCTTACTTCCTGGTTCCACGGAGCCTAGCCACACCCCTTTATGACACGGTCTGCCTATTTAATTTGACTGCACCAGCTGATCAGGGCTGGATTATTGAACTACGTTCCTTACTCACAACCCGGCTACAACTTCGTTGTGAAAGCCTCTGCTACCAGACCGGACTGAAAGACTCTGCAAAGTTCCCTTCACCTCTCCTCATCCACGACTAAAGATTAAACACTCTTCATACGCCTCTGAGGAGATATCGGGAACCAGTGTTCTATGTGCCGGAAGCTAAGTAAAACCAATGTGATAAGAGTTGCATCTAAAAGCTGTTATTACCTGTCTCCAAAATTCCTTAGGTAAAAACAATCCCGTTACAGCTAACTTCAACTCATACTTCATATCAGTTATCTGCATCTGTCTTGCTTCAGTTAAAGTATGGAACAGCTATTGTAATTACTTATCACCTAAACCATTAACTCTACTAAGAGACTCCTTATTGATTCAGTGTCTGCAATTTACTATCGTTTACTCCTTAAAGCTACAGTGCCTGTAATTGTGGACTTCAGTTATCTTTTACTACTTAAAGCTACAGTGCCTGTAACTGTTGACTTCAGTTATCATTTACTACTTAAGCTACAGTGCCTGTAATTGTGGATTTCAGTTATCGTTTACTACTTAAAGCTACAGTGCCTGTAACTGTTGACTTCAGTTATCATTTACTACTTAAGCTACAGTGCCTGTAATTGTGGATTTCAGTTATCGTTTACTACTTAAAGCTACAGTACCTGTAAATTGGAATTAAAGTCTTTACCTTTTACTTTCTTTAATAAATTTTCAAACTATACGAAATCTGCAGTTGTGTTCCTTCATAACAAATGTTTAGACGTGACAACATATTACTGGGAGTAATAAGGTCCAGACCAGAGTTTTGATCTGTCTCCAACCCACTGCTCAGCTGCAGATAATCAGCTGCAGCAGTGGGAATAAACCCCTCCCTGCTAGGCAGGTAAAGGGGTATTGCTGGCTTCCTCCCTGGAAGCAGGTAGGAGAAACGCTGTTCTCTCCTGTGAGAGAGTCAAGGAGTGCAGAAAGGAAAGCAGTTAAGGCTGGCTTGGAGCACTGGGAGTGCAGAAGGAAGCAGTTAAGGCTGGCTTGGAGCACTGGGAGTGCAGAAGGAAGCAGTTATGGCTAGCTTGGGGCACTGGGAGTGCAGAAGGAAGCAGTCAAGGCTGGCTTGGAGCACTGAGCGTGCAGAAGGAAGCAGTCAAGGCTGGCTTGGAGCACTGGGAGTGCAGAAAGGAAAGCAGTCAAGGTGACTGAGTGTTGTTATCAAATAAGGTTGGTGCAACTCAATGATATGTTTTGTTAGTTTAACCCATGATAGAGCGGGATATTAAAAGTCAGTGCTCAGACGAGCTAGGTTTTTGTTTAACCCCTTAAGGACACATGACATGTGTGACATGTCATGATTCCCTTTTATTCCAGAAGTTTGATCCTTAAGGGGTTAAAGGGAAACCTGTTAATTACATTTATGTTTATATGAAAACCAAAGGAGTGTGCCTGTTGTTTACCCTAGAGGACCGTGCTATCTGCAAACAAGGATCACAATACATACACTACAGCCTTTATGCACACACTCGCTACATCCCCGATACTTGCACTCTTTCACTCTCTACAACCCCTTACCACATATATTACATCACAAACACAACACAACTGAAACAGACATTTACACAAAACACCACACCACAATCAGCTTACTCTGAGTCTACACACACGCAATCCCACAAGCAGGCTCTAAACACATGTACAATATGCTTTCCTGGCCCTTTTGTTCTTTGGTAGCCCACTTATGGAGACACCAGAGACAGGTCAAAAGCAAACACAGCGCAAGCATGTTAATAAATTTGATTACGTTGCGTAGAACAAATACAGGCGAAAGCTCTTCAGCAGGGTTCTGCGCATACACTGCTCTCATTGCACCAACATGCTCACTTTGAGAGGGGCGTGCTTGTCATTGGTAATTTTTCCCACTCCAAGCCTGATCTTATATAAGATATGAGGAAGCCAATAATGCATGCAAAACGGCAATTAGAGTGGCTAAACTAGAAAATGAGAAAGTGATAGTCAAATAAAACAAAACCAGGGCCGGCGCGTCCTATAGGCGACTTAGGCAGGCACCTAGGGAACTAGATTTAGGTGACCGGCAGGAGGGAAGCACACAGCACCACCTCCTGATGATCACTCAATGTAGCGAGGCGTGGACCGCGGGAAAGGAACTTCTGTTTCCTGTACCCGGCCGCCGGCAGACTGCAGGAAGTGTTCACTCAGTGAGCGCTTCCCTTCAGTCCGCCGGCGGCCGGGTACAGGAAACAGAAGTTCCTGTACTGCGGTCCATGCCACCCGACCATGCTACCTAGGTAGCACAAAAGGGGGAAAGGACCACTGAGGGGGAAAGCACCACTAAGTGGGTGGGGGGAGAGAGGGGGAAAGGACCCCTAAAGGGGTGGGGGGAAAGGACCACTAAGGGGGGAAAGAGGGTAAGGACCACTGAGGGGTAGAAGAGGGGAAGGACCACTGAGGGGGTGGTGGGGAGGAGGGGAAAATGACCACTAGGGGGGTGGGGGGAGGAGGGGAAAAGGACCTCTAGGGAGGCGGGGACGAGGGGAAAAGGACCACTAGGGAGGTGGGTTGGGGGGAGAAAGGGAAAAGGACCACTAAAGGGGGTGGGGTGAAAGGACCACTAAAGGGGGTGGGGTGAAAGGACCACTAAGGGGGGGAAGTGGAAGGACCACTGAGGGGGGGGAAGAGGGGAAGGACCACAAGGGGGGGAGGAGGGGAAGGACCACTAAGGGGTATGGAAGAGTGGGGTGATGGGGGGAGAGGATGGGGGGGAGGAAGGACCACTAAGGGGAAGGGTAAAGGACCACTAAGGGGAAGGGTAAAGAGGGGGGACCACCAAGGGGGGGACCACCAAGGGGGGGAGTGAGAAGGCACTAATCTCTCATTTACCTCACATTAAAGTCACCAGAAGCACTACAGCTCTGGTGTCTATATCCTGTGCCTGTAGGCTTTTTAATGTAAACACACTGCCATTTCAGATAAAAGACACTTTGTGCAGAACTGGCAGAGCATATGGGTGGGGCATTGTGATGTCACATGGTGGGCAGGACATATGGGGGGGCGGCAATTTTTTTTTGCCTAGGGCGGCAAAAATCTGTCCCTGAGCAAAACCAACCCGAAACATTTTTAAGTACATGTGACGAAGTGCCCTTCGCCACTTGGGCCTGGAGAGGACTGCTTGCCAGCCTCTTGCCATGTGATTATGGTCCCTGGGAGATTGGGCCCTTTAAAAACATTATTCGGCCCTAACAGAGTGCATGTCACTCATTCTGGCCCTTTAAATACAGTGGGGCCATTCGGTACTTGCCCTGTGTGAGCGGTGATACCCCAGATAGCTATGCCATGGAGCCTATTCATATAATGAAAGACTATGGGAAAGACTTTAGCTCCATGGCAATTGAACTGTGTGAATAGGATCTGCGCGCTATTCGGTAGTTTTGTGCGCCCAGATCCCAGCTATCTGGGGATATGTGAAGTTATTTATCAGGTTATTTGGTCAGTATAGTGGACATATATGGAGGGTGTAGCTCGCTACACACATACACTGGGTCCATATTGACTCTTTAACTCTCCGTTTTTTTGCTGCCTGTGAGGCTACCGGCAACTTTGCCTTTGATAGCTTGACCTACCTGCTCCAATATTGATTGGTTGGAGTCTAAGTATTTTTTAAAGCTTTGATATCAATAAAGTATTGACCTTCACCTTTTAGCAGATTTAAAAGGGTTGTACTGCTTTTTCTTTTTTTGTGTTTACTGTATTAATTAGGGTTACCCCCTGTGTATTAGTACAACCTGGTGACTTTTCTCTCTGTAGACTTCAAGGTCCCAACTGGAACCGGAGTCTAGTTATATATTAGTTCCCTGTTATCCTATTGCCACTTTGACCTTTTTGTCTAAACCTTTTATTTTCATAACCTAGTTATCTCCTACCTGACCTTCACAAGATCATGACACTGCATGTGTATTAGTGTTTGTATCTACATGTCTGCGTTTGTATGTGTGTTAGTGTTTGTATTTTTGTTTCTGTATGTGTGTCATTGTTTATCTGTGTGTCTGTTCATCTGCATGTGTGTAAGTGTTTGAATCTGTGTTTCAGTGTGTGAATCAGTATGTCGACGGCATCTGTGACAGTGTTTGTATCTGTATATATGTCAGTGTTTGTATCTGTGTGTGTTGTACCTGTGTGAAATTTTCGGTTCGCGAACCGCGAACACAAACTTCCGCAAATGTTCACGAACCGGGCGAACCGCCATAGACTTCAATAGGCAGGCAAATTTTAAAACCCACAGGGACTCTATCTGGCCACAATAGTGGTTGAAGGGGGGGGGGGAGGAGACCTACTGGGTGGGGGCCATAAAGATAATGAGGGGGGGACCTACTGTCCTCCCCCTCTCCGGCCCCCACCCCTGTGCGGCGGGTGAGGGCCCTAAAATAACAATAAGGGGGGAACCTACTGTCTCCCCCCGGTCCCCACCCCTGAGCGGTGGGTGGGGACCCTAAAAATAACAATAAGTGGGGGACCTATTGTCCCCCCCCAGGCCCCCATCCCTGAGCGGTGGGTGGGGGCCCTAAAATTAACAATAAGGGCCCCCACCCACCGCTCAGGGATTGGGGCCGGGGGGGACAGTAGGTCCCCCACCTACTGTCCCCCCCGGCCCCAATCCCTGAGCGGTGGGTGGGGGCCATAAAATTAACAATAAGGGGGGACCTACTGTCCCCCCCCGGCCCCCACCCCTGAGCGGTGGGTGGGGGCCCTAACATTAACAATAAGGGGGGACCTACTGTCCCCCCCAGCCCCCACCCCTGAACGGTGGGTGGGGGCCCTAAAATTAACAATAAGGGGGGGACCTACTGTCCCCCCCGGCCCCCACCTTTTAGGGCCTCCACCCACCGCTCAGGGGTGGGGGCCGGGGGGGGACAGTAAGTCCCCCCCTTATTGTTAATTTTAGGGCCCCCACCCACCGCTCAAGGGTGGGGGCCCAGGGGACAATAGGTCCCCCCCATTGTTATTTAGGGCCCCCACCCGCTCAGGGAGGGGGGACCTTTTTTTTTTTTTAACAGTGAGCAGCTCACTGTTGAATAGACATGCCCATGACTCGCGGTATTGCGAGTAGGGGCACAATTTACTAATACTAAGTAATTTTTACTTAGTATTAGTAAATTTGGCCACAAAAAAACCCCAAAAAATAGGGGGCGGACCGAACATCGCATATGTTCGCCATCCGTGGCGAACGCGAACACGCTATGTTCGCCAGGAACTATTCGCCAGCAAACCGTTCGGGACATCATGTCAGGGCTCCGCGGGCAGCGGTGAGGGGAGGCTGCAATCCGCTCGCAGCACTCACCCTCGGTCCGTCGCTGCCCGCGGTCCCCCCTCCTCTTACCGTTCGGCGAGCGGCGTGTCAAGAGGAGAGGACGTCCTCTCCTCCTCCCCCCAGCGGCAGCATGTCTAACGCTGCACGCTGGGAGCCGGCACCCATATCAGTACGCCGGGGTCACTCACGTGTGTATAGCTACCCCCCACGTGTGTTTGTTAATTCTGATTGGAAGCTATCCAATCAGAATTAAGGCTAGGATATTTATACTTACCTTTCCTGCCTCTCAGTGCCCTGTTGTGGTCTTTGCTTTCTGTATTGATACTGAACGTGTGCTTTCTGGTTACGTACTCTCTGGCTTGTTATACTGACTTTGTGACTTTCTCCTACCCTTTGACCTCGGCTTGTTTCTCGTTATTCTGTTTTCTGGTTCCCCTTACTCGGCTTATCTCCTGACTATTCTGTGTGTGCTTAGCCCGGCCACTCTAAGGTCCGGTACTGCACACTTTCTGTGTGTGTGTCTGTGTGTGTGTTAGCGTGTTGGGTTCCCCGAATCTTGACATTACAACAGGGCCATAATGGAACCTGCTGACATACCACAGCTCCTAGTTAATCAGGAGGCTAGAATGGGTGGCTTGGACCACCGTATGGATCAGTTTGCTCAAGCTTTGCAGACCATACTGGCTCGTACTGCACACCTGCAGCCTGCCGTCCAGG
This sequence comes from Pelobates fuscus, assembly GCF_036172605.1. Taxonomy (NCBI): domain Eukaryota; kingdom Metazoa; phylum Chordata; class Amphibia; order Anura; family Pelobatidae; genus Pelobates; species Pelobates fuscus. The sequence continues at coordinate 352,007,722 of NC_086318.1, read as the reverse complement.
AGGCGGTTGCTGCTGTGCCCGAACCCATTGCCACTCCAGTACCCGTTCCTGCTCATGTAGTCCATATGACACCGCCACAGCGCTATAGTGGTGACCCAGCATTGTGTCGTGGTTTCCTCAATCAAATTGACATCCATTTGGTGATGAATCCACGTTCCTATCCCACCGACAGATCCAAAATTGCCTTTTTGATAAACCACCTGTCTGGGAGAGCTTTAGCATGGGCAAACCCCATGTGGGAAAATATGTCTCCTATGTCCTTTGCAGATTTTTTGTCAGCATTCAAACGCACGTTTGATCAACCCGGTAGGGTTGCCTCTGCTGGCAAAGCTCTGCTTAGGGTTCGACAGGGTAACAGATCTGTAGCGGATTATACTATCGAATTCCGCACTCTAGCAGCTGAAGTGGATTGGAATAACGACGCCCTCGTAACAGCCTTTCAGGAGGGTTTGGCCGCTTACATACTGGATGAGATAGCATCCAGGGAACTGCCTGTCCTTCTAGATGATATTATAGACTATGTAATCCTTATTGATAACCGCATTAGAGAGAGACGTAGTCAAAGACGGCTGGATACACGGGTGTTACCTGCTCTACCCAGTACTGCATTACTAGCGTTACCCGCTCCTAGGCAACCATCCCCCGAACCCATGCAATTGGGTGCTACGGGGTTAACTGAGGCTGAAAGAACGAATCGTAGAAGGGAGGGGTTATGTCTTTATTGTGGAAAAAGGGGGCACCACTGTAATACATGCCCTAAATTACAGGGAAACTCCAGCACCTAAGGCCTAGAGAGGGGTCGGCCTCGGGTGTTATGACTTTGTCCCCTCATGTGTCCATCTCCAGACCATTTATTACGGTCTCTCTTTTGGTCAATAAAACCACCATAACAACTAAAGCCTTGATCGATTCAGGTGCGGCTGACAACCTTATGGATGAGACCTTTGCCAGAACCGCAGCCTTGACTTTGATCCAAAAGGCCACACCCTTGCCCGTTGAGGCCATAGATGGTAGACCACTTGAGAGACCTCTGGTGACCCATGAAACAACAAGATATAGTTATGTCTGTGGGTGCTTTACACAAGGAAAGGTTAACCTTCCAAATAATTGACTCCCCTACTGCTTCCATTGTTCTGGGTTTTCCCTGGTTAGTGAAACACAACCCAGTACTTGATTGGGGTTGTTTAGACATACTCTCCTGGGGGGAATCCTGTCAACGAGACTGTATGGCCCAAGTACGTCCCGTTTGTTTACTTAACGTGCCCACGGCTAAACCGCTTTCTGTTTCTGTCCCTTCTGTGTATGCAGACCTTGCTTTGGTTTTCGAAAAAAGGGAGGCAGATAAGCTACCCCCACACCATGAGTATGACTGTGCCATAAACCTATTACCAGGTACTATGCCTCCTAGGGGTAAGGTCTACCCTCTTTCTGAGAAAGAAAACAAGGTCATGGAGGAGTACATACGGGAGGCCTTAAGTAAAGGTTTTATTAGAAGGTCCTCCTCTCCTGCCGGGGCTGGTTTCTTTTTTGTGGCAAAAAAGGAGGGCGATTTGAGACCGTGTATAGACTACAGAGCCCTAAACAATATAACGATTAAAAATGCCTATCCGATCCCCCTCATTACTGAATTGTTTGATCGTGTCAAAGGTTCTAGATATTTTACTAAACTAGACCTCAGGGGGGCTTATAACCTTGTTCGTATCAAGGAGAACGATGAATGGAAAACGGCGTTCAATACGCGTAGTGGGCATTACGAATATCTGGTCATGCCTTTTGGATTGTGTAATGCTCCTGCTGTTTTTCAGGATCTCATAAACGATGTCCTTAGAGATCTACTGCATGTCTGTGCTGTAGTCTACCTTGATGACATACTTGTATATTCTCCAGATTTGAAGACACATCATACTCATGTTAGGATGGTGCTTAAGAGGTTGTTGCAGAACGGTCTTTATTGTAAATTAGAAAAGTGCTTATTCGACCAAACTTCTGTACAATTCCTGGGTTATGTTATTTCTGAACAAGGATTCAGCATGGATCCTTCTAAATTGGAAGCCATATTGTCCTGGCCCCTTCACGGGGTCTTAAGGCAATACAGCGATTTATAGGGTTTGCCAATTATTATAGAAAGTTCGTTAAAAACTTCTCATCCATTATTTCCCCTATCACTAAACTGACAAAAAAGGGTTTACATCCCAGGGTTTGGAATCCTAATGCTATTGTGGCCTTCGAGACTCTAAAAAAGGCATTTGCCACTGCCCCTGTGTTACACCATCCTGATCCTTCCCTTCCCTTTGTACTGGAAGTAGACGCCTCTGAATCAGGTATAGGAGCAGTGTTGTCACAAAGACAATCATATGACGAACCCCTCCTTCCCTGTGGTTACTTTTCTAAACGCTTGTCAGAGTCTGAAAAGAATTACGACGTCGGGAACAGGGAATTATTGGCTATAGTGATGGCATTTAAGGAATGGAGGTACTTGTTAGAGGGAGCTAGACACAAGATTCTGGTTATAACCGATCATAAAAATCTATCCTATATCGCTGATGCTAAGAGGTTATCCTCCCGTCAGGCTAGATGGTCTTTATTTCTCTCACGTTTTCAGTACATAATCACATACAGGCCTGGTTACCGAAATGTCAAGGCTGATGCTATCTCCCGCCAGTACGAACCTGTAGATTCTGTTACCTCCTCTCCTGAGCCCATTGTACCCACAACTAATATAATAGCTACTACCCGTTTGGTTATCTCGTCTCTTTTTCTTGATGGTATCAAGTCATACCAATCCCAAGCACCCTCTGAGACTCCTATTGGTAAGCTGTAAGTGAAAGTAAAAGACAGAAAGAAGTTGTTAACTTTATTTCACACCGCCAAAACGGCTGGTCATCCAGGGGTTAACAAGACTTACAAGGGTCTTTTCCAACAGTTTTGGTGGCCCTCACTCAAAAAAGACGTGGTAGATTATGTGCAGGCTTGCCGTGTCTGTACACAGTGTAAGTCCCCTAATGTTAAACCCCTGGGACTCCTTATGCCCCTATCTGTACCCAAGAAACCGTGGACACACTTATCCATGGACTTTATTGTGGATCTTCCTTCATCTGATGGGCAGACAGTAATTTTGACTGTAACGGATAGGTTCTCGAAAATGGCGCACTTCATTCCGCTTAAGAAGCTACCTTCTGCGGTTCAGTTGGCTCAGGTGTTTGCCAAAGAAGTGTTCCGCTTGCATGGTATACCACAAGACATCGTATCTGACAGGGGCCCTCAGTTTGTCTCTCGGTTTTGGAGAGGCTTTTGTGCTGAGATGGGGGTCTCCTTATCGTTTACTTCCTCCTATCATCCGCAATCTAATGGAGCTGCCGAACGAGCAAATCAGTCTGTGGAGTTGTATTTACGCTGTTTCACGAATGCACACCAGGACAACTGGTCCCGTCTCCTTCCCTGGGCTGAGTTTGCCAGGAACACTGTGTCTCATTCTTCTACTGGCGTAAGTCCTTTTATGGTGGCTTATGGGTCCCAACCCGCTGTCCTTCCCGGTGTGTTCTCCGACAAGGGAATGCCCGCTTTGGACGAGTACCTCGCCACCTTACGGAAGATGTGGGATCAGGTCCATGCTGCTCTTTGTCGTGCTGCTGCTACTCAAAAGAGATTTGCTGATCGTCGTAGGTGTGCGGCTCCTTCTTATGCTCCGGGTGATAGGGTTTGGTTGTCCTCTAGGAATCTCCGCCTTAGGGTTCCCTCGATGAAGTTCGCGCCCAAGTTCCTTGGTCCCTATAAGGTGTTGAGTAGGGTAAATCCTGTATCCTACTCCCTGGCCTTGCCCCCTTCCATGCGCATACCTAACACCTCTCACACCTCCCTTTTGAAGCCCTTGCTCTGTAATCGGTTCTCTGGGTCTCTCAGGCGTTCCGATTCCCTCCGCGCGGTCTCTAGTGACGTATATGAGGTGGCTGCTCTCCTTGATTCTCGTTTCTCTCGAGGTCGGTTGCAGTATCTGGTTGATTGGAAGGGTTACGGCCAGGAGGAGTGGTCGTGTGTTTCTGTCTCTGACTTGGACGCGCCCTCTTTGATCCGCTCCTTTCATGCGCGGTTTCCTTTGAAGCCTTCGGCTTCCCGCCCTCCGGGCGGTCCTCAAGGGGGGGTTATGTCAGGGCTCCGCGGGCAGCGGTGAGGGGAGGCTGCAATCCACTCGCAGCACTCACCCTCGGTCCGTCGCTGCCCGCGGTCCCCCCTCCTCTTACCGTTCGACGAGCGGCGTCCTCTCCTCTTGACACGCCGCTCGCGTCCTCTCCTCCTCCTCCCCCCAGCGGCAGCATGTCTAACGCTGCATGCTGGGAGCCGGCACCCATATCAGTACGCCGGGGTCACTCATGTGACCCGGCGTTAAAGCGACAGTACAAAAATCACAGTGGGGGGTATAGATACCCCCCACGTGTGTTTGTTAATTCTGATTGGAAGCTATCCAATCAGAATTAAGGCTAGGATATTTATACTTACCTTTCCTGCCTCTCAGTGCCCTGTTGTGGTCTTTGCTTTCTGTATTGATACTGAACGTGTGCTTTCTGGTTACGTACTCTCTGGCTTGTTATACTGACTTTGTGACTTTCTCCTACCCTTTGACCTCGGCTTGTTTCTCGTTATTCTGTTTTCTGATTCCCCTTACTTGGCTTATCTCCTGACTATTCTGTGTGTGCTTAGCCCGGCCACTCTAAGGTCCGGTACTGCACACTTTCTGTGTGTGTGTCTGTGTGTGTGTTAGCGTGTTGGGTTCCCCGAATCGTGACACATCACTATTCTCTGCATCTGCATGTGTCACTATTTGTCTCTGTGTGTCTGTATATCTGCCTGTGCGTCAGTGTGTGTGTCTGGGTATCTGTATGTGTGGCAGTGTTTTTGCCTGTGTGTCTGTACATATGTGCGTGTGTCAGTGTGTGTATCAGTGTATCTGTTCAATTACATGTGAGGCAGCATTTGTATCTGTGGTTCTGCTCATTCGTATGTGTGTTAGTGTTTGTATCTGTAAGTCTGTGCATTTGCATTAGTGTTTGTATCTGCGTGTCTGTATCTGTGTGTGTCAGTGTATTGATCTGTCTATATATGTGTGTGTGTGTCAATGTGTGTATTTGTATGTCTGTTTATTTGCATGTGTGGCAGTGTTTGTATATGTGTGTGAACATCTCCATGTTTGTCAGTGTTTGCATCTATGTATCTGCTTTGTGTGTCTGTGTATTTGCATGGGTGTCGGTGCATATCTGCAATATATATATATATATATATATATATATATATATATTTTTTTTTTTTTTTTTTTTTTTTTTAAAGGATCCTGCATCCGTGCAGCACTGATCCCTGTAGTGTCTCCCGAAATCCAAGCTGAAAAGAGTGAAGTAGTGGTTAAAGCTGCCAATCCCCCAAACATGAGTCGAGACTTCATGAAGGGTAAAACAATCTGCTTTATTGATGGCCAAACACAGCCCTTTTATGATGGACTTCCAGCAAGGGAACTCCCACATGGGACCTTGTGGAAGACTGTGACAAAATATACAGCACCAATCAGTGTACAGTACAATTATCAAACACACCCACAGTAACAGTGTAACCCCTCCTCTCTATCCTGGAGACTTAACTTAAGTGGTTGCAGAGAACCTAATTATCTCCAGGTAGAGAAAAACATGCCCTTTTTATACTTTACAAAACTGTATTAAAATCTATAACTTAGATTTAACCGAACATATTCCCCCTGTTCCACATACCCCCAGATAGCTTGGATCTGAGCGCATATTATAGGCGAATAGCGCTCAGATCCCACGAACACAGTTTTCAATATCGTCGAGCGAAGTTTAAGTTCACCGGTTGTTCGTGAAATTCAATCCAAAAAGAGTTCCATAATTGTAGCTACCTGGGGTCGGTATGTCTTGGGTGAAAAGAAAGTCCCGAACGGCAAAGTGATGAACGTGTTTGGGAGATATTAACCGTATGAACGAGGGCTCGGTACTTATCAGCGGTGGGTGGCGAAATAAGTGTCCGAAAATAGTTCCAGAGGATTGCTGCCTTGCCACCGCTGAGCGGTCGACGATTTTAAAATGGCGACTGCCACGTGTTCGTCAAACGAACGAGGACCACCATGCCTTTTCGTCAATTACCTTGCGGTTTACCGCAAGGTCTGGGAGGTAAATGAGCGCCACACGACCTCAGTGGGAGGTCGGTGCTTCGGTAGTTTTGTTCGGTTCTTTGGAACTGCACGAAATAGGTGTACATACGCATGTTTAAACGAAATGCTGTTCCTCTGAGGCTTGTTAAAACAGGGATTTCGTTACCCAGCTCCCCCTTAGTCCCATGGAACGGCATACCAGCTTAGATCCTGACGGATCGGCTAAGGGATGACCGGATGACAAAGTTTTTTGTCCAGTTCTGTCTGTCGAGATAGGCCATCAGCGTTGGCATTCTGCTTACCGGGACGATATTGTATCATGAAATTATAAGGCTGTAGTGCCAAGCTCCATCTGAGTAGCCTGGGGTTATCTCCGGCCACTCTGTTAAACCAAATTAACGGGTTGTGGTCGGTCATTACTGTGAAAGAACGTCCGTACAAGTATGGTTGCAACTTCTTAAGTGCCCAGACTAACGCCAGACACTCTTTTTCAACGGTGGCATAGCTGACTTCGCGTGGTAATAGTTTCCTGCTCAGATATGCCACCGGGTGGTCCATGCCATCGTCTCCAACCTGGCTTAGTACTGCTCCCAGTCCAAACATGGAGGCATCTGTGTGAACGAGAAACCTTTTAGTATGATCAGGTGCCGCCAACACAGGAGATGCACTTAACGCAGCTTTGAGTTTCTGGAAAGCCTCCTCGCACTCAGGGGACCAGGCTACTTGTCGGGGTAGGGACTTTTTAGTGAGGTCAGTCAGGGGTTTGGCTAGGGCACTATATTCGGCTACAAATTTTCTATAATAACCCGCTGTGCCTTGGAACGCCATAACCTGGGTTTTAGTCTGGGGTTGGGGCCATTGTGTGATGGCCTCAATTTTTGCTGGTTCCGGTCTCTGTTTCCCTGACCCTACCCAGTGCCCTAAATACTGGACCTCAGCCATGCCTATGTGGCATTTTTCAGGTTTTAAGGTGAGTCCTGCATTCTGAATTCGACTTAGCACTACAGAGATGTGTTCCAGGTGGGCCTCCCAGGTGCCACTGAAGATAGCTATATCTTCCAGGTAAGCACAAGCGAAGCCCTGAAATCCCTCCAAGAGCCGGTCAGCCATCCTTTGGAAAGTAGCTGGGGCATTCTTCATCCCAAATGGCATTACCTTAAAATGGTATAGGCCAAATGGGGTGACAAATGGCGATTTCGGAATGGCCTCAGGCTCCAAGGGGATTTGCCAATACCCTTTGCACAAATCAATAGTGGTCAAATAATTCCCCCCAGCCCTAAGGTCAAGTAACTCATCTACTCTTGGCATGGGGTATGCGTCTGTGACCGTCCTATCGTTAAGTTTGCGATAATCCACACAGAACTGTGTGGTACCATCTTTTTTAAGAACCAGGACCACTGGGGAAGCCCATGGACTTTGAGAGGCCTCTATTACTCCCAGCTCTAACATATCCTGGAATTCTTTTAGCATGCTTTCCCATACTGCTTCTGGGATTCGGTAAGGCTGCTGCCGCAGGGGTAAGTTGCCTGGGGTCTCCACTCTGTGGACTGCCATGGTCGTATAGTCTGGGGCCGCAGAAAACATGCCTCCAAAACAGTTGGGAAGCCTGCTCTTGCTCCTCTGAGCTCAATTCGGGGCCTAACTGGACCTGATCTACCCCTGAAGGTTTTTGGGGAAGCAGATCAGGTAAAGGAATACCCTCGCTATCCTCATACGCCAGAGCGCATACTGCTGAGACTTCCTCTGGTCTCTCTCGATATGGTTTAAGCATATTCACATGAAAGGTTTGTCGGATCCTTTCATCTAAACAGTCTGTCACAATGTAAGTGGGATCACTGATTCGGTCTATCACCGTGTAGGGACTCTGCCAGGAGGCTTGTAACTTGTCAGTCTTAGTGGGCTTTAGTACCAGGACCTTTTGTCCTATTTCCAATATACGGTCCCTAGCCCCCCTATCATACCAGCGCTTCTGTCGCTGTTGGGCCGCCCGCATGTTCTCCCGAACCGTCTCGGTCAGAGCCTGTAGGCGGTCCTTGAGCTCCAGTACAAACGCTACTACAGGGGTAACATAAAACACGAAAACAGAAATGAAAAGGGTGCGCCTAACTTACATAAAAATAATATTATGCATAAATAAAATAATAATAAAATAATAGTCCAAAGTCCTACAATAAGTCCGAAGTGGTAAGTTCCACAAAGTATGGAGGATGCTTGAGAATGATGTCAGTCTTTACGCCTATGCACTTGTAGTTCGGTGATGATATGTGAAGATAAAAGCAGGAAAACAAAAATCCCAATGGTACAGTATGTCAGCAAGGTGAAAGGGGATAAAATAGTGATAATGAAAATTACTCACAATTTTCAGAGCTAAAATCCAGCTCTGATATTATATGCGTGAAGTGGAATGATCCCCACTCAAGGATATATAGGGTGACGCTGGTCAGCAAGTAGTGCAGGTGAAAAGTCCAGCGATGATCCGGCTCGGCCGATAATAAGAGAAAATAAAATATAGTGCTCTCTGTATGGCAGATAAAAATGCTAGAAGAAAATAAAAATATACTCACAGTATATAGAGCAGGCTGAACTGCTCGGTGTAAGCGTATGGGTGGTATAATCCCCACCTATGGATTCTTTGCGCTATTGCGTGGGTTTATAAATTATAAGTAAGGTCAGGTTAAAAAAGGTAAAAAAAAAAAAAAAAAAAGGATATTTAAAGGAATATGGCAAACAAGATATTTTGGTGCCAAAAATTCCTTTATTACAAATATAAAATATAAAATATAAAATGTATAATATCTAGACGCGTTTCGCCTAAAGAGGCTTCTTCAAGTAGATAATAGAAAACATAACCTGACATACATGAACTTATATAGGGTACAATAGTATTAGTAAAATTTGAATATCCCGCCAAAATGGCGTCATTACCATAATTAGCATAAAACATAAAATATAGTAAAAGTGTTTTTTAAACACAATAGGATAAAATATTATAAGAGGCCAATCTTATGGGACCAGAAAGAACAGGAAAATAGGCTTTAATCCTGTAAAAAATGATATATTAAGAACGAATTCGGAAATTAGCATAAAAAAATAAAAATGACTTTTACAGGTATAAAAGTGAAGCTATAACCCAAACTAACTGAGTGGTAATATTGGTTTATAAAAACGAAGCTTGTAGCTTGATAAATTAAAGAAAGAAAACGGGTCATGTGACGCGCGACTAGAATACTTCCGCGTCACGTGACTGATGTTTAGATAAATTAGCATACTCCCTGGAGGGGATAATGGGGATATAAACAGGGAGGGGGGATAAAACTTAGGCACAGTGAGGGAAATTATAATTGTCAACAAATTTGATTAAGGTTAACATCATATATGTATATCTTGGGGAAGGTTAACTAAACTGTGAAATACAAAGTTTATAAAAACATAATAAAGATAATAAAATTAATAAAAATATATATGAAATGTAGTTAGTACATACTCATATAAGTAATATTTGTGTAGATAAACAATGATTGGAATGAGGAGCAGAAAGTAGTAGAAAAGTTATTGTTGCTGTGTAATAAAAAAGTTATTGTTACTGTGTAATAAAAAATTTATTGCTACCATCATTAATATCATAAAGGATTAGAGGGGCATTTTTTATTTTTATAAAAAGTTAAAAAGGTCAAAGTCTATATTGAGACCTTTTGGAGTAAGGGTTTTTAGGTTATAGACCCACTCCATTTCTTTTTTTCCCAGAATCTTTTTGATGTCACCTCCTCTCCTATTATTATACAAGGTATTAATATTATTTTAAAAAACAACTATTTTTGTTTTTTAGATTCTTTTTATTTACAGAAACAGGGTACGGCTATGGGGACCAGGTTTGCCCCTAGTTATGCCAATCTCTTTATGGCAGATTGGGAATCCACTGCCATTCTGGGAGGGCATGACTGGCGGGCAAACTTGGTCACATATTTTAGATATATAGATGATCTGTTTTTTATTTGGGAAGGGACGGAGGATTCCTTGAACCAGTTTTTACAGCATCTAAACAAAAATGACAGAAGTATTATTTTAACTTGGGAATACAGTAACTCTTCCATTCATTTTTTAGATTTAGAAATTTTTATTAAAGATGATGCAATTAACACCAAAACTTTTTTTAAGAAAGTATGCACTAATAATGTTATTGATGTTACTAGCTGCCATCATAAACCCTGGCTCCAAGGCATACCAAAAAGCCAGTTCCTCCGTCTTCGGAGGAACTGCTCCCTTACCCAAGACTTTGAAGCCCAATCTCAGACGCTGTTAGACAAATTTTCTGAGAAAAATTACCCCAAACAAAATTTAGACCTTACTCTAAAGAATATTAAAGATAAAAACAGATCAGAACTTCTTGAATACAAAAATAAAAAAGACACTAAAGATGCACCATCTTTGCCAATTATTTTCGACTTCAATAACAAAAGCAATGTTATGAAGAAGATTATTAAGAAACATTGGCATATATTAAAACAGGATGAAACTCTAGCTGGCGTTATCCCAGATAATCCACATGTCATATTCAGAGGGGCACCCAGCTTTAAGTCCATCCTCACAACTAACTATACCAAACAAAAATACGATAAACCCCCTCCTAACCTTCTTACTTTTTTACCTAAACCTAGTGGTTTTTTTAAATGCAACAAGTGCATAGTATGTAAACGCACCAGTGACATTATTAAGTCTAAAACTACTTATTTTAAATCATCAATTACACAAAAAAACTATCAGATAAAACACTTTATTCACTGCAATACAAAAAACGTCATTTATCTATTAGAATGCCCATGTGGCTTACAATATGTAGGTATGACCACTAGAGATCTAAAAACAAGACTGGCCGAACATTGTCGCAACATTGCAAAAGGCTATGATAACCATTCGGTATCTAAGCACTTTCTGAAACACGATAAAAATCCAAAACTTTTAAAATGCATTGGTATAGATATATGTAATGTCCCATGGAGAGGAGGTGACATCAAAAAGATTCTGGGAAAAAAAGAAATGGAGTGGGTCTATAACCTAAAAACCCTTACTCCAAAAGGTCTCAATATAGACTTTGACCTTTTTAACTTTTTATAAAAATAAAAAATGCCCCTCTAATCCTTTATGATATTAATGATGGTAGCAATAAATTTTTTATTACACAGTAACAATAACTTTTTTATCACACAGCAACAATAACTTTTCTACTACTTTCTGCTCCTCATTCCAATCATTGTTTATCTACACAAATATTACTTATATGAGTATGTACTAACTACATTTCATATATATTTTTATTAATTTTATTATCTTTATTATGTTTTTATAAACTTTGTATTTCACAGTTTAGTTAACCTTCCCCAAGATTTACATATATGATGTTAACCTTAATCAAATTTGTTAACAATTATAATTTCCCTCACTGTGCCTAAGTTTTATCCCCCCTCCCTGTTTATATCCCCATTATCCCCTCCAGGGAGTATGCTAATTTATCTAAACATCAGTCACGTGACGCGGAAGTATTCTAGTCGCGCGTCACATGACCCGTTTTCTTTCTTTAATTTATCAAGCTACAAGCTTCGTTTTTATAAACCAATATTACCACTCAGTTAGTTTGGGTTATAGCTTCACTTTTATACCTGTAAAAGTCATTTTTATTTTTTTATGCTAATTTCCGAATTCGTTCTTAATATATCATTTTTTACAGGATTAAAGCCTCTTTTCCTGTTCTTTCTGGTCCCATAAGATTGGCCTCTTATAATATTTTATCCTATTGTGTTTAAAAAACACTTTTACTATATTTTATGTTTTATGCTAATTATGGTAATGACGCCATTTTGGCGGGATATTCAAATTTTACTAATACTATTGTACCCTATATAAGTTCATGTATGTCAGGTTATGTTTTCTATTATCTACTTGAAGAAGCCTCTTTAGGCGAAACGCGTCTAGATATTATACATTTTATATTTTATATTTGTAATAAAGGAATTTTTGGCACCAAAATATCTTGTTTGCCATATTCCTTTAAATATCCTTTTTTTTTTTTTTTTTTTACCTTTTTTAACCTGACCTTACTTATAATTTATAAACCCACGCAATAGCGCAAAGAATCCATAGGTGGGGATTATACCACCCATACGCTTACACCGAGCAGTTCAGCCTGCTCTATATACTGTGAGTATATTTTTATTTTCTTCTAGCATTTTTATCTGCCATACAGAGAGCACTATATTTTATTTTCTCTTATTATCGGCCGAGCCGGATCATCGCTGGACTTTTCACCTGCACTACTTGCTGACCAGCGTCACCCTATATATCCTTGAGTGGGGATCATTCCACTTCACGCATATAATATCAGAGCTGGATTTTAGCTCTGAAAATTGTGAGTAATTTTCATTATCACTATTTTATCCCCTTTCACCTTGCTGACATACTGTACCATTGGGATTTTTGTTTTCCTGCTTTTATCTTCACATATCATCACCGAACTACAAGTGCATAGGCGTAAAGACTGACATCATTCTCAAGCATCCTCCATACTTTGTGGAACTTACCACTTCGGACTTATTGTAGGACTTTGGACTATTATTTTATTATTATTTTATTTATGCATAATATTATTTTTATGTAAGTTAGGCAGACCCTTTTCATTTCTGTTTTCGTGTTTTATGTTACTTATATAAGGGGATTAGGGGAACTCCCCTTTTAAGGTGTGCAGCCGTTCTAAACTATATTTCTCTGTGGCTACGTAGCGCTGACTCTTCACCCCATTCCTTTTTAGCTACTACAGGGGTACCTGTGTCCCCCATAGCTCCTTCCCAATGCTCTCGTACCAGGTCCAGGGGTCCCCGGACTCGTCTCCCGTATAGCAATTCAAACAGGGAGAATCCGGTAGACTCCTGGGGTACTTCCCGATACGCAAAGAGCAGATGTGGAAGAAACTTTTCCCAATTTCGACAGGTCTCTGTGAACGTGATTAGCATTTGTTCAAGTGTGCCATTGAAACGCTCACAGAGGCCGTTCATCTGGGGATGATAGGGTGAACTTAGTATGGGTTTTACCCCACAGCTCTGCCAGAGTTGTTGGGTAACCACCACTGTAAATTGGGTTCCCTGATCTGACACTATCCCTGATCTGAACACCTGAACCAGTGCGTCTGCCACTGTCTCTGCATGTATGTTTGACAGAGCTATGGCTTCCGGATAGCGGGTAGCATAGTCCACCACACTAAAAATTTATTTCTTACCGGAGGGACTGTGCTTTCTGAGTGGCCCGACTAAATCGACGGCCACCGGGAAAACAGTTCCTCGATTATGGGTAGGGGCCGCAGTTTTGCCCGGGGGTGATCCCCTCGCTTTCCCACCTTTTGGCATACATCGCAGGTTCCACAGTAATCCTGCAGCTCCCTAGTGACTCCCGGCCAGAAGAACGACTGGGTGAGCCGGTCCCTAGATTTTTTTATTCCTAAGTGGCCTGCTAGGGGGATGTCATGGCTGATCCGTAATAATTCTGCCCGGTACTTACGGGGTACTATTAATTGCCTTTTTGCTACTGGGCCTGCCCCTTTCTCTGGCCTTTTAACTTCACGGACTGTCTGTGGTGAGACCGATTATCTCAGGCAGCTTGTATGGGGTTCACTTCATGTAACGTGGACCAATTATCGGTATTGCTACTGGGTGACGCTGGAGCTGGGGGGTTGTAATCCTCTTGTACACAGTGTGCTGCTGCTTTTGTCGGTGGGGCTGGTGTTCGCCCCCAGCGATCTGTAGTACATTGTGGACAATTGGGTTTGATGTGTCCCACTTGCTTGCACCCATAAGACATTGGAGCGGTCTTTTGGTACCCTGTGGTTGTAGTGTTGCTCACCGTTGGTGTTACCCTCTGCGGAGTAGTTGTAGGACCAGGTGAGGGGCGCGAACCAGTGAACCCTCGATTTCCATCCAACCGCCTGGTCTCATGAAATTCGTCCGCCAATCTTGCTGCCTCTTCCACAGTCTGTCGCTTCCTTTCTCTGACCCAGTCTCTAACCTCTCCTGGAGTGTAGTCAAAAAACTGCTCTAGTAGCATTAATTGTACAGCATCCTCTAGGGTAGTCGCCTGACTCCCCTGCATCCAGTTACTGGCAGCGCGTTGCATACGAAATGCCCACTCTGTGTATGAATCCTTGCCTTGTCTCCTGAGAGCCCAAATTTCCTTCTGTGGGCTTTAGGAGTGACAGCATACCGGGCGAACAAAATCTTTTTGATATTTTCATAGTTTTGTATATCCCCATCTGGCACAGCTCTCAATGCTTCTGCTGCTCTGCCTGATAATTTGCTGCTTAGTACTGTAGCCCAGTTAGCTCTTTCTAAATCTTCTAGCACACATTGTCTCTCAAAATCTTGTAAATAATTATCAATATCCATCTCACCTTCCACGAAGCTTCAAAAAAAAAAAAAAGCGTAGTTGATTTTGCCCTGTCGCCCCATTGTAGATCCAGATAGCGACAATATATCCACAGGGGGTGATCTGTCTCTGGTTTCTCGGGCTTCCCGGGAATTTTGTGCCTCCGTAGCTTGTGCCAAGATCTGTACCACGATCTCCGGTGCAGGGTTAGGTCCTACCAGGCTGAGTCTCCATCTCACATCCTTTTGGAACGCTGTTTCCTCCGCATTCGCCATCTGTTGTTCGCTGGTTTCATTGCTCTCCAGTAGTTCGGCTATTACCATGGCTTTTGGTTTATTACTTGCCACTATGCCTCGAGCTTCCAGCAGTTCTTTCAGCGTTGTTTGTTTCAAGCGTTCGTATCTATGCGCCATTCACTACTTGCTCCGGTTCGGTACATCCGTTCGGGAGAAAAATCCTGCCGCTTGCCACCAGTGTAAAGGATCCTGCTATCCGTGCAGCGCTGATCCCTGTAGCGTCTCCCAAAATCCAAGCTGAAAAGAGTGAAGAAGTGGTTAAAGCTCCCAATCCCCCAAACATGAGTCGAGACTTTATGAAGGGGTAAAACAATCTGCTTTATTGATGGCCAAACACAGCCCTTTTATGATGATCTTCCAGCAAGGGAACTCCCACATGGGACCTTGTGGAAGACTGTGACAAAATATACAGCACCAATCAGTGTACAGTACAATTATCAAACACACCCACAGTAACAGTGTAACCCCTCCTCTCTATCCTGGAGATAATTAACTTAAGTGGTTGCAGAGAACCTAATTATCTCCAGGTAGAGAAAAACATGCCCTTTTTATATTTTACAAAACTGTATTAAAATCTATAACTTAGATTTAACCGAACATATTCCCCCTGTTCCAAATACCCCCAGATAGCTTGGATCTGAGTGCATATTATAGGCGAATAGCGCTCAGATCCCACGAACACAGTTCTCAATATCGTCGAGTGAAGTTTAAGTTCACCGGTTGTTCGTGAAATTCAATCCGAAAAGAGTTCCATAATTGTAGCTACCTGGGGTCGGTATGTCTTGGGTGAAAAGAAAGTCCCGAACGGCAAAGTGATGAACGTGTTTGGGAGATATTAACCGTATGAACGAGGGCTCAGTACTTATCAGCGGTGGGTGGCGAAATAAGTGTCCGAAAATAGTTCCAGTGGATTGCTGCCTTGCCACCGCTGAGCATTCGAAGATTTTAAAATGGCGACTGCCACGTGTTCGTCAAACTAACGAGGACCACCATGCCTTTTCATTAATTACCTTGCAGTTAACCGCAAGGTCTGGGAGGTAAATGAGCGGCACACAACCTCAGTGGGAGGTCGGGTGCTTCGGTAGTTTTGTTCGGTTCTTTGGAACTGCAGATTACAGATTATACAAAATTCTGTAAAGTAATACAATATGAGCAGGATATTTTTGTTCTACACATGGATTTAGATAGATAAAATTTTATGTTAAAAAAAAAAAAAAGCACAGTAATGTACTTTGGGGTAAAGAATGTACAGGCAATTTATAGCCTAAATCATAGTGAATTAGGGATAACAACTCACAAGAAGGATTTGAGAATTACTATAGGTGACAAATTTGGCAACAATGTGCAATGTCAATCAGCAGTTGCAAATGCTAGTAAATCATGTATAAATAGGGGCATTCATTCTCAGTATGAAAATATACATTGGCATTATTATAAATCACTGTTCTAAAGAAGGATATTATGGCACTATAAAAAGTGCAGAGTCGGGCTTCAAAATTAATAAAAGGAATGGTACATTTTAGTTATGAAGAAAGGATAACTCATTTAAATCTCCTTAGATTAGAAAAACAACGCCTCAGAGGGGACATTGTAGCATTATACAAATATATTCAAGCCCAATATAAAACATTGTTTTAGAAATACATTCATAACCAGCACTATGCTTAGGACACAAGGTCACAAATTTACAATGGAAGAAAGGAAATTTAGTCTAAGGCAAGGAAAGGATTTTTTTACAGCAAGAACAATAAGAATGTGGAATTCTCTGCATGAAGAAGTGGTTTTATTAGAGTCTGTACAGATGTTTAAAGAGCATTTGGATAAATACTTGCAAACACATAATATTCAGGAATATCATTTTAAATTAGTGGGTAATAGCTTCTTCAAGGAGAGATCTTGTTCCTAGTTTGCTGCAAAGTTGGAAATGCATTTTTGCCTTCTTTTGGATCAATAGCAAAAAGGCTGAACTTGTTGGATGTTTGTCTCTTTTCAGCTATGTAATTATATAACTATGTGTGTGTGCAGTTTGTTAATCCGTATTTTGTATTTATTTGATCTGTATAGCAGCACCACTGTTGACAAATGCATGTTCTGATCCACACACCCAATTCCCTTTTTTGTGTATATTTTGAAGACCAGATGTTTTTGGGTTCAGCACCCCATCCCTACGTTTTAAGTGCCCCTTTGAAGCTGATCACAGAAAAGTATACATTTAGTATGTAAGAATTGCAGTTGGAGTGTGTGTGTGTGTGTGGGTGTGTGCTCTGTTAATCTGTATTATTCATGGCAACAAGCCCTTACTCTTCATTTATACTTCTATAATTTTTTTCTGGTAAACCCAACTATACCAAGGATTAGTAAAACACTCACTATCTCTATGCCTTATTCCACTCTATTAGAGTATAATCTAGATGTTATGTTCCTTTCTTGATTATTGCAACATATATTTAAATGCCGTTGCAGTCGAACTGCTCAATTCTCTGCCATTTAGGAGTTAAAATACTTTTTTTTTTGTGGGGGTGGAGCCTGACCTCCAAGCAAGCTAGACGTGGTGTGCCGGAGCTCCAGACTATTTTGCTAAAATAAATGCTATACACCAGCAGATAAGGCTACCACGCACATCTATACATGCACCTAAGGTCAGGGGAGGTTTTGAACTTAGTGGCACATATGAAATATACAAAATGCCCAGCAAAAATGCAATCCGTATGTAAAAAAATGCCCCAAATTATTTTTTACCACATACTTTGGCATATATTGGTGAAAAAATGGGGGCATGCTAAGGCACAATATGCACCTTATGAGATACCCTGGAGTGTCAACTTTTACAAATGGTAGGCCTTTTTGGTTTTTTTTTTTGAACAGTCAAACTGTTATAATACTCCGAATGGAAGCATAGGCTCATTAAATCCGTCTCTCAAAATTCTACTGTGAATACTGAAAAGGACAGGTCTCCTATATGGCACTGTAGCTTCACAAAATAGTGCCAAAGACATACAATGGGGGTACCGTTGTACTCAGCAGAAGTAACTGAACACATAATAAAACTTTGTACAGGAATAGCACACACCAACTTTACAAAATACACATGAGAAGTTCTTTGTTATAAGTTTGTGTGCGAAAACCCCCCCAAAAAACTAAATTTTACTCCAATATTTAGCAGAGGTTGGCAGTAAAATGGCTACGTAGAAAGTGTCAAAACAACCTTAGGTAAATAGCCTGTGGTGTCTACTTTATATAAATATATACTTTTGTGTGGCAATTTTGTTTTCTTTTATGGCTATTAAGCTTACAAGACAAACATACCAAATTCTAAAATCGCTCCACATTAAAAGTTTATTTTACTCCTTGTGCTTTGTGACCTGTAACTAACAAAAAAAAATTAAAATCCCAGACACATTATATATTCTGTAAATCAGAACAACTAAATGAATTTATTTTTAATTACTTTCCTTAACCTGCACTAATTGTGCACACATTATTATTGCAAAAACTGTAAAACAAAATCAAATTTTTTCTTTTTTTTGCATTTTTCTGTATTTTTTAATAATAAATAAGCATTTATGTAAATATATGTTACATCAAATCAAAGCCCTTTCTGTCCTTTAAAAAACGGTATATAATATGCGTCGGTGCAATAAATTAGTAAAATGCAAATTGCAGTTGAACGCAAACAGCAAAAAATGCAAAAAATGCCATTGTCATTAAGTGAAAGACAAGCTTCTGAAGCTCTGTCCTTAAGGGGTTAAGGGGGCAAGGAGGAGCATAATACATATAGAAGGGGTTAAATTATTACTCTTTTGTATGCATTTGCTGGAATATTAATTTACAACAAATAAAATGTAATTTAAGTGATCAATAAACATGAACCTCATAAATCACCATTACTGAATTGTAATACTACTCAAAGCATATGATCTAATTGCAGCTGTGTGATGACCCTTCAGTTAATATTTTACATCTCACTTTTTAAAATACTACATAAAAACTGAAAGTAATCAGTAACCAAGAATGGAGTGAACATTTCATAAGCAGCAGAGAGAAAATAAATAGCACAAAAAAAAAAAAGTGAAACAATTGCCAATAGCAAACAGAATTAGTTAAATATCAAGCCTAGTATCAGGAGTAAATGCCAGATGGTGAAAGTGCTGCAATATTATTATTCTAACCACTGATTAAATTAGGGTATGCAGCCACATATTTCATCAATGAAAAATTAATCTTGGTTATAAAATACAGAAGAAACTTTATTACTCAGCAGTTTGATTATACTTTATTACTTTATTACTCAGTGTCTACCAGAAGAATTAATTGACTTAGTTTGAATATTATGATCTATACAGACTAATCCCCTCATTGTGTTTATTATTGATTACAATTATTCTAATTTGGCCATTGCAGTAGTTGGGCTGAAAAACAAATTCAGTCTAAGCCGGTAACTCAAGGTATGTTCTTCCATTTAATTTTTAATTGCACTGAACCTTTAGAAGCACAGTTTGATTGTAATTATAGTTTCCCAAATCATCAGTTTAAATTAGTAAATCACAAAACAAACAATTAATCAGTGAGGTCACTTTCCTGTAATGCGCATCAGGTAATAATAACAATTAAGATAAGACATTTGTTTTTAAAGTGCAAACGTTTTAAGTATGCATTTTGTATAGAACAGAATGGTATGTTATAAAGCTTTAGTTATCTTAATGAAATCTAAGAAGAATGAAAATATCAGGGGGGTGCCTCCTGACCAGCACGGTAGCTAGACGTGTGAAGTGAGTGTTCCTCAAAAAACTCCTGTAAAATCTACCCTTGCAGTGGCATCATACCCACAGATGCCACTCAAGTGACTACTACTACTGTGGCTTTTACCTACCTTGAGAGGTGGACCCAGGACCGAACCCCGAGGCACTCCATTTACAACTTTTGTCCAATCTGTAATTGTTCAATTTACAACTACTCTCTGCACTCTAACACTCTAACTTTAAGCCAGCATTATAGCTTTTACCTACCTTGACTCGGCAAGGCCTAGCGAAGCAGTTAAAATGGCCACCACAACAACCAAGTGTGAGAAACTGGGAAGCCAAATATCAAGCATTCTTTGAAGAGATCAGCTTAGCATTCTGGAGGCGGTTGTATTCCTTTATGGTAGAGCTGATACCTACCTCACCCTCTGGGGTCTCTGATGGCATCCTGGCACATTGCTTTTCTTCTGGGCTGAGTGCCAAGATAAACAAAGTGCCTATCCAACACCCACACTCTTGGGGAGCTACCTGTGCACAGGAGGATTCCTGGGGTGTTGCTCCTGCCATGGGAGATAAAGTGTTGAGTGGTTTTCAGGCCCCGGCTCGTCAGTTGGTTTGGGCTTGACGAGTGGAGGAATTGAGGTGCTGTTTTGTTGATCCTCAGAGAATGGAGGGCCTCCTTTTGCAGCTGGGGAACAGGAGCAGAGCCATTGGGCACTTAATTGCAAACTATGAAGATAGTTATTGTGACAAACTCCCCTTTTCCTGTGAGTTTGCCACGAGTTTTGGAGGGGGCGGTTTGCCCGCCTCTTGCCCAAGGACTATGGCCCATGTATTAGACCTGGCTTCAGGACTGTGGAAAGGCTTTGTTCATGCCTTTTTCCCTGTCCAGTATATGGGGCTACCGAATGGATTATGCTTATGGTGTTCGTTTGCCGAACAAACAACCGAGCAGTTAGACCACACGCAAGTGGAGTGTGCAGCCTATTTACCTCCCAGGCGGGTAGTTAACTGCAGCAAAGTTGACGAATGGCTGGGTGGTCGCCGTTGTATAGTCAAACACGTGGCAGTGGCCATCTTGTTTAGTCGAACGCATCCAGCTGTGTTTTGTCGTCGAGCACATGGAACCAAAATTGGACACTTGACGGCACGAACACCGCTGGAACTTCCACCTCCAGTTAGGTTCGACTAGAATTGCCCGAACCAGATACACTCACTGACTGTGCACGAATGGCTCCGTTCGACTATTTGAACGTTACTTCGACTGTTGAAATAGACCGGCCGCACAGCCTAATTCTCTGGAACTATTTTGGGCATGAAGCCATGCGGTTGGTCAAAAAGAGACTTACAGGGAATTCCTGAACCCCTGCTCGGATCTGGGTGATTTTTGGATATGTTGCTCACCCAGATCAAGGTTATCAGGGGATGTGACATGGATATATGGGGATATGTTGTGTTTTGGGGTACTTATGAGACTATGTAAAATATGTGTTTTTTTCTGCCTGTAGATAATTGAGTTATTACAGTATCTTACTCAATTATCTCACAGGTAGAAAGGAGGGAATTATCTATTTGTTTTGGGAGTGTCACACTTTGTCACTGTATTGTTATTGGCTGTAAACTTCGTGTCCCTGTCCCCCACAAGGTCCATGTGGGAGTGCCCCTTGCATGGGGACTTGCATAAAAGGCCAGCTGTGGCTTCCATTAGACACACTTGATTTACCCTTCATGAAGTCTAGGCTCATGTTTGGGGGATTGAAGAACTACATTCACTCTGGGGATTGTTATACTCCCCTGTGTATAATCCCTAAGCTCTTGTAAGAGCTGTTCCTGCTACGCTCTCTGAACTAGGAGAGGTCTACCTACTGGAAGCTGGATCCTGGTCTTGGGTCCAGGGTCGGTGGAGGACACCGAGACCCCAACCAAGCTGTGGCGGATTGTTGAATTTGCGGTTATGGTGTTCCAGTGCAGTGCTTATGGTACTCACAAGAAATAGGAAGCAGCGATTGACGGAGGTTCCTGGTCGGGGGGCCAGGTGGTCCGTCACAGTTATAATTACAGACATGTCTGTGGCATTGGCTGAATAATTGAAACCATTATTAACCAAGCATGTACCTTGCAGATATGTGCAGCCGATCCACACTAGTCAAGTATCTTAGTTGTTGCTCTTTACCATCAGTTGCTTCTTTACATAATATGTGTTTAGCTGTAAAACTATCTTTGTTGTTTACAGTGGCTAGCCTTCTACTATAAGTACTGATATGACCCCTACCTGGTGAATTTACACATTTTATCTATACACAGCATTTGTCTACTTCTATTACCTAGCATGTCAGAGTGCAGATAGCCTACATCCGTATTAATCTATTCTATACATCACTTGCACTATTTTTTTCTTATTTTGCTCTCTCTAATTAGAAAATGTACAGACACAAACAATACCCCGGACGTGAGCATTAGCACAGTCTAGGCGGCACATAAGGCAGTGATAAGGGGGACCCTGATCAAATTGGCTACGAGGAAGAAGAGAATGAAGCACCACCAGCTTGAGCACCTACTGAGACAACTGAGGAACCTTGAGCAGAAACACCAATCCGCCCCGGACAATGAGACATACGGGTTGCTGGAAGCAGTTATAAGGAACATTCGTACCTTGCTGTTGGACGACACGGCCAGGTCCATGACGTGGTCGAAACGGACGTATTTTGACAAGGCCAATAAAATGGACACGCTCCTGGCCAGGACGCTACGGCCTAGACAAAACCGGTCCCACATTACGGCCATCAGACATCCGGACGGCACGACTAAAACTACACCAACAGACATTTCGACAGTCTTTGAGGAATTCTACGAACAACTGTACAATCACACACCGGACGGGAACTCCCGAGAGGGACAAGAGGAGGACAACATTTTACGTTACTTAGACGGCTTAGGTATGACCAAACTGACAGGTGAGGCAGCGAACAACCTAGCAGTGGAAATCAGTGAAGAAGAGGTCGACAGAGCCATATCAAGTCTGAAGGGTAACAAAGCACCGGGACCGGATGGATTCGATGGGACGTACTACAAGACCTTCAGAGAAGAGCTCACACCCCAATTGGTGACTCTCTTCAACCACCTGAGGCAAGGAGGACACCTAGGCCCTGAGATGGCCCTGGCCACTATAGTCCTACTGCCCAAACCAGATAAGGACCCGCTCCAACCTGAAAACTACAGGCCCATATCATTGATTAACCACGACTTAAAGATCTTAGAGAGAATACAAGCAGATAGGTTGAACCTGCTACTGAATTCACTCATTCACGCTGATCAAGTCGGGTTCATACAAGGTAGGCAACTATTCAAGAACACCAGATGGAGCGTCGACCTCATCTGGAAACAAGTGGCCACCGGAACACCTTCTCTAGTGGTTTCCATTGATGCAGAGAAGGCCTTCAATAGGGTCAGGTGGCAATTCTTGTTCTCGGTCCTGAAACATCTTGGTTTTCCAGAAGAATACATGCGAGTTACAAGAGCTATGTATCACGACGTACGGGCCCAGATACAGATAACGGGGGCCCTACTGAAGCCATTTAGACTATACAACGGAACCAGACAGGGGTGCCCTCTCTCTCCACTCCTCTTCGTGATGGCAATGGAGCCCTTGTTACAGTCGATACGTAGACATCCAAATATCAGAGGTGTTCAAGTAGGCGATGAAGAGTTCAAAGTTTCCGCCTATGCGGACGACGTCCTCCTGACCGTCACAAAACCGATTGAGTCAATGTCGGCAATACAGGACGTAATACAAGAATACGGGGAACTATCCAGATTCAAAGCAAATATCCAGAAATCTAGTGCTATGTCAATAGGCTTAACGGCAACTGATACCGCCCTGATAAAGGACACCTATCTAATTCGGATGGTACAGGACTCCTTAAAATACTTAGGCGTCCATCTAACAGCAGACCCAGGACGCTTATACACTAGTAACTACGACCCCATGCAAAAGGCTCTGATAGGAGCTCTGGAAAAGTGGACGGATAAACCTATCTCTTGGTTAGGGCGAATTAACTCTGTAAAAATGAACATCCTCCCCCGCATCCTATTTTTCTTTCAGGATCTTCCTGTCCGCGTCACAAAATCTCAACTGGTGCCGTTACATAGGGCGATAGGGGATTTTTTCTGGCAAAATAAGAGACATAGGATAGCCAGACAAGTCCTGTATAGGCGAAAGGATAGAGGGGGTTTGGGACTACCGAACCTGTATTACTACTACATAGCGGCCCAACTGACTCAGGTAGCCATGTGGCACTCCCCAATGGGGGAACGGAGGTGGGTGGAAATCAAATCCATGTTGGTAGGACTTGACGTCCCTCAGTTCACGATGTGGATCCTGAAGGAACATCGACCTATGATAAGAGCGACATGCCCGGCCATTCTCAATTCAATTCAGTTATGGGATGCAAACAATGTCAAATACGGGCTTGCATCGTCCCCCTCCCCTATGGCTCCGGTACTCAGAAACAGAGAGTTCCCTCCTGGAATGGCCCCTAGAAACTTCAGAAACATAGAAAAAACTGGGCTACAACGTATCCACCAACTGTATAGAAATGGGGAAGTCATACAATTCGAAGAACTCCAACAAAGTACACACTTAACTCCTGCAGATTTTTTTAGATATGTCCAGATACGAGACTTTGCTAGACGACCCCATATCAAAGCAGCAGCCCAAGGAAAGCTATCTTTTTATGAGAGATTATGTATGGATGGAACCGCCCCCAAAGGTATGATCACACTTCTAGCTTCTTAGCACCGAAACTAAGGAATGGGGTAAATTGAAGTACACTGATCAATGGGAAGCAGACCTAGGGGAAGAACTGGAAGGGATCGAATGGCAGGAGATATGGGAAGCAAACAAGAACACTTCCATATGCGTCACGTTACAGGAGCAGGCATGGAAAACCATGCTCAGGTGGTATACTACTCCAGTGACATTACACAAAATGCGTAAGATAGATACAGAAGATTGCTGGAGGGGCTGCGGAACACGAGGCACGTACATCCATATGTGGTGGGAATGCCCGAAAATACACAACTTTTGGAAATCAGTGGAGGACTTACTGAAACAGACGTTTGGCAAACCTTTGGTCATGGACCCATGGATCTACCTGTTAAACAAATCAATTGAGGGGTGGACAAAAAAAGAGCAGAAACTGGTGCACACGATAACTTTAAGAGCGTGCAGAGCAATAGCAACGGCATTGCTCTCATCTGAGGGACCAGAATTTCGAGGGGTGATATCCAGAATACGAGAATGCAGAATCATGGATGACCTGACTTCAAGATTAAAGGGGACGACCGTGACTTTCCATAGGATTTGGGAACCATGGGACAATAGTTTAGTGGGTTCCAGTGGAGACTGACCGGGATCGGTAAGTCGTAAAAGTTGGGGACCAGCTATGCAGAGACACCGTGGCGACCTGGACTCCACCCCCCCCCCCCCCCCCGCACCCCTCCCACTCTCTCAGATTACTTCTCTTCTCTCCCTCACTTCTCTCTCCTCTTTTTCACTTTTCTCCTCTCCTCTTGTCTTACTTCTTCTTATTACACACCTCTTTGCATATGTCTATTCTCGCCCCTTGGTTTACTAGGGCGTTGTTCTTCCTTTTTTTTTTCTCATTTCTTCATTTTTTATTTTTTCATCACCCAGGCATGATTACACAATCGGAGAAACGAGGATGCCTAAAGATGTTACTGGTGTGTGTAGAGTTAGGGCTCCTTATTAAGCTACATTGCCTGGATTAAACTAAACACAAAATCTTCGATGGGAGGCAAGGCACAAAGGGATTCAAAAGAGGCTTATCATGTGAGCTCATGTTACATATTGTTTTTCCAAGAATGTTATCTTCATTATTGGCTTCTGCGCAAGCCTGTAAGTTGTATTATATAGAAGCGAAGAGACTGAGAAAGGTATGACAGAAAAGTCCTCCCTACCATCAGTCCCTATACCCCAGAATAGAAATGTTCATAATTATGGCTTCAAAAATTGCCAGTATAGAACATAAATGAAATATGTAAAATAATAAATTTTTATTAACCCCTTCTAGGGAGGATAGTAAACAAACAAAATAAATTATAAAAGTGTATATACATAAAGAAGTGTAAAAAATAGAAATTGTCTGTAGCACGACACACCTTGCTATCACAGTAATTTGTGACACAATCTCAGTGGCTGAAATGGCTATCAGTGTGTATATTGTGAGATCATAACAATCTCCCTGATTTGTATCACAAAAGTAGCAAGTGTAAAGAATAGAGATCGTCTGTATAACCACACACCTTATAATGACAGAAATTTAGAACAAAATCTCAATGGCTAAAATAGCTATCGGTGTGTATATTGTGAGAGCGTTAACGATCACCCTGATTTGTATCACTAAAGTAGCAAAATAGTTAAAGGGAAACTCCAGTGCCAGAAAAACGATCCGTTTTTCTGGCACTGGAGGGTCCCTCTCCCTCCCACCCACCAATCCCCGGTTACTGAAGGGGTGAAAACCCCTTCAGTCACTTACCTGGGACAGCGGCGATGTCCCTCGCCGCTGTCTCCGCCTCCGCGACGCTCCTCCTAATGATTACGTCGGCCGGTGGGCGAGACTAATCTCGCTCACCGGCCGAGGAGACCTAATGCGCATGCGCGGAAATGCCGCGCATGCGTATTACGTCTCCCCATAGGAAAGCATTGAAAAATCATTTCAATGCTTTCCTATGGGGTTTTGAGCGACGCTGGAGGTCCTCACACAGCGTGAGGACGTCCAGCGACGCTCTAGCACAGGAAACCTGTGCTAGAACCCAGGAAGTGACCTCTAGTGGCTGTCTAATAGACAGCCACTAGAGGTGGAGTTAACCCTGCAATGTAAATATTGCAGTTTATGAAAAACTGCAATAATTACACTTGCAGGGTTAAGGGTAGTGGGAGTTGGCACCCAGACCACTCCAATGAGCAGAAGTGGTCTGGGTGCCTGGAGTGTCCCTTTAAGGGCGGGAAACTCCTAATGTAGCTGTTCATACACAACTGTCACAGCTCTCATCCAAGGTGCTGATTAGAGGTCTAGGTGGTTGCTAGATTGAAAATATAGCAGACCTAACCTTGGACCTAATTGCTGCAGGAAAGGACCCCAGAAAGCACACACACAACTCGTGTGTCAGTAAATATCTCTGTGCTGGTAAGAAGTCTGATTGCTTAAAATAGCTACTTCTGCAGGAAAGGAGCAACAGAGCATACCTGCAATTCATATACCAGTTACTATCTTGGTGCTAGTAGGGAGTCTGATTGCTAAAATAGCTGAAGACCCCGATGCAACCATTAAAAGATAGTAGTGTGTAGAGGAAAAATCCCTTCCTAATGAGCGTATAGCATATAGATGCCTAGTCTACTTAACAGACAGATTTCTAGTATAATCAGATTCTGGACCAAGTGGTCCCTGTAATAACCCAGACTTCTAGTCTATGATCTGATTCTGGACCAAGTGGTCCCTGTAATCACACAGAGTTCTGGTCTATTCTGATTCTGATTCTTTTACTTTTACAGACAGATTCCTAGTCTAATCTGATTCTGGACCGAGTGGTCCCTGTAATAACCCAGACTTCTAGTCTATGATCTGATTCTGGACCAAGTGGTCCCTGTAATAATTCCGACTTCTAGTCTATTCAGATTCTGAACCTAATGGTCTCAGTAATAGCGTAATAGCTTGAACCGAAGTGGTCCCAGTATTAACTCAATGCGCGTTTCGGCGCTGGCGTGGCGCCTTTGTCAAGAGCTTACCGGAGTGAGTGAGCCCGCCACAATTTAAACCCCCAGACTCCGCCCATAAACAACCCGACATCATAATCGCTGAACGAGCAGCGTGAGTCGGTGGGAGGGGGATGGATGGTTGAGTGGCATGTACAGCCATCCGGCAAGGGGATAACTAGAAGGTTAACCCTATGTTCGCCAAATATCCGGATGGATGCTAAAGATAGTCCCTGAACAGGGGCATAAGTAATGAATGTCATATTTCAAATGAAAAAACGAGCAAGTACTGCAGGGCAGTAAATAGACATATGGTGGATAAAAAATAATAAATAATAAAATGCAGAAAAAAATGAGTTGGCTATCAATCCAAGGAGAGCAGAGATATTCAAAAACAATAAATAAAAAGGCATAGAACAATGAAGTGAAAAAGTTGATATATTTACAGATGCAACAGATGAGGTTTAAATGGGAACCATCAAAGTGACATCAAGGAATTGTGTGTTATAACCTGATCCCTAAGTTTGTGGAATCAGCTGGTAGACACAATGTAGTTGCTAAATTGACCTAGAATATTGATCATTAATCCAAGTATCCAGATAATGGTTATATAAATCGATCAAATAGTCGATATAGTAGTGAGGTGAGTAATCTCCCATCATGCCCCCTGATTGAAAGCAACCCCAAAGGGGTACCTTGATATATTAAATGAATGGTGCAAATGAGAATCCTTCGTTTAGACCCTTGGGTTGTAAAGTTTTGAGCCTGTATATCCAAAAACTCTCACGTTGCCTGAGAAATTTGTCATAATCTCCCCTCCTTCTGTCACGTTTCACCAGTTCGAGGCCACAAAAGCGCAGGCCCTGTGATTTGCCTGAGTGATGTTCCTTCAGGTGACGAGCAATAGGTGTTTCAATCGTTAGTTTAGGTGATCTAACGTGTTCCTTAATCCTCTCTTTGAAAGGACGGAACGTTTTGCCCACATATTTGTAGTCACATTCGCACGTGAGTAGATATACCAAACCTGAGGTATTACAATTGAAAAAGGATGTAATATTAAAAGTCTGTTTGTTGTCACTATCTGACACTTTTTTAGAATCCCGTTTAATATATTTGCAGGCGACACACCGCCCGCATTGGAAAGTGCCAGTGATGGGTCTATGAAGCCATGTTTTGATCCCCAGTCGTATGGGTTGGAAGTGACTGGGAACTAACAGATCTCTTAGGTTTTTCCCTCTACGTGCCGTAATGTCTGCTCTTGGGCCCAGAATCTTTTTAAGATGGATATCCCCTGTTAGGAGTGGCCAAAATTTTTGGATTCCGCTTTTTGCTCTATCCCAGCCTGCGTCATAGGTTGCAATCACGCGAGGACGAGAGATAGTAGGTGGTGCAGGTTCGTTTGCACTTAAAAGGGTCTCTCTTTCTGACTCCAAGGCTCGCCTAAAGGCTCTTTTTAGGCACCGATTAGGGTAACCCTTGGCCTTAAACTGTAATCTCAGGATGTCAGCTTGAGTTTTAAACTCCTGCAAAGTGCTGCAATTCCTGCGTGCCCTAAGATATTGGCCTATAGGGATGCCTTGCTTAAGGGGTTTAGGGTGGAAACTATCCCAGTTAAGGAGGCTGTTTGAGGCAGTCGGTTTCTTATAAAGGGTAGTTTGGATCAAATGGTTGTCGATCGAAACAGTCAGGTCCAGAAAATTGAGGGTTTTCCCACCGAACTCAGAAGTAAATCTGAGATTGTGGTCATTGTCATTCAGGAGGGTTACAAATCGGTTAAATTCATTATCCGTGCCTTTCCAGACTATTAAAATGTCATCTATATACCTGGCCCAAAGATGTATCATGGAGGCAAAGGATAAGAATTTGGTTGATCTGATGACTACTTCTTCCCACCAACCCAGGTGCAGGTTTGCGTACGATGGAGCACAAGCTGTCCCCATCGCAGTACCCCGCACCTGGTGGTAGAATTTATCATTGAATAGGAAGTAGTTATGAGTAAGGACGAATTTGAGTAATTCCAAAATGAACTCTGAATGTGCAGAGAGGTTGATGCCTCTCTTTTCTAGGTAGTATTGGACGTGTTGTAAGCCCCCTTCATGGGGTATGGAGGAATAAAGAGCCTCTACATCCAAGCTACAAAGGTTCACAGGTTCAGGTAGTGTGAAATTTAAGAGGAGTACCAAGGTCTGTTTGGTGTCCTGGATAAAGGATGGCAGAGATTCCACAAAAGGGCGTAAAATTTGGTCCAGGTAAATGCTACCATTTTGTGTGAGGCCATCATTACCAGAGACAATAGGGCGTCCTGGTGGGTCTAGTTTATTCTTATGGATTTTTGGTAAGCAGTAGAACGTTGCTATCCTAGGGTTCTTATTAAGAATAAATTCATATTCTTCCCTGGATAGCAGACCTCTACTGCGGCCCTTGTCCAAAATCTGTTTGTATTCCTCCAGGAAGGAGTTTGTAGGATCTGTTGGGAGTATTCGATAGGTTTCCCTGTCGTCCAGGATTTTGAGGGCCATTTTGACATAATTGGTTGACTTCATCATTACGATGTTGCCTCCCTTATCTGCCGGTTTTATGATGGTCTCCCTATCTTCTCTGAGTGAGTGTAGGGCTTTCCCCTCAAGTTTTGTCAAATTCATATTGGGATGAAAGTCAAGATCAACATTTTTTATATTTTCAATCTCAAGTTTGACTGCTTTCAGGAATAACTCAATATTTCTGTAGCTGCCTATGTGTGGTGTAAACCGACTTTTTGGTTTCAGGTTTGTGAGGTTTTTGGTGACAGTGGGGTCATTATCATCTAGTAAGGATACCAGAGCCATCAGGCCATTATAGTCATCCTCAGAAATACCCAGGTCTTTGGTTTTTCTTTCAATCTGTAACTGATGGTATTTACAGAGAGCCAGTTTCCTAACGAACAAATGTATGTCCTTAATCCATGTGAATTTATTATATGCTGGAGTGGGTACGAAAGAGAGGCCCTTTTTAAGGACATTCGTCTCATGAGGGGTTAGGATATGATCTGATAGGTTGATCACTTGAGTCGTGTTGCTCAGTAGCGTCTTCTCCTTGTAAACCTTCCCCCCCTGCCCCTGTTGCGAGTTTGATATATTTGACGAGGGGACTCCTCCCTCTGATCCAACTCTAAAAAATTCACCCCTTTTTTTAGGATGCCTCTAGTGTTGGATGGGTTGGATGTATTGGACGTAGATGGGGGGAGCTGCTGTCTAGATTCATTATCAGTGTCTGAGGAGTCATATTCAGAGGTCATTGTATTATCTGAATTCATTCTAATTCTGCGTGAAAATGAACCATAGATATGACCTGTTTCGTAGTCCCTTAGATCTCTGATAAATTTCTGATGTTTCCTGAGTCCTGAGTCAAGGCAAGGCACAAAGGGATTCAAAAGAGGCTTATCATGTGAGCTCATGTTACATATTGTTTTTCCAAGAATGTTATCTTCATTATTGGCTTCTGCGCAAGCCTGTAAGTTGTATTATACTTGCTCTACCTATCACATTAAAAATAAAGAATTAAAAAAAAAAAAGAAAATGTACAGTTTAAGCCTCACTGTATTGTTCTCTCATGACCTGTTTATTAAGATGTATGCACACAGCAGTACATACTGCTGTTTTTTTTTATTCATGCACAATGAATAAAAAAAAAAATATATATATATATATATATATATATATATATATATATAAGGCCTTGGCCTGTAGTTGTGGGAGGGGCTTGATTTCCCCTCCCCTGACAATCCACTCCCAACTTATCGTGGATTGTCTGGCGAGTCTGAGGACTACTTCCGGTTTCAGTCCGCCATCTTGTTTCTTACCTGATTGTCCCTCGTGGTCCTGGCTCCGGTTCTACGCTTACCTGACCGCTTTCCAAACCGTTCGTTATCCCACGGCCCCTTCCGGCGTCCTCGCAGCCCGGTCTCGGCACGGCTAGTGATTCCAGAACCGTAAGTCACATACTTGCCTTAAAGCAACGGTCGCAAAGTGACACGATTTCACGGTAAGGTTTTCGTTTACTTTGGCCGTTCGGGTAAAGTCCCTGTTCGTTAACTTACATAGCCGTCCGTCTATTTGCAGGCGCATTCGGTAAAAATGTTCCAGTTAGTTTTATACACAGTTTGCTATATGTGTTAGTTTCGTGCTTTAAATGCACGAATGCAGTAATTCGTTTCGTTTCTCTACTCTGTACGTTCATATGTTTCATCAAGTCATTTCATACAGATTTGTTTCGAATTTTTGCAGTGCATACGAACGATTAGGTTAAACTATTATTCCATACAGGGGAATCCTCCCCGATCTACAGTTTTAATAGCTATGAGACTGTTAACGAATTCAGCTGCTAGACCTGATTGTTGAGTCAGATGCCCCCTATTAGTTAAAATTAGGTGCTAATGAGTTGTGGTTTTGTATATAATTTAGACTGGTTGATATATCTATATGTAACTGACTGTTGTCATGATGTTGTTTCCACAGTTTCATTACGGGAATTAAGCTTATGATCTTCAAATAACTTGATTTGTGCTAACTTTGTCAGAATATTTGCCTTATTGTGTTATTTCAGGTTTTATTACTATAACTTAGTAGTTCGTATACATAGAAACATAGAATATGTTGGCAGATAAGAACCATTCGTCCCATCTAGTCTGCCCAATTTTCTAAATACTATCATTGGTCCGTGGCCTTATCTTATAGTTAGGATAGCCTTATGCCTATCCCACGCATGCTTAAATTCCCTCACTGTGTTAACCTCTACCACTTCAGTTGGAAGGCTATTCCATGCATCCACTACCCTCTCAGTAAAGTAATACTTCCTGATATTATTTTTAATCTTTTGCCCCTCTGATTTAAGACTATGTCCTCTTGTTGTGGCAGTTTTTCTTCTTTTAAATATAATCTCCTCCTTTACTGTGTTGATTCCCTTTATGTATTTAAATGTTTCTATCATATCCCCCCCTGTCTCGTCTTTCCTCCAAGCTCCACACGTTAAGATCCTTTAACCTTTCCTGCTAAGTTTTATCCTGCAATCCATGAACCATGGATACATTAACATTTCATTTTACTTGGGTGCCCTGGTCATACTGACAGTTGCTTTACAAGCAAAAAAAACCGTCATCTGCCTCTGTCATATTCTCACTGCTCGCCAATAGTATATGGTAGGTTCCTTGTTTTAATTCGGGCCCACGATCTGGCCCACTACAATGTACCCATACGCAAAAATACTCATGGAAGTCCTATCCATGGGTCGCAGCACGTCATCTACTGCCACCCTCTCGTTCATATTTTTCCGCTTAGCATCAGCCTGACTCACACTTTCAGGTACGATGTCATAACCCTGTACAATTTCTATTTTTAGTGTGGTACTGGCTTTCTGAGATTTAGGTTGTCCAACTTGGTTTCTGTTTCTGGTCTTAATCAATAAGCTAGTGGTCCCGCGAGGCCGACACCCATCCTCATACTCGGAGGTAAACGTCCCTCGGGCCAATTCATAGTTAGCCGCCTTGCATGGTCGCATAGAGAGGGCCTCCCATGTCACTCCCATTCTATCTTATGCTTTAGTTATCACCGAGAGGCCGACACCCCGCCACAACGTTTCGGTGGTCTCGTATTTCCCCTCGGGCCAACGCATAGGTAACGCCTCTCATGCCGCTTGGCAATTAGCAGGGACTCCTCTGTCACGTTCTCAATAGCATAATTCTTCGCCGCTTGGCATCTAGCTAGCCTACCAGTACCCGGCCACTTTTGTCTCAGAATAGTAATGTTTGCTGTGGAATCTATTTTGGGGGTACACTTCTTTTTGCCACCTTAACCTAAAATTACTCAAAACTATGGTGTCCTGGATAATATTTCATCACTTTCCCATAACAACCAAACCAACCATTATTAGAACTTCACGGCTCCATCCCTATGACATCTATATTTCATGCTTTAAGTTTGCTTACTATTAACTAGGCTCGACCTAAATGCAAACCTTTTTTCAGGACACTCCTTCCGTATAGGTGCAGCATCTGCAGCTTCCTCCAACTACATTCTAGCTCATATCATCAAGGCTATGGGACGCTGGAAACCCTCCTCCTATAGTCTTTACATTCCAAACCCAGTTTAAGAGTTAATACAAGCTTTTCATGACTCGTCCAAATAAACAATGTTTTGTTATGTGAAAAAATTTTGTATGGTACTTTTCTTTTTGCCCACTTTTATTACAGGCCTACTGCTTTGTCGGTTCCGGCACACCACAACCGACTGTCCATTTGTATATGTTTATTAGTTTAATATGTTATGTTACCTTTTTTCATTACGGCCAGATTGCCCCGACTACAAATTTAAGGCCTTGGCCTGTAGTTGTGGGAGGGGCTTGATTTCCCCTTAAAAGGGCTGACAATCCACTCCCAATTTATCGTGGATTGTCTGGCGAGTCACCCCTCCCACCACTCCCTCTAATCATATCACCCTCTAAGGTGGGCCCACTTTTATTACAGGCTTACTGCTTTGTCGGTTCCTGCACACCACAACCGACTGATGTCCATTTGTATATGTTTATTAGTTTAATATGTTATGTTACCTTTTTTCATTACGGCCAGATTGCCCCGATGTATGTATATGTATGTTTTACAGGACTACCGCACAGTTTGACTCTTCTACAGCAATAAATCGTGCTACAGGAATAAATGAAGATGTTGTGGTTTTACATCTGATCCCTGCTGATCAGAGATGGATTAAAGGGACACTATAGGCATTTAGACACCTCATCTCATTGAAGTGGTCTGGGTGTAGTGTCCCTATCCTGAATCAACGCTTTCCTATGTGGACGGCCTAATGCAAATGCAGCGCTCGCCACGCATGTGCTTTAGATTTCCATGGATGGCCGACGTGGGAGGAGCCCAAACCAGCACATTAATGCTGGAATCAGGTAAGTGTTTAAAAGGTTTTTAAATCATTTACTTGGTGGGAGACCTGCACAATTATTTAAAACGGCACTATCATGCCGAACTTAACTTTCCCCAATCGACTCCTCTTCTCTCCCTCTGTCAGCATCTGTTCTTCATTTCTTCCTGTCTGCTCTAGTTTTCTTTAAAACATAAGACAAAGTAGGGTCTATTTTGTCTTATGGAGGTTTCCTACGCCTGACCATCTCTGACCAGTGGAGGAACAAAGTGTACTCCGTTTCCTGTGGTCAGAGAAATTTTCCCACAAGTCTTACCTTTCCTCCGTGGTCTCGCAATGCCTTCTGTCAGTATCCCCGAACGTCCTGTCATTTAGACAGGAAGCTGGCGAAACTACTAAATTTCGTACTAACAAAATAAGAACAGTTTCTCCTTTCGTGTTAGGACTTTGTTCGGATCGGAAATTCCAAAGAACTTTCCCACGCTGTGTAAAATGTAAGGTAAGAATTTTGGGATCTATTGTCCTCCCGCATGGGAAAAAGAAAATCCCCCCCCCCCCGAGCGGCGGGTGGGGGCCCTAAAGTAAACTAATGGGGGGAACCTATTGTCCTCCCCCTAGCCCACACCCATGAGCGGTGGGTGGGGGCTCTAAATATCAATAAGGGGAAGACCTATTGTCCGGCCCCCACCCCTAAGCGGCGGGTGGTGGCCCTAAATATCAATAAGGGGGGCATATTGTTCTCCCCCTGGCCCCCACCCCTGAGCGGCAGGTGGGGGCCCTAAATATCACCTCTCTCCTTCTTGGTATTTAGGGCCCCCACCCACTGCTCAGGGGTGGGGGTCCGGGGGGAGGATAATAGGGCCCCCACCTACCGCTCAGGGGTGGGGGTCAGGGGGGAGGTTAATGGGTCCCCCCCCTTATTGATATTTAGGGCTCAGGGGTGGAGGCTGGGGGGGAGGACAATAGGTCCCCCCCTTATTCTTCTTTAGGGCCCCCACCCGCCGTTCAGGGGGGGGGGGGGTTACAGTGAGCAGCCACAGGCTGCTCACTGTTTAATAGACATGCCCCTACTCACGGTATAGCAAGTAGCGGCATAATTTTATAACATGACAGGAGGCTTCATATTTGCTTAAGTCTCTCTTTACTAGAACTCCACAGCAGCACATTAACATAGAGAGAAAAACACCAAAGACAAAAACATAAGGCATCTATAAAAGGCTCCTCCCAACCAACCATTTCCTCTTTCTTTGCTGCTCCGCAGACAGTAAAGGTCAGTGTACCACTGCCTCCTGTTTTATATCGGTGGCTTTGTGTTTTATTACCTATATCCTTGTGTGTTTATGCTGTGTTTGTTATTACAGTTATTTAGTTCTGTTACCTCTATTTTCTGGGGTTTGTGTGCTTTCTGTTTGGCAGTTCTGGCTGCCTGTCGTTTTTTGCCTTGCTTTCACCTGTTTAGTTTTTGTATTTTACGGCTCTATTTTGCCGTCTGTCCTTTTATCTTCTTTTCCTTTGCCTCTTGGTTTTTTGTTTGCCGGTCGCCGGGAAGCGGTCACCCGACCGCCTCCGGTGCCGACTGTCGGGACCGCGGAAGAAGACTCCGGTGGCCCCACATGTTGATTCCCACCTGCCGTCTTTCGATGCCGGTCAGGAATCCTCTACTTGCTCCCCTGTCCCTTCCGCATCCCTGCTTAGCATTCTCTTCATGGGCAGCGTGGGGATGGGTCAGGGGCCTCGTTGTTGCCACTTAGCTTCTGCTTCTTTGCGCCCTTCCCCCGTGACCGCATGGTCGGGTCCGGGGGTGCGCGGCTCACGGCTGTTCATGCCGCGTGTGCGCCCTGCATTTAAAGGCGCAGGGCCTCCTTTTTCTTTACGTTGCATTATTTCTCAGTTCACATCCCTGGTGGTACATTATGCTTTAGGATGTTGTTGGTGTTTTTTTTTCTTTCTGCAGGGGATTAGAAATATTTATTCAACCTTACAGGTATCGCTATATCGATCAGTTATTCCTTTCTGCACCCAAACTGTGTAACCAATATATTCTGCTATACTGGGTTAGATATGATCTTTTATGTTTTCCCTGTCTCTATGCATGTAGCAGTAGAATGCATGTTGTTTGAAACTCTACTAACTGTAGACACACTCAGTACATGGATTCTGTGTCTATTCTGCTTTCTCTATGCATGCTGCCTGGACTAATTGAGGATTGGTTTATGCATTGCATCTGCATGTTTTCTAAATGGGACCCTGCTTGGTGGCATTATCCCCGCACTGGTCTGGGCCTGACCTGGGGACCTGGTACATCTCTACCCTGCACGCCCTATATCAGGATTTACCTGCATGTCACCTATTGGGATTTGCTTTCCTGCCTCCATTTATCACTGAGCCGGTTCTACCCGTGCCCGTATACTGGCCAGCCTTGTCTGTGCCCTTATGATTGACCTGTTTTGTCAGTGCCCCTTGATTGGCCTGCTTTGTCTGTGCCCCATGATTTGGCCTGCATTGTCTGTGCCATGTTACGCATGCTACTGGCCTGGCGGCTCCATTCCTGGACCCCTGTTATTGAGCCTGCATGCGTTAATACTTGCCTCTGCCAATTATAGTGGTGCGGCCCCTACTGCCTGCTAGGGATACCTGTTATCTATCTCCTCAGGTATCACCTACAATCATCTCGGACATTATGGCCTCTGTACAGGAGCAGAATTTGCAGGCATTGATTAATGCGGCGGTGCCCGCCACTGTGGAGAAAGCCCTGGCTAGGGCCCTCCCGCAATCACGACCGGACAGGGGTGCGAGAGGATCCCCCTGCTTGGCAGACGACTCGGCTGAGTCAGACTCTCACGAAAGAGAGCAGGCAAGTGCGCAAATGCACTATTGGAAGGGTGAAGGCCCTGAACCACGCTCCCGGAAGGACAAGGCTCCGGCGAAGCGACATGGTTCGAGGTTATTGACCTCACCGGCCAGGCGCCGCCGTCTTTCGGGCGCAGGGGAGGTGGTCCCCTTACCCCCCCCTACATTGGCCTGCTGGATGGGTGGCGGGCAGACAAGTCTCCCTCGGATGAGGGAGATGATTGGTATGAGGACCGTGGGGAGGGTCCCGGATGGCGCTGGGAGGATGAAGACGCGCCGGTGACAGAGGCCCCCACGGCGATGCTGGGAGACGATGCCTTTTGGGCGCTACAGGAGAGCCTCTGTCAGACACCACAGATCCTCGGAATGGTCACTGCCCAACCACTCGGCATAATTCGTGCACTACTGGGTCCGCAGACCCCTTGAAGGGGAGGCCCGCAAGAAGCTGCAGGCGGAATGCCCCTGGCCCGTCCTGCCGGACGAAGTGGCAGCGGCCCCGGATTTTGACCCCCTGGTGGCCTCGTACTTGAATCCTATGGGTCCGGACCCCAGGAAAGCTCAGCGCAGGATAAACAACGGGATATGCTGGGCCCCCTGTGCAGGATGTTGGTCCTAGCCTACATGGTAGGTACGAACCTGGACCCGACCATCATGCGGGATTGGGCACTATGCTCCTTCTGCCTTCTAGGCGATGCTGATGTGGCTCGCTGCACTGAACGCAGGAAGACGGCTCTGTTCCGTATGGACAACAAGCTATCGGTGCTAGGGTCCAAAGAATTGGGCCCCCTGGCCAAAAGGCCTACTGTTCAGGGAACCTTTCATTAAGGAGCTACAGAAACACGTCAACTATTTATTTACCTGGATAAAGCGCAGTCCTCTATAAAGGTGTTTCGCTCACAGGCCTCCCGGCTGGTCTTCGAGCCCCCACAGATCCCGTGGCCCATCCTTTTTTCCATCATACCAGCCCAGACCTCCCTACACTCGAATGGCACGGTATCCATGACCTCTATCCACCCGAGGACGGGCGAGTTTCCTACGGGTGAGTACAACTCCTGCCACTTTCAATTCCCCTCTATTGCATACAGGCAGATTGTCTCACTGCAGAGACAGGTGGCAGGAGGTGTCTTCAGATGCATGGGTCCTTCAGACGGTACGGGGTTATGTCATCCTTGCTCCGAGGATTCGCCTAAGCTCTGTGTGGCGATGACACTGGCTCACTATGTAGCGGTTACCACCCCACTTCGCTCTTCTCTTTCTGGCCGGTTGTTGTTCCCGTACGTCAGACCCTACGAGGCAGTCTCGTCCCCTACCCTGGCTCGATGGATTAGATGGTTATTGACACG
This sequence comes from Pelobates fuscus, assembly GCF_036172605.1. Classification (NCBI taxonomy): domain Eukaryota; kingdom Metazoa; phylum Chordata; class Amphibia; order Anura; family Pelobatidae; genus Pelobates; species Pelobates fuscus. The sequence continues at coordinate 351,969,267 of NC_086318.1, read as the reverse complement.
GGCGGGGGTGAATGTGACCTTCGGAGCGCATTCGGTTAGAGGCGCCGTGGCTTTCGGAGCTTTCTTGGCTGGCGCTTCTCTTCGGGACATTTTGCGTGCCGCGGACTGGTCCCGTGAGGAGACTTTTCGCCAATTTTACTTTACACCGTCAGACCATACTTCTTTGGCTTTTCTGTCGGAGCGTTAAAACAGCAAATATGAAGCCTCCTGTCATGTTATAAAATTGTAGATTATACTTGCTTTAGTGTAACTATAATCTTAATTTTATTGATGACAGGAGGCGAATATTTCCCACCCGTTTTTTCTTTCCCTCCCTTTGTTTAGGTTGATTGTTTGATTGTTTTTCTGCTGGTTATTGAGTCGCCTGGGCTAGATTTGGTAGTCTGGGGTGATGTCTGGGGAAGTTAGGGGAGGTGTCTGTTATATTTGTATTGTCGGTAGTTATACTGGGTTCTATGTTTGTACTTTCAGTACTGTACCGTGGGATTTATGTTTTCTCAGTACATTTCATTCACTAATCAGGGTTTCTCGACTCTGTTTATCTCGTTTCAGTGTGTGGTTCGACTACATTTTATAGGATCGACGGTTTGGCTGGATGAAGAGCAAGATTCCATCTGTTATTCGAAGTCTTCTTACAGACTGCATTCATTGTTGTGTTATATTTTTCTTCCTTTGATTAGTTTTATTGGCATTTTTTGGGTACCTTATATTTTGTCGCAGCGTGAAAGAGGAAATGGTTGGTTGGGAGGAGCCTTTTATAGTTGCCTTATGTTTTTGTCTTTGGTGTTTTTCTGTTTTTCTCTCTATGTTAATGTGCTGCTGTGGAATTCTAGTAAAGAGAGACTTAAGCAAATATTCGCCTTCTGTCATTAATAAAATTAAGATTATAGTTACACTAAAGCTAGTATAATCTACAATTTACTAATACTAAGTAATCTAAATTGGTCTTTCAGCCTTTTACTAGATAGCTCCCTAATACCATGGGAATTAGGGAGTCATCTACTTACTCATTCCTGTCATTCTATTGACAGACTAAGTAACTTACATTTTATATGAATGTGTGTTACTTGATTATTGTAAGTGTTGCAAATGCTTACAGCTGAATCCTGGCTATGTTTGTATACTTTTTATTTAAACTTGTATGCAGTGTAACATTCTTCATTCTTCCACTGGGTAGGTATATTAGTGCTTCGGAATTTCAGAACTTCGGCAATTCAGCTATTCGGACATTTGGATGTATCCGAATGTCCGAATTGCCCGAAATTCGTCCGAATTGCCATTCAGAACGAAACTAATTGCACAGGTCTAAAAACTACTCTCTGCCATCTTTAAGCCAGTGTTCTATCCAAGAACATGATTTTTTTAAATTTTTTTTAGTCTAAACTAACTGAGTTTAGTTTTACTGGTAATCATTTGTGTCGAACTGTATCAAATCCCTTGGACACATCCAAGTAGATCACATCAACCGGAACACCCTGATCTATATTTTTACTAACTTCTTCGTAGAAAGCAATTACGTTAGTTTGGCATGACCTGCCTTTCATAAAACCATATTGATTCCTGTTCATGATATTGTTGTTTAAAATTAATTCTTGAATATTATCCCTTAAAATCACTTCAAATTATTTCCCAAACACAGATATTAAGCTCACGGCTCTGTAGTTACTTGGTTGAGCTTTTGAACCATTTTTAAATATAGGCACCTCATCAGGGTTTCTCCAATCCTCTGGTATAATTCCTAAAATAAAAGAATCATGAAAAATTAAAAGCAGTCGTATGGATATTTCTGCACTAAGCGCCTAAGTATGTGTGGGTGTATACCATCTGGCCCTGGGGATTTGTTTACATGAACTTTATTTTTACAAAGGACTCATGATCTTGTTTGACTTTTTTTCCTGCATACAGTAGAGATATTAGGGACATTCCAGGAATAACAAAATAACATTTAAACGTTTTGTAGCTTTTTTTGTGTGTCTTGAAAGCTTAATTTTGAATAATGTTGGATAGAAAACATGTTTTCCAAATATCTATTTTTATCTTTGCCTCTTCTGTCCCTCCCAGGTTCTCCTTTTTATATCACTTCCACTTTGCTGCTTACTAGATTTGTGCAAAGATTTGTTTTGTCAGGTTTGCTTGAACCAAAACCCTTTTTATTAATTGATTCATATGGGATTTACATGTGGAGTCTATTTAATGAATATAAGTTATATATTCATAGGTGTGTCTGTTAGGCTGTTATAAATGCAAGGGTATAACTATATATATTTCTGATATACAATATATAATACTGTTAATGCAAGGTTCAAAAATTGAGTAAACAGTCCAAAAACACACGTAAGTGAAACACACAGACATAGAAGCAATCACAGTAACACAGTCCTATTTATACATATATAAATACGCACTGATATATGTGCATATGTGTTTGTTTCCATGTTTTTTGTGACTATAGTTATATCTTTAGTTACTGATGATAAGTTGGGAATTCTGGGAGAATGGTGGAAATCGTTTCTCAAAATGACTGTGCCCAAGGTTGACTGCAAGGATAGTCTGTTAGCTCCATTGAGCTAAGCCCTGTCATGCAGGGCCAGTTAATTGGCTGAGAGCATTAGCTTTGTGTTCTCAGCCAATGAGCTAAGTCCCTCCAGGGCTAGATCAGTGCAAGGAGTTTACAGGCTTTAGTGAAGATGATGACCAGTTCCCTATTTATCCTGAGAAGATGCAAAAGAGCTCCTGGCATCATAACCAGCACAGTGGGCTGCAGTTGTTATGGTGTTTGGAGTATTCCTTTAATAGTCTTCTACCCACATACATTATGCATAACTTTTGTATTGCTTTCAGCAATATTATGTTAGCATAAGCTTTCAGATGAGGGCTTCCTTCTCCTGTAGTAATTATATATTTTAAAAAATTGGCAAATAAAACAGGAATGTTTTTTTTTTTTTGGTACGTCAGGCTATCTTTAAATCATTCACCATTCTACCACATTTATAAAGGAACACTCTACCGTTAAGAATCCAAATGTATATACCTAAAGCTATGTTGCCTTAGTGCAGGGGTTCCCAAATAATTTTTTCCGTGGAACCCTCTGACATAATCTACCAACACCCTGGAATCCCCCGGAAAAAAATTGTGCTGTAGCCCAAACCTTTTGATTAACAGAGCATAAAGTTTTCTTTTTTGGCAAATATCTGCAGATAGTAAACAGATTGTAGTACTTAGTAGCAGGTGTGCTTCTGTGTGTAGAGTTGGTGTTTGTATATAATTGTAGCATTTTCATACAGGGGTGTGTTTGTATGTTATGCTTGGATTTATGTGCAATGGTGTGTTTGGATGTAGTGTATTTTAAATGCAGATGTACATGTGTTTCTATTATTGGTGTTTGAGTGAAGGGTGTGTTTGAGTGTTTGTAAATAATTTTAGAGTTTGAGTTCAGGAGTGTCTTTATATGTCATGTTTGTGTTAACAGGGGTGTGTTTGCATGTTGTGTTGGGTGTTTGATTGCTGGGATGTCTGCACATACACACTTACACAGAGATACATATATATATTAACAAGCAGAAACACACAGTCATATGCACACTGACATGCACACACAGACACAAATACATGCACTGGCACATACACACACTGACACACAGATAGCTGGATGGGCTTCAAAAAATAAAATTGTGTGTCAGTGAGCATGTGAGTGTTTGATTGTCAGTGAGTGTGTGTCAGTCAGTGAGTGAGTGAATGTCTGTCAGCAAGTGTCTGTGTGTGTCTGTCTGTCTGTCAGTGAGGGAATGTGACAGTGAGTTAGTGTATGTCCGTCAGTAAGTATGTGTGTATGTATGTGAAGTGTCAGTGAGTGAGTTTATGTCTGTCAGTGAGTGTGTGTGAATGTGTGACGATACCTTACCTGTTCCACTCGGACCCGCACTGCTTCCTCTCCTCGCACTTCCGGGAGGCGGCACAGTCCTTCTGACGCCGGCCGCTCTGATTACGCCCCTTTTTATAATGCAGCGCATGTGCGCCAAGGTCGGATCGAATCTGCAGCACAAAGTCCCGTGATGCCATGTTCCCTGACCTTTTGGAGGCGTGGATTTAAAGTGAAAGACACTACACTATAAAAGGGCGCCTTTTACAGTTAGTCAGCGCCCTGTTGTGGTTCTTGTTAGTTCCGTTTAGTGCTCTTGAGATTCTGTATTGTATTCTAGTATTTTGACTTTTGGCTATTCCTCTGACTATTTTACACTCTGGTATCCTGACTTCAGCTTGTAACTCCGTATATCTGTCTTCCGTACTCCCTGACTCTCGGCTATTCTTAGACTACTCTTTGATGTTTAACCTGGCCATTCTAAGGTCCGGTAACACTCTCTTCTGTATTACTTTCTGCGTGTTGGGGTCACTGTCATGACAGAATGCCAGTGTGTGCCTGTCAGCGAGAGAGTGACATGAGGGAGCGGCAAAATGGGTCTTTGCCTAGGGGGGCAGAAATCCTTGCACTGGCCCTGGCTGTATGCGCATCCAAATACTTCTCGTGTGAAACAATAGAATTCAATGCTTTCTCTGTGACATACATTTTGTCACATGACCAGATTTTACTCGGCCATTGTAGAGGAAGTACCAGTTGTGGCAAAACTAGCCGTGCCGTCGAGTAGCCGATTTTAGTTCCAGGCGCTCGACGACCAAATACCGCTGGGCTAACAAAGGATCCAAGATGGCCGACCGCCGCATGGTCGGTAGCCGAACAGCGGCCACCCTGAATCTCAATAATTAACAAAGGAAACATTGTTGCAATATTTAATGGGAGCCACACGACCTCCTGTGTGTGGTCTCCCATTCGGCAGTTAGTTCGTTTTACGAACAGTGTTGAAATTCACTGTTCGTGAAACTACTGTATGAATGCTGGTGGCTTTCTTGCCGCCAGCATACGAATGCTCTCGTTCGCACAATATGCCTATACAGGTATTAACTTGGTTCTTACAGTCTATAAATGGATAGTAACACATACATAAAAATACATTCTTAAAGGGAAACTCCAGTGCCAGGAAAACGATCGCTGCTTCCTCCTCCCCCTCGCCCGCCGGCCGAGGAGACCTAATGCGCATGCGCGCAATGCCGCGCATGCGCATTAGCGCACCCCATAGGAAAGCATTGAAAATTAATTTCAATGCTTCCCTATGGGGAATAGAGCGACGCTGGAGGTCCTCACACAGCGTGAGGACGTCCAGCGACGCTCTAGCACAGAAAACCTGTGCTATGAAGCAGGAAGTCCCTCTAGTGGCTGTCTAATAGACAGCCACTAGGGGAGGACTTAACCCTGCAAGGTAATTATTGCAGTTTAAAAAAAACTGCAATAATTACACTTGCAGGGTTAAGGGTAGTGGGAGTTGGCACCCAGACCACTCCAATGAGCCGAAGTGGTCTGGGTGCCTGGAGTGTCCCTTTAAGTGGCTAGTTTTGCCACAATGCTCCCCCAGAACCAAGCCGGCATACACAGTCTGATCCCAACGGATCGGCTTGGGGATGTCCGGAGGAGTACTCACAGATCACTTTTCAATGTCTGTTTGTCTGGATAACCCGTCGGCGTTGCCATTTTGCTTCCCAGGGCGGTAGTGGATCGTAAAGTCAAAAGGCTGCAGCGCCAAACTCCAGCGCAGCAGCCTGGCATGGTCTCCTGACACCCTGTTCAGCCACACCAACGGGTTGTGATCTGTGAGTAATGTGAATGGTTGCCCATACAAATAGGGTTGTAGCTTTTTGAGGGCCCACACCACAGCCAATAGCGGCGTAGCTTACTTCTCTGGGTAAAAGTTTTCTGCTTAGATAAGCTACTGGGTGCTCGCCGCCATCTGCTCCGACTTGGCTCAGTACTGCTCCCAATCCAAACATAGAAGCGTCTGTATGGACGAGAAAGCGTTTAGTTGGATCAGGAGCAGAAAGTACAGGTGATTTTATAAGGTTAAGTCAGTGAGGGGTTTGGCTAGTGTGCTGTAGTTGGACACAAGTTTGCGATAATACCCTGCGGTACCTAGAAATGTGAGGACTTTTTGGTGCGGGGGGTTGGCCACTTGGCGACTGCCTCTATTTTAGCGGGTTCGGGCTTCTGTTGTCCGCTTCCTACCCTGTGCCCTAGGTACTGAACCTCTGCCATCCCTATATGGCACTTAATGGGTTTGAGGGTCAGTCCTGCCTCCCTAATCCGGTCTAGTACGGCTTCTATGTGGGTCAGGTGTTCGGGCCAGGAGTAGCTGAAAATGGCTATATCATCTAGATAGGCGCAAGCATACTCCTGAAACCTATCCAGTAGCCGATCTACCATCCTCTGAAAGGTAGCCGGGGCATTTTTCATCCCGAATGGCATGACCTTAAACTGATACAGGCCAAACGGGGTGACAAATGCCGACTTGGGGATGGCGTCCTCGGCTAGCGTAATTTGCCAGTACCCTTTACACAGATCTATCGTGGTTAGGTACTGGCCCCTGGCCATTTTGTCTAGGAGCTCGTCTATCCGGGGCATAGGGTAAGCGTTGGAGATCGTTTTATCGTTGAGCCTCCGGTAGTCTACACAGAAACGGGTCGTCCCATCCCGTTTGGTACTAGAACTACTGGGGAGGCTCAGGGGCTGTCAGAATTTTCTATCACCCCTAACTGTAGCATTTCATCAATCTCCTTACACATACTTTCTTTGACGGATGCTGGTATGCGATAAGGGGGTTGGCGAAGGGGAGTCTGTTCTAGAGTTTCCACCTTATGAGTGGCTAATGGGGTATATCCGGGTAGATTGGAAAAAGTGGCTCCTTTTTCCTTGATTAGCCTTTGGACTTGGGTTCGCTCTTGGGGGTTTAACCGCTCCCCTAACTGTACTTCTCACAGGTCTCCGCTCTGGCCCTCTTGGTCTAGGAGGTCTGGGAGTGGCAAATTATCAAAATCCTCGGTAGCATGCGCACAGATCACGCTTACCTCATCGGTGCACTCGTGGTATGGCTTGAGCATGTTCACATATCACATAGGTGATATCACATATCTGTTCTACCACCTTGTATGGGCCCTGCCAGGATCCTGCAGCTTGTCCTTGTGGACGGGTCGTAAGATTAGTACTTTTTTCCCAACCTGAAAGCTGCGGTCTCTGGCTCCCTTATCGTACCATCTGCGCTGTCATTGTTGGGCCGCCTGGAGGTTGTCGCGTACGGTCTGGATCAGAACCTCCAGGCGTTCCCTAATCTCTAGCACATAGGGTACGATGGGTGTACCATTAATAGTCCCTTCTCCCTCCCAGTGTTCCCGGATTAAATCAAGGGGGCCCCTCACTCTCCTCCCGAATACCAGTTCAAAAGGAGAGAACCCTGTGGATTCTTGTGGTATTTCCCTATAGGCGCATAGTAACTGGGGTAGAAACCTTTCCCAGTTTTTCTGGGTGTCTATGAAAGTACGGATCATCTGTTTGAGTGTTCTGTTAAATCGTTCACAGAGCCCCTTAGACTGGGGGTGATAAGCAGAGTTCAAGATTTGTTGTACCCCACATATCTTCCAGAGCTGGTGTGCGACTTCGGCGGTAAACTGAGTGCCCTTATCCGAAATTATTTCCCGGGGAAATCCCACGCGGGAGAATATTCGCATCAGGGCATCTGCTACTGTTTCCGCGTGCACGTTCGTCAAGGCAACTGCCTCAGGGTATCTGGTGGCATAATCCACCATGGTCAAGACATATTTCTTGCCAGAGGGGCTGGGTTTGGCTAGGGGTCCTATGATATCTACCGCCACCCTACTGAAGGGTTCCTCAATTATGGGGAGAGAACGAAGCTGAGCTTTGTATTGGTCTCCCCTCTTCCCTACCCTCTGGCAGGTATGACAGGTCTGGCAATATCGTCTAACGTCCTGTGAGATACCTGGCCAAAAGAAGTTCTGGGTCAGCCTGTGCTTAGTGCGGCTGATTCCTAAGTGCCCAGACAGTGGAATATCATGGGTGATGCGTAATAGTTCCAGTCTATACTTTCGAGGCACTATTAACTGTTTAACGGGCAAGGGTATGGAACCGGACACTACTTTTTCTGCGTGGCGGTATAGGAGCCCCTTGTCCGAGGTGTATCTCTCCCCTTCTAGTCCTGCCTGGTCTTTATCTATGCGATCTTTGTATATCTGTAGGGAGGGATCTAGGGCCACTTCAGAACCAAATTCTAGGGGGGTCGCCCAGGGCATGACAGCGGGCACGGGGGGTTCGTTGCTTACCTGAGCCTCAGAGTGGTTAGGCGGAGCTGTGGTGCGGGCCTGTTGCCGGGTCACAACCGGATACGCTTCCTGCACGGTGGGTTGGGGAACAAAAGCTGAAGTCAGCTCCCCCAGGTCATTGCCCAAAATGACGTCTGCAGGTAAATCCTGCATCATCCCCACCTTCACATTCCCGTGTCCCGCTCCCCAATTCAAATGTACTTTGGCAGTGGGTACTTTGTAAATCGCCCCCCTGCCACCCATACAGCAACACAGTCTCCAGTTAACTTATGTTTAGGTACCAGATGATTCCGGACTAGCGTTAAGGTAGCCCCAGAGTCGCGAAGTCCTCATACCTTTTTCCCCTCCATATGTACCTCCTGTTGGTGTCCTTGTCGGTTATCCGAGGTGGCCTGGATGGGGTTTACCTCAGGTAGCACCCCCAGTGGTTCTTCCATTGGAGTGGTGGTCTCGGGTGCTCCATACTGTTCCGCTTGCACACAGTGTACGGCTGCTCAGTTGCCAAGGGTTGCATTATTCCAGCTTGGCCTGGGTCGGTTGCGTGGGCAGCCTGGATATGCCCCTGGATATCTCGCTGGATATGCCCCTGCTGGTTGCAGATGTGGCAACGAATCGGAGGACATGTAGGGTACCTGGGGGTGTAGGTGTTTTGGCTTACCCCAGGTCGTGGCTGGATATTGGAGGTCACAGCTGGTACCGTTGGTGTAGGGGTATAAACTGGTCGGTTTTGGGTGCGCTGGTCCCTCCGGGTATCTAGGAACTCGTCTGCCAGCTTGGCGGCCTCTTGCAGGGTGTGTGGTTTTCGATCCCTTACCCGATTTTGTAGGTGGGAAGGTATCCCGTCGAAGAACTGTTCCATGTCCATTAACTGGAACAGGTCCTCTAACGTGTTAACTTGGGTGGCTTCCAACCACCCTTTTGCAGCTCGCTGCAGGCGGTGCACCCGTTCTACGTGGGTGTCTTTAGTCGGTTTCTTAACATCCCGAAACTTTAAGCGGTATGCCTCTGAGGTAATCGCATACCGGGCTAAAATGGCTTGTTTTACTTTACCATAGTCTCTACTGTCCTCATCTGGCCCAGCCCGGTACGCTTCTGCTGCGCGACCGGATAGTCTCTCTGCTAGTAGAGGTACCTGATCCGCCGCGCTGATGTCGTGTAGTTGGCACAACCTCTCGAAATCTTGCAGGTAGTCATCCACATCACCGTCAGCTTCTGTATAGCTCTTAAATGCTTGATAGGGAATTTTGGCTTTGCCTGGAGTAATGCTGACAGGCGTTGTGGCTCTTTCTCCAGCTTGCTGATTTGCTTGGAGTCTGACTACTAGGTACTCCTGTACGTCCGCCATCAGTCGGTTCACTATCTCCACGGAGGGGGTCTCTGGATAAAAGGCCAGTCTGCTCCTCATCTCCCTGTCAAATTCAGTGGGATCTATTCCCCGTGGAGCTGCTGCAGTGGTTTCTCTGTCCCTTTCCATCAGTGGAAACCAAGGCAACCACAATGGTTGCCTTGGTTTTGTTGCTGGCGCTTTTTCCCCTTGCTTCCAATAATTCTTTAAGCGTGGTTCGTTTTAATGTTGCATAATTCGACTCCATTCACCAGTTGTTCGTATATTTTGACATATCTACCGAACACTGGTTTTATCCAAATGGTTCGTTCCGTCAAACTGCTGCTTCTCCTCTTTATTCGTGTGGTTACTGCCGAACGCTGGTTTGCTGTGTGTTTGAAATCCCGTCGCTTGCCACCAATTGTAGCGGAGAGGTAGTATAATCCACGGTATCTCAGCTGGGTAACAGGAACAGCATAAAATAATCCAGGCAAAATAAGTACAGCATACAGTAATCCCGGTAGCGTTGTATAAATCCTTCCTTCCCAAGAGCTATACGATACATAGGCTGGGAGTCAACTGAGCTTTTAATCACAGGTCACAGTATTTATGGGATTCCCCATGCAAGGGGTTTCCCTACTGACATTACAGGGGTTGTACAGTAGGGGACTACATGGGGAACAACTAACTGAATGCTGCACGAACCACATTTTATTTTACATTCGTATTCAAAGTAACGATTGTAAAATAATATGTGGTTCGTGCGGCGTTCGGTTAGTTGTGTTGGGATCTGAGCGGTACTTGCACAAAATGTGTGCTCAGACCCCAGCTATCTACCGAACGTTCATACGTTAAAATAATGTAAAAGTTATACATTTTTATGTGAAATGTCGGTTCTGCTGCACGGAGGGATAATCCACTTAACTGGATATTCCAGTGGGAGTATCCCTCTCGTCCAGCAGTGCATGATGGGAGAAATGTCCAGGTTGTTAAGTTCCCCATGTAGTCCCCTACTGTACAACCCCTGTAATGTCAGTAGGGAAACCCCTTGCATGGGGAATCCCATAAATACTCTGACCTGTGATTAAAAGCTCAGTTGACTCCCAGCCTATGTGTCATCTAGTTCTTGGGAAGTAAGGATTTATACAACGCTACCGCGATTACTGTATGCTGTACTTATTTTGCCTGGATTATTTTATGCTGTTCCTGTTACCCAGGGGAGATACCGTGGATTATACTACCTGTCCGCTACACCAGTGCTGAATCTTGCAATATAATCATTGCTGTTTCAACAAAACTGCAATTTATTACATTGCAGGGTTAAAACAAAAGGGCCACTCTACCCAGACCACTTAATTTAGTGATTTTGGATTATTTTAGTGGTCCTTTAATGCAGTCCTTTGTATGCATTCTACTAGTGCATATCTCCATCCCTGAAAGTAAGAAACAGAGAACTGACATACTTTGTGAAATATTTAAGAAAATAATATGAGCAGACTGTAGTATGTCTGGAATTTGCTGTGGGCCATAAATCCCTCTAGCATAATGTTTAAGCATATTTTTTTTTTCTGATTTTCTTGTACTTTCTTTACAATCCGGTCTGCAATCCTGATTCTTGTATGATTCAATTACATGTTGGTTCCTTATCTGAAAACGCATATAACATGACACGCATATAACATGATATTTACATGCTCCTTCTCACATGCTTGAATAACATTTCTAAAATCATTGACCCTTGGTAGTACCATTAGTTTTTAGCCCAGAATAACAAGCAATTATATCTTCCAATTATTATATTTTGTTCAAATCTCCCAGTAACTGAATTTTGTCTTGTCACAGTTTTATGCTATTAATCACTTTCTTAAATGCAGAATTAAAACCTCTAATCTGATAACATACTGCACCCTTGTGAAACTAAGGCAGAAAGACTATTCTAGTTTATCTTTGTAATGGATCCGTTGTAATTCTCCCAAGTCCCAAAGTGAAGCAGTGATTATAACTCTAGCATACCCAAACATCAGCCAAGACTTGATGAAGGGTACAAGAAGACTGATTCATTTTGGCCCAGTGACCTGCTTATTTACACAGACCCCTACCATTGGGTCTCCAGCAAAGCTATAATAAAACACTCCCACAATATGCCAAAGAGTCTCTGTGTTTGGGAGATAATTAAGTGTACTTTGCTTAAACTAATTATCTCCCAGGCACTAGAGATAAAAATATAAAACATAAAGCACCCGAAAACATACATTATATTAACCTATTAAGGACACATGACGTGTGACATGTCATGATTCCCTTTTATTCCAGAAGTTTGGTCCTTAAGGGGTTAAAAGGGACCCCCACAAATCCTATATCCCCAGATAACCTGGATCTGAGCACTCAAAGTGTCCAAATGGCGCTCAGGTATCATGAATACAGCCGAATCGCCACCAGGATAAAGTTTTGACCGACCGCACAAGTGGAGTCTGACGAAAATAGTTCCATGAAAAAAGTGGTAGCGGTTGGTCACTTTCAGGAGTCCCCAAACGAAAGAAATACAGAGTGGTTCCCCTGGCTCATAGGTAGCAATTGTTCCTCTGGTTTGTGCAAACAATCCTACCGAACAGCGCTCTCCTGGCTTGTTTGGAATAGAAGCAGGCGTTCGTATTAAGTGACTGGTGTTCGCAAGGTTGAACAAAAGTAAAAAGGTAAAGTCCCTAAATAGATAATCCCCTCTGTACCAGATCACATCTAATACATGCAGGACTGAGTATAAAGTGCCACACATTACAAATACAGCATGTTTATTCTATATATACACATCACATAGAAACATAGAATGTGACGGCAGATAAGAACCATTCGGCCCATCTAGTCTGCCCAATTTTCTAAATGCTTTCATTAGTCCCTGTCCTTATCTTATAGTTAGGATAACCTTATGCCTATCCCAAGCATGCTAAAACTCATTTACGGTGTTAACCTCTACCACTTCAGCTGGAAGGCTGTTCCTTGCATCCACTACCCTCTCAGTAAAGTAATACTTTCTGATATTATTTTTAAACATTTGCCCCTCTAATTTAAGACTATGTCCTCTTGTTGTGGTAGTTTTCCTTCTTTTAAATAGTCTCCTCCTTTACTGTGTTGATTTCCTTTATGTATTTAAATGTTTCCATCATATGCCCCTGTCTCATCTTTCCTCCAAGCTATACATGTTAAGTTCCTTTAACCTTTCCTTGTAAGTTTTATCCTGCAATCCATTAACCAGTTTAGTAGCCCTTCTCTGAACTCTTTCCAAAGTATCAATATCCTTCTGGAGATATGGTCTCCAGTACTGCGTAAAATAAGTGAGGTCTCACCTATGTTCTGTACAATGGCATGAGCACTTCCATCTTTCTACTGCTAATATCTCTCCCTACTCTCCCTATACAACCAAGCATTATGCTAGCATTTCCTGCTGCTCTATTACATAGTCTGCCTACCTTTAAGTCATCAGAAATAATCACCCCTAAATCCCTTTTCAGATGTTGAGATTAGGACTATATAAAATATTCTGTACTCTGCCCTTGGGTTTTTACGTCCAAGATGCATTATATTGCACTTATCCACAGTAAATGTAAGTTGCCACAACTCTGGCCATTTTTCTAGTTTGGCTTATCCCTCCTGGAACATCAACCCTTTTACATATCTTCGTATCATCAGCAAAAAGACATACCATACCATCAAGACCTTCTGCAATATTACTAATAAAAATATTAAGCAGAATAGGTCCAAGTACAGATCCCTGAGGTACCCCACAGGTGACAAGCCCATGCTTCGAATATACGCCATTGACTACAACCCTCTGTTGCCTGTCACTCAGCGACCACCTTACCCATTCAACAATATTGGAATACAAACTTAAAGATTGCAGTTTATTGATAAGTCTATGTGCAACAGTGTCAAAAGCCTTACTGAAATGTAGTTAAGCAATGTCTGCTGCACCACACTGATCTATTATTTTAGTTACCCAATCAAAAAAATCAATAGGACTAGTTTGGCATGGTCTCCCTGAAGTAAACCCGTGTTGTCTCTGATCTTGAAATCCATGTGATTTTAGATGTTCAACAATCCTATCCTTTAACATGGTTTCCATTGCTTTCTCCACTACTTTCTTGTGAATGGGCACAACATTCGCTAACTTCCAATCTTCTGGTACTACTCCTGTTAACAATGATTGGTTAAATAAATCTGTTAATGGTTTTGATAGTACACCACTAAGCTCTTTTAATAACTTTGGGTGTATTCCCTCAGTTCCCATTGACTTATTTGTCTTGACTTTTGACCATTGAAATAGAACCTCTTCCTCTGTAAACTCATATGTAATAAATTACTAATTTGTCCTTTTTCCTAACTGAGGCCCCTTTCCTTCATTTATCTGTAAATACTGAAAAAAAAAATATTCATTGAGGCAGTCAGCTAGACATTTTTCCTCTTCCACATATATTCCTTTTTTTTTTTTTTTTTTTTTTTTTTTTTATTCTTTATTTTTGTAGTGCAGATAAGAAACGTACACAAATTTTGTCATGCCCCAACAGCTAATGACAATAGATTCACAATAGATAGCTTACATGTAATAGAGCCATGAGAGAGACATGCACAATTTTTAAAAGGTATAACAACAAGATTAATAACAAGATTAATAATTCGCTTTGTATATTTTGAATATAGGCATTATATAGGCATTTCGGCTGGGGTGTGTGTCCTATGAGACTGAGCTTTGTTTAAAATGTCATCTACAATGCCAGATACAACTCTTGCCTATTGCTTATATGGCCAATAAATGCTAGCCAGTTGCTTATGTAGGATAGAAGTGAAGTCGCTTAATGAACATGTTTTTCAGTATAGCAGTAGCTGTTTGATATATGGTGCTTATACAGTTACATCTTAAAGGCATTTTGCAAAGGAGATTTACCACCCTGAGTGACTATATCAGTATGAGCTTGTATGGGGATGTGTGGAACAGATGGTGCAGGCTTAGGTACAGATGATTGATTTCTCCTGGCTGTGTGTGGTGTGGTTGTGGGTTCGGCGACCATCTGTGCTTTCAGCCTATGCCCGTCATGAGCAGGGTACAGTACCATGTGTTGGGATGAGTCCTGAGGTGTAGTGACCCAGAAAAGGTCGGTGGAGTGTCCATAATGTTTAGTGTCTTCTTCTGTGTCCCCTGCTTTCCTCTCCCTGCTTCGGCTTGCTTGGCTTTCCGGCTGATGGCTCCATAGGCATCACTGTCCGATGTAGGCCTGTGCTTCCCGCCCTTTGTGCTCCGCCGACCCGTTTTTTTTCGCCCTGTTTGTGTTTTCTCTGTTTTCCGCTTATTTCGAGGCTGCCAGGGATCAGGTTTGGATGGGTGCTCTTGTAAGATTTGTTGGGCGGGTACTGGGTTTCGGAGGGACAGCGCTCCCCAGAAGTCGGCAATTAGGTTGTCCAGGAAGGCCATCGTTCTGGGCATCACATCGCCATAATCAGGCGTGAGGACCGCCGCGTCCGCCATATTGGTTATGCCATGTGGGTTGTCAATACTGATTGAGGCCGGGTCGCTTAGTCCTGGTGGAGGGAGTGAGCCTCCAGGGTGGGGACCGGGATCACCCCCGCCGGTCCAAAGGGGGGGGTTGCAGGGTGCCATCAAGGGTTGTACAGAGGTCTGCCTGAGCTTGGTTGAGAGAGCGGCCGCCTCTCCCCTCCGCGCTGCTTGCTAGGCCTAACTCCGACCCGTTGAGGGTTTGATGCTGGACGGCTGCCACCGATCGGGCAGAGCCGGTCGCCTTACACCTGGCGTTCAAAACCTCGCTTTCTATTTCGGAGAGAGCCCCAGTAGTACAGTTAAGTCGCTTAATTTCAATGATTTGCCCGGAGCTCTCTGATAATGCGTCCAGCCGCCATCACAGTCAGGCCCCGCCCCCCCCTTCTTTTGTTTTTAATCTAACTAATCCTTGTTCTAACTTTTAGTTTTTTACAATTTTGGCTACATTTGCGGAGTACCACAGTGGTTTCTTGTATTTTTTGCTTTTATTGACAAGCCTAATGCAATTTTTTGTTGCCTTCAGCAGTGCAACTTTTAAATAATCAAATTTCTCTTGGACTCCATTTAAATTGCTCCAGTCTGATAATGACTCTTTTACACATATTCTAATTTTAGAAAAGTCTGTTTTTCTAAAGTCTAAAACTTTTGTTTGTGTGGTGTGACTCAGTCACTGTTCTTATATTAAACCACACTGACTGATGATCACTGGATCCAAAACTTTCACCTACAGTAATATCTGATACCAAATCTCCATTTGTTAACACTAAATCTAGTATGACCTCTTTACGAGTTGGCTCCTCAACGACTTGTTTTAGAGATAATCCCAATAGGGAGTTTCGAATGTGTGCTCCTGGCACAAGCAGCTATTTTTGTTTTCCAATTCACATCAGGAAGATTAAAATCACCCATGATGATAACTTCCCCCTTCATTGTCACTTTAGCTATTTCCTCAAGTAGTAGATTACCTAACTCTTCTATTTTTCCTGGGGGCCTATAAATCAAACCTACACGAGTTACTGTGTGATTACCAAATTCTAACGAATCCCAAACGGACTCTATGTTTGCCTCACTAACCTTTATTAGGCTAGATTTTATGCTATCCTTAACATACAGGGCTACCCCTCCCCTCCCCCTTTCTTGCCTTCCCTGTCTTTTCTATATAAAGAGTACCCTGGTATTGCTATGTCCCAGTCATTTTTCTCATTATACCATGTCTCAGTAACAGCGACTAAATCTACATTATCAGTTGCCATTATTGCCACAAGTTTATGGATCTTATTCCCTAAAACTGCAAGCATTTGTAGACATGACTCATCATTTTTGAACATACTTGCTACAGACACCTTCTGTCCTTGTTTTGGGGGGCAATTGGATTGATGTTTTATCACCCTTTTGCCCCCCCCCCTCTCCCCTCCTAGTTTAAATATATCCTAGCAAAACCTCTGAATTGCTGACTGAGAACATTTGTATAGTTTATTTTCATTCCAAACAAAGCTACCAGGAGAAATGAAGCCAAATCCATGCTCCCGACACCATTCACCAAGCCACTGTCAGGGTACCTGAAGTCTCTACCTCTGAGAGAGGTAGAGACTTAGAAGTTTATCCGTCCAGAAGGGTTGTTTCCTCCGTCCCTCGCGGTCCTTCCGGTCATTTACTTCCTTTTGTAACACGACGCCCAGCAGTCGACGTCATGACGCCAACCCGGACCGACCTGTCACTCAGTTGTCTGGAAACTAATCAGGACTCGTCGGAGGCGTGTCTACTCTCCTGAGCCAGGGTATTTAACAGTGCTTCTTCCATTTGCTCATTGCCCTGTCGTGGTTCTAGCCTGTCTAGTCACTCAGTGCTCTTGTATTCCAGTTATCCTTTTGGTTCCGACCCGGCTTGTTTGTATTACTCTGCTTATCTCTGTTACCCTTTGACTCGGCTTGTTCCTCGCTTACCTGTCTTCTCGTTCCCTCGACCTCGGCTTGCCTTTGACCATTCTCTCTATCTCCGTACGTTAGTCCGGCCATTCTAAGGTCCGGTATACGTACCTTTCTACTGTCTGTACTCTGCGTGTTGGATCCCTGTCCCGATCCTGACATTACGACAGGGCCAATGGATCCTGCAAGTACAAACAGTCAGTTTGGTCCTTCCGATCCTAGGTTTGAAGCCATGGAACACAGAATGGATCAGATGGCCCTAGCACTACAGGCGTTATTATCTCGTGCTAATAACCCACCAGAGGAGACGCGTACTACTTCTATTTCCCCTGTGAGTTCAGGCCTAGAGGTAGCCACTGTAGGTGCCTCTTCCCGTATTACCCCACCAGTACGTTATGGTGGTTCACCTGAGAAGTGTCGTGGTTTTTTAAACCAGATCAGTATCCACTTTGAATTACAACCTCGCTCCTATCCTACAAATAGGGCGAAGGTTGGATTTATTATCACCTTACTCATTGAGAGAGCTCTGAGATGGGCCAACCCATTATGGGAGAATGATAACCCGTTAGTATATAATTATAATGCCTTTGTAGCTGCCTTTAGAAGAACTTTTGACCCTCCTGGTAGAAAGGTCAATGCAGCTAGATTACTTTTGCGCCTAAGACAAGAGAACCGAACACTTGTGGATTATGCACTAGAGTTCAGGTCTTTGGCGGCAGAAGTTAAATGGAATGAGCAGGCTTATATAGATGTATTTTTGAACGGGCTATCAGATGTTATCCTTGACGAGGTTGCTACTAGAGAACTCCCTGAAAGTTTGGAGGATTTAATTTCGTTCATTTCTCGTATTGATGAGCGTTTAAGAGAGAGACAGAACACTCGAGAGAGGAACTTTAGACCTTCCTTTAAATTAGCTCCCGCATTTCAAAGTCCTGATTCCACTACCTCACTGTTTCCTGAACCTATGCAGATAGGCAATACTCGCCTCTCAGAAGAGGAAAGACAGTACAGGAGAAGGGAGGGATTGTGTATGTATTGTGGAGTCAGGGGTCACTTACGCCTGAATTGTCCTAATCGCTCGGGAAACGCCCGCACCTAAGTTTCTTTAGAGGACAGGCCTTGGGTGTTTCTATTTTGTCCTCTACTCATAATTATAAAGATCACAGGCTTCTGCTACCAGTTTCTTTAACTTGGGAGAAGGGAGTACTAAAGACCATGGCTTTGATAGATTCCGGAGCTGCTGAGAATTTTATCGACCAGGCCTTTGCTACTAAACACACTATCCCATCCCAGTTAAGGGATACACCCTTGGCCGTTGAGGCCATAGATGGTAGACCTTTACTTGAGCCTGTTATCTTTCGTGAAACCATACCCGTTAACTTAACTGTTGGTATCTTACACGAGGAAAACTTATCGCTTATGCTTATTTCGTCCCCTTCTGTTCCCATAGTCCTGGGTTACCCATGGTTAAAGAGACATAACCCTATTATTGATTGGGAGTTAGGGGAGATACTCTCATGGGGCCAGGGTTGCCAGGAGAAGTGTTTACGGAGGGTTTCTCCATTGGGTGTAATTAACACACCAGGTAGTTCTACCCAGTCTACAGATATACGGATACCGCCTCTGTACCTGGATTTAAAAGCAGTATTCGACAAAAGGAATGCTGATACTCTACCTCCACACAGGACTTTTGATTGTAAAATTAATCTACTACCTGGTACCATGCCTCCGAGGGGCAATGTATATCCTCTATCCACCAAAGAGAATTCAGTTCTAGAGGAATATATTCGGGAGAATCTAGACAAAGGATTCATTAGGAGATCTTCTTCTCCTGCCGGGGCTGGTTTTTTTTTTGTTAAAAAGAAGGATGGTTCCCTAAGACCTTGCATTGATTACCGAGGTTTGAATAAAATAACCATCAGAAATGCCTATCCGATCCCCTTGATTACCGAGCTGTTTGATCGCCTAAAGGGCTCTAAAATTTTCACCAAGTTGGATCTCAGAGGGGCATATAACTTGGTGAGAATCCAGCAAGGACACGAGTGGATGACAGCGTTCAATACCCGTTATGGGCATTATGAATACACGGTCATGCCTTTTGGTCTTTGT
This sequence comes from Pelobates fuscus, assembly GCF_036172605.1. NCBI lineage: Eukaryota > Metazoa > Chordata > Amphibia > Anura > Pelobatidae > Pelobates > Pelobates fuscus. The sequence continues at coordinate 351,950,150 of NC_086318.1, read as the reverse complement.
AACGCACCGGCAGTATTTCAGGATTTGATTAATGAAGTTCTTAGGGAATTTCAACATGATTGTGTTATTGTGTACCTGGACGACATACTTATACACTCTAGAGAGATTGAGACCCACCACAGACAAGTCAGAAAGGTATTACACAAACTTCTTCAACATGGCTTATACTGCAAATTGGAGAAATGTAGTTTTGACCAGTCTCAGATAGACTTTCTTGGTTACGTGATTTCTGGGGAAGGCTTTAAGATGGATCCCGACAAACTCCAGTCTATTTTAGATTGGCCATTGCCTAAGGGACTCAAGGCTATTCAGAGGTTTATTGGTTTCTCCAATTATTATAGGCGCTTCATTAAGGGATACTCTTCTATTATTGCGCCTATTACCAATATGACCAGACAGGGGGCTGACACTAAGACTTGGTCTACTGAAGCTCTCGTTGCTTTCAAGACTCTCAAGGAACTTTTTGCTTCTGCTCCAATTTTAGTCCATCCTGATACGACTCTGCCGTTCCTACTCGAGGTCGATGCCTCTGAGACAGGCGTAGGTGCTATTCTGTCACAAAGGTTAGGGGTGGACAAACCACTACACCCTTGTGGTTTTTTTTCCAAGAAACTGTCTGGGCCTGAGAGCAGATATGACATCGGTGACAGGGAATTATTAGCGGTCATTATGGCTTTAAAAGAGTGGAGACATTTATTGGAGGGGACCTTACATCCTGTTACCATTTTAACAGATCACAAGAACTTGTCCTATATTGGGGAGGCTAAGCGACTGTCCGCCAGACAAGCTCGTTGGTCCTTGTTCCTGACCCACTTCAATTATGTGCTTACTTATAGACCTGGTTCTAAGAACTCTAAAGCCGATGCTTTGTCTCGCCAATATGAACCTTCTACTATATCTGAACCTGTTCTTTCCTCTATAGTTCCGAAATGCAATATTATCGCTAACACGAATCTCAGGATTCACTCTCCGTTACTTGCCGAGATCTTAAAGCTGCAACATCTAGCCCCTAAACAGACTCCCGGGGGTCGACATTTCGTTCCTCCTGCTCTTCAACTGGAACTGTTACAATGTTTCCACAACAGCAAGGTGGCTGGACATCCTGTCATTCGCAAGACGTGCGCTTTGATCTCTAAAGACTTCTGGTGGCCTGCTTTACGTAGGGATATTAAAGATTTCATCGGTGCGTGTGAGGTTTGTACTAAGACCAAGCAACCTCATACGCTTCCATGTGGATTTCTGCATCCCTTAGAGGTTCCAGAAAAGCCATGGTCCTGTTTGGCTATGGACTTTATTGTCGATTTACCTATATCTAAAGAACAGACTGTTATCCTCACCGTGGTTGACAGATTCACCAAGATGGCTCACTTCGTTCCTCTGCCTAAACTTCCGTCTTCTCCCGAGTTGGCAGAGATATTCGCAAGGGAGATTTTTCGTTTACATGGGATACCCTCCCAAATTGTATCTGACAGAGGTTCCCAATTTGTTTCTCGTTTTTGGAGATCCTTCTGTTCTCAACTGGGTATCAAATTGAATTTCTCTTCCGCCTATCATCTTCAGTCTAACGGAGCTGCTGAACGCACCAACCAAAAGATTGAACAATATTTACGTTGTTTTGTTTCCGAACACCAGGACGATTGGGTCGGTTTGATTCCTTGGGCGGAGTTCGCGCACAACAATCTCGTTTGTGATTCTACTCATTCAAGCCCCTTCTTCATGAATTATGGCTTTCATCCATCCATTCTTCCCTCGGTTTCTCCTTCCCAAGGGGTACCGTCGGTTGATGTTCATGTTGCCAATTTGAGGAAGTTGTGGGATCAGACTCGACAAATTCTTCTGCGCAATTCTATGCTGGTTAAGAAACACGCTGATAAACGTAGAAGGTCGGCTCCGGTTTTTGTTCCAGGCGATAGAGTATGGTTGAGTACTAGAAACATTCGTTTAGAAGTGCCTTCCATGAAGTTCGCTCCTCGTTATATTGGACCTTACAGGGTTCTGACTCGAATTAACCCAGTTGCGTATCGTCTAGCTCTCCCATCTGCCTTACACATCCCTAACTCCTTTCATGTTTCATTGCTGAAACCGCTAGTCTGCAACAGATTTTCCTCCACGGTATCCTCTCCTCGCTCTGTTCTGGTGGAGGGCCAGGAGGAGTATGAGGTCAACTCTATCATCGATTCTCGAATCTCCCGGGGGAGAGTACAATATCTGGTCGACTGGAAAGGATATGGTCCTGAAGAGAGGAGTTGGGTACCTCAGGAGGATGTTCATGCCCCTCGCCTCCGCAGGGCGTTTCACTCCCGCTTCCCATCTCGCCCCGGTTCCTTCCGCCCGGTGGGCGTATCTGAGAGGGGGGGTACTGTCAGGGTACCTGAAGTCTCTACCTCTGAGAGAGGTAGAGACTTAGAAGTTTATCCGTCCAGAAGGGTTGTTTCCTCCGTCCCTCGCGGTCCTTCCGGTCATTTACACGCCGGCCGCGAGGGATCCACTTCCTTTTGTAACACGACGCCCAGCAGTCGACGTCATGACGCCAACCCGGACCGACCTGTCACTCAGTTGTCTGGAAACTAATCAGGACTCGTCGGAGGCGTGTCTACTCTCCTGAGCCAGGGTATTTAACAGTGCTTCTTCCATTTGCTCATTGCCCTGTCGTGGTTCTAGCCTGTCTAGTCACTCAGTGCTCTTGTATTCCAGTTATCCTTTTGGTTCCGACCCGGCTTGTTTGTATTACTCTGCTTATCTCTGTTACCCTTTGACTCGGCTTGTTCCTCGCTTACCTGTCTTCTCGTTCCCTCGACCTCGGCTTGCCTTTGACCATTCTCTCTATCTCCGTACGTTAGTCCGGCCATTCTAAGGTCCGGTATACGTACCTTTCTACTGTCTGTACTCTGCGTGTTGGATCCCTGTCCCGATCCTGACAGCCACATGTTAAAGTCCCTAATACGCATCCGCCTGTCGTTCTGAGTGTTATGCACAGGCAGAACTTAAGAGAATGACAGTGTGGAATTGCCGTAGATCATTGGCAAAAAATTTAAAAAACTAAATGGATTATTGTCAGGGTGGCAGTCCGGTGACCGGGACCCAGACACTGTCTGGGCGGCAGTCAGACGACCGGGACCCAGTATGCCTGATGTTGAAGTAGGAGTCACAGTGTGGAAGTGGATTAGCAGGGTCTGGTGCAGGGTAACCGCACGCCCTCTGGTGTTGAGCACCAGCGTTTGTGCGGCCACATACCAGGACCCTGATGCAGCTTCAGCGGATCCCAGGAACTAGGAGCATAGAAATAAGCAGAGCTCCCAGGAGCTGAATAGGGAGGCTCTGCAGCAGGAATGTATTCAGTACAGAAACAAGGCAAGACTAGAACAGACACCAAACATGAAAACAAGACAGAACTAGGAGAACCCAGAACCGGAGCAGGAGAGAAAGCAGAACCCAGAACATGTACACAAGACATGAGGAAAACAAGAACAGGACAGGACTGTACATGAACTACAAGACAAAATAAACCAAGACCAGAGATACAAGGCAAAACAAGAGGAGACATAACTAAGTACTATATGTGGAAAAACTATGGGGGTTTAGTTACATTATATGATCATACATTGCATAAGCCTGCCACAACGCCAATGTACCCCATATTTGACAGGTCCTACTCTGCCTAATGCCTGCTAAATAAACCATAATAAAGCACATACAGCACTTACCTGCAGGGCCGCCACCAGAAATTTTGGGGCCCCTAACTCAGCTCAGGGTCTGGGCCCCCTGGGGCCCGCCTCCAAATACCGCCCACTGGGTCCACACACAGACACAAACGTGCACACTGATACAAAAGGACACAGATACATACTAACAGACACACATACTGAAACAGACATACACGCATACATACTGACACACACATACTGAGACATACACACAGGCATACATAGTGACAGACAGACACATACTAACATACATACAGACACACATGCAAGAGGACATTAAGACACATACATACATACAGACACCGACATACATACATACATACATACATACACACACACATTCATACATACATACAGACACTGACATCCATACACACATACATTCATAATGGCATACAGACATACACAGACATACATTCATAATGGCATACAGACATACACAGACATACATTCATAATGGCATACAGGCATACATACATACAGACATACATATATAGACATGTATGCATACAGACATACACAAACATACATAGACAGACATACATACGTAGACATACATGCATGCAGTCAGACAGACATAGACATACACACAGACATACACACAGACATGCATCCAGACATACATACATAGACATACATGCATACAGACAGACATACACACAGACATGCATGCATACAGACATACATACATAGACATATGGACAGACAGACATGCATGCATCCAGACAGACATACATACATAGACATACATGCATACAGACATACACATACAGACAGACAGACATGCATACACATACATGCATACAGACACACAGACATACACACAGACATACAGACAGACATGCATGCATCCAGACATACATGCATACAGACATACACATACACATACATGCAGACAGACATACATACATACATACATAGACATACATGCATACAGACATACACATACAGGCAGACATACATACATAGACATGCATACATACAGACATACACATACAGACAGAGACAGACAGACATACATACACATACATGCATCCAGACACACAGACATACATGCATACAGACAGACATACACGCATACAGACAGCCATACATAGACATACATGCATACAGACATACACATACAGACATACACATACATGCATCCAGACACACAGGCATACATGCATACAGACAGACATACATAGACATACATGCATACAGACATACACATACTGACAGACAGACATGCATACAGACAGACATACATACACTTACATGCATACAGACACACAGACATACACACAGACATACAGACAGACATACATGCATCCAGACATACATACATACATGCATACAGACAGACATACATGCATACAGACAGACATACATGCATACATACATAGACATACATGCATACAGACATACACATACAGACAGACATACATACATAGACATGCATACAGACATACACATACAGACAGAGACAGACAGACATACATACACATACATGCATCCAGACACACAGACATACATGCATACAGACAGCCATACATAGACATACATGCATACAGACATACACATACAGACAGACAGACATACACATACATGCATCCTGACACACAGACATACATGCATACAGACAGACATACACGCATACAGACAGACATACACATACAGACAGACATACACATACATGCATACAGACATACACATACATGCATACAGACATACATGCATACAGACAGACATAGACATACACACAGATATAAAGACAGACATGCATGCCTCCAGACAGACAGACATACATACATAGACATACATGCATACAGACATACACATACAGACATACATACACAGACAGACAGACACACATACACACTTAATTTTCCAGCCACCCTCCTGTCTCTTACCTTTTCTTTGCAGGAGGGTGGCTGGGGATGATGGGAGTCGGCGCTGCTCCCTCTTCACTGCCTGGCTCTCCCTCTTCACGGCTGGGTGCGCGCGCGCTCCCCTCCCGCGCGGAGTGAGCTGGGAGGAAGTGACCACTTCCTCCCAGCAGCACTTGCGGCTGCTTTTTTTTTTTTTTTTTAAAGGGGCCCGGTCGCGCTATACAATGGCCACAGCGCTGACCGGGCCCCTGAAGGAGGGAGCTCGTCGGGTGGCCCTAAGTGTGTGGGCCACCCGATGGGCCCCACACGTGGGGCCCGGGCGGCCGGGCCCCCCAGGGCCGCCGGGCCCGTGACAACTGTTATGGTTGTCACCCCCTGATGGCGGCCCTGCTTACCTGCAAGAAAAGGCAGAGAACTTGAGCAACTGCCTGCAGGAACAAACTGAAACAAAAGGAATCATGGAAAAGGAACGGGTGTGGCAACATAAAACAAACATTTAAAGGAATCCAAGAGACTGGGAATTCCAGGAACGGAATACAGGAATGAACCCAGAAAACCCAGCATAAAGAAAACCAGACATAGAATAGAAAACCAGAAAAACTAAACAAGAATTGTAAAATGAGTACTGGATACCAGAGGCCATTGCCAGAATGATCCGCAGCTAGGAACAGGATGTGACAATTATACCACATATGAAATTCAAATAAAACGCAAATAAACAATACTGAATGTAAAAACGCAGATACGCAGTAATGAATGTACCCTATTTTCAATTTATCTAAAAATATTTTAAAATATTGAAATTGCTTGAATTATGTTTCAATTATTGTAAAAAGGATACAATACACAATATGCGGGAGAGAAAGTGTTAGCAACCAGTGCTATAAACCACCTGAGTGGGAGCCCCTTATACCACTCTAAAAATCAAAATACAAATACATACAATTGGTGGAACACTTTGGGCGAATCTGTAGGAGAAATATATCACATAGGGTAATATAGTAAAGGAAAACAAACTAATTTATAATCGAGAGTAAATACTCACAAACATGGAGCCAAATAAAATCATAAGGCTCTCATGAGTAGCGCAGGAGGACTCTTTCAGGACGTCCTCAATCCTGCTTCTTGTTGTGTTTGGTGCAGGTAATAGATGAAAGACGACGTCTTTGTGAAAGGACAATTCTTTATTGCACAAGCAAGCACCTATATATAAGTGCTGGTAGTGGTTTAAAATCAGATATCTGGGGTATCTCTGTATGGGTACTGTCTGGGATCAGATCAGACCCAATCATAAAAGTCCCAAAAGGAAAACAAATTAAAAGTCCAATATATAATGTGAAAGTCCAAATGGTACCTTAGGTAACTTCTGTACCAGTGCCGATACGCGTTTCGCCCCTATGGGGGCTTCCTCAGTCGGTGTCCGACTGAGGAAGCCCCCCATAGGGGCGAAACGCGTATCGGCACTGGTACAGAAGTTACCTAAGGTACCATTTGGACTTTCACATTATATATTGGACTTTTAATTTGTTTTCCTTTTGGGACTTTTATGATTGGGTCTGATCTGATCCCAGACAGTACCCATACAGAGATACCCCAGATATCTGATTTTAAACCACTACCAGCACTTATATATAGGTGCTTGCTTGTGCAATAAAGAATTGTCCTTTCACAAAGACGTCGTCTTTCATCTATTACCTGCACCAAACACAACAAGAAGCAGGATTGAGGACGTCCTGAAAGAGTCCTCCTGCGCTACTCATGAGAGCCTTATGATTTTATTTGGCTCCATGTTTGTGAGTATTTACTCTCGATTATAAATTAGTTTGTTTTCCTTTACTATATTACCCTATGTGATATATTTCTCCTACAGATTCGCCCAAAGTGTTCCACCAATTGTATGTATTTGTATGTTTCAATTATGTCATCAGCCCATTTCGACCCATTGGTGCTAGATTATTTTATCAAGAATAAAACACAAATGAAATACAAATAAGCATTAATGAATATAACCTAAACATTTTATATAAAAGGTTAACCTAAAAAGAAAGGATAGGGTGGTGAGCTGCCATACCTGCTTTCTAGAGTGTATTTTCTTTTTCTCCTTTTCTTTTTCTCCTGGTCAAGACAAGAACAATGCTCTTGGAGGGCTGTGGTGACAAATTATAGCCACACCCACATACAGACTATTGGCCCACCAGCACTTGCCCGGTATGAACTATGGCCAGTCAGGGCTTGGGTGCAGGGTTTCTCTTCCTTGCCGCATGGCTTACTTCTCGCGCTGGGAGGAAGTGATCTGACATCACTTACACCCACTGATGCAATGCAAGAGGAAGGTGTGATTTAGCCAATTGGACCACTTGGCAATCTACTCCATAATTGCGGCTTGAGCCCTCGAGGTGGCCCGTGCCCCTTACATATCTATGGCTTATACCCCTCTAATTGCAGTCCTGATCTTGTTACTCAGACACACTCAGTAACACACACTGACATACACATTGGCACACATGCAGTGATCCATGCAACCACACTGACAGACAGCTACCAATATACTAACACAGGTACACAATCTCCAATGCACACGCACTCACTAACACACAGTGATAAATACAAACATACTGACACACTGTGACCCATACACACACTGACAGATACAAAGTGACCAATACTGTCAGAGTTTGGTCGGGCAAGGTTTCTGACCACAGTAGCAACCACCATAATTAGGAACCCAAAATGCAAGAAAACCGCATACACACAATGAAAAGAGGAAAACAATTGAATAACAAATACAAGAAATTGAACTGGTCCTCTAGATACAGGGAGCAGAGCCTCTGGATTAGGTTGCACAGGAACAGGTTACTCTGCAGGGTAACACAGAATGTTAGCACAGGATAGCTGCTTGCTCTGGAACACTGAGTTAACACAGTATAGCAGCTGCTCCGGAACACTGAGGGCAACACAAATAGCAGCTAGCTCTGGAATACTGAAGGTAACACAGGAAAGCAGCAAGCCTTGGAACAATGAAGGTAAAACAGGAGCTCAAGACACAATACCACTGAGCAAGGTCTCTAGGAATGGGACACTTGAAGCCAGGGTCCAGAATTCAGGATACAGAGACCAGACTTAAAACAAAATTAATAACTGGAAAACAAGTAGGGGCAAGTCTAAACTGAATAGGGAGCAGATAATTACAAGATAGGGCCAGACAGGGACCTCAGCTCTATTCGGTCAACCTACAACAAAACCACAGAAAGGTATTGGCACTGTGAAGTACTGTTTTGTCTCCTAGACCATAATTAGATATGCTTTATTCTTCACCCTGCACTGTGTAGCCTGTGGCTAAATACTTCACCTCTATTGATATTTAAGCAGTTGAAATTAGTTTTTATTGGTTAGCCATAATTGTTTACAGTTATAAAACTAACACATGGCACTGATTTGACAGTAGGTCAGTGAAAGGAAACATTGTGTCCGGACTTTTCTCTGCTAGGGTGCTAGACCAGTGACCTGTTTTTTTTTTTAATCAAAGCCAGGGATGGAACTATGTAAGCTTGCAGTTACAAATGAATGACATGTTTGTTTATTTACTGAAACATTGTTCCTTTATTTTCTGTGATTGTTTTTTTCTGAAATAAAACACCCTTTGTTTTCTGGATTCATTGATCTCCTACACCAGAACTGGTGAAAACTCTTAGTTCGATTGGTCCGAGGGAGTGCTGGTTACATTTGGCCTTGAGGGCAACTGCCAAGTTTGAAACCAAGCCAGCAAATTCCACTCCCTTTGTTGAGTTTATATAAAATGTTTTACACTAATACTGCACAAACTAGAACACAATAATATTAATGGAATACATTTACATATTTAGTACTTATGTTCACACTCTACATAGACATCATTATACAGCTTTCTTTGGTATCTGCAGGTAAAATGTTGAAGAATTTATGTTAAACGACCACTATAGTGCCAGGAAAACACACTCGTTTTCCTGGCACTATAGTGCCCTGAGGGTGCCCCCACCCTCAGGGTCCCCCTCCCGCCGGGCTCTGGTGTGAGGAAGGGGTTAAACTTACCTCTTTCTCCAGCGCCGGGCGGGGAGCTCTCCTCCTCCTCTCCGCCTCCGATCCTCCCTTTCGGCTGAATGCGCATGCGCGGCAAGAGCTGCGCGCGCATTCAGCCGGTCTCATAGGAAAGCATTTACAATGCTTTCCTATGGACGCTTGCGTGCTCTCACTGTGATTTTCACAGTGAGAATCACGCAAGCGCCTCTAGCGGCTGTCAATGAGACAGCCACTAGAGGATTAGGGGGAAGGCTTAACCAATTTATAAACATAGCAGTTTCTCTGAAACTGCTATGTTTATAATAAAAAGGGTTAATCCTAGAGGGACCTGGCACCCAGACCACTTCATTAAGCTGAAGTGGTCTGGATGCCTAGAGTGGTCCTTTAAGGTCAACTATTGTTTTTTTTCATGCTTCAGCCATCCAGCCTCAATTGGAACTTTTGTATTAGAAGTCATAGGACTTTTAGATAACTGACAGAGATCCCAGGTGACACCATAACCTTCTAGGATCACACTATGGAAGTGAAGACACTTCAAAATCAGTATAACACAAGGTACAGATTAGGGATCGACCGATTATCGGTTTTACCGATATAATCGGCCGATATTCGGTATTTTCGGCAATATCGGTATCGGCCAATAAGGATACCGATATTGCCGATAATACCTCCCAGTACCGCCGGGCTCATTACAAGCCCAGCGGTCCTGGGGGGGCGGGCAGCAAGCGTTTATTCACCTCCCAGCAGCTCCTCCAGCTCCCCAGTGTAAATCTCGCGAGACCCGCGGCCAGCTCTGACGGCCGCGGGTCTCGCGAGATTTACACTGGGGAGCTGGAGGAGCTGCTGGGAGGTGAGTAAACGCTTGCTGCCCACCCCACCCCCCCTCCCCTCCCCCAGCTAAGCCAATGCCACTGGACCACCAGGGATTAACATATCCCCCCTCCCTGGCAAGGAAACAAGCAGGGAGGGGGGACAACAAAAAAGAAATAATAATTAAATATATTAAAAAAAAAAGATTAATATAAAAATTAAAAAAAATGTTTTTTTTTAAAAAATGCCCCCTCACACATACACTATTATTATACACATACACTACACAAACACGCTGTGTATATAATTCAGTGTGTTTGTATAGTGTGTGTGTGTGTATATATAATGCAGTGTGTTTGTATAGTGTGTGTATATAATGAACACTACACAAACACACTGTATTATATACACACACACTATACAAACACACACTGCATTACATACACACACACTACATTATATACACACACACTGCATTATATATATACACACACTATACAAACACACTGCATTATATACACACACTATATACACACACTGCATTATATACACACACACTATACAAACACACACACTACATAAACACACACACTATACAAACACACTGCATTATATACACACACACACTATGCAAACACACTGCATTATATAAACACTACACAAACACACTGCATTATATAAACATTACACAAACACACTGCATTATATACACAGTGTGTTTGTATAGTGTGTTTATATAATGCAGTGTGTTTGTGTATTGTGTTTATATAATGCACACTACACACACACACTCTGCATTATATACACACACTATACAAACACACACTCTGCATTATATAAACACACTACATTCACTATACACACAACACAAATACACACACTCTGCATTCCTTATATGCACACACTACACAAACACACACACTTTGCATTTAGTATATACAGCATTCACTTTACACACACTGCATTCACTTTACGCACACTACCCGCACACTACACAGACACGCTGCTTTCATTATATACACACTAGACAAATACACACTGCATCCACTACACAAACACACACTGCATCCACACCACTCACACTACACAAACACACACTGCATCCGCTACACACACACTGCATCCGCTACACACACACTGCATCCGCTACACACACACACTGCATCCACTACACACACATACACAGCTCCCCTGTCTAAACACACTGCATCCACTACACGTGGCATGTATATTTTGTGCATTTACCTTTAGAAATAGTTTTTTATTTTCCAAAATGGTAAATGTACAGAATATCGGCAAATTACATCGGCTATCGGCCTGAAAGTTCACAGAATATCGGTATCTGTATCGGCTCTAAAAAATCAATATCGGTCGATCCCCAGTACAGATACTAGATATCAAGTCGCACGTGTAGTGCAAAATGAGGCCAAAGTTAGATAATAGAGATGGATATCAGACAAGCCAGATCACAACAGATTATTGGACCTGGTTTAATGCAATACCAGTGAAGAAAAAAAGAAGCAAAGGCATCATTGCATATGTCATACAGGTTTACAAAAGGAATAAAGCAGAGGCTGGTCCATAAGGGCAGGTAGGGCAGTGCCATCCCAAAAACCTTCACCCAGCACAATTTTTGGTGGGGAAAAAACAATCTGTTGGCATTGTAAGGGTTACTAATAAGGATGTGTTAGAAAAAAAAAATATGTGGCTGTCATGATTATATCTGCAGTTTCCATTCTGCCCTCTACTGATCATTGGAGATCCAGCTGGTTTGGAATAGTAGATGGCATCTCATAAGGTTAAGTGAGATACCATCTACAGTGCCCCACCATCTTTGAAAATACCACCAGCATCCACTGAAAACCATGACTGAGAAAGAATAAACCATTTTAAGATGGTAGAACCTTATAAAACTTAAATAGAATCAGCTCAGATCCACAAGGAAAATATATGTGTGTGCATGTGTGTATGTGTTAATATTAAAATCACTAAGTAAATTGAACAGAAAGATGTTGTAACGGACCGTTTCACTTACAAGAGGATAAAACCCAGTTTAGGCGATAATCCCCTTTTCCATAGACAGGCACAGCTACTGCAGAACATCAGAACTCACGAGCTGGATACGAAATAACACTCCGAACTGGAACAGCTGAACAAGAAAAGCATACAATCGGCTTACACTCTTGGCAGTCAGCTTACAATCCAATCCCCCCCAAGAACGAGACGACACTTCATTTTGAGGGTTAAGCAGGAACTCAAGACTGGGACACCCAGTCTGGCTTTTATTACCAACAAGTACATACAGGACACTCCCAGGGGGAGGATGAAATTAACCAATCACATGGATGTACCTCCCACACATTTCCTCCCCTTAGATTAACACTTAACACAATTATACTGTACACCTTTTTCCCCAATTCCTGGATGTACCCCAAAAACAGGGGGTACACCTTTAAATCCAGCATCGCTGGATAGCCCTTATTCAGGGGGACAACATATCCAAAGTTCAAGTAATTCGGATGAATGGTTCGTGAGATATGGGGTTCCAAAGATTTGACCGACCGCATGGGTACAGTATCCGAAAACAGTTCCATGCATTTTGGCCCTGCGGTCGGTCACAAACAAGGGAATGAAAACAGGCGAATTGCCTGTGTTATAGAGCCTGGAGAGGGTTTGAATGAATTCCCTTGTTTGTGGGGTTCTTTCTACCGAACGGCGGGTCATTCGGTAGTTTCCATACGAATTTCTGGAAGTATGGAGGTCTCAGCGGTGTTTGCCTAGTCAAGTGTCCGATTTTAGTTCCAGACACTCGACGGCAAAACACCGCTGTTCGGTAGTTTAAGATGGCCGCCGCCACGTGTTTGTTTCCCGAATGGCGGCCACCCAGAGGACAAAGGATACATTACACTGATTGCCAATTACCCGTTTGCAACATTGTTGCAAACTGTAATTGGAGGCACACTTATTCCTGGGTGGTCTGGTTGTTCGGTAGTTTCACTCAATACAATGAATGGAGTGATTCTACCGAACAATCAGATGAAGGCTGCATATATATATAACCCAGGTAACTGCATACAACAATACATACATGACATTAAAGTATTAAAGGCAGGATTACTGTACTACGCTCCACAGTCTTAAAGGTACAGTAGTCCCAAAAGTTCCAATATGTCCATCGCTGCTTTTAAAGGGCCAGCAGCAGCAATACAAATTATTACCTGCCCAAATATAGTTTCTAAAGTGCAACACGTCCAGGGGCCATAGTCAGCGGGCAGGAGGCCAGCAGCCAGGCCTCTCCAGTTCACAGTGGCGAAGCTGGTTTCGCCACAGATGTATTACCAGTCCTTAGGTATGACTTGAAAGGAACACTATAGTCACCTAAATTACTTTAGCTAAATAAAGCAGGTTTAGTGTATAGATCAGGGGTAGGCAACCTTCGGCACTCCAGATGTTGTAGACTACATCACCCATAATGCTCTTACACCCATAATGCTGGCAAAGCATCATGGGTGGTGTAGTCCAAAACATCTGGAGTGCAGAAGGTTGCCTATGCCTGGTATAGATCATTCCCCTGCAATTTCACTGCTCATTTCACTGTCATTTAGGAGTTAAATCACTTTGTTTCTGTTTATGCAGCCCTAGCCACACCTCCCCTGGCTATGATTGACAGAGCCTGCATGAAAAAAAAAAACTGGTTTCACTTTCAAACAGATGTAATTTACCTTAAATAATTGTATCTCAATCTCTAAATTGAACTTTAATCACATACAGGAGGCTCTTGCAGGGTCTAGCAAGCTATTAACATAGCAGGTGATAATAAAATCTTAAATAAACAGAACTTGAAATAAAGAAAGCCTAAATAGGGCTCTCTTTACAGGAAATGTAAGTCACATGCAGGGAGGTGTGACTAGGGTTCATAAACAAAGGGATTTAACTCCTAAATGGCAAAGGATTGAGCAGTTTTTCTATACACCAAAACTACTTCATTAAGCTAAAGTTGTTCAGGTGACTATAGTGTCCCTTGAATTAAAGTTAAAACATAACAAAGTGTTTACAGTGAAAAATATAGCAACAGGTAACAGTTCTAGGTCAAAAGAATTAACATCTAGAACTGACATTGAGGTGGAATCTCGGTAAAAATAAATTTAGTAGGCCGAGATTACCACGTGGCATGTGTACGTGCATATGCTGACGTATCGATCAGTTGGTTGCACGAGGCAAGATACGATCAGTAGTGTACGGAGCATGTGCAAGAATACAGGATGTAGTATTCCCCCTCCTCCATTGTGCTGGACAAGCCATGCGGTCAAGCAGGAAGTTAATTCTTATTTGTGTTGATTGGTTAAGAGAATGTGCGGGTGGAGCTTAATATGGGAGGAGTTATGTGCCTATATAAGGAGCCTGCACTATTGTCCGGGGCTCAGAACTTGCTGTATTTTGGTGACGCTAGTCCCTCTGAGTCCCGATCGGTGATCCAATAAAGAATCTCTTCCTTCCTGAAGAAACCTGTGTCCATCTCTCTGTGCTTGGCTTCCGTCAGTTTCTCCGGTATCATTTGGTGCATTGGCCGGGAAGCTCATCGTTCAACGGTAGCTGAGAGGCAGAGGCGTGAGACGGTCTATCTTTGCCCACGTTCTCTACGGCTGCACCCCTGAACTTCTGCGTGGACCTCCCTTCGTCTCGGCGCCACTGGTCTGTTGTCCAGGAGATCATCGGCCTCTACGTGAGAAGTGCTGGGGTGTCCCCGTCGATGAGTGTGAACTCAGGTTCAGGAACGAGGAGGTAAGACAACTGCTGTTTTAGACGGCAGGACCCACTAGGGGTATACCGATTGTGCGGTAGGCCCAAAGGGGTTTGAATCTGTGTATCTGCCCCCTCTGTCGGAGGGAAGGAGCGAAGGCGCACCGCTCGATCGAACGCTCTTTAGTCAGACCGTTTGATTTTGTTAGTCAGGCGGGGCTCTGGTGTAAATAGCCCTAGCCGGACACCGGTGTCTTGTCTAGACTAGCGTTCTAGGGTGTATATTTTGTTCGCTAGGTCGGAGGGACCGGGAGACTAAGCGGCGTCTGTGTAAATTCGGTTCGCTAGCTCTCATCCTATCTGGGCTAAGTGGGAAGGCGTGTAAATTTGGAACCCACTAGACTTTTGATAGTGCGACTAAGAGGCGTCTGTGTAAATTCGGTCCTCTAGCTCGCTATATATGGTGATTGGGCAGTGTGGCTAACCAAAACGTATGTAGATTGTTTTTAGGTAGTCCATTCAAGGTACTGGCCAATAGTTTAGTTGGGAATTGTAAATGTGATAAAGATTGTTTAGTAAAGTGTATATCTTGTTAGATAGCGCGAGCTCAGCCGTCTAGCGAGAGTGTTAATAGTGTGTTGCTGTATTATAGTGCACGGTACCATAACCCTGTATATTTACTGACACTGTATATAAGTACTAATCATTGTCGTCCATTGCATGTTTAACACCATAACCACTAATAATTGTATTGTGACCTTAACTTGTGCTTTGACCTATGCTAACCGTACTGTAACCGCTATTTGTAAAAGACGATGTTACTGGGGTGTGTTATAGACGGGTAATTCGTATATAGAGAATTATAGCGTGGGTGACTGTATAGTTACGCCAAAGGGCATAATATTGATTATCTAGTGACTGGTGTAACAGCTGTGTGTGTACGGAAATTCCCTGAGTGTTTATTGTGTTATTGTGTACGTTTCACTTGGTAACCGTACCACGTGGTGCTGTTGCCAGAGGAAACGGGTGTGACTGTTGAATAGTACGCGTGTATAGTATTCGTTGTCGACGACGTTCCATTGTTAAGTATGGGTGCGTCGCAGTCAACGATTCCGGATCCCTTAGGTTGTATGGTGAAGAATTTTAAAAAGGGATTCAAGACATGTGATTTTGGGGTTAAAATGTCTCCTGTACGTTTGGTCACTTTGTGTACTAGGGAGTGGCCCACTTTGGTTGCGGCATGGCCGCCACGTGGCAGTTTGGATCCAACTCTGGTACAGCGCTTACACGTGGCTGTATCAGGTAGGCCTGAACTTTACGGCCAGTTTCCTTATATTGATTGTTGGAGACAGGCCGTAAATGACTCGCCAAAATGGCTCCGGACATGCCACGAGGAGCAATGTCGCCTCATGGTAGCTAGGACTTGTTCGTCCACTAGGACTGGTGTTAGGCCCATTTTGGACACGCCCCCTGAGTCCGAGATCCCTTTGCCGCCCCCTTACTTTCCGTTAAGAAGAAGTGACGCAAATGCAGGAAGTCCTGCAACCCTCCCCTCATTACCCCCATCCACTTCCGCTTCCTCCTCCAGTACAGGATCCACCCCCCCTCGTACTAAATCTCCCCTTCCGGAATCAGAACCAACCCCCATTAAAAACGAATATCCTGATTTGGCGCCACTTCAGACTTCCGGTCAAGCTTCATCTAGCTCGGCTCGAAGTGTTTTATTTACAACCTTTTCCCAAAACCAAGCTCCCACATCCCCATACCCTATTTCTCCCCGACTGGAACCTATGACTGACGCCCCTCCACGTAGCCCCATACAGACCCGACAGTTGACCGGTGCCCAACAATTAAAACACTATCAGATGCCTCTTCGTCTGAATCCTGGGTCAGCCTATATCGATGCCGCAGGCCAAATGGCACATGCTGACCCAGTCTTTGTATATGTCCCATTCACGACAACCGATCTCTTAAATTGGAAGACCCACAATTCCTCGTATACTGAGAAACCACAAGCTATGACTGATCTGTTCACCTCAATAGTACAGACACATAACCCGACATGGGCTGATTGCCAGCAGTTATTAATGACTTTATTCAACAATGAGGAAAGGACAAGGATTAACCAAGCGGCCATTAAAGCACTAGAGGATAAAGCCCGTACTTTAAACCAAGCCAATCCATCAGCATGGGCCGCAACACATTATCCCAACACCGATCCCGATTGGAATGTAAATGGTGCTGATATGGTTCAACTCAGAGCCTATAGAGACGCTATGATTGCTGGCATGAAAGCCGGAGGAAAGAAAGCTATTAACATGTCAAAGACAGTTGAGGTGATTCAGAAAAGTGATGAAGCGCCCAGTGTCTTTTATGACCGATTATTGGAGGCATACCGCTTGTATACCCCCTTTAATCCGGAAGACGCAGACAATTCCCGAATGGTGAACTCCGCCTTTGTCAGCCAAGCTTACGGAGATATTAAGCGCAAGCTACAAAAGTTAGAAGGGTTTGAAGGTATGTCAATCACCCAACTAATGGAGGTAGCGAATAAGGTTTATATGAATAGGGAAACAGAAAGTAAGAAAGAGGAAGAGCGCAAGATGCGTAAAAAGGCTGATATGCTAGCGGTAGCGATCGCAGGCGTAGATAGACGGGGCCCAGATAGAGGCGATAGTAGATGGAATGAGGAACCTCTAAGTAGAAATCAGTGCGCATACTGTAGGGAAGAAGGGCATTGGAGAAATGAGTGTCCTCGAAGAGAACAGTGTGAGAGAGACAGACCTAGGACAGGTTACGGAAACTTTAGAGGCAGAGCGAGAGGTAGAGGAGGCCCCGGAGGGAGTAATGGGAACAGAGGAAGTGTTAGGGAAGACAGGTATATTCCAGCAGCGCAAAGGTCCCGCGATAGAGAAGGTAGGGACTTTGTGGGATTGGCTGACACGGTCATGGAGGACTATTGATACCGACCGGGCTCCATCCCCCTTGGTCGAGCGGAGCCTATGGTCGATGTATCAATAGGGGGAAAAAGGAGTGCGTTCATGATCGACACTGGTGCTGAACATTCAGTGGTGACTAATCTAGTTGCTCCTCCATCTGGAAGGACTATTACTGTGATAGGAGCAACTGGAAGAAGTGCTGAAAAACCGGTTCTTAAAAGTCGACTCTGTACATTGGGAGGCCACGTAGTAAGACATCAATTCCTTTATATGCCTGAATGTCCAGTCCAATTGCTGGGACGTGATATGCTATCAAAATTACAAGCGCAGATTACGTTCCTACCAAATGGAACAACATCCTTAAAGTTTAATGGACCTTCAGGTATCATGACATTATCCGTACCAAAGGAAGAAGAGTGGCGACTTTATACAGTGTTGACTAGCCAAAACCCTAGGAGTGATGAGACATTATTTAACATACCAGGAGTTTGGGCAGAGAACAACCCACCAGGACTGGCCCGCAATATTCCACCTATAAAAATTGAACTAAAACTTGGGGTTTATCCAGTGAGCCTAAGACAATACCACATCCCGCAGAAGGCTAAGAAGAACATCCAATCCTATCTGGATAAGTTCATACGGTATGGTATCATAAAATTCTGTACTTCCCCCTGGAACACCCCATTGCTGCCTGTTCAAAAGCCCGGTACAGATGAGTATCGACCTGTGCAGGACTTGAGAGCAGTCAATGATGCAGTTGTTAGTATACATCCAGTTGTACCCAATCCATATAACCTGCTTGCTTTAATTCCGGGCGGGGCTACCTACTTTACAGTCTTAGATCTCAAAGATGCCTTCTTTTGCCTCCGAATTGCCGCAGAAAGTCAATGTATTTTCGCTTTCCAATAGGAGAACGCTGTAACGGGCTCAAAACGCCAAATGACTTGGACAAGACTGCCCCAAGGGTTTAAAAATTCACCTACCCTATTTGGTTCAGCCCTAAGTCAAGATCTACTGGATTTCGAGTCCATCCCAGGAGAGTGTGTATTGTTACAATATGTAGATGACTTGTTGATAGCAGCAGTTACAAAAGAAATCTGTCAGCAAGCAACGCACGATCTACTACACATTCTCTGGAAGGCAGGATACAAGGTGTCTAGAAAGAAGGCTCAGTTGTGTTTGCCAACTGTCAAATATCTGGGATTCCATATCTCTGAAGGTCAAAGAATTATGGGGCCAGAGAGAAAAGAAGCTGTCTGCCAAATACCAATACCCAAGAATAGAAGACAAGTGCGAGAATTCTTGGGGGCAGCAGGCTTCTGTAGGATATGGATTCCCAGCTACGCGATATTGGCAAAACCTCTGTACGCAGCTATCAAAGGTACAGAGCACGACCCCTTCTCATGGACCCAAGAACAGCAAACGGCATTTGAAGATGTGAAGAAGGCTTTGATGAGTGCCCCAGCATTAGGTCTACCTGATCACACACGACCATTCTACCTGTATGTACACGAGCAAAGAAGAATGGCTGTGGGAGTATTGACACAGTACTTGGGATCATGGCAAAGACCTGTTGCCTACATGTCTAAGCAATTGGATGCAGTGGCCAGCGGACTTCCACCTTGTCTAAGAGCCGTAGCTGCAGCCGCCCTGCTAGTAGCTGAAGCCGATAAACTCACTCTGGGTCAAGAACTTTATGTACGAGTCCCACATGCAGTACAGACGTTGTTGGATTACAAAGGAAATCATTGGTTTAGTAACAGCCGTATGACCAAGTATCAAGCAATGTTGTGTGAAAACCCAAGAGTGCATTTAGAGACTGTAAACACCTTAAATCCAGCTACCCTTTTGCCACAACCTACTGAAAGTCAACATGATTGTTTGGAAGTAATGGATGAAGTATTCTCAAGTAGACCAGATCTTCGTGATTTTCCCATCCAGAACCCCGATGTTCAATATTATACCGACGGCAGTAGTTATGTGAAAGAAGGGATCCGCTATGCAGGATATGCAGTGACGACAATAGACAAGGTGATAGAAGCTCGGCCACTGGCGAAAGGAACATCAGCACAAAAGGCAGAATTGATAGCACTGACACGAGCGTTACAATTGGCTGAAGGTTTAAGAGTAAACATCTACACGGACTCCAAATATGCGTTTTTAACCACTCATGCCCACGGAGCTTTGTATAAAGAAAGAGGACTACTGAATTCAGAAGGCAAAGAAATCAAATACGCAGCTGAAATCTTACAACTATTGGAAGCAGTGTGGGAGCCGAAAGAAGTCGGTATCATACATTGTCGAGCGCATCTGAGAGGAGATGGTGATGTAACTAAGGGAAATCGGATGGCAGATAGTGCAGCTAAGCGTGCTGCTGAATCAGGAAGACAGGAGTATGTGGGGCATATAGCTGCTCTTATACCAACTCCACTGTCCCAATGGACTCCAGTTTATACAGCTCAAGAAGAGGAGTGGTTAAAGACTGAACCAGGAAAGTATTTGGAGAACAAGTGGTATCAGCTAGAAGATGGAAGAATAGTCATACCAGCATCACTAGCGGTAGAAATTGTCCAAAATTATCATAACGGGACACATTCTGGGAGAGACAGTACTGAAGAATCTCTCAGAAAACATTTCTACATACCAAGATTGTCCAACTTGACTCAGGCCATTGTACGAAGATGTGTAACGTGTGCTAAAAATAATGCAAGACAAGGACCAGTAAAGCCACCAGGAGTCCAGTTTATGGGGGGACTCCCCATGTCCGATCTACAAATAGACTTTACAGTGATGCCTAAATCGGGTGGACATCGTTACCTGCTGGTAATTGTGTGCACCTATTCAGGCTGGGTAGAAGCATGTCCTACTCGTACAGAGAAAGCAGGAGAAGTTGTGAGATTCCTGCTACGAGAAATAATACCCCGATATGGACTACCCTGTTCTATAGGATCGGACAATGGTCCAGCTTTTGTTCATCAGTGCCTACAACAACTGACTCATATGCTTGGTATAAAGTGGAGGCTTCATACTGCATATAGACCCCAGAGCTCTGGTAAGGTAGAGAGAATGAATAGAACTATTAAGAACCAGTTGGCTAAAATGTGTCAGGAAACCCAACTTAAGTGGAACGTTCTTTTACCCATAGCTCTATTGCGAATCCGCAGTACCCCTACCAGAAGGATGGGCCTCTCTCCTTTTGAAATCATGTATGGGCGACCACCTCCCGTACTTGGTAACTTAAGGGGGGATTTGAGTCAGTTGGGAGAAGGAATTACCCGGCAGCAGGTTGTAGAGTTGGGTAAGACTATGGAGGAGGTACAGAAATGGGTACAAGATAGATTACCTGTGAATATTTATCCCCCTGTTCATAGTTATCATCCAGGAGATCAAGTGTGGATTAAAGAGTGGAATAATGTAGCGTTAGGGCCCAAGTGGAGAGGTCCTTATGTTGTTCTTTTGTCTACCCCTACAGCGATAAAAGTAGCCGAAGTGACTCCGTGGATACATCACTCCAGGGTTAAACCAGCAGCAGTCGATTCTTGGCAAGTTACAGCAGATCCAGAGAATCCCTGCAAGATCCGGTTAAAACGCACTACTCAGTCGGAGTAACGAGGAACTATTGTGGATTACAAATTTTATTATTTTTGGGATTTGGTGCGTGAGTGAGAAGGCCATAATAAAGCCTGTCCGCCCACCGACGTATAGTTTATAAGCCAGGGAAAGTCTCGAAGGGACTCCTGTGAAGACGAGCAGAACTCCATTCCCTGCAGCCCTTACATCCTGGAAGCTGAGGTGCCTTCGCACGGACGAAGACTGAGGATGACGGCGAAAGATGTGTTTTTGATAGTGTTTATTTATATGTGTTTTTATATTCAGGAAGGTAGAGGTACCGACACTCCTAGCTGTGAGGTATGCATTAAGACTACGAGAACAGGTAACCATATTTCCCAAACCCTAATTTGGCATTCACAATACGAGTGTAAAGGAGATGTATCGAGATGTAGATACCTAAATATAGACTATAGTGTGTGCCATTTAGGAGTAGGAGAACCTAAGTGCTTCAGTCCGGAGTATCAACCTCGTACAATTTGGTTGACTCTCAGGAATGGAGATCCTCAGGGGACCCTAATTAATAAGACGGTGTTAGAATCCGTACATTCTTCGGGTGTTCTGCTATTTGATGCGTGTAAAGCGATATCGAGTGGTAGAAAGCCGTGGAATGTATGTGGGGATTGTAACGGATCGCCTGGCACCCGACTTGGTACCTCCGTTAATGGATGCTCCTAGTGCTTCCTGAGGACTCCAAGCACTCTGGCAGACACCATAATCACCGAATCCGAGAAACCTTTAAATTCTCCCAAGCGTATGAATGCTGTAGACCATTGAATAGGAACCATACGAATAGGCTTGTACTCCTAGCAGTCAACTGGAACAGCATACAATCCTTCCCCCAATAATGAGACGACACATCACTTTGAGGGTAAAACAGGAACTCTGGACTGGCTCATCCAGCCTGGCTTTTATTTCCAACTCACACATACAGGCCACACCCAGGGGGAGGCATAAAAGAACCAATGACATAGATGTTACCTCCCACACATCCCCTCCCCTTAGTGTGACACATAATCCCATTATGCATACAGTGTAAAATATACTTTTACACAACTTTCATAACTTTAAAACCATACATCACATTCACATAAAAATACATATCCACAATCAATCCATTCAGGGGAACAACATATTAAAAAATGGCATGAATCCGACCAGGGGTTCAAAAGTTACTAAAAGTATCTTTTGTTCCTTTCTGGCTGGCAGAAAAACATCCCCACAATGCACCCTGGTTTCCTCCCTTCTGCCCTGGAGTTAATTGGAGAAGTAATCCAATTACCCAGGACTAAAGGCAGACTCCATTAACCACATGGTTGCAAAAAGACATAAAACACTTTAAAATACAGAAAGTTACTTTTTAACCATAACACACAGACATTTCACATATCCCCAGATAGCTGGGATCTGCGCGCACAAAACTACCGAATAGCGCGCAGATCCTACTCACACAGTACAATTGCCATGGAGCTAAAGTCTTTCATTATATGAATAGGCTCCATGGTATGGCTATCTGGGGTATCACATTCCCATAAAGTCTGGTCCATAGTCCAAAGGCAAGAGGCGGGCAATCAGCCCCCTCCAAGGACACGTGGCGAGATCGGTTTCACCACACTTCTCCCCTTTACCCCCCAGACTAACAGGGTATCTGACCTCCTGCCGGTCAGTGCCCTGGTTAGTCCAGCAACCCACCCATGAAGCACAAACAGCAGTACCTCCCACCCACAATAACTGGTTACTACACCTGGGTAGAGGAGAACTTTGACCAGGTCCAGGTGCCTCACCACGGCTGTGTGGGGGACTGGTAGTCTGCCTTGGTGGGTTGCTGAGTGGGCAGAGACCAGCGGTACTCTGCCCTGGTGCCAGCGCTACCACTGAAGTAGCCTGATTGGAGCCTGGTTGTGGGAGGGGGAGACCGACCGTCTCCCCTCTGGGTACACAGCTCTGCTGCTGGAGACAGACTGTCTCCCCTTTGGCTAAACAGCCCTGTCGTGGGGGGGCAGGACCGACCGTCCCTACCCCCTGTGCTGGAAGTGCAGAGACCACTGTCCCATCTGCACAGGTGTGGGGCTTACAGTCTCCCCCTGGTACATTAAGCTGCAGCTGGGGAGAGGTGGTAACCAGCTCCTCTCCCATTAGAACACTCTGCCGCTGGGGAATGGAGACTGGGCTCTCTATTCCCTGTACATTAATGATCCGCTGCTGGGGAGAGGTGGTAACAATATCCTCTCCCATACATACTTCCCGTCTCTGTGGAGGGAGACCGACTGTCTCTCCTCCCAGCACAGAGTCCTGCTGAGGGGGAAAGGGGGCTGGGCTCTCCATTCCCTGCTGGATACTCTGCCGCTGGGGAATGGAGACTGGGCTCCCAATTCCCAACAAATCACACTGCCGCTGGGGAGGGAGGACGGCCCCTTCAGCTCCCTGTAACTTGGGCGCAGAGACCACGGTCCCATCTGCGCTGGTGTGGGGCTTACTGTCTCCCCTTGGTGTGCTAAGCTGCCGCTGGGGAGAGGGGGTAACAAACTCCTCTCCCTTACACACTTTCAGCCGCTGGGGAGCAGGGCTGACCCTCTGTACTCCCTGTAGGCAGGGCGCAGAGACCACGGTCCCATCTGCGCTGGTGAGGGGCTTACTTTCTCCCCTTGGTGAGCTGTGCTGCCGCTGGGGAGAGGGAATAACAAACTCCTCTCCCTTACACACCTTCAACCGCTGGGGAGAGGGGATAACAGGCTCCTCTCCCTGCACCGTAGACTGCCGCTGAGGAGCAAGAACGGCACCTTCAGCTCCCTGTAACGCACACTGCCGCTGGGGATCTGGGCCGACTGCCCAGCATCCCTGTAGGGCCGGTAGAGAGACCGCAGTACCATCTCCACCTGCCATCTGTGGGTCTTCCCAGGACCAATCCGTGAGGCCCCTCAACATTTGTGAGTAAGGGCCACCTGCTTCCCCACCTGGCAACTCTGGCTGCTGCTGGGGATCTGGGCCGGCTGCCCAGCATCCCGGTGGAGAGACCTTGGTCCCATCTCTACCTGCCTGTTGTGGTTCCTCACAGGACCAGTCTATGAGGACCCCCACTTCGGGTTCCTCCCGCCGCCTCAGGGAAAGACGGCTAACCTCCTCGGATGCAGCCTCTACTCGGCTGCTGTAACGCTCCTGCTGCTGAGCATACTTCCTCTCTTTCGCCAACCGGAATTCTCGGTCCAGCCTTGTGTTTCGCTCGGCCATGACCTGGTTCCAGATCACTCGGCGTGTCTCCATGGGTATATCATCCCCATACTCGGCCACTCGCTGCCTCACCTCGGCCAGCCAATCATCTCCAGAGCCAGAACCTTCCATACTAGTCTGCTCCCAGGGGCGCTGCACGAGTGCTAGCGTTGCCCTCAATTTGTAAATCCAATCAGTGTCTCTGAGCTGCTTTACCTCGCACTAGGACGCCATCCCACCGCTGCCACCAATGTAACGGATCGCCTGGCACCCGACTTGGTACCTCCGTTAATGGATGCTCCTAGTGCTTCCTGAGGACTCCAAGCACTCTGGCAGACACCATAATCACCGAATCCGAGAAACCTTTAAATTCTCCCAAGCGTATGAATGCTGTAGACCATTGAATAGGAACCATACGAATAGGCTTGTACTCCTAGCAGTCAAATGGAACAGCATACAATAAATCCTTCCCCCAATAATGAGACGACACATCACTTTGAGGGTAAAACAGGAACTCTGGACTGGCTCATCCAGCCTGGCTTTTATTTCCAACTCACACATACAGGCCACACCCAGGGGGAGGCATAAAAGAACCAATGACATAGATGTTACCTCCCACACATCCCCTCCCCTTAGTGTGACACATAATCCCATTATGCATACAGTGTAAAATATACTTTTACACAACTTTCATAACTTTAAAACCATACATCACATTCACATAAAAATACATATCCACAATCAATCCATTCAGGGGAACAACATATTAAAAAATGGCATGAATCCGACCAGGGGTTCAAAAGTTACTAAAAGTATCTTTTGTTCCTTTCTGGCTGGCAGAAAAACATCCCCACAATGCACCCTGGTTTCCTCCCTTCTGCCCTGGAGTTAATTGGAGAAGTAATCCAATTACCCAGGACTAAAGGCAGACTCCATTAACCACATGGTTGCAAAAAGACATAAAACACTTTAAAATACAGAAAGTTACTTTTTAACCATAACACACAGACATTTCACATATCCCCAGATAGCTGGGATCTGCGCGCACAAAACTACCGAATAGCGCGCAGATCCTACTCACACAGTACAATTGCCATGGAGCTAAAGTCTTTCATTATATGAATAGGCTCCATGGTATGGCTATCTGGGGTATCACATTCCCATAAAGTCTGGTCCATAGTCCAAAGGCAAGAGGCGGGCAATCAGCCCCCTCCAAGGACACGTGGCGAGATCGGTTTCGCCACAGGGATCTTAGATGGGAGAGGACGTATGGGTCTAATGATAAATATATTTGTCCCAGTAGCAAAAATAAATATGTGAGTCCTAGATGCCCAAATAAAGACTATAACTTCTGCCCATATTGGTCTTGTGTGGGGTGGGCGACTTGGGGACAGACAGTAGACAAAGACATGATAGTGACTAAGTTGCCGACTAGCCCATATTGTAAGTCTATGGAATGTAATCCCATCCATATACTTATAAATAACCCCGATAAGTTCTTAGACAAATATGGCAATTTATTTGGGTTTCAAATATACGGGACGGGTTTAGATCCTGGGACAGTATTGTTCATAGGGATAGAGACTGATACGGTATCCTCCCAAACTCATCAAGTATACCATTCCTTTTATGAAGAGATGAGTATAGATAATAAGATCCCCCATAATGCTAAAAACCTGTTCATTGACTTAGCTGAAAGTATTGCCGGTAGTCTTAATGTTACCAACTGCTATGTGTGTGGAGGTACTAACATGGGAGACCAATGGCCTTGGGAAGCAAAGGAGGTAATGTCCGGTTCTGAGGCAGTTGACCAACTAATATCTACACAAGCCGATTATCATATGAGTGTTAGAGGTAAATCTGAGTGGAGATTAACCCCTTAAGGACCAAGCTTCAATAAAAGGGAATCATGACATGTCACACATGTCATGTGTCCTTAAGGGGTTATAGACCTCCATCATAGGTTATGTTTGCATAGCAAGGAAAGGAATAATGTATAATACTTCTGTAGGAGAATTAACTTGTCTAGGGCAAAAAGCTTATGATGATGATACAAAGAATACAACTTGGTGGTCGGCTTCAAATGTCTCAGAACCATCTAACCCGTTTGCTAGATACGCCAATTTAAAGGATGTGTGGTTTGATTTATCCATCACATCTACCTGGAGAGCCCCAGCAAATTTGTACTGGATCTGTGGTAAGAAAGCCTATTCGGAGTTGCCACAGGACTGGGAAGGGGCATGTGTGTTGGGTATGCTCAAACCATCCTTCTTCTTGTTACCGATTGAAACAGGTGAGACTTTAGGTGTTAAAGTGTATGATGTGAATCATAGGAAGAAAAGGGGACCCATAGAGATAGGCACCTGGGAAGATAATGAATGGCCTCCCCAGCGTATCATAGATTATTATGGGCCAGCCACGTGGGCTGAGGATGGTACCTTTGGTTACAGAACCCCTATTTATATGCTCAACCGTATTATAAGATTACAGGCGGTGGTTGAGATTATTACTAACGAGACATCACAAGCGCTCAATCTTCTAGCGAAGCATAACACCAGGATGAGGACAGCAGTCTACCAAAATAGATTAGCCTTGGATTACCTTTTGGCAGTAGAGGGAGGTGTATGTGGGAAGTTTAACCTGAGCAATTGCTGTCTTCAAATAGATGACGAAGGGCAAGCAATAGCTGAGCTTACTAGCCATATGGTTAAACTAGCGCATGTGCCTACTCAGGTATGGAAAGGGTATAATCCAAGTAGTTGGTTTGGTAGCTGGTACGAGTGGTTTGGAGGGCTTAAGGCAGTGGTAGGTGGAGTCCTACTGATTTTAATGTTGTGCCTACTCCTGCCGTGTCTTATACCCTTAGTAGTTAGGTCTGTGCAAAGCCTGATAGAAAATATAGCAGAGAGGAAGGCTGCTGCACAGATAATGGCGATTTATAAGTATAAGGCTTTAGATCAGGGAGAACCAATGCAGGAAGATGAGTGTTGAAGATTCACATCATAAGATAAGTCTGGTCTGGTTCATGGTAACTTGCGGTGTATGCAAACCAAGGTTAAGTGATGCCTCAAGTAATTGTGAAATATCAAGAGGCATCAAAGGGGGGAATGAGGTGGAATCTCGGTAAAAATAAATTTAGTAGGCCGAGATTACCACGTGGCATGTGTACGTGCATATGCTGACGTATCGATCAGTTGGTTGCACGAGGCAAGATACGATCAGTAGTGTACGGAGCATGTGCAAGAATACAGGATGTAGTATTCCCCCTCCTCCATTGTGCTGGACAAGCCATGCGGTCAAGCAGGAAGTTAATTCTTATTTGTGTTGATTGGTTAAGAGAATGTGCGGGTGGAGCTTAATATGGGAGGAGTTATGTGCCTATATAAGGAGCCTGCACTATTGTCCGGGGCTCAGAACTTGCTGTATTTTGGTGACGCTAGTCCCTCTGAGTCCCGATCGGTGATCCAATAAAGAATCTCTTCCTTCCTGAAGAAACCTGTGTCCATCTCTCTGTGCTTGGCTTCCGTCAGTTTCTCCGGTATCAACATCATATCATCATAATTAGGCAAGCAAGCTAGTGGCAGAGAAGGTCAATGGTAATCACACAAGCTAGGTCACAAGAAAAAAAATCAGAAACAAACAACCACAGTGACATTGAGGATATGAACATTACAATACCATTGGCACTGATTTACAGAGAGAATTTCAGATGCAATGTAATTGCTCCCAATAACAATGAGAGTATGTGCCTTGTTTAAGTATAAATATATGGTGAGTGCCGTGGTGTATCTTGGTTTTGTGCTGCCCTAGGCAGGACAAAACTCAGACACCCCCCCTCCCGCGCGCGCCACCCCCACCCAACCCTTCCCCCCTGCCCCGCCTTCTAAA
This sequence comes from Pelobates fuscus, assembly GCF_036172605.1. Taxonomy (NCBI): domain Eukaryota; kingdom Metazoa; phylum Chordata; class Amphibia; order Anura; family Pelobatidae; genus Pelobates; species Pelobates fuscus. Next base: position 351,921,326 of record NC_086318.1, on the reverse strand, counting down.
TACACACACATTCACTGACACATACGCATACACTAGCTAACAGAAACACACACTTGCTAACAGACACACACACACACTAACAGACACACAGTCGGACACACAGTCAGACACACACACACTAACAGACACACACAGTCAGACACACACCAACAGAGACACACACACTAACAGACACACACACTAACAGACACACACACACACAGTCAGACACACACTAACAGACACACACAGTCAGACACACACACACACACTAACAGACACACACTAACAGACACACACACTAACAGACACACACAGTCAGACACACACACATTAATACTCACTTCTCTTTTTGTTTTTGTTTTTATTTACTCCCCCCCAGCCTCCTTACCTTTAGGAATGCGGGGGGGGGGGTTCTCCCATTCCCTGGTAATCCAGTGGCTGCTGGGCGGCACTGGCGGGCTGGCGAGAGAGCACTTCCCCTGAGCTCTCTGCTCAGCTCCCTCACGCGCCGCTCGCAGAGTGAGGCTGGGAGGCGGAGCCAGAATATGATGTCATATTACGGCTCCCAGCCTCACTCTGCGGGCGGCGCTTGGGGGAAGTGCTCCCTCGCCAGCTGCCCGCCCGCCCATCAGCCCGACCGGCATGTCGGTTAGCCGCAAGGCATGACCAGTGCAATCTCCCCTTCGGGTTACAATTAAGTCGGTCTACTCAATCTCCATGTGTCCCACCATTGCCACATCTCATTTCTTAGTTTTGTGGAGGGGAATATAGATGTGGGTCTAGTTTCATAGTTCCTCTTAGTATTAATGTCAGCTTTGAGCTTAGATATTGTCAGGGATCTTAACTTGAGGTGTAGTCTGACTTGCAGAGTTAAACCACCCTTTGCAAATTAACACAAACCAAGGAAACTCAAGGTAGAAATCTCCAAGGTTGTGAGAAAGTGCACTGGGGCTATACAGACACAGTGCTTCCGGATGCGTAGAGCAGACAAAGATAATCCAAAAGAGAAGTCAGGTATGGTACCAAAGGTCAAGACAGGCAGCAAACAGGCAATAACAACAAACAGGATAATAGTAGACATGTGCAATTCGTTTCTGGCTGAATATGTATTCGGACGCATATCGGGCAATTCGGGCATTCGGGTACTTCCAAATGTCCGAAGTGCCGAATTACCGAGGTCCCGAAGTTCCGAAATTACTGAATTTCCGAAGTGTCGAAGTTCCGAAGTACAGTATTGCCTAAGTACTAATATACTTACCCAGTGGAAGAAGAAGAATGTTACACTGTATACAATTTTAAATAAAAAGTATACAAATGTAGCCAGGATTCAGCTGTAAGCATTTGCAACACTTACAACAATCAAGTAACACACATTCATATAAAATGTAAGTTACTTGGCCAGTCAATGTAATGACAGGTATGAATAAATAGATAACTCCCTAATTCCCACGGTATTAGATAGCTATCTACTAAAAGGCTGAAAGACCTAAATTGGTCTTTCAGCCAAATTTACTAATACTAATACATCCCCCCCCCTCCTAACCTGAAGGGCGGACCTATTGCTACCCCCCCTGCCTCCACCCCTGAACGGCAAGTGGGGGCCCTAAAGTAAAATAAGGGGGGACCTATTGTCCTCCCCCCGGCCCCCACCCATGAGCGGTGGGTGGGGGCCCTAAAGTAAAGTAATGGGGGGGGACCTATTGTCCTCCCCCATGGCCCCAACTCCCGCCGCTTAGGAGTGAGGGCCAGGGGGGGGGACATTAGGTCCCCACCCCTAATTAGTATCTAGGGCCCCCACCCACCGCTCAGGGGGGAGTACATTAGGTCCCCCCTATTCTAATTTAGGGCCCCACCCACCGCTCAGGGTGGGTGCCAGGGGGGAGGACATTAGGTCCCCCCCTAATTAGTTTTTAGGGCCCCCACCCACCGCTCAGGGGGTTGTCTCTAGCACTTGGAAATAAAGCAAGTGCCTCTACACGTTATATTTACTGCCTCTTCAACTGCCGTAACAATACATTAGTATTCTACAATACTGACTTATAATACGATGTTTATTATTTACTTAAAGAGTTATTCCAAACACCATCACCACTTCCTTTGATCTGAAGAGGTCAAGGTGTTTGGAGTATATATGTGCAGTATTGCAATATAAAAAGCTGCAGCTAACGTGTTTAACCCTATGGCTGCAGGAGGTGTAGTTCCAGATCCATCAACGTCATGGAGTGTCATCAGCAAGCTAATATTCGATGCACAGACACGCATTTGTAGCGGAGTGCAATATTAAAATCCACGATCTCCGCTGGTATAACAGGTACATCCACAGTCAGCGCTGAAAAGTAAGGCAATATCCCCAAACCTCCCAATAACCGGACGAAACACAGTTTGGGAGTCAACTAACTTGCTTTATTCACAGACTTCCATATTTATGCAGTTCCCCTTGCAAGGGGTTTCCGTACAGATGTTACAGGGGATTTCTCCCATCAGGCAGTGTAATTATCCCACCAGGCATTGCTGCACAAGAGGGATACTCCCACCAAAATGGACGCTTAAGTGGATTATCCCCTCGTGCAGCCAAACTGACAATTTATATGAAAATCCATATTTTACACATTATACATCGCTTTTACACGAACAGCCGTTCGGTAGATAGTTGGAGTCTGCGGGCACATTTAGTGAGAATACCGCTCAGATCCCAGCTAAACTAACCGAACGCCGCACAAAATACACTTACCCCTCGAGTTCGGTTGGAAATGACCGAACACCGATGGGGAACATAATGCGAGAAGAGCGGAACTCCCGAAAGCTCTGGAAGTCCAGCGGTGTTCGTATCATCGAGTAGCCGTTTTCGGTTCCAGGCACTCGACGACCGAACACCGCTGCAGAGACAAAGGATCCAAGATGGGCGACCGCCGCATGGTCGGTAGTCGAATGACGGCCACCTAGGAGAGCCTTTAATTACCGATTGCAACATTGTTGCAATCGGTTAACGAGCGCCACACGACTCTAAGTGTGTGGTCCACCTGGGGAGCCCGTGTTCATTTGGCGAACGGCCCGGATAGCCGAGGTTCGTCAAACGAAGTGTTTGCATGCTGGTAGCTTACGGCTGCCAGCATGCGAACGGCCATAATATAATACATACACAACAAAATATACACAGTACCCCATACAGCCTACGGACAACCTTTATACAGTATAGTCCAGAAGTGGCTAGGTTTGCCCCAATGCTCCCCCAGAACCAAGCCGGCATACACAGTCTGATCCCAACGGATCGGCTTGGGGAGGTCCGGGAGAGTACTCACAGATCACTTTTCAAGTTCAGTTTGTCTAGATAACCCGTCGGCGTTACCGTTTTGCTTCCCTGGGCGATAATGGATCGTAAAGTCAAAGGGCTGTAGCGCCAAACTCCAGCGCAACAGCCTGGCATTGTCCCCAGCCACACGGTTCAGCCACACCAACGGGTTGTGATCTGTGAGTAGGGAAAAGGGTTGTCCATACAAATAAGGTTGCAACTTTTTGAGGGCCCACACCACGGCCAGGCATTCTTTTTCAATGGCGGCGTAGCTTACTTCCCGGGGTAACAACTTTCGGCTCAGGTAAGCTACGGGATGTTCTCCGCCATCTGCTCCTACTTGGCTCAGCACTGCTCCCAATCCAAACATTGAAGCGTCTGTGTGAACAAGAAATCTTTTCGTTGGATCAGGAGCGGCAAGTACAGGAGCATTAGTCAAAGCAGTTTTGAGTTGTTGGAATGCCTGCTCACACTCTGGGGCCCAGACAACCTGTCGGGGAAGGTTCTTGCGGGTCAAGTCAGTCAGGGGTTTGGCCAGGGCACTGTAATTGGGCACGAATTTTCTATAGTACCCTGCGGTACCTAGAAATGCCAACACTTGAGTTTTGGTCCTGGGGGTAGGCCACTTGGCCACGGCTTCAATTTTAGCCGGCTCGGGTTTCTGCTGCCCACACCCCACCCGGTGACCCAAATACTGCACCTCTGCCATCCCGATATGGCACTTGCTGGGTTTCAGGGTTAGCCCTGCCTCCCCAATACGATCTAGGATGGCCCCTATATGCTGTAAGTGCTCCTCCCAGGTCTGGCTAAATATGGCAATGTCGTCTAAGTACGCACATGCATAACTTTGGAAACCGTCCAGTAGCCGATCTACCATCCGCTGAAAGGTTGCCGGAGCGTTTTTCATCCCGAATGGCATGACCCGAAATTGGTACAGGCCAAACGGGGTGACAAAGGCTGACTTGGGGATGGCATCATCGGCTAGGGGAATTTGGCAGTATCCCTTACACAAATCTATGGTAGTGAGATACTGGCCACGGGCCATCTTATCTAGCAGCTCGTCTATCCGGGGCATCGGGTAGGCATCAGACACGGTTTTGTCATTTAGCCTCCGGTAGTCGACGCAGAATCGCGTTGTGCCGTCCTTCTTAGGTACCAGCACTACCGGCAATGCCCAGGGGCTATCGGAGGGCTCGATAACCCCTAGCTGCAACATTTCGTCCAGCTCAGTCTTCATATGTGCCCTCACTGATTCGGGGACACGATATGGAGCCTGCCGCATAGGTAGCTGTCCCTGGGTTTCAACTCGGTGGGTGGCTAGCGGAGTGTACCCAGGTAAATTGGAGAAGGTAGCTCCTTTAGCTACAATCAGCGCTTGTACCTGGGCACGCTCTTGAGGGCTTAGCCGCTCCCCCAGTTGAACCCCCTTGGAGGGCTCTGTCTGTTCCTCCGGTTCTAAGAGGTCAGGTAGGGGCAGATTCTCTTGATCCTCCGAGGCGGAGGCGCATATCGCCGCCACATCCTCTATCCTCTCATGGTAGGGTTTGAGCATGTTCACGTGGAGCATGCGTCTTTTCCCTACCCCTGAGCAGGGGCCAATCACATAGGTGGTGTCACACTTCTGTTCCACCACCTGGTATGGGCCCTGCCAGATGGCCTGCAGCTTGTCTGTGCGGACTGGTTTTAAAATAAAAAACCTTTTGTCCTACTTGAAAGCTGCGGTCTCTGGCCCCCCTATTGTACCAGCGGCGCTGGCGTTGTTGGGCCGCCTGGAGATTGGTGCGCACGGCCTGAGTTAGTGCCTCCAGTCGGTCCCTAAACTCCAGCACGTAAGATACAATAGGGGTCCCATCGGGACTACTCTCCCCCTCCCAGTGCTCCCGGATTAACTCTAGCGGGCCCCGTACCCTCCTCCCAAACAGCAATTCAAACGGGGAAAACCCTGTGGACTCTTGGGGTACTTCTCTGTACGCGAACAGTAAATGGGGTAAAAACCTTTCCCAGTCTCTATGGGCCTCTCCAAATGTGCGGAGCATCTGTTTCAGTGTACCATTAAACCTTTCGCATAGGCCATTGGACTAGGGGTGGTACGCTGAATTTACTATCGGCTTAATGCCACATAGTTTCCATAATTGCTGTGTGACCTCAGCTGTAAACTGGGTGCCCCTATCGGATATGATCTCTTGGGGAAAACCTACCCTGGAGAATACCTTCATTAGGGCCTCTGCCACTGTTTCGGCATGAATATTGGAGAGGGCTATAGCCTCGGGATACCGGGTGGCATAGTCTACTACCGTTAAAATGTACTTTTTCCCGGAGGGACTGGGTTTTGGTAAGGGCCCCACTATATCTACGGCCACCCGACTAAAGGGTTCTTCGATGATGGGAAGGGGGCAGAGTTTGGCTTTATGGCGGTCGCCCCGCTTGCCTACCCGCTGGCAGATGTCACAGGAAGTGCAGTACTGTCTCACGTCCTTAGAAATCCCTGGCCAGAAGAAAGCGTGGGTCAACCTATATCGAGTACGGGTCATCTCTAGATGTCCAGACAGGGGGATGTCGTGTGCAATCCTAAGTAATTCCTGCCTATACTTCTGGGGTACCACTAACTGTTTAGTCGTTACTGTGACCGACCCTCCTACTTCCCGTTCAGCAATGCGATACAGTAGCCCTTTCTCCCACGTGTATCGCTCCCCCTCTGACCCTGCCTGGTCAGTGTGTACCCGGTCCCTGTATATCTGTAGTGTGGGGTCTGACTTCACCTCGGCCTCAAACTTAGTCGGGGTATCCCAGGATAAACGTGTCGGGTGGGGGTCTTGGTCTCTTACCTGAGCCTCAGAGTGTGTTGGTGGAGCCATGGTGCGAGCCTGTTGCCGTGTGGTCACTGGATGGGCTTCCTGGTAGGGAGCCTGTGGGACAAAAGCAGAGGTCATCTGGCCCAAATCATTCCCCAGGACAACATCTGCCGGTAAATTCTGCATTAGTCCCACTTCTACTGTCCCCTCTCCCGCACCCCAGTTCAAATGTACTTTCGCAGTGGGCAGTCGGTATACCGCTCCCCCGGCTACCCGGACTGCCACAGATCCGCCAGTATGAGTCCCCTCGGAGACCAAATGGGGTGCTTGCTATCAGGGTTAAGGTAGCTCCCGAATCCCGCAGCCCCTGAACCTCTTTCCCCTCTAGGGTTACCAGCTGCCGGTGATGCTGCCAGTTATCTGTGGCTCGGACTGACATTACTTCATGTAATATACCCAGGGGTTCCTCTGCATGAACACTCCACAACTCCTGAGTGGTCGGTTCGCTTTGATAATGATGGGCAGCAGCCCTGGGTACCGGGTTTGGGCGCCCCTGATTCCAGGCGGGCTTGCCACGGTTTTGGGTAAATTCCCGGGCCATATGCCCCCATTGTTTGCAGGAGTGGCATTGGATGTTGGCCCGCCCGTTATATCTGGAAGGTGGAGGCAAATTCCCTTGGGAAGGACGAAACGGGGAGGCTGTGTGCGCTGGAGGTGGTATAGCGCTAGGTAGTCCTGTGGGTCGGGGGTAGCTTTTGGCAATAGGTCCATGGTGTCTCCGTGCATCAACGTGTTGGTCGGCCAATCTAGCTGCTTCAGTTAGGGTGAGGGGTTTCCTGTCCCGCACCCATTCTTGTGTCTCAGGGGATAGTCCATTAAAAAACTGCTCCAGCAACATCAGCTGGCGCAACCCTTCCATGGTGGTGGCTTGGCTGGCCTGTATCCACCCTTGGGAGGCCTGATCTAGTTTGTGCGCCCATTCAGCGTGCGAATCTCGTTCTGGTTTGCGCAAGTTTCTGAACTTGCGTCGGTATGCCTCTGGAGTAATGGCATACCTCTCTAATATGGCTCGCTTCACCTTCTCGTAATCTTTGCTGTCCTCACTGGGCACAGCACGGTAGGCTTCGGCTGCCCGACCTGCTAGCTTGCCTGCTAGCAGTTGCACCCATACTGTCCGCTCTAACTCATGCAAATCACATAGTCTCTCAAAGTTCTGCAAGTACCCATCAATCTCATCCTTTTCCTCGCAAAATGCTTTGAAGGCCTGATACGGGATTTTGGCTTTTACCGGGTTGTAGAGGGACCCGGTTGCGGACTCTGCTCGAGCCAGTGTGTGCTGCGGGCTGTGTGTCATTACGTATTCCTGCACATTTGCCATCACCAGGTTCATCATGGCATCCGATACAGGCTGCGACAAAAATGCTAGCCTGGTCCTCATTTCTCTCTCATAGACCGTTTCTTCCATAACTGCTGGGGGTGTAGCGCTGCGGGCTCGGTCTCCCTCCATCAGCTCGGCAATTAGGGTAGCCTTGGTTTTGCTGCTGGCTATCTTACCCCTGGCTTCCAGCAGTTCCTTTAACGTTTGTTTCTTCAGCTTAGAATAATCTGTCTCCATTCACTTTTGGTAGTCAGTTCTTTCGCTGTATTCTGCTTGCCATTTCCTCTTCTTATTCGGCAGTTATAATTGCACGAATTGCGCTTTTCGGCTGTAAGGTTGGATCCCGTCGCTTGCCACCAATTGTAGCGGAGTGCAATATTAAAATCCACAATCTCCGCTGGTATAACAGGTACATCCACAGTCAGCGCTGAAAAGTAAGGCAATATCCCCAAACCTCCCAATAACCGGACGAAACACAGTTTGGGAGTCAACTAACTTGCTTTATTCACAGACTTCCATATTTATGCAGTTCCCCTTGCAAGGGGTTTCCGTACAGATGTTACAGGGGATTTCTCCCATCAGGCAGTGTAATTATCCCACCAGGCATTGCTGCACAAGAGGGATACTCCCACCAAAATGGACGCTTAAGTGGATTATCCCCTCGTGCAGCCAAACTGACAATTTATATGAAAATCCATATTTTACACATTATACATCGCTTTTACACGAACAGCCGTTCGGTAGATAGCTGGAGTCTGCGGGCACATTTAGTGAGAATACCGCTCAGATCCCAGCTAAACTAACCGAACGCCGCACAAAATACACTTAACCCTCGAGTTCGGTTGGAAATGACCGAACACCGATGGGGAACATAATGCGAGAAGAGCAGAACTCCCGAAAGCTCTGGAAGTCCAGCGGTGTTCGTATCATCGAGTAGCCGTTTTCGGTTCCAGGCACTCGACGACCGAACACCGCTGCAGAGACAAAGGATCCAAGATGGCCGACCGCCGCATGGTCGGTAGTCGAACGACGGCCACCTAGGAGAGTATTTAATTACCGATTGCAACAATGGTTAACGAGCGCCACACGACTCTAAGTGTGTGGTCCACCTGGGGAGCCCGTGTTCGTTTGTCGAACGGCCCGGATAGCCGAGGTTCGTCAAACGAAGTGTTTGCATGCTGGTAGCTTACGGCTGCCAGCATGCGAACGGCCATAATATAATACATACACAACAAAATATACACAGTACCCCATACAGCCTACCGACAACCTTTATCCAGTATAGTCCAGAAGTGGCTAGGTTTGCCACAGCATTCGTTGGCTGAGAGTGGTCAGCTGACGCTCTCAGCCAATGAATGAGCAGCAGGATTGACATCTAGCTTTTGCAGCTTTGCAGGAGTTGGATGTCGCAAACCTGTCTACAGAATAGACACTGTGCCTCGGTAAGACCAGGTAAGAGGGCAAACCATTGTAAAACATTTAAGCGGGCTGTAGTGGTTATGATGGTTGGAGTAACTCTTTAGGAAGAGTTAGGTTTTATTTCTAAATAAACAATAAAAAAGAACTAGACAGAAAACAATCATGATATTTATTTGCCTCTTTCATGTATAAATTCTAGAAAAAGAAAGTTTATGACAAGATAAGCGGAAATATTCCTTTACGATACATAAAAATGTGTTAAACATTTGTTGAGATTTTTCTGTCACACGTTTTATTGCCAAAACAAATTACAACATAGTGTAACAAAGGAAAACCTCTGGCAGCAAAATTTAAGATCTGATGGCGATGTGAGAATCCACAGGTTTTGAGGCAAATTTTACATTTTTAGGCAGTCACACTCACAGATGGGGCCATAACACATTCTTCTGTAAACACACATCTCCAAGGCAGTGTGCCTAGATATTATGAATAGCTAGATGTCACATGTCTTTATAGGTACTGGAATAAAGCAACATTTCAACAGCCAGACAGGGTAGCTAGCTAAACAATAATGATAACTTGTTGTTTTCTTTGCCTCTGTCTTATACACAGCCATCTCTTATTATTTTGTTCCAATTTATTCACTTGCCAAGAGCAATCGAAAATTGAGAAGCTCTGAAAGATAACATACCCTAAAGGGCTAACACTCTGAATATATGTGTGGTTTGCCACAACAAGCGTTAATTAGAATATTGCTAATCAAAGCGACTGTAATTAATTCTAATACTACACCATTGGAGGGCAGTTCTAGACAAGTTGTGTCCAACCTTAAAAGTTCAGATGTCATTGAATTAATTTACCAGATTTTTCTGCCCGTCTTTAGTAGTCTAGTAAATATTACTCAATTAATTCCAGGGACTGTATGACGAATGTCCATAAGATTGATTATTATTGACTGTCAATTACTACAATGTCTCAACCTTTTCAACAGTATGCACCTTACAGAGATGTTACTTTTCCTTTAAATCCAGGCATGCTGCAGTGAGATTACTAATGGTGGTCAGCTAGGCCTTCCAGTCTAAAGACAGTGAACATGAGACAATGGAGTGCTATCAGGAATGCAGCAGTCAGACAGGACGAGGACAAGTTCTGAAATTCCCACAAAACAGAAACTCATAGTCACAATAAGAGAAAATAAGAAGCTGGATCAGGTGACCCCATCCAAAGGAAGGAAAGTTTTCACTAATACTAATGCACAGAGCAGTAGACTGAGGGAGAACCAACAGGACCTCCCAAAAGCTCTGGTGAACTGTCCCGCAGATTGAGAGGGGTTTTAGTAAGAGTGTGAATATGAATATGATGTCATTACCCTGCCTTCTCTTTCTCTGACTCCTCCTAAGACAGGTATACCTTGCATCACTAGTGTCATTATTGATAAATACAATAATGTATGAACTGGTGTCAAATAAAACAGATAAATAAGTGCAAAAATTATAGTTTCCTATATATATCAGGTAAATAAAGTTTGTACAGAAGTGAAAATAAATTCAAAGAATAAGTTATAACATAGTTACATAGTTACATAGTTACATAGCTGAAAAGAGACTTGCGTCCATCAAGTTCAGCCTTCCTCACATATGCTTTTGCTGTTGATCCAAACATGGTACCAAACAAAAAAATCAGTAAGTAGAACAACCATTCAGCCAGGTCAGAACATGGCGTTATCTACATTAAATTTAAAAGCCATGGCTGCATTAGTAGCATAACAGTAATACATTAATCTGGCAATACACCCGCCCAACCCTTGTTTTTTGTAATATGGATAATTTAATCCTAGCAGGTTTTTTTGTTCCAAATAAATGTAAATGAAACAAGGGAAGAGTGGAGTTTCCTAAAAAAGGATAGAGGTAGAGGGAGGGGAATAGTCCTAAGTATGTATAACATTTTTGGAAAGAGAGTAATTTTGACCGAATTAATTCTACCTAACCAAGAAATTCTCAAGACCACACCATCTCTCATTGTGTTTCTTAAGTTCAGAAGAGACCTTTTCTAAATTACATATAAGCATCTTGGACAGATTCTTGCACAGGTTTATGCCAGATAAGAAATATATGAATCCCTCCGAATAAAATCATACATTTTTTTCATGGTATCTAAATCATGGTATACAGAATTGAAGAGCTTGAGTTTTCACTGTATTTAATTTATAATATGAGATATTGCCAAATTCTTGCAGAATGGTCATCAATGGAGGTAGTGAGGTCAGGGGATTTTTTTAAGAAAGTATGATGTCATCTACAAATAGACCAGCTTTATGTTCCTCATTCCTTACATAAATACCCTCAATGTCAACTGATTGGCGTATCAATTCTGCCAGAGGTTCCATCGCCAGCGCGAATACAAGTGGCGACAATGGACAGCCCTGTCTCGTGCCGTTTGATAATTGAAAGGTTTCAGACATGAATCCAGCTGCTGAAACTTTAGCCATAGGTCTGCAATAAAGTGCAAACACAGCCCTGATGAAAGGAACATGCAAATTGAAACGTAACAGTACCTCCCCCAAAGGTAATCCAATTGAATCCTTTAGAATGCCTTCTCTGCATCTAAAGAGAGAAGCAAAGAGGGCGTGCGATCCAATTGAATTTGGTGTGCCAAATTTATGAATCGGCGTGTGCTATCCGACGGTTCATGATAAATCCAACTTGATCATTGCTAACCAATGATGGTAAAATTGGGGATAATCTATTTGCTAATATTTTTGAGAATAATTTTGTGTCATTATTTATCAATGATATGTGATGAAATTTTGAGCACGCAATAGGTGCTTTGCCAATCTTAGATAACGTAATTATTTGAGCATCCTCCGGCATTTCACCTGTTTTCCAATAGTGATTAACCCCTTAAGGACACATGACATGTGTGACATGTCATGATTCCCTTTTATTCCAGAAGTTTGGTCCTTAAGGGGTTAAATAGTTGAGTCAAATATGGGATCAAAATGCCAGGGCAGAGAAGGATCTATAATAAGATATAGTAAATCTGTCAGAGCCCAGGGCCTTGCCTATTGGGATCTTATTGATGACATTAGCAATTTCCTCTGATGATTCTGGAGAATTTAGTAAGTCTAATTTGTCTCTAGAGATTTGTTTCAGAGGGACCCTATCCAGAAAAGAGCATATTCTTTTTAAAATTCTTTATTGTTGTTGTGCACTAGTGATGTCCCGTACGGTTCGCTGGCAAATAGTTCCCGGCGAACATCGCATGTTCGCGTTCGCCACGGACGGCAAACATATGCGATGTTCGGTCCGCCCCCTATACGTCATCATTGAGTAAACTTTGACCCTGTACCTCACAGTCAGCAGACACATTCCAGCCAATCAGCAGCAGACCCTCCCTCCCAGACCCTCCCACCTCCTAGACAGCATACAATTTAGATTAATTCTGAAGCTGCATTCTTTTTTTTATTTTTTTTTATTATTTATTTTTGTGTGTGTTTATTATACATTATCCTCCATAGCCAGTAACCTGTGTTTATTATACATTATCCCCCATAGCCAGTAACCTGTGTTTATTATACATTATCCCCCCATAGCCAGTAACCTGTGTTTATTATACATTATACCCCCATAGCCAGTAACCTGTGTTTATTATACATTATCCCCCATAGCCAGTAACCTGTGTTTATTATACATTATCCCCTATAGCCAGTAACCTATGTTTATTATACATTATCCTCCCATAGCCAGTAACCTGTGTTTATTATACATTATACTCCCCATAGCCAGTAACCTGTGTTTATTATACATTATCCCCCATAGCCAGTAACCTGTGTTTATTATACATTATCCCCCCCATAGCCAGTAACCTGTGCGTATTATACATTATCCCCCCATAGCCAGTAACCTGTGTTTATTATACATTATCCCCCATAGCCAGTAAACTGTGTTTATTATACATTATCCCCCAGAGCCAGTAACCTGTGTTTATTATACATTATCCCCCCATAGCCAGTAACCTGTGTTTATTATACATTATCCCCCCATAGCCAGTAACCTGTGTTTATTATACATTATCCCCTATAGCCAGTAACCTGTGTTTATTATACATTATCCTCCCATATTCAGTGACCTGTTTTTATTATACATTATCCTCCCCATAGCCAGTAACCTGTGTTTATTATACATTATCCCCCCACAGCCAGTAACCTGTGTTTATTATATATTATCCTCCCATAGCCAGTAACCTCTGTTTATTATACATTATCCCCCCTAACCAGTAACCTGTGTTTATTATACATTATCCCCCCATAGCCAGTAACCAGTGTTTATTATACATTATCCTCCCCATAGCCAGTAACCTGTGTTTATTATACATTATCCTCCCCATAGCCAGTAGCCTGTGTTTATTATACATTATCTTCCCACAACCAGTAATCTGTGTTTATTATACATTATCCCCCCATAACCAGTAACCTGTGTTTATTATACATTATCCTCCCCATAGCCAGTAACCTGTGTTTATTATACATTATCCCCTCATAGTCAGTAACCTGTGTTTATTATACATTATCCTCCCATAGCCAGTAACCTGTGTTTATTATACATTATCCTCCCATAGCCAGTAACCTGTGCTTATTATACATTATCTCCCCCGTAGCCAGTAACCTGTGCTTATTATACATCAGGGCCGGACTGGGAGAAAAATTCGGCCCGGGCATTTTTTTATCACAGCGGCCCACTAAGAAGGGGGCGGGGCAGAGAGGGTGTGTTTCGTCATCACTAATGACAAACACGCCCCCTCTCAAAGTGAGCATGTTGGTTCAATGCTCTTCCAGGGCAGACCATGCGCAGAACTCTGCTAAAGAGCTCTAGCATGAGAAAAAAAGCACTGTATTTGTTCTGCACAGTGCAAGCAAATTAAATAACATGCTTGCACTGTGTTTCCTTGCAACTTGTCTCTGGTGTCTCTATAAATGGATACCAGGAGACAAAAGGAAAGAGTATTGTGCATGTGTTTGGAACCTGCTTGTGGGATTGCGTGTGTGTAGAGTGAGCTGATTGTGGTGTGGTATTGTGTAATAAGGTCGGTTTTAGTAGTGTTGTGTTTTTGGTGTAATGTAATGCATATGTGGCTAAGGGCTGTAGAGAATGTGTGTATAGGGTATGTAGTAAGTGTGTGCATACAGGCTATAGTGTGTGTGTGTGTGTATAGGTGATGTAGTGTTTGTAGGGATTGTAGAGAGTGCGTGTTTAGGGGTGTATTATGTGTGTTTACAATGAATCTAGTGTGTTTATAAGGGATCTGGAGTGTGTATTTTAAGAATGTAGTGTGTGTGTCTGTAGGTGGTGCAGTGTGTGTGTATACAGGAGTCTAGTGTGTGTTTGAAGGACCCAAAATGTGTAGGAGATCTAGTGAGTGTGTGTATATAACGGATTCAGAGTGTATAAAGGGATCTAGTGTGTGTGTATATGATCCAGAGTTGGGTAAGGGATCTAGTGTGTGTCTGGAACGTAATGTGTTTAGGAGTGCAGTATGTGCATATATATATATATATATATATATATATATAATATAATATAAATATGTTCGGAAGTATTGTGTGTGTGTGTTTGGTGCAGTGTGTATGTGTGAGGGGTGCAGTGGGTGTCTGTGAGGGATGTAGTGTGTATGTGAAGGGTGCAGTATGTGTGTGTGTGTGATGGATGCTGTGTTTGAGGGGTGCTGTGTGTGATGTGTGTGTGGCTGCTGTGTGTGAGGGTGCTGTTTATTATGTGTGTGAGAGTGCTATGTGTGAGAGTGTTATGTGTGAGAGGGCGTGAGAGTGCTGTGTTGTGTGTGATGGGGGTGAGAGTGCTGTGTGTGAGAGTGCTGTGTTGTGTGAAAGTGCTGTGTGTGATGGGTGTGAGAGGGTTGTGTGTGAGAGGGCTGTGTGTGATGTGTGTGAGAGTGCTATATGTGATGGGTGTGAGAGTGCTGTGTTGTGTGAAAGTGCTGTGTGTGATGTGTGTGAGAGTGCTGTGTTGTGTGATGGGTGTGAGAGTGCTGTGTGTGATGGGTGTGAGAGTGCTGTGTTGTGTGAAAGTGCTGTGTGTGATGTGTGTGAGAGTGCTGTGTTGTGTGATGGGTGTGAGAGTGCTGTGTGTGATGGGTATGAGAGTGCTGTGTTGTGTGTGATGGGGTGAGAGTGCTGTGTGTGAGAGGGCTGTGTGTGATGTGTGTGAGAGTGCTATATGTGATGGGTGTGAGAGGGCTGTGTTGTGTGAAAGTGCTGTGTTGTGTGAAAGTGCTGCGTTGTGTGAAAGTGCTGCGTTGTGTGAAAGTGCTGCGTTGTGTGAAAGTGCTGCATTGTGTGAAAGTGCTGCATTGTGTGAATGTGCTGCGTTGTGTGAAAGTGCTGCATTGTGTGAAAGTGCTGCGTTGTGTGAAAGTGCTGCGTTGTGTGGAAGTGCTGCGTTGTGTGGAAGTGCTGCGTTGTGTGGAAGTGCTGCGTTGTGTGAAAGTGCTGTATGTGATGTGTGTGAGAGTGCTGTGTTGTGTGAAAGTGCTGTGTTGTGTGAAAGTGCTGTGTGTGATGGGTGTGAGAGTGCTGTGTTGTGTGAAAGTGCTGTGTGTGATGTGTGTGAGTGCTGTGTTGTGTGAAAGTGCTGTTTGTGATGTATGTGAGAGGGCTGTGTTGTGTGAAAGTGCTGTGTGTGTGTATATGATCCAGAGTTGGGTAAGGGATCTAGTGTGTGTCTGGAACGTAATGTGTTTAGGAGTGCAGTATGTGCATATATATATATATATATATATATATATATATAATATAATATAAATATGTTCGGAAGTATTGTGTGTGTGTGTTTGGTGCAGTGTGTATGTGTGAGGGGTGCAGTGGGTGTCTGTGAGGGATGTAGTGTGTATGTGAAGGGTGCAGTATGTGTGTGTGTGTGATGGATGCTGTGTTTGAGGGGTGCTGTGTGTGATGTGTGTGTGGCTGCTGTGTGTGAGGGTGCTGTTTATTATGTGTGTGAGAGTGCTATGTGTGAGAGTGTTATGTGTGAGAGGGCGTGAGAGTGCTGTGTTGTGTGTGATGGGGGTGAGAGTGCTGTGTGTGAGAGTGCTGTGTTGTGTGAAAGTGCTGTGTGTGATGGGTGTGAGAGGGTTGTGTGTGAGAGGGCTGTGTGTGATGTGTGTGAGAGTGCTATATGTGATGGGTGTGAGAGTGCTGTGTTGTGTGAAAGTGCTGTGTGTGATGTGTGTGAGAGTGCTGTGTTGTGTGATGGGTGTGAGAGTGCTGTGTGTGATGGGTGTGAGAGTGCTGTGTTGTGTGAAAGTGCTGTGTGTGATGTGTGTGAGAGTGCTGTGTTGTGTGATGGGTGTGAGAGTGCTGTGTGTGATGGGTATGAGAGTGCTGTGTTGTGTGTGATGGGGTGAGAGTGCTGTGTGTGAGAGGGCTGTGTGTGATGTGTGTGAGAGTGCTATATGTGATGGGTGTGAGAGGGCTGTGTTGTGTGAAAGTGCTGTGTTGTGTGAAAGTGCTGCGTTGTGTGAAAGTGCTGCGTTGTGTGAAAGTGCTGCGTTGTGTGAAAGTGCTGCATTGTGTGAAAGTGCTGCATTGTGTGAATGTGCTGCGTTGTGTGAAAGTGCTGCATTGTGTGAAAGTGCTGCGTTGTGTGAAAGTGCTGCGTTGTGTGGAAGTGCTGCGTTGTGTGGAAGTGCTGCGTTGTGTGGAAGTGCTGCGTTGTGTGAAAGTGCTGTATGTGATGTGTGTGAGAGTGCTGTGTTGTGTGAAAGTGCTGTGTTGTGTGAAAGTGCTGTGTGTGATGGGTGTGAGAGTGCTGTGTTGTGTGAAAGTGCTGTGTGTGATGTGTGTGAGTGCTGTGTTGTGTGAAAGTGCTGTTTGTGATGTATGTGAGAGGGCTGTGTTGTGTGAAAGTGCTGTGTGTGATGTGTGTGAGAGTGCTGTGTTGTGTGATGGGTGTGAGAGTGCTGTGTTGTGTAATGGGTGTGAGAGTGCTGTGTTGTGTGAAAGTGCTGTGTGTGATGTGTGTGAGAGTGCTGTGTTGTGTGATGGGTGTGAGAGTGCTGTGTGTGATGGGTATGAGAGTGCTGTGTGTGTGTGATGGGGTGAGAGTGCTGTGTGTGAGAGTGCTGTGTGTGAGAGGGCTGTGTGTGAGAGTGCTATATGTGATGGGTGTGAGAGGGCTGTGTTGTGTGAAAGTGCTGTGTTGTGTGAAAGTGCTGCGTTGTGTGAAAGTGCTGCATTGTGTGAAAGTGCTGCGTTGTGTGAAAGTGCTGCGTTGTGTGGAAGTGCTGCGTTGTGTGAAAGTGCTGTATGTGATGTGTGTGAGAGTGCTGTGTTGTGTGAAAGTGCTGTGTTGTGTGAAAGTGCTGTGTGTGATGGGTGTGAGAGGTCCGTGTGTGTGTGAGAGTGCTATGTGTGATGGTGTGAGAGTGCTGTGTTGTGTGAAAGTGCTGTGTTGTGTGAAAGTGCTGTGTGTGATGGGTGTGAGAGTGCTGTGTGTGAGTGCTGTGTTGTGTGAAAGTGCTGTTTGTGATGTGTGTGAGAGTGCTGTGTGTGTGTGTGTGTGTGTGTGTGTGTGTGTGTGTGTGTGTGTGTGTGTGAAAGCGCTGTGTGTGTGTGTGAGAGAGTGCTGTGTTGTGTGAAAGTGCTGTGTGTGATGGGTGTGAGAGTGCTGTGTGTTAAAGACCTGTGTGTGCTGTGTGTGATGGGTGTGAGTGCTGTGTTGTGTGAAAGTGCTGTGTGTGATGGGTGTGAAAGTGCTGTGTTGTGTGAAAGTGCTGTGTGTGATGGGTGTGAGAGTGCTGTGTGTTAAAGACATGTGTGTGATGGGTGTGATGGGTGTGAGTGCTGTGTTGTGTGAAAGTGATGTGTGTGATGGGTGTGAGTGCTGTGTTGTGTGAAAGTGCTGAGTGATATGGGTGTGAGAGTGCTGTGTGTTAAAGACCTGTGTGTGCTGTGTGTGATGGGTGTGAGTGCTGTGTTGTGTGAAAGTGCTGTGTGTGATGGGTGTGAAAGTGCTGTGTGTTAAAGGGCTGTGTGTGATGGGTGTGAGAGGACTGTGTTGTGTGAAAAAAAAAAGGTAGGCATTATGTCCCCCCCTCCCTTCTTACCTTTAGCCTGGGAGGGTGGGGACCGGCAAGCTGGTACCTGGGAGAGAGAGGGGGGGACCGGCAGAATCACACCACAGAATCCCTGGTGGTCCAGTGGTAAGTGAACTCTAGCCTGCGGGCTAGAGTTCACTCTCGCGAGATCCGGTCGTTGCCATGGCAACGCACCGGATCTCGCGAGAGGAACCCGGCGGAGCTGCAAGATAGAGCTCCGCCGGGTCCTCTACCTCCCTCCCCAGCCGCATGTGCAGCAGGTCTGTCAAAGTGGGCCGGTGAGGGAGAGCTTTGATCTCCCCACCGGCCCGTCATGGGATACAGCAGGGCCGGCGCTCGGATAGTGCCGGCCCTGCATAGACCGGCAGGGGAGATCCTGGGACTTCCCCTGCCGGCCTCGGCCCCACGGCCACCGCGGCCCACCGGGCATTTGCCCGGTGTGCCCGATGGCCAGTCCGGGCCTGTTATACATTATCCCCCCACAACCAGTAACCTGTGTTTATTATACATTAACCCCCCACAACCAGTAACCTGTGTTTATTATACATTATCCCCCCATAGCCAGTAACCTGTGTTTATTATACATTATCCCTCCCATAGCCAGTAACCTGTGTTTATTATACATTATCCCCCCCATAGCCAGTAACTTGTGTTTATTATACATTATCTGGTGTAACAGTAGTGTACATTTAAAAAAAAAAATACAGGGGGCTTGTTGTCACCTTTCGGGGACCCTTGGTGTTGTACGTGGCTGGGTGGAGGAAGAGACCTTCAATGACATCAGTGAGGACAAGGAACAGGACATGGCTAGCTTGGTATCCAACCTTGTGCAAATGGGAAGTTTGCGGTTGTGCAAATGGACTGTTTGCCGTTGTTTGCGGTGCTTTAAACGGGGAGTTTGGTCTGTCACTGTGAAGCGGGCGTAATCCTTTCACTACCTGATCGATACAACATCATACCTGATGTTTTAAGGCACGTTATTCCAAACAATTTCGGAATGTTAGGTGATTTATGCCCTTTATGGATTAAAACCAGACTCTGCATCAACTATGTAATTTTCCATGGGAGTTTTGCCATGGAACCCCCTCCGGGTTCGCCCGTTCGCGAACATTTGCGCAAGTTCGCGTTCGCCATTCGCAAACGGAAAATTTCATGTTCGCGACATCACTATTGTGCACAGAAGTAACATACAGCCCTGTTGCGCCACAACAGTGACAGCAGGGTAAGTTGGAAAACATTTGCAAGACAGGTTGTGGCATACGTTAGTCAGGCACATTTTTTTAAGAGCATATTCTTTTAAATGATGGTTTTGTAATATTAGGATCAGATGACAAATAGTACAGTTTTTTGTAATAATTTGCAAACATGTTGCTAATTTTCTTATTTTTGTAAATAAAAGTAAGAAAATAGTCAGGTACTGGGACAAAAAATGTTTTTCTAAAACATGCTCACCAGTTGACACTCCAGAGGTGTCTGAGGGCTTAACCCTATCACACAACAATCAATAAGAATGAGAACATAATTCACAAAATGTGAATACATGCTATCTGGAATAAATGGTGTAACCCTTATGGTATAGTCTCAATATGTATAGTGTGTGACCGTAAATCACATTGCAGAGAAAAAAGATAAAACAATCTAACTATATCAATATTGTGGTCTAACACAAAATGAGTGTCTCCACCAATAATCAGTCTGCCCTAGACATTCTTGGACACTTTATTAATGTAGAATGAAAATGAGTGGGGTAATCTTTTACCAAAACCTTTGGGGTATTATTTAACTTGAAATGGGACTCTTGAATAAATAACATTTTGGGCCTATGTATCCGTTACGGCTCCGCCGGTATGAGAGGGGTTACTGCTGTACAGGACTTTCCCTTACCGAATACAGAGGTAGCCACTGAGCGCTCCAAACTGACGAACAGCAATCATACATTTCCCTTATTCCCGTAAGCAGCCGAACAGGAATCATACGAATCCGTTATTCTCCCAATACTGCCGAACAAGCATACTCCATACGAATAATCCCCCCAATAACGAGACAAAGCTCCGTGTTGAGGGTCAGCAGGAATCTGGTTTAATGAGAGCTACCTGCCCGGCTTTTATGCAGGTCTCCCACCTGGTGGACACTCCCCTAGGGGACCAGATGGGAGACTGTGACAAGGACATTACAGTAGCCAATCACAGGGTATACACATAGTCATTCCCCTTTTGTTAGGCAGCACCCTCTGCTTTGCCCAGGGAGGTAATTGTGAAGTAATTCAATTATCTCCCAGGACAGAGCCTAACCGCCATTTTAAATGCACATAACAAAAAGACATAAAAATACATAACTTCAATGTTTTCCAACATAATACCGGCATTCCACAGGTCCCAAGATAGCTAGGATCTGAGCGCACAAAAGTACCGGATAGCGCTCAGATCCTATGCGCACAGTCCAATCGCCATGGAGCCAAAGAGTTCACAAAGTCCGTTTTCATACGAATGAGCTCCACGGGATGTCTATCTGGGGTATGGCATATTCATGAACAAAATGCCGAACAACGGGCTGTTTGTGACTTTCTACCGAACAAGAAGGGAGGTTGTCGGTTGCAGCGGTGTTCGTGCCAAAACATGTCCGTTTCGAGTTCCATGAATTAGGCGTCGAACACCGCTGTGTGTTCGTGGATTTAAAATGGCCGCGACCTTGTGGTCGGTATACGAATGGCGACCACCCAACTACCGTATCAATTAAGAGGTGTCTGCGGTTAACCACAACGTTTTAATGGGGCCAAGAGGTTAACCAGCAGCACACTTCTCTACTGGGTGGTCGGCCGTTCGGTAGTTTTATTCGGTACATAAAAGGGGAACAGCATAGAGTCCACATGAACGGAGAAACACGAATACAACTGACGAATGAATAGAAAGGGTTACTGCAGTCCAAGACAGAGGGATCTGTCACAGTATCTTTGTCTCCTTAAATAGCAGCCGTCTCTTGTGCGTCGTATTTAGGGGGAATAAAATCTTTAAAACAATTCTTATTGCTTAAAAAGAGCAAAAATAAAAATAAAAAAAGTCTAAGGTACCAGAATCGCACCACACAAAATCAGAAAGCCTAGGAAGCCAAACGAAATTGCAAAAGTCCCCACGTCTCAACCGACTGAAAACCGATCCGTACCACGTACACGTATATTAAAATGAACTATATTTACGACATAGACAAATTAACTTAATGCAATTAAGATATGTCAAGTATAAGTATAGAAACTGTGTGAAAGGAAAGGGGGAAAAAACATAGAGAATAAACAAAAGACAAACAAAAAATAAACATAAAAGAGATTGACAAAAAATATTTTTAAAAAAAGGGCCAGAGGGAGGAAAGAAACAAAAGATTCTCTCTCTATCAACATACACAGGCCGTATTTGGGGGTGAGGAAAGGGCTAGTGAGTGACACCAGCAATTATTGAACGAAAGAGAATAAATGAAAAACAAACAAGTTTTCATCACACTATTAAGAGATTTGTGGCTGATTCAGAGCACAGACGGTTTCGTGCAGATAAAGACACATTGAGGAAGATTTCTGCAAGATTCATGCATCGGATCAAGAGAGCAGCTGCTAAAATACCATTACATAGCAGCAAACAGATATTTAACGCTGCTAGTGCCTCTGGAGTCCCAAGGACATCAAGGTGGAGAGTCCTCCAGAGTCTTGCAACTGTGCATAAACCAATGCTCACAAGCAGAAACAGCTGCATTGGGCAGAAAAATACATGAAGACTAATTTTCAAACAGTCCTGTTCACTGATGAGTGACGTGTAACCCTAGATGGTCCAGTTGGATGGAGTAGTGGATGGTTGGTGGACGGCCACCCTGTTCCAACAAGGCTGCGACCTCAGCAAGGTGGTGGTGGAGTCATATTTTGGGCCGGAATCATGAGAAGAGAGCTGGTCGCCCCCTTTAGGGTCCCGAAGGTGTAAAGATGACCTCTGCAAAGTATGTGGAGTTTCTGACTGACCACTTTCTTCCCTGGTACAGAAGTAAGAACTATGCTTTCCATAATAAAACCATCTTCATGCATGACAATGCACCATATCATGCTGCAAAGAATACCTCTGCATCAATGGCTGCTATGGGGATAAAAGGAGAGAAAGTCATGGTGCGGCCTCCTTCCTCCCCTGACCTCAATCCTATTGAGAACCTTTGGAGCATCCTCAAGCAAAAGATCTATGAGGGTGGGAGGCAGTTTACATCCAAACAGCAGCTCTGGGAGGCTGTTCTGACATCTTGCAAACAAATTCAAGCAGAAACTGTCCAAAAACTCACAAGTTCAATGGATGCAAGACTTGTGAAGCTGCTATCAAATAAGGGGTCCTATGTTAAAATGTAAAATGTTAACATTTTTAAAAAGTTAAAATGTTGTTATAAGTTTGATTGAAATAGCTTTTGATTTCACTAAATATGCTGCAAAAGCAACAAATGACAATTTTCAGTTCTTTACAACCTATAAAGTGTTTTGAAACTTACTGTGCGTAATAATTTGGAACAGTGCATTGTAAGTATTTTATGTTTAAAAGAATAAGGAAAATTGTTTCATACTTACCGTAATTTTCTTTTCCTGATCATTATTCATGGCAGCATTTACTCATGGGTTAGCTCCTCCCCTCACAGCAGAAAGGACAGGAAACAGAACTCTGAAACTGGTATAAATAGATCCTCCCCCTTCCCATCAGGCAGTCTTTGTAACTAGCTTCACAACTCTTATAGTATATGGGTGGGACCGTAATGCTGCCATGAATAATGATCAGGAAAAGAAAATTACGGTAAGTATGAAACAATTTTCCTTATTCCTGATCAATCATGGCAGCATTTACTCATGGGGATTACCCAAGCAGTATACATATCGAGGGAGGGACAGAGTTCAAAACAGCTAATAGCTATAAAAACCATTATTGAGCTGCTTAAACCTTAGAAGACTTTTAAAAAAAAGCCACAGGAAAAAAGACAGCCTGATGGGAAGGGGGAGGATCTATTTATACCAGTTTCAGAGTTCTGTTTCCTGTCCTTTCTGCTGTGAGGGGAGGAGCTAACCCATGAGTAAATGCTGCCATGATTGATCAGGAAATACTATTATCATTAGGAGGTTTGTTCAATACAATTTGAATTGTACTCTTAATAGTTGATAACATGAGAATTATGCTGACTGTTATTTACATCAATTATTTAGGTAAATGAGAAAAATATAATTTGCATAATAATGTGGAACAGGGTGTAGTTGTTCAAGCATTGTTGGTTAAAAAATAACATAATAAGAATAAAGAAACCATTAAGAGATCAAAAATCAAATAATATGTAAAAAAGGGAAAAAAAGAACCAGAGTGATTTACTTTTACTTGACTTAAAAATCTAAAATGATAAGTAACATTTATCTAGAAAGAACAAAAATTAAAACATTGAATAATTAATTATCTCTCCTTCTAACTGAGGTTTTGTGGTATGTTAATCAGGTGTTTCAGGAGAAGCAGTTACTGGATCTTGTAGATTCTGAATAATTTCCATTCCTTCCACCGGTGATGTTATAGTATATTGTTGTCCAAGAAACAAGAAAGGAAAATTAGAGGTGGACAGAACCAACACCAAAATTCCTATAGGGTTACAGAGATATCTAAGGGCATGAACCCCAAATAATACTTAAAGCAAAAGAAAAAGACTAAGGTGGAATGTTTGTTCCACTAGAGATGGAAAAAATGGACATCCATTCCACCAAAAGAAATCTCTAGAATATTAAAATAATTATTAGGTATAACCTTTATTAAGCCGAATACGGACAAAACAAAAATAAAGTGTGATAACAGTGAAACACTCATAAACAAAAAGTGAACTAAAAACTGGGTAGATGCAATATAGATACCCTCTGTGACAAAATGGCTTTTGTCACTGGGTCTGTATGTGACAAACTGCCCTACCCCCCTATCGCTTGGAGGAGCCGGATTGCTAGCCTCTTACCCTGGGATGCTGGCCAGTTAAGTCATGGGGTCTTAAGGCACTTGGGACAGAGCCCTCTGTCTCTGGATCACATAATTCACCTTACTTGCTTGGATTGTACATTTCCCCTGTTACACTCGTATGTGGGTTCGTGCAGTTTAACTTCCATTACAGCTGGTGAACTTAAACTTTACTCGACGTTATTGAGAACTGTGTTCGTGGGATCTGAGCGCTATTCGCCTATAATATGCGCTCAGATCCAAGCTATCTGGGGGGGTGTGGAACATGGGGACTTCGTTCAGCGAAACATGAGTTAGTGATTTTAATACAGTTTTGTTAAAAGGTAAAAAGCACATGTTTCTCTCTGCTCGGAGATAATTAGGTTCTCTGCAACCACTTAAGTTAATTATCTCCAGGATAGAGAGGAGGGGTAAGTTAATTATCTCCAGGATAGAGAGGAGGGGTTACACTATTCCTGTGGGTGTGTGTAATATTTGTAAAGTACAGTGATTGGTTCTGTATATTCTGTTTCAGTCTTCCACAAGGTCCCATGTGGGAGTGTCCTTGCTGGAAGACCATCATAAAAGGGCTGAGTTTGGCCATCAATAAACACATTTGTTTTACCCCGTCATGAAGTCTTGACTCATGTTTGGGGAACTGGGAGCTATAATCACTACTTCACTCTTTTCAGCTTGGATTTCGGGAGACGCTACAAGGATCAGCGCTGCACGGATAGCAGGATCCTTTACACCCTCAAAAGGTAATGGGAGTGGCAAAATATCCGAAATAAGGTTGAAAGTAAAGAGTACAACATATAGTACAACATATAGTAAATCGACTATCACAAAGCCACTCCTCTGGAAAAAGGTTCCCACAAACTGCAGGATTCTATAGATATCCCGTCTATGTAGAAATGAGTCCACATATATATATATATATATATATATATAAACCCTTAAAGATTTTTAATAAGGCATACAAGTTAGAGTTAAGTAAACAATATCCATGTACAGCAAATTTGTCATGCAATATTGTCTAAATTGTTGCAGGTAAAGAGAAGAGTCTAAAGTGGACTAAGGAGGATGTATACATATGGATACTTTATATTTAAATAGAGTGGTGATTCATAGAAAGCTGTTTAATCAGTAAGCAAATAACAGCATCTATGTATATATATATACAGTTGTATCTACTTGTATCCAAATGTATCCTCATGGGGTTATCATATACCGAGGATGAACTTGACAACAAACATGGATAGTTATTCGCATAGTGGAGAAAATGTCTAAATAAAACGGTTAGACCACAGATAGATAGATAAATCTGGAAAGGTGGTTAGACAGGATGAACCTGAGGGTTAGTCTGCAGGTGTCCCATAGTGATAAATGAATGGGTTAATATTCAGACCCCATAGATAAAGAGGCGCCCGCCAAACGAGAGAGTTCCTCCCAAAAACTATAACCACTTAAGCTAGATCTAAATGAGCACCAGATATTTGGTATAAACACTAACAAAATCTAACTCCTATAGATGCTACAAACTGCTGCTTCAAGGCAGCCTGACGCTAAAAATTCCTTGCGAACTGTCTAACAGACTAAAGTTATTAGCATAATCTATCTCCTAATAATGCTACTGGCTGCCGCTACAGGGCATTCTGGCACTAAAACGTCTAGCAGACTGTCATATATTGTTGTCCGTCAAGGCGGAATATAATTTTTACCGGGAACCCCCATCTATATGTAATGTTTCTTTTCCTGAGTTCTGATGCAAATTGGCCGAATTTCTTTCTCCTTTGGGTCGTGGCAAGGGAGAAGTCCTGAAAAATATTGATGTTTTTGAATTTGATTTAGAAATCTTCTTTCATCTTGAAGAAATGAATCCTAGCAATCACGTCTTTAGGTGCTCCTTGATGAGCTGAATTTGGTTTCAGAAGTCTGTGTATTCTACCAATCTGTAATTCCAAGTCTGTAAATGATGGTTTAATAGAACGCATCAGAGCCTTCAAATAGTCCTCTAATTCGTTTTGTAGAATAGTATTAGATATGCCTCTAATTCTTAAATTATTTCTTCTGCTATGATCCTCCATATCTGTCATCTTACAAACGAATTTTTTATTCTCTGTTTTGAAGTGTAATTATATTTCTTTCATTCTTTCAATCAGGTCGTCGTGTATATCTGCATGTTTCAGAAGAGTACATTCAACTTGCTCCGATTTGGTTTCCAACACTGTTATTTTATTGTTGATAAACGCTAAATCCTGCTTTAAATCATCTCTGAGATCTTGCCTTATCGTTTGAAGCATTTCCCATATGAGAGCATGTGACACCGGAGGACCTTGGAGTTTTTCAGATGGTAGAAATTTTGAAGATGGGTAATTCTAGCGTGGCTTTACGTTCAATGCCCAATTTTTGTTTGTTTCATAAATTCCTGTTCATATGTTCCTGCCTGGTCATAGTCATAGTAGTGTAAGATTTAATTCCCTTAATTAATCCTTTGGATATAGAATCTTTTTCAAGTGTGTCTATTATGTCAGAGTAAAATGAAGTGTTAGTTTTATAACACACTTTTCCTTTAATAGGGATATTAGAGGATTTAGTATGAGATGTTGCTGCCTTGGATTCATGTGAGATCAAGCTGCATTCGCTTAACGAATGAGCAGTGTTCGGTATTACAGTGTTATTTCCAGTGTCAGTATGTGGTGTAGCTGTATAAGGAGCTTGTGTGTGATTTTCGTCTATATTAGCTTATTTGGGAACTCCCAAACTCCTACTGTTCGCATGTTTCCTAACAACCTCTATACTAGCTGTAGTCGCAAAACTTTGCGTTCGTGAGTTTTGTGGTGAAACTCCTAAGCGGTCTCGTTCATATGGCGAAAGTCATTCTAAATTGCCGTCTGTGTATGTAAAGTGTTAGGAGAAACTCCCGAACAAGATTCTTTCTTATATAATGTCTCCAGCCTGTCACCAACTGTCAGTTCTGCTCTCAATGGTGATTTTATAATGGACATTTTTGAAGAATCTGATTCTTGCGCTGAATTAATAATTTGTTTTATCTAAACATGATGTATTTGTCTTTTCTATTAAAGTGGAATTATTCACTTGAGGTTTTAATGTATTTTTTCCAGTTAAGTGCTTGTCAGGTGTCATTGGTGTCGTTGCAGACTTTGATTTATCCATTTTACTTTTTGCATCTTTATTTCTGTCTTCTTTTTTCAGATTTTCTTCACTGTATCAGTGGTTAAATAGTATATTGTACCTTTAATAAATTGAGTATAAAGGTTAATGTGGCAAAACTAGCCACTTCTGGACTGTAGTTATTAAAGGTTGTCCGTAGGCTGAATATGTACTGTGTATTTTAACCTGTGTATGTACCGTATTGTGGCCGTTCGCCGTACGAATACGGGCTCCCCAGGTCGACCACACATTCACAAGTCGTGTGGTACCAATTCACCGATTGCAACATTGTTGCAATCGGTAATTAAGGGCTCTCCGAGGTGGCCGTCGATCCACTACCGACCATGCGGCGGTCGGCCATCTTGGATCCTTTGTCCCTGCAGCGGTGTTCGGTCGTCAAGAGCCTGGAACTGAAAACGGCTACTCGATGATTTGGACGCCGCTGGACTTCCAGGGCGTTCGGGAGTCCCGCGTTCGGTACATTGTATGTCCCGTACTTATTCGGTACTTTTAAACTCACTTTAATGTTTTATTGTATTATGTGCGGCGTTCGGTCAATTCAGCTGGGATCGGAGCGGTATTCTCACAAAGTGTGCGCTCCGACCTCAGCTATCTACCGAACATTCAACTATTGCAAAGTACCGAATATTGTGTAATTTCTGTATTTTAATGTCAATTGTCGGTTTTGCTGCACGAGGAGATAATCCACTTAGTCGTCCATTTTAGTGGGAGTATCTTTCTCGTGCAGCAAGGCCTGTTGGGAAAGTCACAGTGCATGTTGGGAGAAATCCCCTGGAATTACTGTCTGGAAACCCCTTGCATGGGGAACTGTATAAATATACTGCCTGTGAATAAACCGAGTTAGTTGACTCCCAAACTGTGTTTCGTCCGGTTATTGGGAGGATTGGGAATATTGCCTTGCTTTCTATTCTGACTGTGGATTTCCTAGATGTACCAACGGATATCGTATGCTGATACATTGCATTCCGTTACAATTGGTGGCAAGCGACGGGATCCGAACCTTACAGCCGAAAAAGCAGAGTTCGTGGAAACTGGAACGACCGAACAAGGAAAGCAAGGGCAATTCGTATGGAGATTGATTATACCATACTGAAACGACAAACTTTAAAAGAGCTACTGGAAGCCAGGGGTAAGATAGCCAGCAACAAGTCTAAGGCTGTGCTGATCGCTGAACTGATGGAGGAAGACCGAGCCCGCAGCGCTACACCCCCACCAGCCAAGGAAGAGACCCCATTCCAAAAAGAGCTGCGAACCAGGTTGGAGTTTTTACCGCAACCAGTACCGCTGGAAATACTGACCGTGATGGTATCAGATGTACAAGATTATCTGATGGCGACCAGCACACCAGCAACCCCGCCTAGGGCAGAGTCGGTTACTGCCTCCACCTACGGACAGGTCAAGCCCAAAGTCCCACATCACGCCTTTAAAGCGTTTTGTGAAGAAAAGGACGAAATCGATGGGTATTTGCAGGACTTTGAGTGGCTGTGCGATCTGCACGATTTGGAGCCCGCAGTATGGGTGCCGCTGCTGGCAGGCAAATTATCGGGTAGGGCAGCTGAAGCCTACCGTGCTGTACCCCGAGAGGACAGTAAGGATTACCCTAAAGTAAAGAGGGCAATCTTGGAGAGGTATGCTATTACCCCAGAGGCATACCGGCGGAAATTCCGGGGCTTGCGCAAGCCTGAGAAAGATTCTCATGCAGAATGGGCGCACAAGCTGGACCAAGCATCGCTAGGCTGGATACAGGCCAGCAACGCCACTAACATGGAGGAGTTGAGGCAGTTAATGCTGCTGGAACAATTTTTTAATGGTTTGTCCCCAGAAGCACAAGAATGGGTGAGAGACCGGAAACCACTCACCCTACCCGAAGCCGCTAAATTGGCGGATCAGCATTTTGATGCCAGGAGACATCACGGGGCCCAAAATAAGGCTCTCCCTCGGATTACAGGGCCACCCAATAATCTTATCCCTACCGGCCCCACCGCACCCCTGCACAGGCCGGCACTGAATACTCCACCAGCCCCCTCCCGATACAACGGCAGGGCTAACATTCAGTGTCACACCTGCAAGCAGTGGGGGCACATTTCTCGAGAGTGCACCCAAAACCGGAGCCGGCAAGCTTGGAATCAGGTGCGACAAAATTTGGCACCCAGGGCTGCTGCGCACCATTATCAGGTAGCACCCGCCACCCAAGACGTGCTGAGCGCTCAAATTGAGGAGCCTCTAGGGGTGCTGCACGAAGTCATGTCAGTCCGAGCCACCGACAACCGACAGCACCATCGGCAGCTAGTGACCCTGGAGGGAAAGGAGGTGCAAGGGCTCCGGGATTCGGGAGCCACTTTAACTTTGGTTGCACCACATTTGGTACCAGGCGCAACCCACACTGGCGGCTCCGTGGCAGTACGGGTGGCCGGGGGAGCAGTATACCGGCTACCTACTGCCAAAGTTCATTTGGATTGGGGTGTGGGAGAGGGGACCGTAGAAGTGGGGCTGATGCAGAATTTGCCTGCCGATGTTGTACTGGGGAATGACTTGGGCCAAATGACTTCCGCTTTTATTCCCCAGACTCCGTACCAGGAGGCCCTTCCCGTAACCACCCGGCAACAGGCTCGCACCACGGCTACACCAACGCACTCTGAGGCTCAGGTAAGAGACCATGTTCCCCAACTGACCCCCATGTCCTGGGATACCCCGACTACCTTTGCGACCGAAGTCCAGACCGATCCCACTCTCCAAGTATATAGGGACCGGGCACAAACCGACCAAGCAGGGTTAGAGGGGGAGCGGTTCATCTGGGAGAGAGAGCTGCTCTACCGTGTCACGGCCAAAGATGTGGGGGGGTCTGTCACCTTAACTAATAAACAACTAGTGGTACCCCAGAAGTATAGACAGGAGCTGCTGCGAATTTCTCATGACATCCCCTTGTCCGGACACCTAGGGATGACCCGTACCCGATACCGTTTGACCCATGCCTTCTTCTGGCCCGGGATCTCTCAGGACGTGCGCCAATATTGCACCTCCTGCGACGTCTGCCAGCGGGTAGGGAAACGAGGGGATCGCCACAAAGCCAGACTATGCCCCCTACCCATCATAGCCGAACCCTTCAGCCGAGTGGCAGTGGATATCGTAGGTCCCCTGCCAAAACCCAGCCCCTCTGGCAAAAGGTATATCCTAACTGTAGTGGACTACGCCACCAGATACCCCGAAGCCGTGGCCCTCTCTAATATTCACGCTGAGACCGTAGCCGAAGCATTAATGAAGGTATTCTCCCGAGTAGGTTTTCCCCAAGAGATAATCTCGGACCGAGGTACCCAATTTACGGCCGAAGTTACTCAACATATGTGGAAGGTGTGTGGCATTAAGCCAATAGTTAATTCCGCCTACCACCCCCAGTCCAATGGACTATGTGAGCGGTTCAACGGGACGCTGAAGCAGATGCTTCGGACGTTCGGGGAGACCCACAAGGACTGGGAGAGGTTTCTGCCTCACCTACTCTTTGCCTATAGAGAGGTCCCCCAGGAGTCGACAGGTTTCTCCCCGTTTGAGCTACTGTTTGGGAGGAGGGTGCGAGGACCCTTGAACTTGATTAGGGAACACTGGGAGGGAGAGAGTACCTCTAACGAAACCCCTATCGTATCATACGTCCTGGAGTTCCGGGACCGTCTGGAGGCGCTGACTCAGGCTGTACACACCAACCTCCAGGCGGCCCAGCAACGCCAGCGACGCTGGTACGATAGAGGAGCCAGGGACCGCAGCTTTCAGGTGGGACAGAAGGTTTTGATCTTAAAACCCGTCCGCACAGATAAGCTGCAGGCCATCTGGCAAGGCCCATACCAGGTAGTGGAGCAGCGATGCGACACTACCTATGTGATTGGCCCCTGCTCAGGGGTAGGGAAGAGACGCATGCTTCACGTGAACATGCTCAAGCCCTACCATGAGAGGATAGAGGATGTGACGGCAATCTGTGCCTCCTCCTTAGAGGATCAGGAAAATTTACCCTTACCCGACCTACTAGAACCCGAGGAGCAGATAGAGCCCTCCCGGGGAGTTCAGCTGGGGGAGCGGCTAAGCCCCCAGGAGCGTGCCCAGGTACAAGCGCTGATTGTAGCCAAAGGGGCTACCTTCTCCAATTTACCTGGGTACACTCCGCTAGCCACCCACCGAGTGGAGACCCCGGGGCAGCTCCCTATGCGCCAGACTCCATATCGGGTTCCAGAATCCGTCCGTAACCATATGAAAGCCGAGCTAGACGAAATGTTGCAGCTAGGGGTTATCGAACCCTCCGATAGCCCCTGGGCATCGCCGGTAGTCCTGGTACCTAAAAAGGATGGCACCACCCGATTCTGTGTTGACTACCGGAGGCTAAATGACAAGACGGTGTCTGATGCCTACCCGATGCCCCGGATAGACGAGCTGTTAGATAAGATGGCACGGGGCCAGTATCTCACTACCATTGACTTGTGTAAGGGATACTGGCAAATTCCCCTAGCCGATGATGCCATCCCCAAGTCGGCGTTTGTCACTCCGTTTGGCCTGTACCAGTTCAAGGTCATGCCTTTCGGAATGAAAAACGCTCCGGCTACCTTTCAGCGGATGGTAGATCGGCTACTGGATGGTTTTCAGGAGTACGCCTGTGCCTATCTAGATGATATCGCCATTTTTAGTCAGACCTGGGAAGACCACATACACCACATAGGGGCGATCCTAGATCGCATTGGGGAGGCTGGGTTAACCCTAAAACCTAGCAAGTGCCACATAGGTATGGCCGAGGTACAGTATCTGGGCCACCGTGTAGGATGTGGGCAGCAGAGACCCGAGCCAGCCAAGATCGAGGCCGTAGCCAAGTGGCCTACCCCCAGGACTAAGACCCAGGTGCTGGCGTTCTTAGGGACAGCCGGCTATTACAGAAAATTTGTCCCTGACTATAGCACCCTCGCCAAACCCCTAACCGACCTGACGAAAAAGAACCTTCCCCGACTGGTTGTCTGGGCCCCAGAGTGTGAGCAGGCATTCCAACAACTCAAGACTGCTCTCACCAATGCTCCCGTGTTAACTGCTCCTGATCCAACTAAAAGATTTCTTGTTCACACAGACGCTTCAATGTTTGGATTGGGGGCAGTACTGAGCCAAGTGGGAGCCGATGGCGGAGAACACCCCGTAGCCTATTTAAGCCGCAAACTGCTGCCTCGTGAAGTGAGCTACGCCGCCATCGAGAAAGAATGCCTGGCCGTGGTGTGGGCCCTTAAAAAGTTACAGCCCTATTTGTACGGACAACCTTTTTCCTTACTCACAGATCACAACCCGTTAGTGTGGCTAAACCGTGTGTCTGGAGACAATGCCAGGCTGCTGCGCTGGAGCTTGGCGCTACAGCCCTTTGACTTTACTATCCATTACCGGCCAGGAAAACAAAACGGTAACGCTGACGGGTTATCCAGACAGACTGAACTCGAGAAGTGATCTGTGAGTACTCTCCCGGACATCCCCAAGCCGATCCGTTGGGATCAGACTGTGTATGCCGGCTTGGTTCTGGGGGAGCATTGTGGCAAAACTAGCCACTTCTGGACTGTAGTTATTAAAGGTTGTCCGTAGGCTGAATATGTACTGTGTATTTTAACCTGTGTATGTACCGTATTGTGGCCGTTCGCCGTACGAATACGGGCTCCCCAGGTCGACCACACATTCACAAGTCGTGTGGTACCAATTCACCGATTGCAACATTGTTGCAATCGGTAATTAAGGGCTCTCCGAGGTGGCCGTCAATCCACTACCGACCATGCGGCGGTCGGCCATCTTGGATCCTTTGTCCCTGCAGCGGTGTTCGGTCGTCGAGAGCCTGGAACTGAAAACGGCTACTCGATGATTTGGACGCCGCTGGACTTCCAGGGCGTTCGGGAGTCCCGCGTTCGGTACATTGTATGTCCCGTACTTATTCGGTACTTTTAAACTCACTTTAATGTTTTATTGTATTATGTGCGGCGTTCGGTCAATTCAGCTGGGATCGGAGCGGTATTCTCACAAAGTGTGCGCTCCGACCTCAGCTATCTACCGAACGTTCAACTATTGCAAAGTACCGAATATTGTGTAATTTCTGTATTTTAATGTCAATTGTCGGTTTTGCTGCACGAGGAGATAATCCACTTAGTCGTCCATTTTAGTGGGAGTATCTTTCTCGTGCAGCAAGGCCTGTTGGGAAAGTCACAGTGCATGTTGGGAGAAATCCCCTGGAATTACTGTCTGGAAACCCCTTGCATGGGGAACTGTATAAATATACTGCCTGTGAATAAACCGAGTTAGTTGACTCCCAAACTGTGTTTCGTCCGGTTATTGGGAGGATTGGGAATATTGCCTTGCTTTCTATTCTGACTGTGGATTTCCTAGATGTACCAACGGATATCGTATGCTGATACATTGCATTCCGTTACAGTTAATTATCAAATTTAATTGCTCGGTGTCCCAGGACCTCCCCTAGAAGGCAGCCATATCTGTAGCTGGTTTAGCCACGCCCCCTTTCCATATCATCAACATCCTTTTTTGACGCAACCTTACACCCCTCTTTAATGCTTTCTACATACTATTAGAAATTTTTATGACAGACACTCTATGGTCGCATCAATTATTGATGCCTCGTATCACAATATTTGCATACAAGGTCACATACCCTGTTTCCCCGAAAATAAGACATACCCATAAAATAAGCCGTAGCAGGATTTCTAAGCATTTGCGAAATATAAGCCATACCCCGAAAATAAGACATAGTGATAGGCGTGGCTATGCAGCATACCGGCACGGAGCGGTAAAGACGAAGGGCAGCCCTTCTCATCTGCCCCATCATGACAGCTGCTTTCTCGGAGGTGACCGGAGAGGAGCGGGCAGCCCCATCAACAAGGTTGGCTCCCCCTGTCAGGTCCCGGTCATTCTGTGCGTGCTGCAAGGCATATAAAGTGAAAGTAAAAGTCTCCTCAGTGAAGTGAGGAGCAGGACGCTCTGCTTTAGGTATTGTGTGTCCTCAGTGGGAAGAAGTAAAGCTGTGGCTGCTGTTTTACTCATCACTGTGGGTCTCTCTCCCCCAGCACCAACCAGCAACAGTCTGTGGGTCTCTCTCACCCCCCACAAACACCAGTAAAGCTGCTGCTCCCCAGCACTGACCAGCTACAGTATGTGGGTCTCTCTCACCCAGGGCCGGATTAACATATGGGCTGATGGAGCACATATGTAGGTTTGCCACCTGACTGGTATTTTACTGGTTTGCCACCTGACTGGTATTTGAGGCTGCCTGGCCGTGCCAGTATTGCAGTAATAACGGCAATACAAATGCAGGTATTTTTCTCAGAATAAATGGAGATTACTCTGCAATACCAGCACCGGCCGCTGTGTGTGGAGAGAGGCAGGGATAGGAAGTTACAGCATATCCCTGCCGCTCTCTACTACTTACTGATCCGTGAGGGAGCAGCAACACAGCACAGAGTCCAGACTACAGCTCAGGTAAGAGAGGGATGGGGGGAAAGGCAGCAGGGACACATGGGGACACTGAGACACTATGGGACACTGAGACACTAGGGGACATATATGGACACAGACACTAGGGGACACAGACACTAGGGGACAAATGGGGACACAGACACTAGGGGACACTGAGACACTAGGACACATGGGGACACAGACACTGGGAGACCTGGAAACACTGAGACACTTGGGGACACTGGAAAACATGGGGACACTGACACTAGGGGACACATGGGGATGCTGTGAGACATAGGGACATTGGGAGACACTGAGACATTGGGACACGGAGACACTATGTCCCCATTTCTCCCAGTGAACCCATGTCCCCCACCCAGTGTCCCATGTCTCTCAGTGTGCCTAGTGTCCCCATGTGTCCCAGTGTCCCCATGTCTATGTCCACAACTGTCCCCATGTCTCCCAGTGTCCCCAAGTGTCTGTCTCCCAGCTAGTGTCCCCAGTGTCCCCTAGTCTCCCAGTGTCTGTTCCCATGTCTCTGTGTCCCTAGTGTCTTAGTGTCCCCATGTCTCCCAGTGTCTGTGTCCCTAGTGTCTCAGTGTCCCCATTTCTCCCAGTTTCCCTAAATGTTTCAGTGTCCCCATGTCACTCAGTGTCCCCAGTATCCTAGTGACATGGGGACACACTGAGACATTGGGACACTGGAAGAAATGGGGACACTGGAAGAAATGGGGACACTGAGAGACTAGGGGACTGGGCGACATGGGGACACTGACACTGTTATACATAGGGACACTGAGACACTGGGTGACTTGCGAGACTGAGACACTGGGAGCAATCCATCTATACAGCAGAATCAAACTGAGTAGTTTGTTGGTGATTTTACAGAATTTTCTCTGATGTCACTCCTTGTGATTAAACAAATGATTAAGACTGGTATTTTTTTCCAAGAAAGGTGTCAACCCTAACTACTCTTCACATACTCTTGCCTAAAGGAGCACTATAGGGTCAGGAAC
The DNA here is from genome assembly GCF_036172605.1 of Pelobates fuscus. NCBI lineage: Eukaryota > Metazoa > Chordata > Amphibia > Anura > Pelobatidae > Pelobates > Pelobates fuscus. The sequence continues at coordinate 351,885,726 of NC_086318.1, read as the reverse complement.
ACAATCATGTATTTCTGACCCTATTATGTTAAAACCACTACCTTGGCCCCTTCTTGCCTCCTTAAGTATAGTGAAATATAACGTAATAATGTATTCAAGTCTGCATCTGCTGGCTCTGCCTCTGAACTGACTGTCTGCTGACATCATCAGAAGTGGTGCTCTGAGCAAATTACAATACTTCCCCATAGGATTGGCTGAGACTGTCAACTAGGCAGATCAAGGGCAGAGCCAGCACAATTCCAATCAGCATCTCCTCATAAAGATAAATTGAATCAATGCATCTGTATGAGGAAAGTTCAGTGTCTGCATGCAGAGGGTGGAGACACTGAATGGCAGTGCTGCACACTAGGCACTACTGCCTCAGGAAGCACCTCTAGCAGCCATCTAAGGAGTGGCCAGTGGAGTTATTTTCTCTGAAAAGACAGTGTTTACTGCAAAAGGCCTGAATGGAATGATTCTACTTACCAGAACAAATACAATAAGCTGTAGTTGTTATGGTGACTATAATGTTCTTTTAAGTTTGAAAGCTTAAGAGGGATATATGGGAACAAAACTTGTGTGGACTGGCTGACAATAAAATTAGTTTAGGTAATGCAGACACTGGTCTCTCTAACACTGTGGCATGTCCCCTTTCTTCTACACTCACTACATACACCTTTTCTCTGTTTCAGACTATATACCAGGAACTTCTGCCTGCTAGTAGGAAGGTAAAGAGACAAGTGGACATGTGAGTGCTAGGGGACAGTCCTTAGAAAGCATGGAGTGAGCGCAACATTAGATGCATTTATGTCAAGCTTAGGGTGCTGCCTGCATAGTATGCCCTTAGTTGGACAGCCTGTAGGATTGGCGGGCAGCCTGACATGCAGTCATGCCAGGCTGTCCTTCAAATTCTTTGGACAGACATGCCCCTTTTTTGGGCATGTTCTCTCCTTTTGGCAGGTCTTGTCACGTGATTCGCACCAGTGGCCCACCTTTTACCCCGCCCATTGACTTCCTGCTTCACTGGACACTGCTGTTAGGGGTTATGGATTTACTTGAAAGATGAAAGCAAAAATTAGAGAGAGATTAGAATAGAGTATGTGTTTTCTTACAGCCGCATCCTATGAGTTTCCCTACAGCACCATCTCTATCAGATACATGACGCTTGGGAGGTATGACTGTTTTAGTGTTTTTGGTCAATAAGATTCCGTAATTAGGCCCATCATAATTGTCAGCACCAGGCCCAGTGTGCTCTTAATCCGGCCCTGCTCTCACCCCACACAAACACCAGGGGATAGGGGAAAAGCTTCAGCAAGCAGTGTGCTACTGAGCCCAGAGAGATCATCCCAGCTCCACTGTGCAGACTGGACCCAGTTCTCACTGGATCCCTGATAAATAAGCCAGCCCTTACACATCAGCTTTGCTGGCCTATCTCTGCTTTTTTTATCTCTGCTTTTGAATAAATGTAGCTTGTTGTACCATACTTAATAAAAATAAGACATCCCCTGAAAATAAGCCATAGTGTGTCTTCTTAAGGAAAAATAAATGTAAGACAGTGTCTTTTTTTCGGGGAAACACGGTACTTGTCATGTCATAGGCCTACTCCTCTCATTAGGTTCATTGCCAGTTCGCGGTTCTTACTTTTGCAGTTTTTTCTGAGTTTGGCATATCCTAGTGCTCCAGTTTTCTGACAAAGCCAGCCTGCTCATTGACTTTCCCAATTTGCTCCTGCCCTGACCTTTGCTACTCTGACTTACCTGGTTTCCAGAATCCTGACCTTAACTCTTTTATTAGTTTTATCTAATAAGATTATACATTGTGTGTATCTTTCTTTCATGTTAAGCCCACCCACTAATGTCTGGTAATACTTTTTTCAATCCCTTTGACTACATCATACACCACTGAGCGACCCCATAGCTGGTATCTGCCCTTACGCCAGCTCACTCAAAACTGATAAACCACAAGACAACCAAGTATGTGGGGCGTGTAAGAATTTGGGCAGTGTGGTGCTGAGGTTGATCTAACTGCAGGTGTTAGGGCAGAATTTGTCTGTGGCTGATGTGGAAGGTGTTGTGTGAAGAGGGTGTGATAAGGGGATTACTGAGATGATGTGGTTGGTGGGCTTACAATTATTGGGATGGGGTAATTGTAAAGTCTGCGGGAATGTAACTTATATGGACTTTGGAGCAAGGGGTAGTGAGGGGGACTATGGAACCTTATTTTGGAGCTTTGCCTAAAGCCTCACCAACTCTAGAGCTGCCTCTGCAAATTAACTTTTCACATGTGCAAAATATGTGTGCAATAAGTCACAGAATATGCAGACACTATGCATTACTTCAGTGTAAAGATGAGCCTGAGTTACTACTAGCTATGTTAAATATGACATCTAGTAATAATGCTGCATAGTTATGTGATAACATCGTCCCTTGCATCATTTATGCACAATACAGCCATTGAAGAGTTAATTTGGTGTCGGGATTGCTCTATGAATAGCAGTGGCAGGATGTCAGAACTGCTGAGTCTGGCATCTTTGGTATGTATGATGATGTCATGATGTAGGTTGTCACGGGAGTCTTACCCCAACACGCAGGAAAGTGGAAAGCAACAAAAGGTGGATCCGAAAGACGTATTACTGAGCCTTAGAATGGCCAGACTTAACGTATAAATACAGCAAGAAACAAGGTCAAGATAAATCAAGGTCAGGTATATAGAAATACTCAAGACAAAGCTGGGTCAGGATACCAGAAAATCTCGAAGACAAATACAAAGCCTTAAATAGGCTCAAAAGTGTTCTCATTGGTCTACATCATCTCTGTGACCTCAAACAGCATGGGGTCGCCTAGATGACGTGATCCCTTTGAGGTCGTGACATCATGGCAAATACTTTTATTTGCTAGGGGCTGCAGTTTGGCCCTCAAACCAGCAGAGGGAGCCGTTCATGGGACCGAAGGGGAGTATTCTATACAGGCCGCACGGCCTGAGGACTGCGGGGTAATGCGGCCACATGGTGCATTCTGCCTGCTTGGCCCTGGGAGGGGAGCGTAAGGCACAGGTAAGTTCATGACAGTAGGTAAACTGGTAGCAGTGACATCTAGGGATCATTTCACTGAAAGTGAGTTGTAGTGACTCAAGGACAAATTTGAAAACTTAAAGCGGCACTGTCATGCCGAACTTACCTTTCCTCAAGCTCTTCCTCTTCTCCCCCTCTCTCAGGATCTGTTATTCTTTTCTTCCATTCTTCTTTAGTTTTCTTTAAAATCATAAGACAAAGTAGGGACTCTTTGCCTTATGGAGGATTCCTCCGCTTGACCAGCTCTGACCAGCGGAGGAGCAAAGTCTGCTTCATTTCCGCTGGTCAGAGCAATTTTCCCATGATCCCTAGCTTTCCTCCCAGTTCCCACAATGCTTCCTGTCAGTATTGCCGAAAGTCCTGTCACTTAGACAGAACGCCGGCAAAACTGCCGAATTGCATCCTAACAGAATGAGAAGAGTTTCTCCATTGGTGTTAGGATGCAATTCGGTACTTTGTTCGGATCGGAATTTCATTCTAATGAATGAAACTCCGATCCTATTCATTGCTGTGGCTGCATCTTGCAGCCGCTTAGTAGATAACTCCCTAATTCCCACGGTATCAGGGAGCTATCTACTAAAAGGCTAAAATACCTGAATTGGTCTTGAAGCCAAATGTACTAATACTAAGTAAAGATTACTTAGTATTAGTAAATAATATGCCCCTACTCGCTATACCGCGAGTAGGGGCATGTCTAGTAAGCAGTGAGCAGCCTATGGCCTATGCTCACTGTAAAAAAAAAACAAAAAAAACCTAATAACCCCCCCCCCCCCCCTGCGCGGGGGTTAAAGATGGGGGGGACCTACTGTCCTTCCCCCTGGCCCCCACCCCTGCGCGGTGGGTGGGGGCCCTAATAAAATAATAAGGGGGGGGACCTACTGTCCTCCCCCCCTGGCCCCCACCCCTGCGCTGTGGGTGGGGGCCCTAATAAAATAATAAGGGGGGGGGACCTACTGTCCTCCCCCCCTGGCCCCCACCCCTGCGCTGTGGGTGGGGGCCCTAATAAAATAATAAGGGGGGGGACCTACTATCCTCCCCCCTGGCCCCCACCCCTGCGCTGTGGGTGGGGGCCCTAATAAAATAATAAGGGGGGACCTACTGTCCTCCCCCCCTGGCCCCCACCCCTGCGCGGTGGGTGGGGGCCCTAGTAAAATAATAAGGGGGGGGACCTACTGTCCTCCCCCCCTGGCCCCCACCCCTGCGCTGTGGGTGGGGCCCTAATAAAATAATAGGGGGGGGACCTACTGTCCTCCCCCCCTGGCCCCCACCCCTGCGCGGTGGGTGGGGGCCCTAATAAAATAATAAGGGGGGGGGACCTACTGTCCTCCCCCCCTGGCCCCCACCCCTGCGCTGTGGGTGGGGGCCCTAATAAAATAATAGGGGGGGGACCTACTGTCCTCCCCCCCTGGCCCCCACCCCTGCGCGGTGGGTGGGGGCCCTAATAAAATAATAAGGGGGGGGGACCTACTGTCCTCCCCCCCTGGCCCCCACCCCTGCGCTGTGGGTGGGGGCCCTAATAAAATAATAAGGGGGGAGACCTACTGTCCTCCCCCCCCTGGCCCCCACCCCTGAGCGGTGGGTGGGGGCCCTAAATGAACCCCCCCCCATCAAGGTGACTAGGGGTCCCAAGCCCCTAGTCACCCCCCCCCCACCCAAAACATTCTATCCCCTACCTACCCCCCTCACCCTAAAAATAGTGAGGGGGGAATAAAATAACTAACCTGTAAAAAAAAGAAAATTAAACTTACCATTTGACGTCTTCTTTTTTCTAAATTCTTCTTTCTTCAGCCACCAAAAAAGCCAAATAAAAATCCATCATACCCGTCGCACTTTAAAAAAAAACAAAAAAAAAACGAGCACAAAAAAAAAATTAATCCATGTTCACCCATGGAGGGCACGCCGCGTACTGAGCTCCGCAGGGCGGATAAAGGCTTATATAGCCTTGCCCCGCCCTGCAATTAGGCTTAGAACACACTGATTGGTTGGTTTAAGCCAATCAGAGTGCTCTGTGTCATTTTACACAGCGTGGGAAAATTCAAAAGAACTTTCCCACGCTGTGTAAAATGACAGATCACTGTGATTGGATGGTTTTCAAGCCATCCAATCACAGTGCTCTGTGTCATTTTACAAGCGTGGGAAAATTCCAAAGAACTTTCCCACGCTTGTAAAATGACACAGAGCACTGTGATAGGATGGATTTCAAGCCATCCAATCACAGTGCTCTGTGTCATTTTACAAGCGTGGGAAAATTCCAAAGAACTTTCCCAAGCTTGTAAAATTACACAGAGCACTGTGATTGGATGGCTTGAAAACCATCCTATCACAGTGCTCTGTGTCATTTTACAAGCGTGGGAAAGTTCTTTGGAATTTTCCCACGCTTGTAAAATGACACAGAGCACTCTGATTGGCTTAAACCAACCAATCAGTGTGTTCTAAGCCTAATTGCAGGGCAGGGCAAGGCTATATAAGCCTTGACCCGCCCTGCGGAGCTCAGTACGCGGCGTGCCCTCCATGGGTGAACATGGATTAATTTTTTTTTTGCGCTCGTTTTTTTTTTTTTTTTTTTTTAAAGTGCGACGGGTATGATGGATTTTTATTTGGCCTTTTTGGGGGCTGAAGAAAGAAGAATTTAGAAAAAAGAAGACGTCAAATGGTAAGTTTAATTATTTTTTTTACAGGTTAGTTATTTTATTCCCCCTCACTATTTTTAGGGCCAGGGGGGAGGACAGTAGGTCCCCCCCCCTTATTATTTTATTAGGGCCCCACCCACCGCGCAGGGGTGGGGGCCAGGGGGGAGGACAGTAGGTCCCCCCCTATCTTTATTTAGGGCCCCCACCCACCGCGCAGGGGTGGGGGCCAGGGGGGAGGACAGTAGGTCCCCCCCCTATCTTTATTTAGGGCCCCCACCCAGCGCTCAGGGGTGGGGGCCAGGGGGGAGGACAGTAGGTCCCCCCCCCTTATTATTTTATTAGGGCCCCCACCCACCGCGCAGGGGTGGGGGCCAGGGGGGGGAGGACAGTAGGTCCCCCCCCTTATTATTTTATTAGGGCCCCCACCCACCGCGCAGGGGTGGGGGCCAGGGGGGAGGACAGTAGGTCTCCCCCCCCTATTATTTTATTAGGGCCCCCACCCACCGCGCAGGGGTGGGGGCCGGGGGGGAGGACAGTAGGTCCCCCCCCTTATTGTTTTATTAGGGCCCCCACCCACCGCGCAGGGGTGGGGGCCGGGGGGGGAGGACAGTAGGTCCCCCCCCTTATTGTTTTATTAGCGCCCCCACCCACCATGCAGGAGTGGGGGCCGGGGGGAGGACAGTAGGTCCCCCCCCCTTATTGTTTTATTAGGGCCCCCACCCACCGCGCAGGGGTGGGGGCCGGGGGGGAGGACAGTAGGTCCCCCCCCTTATTATTTTATTAGTGCCCCCACCCACCGCACAGGGGTGGGGGCCAGGGGGGAGGACAGTAGGTCCCCCCCCCCCTTATTACCATTTATGTTTTTACAGTGAGCAGCCACAGGCTGCTCACTGTTTAGTGGACATGCCCCTACTCGCGGTATAGCGAGTAGGGGCATTGGGGAGATTTTAATCTCCCTTGTGCTATTATGGGGGTCATATTGACCCCCATAGAGTGAGGGGGGGACCTGGGGGGCTTATGAAGTGGTGGGGAGCACAGCTCCCCACCGCTTCTGTCTTTACATATTACAAGGAGGGAGCTGCACGTCGGTAGCTCCCTCCTTGTAATAAACTGATCGAACAAACGAACACTGATACTCAGTGATTCTCAGTGTTAGTTTGTTCGTCTGATTTTTTCTATTCATTCATTCGTCTGTCTGATGAATGAATAGATGAAATTCCCGTTCGCATGTCCAGATGTTTCACTGGGCATGTGCGGGAATCTCACAGTCTGTCTAGTGTGGGTAGATGACGTGTCCCACAGGGACTTCACCTACCCACACAAAGATGGCGGCGCCCTGAATAAAGATCGGGGCAGAAGATACAGATTTAAAAATAGGTAATCTGGGGGGCTATGGGGCATTTGGGGGTGACTAGGGGGTCAATTGGATGTAGTGGAGGCGGGAGGGGGGTTAAAAAAAAAAACGGGATTCGGCATGACAGTGCCGCTTTAAGACTAAAAAAGTTGAGTTTGAAAGAAGCAATAATTCAGCAAAGTTATTTTCCAATTCAACTAATACAACCTTAACTTTGCAAGGTGATTCTCAACGTAATGTTTAGTAAATATCCCTCAGTATCTGACAGCCTTAAATGTAGCATCCAGAAGAAGTGTAGGATGATCCTGACTTTGTAAAAACAAATTACCCACAAAGTGTAGCTTTTATCTTTCTTTTCTAGATGTCAAAAAATCCCATGGTATGTTTTTAGGAAAATTAGCTTTCAATTCAAAAAAGCTAGTTAAAAATGTACAAACTAGTATCTGGTTAACAATGTAAGTCAGTCAATGTGTCCGTTTTAGAGAGAAGGTAGTGTTACAAGAAGCATATAGCTGGCAAGAAAATAATGAAAAATTTCATAAATGTAGTGAGCCAAATGAAAAAACATGACTGTGTGTTAGTGATGTAAGTGGGGAGAGTTACTGCCAAATGAGACTATGCAGAGACTGATAAATACATGTGATAACAGTTAATTAAAATGTATTTATTTATTTTTTTATATATTGCTAAAAAAAAACTAGTTTTCTCTCTCTCTCTCTCTCCGTCTATCTATCTAATAGGGTTATTCATTAAAGTAAGAATTCAAAGGAAATTTAAAATTTTATGGGACACTATAGTCACTGTAACAGATCCCCTTATACTCCGACTGAGTATATCCGCTGCTGTTCTCCTAAATCCCAAGTGAATAAGTGATTAATGCTCTGAGCTACCCAAACATCAGCCTAGACTTGATGAAGGGTACAACAGGGATGTTTTATTCTGGCCAGATGGCCTGCTTTTATACACATCAGGGATACAGTCAAACATGCCCATAACACTCCTACAACACACCCATAACACTCCCACAGCACGCCCATGAATTTCTTAGTCAGGATGACTGTGCATAAAATCATAATATATAAAAAATACATAAAAACACATATAAGACATAGAGAAACACCACAAATATTATATCCCCTGATAGCTCTAGAATGTAAGCTCATTGAGCAGGGCCCTCCACCTCTCTGTTCCTGTACGTCGAGTTGTCTGGTTACAATTAAATGGCTGTTAGTCCACCCTTTGTACAACGCTACGGAATCTGATGGCGCTATATAAATAATAAAATAATAATAGCTTGGATCTGAGCGCCCAAGTTGTCCAAATAGTGCTCAGAACCCACAAATACAGCCGAATCGCCACCGGAGTAAAGTTTTGACCGACCGCTTAAGAGGCTTCTGTCCAAATCAGAGTTTCAATGGTAATGGTCTGTCAATTTCGGGAGTTCCAAACCGAACGAAAAGACAAACAGTTCCCCTGGCTCGTAGGTAGCGTTTGTTTGCCTTGTTTCTGCGAACAAACTTAACGAACAGCGCTCTGCTGGTTAATAGCTTCCTTTTTCTGTCCGCCCAGGTAGTGTAACCACCGTTCCTTCAACTTTAAACTTGCTAACTATGCTTTCAACGGTGTCTCTAGCAACATTCAGTGCCTTCACTATCTTTTTGTATCCATTACAAGTTGCATTTTCAGATGAATTTGGGGAAACCACTTAAATCATTGAGCTATTTCAATTGCTTTTGTTGGACTTGTTCATTGCAAACAGCTGAAAGTCTTTACATTTTGACAATAAACTTGATTTTCAATGGGTAGAATCATTTTGATTACAACTATAATTAAAGTTCAATTTACAGAGCAGGAGGTACAAACTTTTAAAATAAATTACATCTTACTGAAAATGAATCCATTTTTTTTACTCAGGTTGTGTCACTTAACCTTTTTATTTTATTTTTTGGGAGCTTTATGTGCATATCCACAATTTGTACAGCACATATGCCAGAATTTGGTTATATTTAATTGGTTATATTTTTGGTGGGTGTGAGGGATCAATGAACCAGGTCAAAGCCAACATTAAATTTATGATGTAGCGGAGCTATGAAGAAAAGAGTTTGCTTGAATTGTGTAAAGGGTTTATAAAAATAATCTTTTGTAACAGGTATTTTCATTAAACCAATTGATCTACTAATTTATTGTACTACAACAGCTATTATTTTCTCCAATATCATTCACTCTTTACCGTGAATTTAGATGAACAGAGTTGTATGTAATACGTCAGAAGAATCCAGTCTGGGAAACAGACTTGATAACATCGTCAATAAATTTATAAATAGATATATCTGAAGGAACTTCTAGTTAAAGAGAAGAACTATGACTTCTCCCTTAATAGACATGAACTAATTTCAAGAGAAAGAATTAGATCTTAAATATGGTTCTTTTTCCAAGTATATACAATTGATTGAGACAAAGAATAGCGCATGCACTGTGCAAATATTTGGGGATCCTCTAAAAAGCGTTTCCTGGATGTTCAGGAGTATAAAAATCCTTCACTTTGTTCCTATAAAAACCATAATAGGAATATTAGGGGTATGTTGGAAAAAGCAGACATAAGTCCCCTTTTTACTAAACCTGCGGCAGTTCGTGGTCTGCGGTGGTTATGGTGTCTAGTGGAGTGCTTGGAGCCCTTGGGAAGCACTAGGAGCATTCGTCAAACGGAGATACCCAGTTAGGGTGCCAGGCGATCCATTGCAATGCTGCTTAGTAAATTGTATATACAGTGGGACCTCGGTTTAAACACGCCTCGGTTAACATAATTTTCGGTTTACAAATGAAAATCCATTGAAAATAATGTCTCGGTTTACAAAAAAAATTCGCAATACAAAGCGAGTTTCCCCAGGATGCATTGCACCTGGGAGGTTTATAGAACCGCCCCCTGCATGCTGGAGCCTGTGGGTAGCACGTGGCATCGAGTTGGAGGTGTTGGAGCGGCTTTTGCATCGAGTTTTGGAGCCATTCTGGAAATTGTTTGCAGTTGTTTTGGGACTTTTTGGTGCATTTCTCAAGCTGTGGAAAGGTAGGGAGCTGAGCTTCGTCGTTTGCATGCCTTTTACAGTGTTTTCTGCATTGGGTGTTGGTTTCCATGCCAGCTCATTTTGACTTTCTGATCTCCAGAACGGATTAATGCATCAATGCATTCCTACAGGAAACCGTGTTTTGGTTTACAAATGTTTCGCAATAAGAAACGTCCCGGAGAACGCATTAAATTCGTAAACCGAGGTCCCACTGTATATGATTAAAGGACCACTATAGTGCCAGGAAAACACACTCGTTTTCCTGGCACTATAGTGCCCTGAGGGTGCCCCCACCCTCAGGGACCCCCTCCCACCAGGCTGGATGGTGAGGAAGGGGTTAAAACTTACCTTTATTCCAGCGCCAGGCGGGGAGCTCTCCTCCTCCTCTCCGCCTCCGATCCTCCCTTTCGGCTGAATGCGCATGCGCGGCAAGAGCTGCGCGCGCATTCAGCCGGTCTCATAGGAAAGCATTTACAATGCTTTCCTATGGACGCTTGCGTGCTCTCACTGTGATTTTCACAGTGAGAATCACGCAAGCGCCTCTAGCGGCTGTCAGTGAGACAGCCACTAGAGGATTTGGAGGCTGGATTAACCCTATTATAAACATAGCAGTTTCTCTGAAACTGCTATGTTTATTTAAAAAAAAAAAAGGGTTAATCGGACCTGGCACCCAGACCACTTCATTAAGCTGAAGTGGTCTGGGTGCCTAGAGTGGTCCTTTAAGGTTTGTGAGGTCAAAACATTCTTGTTGTATACTGGAGTTTGTGCTTGAATAAAGAATGGAAATTGTATCCTCCGTTGCTGCTTTAATTTTAGCTGTGGTAAGAGCTAGCTTTGGCGTGAGATCTTATATCATAGGTATCTTTCATTTTCAATGTAATATTTTTGTTTCAAATTATCACAATCTGTTAGAAAAACCTTTCATATGATTTAGCTACAAATTGTCCCATAGAGTTTAACTGTGACTTCTGTAGATAAAACATTTGCAAAGTTTTCTAACAGATTGTGATCATTTGAAAAGATTATCAAAAAATTTTAAATCAATGCAATAGTCAGAAGAAAAGACTTGGAATATTTTATACTACAAAATTATTAGAAGTATTTTTTCTACAATTTATAAAGGTTCGGTATTGAATTAATAATGCTATATATTTGTATGAATAATATCTAGACATTGATCAGCCCCAACATTAAAACCACTGACAGGTGAAGTGAATAGCATTCCAATGGCACCTGTCAAGAGGTGGGTCATATTAGACAGAGAGTGAGCAGTCAGTTCTTGAATTTCCTGTGTTGGAAAAAGGAAAATGGGAAAGTTCTGAAAAGATCTGTGTGAGTTTGACAAAGTACCTCCCCCAAGTCTGTTTCCTAGCTGCTACAGGGGACTCTGGAGCACTTCAACCCTAATCACCAAAGCTTGATGGTTATCCCTCCAGAACTCTTCCAACAGGCTGCAACTCACTTTTTCCAGGCAGGTATCACCCCCTCTGCCTTTGTCTTTCCCAGTCCAGGCAGGTATCACCCCCTCTGCCTTTTTCTTTCCCAGTCCAGGCAGAATAAAGGCACTTGTGGCTCTCAGGCCGCTTCAATGGTGAAATGAAGGTCAGAACTGGACCATAGAGAAATGGAAAAAGAATGCATGGTCTGATGAATCTCCTTTTCTTTTAGATCAGTTGGATGACCAAGTGCATGTTTGTCATTTACCTGGGAAAGAGATGACTGTAGGATGTACAATGGGAAGAAGGCAGGCCTGCTGAAGCAGTGGTATGCTCTGGTCAATGTTCTGCTGGGAAACATTGGGTCCTGGCATCCATGTGGATGATTCTTTAACATATCACCAATCATCTACCAAGAGATTGTTGCAGACCAGGTACATCCCTTCATGACAATGGTGTTCCCTGATTGCAGTGTCTTTCAGCAGAATAAAGCACCCTGCCATACTGCAAACATTGGTCAGGAATGTTTTGAAGAATATGACAAAGCATTCAAGGTGTTCCCATGGCTTCCAAATTCCCCTGATCTTAATCCGATTGAGCATCTGTAGGATGTACTCGAACAACAAATCCAATCCATGCAGGTTCCACCTTGTAACTTACAGGATTTAAATGATCTGCACGGTCAGAGGTCTTATGGAGTCCTGCCTCAATGGATCAGAGCTGTTTTGGCAGCATGAGGGGGGATCTACACAATATTAGGCAGGTAGTTTTAATGTTGTGGCTGATCAGTGTATATACGAGATAGATTTCAAATGTTTGTGGGTATATTCATTAAATGATTACTTGAGTAAGTGTTCATAATGTGTTATCGTATGCTCTAAAGTGCAAAATCCAAACATTAGGGGTACAATTTACTTTCTCAATACTATATTTTCATGCTTAAATACTACAGTCATCACTAATCCGGTGCTTGCCTAAACATATAGTATTATAATTATATTATTACTGGCATATAAATATATTTTGGAAAGGTTATAGACAGGTTGGAGTAAGTGTAAAGGCAGAAGTGGATATAGTCATCTTTCAGCCTACTACAAAAAATTGTGTTTTTATAGAATGCAACTTTAAATGGATAATCTATGCAACAACTAATGAAATAGACAGTTGCGCTTATAGTACTTAGAATGCCTTTCTAAAACAAACTTAAACAAATGCACGTATTTGATCACAGAATTATTTTAAACAAGAGACTGTTTCCCTTTAAATGTTTATATCACAGAGCAGACTGTTATCATTTAAAAAAAAATAAAATATGTGCTGTCTACAGACAAAAAAGGGATTTATTGAAAGTCAGCTATTTTTTTTAGTTGTCAGGAACAGTAGCTACTCCTGTGATTGATTCTGACATTTTGACAATGAAGGAGGATGGAGAACGAATCCTTTGCCATCTTAACTTAAATTAAAGGCACTGCGTTTTTGTACACCTTTTCAATATTTGATATAGTGTCTTCATTGACATTCTTATATTCACAACTTCTTTATTTATGGTTTTCTTTATATGTGTAGAAGTTAGTGTAACATAGTCTCTTTAAATAGAATATATTTCTGATGGCTTTTGTGATCAAATGCACCACTACAAATACAAATTGCAGTTACTCTTGCCGCGCATGCGCATTCGGATCTGACGTCAGCAGGGGGTGGAGAGTTCCCCAGCACAGAGGGAGCCCGGCGCTGGAGAAACGTAAGTGGCTGAAGGGGCAGAGGGGGGGGGGGGATGTAATAACCCTATAGTGCCAGGAATATGAGTTTGTTTTCCTGGCATTATAGTGCTCCTTCAATTTTGTTGTCAACGACATTTTCTTGGTTTTCTACAAAAACATCCACATGTAGTAAGTTGTATTGTAGAACATATGTCTAAATCATTTTTGACATATTTTAGAAATTAATTTTTTTACGTTTAATTGTGTTTTATGATATGTATGTTTTATGATTCAAATGTATAGCCCAAGCAAACTAACTGGAAGATAATTTTGCCCGTTTGCTTGCTTTTTAATTAAACTTAAGATACACTTTGTATTCTCTTTAATTCTCACTTTAGTAAAAAACCAGGTCAGTGCAAAATTGTAGCATCAATCTTTGAAATCCAACCAGGACCAGACTTCTTCTGCACTTCTGTTATTATTACTTAAAGTAGCACAGTCATCCCCCACTCCCCTCACGTAATTAGTGTTTCATAAAGATAGAATCTTTATGGAATACTCATATTGACTGTGTTGGAATTTCCCCGAAACTCCAATCCTGTCAAAAGGAATACTGAAATAAAGTAGGTACTTCCTTCCTTCCTGTGGGTCATCCCGAAAATTGCACCACTCTGGGACGATGCGTCCTAAGGCTTGTCCCACCTTATGGATGCACCGGCTCTGGTGGTTACTTTAGAAGTTATCTTCTGCTCTGTTAATTGAACTTTAACCACATAAATGAGGCTGTTGCAGGCTCTAAATAGCCCAAATTTTAAATAAAACACAGTGTGCAACATGATTTCACTCATAAAAGAAAGAGAATTTACCAGTAAGATTGCAGAGGCATGATCTATACACCAAAACCACATCATTAAGCTTAACTTGTTTTGATGTTTAGTGTCCCTTTAAACCATACAGTGTTTGGCTTGCGGGGGCTCTGCCCCGCTACTGCTTGCCACTCTCTCCCGCAATGCTGTGCAAGAATATTATTTGCTATTATTAAATTAGAAATATGTAAACAATAATTACACAGAAGGTAAAGGTAAGGTTAAAACTCATTAACCCCTTAAGGACGGAGGCAATTGTACACATTCTAATCAAAATAAAACCTGGAATTTGCTCTATGAGTCTGTTTAACTATAATTCACCTCTTTGATATTAAGTGCACCCAGACTTATTATATATAATTTTATTCAGGAGAAACAGGGCTTTCTTTTCATATCAAATATTCATATATGAAACCTAATTTAATATGAATAAAATCTAAAAACATTAGAGAAATTAAGACATTTTGTCTTTGAAGTTCTGCATGACATGTTAGCTGTGAATGTCTGACAATGAGAACAAAAATCCCAGTGTCACCCAAAATTGTGGGATACACTGGAAGGAAGCACAAAAGTATTAAAAGTGGCCAAAAAAAAAAACCTTCAACTTTATTCTCAATGATACAAAAAATAATGGTCCACTTAAAAAGAAAATATAAAAAGTATTAACGCAGGGGTATAAGAAGCAGGTGGTGTCCACCTCTGGACAGGTAGGGAAGAGGGTATTTACAAAGAGAGGTAAAGTCTGCTGCCTGCTGTTAATCATCAAGCTCATCACCAAGAGAAATGTTCCTTAATGTGCAGCATCTTGCACGCGACCTCTTGCTCATGTAGACATGGGATCATTAAATTCTTCATTATTTTTATTGACTAAATATATCTTGTCAGCTGTGTGACAGAACTACTGACAAAAAAATATGATCTCTGATTTTTTTTTTTTGGGGGGGGGGGGTTTGGGTTAAAAAGCAGGTAGGGAAGAAGGTATTTACAAAGAGAGGTAGAAGGTCTGCATCCTTAAACTAGACTCATCCAAACCTCTCCTGTACACTGTGTCCCAAAACGCCAAAAGGGGGGGGGTTTCTCCCCCCCGGCCCCCAACCCTGAGGGCCGGGTGGGGGCCCTAAATGAGTATGGGGGGAACCTACTGTCCTCCCTCTGGCCGCCACCCATGAGCGGCGGGTGGGGGCCATAAATAACAGTAAGGGGGGGACACCTATTGTCCTCCCCCCGGCCGCCACCTATGAGCGGCGGGTGGGGGCCATAAAAACAATGAGGGGGGACCTATTGTCCTCCCCCCGGCCCCACCCCTGAGCGGCGGGTGGGGGCCATAAAAACAATGATGGGGAGAGACCTATTGTCCTCCCCCCTGACCACCACCCCTAAGCGGTGGGTGAGGCCATAAATAACAATAAGGGGGGGGACCTATAGTCCTCCACCCCGGCCCCCACCTGTGAACGGCGGGTGGGGGCCATAAATGAAAGTGTTCCTCCCCAAGGTGACTGAGGGTGTAATAAAACAACTAAGTGCCTGTAAAAAAAAAACTTACCATTAGATGTCTTCTTGTTTCTAAAATCTTAATTTTTCAGCCCCAGAAAAGGCCAAAAAAAAAAAAAAACCATCATACCCGGCGAACATAGGACAGTAAATAAAGAAATTATAGGCTCTGACAGCCTGAGCTATGAACCACCAAACCCATGTCCCCTACAAACACTGCAAATAGACATCTCATGGAACCTGAGACTGCTTTATAACCAAAGTGGATGTGTGAATGGTCCAAACTGAATGGGGTCCCCCAGTTACTAGAAACAGACTCTTGCTTTGGCTTAGTATGAATAATCTGCAGGCAAAACTCTCACACAAAAAAAAAAATTTCCAACCTGTATAAATACTGCAAATATATTAAACTATCAAGGTTCGTCACTTAAGTAAGAATTGTTGGGAATTCAAACTGAATTTAAAAGTGAATTTCTAATTTAAGGTCAAAATAATCATACTGAAAAAAATATTCTACTGAGAAAAGCAGATCAGAAAAATTCTGAGTTAAAGGGTTACTCTTAACCTTTTTTTAAAAAAAATATTACTTATTTAATTATAATTACCGTATTTTTCGCTCCATAAGACGCACTTTTTTCCCCCTCAAAAGTGAGGGGAAATGTCTGTGCGTCTTATGGAGCGAATATGAAGCTTTACTTACCTGTCTTGTAGCGTTGGCCGTCAGCACAGAATGCACCGCGGTACTGGAACTTGAATTTCAGGTTCCGGTTTCCGGCGGGACTGAAAGGAAGTGCGCACTTCCTTTCAGTCCCGCCGGAAACCGGAACCGGAAATTCAAGTTCCAGTACCGCGGTGCGCCCTGTGCTGCCGGCCAACGCTACAAGACAGGTAAGTATTTATGGGACAAGGGGAGGGGGACAGTATGGGAGAAGAGAGAAGAATATGGAGAGGGGGATGAAGTCTATGGGGAGGGGGGGGGAGATGAAGTCTATGGGGAGGGGGATGAAGTCTATGGGGAGGGGGGGAGATGAAGTCTATGGGGAGGGGGGAGATGAAGTCTATGGGGAGGGGGGGTGAGATGAAGTCTATGGGGATGGGGGGTGAGATGAAGTCTATGGGGAGGGGGGGAGATGAAATTTATGGGGAGGGGGGAGATGAAGTCTATGGGGAGGGGGGAGATGAAGTCTATGGGGGGGAGATGAAGTCTATGGGGAGGGGGGAGATGAAGTCTATGGGGAGGGGGGGAGATGAAGTCTATGGGGAGGGGGGAGATGAAGTCTATGGGGAGGGGGGAGATAAAGTCTATGGGGAGGGGATGAAGACTATGGGGAGGGGATGGATGAAGACTATGGGAGAGAGGAGAAGACTATGGGAGGGGGGACACTATGGGACAGGGGAGAAAAAAAATATTCTGAACAAACTGTCCCATAGTAAGAAACACTATGGGACAGTTTGTTCAGAATATTTTTTTTCTGGGTTTCTTCCTCTAAAATCTAGGTGCGTCTTATGGTGAGGTGCGTCTTATGGAGCGAAAAATACGGTATACCCTTCTGCCCAATAGATTGTGCACCTAGTCCCCCTTGTTAAATACCTGAAAAAGAATATGAAAACATACATGGAATCCAGAGTCACAATGCTTCATCACCTGTGATGCATCTGAGATACAATTAAATGCTTCTCATTGAAAATAATTATTGGACCACGGAAGTAACACTGCACATGTGCTCCACTCAGCTCATCTCTCTGCTAAAGCCAACCCTTCACCTAATCACTAAGCAGGGGGGGGGGGGGGCTGTACAGAGGGGGAGGGGAAAGGTTGTAGATGTAAAATAACAGATGAAATGAATATCTTGCAATACCTGTATTATTGGTTTACTAACAGAATTTTGGAATGACAAGCCTTCAGGAGAACCTCCCTTTTCAAAGTCTAAAGCATTTTTAAGCAAATATGGTAAATAGAATTCAAACTTGAGTTGTGATACAGGGGTTAAAGTGGCATGAGTGCCGATAACATAGGTCTGATAGAAAATAGACACCATTCTCACAGATGGTGTTAAGATGCAATCTAATGAAATGTTTAGTATCATTATACCGATATATAAAGTATTATCTACAGACATATGCTTTCCTCATGCACAAATGTATAGGTGTATATGAATGAGAGAGAAAGAGAGAGAGAGAGAGAGAGAGAGAGAGATTATATATATATATATATATATATATATGAAAGTTTATTTACAGGTTTTATTGTTCCCCCCTCACTATTTTTAGAGTGAGGGGGATTGGTACAGCTTTATTTTTTTTGGAGTGGGCGGGGGGGGGGGGTGACTAAGGGCTTGGGGACCCCTAGTTACTTGACCTGCTGCTCGTGGGTGGGGGCCAGGGTGGAGGACAATAGGTCCCCCTCATTTTCATTTAGGGCCCCCACCCGTCGCCCATGGGTGTGAGACAGGGGGAGGACAATAGGTCCCCCCATTTTCATTTATGGCCCCCACCAGCGGATCATGGGTGGGCACCAAAGGGGACCCTATGTTCCCCTTTTAGTTGCATAGCCCCCACTCGCGGGGCACTATGTCCCCCCCCCCAGCTAGTTATATTTCTGCCCCATGGTTGTTAGAAGGGGGTTTACAACAGTGAGCAGCCACTGCTCAATCTTTAGTAGACATGCCCCTACTCGCAGCATAGCAAGTAGAGGCATTCAGAAGATTTTAATCTCCCTTATGCTATTATGGGGGTCATATTGACCCCCAAAGAGTTAGGGAGGACATGGGGGCTTAGGCAGTGGCGGGGAGCACTACTTCCTGCCGCTTCTATTTTTACATATTACAAGGAGGGAGCTGAACGCTGGTAGCTCCCTCCTTATATTAAAGCAAACAAACAAAGGAAGAGGTCTTCGTTCATTCATTTGAAATTTCTATTCATTTTTTCGTCTTTCTGATGAATGAATGGATGAAATTCCCGTTCGAATACCCAAGTATTTAACTGGGCATGTGTGGGAATTTCACAGCGCTATCTAGTGTGGGCAGATGACGTGTCCCACAGGGACTTCATCTGCCCACACAAAGATGTAGGCACCCAGGACTTAGGTCCGGGCAGAAAATAAAGATGAAAAAATAGATAATATGGGGGCTTAGGGGCATTTGGGGGTGACTAGGGGACAATTTGACGTAGTGGAGTCGGGACGGGGGGGGTTAAAAAAAACCTGTATTCGGCCATGACAGTGCCGCTTTAAAAATCTGCCATAATAATGCTGTTTAACCCCTTAAGACCGCAGCCAAATGTACAAGTTGTGAACCAAAAAAAATGTAAACAAACCACAGATTTTGACTATATGTCTGTTCAACAATAATTTACCTCTTTCATATTAAATGCACCCACACTTATTATATATCATTTTGTTCAGGGGAAACAGGGCTTTCATTTAACATCAAATATTTAGGTATGGAACATAACGTAATATGAATAAAATATAAAAAAATGAGAGAAAATATGATTTTTTTTAAAATTTTCTTAGTTCTATGTGACATTCTAACTGTGAATGTCATAATACTGTTTGCTTTTACTGCAATAAAATACACATATTTGTATTCAGCGATGTCTCACGTGTAAAACAGTACCCCCTATGTACAGGTTTTATGGTGTTTTGGGAAGTTACAGGGTCAAATATAGCATGTTACACTTTTCAGTTTTTTCACATTGAAATTTGCCAGTTTGGTTATGTTGCCTTTGAGACTGTATGGTAGCCCAGGAATGAAAATTACCCCCATGATGGCATACCATTTGCAAAAGTAGACAACCCAAGGTATTGCAAATGGGGTATGTCCAGTCTTTTTTAGTAGCCACTTGGTCACAAACACTAGCCAAAGTTAACGTTAATATTTGTTTGTGTGTGAAAAATGCAAAAAACTAATTTGAAAGCCAATTTTGGCCAGTGTTTGTGACTAAGTGGCTACTAAAAAAGACTGAACATACCCCATTTGCAATACCTTGGGTTGTCTACTTTTGCACTCAAAAGCACTCAAAAACTACACTGATGGCCCTAAAATTAAAAGCAATCAAAACAGAATGATCTTCCCCCAAACGTTCCATTCACTATCGGGCGAGATGTCCCAGAAAATAAGACACAACTGGGAGGTTCTTAAAAAGACAAGACACTACCGACGATATTTCAGAATACGCCTATGATTAGTTATAGGAGAAACAGGAACCTGAGAGATTATCTGGTTCATACAGACATATCTATGGCACACCAGTCTGTTCAAAGTCCAGGCTGTTATCGTTGTCTGAAGTGCATGGCTTGCAATAGTATGACCCCGGGCAAAGCGTTCTACCACCCTCGCTCAGGTAAAGAATACAGGATACGGCAAAGGATCACGTGCACCACTACACACGTAGTATATCGCATCACCTGCCCATGTGGACTCATGTACATCGGCAAAACGTCTAATGACCTCAGGGAGCGCATGAGGGGACACAGATCTACCATCAGGACTGCGTTATCCAGCGGCATAGCAACTACCCCCATAGCTAAACATTTTCTGGAAAAAGGGCATACACTGCCCACATTGAAATTTATGGGCATTGAACATGTACCGGCCCCGAACAGGGGGGGTGACAGAGACGTCCTACTTCTTCAAAGAGAAGCATTTTGGATCTTCACATTAGGAACTTTGTCCCCGGGGGGACTTAATGAAATCAACCCACTCAGCTGCTTCATCCCGAAAAGATAAAGAAGCCATAGTTTCGTAAATAATTGATATATATCTGGACTAAAGGTCACAGAAAAACCATTATTGGTGATAAACTCATGAGATTTTTTGTTAAATCAATCATATATTATTCATATACGTATTTGTATTTTCATTTAGCTAGGTATGTTAGCTTATGGATACTCCTGTTATATTCTATAGACTGTATGGCCGTTAATATGTAAAACAATTAAGTATATATATAGTATCCCTAGGGTTATTCAAATATACTTTGAAGTTTTTTCTATAATGTATCTATTAGGTCTGCAATCACTTGGCACTTGGAATTCCAATTTAAACGTGGCCACCTTACGATATTGTTTAAAAATGTAGCAATCGTAAGATATTGTTTAACTTTGTTTAACAAATTTGTTTAAATATTCAAATAGATTCGTAAACACTTAGTCATTCTAAGGTGGCTTCGATATTTCTTATCCTTGAATTTTAATATGTCTGCGAGTGCAGATTATTAGATATTTGGCCGTAACCACACTCACTTTCAGGCCTTTTTTCATTAGGCACTCAAGGGGTTAATCCCTATTTCAAAGTTGAGTAATCACTTTCACGTTTGCACAGCCTCTCTTTCATATAACCTACTCTCCAATCAAATCACCTGCAAGGTATATTTAAATCACTTTTTTCCGCCTTTCATTGTCTTGAAAAAAGTCCCACGAGGACTGAAACGTCGACTTGTATGTCTTTGAAGTTTGGCACAATAAATTGTTTATATCTTTAAGAAGACCTTCCGAGTGCACTCTTTTCATCTGTATATATATATATATATATATATTATCAAAATACAGTTAGAATGAAATTACACACATATATATTTTTAATTATTTAATTTTTTATTTTAATTCTTTTTACGTATTTACATATTTTTTTATTATTATATATATATATATATAATTATAATTATGTATATATTTAATCAATATCCTTCTACGTGTATTTTGATATTAATATATATATATATAATTATATATATAAATATTAAAATACACTTAGTGTATGTGTAAATGTGTGCGTATATATATATATTATATATAGATCATATATATAATATATATATATAAATGATGTAAGTGTATTTTATTTTTAACTTTAATTTTTTTTTTTTTTTACATTAAGGGGTTAATAGGGGAGGAGAGGGGCAGAGACAGTGTCAGCCAGTGATTTTACATCACTGGCTGAAACACAGGATCAGTGATCACAGTGACAGGCTGTCACTGTGATCACCTCCTGCAGATCGCGGTAATTGGCCACAGGGGGAGTGCCTGGGTGGCCAGGCATGCCCCCCACCGCGATCTGCAGGGGGATCCTGCCTGCAGTTACTATGGGTCAGCCAATAGGCTGACACATAGTAACTCTGATCGCAGTGACAGCCTCTCCCTGCGACAGCATTCAGATCGCAGAGACAGCCTCTCCCTGCGATCATACTCTGCAGATCGCGGTCACTGACCGCAGGGGGACTGCCTGGGGGGCCAGGCATGTCCCCCGACCGCGATCTGCTGCAGAGAATTCCGCCGGCTCCATGTGTCAGCCGATTTTAAAATCGGCTGACACATGGTAAATACCGATCGCAGTGACAGCCTGTCACTGCGATCGGAAGCTGCAGACCGCGGTCCCCAGGCACAGGGGGGCTGCCTGGGGGGCCAGGCATGCCCCCCGACCGCGATCTGCAGCGGCCATGTTCCGCCGGCCACGTGGGGGGTAAGACCGCCCAGGACGTACCATGCCGTCCTGCGGCGTTTAGAGCCGCCCAAATAAGGACGGCATGGTACGTCCTGCGGTCTTAAGGGGTTAAAGTACTTCATTGTTTTCTATGACAGCTATGTTGAGTTGTGTTAATATACAGTTGTGCTCAAAAGTTTGCATACCCTGGCAGAAATTGTGAAATTTTGGCATTGATTTAAAAAATATGAAGATAGTGATCATATGAAGCCATTTATTATCACATAGTTATTTAGCTACTTTTTAAATCATAACAATAACAGAAATCACCCAAATGGCCCTGATCAAAAGTTTACAAACCCTTGAATGTTTGACCTTGTTACAGACACACAAGGTGACACACACAGGTTAACATGGCAATTAAAGTTTACTTTCCCACACCTGTGGCTTTTTAAATTACAATTAGTGTATGTGTATAAATAGTCAATGAGTTTGCTAGCTCTCGTGTGGATGCACTGAGCAGTCTAGATACTGAGCCATGGGAAGCAGAAAAGAACTGTTAGAAGACTTGCGTAACAAGGTATTGAAACTTTATAAAGATATAAAAAGATATGCAAATCCTTGAAAGTGCCAGTCAGTACTCTTCAATCACTTATTAAGAAGTAGAAAATTCAGGGATCTCTTGATACCAATTCAAGGTCAGGTAGGGCAAGAAATATTTCAGCCACAACTGCCAGAAGAATTGTTTGGGATACTAAGAAAAACCCACAGGTAACCTCAGGAGAAATACAGGCTCCTCTGGAAAAAGACAACGTGGTTGTTTCAAGAAGTACAATACGACAATACTTGAAAACAAATGAGTTGCATGGTCGAATTGCCAGAAAGAAGCCTTTACTGCGCCAATGCCACAAATAAATCCCGGTTACAATATGCCCGACAACACCTTGACATGCCTCACAGCTTCTGGCACACATTCATTTGGAGTCATTTACACTGTCTGCTGTGGCTTACAGCAATTTGCATTCTTCTGCATGAAGGCATAGGGAGCTATTGGACTTTTCAGCATGACAATGATGCTAAGCACAAGGCCAAGTTGACCCTTCAGTGGTTACAGCAGAAAAAGTTCTGCAGTTGCCATCCCAGTCTCCGGACCTTAATATTAACAAGCCACTCTGGGGAGATCTCCAACGTTTGATTCCTGCAAGACGACCAAAGACTTTGCATGACCTGAAGGCATTTTGCCAAGACGACTGGGCAGCTATACCACCTGAAAGAATTAAGGGCCTCATAGACAACTATTACTAAAGACTGCACGCTGTCATTGATGCTAAAGGGGGCAATAAACAGAATTAATAACTAAGAAAGAATATGCAGACTTTTGAACATTTTCATTTTCTTTGTTGCCATGTTTTGTTTTATGATTGTGCCATTCTGTAATAAACTACAGTTGAATATAATTCCCATAAGAAATAAAATAAATTTGTTTTGCCTGCTCATTAATTTTTTCTTTAAAAAATTGTACATATGGTGGGGGGACGACTAATGACCTGACCTGAGTGGACGCACGATCGGTGAGCTCTGGGCACATATACAATATCGTGGCGATATTACTCGGTTTTCAAGCCTCACAACCACAGCCCCATCGCCCCTAACAAACATGGGCAGGAAAACAAAAAAATTCAAACCTGAAAGACCCAAGCCGGGCATGAATACAGGAGACCTTCTCGCCAAGCACATGGCGCATATGGGCCCAAGATGGCCGCTGACCTGGAAGACTTCTCGGACAACTCGGATGAGCTGTCCCCAGAAGAAGAGAGAGGCAGACAGATGTCGACATTACAGTTTCAAACTAAGCCCAAGAGACACCAGACCTGTGAATGTTCCAGAACATGCTGGGGGCTCTCCAAAGGTCCATACAGGCGGATGTTGATCTGCTCCGCACGGACATCTGGGGGCCTCGTAGTCCACATAGGCGCAGTGGAAGTCACCTCCGAGCAGCACACTCAAACCATTGCTCATCTCCAGCTAGACATCCGACCAACAATTTGCCATGCTGGAAGACTCACGACGCTGCAACAACCTGGAAATCCAGGGAATTCCGGAAGGCATACCCGCGGCAGAGCTCCCGCATCTCCTTAGGAGACTTTCCCACACCTGTGGCTTTTTAAATTACAATTAATGTATGTGTATAAATAGTCAATGAGTTTGCTAGCTCTCGTGTGGATGCACTGAGCAGTCTAGATACTGAGCCATGGGAAGCAGAAAAGAACTGTTAGAAGACTTGCGTAACAAGGTATTGAAACTTTATAAAGATATAAAAAGATATGCAAATCCTTGAAAGTGCCAGTCAGTACTCTTCAATCACTTATTAAGAAGTAGAAAATTCAGGGATCTCTTGATACCAATTCAAGGTCAGGTAGGGCAAGAAATATTTCAGCCACAACTGCCAGAAGAATTGTTTGGGATACTAAGAAAAACCCACAGGTAACCTCAGGAGAAATACAGGCTCCTCTGGAAAAAGACAACGTGGTTGTTTCAAGAAGTACAATACGACAATACTTGAAAACAAATGAGTTGCATGGTCGAATTGCCAGAAAGAAGCCTTTACTGCGCCAATGCCACAAATAAATCCCGGTTACAATATGCCCGACAACACCTTGACATGCCTCACAGCTTCTGGCACACATTCATTTGGAGTCATTTACACTGTCTGCTGTGGCTTACAGCAATTTGCATTCTTCTGCATGAAGGCATAGGGAGCTATTGGACTTTTCAGCATGACAATGATGCTAAGCACAAGGCCAAGTTGACCCTTCAGTGGTTACAGCAGAAAAAGTTCTGCAGTTGCCATCCCAGTCTCCGGACCTTAATATTAACAAGCCACTCTGGGGAGATCTCCAACGTTTGATTCCTGCAAGACGACCAAAGACTTTGCATGACCTGAAGGCATTTTGCCAAGACGACTGGGCAGCTATACCACCTGAAAGAATTAAGGGCCTCATAGACAACTATTACTAAAGACTGCACGCTGTCATTGATGCTAAAGGGGGCAATAAACAGAATTAATAACTAAGAAAGAATATGCAGACTTTTGAACATTTTCATTTTCTTTGTTGCCATGTTTTGTTTTATGATTGTGCCATTCTGTAATAAACTACAGTTGAATATAATTCCCATAAGAAATAAAATAAATTTGTTTTGCCTGCTCATTAATTTTTTCTTTAAAAAATTGTACATATGGTGGGGGGGACGACTAATGACCTGACCTGAGTGGACGCACGATCGGTGAGCTCTGGGCACATATACAATATCGTGGCGATATTACTCGGTTTTCAAGCCTCACAACCACAGCCCCATCGCCCCTAACAAACATGGGCAGGAAAACAAAAAAATTCAAACCTGAAAGACCCAAGCCGGGCATGAATACAGGAGACCTTCTCGCCAAGCACATGGAACATATGGGCCCAAGATGGCCGCTGACCTGGAAGACTTCTCGGACAACTCGGATGAGCTGTCCCCAGAAGAAGAGAGAGGCAGACAGATGTCGACATTACAGTTTCAAACTAAGCCCAAGAGACACCAGACCTGTGAATGCTCCAGAACATGCTGGGGGCTCTCCAAAGGTCCATACAGGCGGATGTTGATCTGCTCCGCACGGACATCTGGGGGCCTCGTAGTCCACATAGGCGCAGTGGAAGTCACCTCCGAGCAGCACACTCAAACCATTGCTCATCTCCAGCTAGACATCCGACCAACAATTTGCCATGCTGGAAGACTCACGACGCTGCAACAACCTGGAAATCCAGGGAATTCCGGAAGGCATACACGCGGCAGAGCTCCCGCATCTCCTTAGGAGACTCATGGAACAGCTACTAGAGCCCAAGCAGGCCAGAAATATAAACCTGGATGGCATCTTCTGTTCTGGGTTCCGAAACCCAGAAGGCACCTGAATCGGCATGCAGAGACCTAATTGTGTGGTTCCGAAGCGGAATGGTCAAGGCGATGGTACAAGCGGCACTTAAAGGGACTACCTCATACAACTTTGAGAACATGGGTCTCTCTTTCTTCATAGATATATCCGGCGAGACGCTACAATGACGCAAAATGCTACGACCCCTCACAGCTCTGCTCCTGAGAATACTGCTGGAGATCTCCACGAGCCTTACAAGTGCAACACAGTGACGCGGTGCACTCAATCATGGATATCTCCGATGCACCCGCACTCCTTACTAAACTAGGACTTCCAGGGGACTCACTACAACAGCCTAGCATCCCAGCAATGACATCGGCAACACACCGCTGGGTTCCGAACAAAATCATGACATTCATCCTAAAGAATGCAACGCCTGGAGCATACGCTGCAGCAACGACCTGAGCCTTACTCCTTAACTGTATGGGACTTACACTAATTGCGGTTCGAAGTTGGTTAGACTTTTCTATCGGAAACCTTTTCATTCTTTAAATCAGTGGTCAGACATGCACAAGCTTAACATGGCCATGAGCCAGGCTCTTCCAGTCCACCCCCCTTCTCCCCCCAATTCCCCCCTGTCTCCGATACCATAGACCCCAGAGGCCAATTACCACAAAGCGCTGGAGGTGTAATTTTAGTACAGGTTACTAACTCTTTCTTTGATTTCTTTGTTGTACTAGCAAAATTTTAGTCGAACTTAGACGGTCTACGTACCTGCGTATGTTTTCTCTAACTAAAAATTGTGCATGTAAAATTTTTGCTTTAACACTGTTACAAATGTTATGAGTTCAAATGCTTGATATGGCTGTTGGGGCTTTGCAAGCCTGTTGATACTCTGCTGGACACAAAAATAAAGAATTTATCTAAAAAATACAAAATGGTACATATATTACCAATTGCAAACGTTTGAGCACAACTGTAAAATCTTTTATAATTTGTATTAATGACTAGCTATTCTATTTTAAAATGGTCAAATATACTGTTTTTTTTATTGCTTTATTTCTTTTAATGTCAAGCTGATAAATATTATATAACTTGGTATGGTTTGTTTAGCTGCCTCTTAGGATGGCATTTAGCATGAGACTCTACAGACTGTGCCACACTGTGGCATATCATAAACTGGAATTGTTTATGACGGCGGAAGAACTCTGAGAGGAGCAGAGTGAATGCTTTTGACTCAGTTTGGTGTCAATTTGTGCTATCACCCGCAGTGTTTAGATCTAAATGGACGCTCTATGGTGGCAGATGAACAGATGACTGGCAGTACATGCACTGAAATGTTTTATACTTTGGCTCTGACAAGGATTGATTTCATGGCTGATGTCACCACACAAAAATGGCATTCGGAATCTGTAAGCTATTGTCTGCCTTTTCTTCTCTAAGTTGCATTGTTTTGCTGTGAGATACAGTGGCATATCCTGTAAACATGCTAATAATATCCTTTAAGACAACCTCTCCGTAAATGTAGGAGACTAAAGCATTTTTTCACTTATCTGGCACCCAAAAGGTTAAATCTATAAATCATTGAGACACATTGATGGATGAAATATCACCTTTGTTTTCACGTAGATCAATATTTCCTTTGCTTTTCTATACCTGGTACATAATTAGTATACAGTCTTAAAGTCACAGTAAAGCCTTGTGATAAGTGAGTAATTTATTACATTTTATTGTTGCTACAATGACAGTATTGGAGTTACTATAAAAAAAAGGTAGAACTTTGTATGAAGGTGATATAGCTCAATCTTTTGTTAATACACACGCAAAGTTTCATTTTCAGTTTTTTTGCAGGAAACCATAGGGCTATTCACTAAACTGTGAATTGCTTTAAATTACCGTAAGCAGGAAATGTAACATTTTTGACCAGAGAAGCCAAACTGGAAAAGTTCTCCAGTTCTGATGTGTTTTTAACTTGGATATTGTGGTCTAAAATTTAAAAACCTTCTTGTTTGTTCACTGTAATTCCCAATCTACAGGGTTATTCACTAAAGTCCGAATTCAGGGTTATTTCAAATATGAAGGTCAAACCAGCGAAACTGGAAAAATTGTCTAGGTCAGCTATACTTTCCACTCAGCTACTCTGGCCTTAAATTTGAATTTCACTATTAATTAACTTTGAATTCTCATTTTGGTGAATAACCCTGTTAGTTTATAATCCTCTCGGTTTGAGACATAAAGGAGGCCTATGACACCAGTCTTTCCAACAATCTGTAGTTATGGAAGAAGTACAGTTAGGTTTCAGAAAGTGGTTAATCCATCTCTTTGGAAAAACTCAAATATCTGCATCTAGGAAGCTTGCCTATAGCCTCCATAAAACTGCCAACACTGGTTGATATAAACATAAAGCCTAGGCAGGTGGAAGTTGGTTTGGCTTTGGAGGGAGTACCAGTTTCACTATGATACACACTGCCATTTTGTAATCCATACAGTGTTCATCTACAGTTAGCATGCTTCAGCTGCCTGCCAAGACAATTTGCTGACTAAAATGGTTACCAAGTCTGTATTTTCAATACCCTGCAACACATAAAGTATTTCAAACTCTTTAAAGTACAGTATATATCAATCTCCCCTTGTCTATGAAAACAAACTTAAAGGGTTACTCCAACCACCCTGACCAATTCAGTGATTTGATGGTGGTAGGAATATGTATATGCAGTGTTTCAGCTTCAAATAGCACATCCTGAGTTATCTGCACTTGTGTGTCAAGGGCTAGTTGCAATCCCAGCACAAGTGACATTGGCATACCAGAACTCTGTTCCGAGCTGCAAATGTCAATTCTGTACATAAACACCTCCTGTCATTAGTGCGCACTGCATGCTGGCAACAGACGTAACAATTTTCCTCTTGCAACCAGTGCGTCTTTAAGGGGAAGCTTGCTCTTCCCTTCATCCCTGTGGGCGCTTCTTCCTACCTCCCGCTGTTTAAAAAATGGGATAAATACTCTCATCTCTACACTCGCACCTCCCTAACCTCGCTGGCCCATAACGCGCACACTTGCTCTGAGATGCTGGCCCGTAGCCAGTGATTGGACCGTGCGTAGCCCCTGAGATGTTGGAGGGGTGTTCAAGGTTAATAAAATTATTTGTCTGCAGCTTTTATTAATAGGGCATGTTACACCAGAAAGGTAGCCCCCCTACCCTCAAGGGTTGGATTAGCTACTTAAATGCATTGCATGGTATTTTATTCATATGGTAACAATTGCTTGAACTCCATCTTTTCTAAATGGAACTGTTGCTCCCAAAGTCCCAAAAACTTTATTCAATGCAAGGAATAGCCTTTAATAACTCTATATTAAAGTTGTAGTGACACCCAGAATAACACATGAAATACAACTGCACCAGGGAACAGATATCCAACATCACAATGCTATAATATACCACTTATTAGCAGGGTGGGTAGCCAGGAATATGCATACAATACAAATATTAATAATAGTAATATTAATTGCTTCAAATAAAAGGTATGGGGATTTTTTTTTACTACTTTGCAACCAACCCTGCTTTAAAAAAAGTGTGCTCTTTCTGAATGCAGCATTTTCGTGCAAAAGACTATGACCACTTAATGTTATCTCACATATATATTATTATAGCCAAATTTGCCACCCTAACTCCTCCCACAGTTTTTACACTACATAAAATATACCAAAACGTGCGGATTGTTCCCGATCAGATTGCTATTACTTTGTGGAACGTTTTGGCAAATGGTTCTCGGAATATCGTCGTTCTTGTGGCAAAATTTGTCCCATAGGAATGAATGGCAAAGCTAGAGTGGGAGCTGGCAAAAGCTGAAAAATCAGGACATGATTTCTAAACTGCCACCACTCCCTCATTTTCAGGCCCACCTACACAAATCTTATATCAAAACGTTCAGCTATTCCTGCTGCCACTAAAAATGTCCACAGCTAAGCCATAGTCCTTATAGTTTTCAATGGTATGACCATTTGTTTGCAACTCACGCAGTCCATTGACATTCATTGAAACTCCACTCTGCAAAGCTCACATTTGAAGGGCAATTTCTAAACTGCGACTGTGCCTTCATTGTTAATATCTCAGAGACATACTATGCATCAAAATGTAGGTCTTGGTCTTGTGATTCTCACAATATAAAGCTCTTCACTGTAGTGAAGATGTAGATTTATAGTTTTTAAAATACGACCATTTGAAGATGGCAACAGCAAAAATACTCTGACCTGTGCCAGGCTGCAGCAGCAAGTGATGTCATAGACAGGGCCTTTTGCACCTGCTAATGTTTTTATAACTGTATGTTTTAATGTAACTGTGAAGCACTTTGGGCAACAACGTTGCAATTAAATGTGCTTTATAAATAAATGATAACAGTTACTGCGCCCACTCCAGTTGTAGACTACTGGTGGAGGCAAGAACACTTCACACAATTTCCCCAGAAATTGTAGCTTTTCTAGTTGGTACTGCTTTCACACAAATACTGCCATGCACACAAGTATGTTATACAGAGGAACTGTATCACATTCATACTAAACACACACATTGAAAAAACATATTGTGGTAGGAGGAGACACATTGCACACACAGATGCACTCACACTGACATTGCACATAAGTAACACTGACATTGCACATAAGTAACATTAACATTGTCAGTCACATTGTCATTACCCATAATGAAACACACAAGAAGATACACAAATGACCAAATGGCTGTTTGTGCATATGTGAGAGTGTGACAATGGCAACATGTCTTTATATTTGGGAGAGTGTAGGTTTGACTCTGTGTATGTACATATAGGATTACCATGCAATTGTAAACAGGCATAACCACAAAATGAAGCAATAAAAGGTGCCTAAAGTGTTCCTTTAACAAAAGAACTCTCAAACTGCAAAGCGAATTTGTGAGTTAGTGATTCAATGTTGGTGTGAAGTGTCAGTGGCAACTAGACTTGTGCACATGGAACGTTTTTGGCTCTTCCTAATTTATATGGGTTGAATTATCAACATTTTTCGGTTATGAAGAATTTCGGTCAAAGCTTTATTCGAAATGACACGTAAGGGGCTGAAATTCTGCCAAAGCTCCAAGTCGAATGATGGGAATGGAAAATGAATAGTTTGTATTAAGGGACTGCTTGATTTTTGCTTTTTCTGTTTTCACCATTGACAAATACTGACAAATATAATTAATATTGCAGTAAGTAATATATATATAAAAAATAAAAATCCTGATTGAAATATTTTTGACTCAAACCTAAATAATTTTCAGTTGATTTAAAAATACAATTCATCTTAATGCATAATTCATGATGTTGGAGATAATTTCCTGTGATTATTGCACACTACAGGGGACCAGTTCTGTTTCCTGAGCAGGAGGGCTTTGTTGAGTAAAGATTAGTAACACATAGATTGTGTAGGTGGCATTCAGCATTATTGCTTTATTCTAGTCTAGACTTTTCACACGCAATCACTGTATATGCCACAGTTGGAAATCCGTGCAACATTTGTAAACACCATCAGTGTGGCTTCTCAATCTTGAGTTTAAAAAAGGTGCTAAAGTTTAAACATTGATCATTGGATTGGCCATTTCACCATCCACTTGAAATCCTTAACTTTAAGGACCAAACTTCTGGAATAAAAAGGAATCATGACATGTCATGTGTCCTTAAGGGGTTAAAGGGACACTATAGTAACCCAGACCACTTCCGCTCAATGAAGTGGTCTGGGTGCCAGGTCCCTCGGGTTTTAACCCTGCAGATGCAAACAGCACTTTCAGAGAAACTGCTATGTTTACATTTGGGGTTAAGCCAGCCTCTAGTGGCTGTCTTCCGGACAGCCACTAGAGGCGCATCTGTGATGCTGGAGGCATATTATGCCTCCATCGCACAGAGCGTCCATAGGAAAGCATTGAGAAATGCTTTCCTATTGACAGCTTGAATGCGCAAGTGGCAATTTTCGCGCATGCGCATTCGGCTCCGCTGACGTCGGCAGAGGGAGCTGACGTCAGCGGTGGAGGAGAGGCGCTGGAATAAGGCAAGCTGCTCACCGCTTTGTTTTCCTGACACTATAGTGATCCTTTAATAATATAGTTGGTGCAGCTTGCCAAACTGTGATTCATTTTTCTGTAAAAACTGGGAGAAAGTTTTTTTCCCCCCAGATATAGGTTTGTTGAAAGTGTATATAAACAAGTCCATGCTAAACAATTTAAAAATTAAAGCATACAACATGAAAAACTGGGTCACGGAGGTAAGGACATCAGAATAAATGTTTTATTTCAAAAAATAACTAATACCGTGTTTCCCCGAAAATACACCCTACCCCGAAAATAAGCCCTAGCTGGATTATCGGGGTGGGCTGCAATATAAGCCCTACCCCGAAAATAAAACCTAGACCTTTAAATGCCTCAGCCGCCTGAGCACTCTATAGAGAGCGCTCAGACGGCTGCCGCACTGCCTCACCTCCCCTTCCCTGTAGCGTGGCCGAGCTCCTCTCCGGTCCGCAACCTGCCCGGACTGACAGGAAGTGCACATTGAGTGTGCACTTCCTGTCAGTCCGGCCGGGTCGCAGACCGGAGAGGAGCTCGGCCACGCTACAGGGGAGGTGAGGAGAAGATTGGAGGGGGGGGGGAGTATTACAGGGAGGGTGGGGGGGGAGTATTACAGGGAGGGTGGGGGGGGAGAATATTACAGTGAGGGAGGGGGGATAATATTACAGGGAGGGAGGGGGAGAGTATTACAGGGAGGGAGGGGGGATAATATTACAGGGATGGAGGGGGGAGAGTATTACAGGGAGGGAGAGGGGAGAGTATTACAGGGAGGGAGGGGGAATATTACAGGGAGGGAGGGGGGAGTATTACAGGGAGGGAGGGGAGAATATTACAGGGAGGGAGGGGGGGATAATATTACAGGGAGGGAGGGGGGAGAGTATTACAGGGAGGGAGGGGAGAATATTACAGGGAGGGAGGGGATAATATTACAGGGAGGGAGGGGGGATAATATTACAGGGAGGGAGGGGGGAGAGTATTACAGGGAGGGAGGGGAGAATATTACAGGGAGGGGGGGTAATATTACAGGGAGGGAGGGGGGAGAGTATTACAGGGAGGGAGGGTCTCTGGGAGGGTTACACAGCGCGGACACCGGCTGACAGACTGGCGCTATAACGGGGGGCTGCAACACCAACACAGTCCGTGGATTCAACACCGCCCGCCGCTGTCACCCAGACACCGCCACAACATCCTCCCGGGCCTGTCCGTCACCATAACCCCCAGCGCGGTCATAGCGAACCGGCCCCCGGGCCAAACACTGAGACCAGCACCACACAACGGCCGCCATGTTCTGTGACATCGCACTGGGCGAAGGCGGGAGCTACGAAGGGAGGGGGAGGCGGCTTCCGACTGTGCGCGCGTCAGTCAGGGATTTTGGCTATTCTGTTTGCTCCCCTCTTCCCACCAGATGTCTTCAGCACACTGGCTCTTCTTTTTCCTCCTCTCCTCCCGCGGACATCTGCGCCCCACTCCCTCTTTAGTGCACGGAGCGGGCTGACGTCATCACAGCCGAAGGATTTTTTTAACCCTTGCTGCACCAGGTGGCAGGAGAGGTACGAATGAGGGCGGGGAGGGGGGACGGGGACGGGGACGGGACTAGAGTTAAGTATAGTTTTAGGAACACAACTTTTTTTTTCCTTACACTATAGTTTCCCTTTAATGTGTATGATGCAATAAAGGAACACTCTAAACACTAAAACAACTTTAGCTAATGGAGTGATTTTAGTGTACAGATCAGCATAAGTAGCCCTCACAGCAGTCTGAGTCTCATAGCACGATTGTCTTTCATTTAAATGTTAAATCAAAGAGTTTATGCAGTCCTAGATACATCTCGCCTACTGAAATGGTTTGACCACTTTCTGGTGTGTGGCACCAGGGCACTCCTTGCAACATAACCACTAAAGTAGGATGCGGTGGTTAGGGTGCTTGGAGTATTCCTTTAAATTGCTTCATCTCATTGGGTGAAGTGCCCCCTTGCCCTTAAGCCTGCAAATAAAAAAATATATAAATTGCAGGGTTATTGGAACCTCTAATAAGTGTCTGGAATACAGGCAGTTTCATTATTGCGGGTGGTGGGGGTGGGGGACTAAAGCTAGAAATAGGGGTATACTATAGAGTTAGGAATGCAATTTTGTATTCCTAAAGCTATAGTGTTCCTTTAAGAATAAATAATAGAGATGCATAAATAATATTGACAGACATATGAGTTGAAGAAGGCCCTGCCCTAAGTGTACAATCTTAAACAATTAGAAATGCTTTGCCTAAGGATTATCCATGATAAGATTGTACCACCAAATAAATTACCGTATTTTTCCATGAATAAGACTGTTTTTTTCTAAAAAAAAATGTGTCTAAAATTGTGGGTCGTCTTATAAACGGAATGTCACTGCAGGGGTTAAAAGAACACTTGTGCGTGGGCCTAAGTTAAGATGGCACCTGCCGCATTTCAGTGTGCCACGGCCCACACACATATTTGGCCTCTCTCTTGCCGATCCACTTCTATAGCTGCCTGCTGTATTGTGGGAGCTGTAGTCTCCCAGCATGTACTATAGAGCTATTAAAGGATCACTATAGGGTCAGGAACACAAACATGTATTCCTGACCCTATAGTGCTAAACCCACCATTTAGGTGGCTTGCCCCCCCTATAAAAGTTTAAAACTCACGTTATTTCCAGCGCCGCACGGGTCAGCCGGCCCTCACTCCGCCCCTTTGTGACATCATCAAAATGGCCCATAGGGAAAGCATTGGATTGGCTAAAATCGGCACGGGGCAGGGCCAAATGCCGTTTTGGCCAATCAGGACCTCCTCATAAAGCTGCATTGAATCAATGCATCTCTATGAGGAAAATTCAGCTTCTCCATGCAGAGCGTGGGGACGCTGAACGGCAGGGCTGCTTACTGTGCAGCCCTGAGCCAGGAAGCCGCCCCAGTGGCCATCTAATGAGTTGCCACTTGGAGGTGTCCCTAGGGGCAATGTAAACACTGCCTTTTCTCTGAAAAGGCAGTGTTTACATGAAAATGCCTGAATGGAGCTATTATACTCACCAGAACAACTACATTAAGCTGTAGTTGTTCTGGTAACTATAGTGTCCCTTTAACTTAACAGAGTACTGTAGCACAGGGGAGAATCAGAAGTGTGTTGTTCTCCTCAGAAGTCACCACAAAAATTTTAAAGTTGTTCAATTTCATGTTTAAAATATTGATTTCTTATTTTTGGGCTCAAAAAATAGGGGTCATCTTATACATGAGGGCGTCTTATACACGGAAAAATACAGAATATATTAAGCTTTAGTTACCAATTTTTTTGGTAATAGAGAATCCTAGAAATTTATACATTTATAAGCCCAATCCCAAGGCCATAACTCAGGTAATAGGGGAACGAAATTGAATAGTGATAGTGAGATTCTAGCAACACTTTGTTCTTGAGCCCTGCTCTGTCAGATACGTGGAGAAATATTATGTCTCTTATGTCTCTATAAACAGCTATGCTGTTTATGTTCTCCAGGATGTCAATGAAAGATTATCCAGATGCTTTACAGACATGTATTCAAAGTAGCCATGCTACCTAACTAATAGAGGGGTATGCAGGAAAGTACAGTTCTTAGGCACCCCTCCTGACAGCTATTTCACTAACCTGTGATCTTTCTTTTTTATCAAGTGGCTGCTGTGAATAAAATAAACCAGAATGATTAAAATAATTAACAAAAACAAAACACTATTATCAGGGCCGGACTGGGGATACAAAGCAGACCTGGAAAAAAAATCTATGCCATCCCAATAAGTCATTGCGCCATATATTGTCACAGGTAATATGAAAGGCTATGTCTTGCTTTCCCAGATGATTGAGCAATATATATATAAAATATATATTGCCTTTTCTAATATAAAGAAAGGCAATATATATATATATACACACACAGATACACACATACACCATGACAGACACACATATACCATGACAGACACACACACCCCATGACACACACCATGATACGCACAAATACCATGACAGACACACACACACCTATACCATGACAGACACACACGCACCTTGACAGACACACACACATACCATGATAGACACAGACAGACCATGACACAGACACATACACCATGATACAGACACCCATTACATGACACAGACAGACACATACACACCATGACACAGACAGACACACACATAACATGACAGACACGCACACACACCATGACACAGACAGACACACACCATTACACAGACACACACACATACCATGACAGACACACACACACACCATGACACAGACACACACACACACCATGACACAGACAGACACACACACCATGACACAGACAGACACACATACACTCACACTGACAGACTGACACACATAATTGCTACCTGTGGGCAAACAATGCTGTCAATGCTGGAGGCCGCAGGGGGAGCTGTGCTGTCTCTGCTCCCCAGCGCGCAGCTTAATGAGACCGGGGCAAGACTATGACATCATATTCCGGCCCCGGTCTCATTAAGTAGCGCTCGAGGGCGGGGGAGCAGAGACTGCACAGGTCCCCCTGCGTCCGACAGCACAGACTGCTGTCTGGCCAGCCCCTTGTGCTGACGGGCCCCCGGGAAATTCCCCGGTATCCCGGTGGGCCAGTCCGGCCCTGACTATTATCCTCCTGCCCCCTCCACAATCTGTAGAGATCCAAGGCTCCAGCCTCCCAAACCACAGCACCCCTTAGCAGCACCTTTGTTTGAGGATAAGACTGATTAGGACTGTGTCGATTGGGTATGCAAGCAAACCAACCAACCGGGACTGCCCACCCACAGTACTCTGTCATAGCACAGTAGCCATAGATTGAAAATGTGTTTGAGTAAGGCCTTTTTAACCTCTTGTCTCTATTATATTCTGTATGTAAAGTACTTGTCAAATATATTTTATAATAGTGAAGCACTGCAGAATATGTTGGCGCTATATAAATGATAATAATAATAATAGTGCATTGGCCTATACAACACATGCATTTTTTTTAATGATGTACTCACTCTATGCTTTGACATTAGTGAGATGTACACTGTCTCAGAGGATGGCAGAGGAAATGTCAAGGAGAGCTATGGCAACCTCCCCACTCTATATGTTAATCACTCACCCTACTACAGCATATGGAGTAAACGAGCAAAGACAAGTGGCAACTACATCTGTGTAATTAGGGGTCCTAGGGACTCCTGCAATTAATACACCTTTTCCCACAGGCCAGGTAATGGTTGATCAGCAGAGAAGCTTTGGAACCTCCCCCCATGAACATCATTAATTACTCTTCAGGTTGTAAACCACAGCCTAGCAACAAGTAAGGTCTATCAAGTAATAAACATGACTTGTAACAAATTAAAATATGAATGTCAGATCTTAGGCAAAAAAATAATAATTATGATTTGGGAGAAAACTCCCATCCTTACTAGTCATAGGTTTGTTAATTTTTGCCTAGGTCTTCGAATTCAGAAATTAATTTGTTAGAAAAGGCCAATGAATTTCCCAATTGTAATATTATTTTTGTTTTGTGTGAACATATCACAGATAATATCTGCACACAAAATAAATAAATAAATAATTATATACATATCTGTGTGTGTGTGTGTGTGTGTGTATATATATATAAATATATAAAGTTTGCAGGAGATTGTTGACCCCTCAGTCTCTGTGTATCACACTTCTGACACTCTCTCTTCCTTTATAACCATTATTAAGACCCCCTGAAGGCCTCTCTACATGATATTGATGACCCATGCCCCATGTTCCCACCTTGGGTACCAGCATCACACAGGCCATCTCCCCACTTCCCATCCATCCTCCCCCATGGCCCCTGTATCCCCCAGTCCTTGTATTTCGCCCTCTCATAGTCTATGGCCTTGTCACCCCTTCCCCCTCGCTCGCCCTGCCCTGCCTGAGCCCCTCCACTGGCTAGCTTGCCCTCCATGCCCTGTGCCCCGCTATGCCCCTTCCCCTCTCTCCACCCCTGGCACAGGCCTCTACCCCCGCACTGCGCCTGCGCACAGGCCAGACTCGGGAGCCATGTTGTGGGATCTCCGGGGTTTGTATTCTCCAGGCTCCCGGACGGATCTACTGTGTGAGGCGTGAAGGGGCGGCGAGTCCCCGGTGTGAGCGGAGTGTGAGCAGAGTGTGCTGCCCGGCTGTGAGCGGGGTCCTAGTGCCCGCCGCCCCGGTGACTGTGTGATCCCGTGTCTGCCCGGTGACAGCCCTCCAGCCGGCGGCCGTTGCTCCGGTGTGAGCGTTATCTAGGTCCGGGCCGCCCCGTGCCCGGCGGTGAGTGTGAGCGGGGTCCGGGCCCCCTCCGGGCGGGCACCATGAGCACCGGCTGCGACCTGTCCCGCAGGAACCCGCAGGAGGACTTCGAGCTCATCCAGAGGATTGGCAGCGGCACCTATGGCGATGTGTACAAGGTAAACACCGGGGGGGGGGGGGGGGTAATTATCGCCGTGTGCGAGCTGTGCCCGGGGCAGTGTGACAGGGTGCCATATGGCAGGGGGCATCCACATACTGACACACCGTGCCAGGGGCACAGCAATGGCCGGGCAGGGATACATAGGGCACAGGAGAGGCCTGCTGAGATCAGAGGGTGCCAGGGACAGGGCTACTTGTGATATTGTCCCACACTCACAGGGAACTGCGGCCTTTGACAGGAGCAAGGCAGATATTTAATCAATGCCAGTATATTCAATGCCCTGCCCACTGCCAGGGTAATGGGTATATGTATTCTGTGCCAGCATATTCAATGCCCTTCCCACTGCCAGGGTAATGGGTATATGTAATCTGTGCCAGTATGTTCAATACCCTTCCCACTGCCAGGGTAATGGGTATATGTTATCTGTGCCAGTATATTCAATACCCACCCACTGCCAGGGTAATGGGTATATTTAATCTGTGCCAGTATATTCAATACCCTGCCCACTGCCAGGGTAATGGGTATATGTAATCTGTGCCAGTATATTCAATACCCTGCCCACTGCCCGGCTAATAGGTATATGCAATCTATGCCAGTATATTCAGTACCCTGCCCACTGCCAGGGTAATGGGTATATTTAATGTGCCAGTATATTCAATACCCTGCTCACTGCCAGGGTAATGGGTATATGTAATCTGTGCCAGCATATTCAATACCCTGCCCACTGCCAGGGTATTGGGTATATGTAATCTGTGCCAGTATATTCAATACCCTCCCACTTCCAGGGTAATAGGTATATGCAATTTGTGCCAGTGTATTCAATACCCTGCCCACTGTCAGGGTAATAGGTATATATACTGTGCCAATATATTCAATACCCTACTGCCAGGATAGTAGGTATATGTAGTTTGTGCCAGTATATTCAATACCCTGCCTACTGTCAGGGTAATAGGTATAGATACTATGTGCCAATATATTCCATACCCTACTGCCAGGATAATAGGTATATGTAATTTGTGCCAGTATATTCAATACCCTGCCCACTGTCAGGATAATGGGCATATGTAATATGTTCCAATATATTCAACAGCCCTCTGCCAGGGTAATAGGTTTAGTGCCAGGGTTATTTCAGTGCTAAATATGTGACGGGTAGAACATTGCACAGGTTTTTGCACAGATAGCTATGGCCTGTGCCAGTGACATAATCTGTTGGGTAATGTTTTGTGCTAACTTAAAGAATTAATAGGCCTTTACCAAGGGCTGGATGTAGAAATGCAGTAATGAAAGAGTGTGTTATTTGTTTCAATGCTTGCAAGTTTATATTCAGATTGCTGTATATATCACTATCAGGTTTATTAAGACATTAGAAAAGGCTAGAAGAAAATACTTGAAGTAGCATAGTTTTTACCTGTAGCACAGAAAGGGGTCTGGCCTGTGCTAGTGACATTAACTGTTGAGTATAACTTGTGCCAATGTCACTGCATTTGTGTCTTTACCAGAGACCAAGTGTGGATACAAAATAGAGGGGTATAACAATATAGCCAATGCATTGGGACCAACAATGAAGTCCCAGTGCAGGCACATCATATTCATCAGGCCCCAGCCAACCACCGTAACACTCAATGCTCATTTTAGACTACTTTAACACTGATAAGAGTCAAATCAAGATATTTTATACAGTTAATGTAATTGTAAACTTATATAATATATTAACAGTTGAAGAATAAGTCGCTGAGATATTGTTAAATTTGAGGAATGGATTGCTGAGATAATGTCCATTATGTAATTTGGATCTCTATCAAAAAAGGTTAAAATAGTTCTGTCACCAAAAAACTATTTATTTATGAGCATTTCAAATAATTTAATTGAAATCCAAAGGCAGTCAAAAGATATCCTAATACAAACTAGAGACTACTTTGTTGTATGGTAAAATACTAACTTGATAATAGGTGGAGCTTCCGCCATTAAATTGTCAGTTCCCACAGCCATTTCTAGAGACGGCGGTGGCAATCAGGCCTTTTCTTGCTCATTGAGAGACATGACCTGTGGAGCTCCCACCTCTCAGGATCCTCCGTAGTCATAGGTTTTGTACTCTTGCGCATGTACAGGAGTACAGCACTACGTGGCTACTGGCAGGTGATGCGCTGGGAGTTGCCAAACGAAAATGGGACTGCATTACATATAACTTATTCTGATCCACCACCAGACCACTTCACCCCAAGCAGCAATCCCACAAAATAGGCAAAGACCCCAAAAGGTGACAGAGACACTTTAAAATCTGCTTTGCTAGCGGTAATAATAGAGGTGTGAACCATACTGAAATATGACCTTTACCAAGGAAAG
Source organism: Pelobates fuscus (assembly GCF_036172605.1). Taxonomy (NCBI): domain Eukaryota; kingdom Metazoa; phylum Chordata; class Amphibia; order Anura; family Pelobatidae; genus Pelobates; species Pelobates fuscus. The sequence continues at coordinate 351,844,957 of NC_086318.1, read as the reverse complement.
AGTATAGATGCACATTAGTGACAACTAATTATGCGGTTACCATGATATCGACAAGGTATAAATCTGTGCTAGGATTATATTCTAGGTAAATGTCTAAGGCATGGAATTACTTTACAAGTACTGTACTGTGCAAAGGCCAAACTGTGCTACAGCCAATCTCACTGAAATGTTAACTTTACAGGCAGCTGATTATATATTATATTTAGAGGATGTAAATAAATAGATGTTTTCTACCATGGGATAATAAGCCTCCAGACTACCATGCTATATTTGGTAGTGTCGATATAGCTAATCTTGGATAGTAACAGGAAAAAAAAGTGTGCTTTGGCCTAAACTAGCTTTAAGGAGTATTTTAATGTATGCTTTGGGAGATATGTAATAATTAAAGAGAGTAATTTTAGAAAACAAAGAGGTGTTGATGGCATGTGCCAGGGCAGATATAGTGAATGTGTATATGGAAGAAGTTGTAGAAATGTTGCAAGAACAAGAAAGTTTTGAGACAGATGAGTTTGGATGCTGTTCTTAATTCAGTTCTCTTGGGCGAGTGTATCTTGGATTGTTGAAAATGTGGACATTACAGGGACAGGTTAAGCACAAAAGTCACTTTGGGGCTCATGCAGCTTTGCAAATGAAAATTGTGCAGTTACTAAAAAATGACACTGTTTACATTTTGCCGGTTCCATGACTATCACTCATGGGGACAGTCACTAGTGGCTCTGGACAGGATATAATTCAGTTATTAAATCATTTTGACATGTAGAGTCAGCATGAAAAATATGGTTACGTTTGATGCTGTTTGCATCCAGTGCTTCTAATAGAGAAGCTTTGGCCTGGTGGATTACTGTGATTGCAGCATGTGCAACATGTGTCCTCAATCTCTATAAGAAGCATCTAATTTGACTAAGGCATTAGGTTTGTTGACTTAATAGTGCCCTGGCGTTGTTTTTTGTTGTTGTTTTTTTGAATTTAAGTTCTTTATTTAAAAACAGAAAGCAGAGTAGAATAGTAGAGACATCAGCGTATGTATTGTGATACAGGAAATTGCAACCAAATGTTAATAAATAAAGAAGGGATGTCACTTTCCAAAACAGAGGTAAAATAAAACACTTCAATATAGATGCCAAGGTTGTGGTCAAGAGCAGTATAACTCCCTTGTAAGGTTTTCCTATTGGCCATGGTGAGATAATGGCAACCAAGTTTTATGGAAAGTGTGTTTTGTACATGCGCTGTCAATTTATCCATGAAATACGTATCTTTAATTTTAAGGATGACTTGCACCAGAGGGAGAACGTCATCATGTAACCAGGATTGAATGAGTGGTCAATGTCCTGCCAGTGCGAGCATGTTGAAGAACCTTTGTTCTCTAGTGCTCATTCCTTCAATTAGCCTAAACCATGGGTGTCCAAAAGGTAGAACTACAACTCCCATCATGATTTTCTTGCCTTTAGAATGACAAAACATGGAAGCTGTAGTTTAAATGTAGTATTTGGTGCTTAAATGGTAATTTTCTTTGACATTAAAGGAACACTATATAATACACAAACCTGTATTCCTCACCCTATAGTGTTAAAACCACCATCTAGCCTTCCCCCCTTCCTACCTAAATATAATGAAATCTTTTATTCCAGTCTGCTGCTACCCCTGATCTCCCTGCTTGTCTCACATCATCAGAAGTTGTGATTTGAGCCAATCTCAATTCTTTACCATTAGATTGGCTTAGACTGTCAAGGGGGCAGAGCCAGCACAAGTCAAACATAGCCCTGGCCAATCGGCATCTTCTCACAGAGCTGCATTGAATCAATGCATCTCCATGTAGAAAGTTCAGTGTCTGCATGCAGAAGGTTGAGACACTGAATGGCAGTGCTGAAAACTAGGCAGGACTGCTCCAGGAAGCATCTCGTAATCAGGGTCAGCTTAATATAGGAGCTGATGGAGCTGCAGCTCCAGGCCCATGCCTTTTTTTTTTTTTTTTTTTTTACTACACTTTATATGCTCTTGCTTAAGTATGGAAACTTAAGAGGGATGTAGGGGAACAAAACTGGTGTGGACTGGCTGTCAATTAAATTAGATAAGGTAAAGATGACTGCCCACTATACAAATGCTTTTGCTGCTTTAGTCTCCCTAACACAATGGCATGTTCCCTTTCTTCTACACTCACTACATACACTTTTTCTTTGTCCGAAACTGTATAACAGGAGCTTCTGCCTGCTAGTAAGACGGTACGAAGAGGAGTGGACAAGTAAGTGCTAGGGGACAGTCCTTAGAAAGAGTAGAGCGAGCGCATCATTAGACACATTTATGTTAAGCTCAGGGTGCTCTCTGCACATTATGCCCTTGGTTAGTCATCCTGTATGATTGGCAGGCAGCCATCTAATTATTTGTGCAGACATGCCCCCTTTTTGGGCACGTTTGTCCCTTTAGGCAGTTCTGGTTATGGGATTCACATCAGTAGCCCACCCAAGGGAGGGGGGCACTCCAAGAGCCTATAGTGCCAGGAAAACTGGTTTGTTTTCCTGGCACTATAGGATCCCTTTAAGACCTTTGTTTCATATTCTGTGTCCTGGAATTGCTGGTTATGACTAATGCTTATTATAAAGAAGCATTGGTTAGGCATATCTAAGAAATTGCCACACATACACCAGAGGGCATCATTACTTCTGGTTGCATCTGGTTAGAACAGAGATCATTAGAATTGGGATGCAGAGACTGAGAGAGCCTGACATGAAACTGGATTTCAGGCAAGTTTTTGGCCTCGTTTTTGTTAACATAGGGTCCACAATCTATACTGTAAAAAAGTTTTATATAAATATATAACTCGCAGGTTATAACTATTTAATTTCACCATTAGTGTTCCTTAAAACTATTGCAAGTGGACAATATAGAATGAATTAGTGGACAGAATCAAAGTTAATGCCCAGACACCCTGTGTCTTGTAGAAAGAAGCAAACCTTTGCCAAGTGGTTATTGGAGATGCACATCATCATATAACATTGTGAGGTTAGCCCTGATGTTGACATGAGGTGTTAAATGTGAGAGATACTCTAGAAGACTATCAAAAGGTGCTGGAACATTATAAGGACACGGAACATGAGAGGTGGCACTAATGGTGCACTGAAACACAAGGCATGTTGAAATTGTCTTGGCACAGAGACGAGTACCAGCCACATTTATTGACTCATATGTTGCATGCCGGTTGCTATTGAAAATAAGGCCCTGAAGCTAGGATTTCATAAATAGTGGTAAGCTTTTTGGCTGGTTTTGAAATAAATTCACTTTTTATTGTCTGTGTAAGACTTATACAATATTTTATGCTGTTGTTAAACTGCAAATTTCAGACACAAAGCATACTGAGAATTATAAGAACTATATCATCTAGGGTACAAACAATACTCCTACCCAGGGTATGTTTACGTGTGAGTTAAATAAAATAAATGTTGGATCAAGCATCCTTTGTTTGAAACAATTTTATGACATTTCTGAAACAGCAGTTTCAAATTAAAGGAACACTATAGTCACCTAAATAACTTTAGCTTAAAGCGGCACTGTCATGCCGAACTTACCTTTCCTCAATCTCTTCCTCTTCTCCCCCTCTCTCGGGATCTGTTATTCTTTTCTTCCTGTCTTCTTTAGTTTTCTTTAAAATCATAAGACAAAGTAGGGACTCTTTGTCTTATGGAGGATCTCTCCGCTTGACCAGCTCAGACCAGCGGAGGAGCAAAGTGTGCGGTGGGTGGGGGCCCTAATAAAACAATAAGGGGGGGGACCTACTGTCCTCCCCCCCTGGCCTCCACCCCTGAGCGGTGGGTGGGGGCCCTAATAAAGCAATTAGGGGGGGACCTATTGTCCTCCCCCCGGCCCCCACCCCTGCGCGGGGGGTGGGGGCCCTAATAAAACAATTAGGGGGGGAACCTATTGTCCTCCCCCCGGCCCCCACCCTGCGCGGTGGGTGGGGGCCCTAATAAAACAATTAGGGGGGACCTATTGTCCTCCCCCCCGGCCCCCACCCCTGCGCGGTGGGTGGGGGCCCTAAATGAACCCCCCCCCATCAAGGTGACTAGGGGTCCCAAGCCCCTAGTGACCCCCCCCCCCCCCTCCACCCAAAACATTCTATCCCCTACCTACCCCCTCACCCTAAAAATAGTGAGGGGGGAATAAAATAACTAACCTGTAAAAAAAAAAAAAAAAAAACTTACCATTTGACGTCTTCTTTTTTCTAAATTCTTCTTTCTTCAGCCCCCCAAAAGGGCAAATAAAAGTCCATCATACCCATCGCACTTAAAAAAATAAATAAAAAAAAACCGAGCGCAAACAAAAATGAATCCATCTTCACCCATGGAGGGCACGCCGCGTACTGAGCTCCGCAGGGCGGGTCAAGGCTTATAAAGCCTTGCCCCGCCCTGCAATTAGGCTTAGGACACACTGATTGGTTGGTTTAAGCCAATCAGAGTGTTCTGTGTCATTTTACACAGCGTGGGAAAATTCAAAAGAACTTTCCCACGCTGTGTAAAATGACAGATCACTGTGATTGGATGTTTTTCAAGCCATCCAATCACAGTGCTCTGTGTCATTTTACACAGCGTGGGAAAGTTCTTTGGAATTTTGGAATGGCCTTTTGGGGGGCTGAAGAAAGAAGAATTTAGAAAAAAGAAGACGTCAAATGGTAAGTTTAATTTTTTTTTTTTACAGGTTAGTTATTTTATTCCCCCCTCACTATTTTTAGGGTGAGGGGGGTAGGTAGGGGATAGAATGTTTTGGGTGTGGGGGGGGGGGGGTGACTAGGGGCTTGGGACCCCTAGTCACCTTGATGGGGGGGGGGTTCATTTAGGGCAGCCACCCACCGCGCAGGGGTGGGGGCCGGGGGGAGGACAATAGGTCCCCCCCCTAATTGTTTTATTAGGGCCCCCACCCACCGCGCAGGGTGGGGGCCGGGGGGGAGGACAATAGGTCCCCCCCCTAATTGTTTTATTAGGGCCCCCACCCACCGCGCAGGGGTGGGGGCCGGGGGGGGGGACAATAGGTCCCCCCCCCCAATTGTTTTATTAGGGCCCCCACCCACCGCTCAGGGGTGGGGGCCGGGGGGGAGGACAGTAGGTCCCCCCCCCCCTTATTGTTTTATTAGGGCACCCACCCACCGCGCAGGGGTGGGGGCCAGGGGGTAGGACAATAGGTCCCCCCCCTTATTGTTTTATTAGGGTCCCCAACCACCGCTCAGGGGTGGGGGCCAGGGGGGGAGGACAGTAGGTCCCCCCCCCCCTTATTGTTTTATTAGGGCACCCACCCACCGCGCAGGGGTGGGGGCCAGGGGGTAGGACAATAGGTCCCCCCCCTTATTGTTTTATTAGGGTCCCCAACCACCGCGCAGGGGTGGGGGCCGGGGGGGAGGACATTGGCTCCCCCCCCACACTTATTACCTTTTTTTTTTTTACAGTGAGCAGCCACAGGCTGCTCACTGTTTAGTGGACATGCCCCTACTCGCGGTATAGCGAGTAGGGGCATTGGGGAGATTTTAATCTCCCTTGTGCTATTATGGGGGTCATATTGACCCCCACAGAGTGAGGGGGGGACCTGGGGGACTTAGGAAGTGGTGGGGAGCATAGCTCCCTGCCGCTTCTATAGTTACATATTACAAGGAGGGAGCTGCACGCCGGTAGCCCCCTCCTTGTAATAAACTGAACGAACAAACGAACACTGATACTCAGTGTTAGTTTGTTCATCTGATTTTTTTCTATTCGTTCATTCGTCTGTCTGATGAATGAATGAATAGGTGAAATTCCCGTTCGCATGTCCAGGTGTTTCACTGGGCATGTGCGGGAATCTCACAGTCTGTGTAGTGTGGGTAGATGACGTGTCCCATAGGGACTTCACCTACCCACACAAAGATGGCGGCGCCCTGAATATAGATCGGGGCAGAAGATAAAGAATTAAAAAGAGGTAATCTGGGGGGCTTAGGGGCATTTGGGGGTGACTAGGGGGTCGATTGGATGTAGTGGAGGCGGGAGGGGGGTTAAAAAAACAAAACGGTATTCGGCATGACAGTGCCGCTTTAATGAAGCAGTTTTAGTGTATAGATCATGCTTCCTGGGTTTCACTGCTCAACTCACTGCTATTTTGGAGTTAAATTACTTTGTTTCTGTTTATGCAGTGCTTGTCACACCTCCCCTGACTCTGATTGACAGAGCCTGCATGGAAAAAAAAAACTTGTTTCACTTTCAATCATATGTGATTTACCTCAAACAATTGTATCTCTTTCTCTGTAAATTGAACTTTAATCAAATACAGGAGGCTCTTGCAGGGTCTAGCAAGCTATTAACATAGCAGGGGATAGGAATATCTAAATTAAACAGAACTTGCAATAAAGGAAGGATAAACTTTAGAGGACTCTTTACAGGAAGTGTTTAGGAAGGCTGTGCAAGTCACATGCAGGGAGGTGTGCCTAGGGTTCATAAACAAATGGATTTTACACCTAAATGGCAGGTGAGACTGCAGGGACATGATCTATACACCAAAACTGCTTCATTAAGCTAAAGTTGTTTTGGTGACAATAAGTGTCCCTTTAATATTTTTCAAGCAAAAACTTGCATTCAATTTAGCACACAAAATAATTTATAGAACGTGGACTTTGTTCATATATTGCAACTTATCACAAAAGAGAGAGTACATATTTACTTAATGACTAGTGGAATAATGATTCTTATGCAATGGAATGTCCAATGATTTAATTCATTAACAGCATATCTATAAAGAATGTTATCTTCTCAAAAATGGCCTGCGCTATACTATGTTAACCAGCTTAGTATTTTTCTTCCTATTGTTAAAAATACCAATAGGATTTATGTTTTTGTTTACTTGTTTGGTAGACTTCAATGATTAAAACAGACTATTCAATTACACGTATAAAAACATTAGACTGTGCTGATCGAATCAAATGCCCGTTAATCGCAAGATAAACAAATATATTTGTTAATTAAAAAACATGAATGAAGCGATCCGTTCATATAGCTATTAACAGCCATTTCATTCATTCAGCCCGGCTGAACTGGATTTGTGCAGAAGTCTAAAGAACATACTATTTTAATATACTTCTAGGTATCTGTTCTTTTGAAAAGTCCTTTTATAAATCAGTTATAAGTTTAATCAGATGCAATGCCTTGTAGCATATTTTATTTATAATACATTTATTTATTGTACACGGCATTGACTAGTAGGCATATGTAAGGCTGCATGGTTCCTAGCATAATGATGTTTTAAACTTTCTGTACTGGATCTCTCAGTGGTCTGTTTCCTTAGAACTGTTTGTCACATTTTGCTGCACTGTATGGGCTGATCAGAATAAGGATGGCCAGTACCTGTATTACATATTTCCATAATATTTTAATTTTTCACAATTTTTTTATTTTTATAATTACATTCATGGGAGTTTTATAAAAATGTTGTCAAAGTAACACCATGAAAATAAGTGGAATAAGGAATACAGTTGCCCCTAGTAACTGCTCCACTTTTGGACCTTTTATAAATCTTTATGTACAAAGTGATTTTGCATGCGTGATAGTAACCATGAAACCCATTTAATGTACTATTTCCCATGAATGCACTACAGGCCCAAGTAGCTGCTCAAGAATTTACTAGCAAACATGGCCTAACAAGACATTGTACCCCTGCTTTATTGAAAGGGCCAGTATTCAAATCACTGTGTCACTGCTATATTCTTCCTTTCTTAAAATAATAGGAGGATGGAGACGGCTTCCAGGAACACATGGAAAAGGAAATCATTGAATAAAGGGCATAGTGATGTGTGTATTTATGAGTACAGATGCCTTGTCTTGTGTCTCCTGTGACATAGTTCCAATGTTCCTTGTGTAGTTCAGCCTGCTCAATACTTCCACTTACCGTATATACTCGAGTATAAGCCGAGGCCCCTAATTTTACCCCCCAAAACTGGGAAAACTTATTGACTCGAGTATAAGACTAGGGTGGGAAATGCAGCAGCTACTGGTAAATTTCTAAATAAAATTAGATCCTAAAAAAATTATATTAATTGAATATTTATTTACAGTGTGTGTATATAATGAATGCAGTGTGTGCGTATGAATAGTGTGTGCAGTGTGTGTGTATGAGTGCAGTGTGTGTGTATGAGTGCATTGTGTGTGTGTATATATTAATTGAATATTTATTTACAGTGTGTGTATATAATGAATGCAGTGTGTGCGTATGAATGCAGTGTGTGCGTATGAATGCAGTGTGCGTGTATGTATGAGTGCAGTGTGTGTGTATGAGTGAATTGTGTGTGTGTATATATTAATTGAATATTTATTTACAGTGTGTGTATATAATGAGTGCAGTGTGTGTATGAATGCAGTGTGTGTTTGTGTATGTGTTGGTGGGGGTGGGCATTTTGATTGTTATATTATTAATTATTTTATTAATTATTATTTTATTTTTTAATATTATTATTTTTTTTTTTTATTATTATTTTTTTTTGTCCCCCCTCCCTGCTTGCTAGCTGGCCAGGGAGGGGGGCTCTTACTCCCTGGTGGTCCAGTGGCATTGGCAGTTCAGTGGGCGAGACCCCTTCAGGGAAAACCGCTGTTCATGGGCAAATGGCAAACAGCCCTAACAGGACATTCATAGACATGAAGTAAAGGAGAAAATCTGCTACCTCACACACCACTGCTCAGTCTATAGCAGAACACAAGAGACTGCCTTTAAGTTCTTGATTAAATGGTACGGCACACCGAACTTTCTACACAACATCAAACCTATGCTGGAAATGTGAAAAAGAGGTATGCACCACCCTACACATATGGTGGGACTGTGAGAAGATTAGGCCATACTGGGTGGGAATTCACTACATGCTGGAAATGTTCTCTGATGCACCTTCCCCCTTAACCCGGCAGCAATGCTCTTCCACTACACGACCACCCCCAGATAAAAATACAAGAAATCTATGTCCATTAGGATTTTAAATGTAGCCAAACAAGTTCTCCCACAGTACTGGAAGCAGACATTCCCCTCCAGACATGGCTCATCCCACACCCCCACTGTCTACACCAAGATCTGGACCCATTGACTATTAAACACAGCGAAGGAAGACTTCGCCCTTAAACTCAGATACCACCATGACGAATAGGACTAAATGACAGTACATGTGCTCTCGCCCCTCCCCATCCCACCCACGAAGTGCCTAATTCCCTTCCCCCACACAAACACACCTACAATAGACTCCCCTCCCCTCTCCATCTTCTTCTCTGTCCACCCCTCTCTGTTAAACCCCGCTTCTGAACGCTTTTCGGGGACGAAAACTCGACTCACCCCGAATCTCAATGGGTACCCCTCCCTGAAGAGGGACATAAACCCACACATGGAACTCACACAAGACCATACAGAAGGGGCTGAAGGCCAAAAATGCATCCAACTAAGATTATCAAGCGCTCATACCCAAGACACCCTATATTGGTCTACCTTCTAAGACGGGGCTCTCTGATAACATACGGAAAGATATCCCATAACACTTCCGGCATCAACACTAACACACAGGGTAAGCGGGGGGGAAAGCCTTATTTGCTCAATACTGACGAACGACTGTGATATATCTCTAGATAAGAAATGTGACCTGCGTGTCTGTCAGTAAACGTATGCCTTCTTTAATACCCCGAGACCTGCGAGTCTCAATAGATGATGCACTACCTCAATGCTTCAGATGAACCGAGAGTCATAGTCATATACCTTTACTATTGTTGTTTGTACCAAGATTGAGGCCTGCGAGCCAAAAAGCTATACACTGAAACATGGACCTGCGAGTTTGAAATATGTTAAACCATAACTTTACTTTTGATTCCTATGCCCGAGACCTGTGTGTCTCATTGTCTTGCTGCATGCCTGCCATACATGACCGCTGATATGAACCGAAACCTAATAAAAATGATGTTACCAAAAAAAAAAAAAAAAGGCAACATCTCTGAGACAGAAAGGGGTACATTAAGGGGTACTATAAACTCATCAGCTCAAGGGCACACATGGGGTGGGCGGCAGCACTATAACATGGCTGTGTAATATAAAATTAAGCCCTGCGCTCAAACTCCCAGTACTCCTCGGAGGCAGCAATGATTATAGTACTCATCAGCCCCAATACATAGAATGAAAACAAAAGCTTACTGTGCCCTCAAATCCATACGCACATTTAAATAACTTGAGTATCACTAAAATAACTTAGTATCACTTAGTAAATAACTTAGTAAATAACTTAGTAAAGTAAGTATCACTCCAAGGAATAACTGAGGTTTACGGGGCACCTCTTGCCTTCTCTCAGCGTCCAGGAGGCCAGAATCTCCAGCACAGCTCCTGGCTGAACTGGAGGATGTAGTAGAGGCAGGCAGCGGCGCCTGCAAGTAAGAAATCAAACCAGTCTCAAATTACTTACAATGGGAGTTGCAAAGGCACCACTGGCCACATAACCACTATACCACCATGAGGTTATTAATTAAAGTGTTATTTTAATTTTTAATCTCATGGTCACTGAGTTTCACTACATAGGAAAAATATTCATGTATCCATTTGCTTGTTGCCTAAGCAATCTAATTTATTTTCAGGGGAAGAAAATAGGAAAAAATGTGGATATGTATAATCAGCAGTTGGACAGAAACAAATTTAATGGCAACAAATATCTGGCTAAACATGAAAAAATGAGTAAAAGTTTTTCAGATGTAAACTACAAAAAGGTTTTTCATAATAGTTCGTACTTTCGGTAGTATGAAATTATATGCTTATTACTTTTAATTCTAAAGATGTTTATAAATAAATAAATAAATAAATATATATATATATTTGTGTAAGGGGCAAATAGCCGTATATGGAGTAAGGATCCAGCTTAAGCGTAGGATAGTATAAAGGGAGCAAGTCGGTTGTGGTGTGCCGAGACCGACGATACGGTAGGCCTGTAAATAAAGAGGGCCCACCAAGGAGTAAGAAAGTAAAGTAAATGGAAAGAAAAGAGAAAGTGTTGAAATGAGGAGTGGGTGGGAGGGTCATTCTGCTGCTGACCTCAATCGATATGAGTCAAGTAAGGGGTGTCCCTTATATAGGGGAGTGAATTAATTTAAGCCCCTCCCACAAATACAGGCCAAACGGCCTTAATACTTGTGTAAGGGGCAAATAGCCGTATATGGAGTAAGGATCCAGCTTAAGCGTAGGATAGTATAAAGGGAGCAAGTCGGTTGTGGTGTGCCGAGACCGACGATACGGTAGGCCTGTAAATAAAGAGGGCAAAAATGAATAATCAAAGATTTAATACAGTCAACAAAAATATACAAATTAACCAGACATTTCCTTAAATGCATTACAGTATTTAATTCCTGGAAGAATTTTGAAGGTAGGAATCTAGGACCGAAAGTGGACACCATTTGTTGTGGGTAGGATAGTATGTTATCTCTACTGTTGGTCCGTGTTGACTCGTTTCGGAATGTGGTAGAGCCAATAGGTAATGATATATGTGTTTACGTACGTGGGATCGTTGAAGACAATGATCTGTCTGAGTGGTGGTGATGGTAGTGGATTCTCTGGCCCGAGAAAGGCATAAAAGGCAATGTGCATGGCTGGTAATGGCCGACTTGGTGTATAATTGAATGGTTGTAGATCTAATAGGTCCGATAAGGATGAAAAGTTGGATGGCTATTGGTAATCTCTGAAAGTATCATGGGGGAATGGATTCCTGAAAACCTCTGAGTATATTCTTGTCTGGTATGATAGCATGAAGTTATGGTAGTTTTGGCCATAGGTTATCCTGTGTTGTTGAATGCCTGTAAAATATATAATTAATGGTGTGTGAGATAGTTTAAGGTGGCAAAAAGAAGCAAAACCTAGGAGAAATGTTATGACACAGGTTGAGCTATGTTGTGTTCCAATGAGATTCTTTAAGCCAGGTAAAAAGCTGTGTTATGCATTCAGACAAGTATGGGACGAAAGTGCTAGGTGGGATAGTGCATGCTATGCTGCATGAGTATGTCTAATCCATGATTTTGTCTCTGGAACGAAAGAGTGGCCGTGACTGTATGGGCGGCTGTAGGAAGCGTATGATGAACATGCCTGGAATATAAATGAGACAATTGTCGGCAGGGATGTATACCCCCGTCCGGTACATGAAAGTGAAATGTGATAAGTGGCCAACCAAGTGAGTTCCCCAGAAATATCATGACCTTATGGATGAGTAGTGGCGTTTGTTGATGATATGACATGTGCCTAGTTGTCTGAGTAACAACGGATTGATGACCCTGACCATGATTTACCCCATGCCACAGCAGCGGCTACAATTGGGAAGTTCTCCCAAAGGGGCTGAGGTGGTGGGAAAATTTCCAAACCTGGATGCCATGGCCAACAGTCTAGGGACATCCTCTGATCGTCATGTTGGAAGTGTGGAAAAAAGGGGAAAGTACTCTGGATGTGAAAGCGTGGTCTTGTGGTATGATTGGCATGGCAAAATTAAGGAACCTGGTAGGGATTGTAGTTCCTTGCAGTTGTAAGTACTAAGCAGGAGGTAGTGATTGATGTAGTTGAGAATGTTCCCTATTTGTCTTGTGGTAACTTGCGTGTATGGATGCCGACTCAAGTCATATGCCTAGTAATGTGATGATAGTGTCTGAGCCTTCTGTTTCTTATGGGGTACTGGGACGCCCAAGTGGTCAACCAGACTAAGCTGCCGTGAGGCTTCTAGTGAAAAATATGTTATCTTTGATCAACAAGAAGTCTTCTAGATAGTGTATGACTGTAAGGCCTCTGGATATGTTATCATAACCAGCACAGAGTATCTGCGAAATATCGATAGTAGGCTAATCTGTAGCTCGAAAGTTGAGCAGGGAAAGGATTGCCCAATTTATGCCATGTAAGTGCCAGTGTGTAGGGTAGATGGTAGCCGTTTACTGCGTTGATGATATTGGTCTTCCTTAATCAAGCTTCAACCCATGCTTGAGTGATAGCTGTAAAGGTAGATCAATGGTGTTGTATAGTAAGAAAACTCCTCGGAGGGTATGAGGGAGTTGAGACTTGGGGTAGCCGAGGTGTGTGGTGCCAATAAGGCTACGGTTAGTCTTTGTTTAAGGGAAGATTCCTTGTGACAATACCAATGTGTTTGTGTTTGTTCACCAGAGCAACTACAGTGTATTGTAGTTGTACTGGTGGGCATAACCTGCCCCTTCAGACTTTTTGCAAGGGGAGACCAGTGGCCTAAACTGCATTTTTAACACTATAGGATCAGAAAATATATGTTTGTGTTCCTGACCGTATAGTGTTCCTTTTTAAGGTATATTGGAAAAAGAGCAAGACCTTTAAAAAGTAAAATTGGAGAGCACATTGGTAATAGAAGAATAAAACACATTATTATTATTTTTATTATCATCGCCATTTATATAGCGCCAACAGATTCCGTAGCGCTTTACAATATCATGAGAGGGGGGATTTAACTAAAAAATGGACAATTACAAGAAATCTTACAGGAACGATGTGTTGAAGAGGGCCATGCTCAAACGAGCTTATCTGCATTATGATGACGGTTTGGATGGGTGGCAAAATAAGAGCATTAGCCAGTCACTGGGCACCCTTTGTGAGAAATGGTACATACTGTTTCCCTAAATGGGCATCAAGTGATAGGCTGAAAGCATCCTTCTTTGAGTGTTCAAATCAGATAACTTTTTGAATAACTAAAACCTGACACATGCCACTTTCAAAGAATATAGTATAATGAAAGTGAGTTTTTCTTTCCCTAATGCCAATCACATTGGAGGTAATATGTTCTCAGTAAGATATGCCAGAAAGGTATACTAAACCTACTGGTGTACAGTAATTACACTGTTAATATTGTGTTGACATTTAAGGGAATTTGTAGAGTATACAAGAAAACTGTCAGGCTGAGACATGAAATAAGCTTAATTACCTGCTTGGATTGTAGTGTGTGGTTAGAAAGAATGTGCACAGTTAGATTCCTCTCTACCTCTTCTTCTCCCTTTTCAAGTTACCGTGTTAAGACAGGTTGGGAAAAAGCCAAACACATACCTGAACGATAAGCACTACTTACAACAAGAATTTGTATTTTTGAAAGAGTTGTATCATTTATTATGATAACAGGTTCATACTTAATCAGATGCCAAAATGTAGCATTTAAAGAGGTTAAGTGAAATAAGAAATGATTTTCAAGTTATATTTATTTTTGCTATTTAAATGCTATAGCCTTAGTGAAACCTAGATTTCATGGAAAATCTTTCATTATTTGAGTGGGTTCTGGGTAAATATTAAGGAGTAGGGAGAGGAGGAATTTTGAGTAGATAAGGATAAGACGCATTAACCACTCCCACCTTCTTACCGAGCTCATCTTCTTCCGTTATACAGTAGGACTACGTGTTTACTTACGGTAGGTTTTCCTTTCATTATGCATGACACATGAACGTGTTCTCACAGGCATGCGTACATGGCATCATGGTATACCATGGTTAAAGGGAAACTATAGAGGTTAAAATTATATATATATATATATATATATTTTTTTTTTTTTTTTAATTTCTTTAAATTGTACAATTGTCCCCCAACACACACATTACATGTTTAAAAATGTACAATAACTTAGCCCTAACATTTTTTTTCAGAGAAGCGAATGTGCGGCGAGTGTGTCACTCCCCCAATGAATACTTCTCATAATGTTTTACACTGTGGGAGCAAAATTCCAGGGGCAATGCATATGGGTCTAGATCCATGGCAGGTATTGCCAGCAAAATAACCAGAAAAGTATTTTCTAGGGTGGAGGCTTATTAGATTGACATTGCCTGTGAAGGATTTGTCTACTTACTATTACTTTGGCCTTGTGCCAAGTCTACCTGAGATTGTAAACACATAGCCCTGCAGGGCAGGAACTATATGGATTAAGGTCTCAGGGTTTAGTTTGAATATTTATTGCTTTGATTTAAACCATATGCCAGGCTGTGTTTTAAAGGGAAACTCCAGTGCCAGGAAAACAATCCGTTTTCCTGGCACTGGAGGTTCCCTCTCCCTCCCACCCCCCAATACCCGGTTACTGAAGGGGTGAAAACCCCTTCAGTCACTTACCTCAGGCAGCGACATGTCCCACGTCGCTGCCTGCTCCTCCCCCACCGCTCCACCTTCTTCCTTCGTTGGCCGGTGGGCGAGACTGAGCCCGCCCACCGGCCGAGGAGACCTAATGCGCATCCCATAGGAAAGCATTGAAAATGAATTTCAATGCTTCCCTATGGGGAATAGAGCGACGCTGGAGGTCCTCACACAGCGTGAGGACGTCCAGCGACGCTCTAGCACAGATAATTTGTGCTAGGGACCAGGAAGTGACCTCTAGTGGCTGTCTAGTAGACAGCCACGAGGAGAGGACTTAACCCTGCAAGGTAATTATTGCAGTTTATAAAAAACTGCAATAATTACACTTGCAGGGTTAAGGGTAGTGGGAGTTGGCACCCAGACCACTCCAATGAGCAGAAGTGGTCTGGGTGCCTGGAGTGTCCCTTTAACACTTGGTATGCAAATTAAAAAATGTCAAGATTCCTTGTTTCCACTCAAATTTCTGAAATCTGTTGTGTCAAAATATACATATAAATTATATTTTTCAAAGACCCCTGAAGTTGACATCTCTGCTTAGGATGTGGTGGCCGGACATTGCAGTGAATGATAGATATGCTTACCTGAAGATACTCTTCATGGCCACTGCCATCTTCTTCCTAAGGATCTTCTTCAGCCCCTAGTGCTCCAACCATAAGATCACGGAGCCGCCTTAGATCACATTAGACTGCAAAAGCCTCCATAGATTACATTTCACAATTGCCACAGGCAGTTGTTGTTGGGATTTGACAAAAGTTGACATTGTAGTGCCACCTTTTGTCATCTTTAGGCTTGCCAATAAGACACAATATTATCTACTGTCTTTTATGATATATTTGTATTTTTGGGGAATTTCAATAAAATTCCAACACAGTCCATATGAGTATTTCATAGAGACACTATTTAAAAAAAAAAAAAAAAAAAAAAAATACTCATCAGTGATAGAACCGCTTTAACAAAGAATAGTCATAGTTTGGATTTAATCCAGATTCGACTAGCTCTGTTACGATCATCCTATTGT
Organism: Pelobates fuscus; assembly: GCF_036172605.1. NCBI lineage: Eukaryota > Metazoa > Chordata > Amphibia > Anura > Pelobatidae > Pelobates > Pelobates fuscus. Next base: position 351,828,837 of record NC_086318.1, on the reverse strand, counting down.
CTGTAATTAGTTAATTATTTTCCAACTACTCCTACATTAAGAAAAAAAGAACCTCAAGAAATGTTTTTAAGAAGGATGTCTTTCTAAGCACTACAGCTTATTGTAGCTATTATGATAAAATTAGACTTTGGGTGCAGTTCCTCCAGTTTTTCTCAAAATGCTTTTTACCTTTTTTTTTTTTTTTTTTTTTTACAAAAGGCAGGCCTTACCCAGATGCTGCTGAGATAATGTGGAAGTTTGACTTCTGCATTATTCTTGCAATACAGTCTACATGTGGATGACCGTGGTAAACTGTGAGCTTTGAGTTTCATTTTGCAGTAATATAAATTGCTTAGATTCACTCTTTGAAGTGGCTCTGGCACTTGAAGGGACATGGTAGGCACCCAGACTGATTCATCTCATTGAAGTGGTGTGGGTGCAGTGTGCCTGTCCCCTTAACCCTGCAATGTTAAACATTTGAGTAGGGATAGGAACCACCACTACAAGAGTTTAACTCCTTGAGACGATGTTAGACGTCTTCATGTAATGCATCTTCAAAATCCCCATAAGAAAGCATTGATTAAATGCTTTCCTACGGGGAATGTTTAATGCGTTCGCACGAACATTAGTTTCTCCCATCGGCGCGACGTTGAAGTAGAGCAAGACCAATCCAGCACTGAGGCACCATGGTGCTAGAAAGATTCAAGTGCTTTCGTATGTCTAATGCTGTTGGGTTCCTTTAAGTGACGGAACAAGAGTGTCACTAGTGTTTTTATTGGGGTAACTATTTCCCAGCCTCTTCCTAGCCTGGCTATACTCCATCTGAAAAATAAAATAATTGGGGATATCTAGCTTGATGTGCCAAGTCTCACTGGAGAAAATATAATACTTAAAAAAAAAAAAAAAAAAATACTAACATGACAATCTGTCCATCTGTTACTAATATTGAAGCATTAGCAGGAAAATGATGCCTGACCAAAGGTGCTTGGGCAACCTAGGTGAAAACAAAATGCTAGTTCTTACTGTGGGATGGCCTCAGAGTCAGGGGACACTTCACACCATAACACCTAGAACAGATTTCAGTGATTATGGTAAAAGCTCCTTTAAAATAGATTCACTGCATTAAGTATACCCTTCTGCACTCAGTGGTTTAAATGTATGTGACAGGATCTAAATATTACTTGTAGGAAATATCCCATATTCACTACAGCTACGACAGTCACTCCAGTTTTAACTGGTCTTGGAAAACTGCGTACACATCCAGGGCCTGCCAGGATAATTACAGTTATTCTATTGCATTTTGTTGTTTGGACTGAGTAGTGCAGATATTTTTAAAGTAAAAAAAAATTATAAAAATTTACTTTGCTGTACGCAAGTCTATAATTTGTTGTGGGCTGCATCCCACTCATTCACATTGTGACATTAATTTATCTCTTGTAAGAACATTGCGATCAGACCAAGCTATGTTTTATAAAAAAAATTTATCTTACAAATGTGCGTACCAAGGTTCATGTCACAGAACATTTTCAGCAGGTTGGCGTTGAACTTCAATTTTCTCTGAAGCTCACATATATAAAATCCAAACATGGTTTCTATAGCATTTTCTATTTAAAGTGATTAAATCTCATTCCTACATTTACCCTTTGGGTTCTAATGACTCATTTATTGCGAAGCACAAATATAATCCTTGTTATCGCTCTGAAATGTAGTGTTGAAACTGCCATCGTAAATACATTTTATGTATTCAAATTATGTCTTAATCTTTCCTTATTGCCTCTGATGGTCCCTCTGCCCACAAGACAGACATATATAACCTGCCTATTGCACCACGTATTAGGAGTGTGCTGGAAATTATTGTGAAGCAGCTTAATGTTCGCTCTCTCTACTTCTAAGTGAAGTACTTATTTTCTGAAAAACGGCACTCCGTATGCTGTATACTACCCGTCTCTGTTAATGCCCAAGCTATTTCGACATTTGGTATTCAGACAAATCCTTTTATTTTTTTAATTTGTTTTGTTTGTTTTTTACCTTTTTAACAATTATTTTTTTTGGGGGGTGGGGGGCGTCTTCGGATCCCTATATCTTTCTGCATAGGGGTGTTGACGTCCAGAATATTAACACAGACAAGAGGTGACGAAGCCCATGCTAAAACAGTTTACATGGTAAAATGCTGCTTCTAAGCTTACTGTAATGATGCCTGAGCTGCAGCCATGAGCATCTATATCTGATGGCTCCATTCAAAACTGTGGTACTTGCTGGCAAACAGCTGATAACATCCATGATCCAGTTGCCATCATCATAGGCAGATGTATTACTACTGTGCATTATCTATGATTAATAGAATTTCAACAAATCCTGAACTAGATGTCATTATCCCTACATTAGTTCCACTGAAAAATGGTAGCATAGTGATTTCACGAGACGCTTCCTGGTCTTAGCAGTACTCAATACAGAACATGCAATACCTGGGGATTTGCAACAAAAACAGTAACTTTAACTTTTTTTAATACATTTAGAATCTAATGCATTAAAATGGAAATCACCTTATGGCTGAGTGTCCCTGTAATAATGTGAAGTCTGCTCATTTACTGCCATCCCAAAGATTTTCATGTGCAATAGACAGATTTTACCCCAGTTAAATTAAAGTGGACTGTAGTGGTTATGATATTCAGAATAACCATTTAAGAATACTAAAATTGTTGACCAAAAATATTGTTCATGTGACCTGTAAGCTCCTAGGAAAGCATTGAACACTATTCTATGCTGTCGTGCAGCTTGCCAACGCTTGCCAGGTCCTCAATGCTCCTCTATGAGCAGTATTAGATTGGACAATCGTAAAAGAGGCCATGCCAAGTCTTACGCCTTGAGCCGCCTGCCTGTCCGGCCACTCGCCTCCGCTCACTATGAGCCGGCGACGCCTGCGCTCACTATGAGCCGCTTGCCTATCCGTCCGCCTCCGCTCTCTATGAGCCGCCTGCCAGCCACCTCAGACTGCTAGTCAGCTATGGAGCTGAAGGGGCTCACTTATCCCAGGTGCCAGGGCAAATCTCCTAATCGCCATGGCGACCTGGCGCCTGGGATTTGTTGACCCCTGAGTTATGGTGCTCGGAGTGTTCCTTTAAATGGACACTATAGTCACCAGAACAACGTCAGCTTAATGTAGTTGTTCTGGTGAGTATAGTCAGTCTCTACAGGCATATTCATGTAAACACTGACCTTTCAGAGCACTGACGTTTAACTCCTACATGATTCAATGCATCTTTGAGGAGATGCTGATTGGCCAGCACGGTGTCTCCCACCCTCCTTGGCTGAGATTATAAGAATTGACAATCTCAGGCAATTCAATGCTTTCTTATGTGAACGTGATCCTGAGATTGATTTTTCTGCTTTGCTTGATACTGTATTGTGATGTCTCTTGCTCAAATAAACTTTGTTTTCACCTTCAATTTGCCTTAGTTCTTTTTTCGCTATACTCTCCTCCTGCCATAGCCTGAATTCAGAACTTCAGACTTGCTATTTTAATGGGAGGAGACAGTGCTCTGTAAAATCAGATTGGTCATCGTGGGACCACTAAAACTGGCCCATTCTGACAGAGGTGAATGCTAGATATTGATGGAGTTTTTGGATCTCCCTGGTGCCAGCAAGGACTTAACAATGTTCACTCCAAAATTCCATGGCTGAGTTCTGAGCTGATGACTAGTTCCATGCAGGTCACCTTAGTTGGCAGCCTGCTCAGGAGGACCTAGCCTGCATTGATAGCATACCAGTTTGTCTGGTTTTAGGGCACTTGGTCTGTTAACGTCTGCTAGGGAAAGGCAAGAGCCGCTCAAGGTGATTTTATCGTTTTTACCTTTAGTTAGAATACTCCCATGACACTTCCTGTTCCCAGAATTATCAACCTATGATTGACATCCACGGTGGACGGAAATTAGGTCTTAAGTGTTAGAAGATCCATCCATTTTACAAGATATGAGGTTCTCTTACCTTTTGTAGAGTTCGGAACTCTTCGGAACTCTTGTTAAGAATTCTACTTTAAACTTCACTCCAGAAGAGACAGACACTTGAGGGATCCCCATTTTCTATTGCTATTTATCCTTGTTTTCTTTGGATGGTATCAATATCTGTGAAACCTCAAATAATGATTATGTTGTTAGCCTCCTGTTCAGTCTGCTGCTGTCCAGTGCAATGTTTAGTGTAGCAGTAGCAGCACTGTCAACTAAAAAGAATTGTGAGGTCACAGAAACATTGTGATGTTAGAGGAGCATTGGGAGCTCAAGAAAGATTTTCCTAGTATTCACTAGTTGTGCGACCTCGCCTAGAGAAGGCTGTTGCTTAGCTCATTGTCTGCTTCTACAGTGCTAGTTCTCCAATCAGAGTTACATTATTTTATGTTTTACTGTTATTTTGTGTGTGTGTGTATGTGTATATATACAGGGCCGGACTGGGAGAAAAATTCGGCCCGGGCATTTTTTAGCACTAAGGGGGCGGGACAGAGAGGAAGTGTTTCGTCATCACCAATGACAAACACGCCCCCTCTCAAAGTGAGCGTTGGGTCAATGCTCTTCCAGGGCAGAGCTCTGCTAAAGAGCTCTAGCATGAGAAAAAAAGCCCTGTATTTGTTCTGCACAGTGCAAGCAAATTTAATAACATGCTTGCACTGTGTTTCCTTGCAACTTGTCTCTGGTGTCTCTATTAATGGATACCAGGAGACAAAAGGGCCAGGAAAGAGTATTGTCCATGTGTTTAGAGCCTGCTTGTGGTATTGCGTGTGTGTAGAGTGAGCTGATTGTGGTGTGGTATTGTGTAATCAGGTCGGTTTTAGTCGTGTTGTGTTTGTGGTGTAATGTAATGCATATGTGGCTAGGGGCTGTAGAGAATGTGTGTATAGGGGAATGTAGCAAGTGTGTGCATACAGGCTATATTGTGTGTGTATATAGGTGATGTAGTGTTTGTAGGGGTTGTAGAGAGTGTGTGTTTAGGGGTGTAATATGTGTTTGTTTACAATTAATCTAGTGTATGTATAAGGGATCCAGAGTGTGCATGTTAGGAATGTAGTGTGTGTGTGTATACAGGAGTCTAGTGTGTGTTTGAAGGACCCAGAATGTGTAGGAGATCTAGTGAGTGTGTGTATATAACGGAATCAGAGTGTATATAGGGATCTAGTGTGTGTATATGATCCAGAGTTGGGTAAGGGATCTAGTGTGTGTCTGGAATGTAATGTGTTTAGGGGTGCAGTATGTGTGTGAGGGGTGCTGTAGTGTGTGTGTGTGTATATATATATATATATATAATATAAATATGTTTGGAAGTATTGTGTGTGTGTTGGGGTTCTGTGTGTATGTGTGAGGGGTGTAGTGTGTATGTGAAGGGCGCAGTATGTATGTGTGAGGGGTGTAGTGTGTATGTGAAGGGCGCAGTATGTGTGTGTGATGGATGCTGTGTTTGAGTGGTGCTGTGTTTGAGTGGTGCTGTGTTTGAGTGGTGCTGTGTTTGAGTGGTGCTGTGTTTGAGTGGTGCTGTGTTTGAGTGGTGCTGTGTTTGAGTGGTGCTGTGTGTGAGGGTGCTGTGTGTGAGGGTGCTGTGTGTGAGGGTGCTGTGTGTGAGGGTGCTGTGTGTGAGGGTGCTGTGTGTGAGGGTGCTGTGTGTGAGGGTGCTGTGTGTGAGGGTGCTGTGTGTGAGGGTGCTGTGTGTGAGGGTGCTGTGTGTGAGGGTGCTGTGTGTGAGGATGCTGTGTGTGATGTGTTTAAGGGTGCTGAGTGTGTGATTTGTGTGTGAGGCTGCTGTGTTTAAGGGTGCAGTGTGTGTGATTTGTGTTTGAGGGTGCTGTGTGGGATTTGTGAGTGTGATGTGTGATGTGTGTGAGAGTTCTGTGTGTGATGTGTGTGTGAGTGCTGTGTGTGTGAGTGCTGTGTGTGAGAGTGATGTGTGTGAGAGTGCTGTGTGTGCTGTGTGCTGTGTGTGCTGTGTGCTGTGTGTGAGAGTGATGTGTGTGAGAGTGCTGTGTGTGCATGTTAAAAGGGATTTTGTTTTGGGGGTGGTAAAAAACAAAACAAATAACAACTAATTATGTCTCCCCCCTCCCTTCTTACCTTTACCCTGGGAGGGGGGGACCGGCATGGTGGTACCAAGGAGAGGCAGGGGGGGTACCGGCAGTCGCACATCATCCCTGGTGGTCCAGTGGGTGAGTGAACTCTACTCTAGAACTCTATAAATAAATAATCGCGCAAGTATCTATGCATATTTTATATACTACTTGATTGTCAGGCAGCCTAGCATGCATTAACACCAGGTCATCCTAATGTCTTGTGTATCTCTCCCCCTCTGATTTTCTTACTCCTGTGTGTGTGTAAAAATCAATATATAGGTGTAACGGCACCCCGGGCATAAAAGGGGTTAAAAGCCGTTTAGTAGATCTTCCCCTTCCAGAGATACAGGCACAGCTACTGCAGAACACCAAACTCCCGATCTGGATACAAAATAGCACTCCACCTCCCGAACTGGAACCTCACAAATAGCTGCTAGCAGACGAACAGGAAAAGCACCCAAGCGGCTTACACTCCTGGCAATCAGTCTCTAACAGCATACAGTAAATCCCCCCAAGAACGAGACAAAGCTCCGTGTTGAGGGTCAAGCAGTGGTCTGTTTTAATTAACACAAAAGGATACAAAAATACATAACTCCTATCATACTGAATTGAACGGGCCAAATCTCCCAGGGTCCATAGTCACAGGGCAAGAGGCGGGCAACCAGGCTCCTCCAATGCAGTGTGGCGAGATTGGTCTCGTCACAATAGGAATGGAGGTTTTTATATATACAAACAAACACACATGCACTAGCTCTTACACACACACAGACACACACACACACTCTCTCTCTCTCTCTCTCTCTCTCTCTCTCTCTCTTATGTCATTTACTGACTTTTTTGCCATTTATTGCTGTCCTGTTCCTCCTGAAAGGCATTTCCTGTGTGAGAGGATGGAAGCGATTCCTCTCACTTCCTGTCTAGCCTCACACAGGTTGGGACTGCATGCCCTCTATAACTATCTGCAGCTCTGCTATCAAGCATATAAGACTGGACACAGGATGCTAACCTAGGCTCCTGGTGTTTATCTCTTTCCAACAGCCCACTTAAACTCCAAAAGGATACATTATGGTACCATAAACAAGCGCCTTTAGAGGACATGCCTCTGTAGGCAGGTGCTTGCTCTGCCTAACAGGATAACACTTCAAGCAACATGACTTTAGTTATTTGAAGTGGTCATAGTGCCTGGAATCTAGATGTGCAAAGTTTCGCTATGAAATGCTGCACATACAGAGTTTAACCCCTTTGCTGCCAGGGATGTAACTCCATTTCCGGCAGCGTGATTTTACATAATATAAATTCTGTGCATGTTGGATGACTGACGTCAAAAACACACAGCATGCTGAGGACGGGGCAAACAATGGTGGCACACTGCCACCTCCCTACTGGCCATGTCTACCCCTTAGCCTGTCCTTTCCCTCCAGCGAGGGGGAATGATGTAAGCAGAGGAAAACTGGAGGGAGCCTCGGTGCTGTGAAAGTTTATGCTATTAATATTATTTTAAACCTTGGGTTGGGGGGTGGAGGACAAAATCGGAATGGTTTCTCCTTACTGTTATTTTGTTGTAATAACCCTTTAAGCAGCCACTCTACAGGTGCATGATCAACATACTAAAACTGCTTCATTAAGCTGTAATAGTTTTGGTGCTTAGAGTGCCACTTTATGCTTGGTTCTCTTTCTAATTTATCCACAATCCATCACAAGGGCAAACAACAGAAATCATGGACAGAAAAGATAATAAATATAAATAATGCTTATTCTTGTTTTTAAGATACAACTGGGTCTAAGTAAAGGAAGACCAAAAAAAAAAAAAAAGAATATGACAGTACTATAATAATTCAAAGAATATGTGAATATTCATTTACTGTAAACTTTCATATATGCATCTAGCTTTTATATATTATATATTTTTCTATTGCTTGTACAGATAATTATATCATTCGATATGGCCCTGTTCTTTTTTCCAGCTCACCTATACTTCAGTATGGGGATCTATAATACATTCTGATTCTTTTCTGACCTTGATTACTGAGCTGGAAAATCAAGATGTGCCTTTTCCTAAGCTGCATATGGCTTGAAAACCCTGAGGGTTTATGCATTTTTTCTTTTTTAATTTAATCGCGTTTTCAGGATTGCTATGTGATGTTGCAAGCAACTTCTTTGTGTGTATTCCTGGCAAAAGGAAGTATTTATGTTAAAAAAAGGGGTTTATAAAGTGGGAATTACTGAAGCTTAGAAAAGGGAATTACAAATTTTAGACTAAATAGCCACATTAAAAAAATTACAATTTAGAGAATTTCTCCAGTTTGGACAATTTATTTACAAATCTCTTCCTTTTTTCCAACTGTTTGGCAACAATCAACAATCTGTTATAACATAAAAAGGTTCTTACAAAAAAAAAAAAAAATACAGTATGTATGAGTTTTTCAATTGCGTTTCAAAATTTAGATCAAAATATAAGATTTTTGGTTTATCAAACCAGCAGAACTCGCTGTTCAGTGAACATATTACCTTGTCTCTCTTTTGGTAATTTCCGTATGTCAAAATTGGAATGAAATGGCAGAAATATAATATATGCCGTGTGAGTGATAATGTGCAAAAGACCTCAGAAAAGCTTGTGATTGATGACATTGATTTAGCTGGGATTAATTTTACAAATTAAATATAAATATTTATTTATATTCTATTAAATGGTTTTATGTCTTTAATCATGCATTAATGGGACACTATAGACACTAATACCATTTCATCTCATTAAAGTGGTCTGGATTGCAGTGTCCTTGTCCCCTTAACTCTGTGAAACGACAGTGTCTTTAAATCTCCCGTAGGAAAGCACTGAATCAAAACAGGGTTTTACTCGCCTTGTAACCAGTGCAGAGACTCACTATAAGTTGTCTTTCTGCAGACATGTCCTCTTCGACTTCATGTTACAGGGAAGCATTGCAGACCAGAAGCTCATGAGTGGCATGCACCTCGCTCGTTCAATCAAATGCTTCTCATAGAGTAGCATTGTATCCAATGCTGTGTTATGGTAGGTATTAGAGGATGTTTGACACCCTCATGCAATGCCTGAGGACGTCAAACACTAGCGGAATGCGCATGCGCTGCAAGTGCCGGCCGCATTCAAACTGTCTATAGGAAAGCATTTCTCAATGCTTTCCCATGGATGTTCTGCACGTTGGATGCAAATTTCGCATCCATTGTCGCAGATGCGCCTCTAGCGGCTGTCAGGAAGACAGCCACTAGAGGTTGGATAAACCCCTAATGTAAACATAGCAGTTTCTCTAAAACTGCTATGTTTACATGTGAAGGGTTAAAACTTGAGGGACCTGGCACGCAGACCACTTCATTGAGCTGAAGTGGTCTGGGTGGGACTATAGTGTCCCTTTAAGTCATCTGAAATAATTACCCCTAAATCCCTTTCTTCAGATGTTACGGTTAGGACTGTATCAAATATTCTATGCTCTGCCCTTGGGTTTTTACACCCAAGATGCATTATCTTGCACTATTTGAACAAAAATGATCACTGACACGGTCAGCTATACCTTTATCCTCTGCTACATGCCTTCCTTCTTTTGTTTTTAGTCTAACAAATCCTTGTTTTACTTTCCTTTTCTCATTTATGTATATAAAAAAAAATGTTTTATCCCCTTTTTTTTACTGACTGTGCTATTTTCTCTTCTGAGTGTGCTTTGGGAGCTCTTGTAACTTACTTTGCCTCTTTCTGCCTACTCTTTTTTTTCTGTTGCCTTCAGTAGTGCAACTTTTAAATAATCTCTCCTTTACTCATTTTAAACTGCTCCATTCTGATAATGACTCCATCTACTAATTTCAGAAAAGTCTGTTTTTCTAAAATTGAAAACTTTTGTTTTTGTGTGGTGTGATTCAGTCACTGTTCTTATATTAAACCACACCGACTGGTGATCACTACATCCTAAACTTTCACCTACAGTAATATCTGATACCAAATCTCTATTTGTTAACACTAAATCTAGTATGGCCTACTTACGAGTTGGCTCATCAACAAGTGGTTTTAGACATAATCCCAGTAGGGAGTTTTAGAATATGTGTACTCCTGACACTAGCAGCTATTTTGATTTCGCAGTTCACATCTGGAAGATTAAAGTCACGTATGACGATAACTTTCAATCTCATTTTAGCTATCTCCTCAACTAGCAGATTATCTAACGCTTCTATTTGTCCTGGGGGCCTATAAATCACACCTACATGAGTTACTGTGCGATTACCCAATTCTAATGTAACCCAAGCAGACTCTGTTTGCCTCACTAACTGTTATTAGGCTAGATTTTATGATATCCTTCACATACAGTGCCACCACTCTCCCTGTCTTGCCATCTCTGTCTTTTCTATATAAAGAGTACCCTGGTATTGCTATATCCCAGTCATTTTTCTCATTATACCATGTCTCAGTAACAGCGACTAAATCTGCATTCTCAGTTGCCATTATCGCCACAAGTTCCCTGAACTGCAAGCATTTGTAGACATTACTCTAAGCTTATAATTTTTTAACAAGCTTGCTACAGGCACTTTCTGTTCTTGTTTTGGGGGCAATAGGATTGATGTTTTATCACCCTTTAGCCCCCCTCCTAGTTTAAATACTTACTAGCAAAACCTCTGAACTGCTCACTGAGAACATGCGTTACCTTTTGAGAAAGATGCACACCATCTTTTTTGTACAGTTACTTTCTATTTCAACTAGTGCTACCATGAGAACCAAATCCTTGCTCTCGACATCATTCACCAAGCCACAAGGGCTTGCATCTTCTGGCCATTAGAGTTACTAAATAACCTCCATTTATTTAAATATGCATATGGATTTGGGCCAGTGCGCAGGTAACACTTTTTTTCTTTGGTTCTTGTTCTACATACATGTCTGTTCATTAAATTGTGGGAGCCGTGTTCTTAGAAGTGTGCGCTGCAGAGTACTATGTTACTTTGCAAAGTCCAGAGATGGAAGTTGCCACGTGACAATTGATTTGGGATTCCTTTGAGTAGGACTCCATAGCTCTCATTTTCATTATGTATTTAGAGATACTTTAAGTATCATCATCACTTGGTCGTCTGCACATACTTAGAATTAAAGTCCTTTGTTGCCGAGAGTTCTGGCTGACTAAAGTTAGTTCTGTGCATACTTGGCGTCTGTTGTCAGCACGCATAGATTGCTGGTGACAGACGACCAATAGCAGCACAGCGCCCTAAACTGACATCCTTCCCTCTGCTGTGAGGGAGACTGACATCACCAGATCAGGACTGGGATGCAGGGAGAACATGACCTGATCGCTGGATTGAAGGTTTGTTTTTCCTTGTTTCTTTATTCTTTTACCCTATGGTGGAGACCATGAAAGTAAAGATTACTATACCCAAAAGCAGTGTTTTATTAAAACACTGTTTGTTGGTTACTGTAACCCTTTAAATCCATGAAATCCGGAGCAGAGGGTATATAAATTCCTCATATGGCAGTTTACCCAAATCTGTTTGTGCTTCCTCAGTAATAAGTTCATTATTGCAACGATTTATCTCACTCTTTTCTAACTGTTTGTGTCGATGTGTTATTTTATTTTTGGCAATAATGTTATGCAATTGAATGTCTCATAGTTCTTCTTTTCAATTGAAACAGATAACAGCCATCTGTTATAGATTTACTATTATTGTCTATCTAAATAAGTTAAGTGATTTTAAGCAGTCCATCACAAAATTATCCAACCTGGATAATTTGATTAAAATGAAACTTTAGGTAAGACCTGTCAGACTTTGGATATGCTAGATTTTACCATGCATGAAAAGTAGAAGCAGCCAGCATCTTGACTATTTTAGCCTGGGTTGTATTTTGGTTTTGTCATGTTTCACTGTATAGTGAATTAATGTTTTGACTTTTTTTTTTCACAAAATGTTTTCAGGTGCTTTGAAACTATACTGCAGTCGTTTTACCAGCTTAACCAAAATAATGTTTGGATAACTCAGATTGCTCAGCTGACACCTTCTGCCAGTGAGCCAACCCTACACAGCAGGGCTTACCTCAGTGGAGCTAATGGAAGCTTCTTGCGATGGTCCTTTAATGATAATTTGTTAAACTGTTCTCAAAGTGTTTGATTATTTACTCTGGGAGGACTAAAGGGGAATGCTGGCACCATAACCACCACAGCCAGCTATGACTGCTATATTGCAGATTTCTGGCATGGGCAACTCTGATCTGCCAGTTCTCAAGAGGTGGGTGTGGGGATACTGGCCTAGAAGCAAGTGAGGATTTTTTTTTCAGATATGTTATCAAATATAAAAATAATGCTATTGCTAACAGAGACAAGAACATATTGTCTCAGTAAAGTTTTTTTTCCACAGCACCTAAAAGCTATCATTAAATAAACGTAATTATGTTAAACTTGTTTTGTTGTTCTATGATTAACTCCACATTCCTGTCATTATATATCTTGTGGAAGTAATGAGCATTCCAAAAACTAGTGACCTTACTCTAACCCTAATTCTTCATGATGCCAGCAAAAATGTCCCTCCCTCCTATTTATTTTTACTGTGAGGTTGGAGAAGTCTATTAGACATTTGAACTGATGCAGGCTAGCATGATTCATGACCCTAGACATGTTTTAACTGTCAGTGACTCTTTTGCCAAAAATAGATTGTGCATCACCTTAATTAATAATATGATTTCTTAATATACTGCCAGTGATTTTCTTTTTCTTTTTTTTTTTTTTTAAAAGGGAAACTCCAGTGCCAGGAAAACGATCCGTTTTTCTGGCACTGGAGGGTCCCTCTCCCTCCCACCCCCCAATCCCCAGTTGCTGAAGGGGTGAAAACCCATTCAGTCACTTACCAGAGGCAGCGACATGTCCCACGTCGCTGCTTCCTCCTCCCCCGCCACTCCTCCTTCTGCTTACGTCGGCCGGTGGGCGAGACTGATCTCGCCCGCCGGCCGAGGAGACCTAATGCGCATGCGCGGCTATGCCGCGCATGCGCATTAGCGCACCCCATAGGAAAGCATTGAAAATGAATTTCAATGCTTCCCTATGGGGAATAGAGCGACGCTGGAGGTCCTCACACAGCGTGAGGACGTCCAGCGACGCTCTAGCACAGAAAACCTGTGCTATAGAGCAGGAAGTTCCCTCTAGTGGCTGTCTAATAGACAGCCACTAGGGGAGGACTTAACCCTGCAAGGTCATTATTGCAGTTTAAAAAAAAAAAAAACTGCAATAATTACAGTTGCATGGTTAAGGGTAGTGGGAGTTGGCACCCAGACCACTCCAATGAGCAGAAGTGGTCTGGGTGCCTGGAGTGTCCCTTTAATTCTTTATTTTTGTTGTGCGTGGTATAACAAGAGGCTTGTTCAGCCACAATAGCAGTCACAAGCAGTAATGTAACAAACAGTTGAAACATAACGTGGCATATGAGTATACAGCAAATTTTTAGTTTTGTAAGAGAACATAAGTGTACATAGAATTAGACAGTTTAAACATTGGCATGAGTAGGTGCACATCGTTTAGTTTTGATTTTTTTTTTTTTAAAACAGGCTTAGTTTAACTAGTGAGTTTCAAGCACGTATTCTAGCATAAATGTGTAACAGTATTGTATTACAAGATGGCGTCTTATGTTAAACAGGCTGGGTGTGTGGGGGTACCCGGGGTTTTAGCTGGTTGACGGGTAACCACATATGCTTATTCGCTTTAAGAGTTTAGTTAGGTATAACAACCATGCAATGAGACAGCCAGGCTATATAGTTTATGTTAACAGTTGGTACCTGTTAACTGATATGTTTTATATTATGGGCTTAAGCGTGTAGCATTTACTGAGAGAGCACACTTACGGGGTATGCTAGGGGCAGCGGGTTACATGCTGTGCAGACAGCAAAAACAAAAATCTAGTAGTGTAGCAGTCTATGCTTCAAAGGTCGTGTGTATACGAGGAGGCTAGGCTAGACATGCCTACAACAGCAGGAGTGGTGTTTAAGGTTGTGGTTGTTTGGCATTGCTTTTTCAAGAGATTAAACATTCATACAGCTTTAGACTGGTTAGCCTTGCATTGTGTGGGTGTACTGCGTTTGCCTAACAGCGTGGCTGCACATTTTTAGAGAAATGATTTTAAACAGGCTTGTACATGCGCTTCTATTGACTGCCCTCATTAGTCGACGATTGGTTAGTGCTCATAGTGTAAGTAACTAGCGAGGTAATAACATATATAACGTGATATACCACTGGAGTTAAATCTTAACAAAAAATATAACATTACGAGTAAGGGTTAATGTTGGCATGGGAGCATTGTAGGCATGAGACATGCATTTGTTATCAGAGTCTGGGTATTTAGCTGTAGTGGTGGTTGGTGACATTCCAGGCTAAGTATACCCTTGTGCGGCAGTATGGTGAGTGCTTCAGCCTATACCCAAACTCGGTAAGTCCCAGTTGCTGCCGTTGGGAGTCCCACCTTTGTTGCCCCTGGGCATGGTGTCTCTGCGTCGGGAGGCAGCTCCGGTAGAGCTCTGTGGGGTGTGCAGCTGCACAGCCACAGGTTTTGTAGCGTTGGCTGTAAAGCGTTGAATCATGTGGCACTGAATGCCGTGATTTTGGCCGGGTGAGTTGCTCATATGTGCCGCTCGTTTTGTGGTTCCACTTTGGTCGGTCAGTGAGTGCGAGCGTGCGTTTGAGGAACATGGCGCCTGTTCCCGCCTTGAGGATCTCAGGTACCTGCTCCACCGGACGGCCTCTTTGGACGTCAGGGGTACATGCCTGTGGTAGCGGCGGCGTGTCGCTGGTCGGATCCATGAGGCTACCGTTAGTTCTGCCTGGCGGTAGGTTGCTCCTCGGCTAAGCAGCGCGTCTCTGAAGATTGCGCAGAGCCGGTCAAGAATCCCCAGAGGTGTCGTGGGTGGTTGGGTGTGTGTGCTCCGCTCCTTAGCTCTACGTTGGGTAGCCATTTTGGCTATGCCTTTGAGGCCTGGTGCCCCCGTTTGCCTTGTAGTCGGCTTTCCGTTGCGTTCGGTGTGTCCAGTGGGGACCGGGATGTCCCCCACCGGTCCAGAGGGGGGGGGGGGGAGAGGGGGTGGTATGCCGCGGTGAAGTTGCTTATGGGACTTTGTGCCGAGGAAAGCGGCCGCCTCTCCCCGGCTTCCTCCCCAGCAGGCCGCATTTGGTTTTCCGCTCTCCTGGCTCTGACAGGCCCCGGGGTGGTGTCGATTGGTTCAGGGGGGCACCCCCAACGTGGGTGGTGCACCCTCGAAGGTCCTTGGGCCATTTAGCCCCTGCTTTTGTCCCGGGTTTTGCCAGCCAGACAGGAGCTCGTGCCAGACACGTCTGCACAGCTTGGTGGTCAGGCTCCGCCCCCACTGCCAGTGATTTTCACAGAAACATGTACAAAGAGTAAAGGGAATTACAGAACTTATTTTCTTTACAGAAACTAACCAAGTGGGTTAGAAACCCCCGTCCTTAGGTTTATAAAGCAAAGTGGATAGATCAATTTTGTAAGAGTTGCAAATAAATAAAACAAAGAAATATGAGAATATGTATTCTATACGTATGTAAGTTTAATATTCCCACACAATCAACAGATGTTCTATGACAAAGTAGGTACTATTATGGTGCAAGATAGAAGTTGATAAATCTCTACTAAAGGCAGGTATTCCCCATTAGCCCCAGACATCCATCCACGCCCATTAGCCCCAGTTACACACATCCACATCCTCTAGCCTCGGCCATCCATCCACAACCGTTAGTCAGAGCCATCCATCCACACCCATCATCCAAAACATCTATTCACATTCATACGACCAGACATCCGACCACACTCATTAATCCCTGGCAACCTTAAACACCAATTAGCCACATCACAGGGAATCTCCTACCTATCACCCACTTCCATCCTACATACCTTCTGAAAAGGCATTTCAAATGTTGACAGTCTATCTATAAAGTTAAATATATACAGTATTTTAGGAACAGTTTTTATAGAAACATTTGTACAATAACCAAATAACTTAAAGATACCAAAAAATTTAAAAATAGAATTATTGCCTAAATGGTGCGCAGATTGTTTTAAAAAGAAAAATAATGATGCAAGGTCCAAGTGAAATGTTGTACACTCTTCAAAGACCCTTGTAGTGACTTATATTTACAAAGTAAGGTTCTCTAGAGACTGACATGTTTCTGCAAGATTTCTTTTAACAGGGCTTTATGCCCTGCATTCATTCCTCCCTTCCTCTTTCACCTCCCTCCTTCCCTCCCACCTTCCTTCCCTCCCACCTTCTCTTCCCTCCCACCTTCTCTTCTTTCCCACCTTCTCTTCTTTCCCACCTTCTCTTCTTTCCCACCTTCTCTTCTTTCCCACCTTCTCTTCTTTCCCACCTTCTCTTCTTTCCCACCTTCTCTTCTTTCCCATCTTCTCTTCCTCCCCACCTTCTCTTCCTCCCCACCTTCTCTTACTTCCCACCTCTCTTCCTTCCCACCTTCTCTTTCTTCTTTCTTTCATTCATTCCTTCTCTTCCTTCCTATCTTTTCTTCCTTGCCTCCCTCTATCCCAAGCTCCTTCCCTTCCTCTTTTCCTCTCCCACTTTCTCCCTTCTTCTCTTCCCTTCTTCATTATTTCATGCCTTCCTGTCTCTCCTTTCATTATTTCTTTTACATCAGGTTGATGCAGCTAATCTGTTAGATATTTTCACATTTAATGCATTGTTTACTTTAACAAGACAAACTAATGTCTATCTAATTCACTGATCTGCAAGCCATTTAAAATGCAGCGAGCATCAGCCGAATTAAGCTGTAATAATCCGTCACAACTGAAGACAGGACCACAGACAAACAAGCCGCTTTGCTAGGTTCTTATCTTTAAATACATTCATTGCAGATGTTCATTGTGTGTGGTAATGAAGAGTGACATATTATTTTTTTGCTTTTTTTTTTTAATGCTTTTAATGCAGTGCTGTTCACTAGTGCTGAAAGAATTGTCTTTCTAGTAACCTGTGTATCAAGTGAATGCTTCTCTTAGAAGATTTGGGGCCTGTGTCTTGTGTTCCTCTTTAAATATAAAGTTGTTAATTCCATTGCCCATTACTAGTGTTGGTTAAGCTTGACCCAATGCATTAAAGTAACACTTTGGACACCATAACAGCTTAATTTCAGTGAAACTGTTATGTGTCCGAGGTCCTGAGCGCTGTCTTATCTTAAGGGATTAAACCATTTACGAAGGGTTTAAACCCAAAGTTGCAAAGACAACACCTGTTTGCTCTTCCTTTTGGCTTCTAGCAATGGTCTAAGACTTTGATGAGGAAATCTCAGATTTAACACCCCTGCTTTAGATCAAAGAAAAGGCCTCAGGCACTACCGATGGGTAAAGTTTGCAGGGCGTGGAATAAAGAAACGCACCAAACACAATAGCTTTTTCAATACTGAAATGCAGCAAAAGAACCCCCAAAGGACAATGGAATGCAAGGAAATCTAACCAACCAAAACTAACCAACCCACAAGCCAGGGAAAAAGGCCCCCTCTGTATTATAGCGCAGGGCACAGCAATTCAAACCTAAGCATAAACTAAAGAGATAGTTGCTCGATAGATGATTACAACTATTACTCAAATCAACCGCTGTTATTAAAACATACGTAGAGTGCTCTGCAAGCTACTTATATGGAGAGGGTGCTGTTGGTAGGCATTGCTAGGGAACAGAACTTTTCTGCACACCATCTATTAGGTAGCATCATTTCATTTATATCCTGAAGAGTATCAGCAGCACACTGTCCTTGGCTCGAGAGGAGGGGACGTAACATATTAAGGCAGACATATAGCATGTCTCTGCTAGAGTAGGGGTCATCAAGTTTTCTCGAATCTAGGAAACCCCCCGGCATCATCTGATGTTCTTGGCCTATTACTAGCTTATCATTCACAAAACTGTTTTGAAGATTTATTTTTTTAATTATGCTTACATGGTTATTCACTAAAGTGGGAATTCAAAGTGAATTTCAAATCAAAGTCCAAAGTAGCCGAAAGAGAGAATGTTTCCAGATTAGCTAATTTGACCTTAAATTTGAAATTCACATTGAATTCTTACTTTTTGTGAAAATATTTTAGTGTGTTGTCTTTGAGGAAGAAGTTTGTATAATGTTTTTTCCCTACAGAGACAGAAAAAGCTCACTCTTTGACAACTGTGACTTAGACTTCGTAGAAAGCTGACCACTTTCTACAAGACTTTCTACAAGAGAAGCATGTCTTTCACCACTGATCAGTGACGTGATGGTTGTAATCAGACTTGGTTAATGGAGTGTTTAAGTATCTGTGGTATGAATTCATACAGCCAGTGTGTGGTATTGGACCACATGCTGTAAAATCAACCTGCAAAAATAACACTGGGCCTGTTATTGTAAAATGTAATATGCCAACTTTCCAGCTTATTATTTGAATAAGAAAAAAAAAAAAAATAGCTTTAAGCAAATGAGCTAGCCATGTGTCCTTTTTCTGCTGTTTTTTTTATCGTCTTCTGCGGCATTAAATATCCATTTTATTTCACTTTAAATTCTTGCCTACAGCTGGAAATTCACTTTAGTCCACTCAGTTATGACCTGTTAAAAAAAATAATAATAAAAAATGCAGCAATATAAAGCAAGTAAAAATATTTTGAAACATGTATATAGTAAATTGATAAACAGCTAATTTTTAGTATTTCGAAAGTGAATTTGGCCTCTAATTTATAAAACCATAAGCTGTTTATTCCTGTGTTAACACAGAGTATAGAACCATTGAAATAGTATCCCAACCATTCAAGTAAGACACTGATTGGAAGGCTGTAGATGTTAAAGGGAGGGAATAATGGTGGAAGTAGAACCAAAAGGAAAAGGTGGGGAATTGTAGGTAGTATATATAGCCAAAAGTTAAAATCAGGAGATCCAACATCATAGAAGCAAGAGAAACAAACAAAGCACATGGCCCAGGGCTCCCCTTCAGTGCAGATAATGATGATGCAGTGTCGCCCATCTCATTTCTCCTTCACTTACTTATAATGAGGCAATAATTACTCATTATAATAAATAAGTGTGAAACTTGCCATCCACAGGGTAAATCAAAGATAAAAAATAGAGTGTAGGCGCTTCACAGAATGGAGATATAGTGAATATAATGCAGTGGCTGATAAAGCAGTGTTTCCCAGACACTAAATAAAATTAAGTATAGATAAATAGTATATATCAAAACCACATGAAAAGGGATAGCCCCCCAAAAAAGTGAAGTGGTAGTAAACAACCATAAAATACAACCTGAACGTTGAAGGATGGCAAAATGTTATCTACAAAATATAAATGCATAACATAACATAGTGTATACTGTATACCGTATATACTCGAGTATAAGCCGACCCGAATATAAGCCGAGGCCCCTAATTTTACCCCCAAAAACTGGGAAAACGTATTGACTCGAGTATAAGACTAGGGTGGGAAATGTAGCAGCTACTGGTAATTTCTAAATAAAATTAGATCCTAAAAAAATTATATTAATTGAATATTTATTTACAGTGTGTGTATATAATGAATGCAGTGTGTGCGTATGGGAATGCAGTGTGTGCGTATGGGTGCAGTGTGTGCGTATGGGTGCAGTGTGTATATGAATGCAGTGTGAGTGCAGTGTGAGTGCAGTGTGAGTGCAGTGTGAGTGCAGTGTGAGTGCAGTGTGAGTGCAGTGTGTGTGTGTGAATGCAGTGTGTATATGTGTGCAGTGTATGTATGAGTGCAGTGTGTGTGTATGAATGCAGTGTGTATATGCGTGCAGTGTGTGTGTGTGTGTGTGATGCAGAGCCTTGGTGGGGGGTGGGCATTTTAATATATTTTATATTATTATTATTTTCATTTTTTTTGTTATATTATTATTTTTGTATTATTATTGTATTATTATTATTTTCATTTTTGTTATATTATTAATTTATTTATTTTTATTACTATTATAAATTTTTTTGTCCCCCCTCCCTGCTAGCTAGCGTGCCACGGAAGGGGGCTTCTTCCCTGGTGGTCCAGTGGGATTGGTAGTTCAGTGGGGGGGCTGTGGGGGCTGTCAGAGATGTTACTTACCTCTCCTGCAGCTCCCTCCTCCTCCGCGCCGTCCGGTCAGCTCTTCTGTCAGCTCACACTGTAAGTCTCTCGCGGCTCTCGCGAGACTTACACTGGGAGCTGACCGAGGTGGTGAACGGACGGCGCGGAGGAGGAGGGAGCTGACAGGAGCTGCAGGACAGGTAAGTAAGATCTCTGTAGCCCCCACAGCCCCCTGTCTGTATTATGTCAATGCAAATTGCCATAATACAGACTATTGACTCGAGTATAAGCCGAGTTGGATTTTTTCAGCACAAAAAATGTGCTGAAAAACTCGGCTTATACTCGAGTATATACGGTAATACAAATAAACACTGAATAAAGATGGACTACCACTCACATTTGACAGAGCCGTACCAGGCTTTGTATAGCAGGCTCAAGGGTGCAAATTCAGGCTGATGAAATTCCAAAGTATAGATGGAAAAAATTCCGTAGTAAAGAATATATTTATTACTATAAATTAATTTTAATTATATTTAATAAATATATTCTTTACTACGGAATTTTTTCCATCTATTGTTTGGAATTTCGTCAGCCTGAATTGGCACCCTTGAGCCTGCTATACAGAGCCTGGTACGGCTCTGTCAAATGTGATTGGTAGTCCATCTTTATCCAGTGGTTATTTGTATTATACAGTATACACTATGTTATGTTATGCATTTATATTTTGTAGATAACATTTTGCCATCCTTCAACGTTCAGGTTGTATTTTATGGTTGTTTACTACCACTTCACTTTTTTGGGGGGCTATCCCTTTTCATGTGGTTTTGATATATACTATTTATCTATATCCACAGGGTAAATGCCAAGAGGCATTTCTTAACCCTGGCATTACATAGAAGGACAAACAAGCCATTGTTTTGGGGATAAGTTTAAACTACATACACTTACCTGAATCTCTCCTTCATGGATGATTCCTTTTGTATTTAGGCAAACATTTTCAGATCCTGGAGCATCATTTGCAAGAAGCTGCGTCATTGTAATGCTCTCAAACATGCACAGTCTTTGGGGGATCCCTTGTGAGAGACTTTTTTTTTTATTATTCGTTTTGGTGCATCAAAATCACATTTTCATACATTCGTGACAGAGATCATTCTGTGAGATATGTGCACCATTTTGGGTCAAGCAATATCAATTCAGGTATAACAGTAACAATTTGAACAATATGTAGAGAGAAGAACAGTGGTATACATTTGTTTTGTGTTTTTGGGTGTCCGTTAAGGCAGGGCGTGCTTTTGCAGTATATGTGTGCGCGAGTGTGTGGTAGTTGGGCTGTTCATGAGGGGACAGGTATGTGGTGTAGTCATGTTCTGTAGATTAGTCCTGTGTGCAGAGTTGAATGAGTGCCTATATACCTTATTGGTGTGGCGCTTTTTGTCGTTAGTGGTTTATCTAGCTTGGGTGCCCCTGACCTAGAGGATGGCGGGAGGGGGGTGTGATCGTATGGTGGACGCCAAGTGTTTGGGTTTGCTGTGTGTGGGCTTATGGTGTGTTGTGCATCCCGGGTCTCTGTGGATGGGTTATTTATCTGTTAACCTGTGGTGGTAAAGCGTGTGTATCGGTCAAGGAAGAAGAGGAGATTGTACGTCCATTGACATAAACGGTTGTTTATAGGTTATTGAACATTTGAAACTCTAAGGCACGGGTGTGCAACTGTTGTATTGGCAAAGCTAGTAATAGCAGCTCCCAATGTTCATGGCACTGGATGTTGCGATCCACTGGGTCTCGGTTCATGCTGAGTGGTGCTTTCAGGGCCCCATGTCGCTTTGAGTGGGCTTCTCTGATGTGTAGTCATCGAGTTAGGCAGTCCCAGGGTGGCAAGAAGGGGAGATGCTTCCTCCACTGAGGTCAATACATGAGTAGTTCCCTCATATGGGGTACTTCTAGAGTCCCGTTTGCGCCCCATCTGTAGGCGATACCTGCTGATCGGAGTTGTGTGGTAAGTGGTCCGTAGGTTTTGCGCCATAAGAGGGTGGCTTTCGAGAGGTCCTGAAAAAACGTTAGTGAAGAGTCTTCAAACTTTAGTGGTGTCTTGTCTTTCAGGCTTGCCTTTATGTGAAGCTTGTCTTGTACTGTGACGCATCTGAGGATGACGTCTCTGGCTGCTTTGTTCTTCAGGTGGGGGGATCCCGGCAGGCGGTATATTCCGTCTATGTTTATTTTCTTTACCACTGTGTGTGGGGTGAGAGACTCTTTTGATGTTTTTTTTCCACATTTGTCATTAGTGGCTACTATGGAGACCGATGAAACTTGACAGTGGTAGCCCAGCGTTTTGTCAAGATTTGCCAACTTAAAGGGACACTCCAGGCACCCAGACCACTTCTGCCCATTGGAGTGGTCTGGGTGCCCACTCCCACTACTCCTAACCCTGCAACTGTAATTATTGAATTTTTTTATAAACTGCAATAATTACCTTGCAGGGTTAACTCCTCCTCTAGTGGCTGTCTACTAGACAGCCACTAGAGGGAACTTCCTGATTTCTAGCAAAGAATTTCTTTGCTAGAGCGTCGCTGGACGTCCTCACGCTGTGTGAGGACCTCCAGCGTCGCTCATTTCCCCATAGGAAGGCATTGAAAATCTTTTTCAATGCTTTCCTATGGGGAGCGCTAATGCGCATTAGGTCTACTCGGCCGGTGGGCGGGATCAGTCTCGCCCACCGGCCGACGGAATCAGAAGGAGGAGCGGCGCGGAGGAGGAGGCAGCGACGAGGGACATTTTTCCCTCCTTCAGTAACCGGGGATTGGTGGGTGGGAGGGAGAGGGTACCTCCAGTGTCAGGAAAACGGATTGTTTTCCTGGCAGTGGAGTTTCCCTTTAACAAAGTAGTCCCTACCTTCTCATGTGATACCTTATAACTGTCTTAGAATTTCAATGGAATTCCAACATAGTCAACATGAGTATTTCATAAAGATTTTGTCTTTGTTTTTAGGGTGATGGCAGAGAAGGTTTAAATAATCAAATTTATTATATGGTGGTGCTATATAAATGCTAATAGTATAATGTCCCCCTGTGTATATCTTGGAACACCTTTCATTTGAAAGAGTGGTCACATTCCCCAGGGGTGCTTTTGTATAAGAGCTGACATCAGCCTGCCCCCAACCCCCCCCCCTTTTTTTTTTTACACCCCTGTTATAAAAATGTTATTTACAATGTATTTACAATATTGTGTATTGGAGGGTCATGTCACATAGTTTACCAGAAATGGTCAGACCTGCGTACACCAACAGAAAGCTAAAGGGGTGCACTCCCGTTTAGTTTATTTGATGCACATTTGTTATGTAGGAGATTTTTAAAATATTTTGTGATGCAGTAAATGCAAAGTTATAAAATAAAAAGTAAAATCAAAATAAGTCTCTCTCTAACTATTTGTTTACAGGACATTCTTGTAGAACTGAGTAAAAGGTTTATTTCTAACTTGTGAGAATTGACAGCAACCCAACCTTTCATTATACTGCTGCAAAGGCAAAAGGTCCCAAATAGATAGTAGCATTTAGAGAGCTTGACTCTACACACCAGGCCTGTTTTTATAAGTTGTCGACTTATAGTAATGTTGGTGTTTTCCAATTAGATTCCTTAATGCTTCCACAATTCTGTGTATAATTGCTGGCATTTATGAGGTTAATAATTGACAGATTTTTCTCTTTGAAGATTGTGTAACAGGGAATACTTTACTCTGTGGCTTTTTATGAGATTGTTGTTCTGAGTGCAAACAAATTCAAGTTCAATAGACATTTTGTAAACCATCCAGCTGGTAATTATTGGCTACATTTGTGGATTACATGACATTACAGCACATTACATAATTTAACAATAAAAGACGGGCTAAATATGGCTCAAGCTTGTCGTATGTCCATGCTCACTCGGTGAGCGTAGTTTATGCAATTTCTACTTTGAAAGTGTGATGAATTTATTATCCTTCTTTTTCAAAGATTTCTAACTTATTTATTTTATTAGATGGTAGGTTTGTTAAGTGAGACCTACCATTTGCATTAAAGGACCACTCTAGGCACCCAGACCACTTCAGCTTAATGAAGTGGTCTGGGTGCCAGGTCCAGCTAGGGTTAACTAATTGTTTTATAAACATAGCAGTTTCAGAGAAACTGCTATGTTTATCAATTAGTTAAGCCTTCCCCCTAATCCTCTAGTGGCTGTCTCACTGACAGCCACTAGAGGCGCTTGCGTGATTCTCACTGTGAAAATCACAGTGAGAGCACGCAAGCGTCCATAGGAAAGCATTATGAATGCTTTCCTATGTGACCGGCTGAATGCGCGCGCAGCTGTTGCCGCGCGTGCGCATTCAGCCGACGGGGAGGAATGGAGGCGGAGAGGAGGAGGAGAGCTCCCCGCCCAGCGCTGGAAAAAGGTACGTTTTAACCCTTTTCCCCTTTCCACAGCCGGGCGGGAGGGGGTCCCTGAGGGTGGGGGCACCCTCAGGGCACTCTAGTGCCAGGAAAACGAGTATGCTTTCCTGGCACTAGAGTGGTCCTTTAATGGATTTTACAATTCTTTATTTTTCTTTTTTTTTCGATTACATTGTGCTTATTTATTATTTTAGATATTCTAATTATATTCCCCTAAAAAGTTATTTTTTCCTCTGGCACTGTGCTGGACTACGCGGCTGGCACTCCTCTCTCTGTCTCCTTGGCTGAGATCAGATTTGACAATCTTGGACAACCCAATGCTTTGTCTATTTATTTTTTAATGTTGTTAGACACATGGAAGTCAGAGATTTGTTTTTATTATTGACTCTTGTTTTGTTGTTCTATAGTTTTCCATAGTTAGCTTGTACTATTAAAATGCTATTTATCTCATATTTCAACTCTAAAACAAACTCTAAACTGATGACTAAATTATTAAAATGCCTGGCGGGTTTGATATTATTAATTCTGCTGCATTTTTTTCCCCTCACAGCGCATGATGCAAACTTCGTACATAAATTAGTTCAGTGATTAGTTCAGTAATTCAGTGAGCTGAAGTGGTCTAGGTGCCTACAGTGTCCATTTAATCCTTTTCTCATAAACCACATTACAATTTTACTTATGATAATGCATTTTCAGTATTTTTTTAAATTGTCATTTATTTGTTCATTTTATTTTGACCATTTAATGGGTTAATAAAATAAGTTATTGCTGCCAAAAGGACGGCTGCCCTAATCTCTTGGCTTTTTGATCAATATCTACTACCGTATGCAGGTACTCATAGATCCCTCTTATCTCCTGAGAACTGGCCTGAACATCTTAGTTTGAATTTTCATACATACAAATGAAATTAATAGTACTTGTTCACCATAATAATAATAACAAATATACAGTATGGATTTCAGCACACTGCCTTCTGCTAGCTCTAATAAGTATAAAAAATACCCTTTGGGCAAACACTTTCCATGTTAAAGGGACACTATAGTCACCCAGACCACTTCAGCTCAATGAAGGGGTCTGGGTGCCAGGTCCCTCAGGTTTTAACCCTTCAGATGCAAACATAGCAGTTTCAGAGAAACTGCTATGTTTACATTTGGGGTTAATCCAGCCTCTAGTGGCTGTCTTCCGGACAGCCACTAGAGGCGCATCTGCGACGCTGGAGGCACCGCTTTGTTTTCCTGACACTATTGTGATCCTTTAAGAGCCTCTAAGTTTAAATACCTGACCAATAATTCTCCTATTAAATGCAGCAGTTGAACTTCTACTGCTAGGTATGTTGTATTTGAGACCTAGTTTAGTTTTACATCCACTGTCCGTAATAGTTGCTGACTTAACACAGTAAAGACAGAATTTCTCAACCCTTTTTCATCTTATCAATAGTTGTTCCCAGCCAAGGGCCATTCATAATGTACATACACCAGAATAGTTTACAATGAATGGTTAGATTTTTGGATGAGACCGTTACAGGAGAGGATGCAAGGTGGATTACCAAGGTGCGGGGAGGAAATGAATGATCTTTTGAAGGAACAGAGACTGGATGAAAATCTAATGGAGCAGGGAAGGGAGTTCCATAGGAATGGCACAGCTCTAGAGAAGTCTTGAAGGTGGGCATCAGAGGTGTGGGTACGAACAGAGGATAGATGGTAGAGTGTAGGGGCCTGGACATATTTGCGTATTAGTGTATTAGTGAGGATAGGTAGGAGCACTGTGATGAAGAGATTTATAAGCACGCATCAACATTTTTTAAATTGAGCCCTAAATCCAATGTAAGGACTGACAGAGGTGCGAGGGATGGGATGTGCAGGTGGACAGGAAGAGGAGCCTTGCTGTTGCATTCATTATAGACTAACTGGGCAAATTGGGAACACGTAAGACCACTGAAAAGCGGATTGCCGTATTCAAGATTAGAGATTTTAGCGGTATGGACCAGCACCGTAACCGTATCCTGTGTTAGATAAAGGCGGAAGTGAGCTATGTTTTAGAGATGGAAGCGGCAGGATTTGGCGAATGACCAGACATGAAAGGAGGAGAGGTTGGAGTCAAAGAGTGAGCCTGCAAGGTAGAGCTGATTGTAGTGTCATTAACTAAGAGGGAGAGACAGACTATGGAGTAGCAACACTTGACGGATGAAAGATGAGAAGTTGTTTTGGACAGGTTAAGTTAAAGGAAGTGAGCAGCCATCCAGTTAGAAATAGCAAAAGGGCAGTCAGAGACATGAGTCAAGGAGTCAAAGCACAGCACAGGTGTATTCACTAAATTGCTGGTAAGCACACAGCAATTTGCACATGTTACTCTTACTCAAATGACCAGATATAATCATGTGTATGTTCTAGATATGCACACTGTTTACTGTTATGCGGTGCATTGACTCCTGGAGGTAGCTACTAAAAGACTTCAGTATCTCCTCTGGTAGATATTACCGGTATATTATATTATATTGGTTTGTGCAAATAAGTTAGCTATTCAGTCAAGTTATACAACCACAGCCACTGTTTTTCAAGCTGAATGTACGCTATGTGACATTATGTAAACATGAAGCTGGAAGTTTTCAGCTTGACCTACAGATCAGGCCTATCCTCTTAACTCCATGTCAGCTAGGTTAAAGCCCTACCTGCGTTTCATGGCAACACGATACTGAACATTTTTTCCCCCAGTGTCTAAGTCAGGGGGTGAAATTTCAGATTGCACTGAGATTGTAGGAGAGAGGAAGTGTGAAGTGAAAAGCAAGCGTTATAGCATATTTAATAAATATATTCTTATTGGTGCGCTGGTGTGCTTGGTGCACTTTACTTTGGAGGTAAATTAACAATTTGCTGACTGTGTTATCCTGTGGCTTATCTGCATCCTAAATTTATGAAACCTATCAGAGTGATGAGGTAAAAATTAAAATAAAATGAAAACTTTTAACAATAAAGTGAGAATTAAAATTGATTTTGCAGTGAATTTCAAATTCAAGGCAAAAGTAATAAAACTGGAAACATTCATTGTCAGCTATAATTCCAGTTCAACCAATTTGGTCTTAAATTTGAAATTCACTTTGATTACTCACTTTAGTGAAAAATCCTGTTTATGTACAAACGTGTAATTGTCCTTGCTGTGTTTGAAACCACATCAACAGTAGAAGCCTTTTTAATTTTTATCTGAACATGGATGCGGACCAAATCCTTTCTTTTATAATTCACATTTCATCAGTATTACTTGTTCACAATGCTCGTTTTAATTGACCAGTCCTTTATTATGATATTAAAATCAGAGCTCAATAGAGATGGTCTTAAAGTGACACTATATAGCATTAGGAATACAAACCGGTATTCCTCATGCTGTACTGTCCCTCTGCCTATATTTATTTACCCCCTTTGGCTGGATTCATATGTGATTCTTATCCAATGATACTATGACGTCCATTTTATTTGTTTATTCACTTCCATGTGTATAGTCTTGAAATTACTATTCCTGTGTCCGCAGTCTAAACTTACCGTAGTTCAAACGACAAATGTATTCCCCTCCTTTTCTTCTTTCATTAAATTATTTTGTACATGTATTTTTTATGATTAAAATATACTGACAGTTTCTGGAGCTAGGTCTCCCACCTACAGTGTTACTTTATTTGTGCAGATGCACACATATACCTGCTATAAAAAGAAGGGGCGAGGGGGAAACAAAAGAAGTTAGCTCTATGAATTATCTGGTAAGATTTTGGTGTGTTTACAATAGGTCTCACCCATACCAATTAATTCACTTCTCATTATGGGTCACTTATTTTAGAATAATTATAATAAACCTTACTATGCTATGTTTCCCTTGCAAGTGTTTTTTTGTTTTGGCATACTGTGAAGAATGGATGGTAGACATATTTTACAACATTGAGAGCTTTAGATTTATCAAATAAATTAGGCCAGACATTGGACTGAATTTTTTTTTCCCAATAAT
Source organism: Pelobates fuscus (assembly GCF_036172605.1). Taxonomy (NCBI): domain Eukaryota; kingdom Metazoa; phylum Chordata; class Amphibia; order Anura; family Pelobatidae; genus Pelobates; species Pelobates fuscus. The sequence goes on along the minus strand of NC_086318.1, from coordinate 351,800,354 downwards.
AATATGCTTTGGTATTCATTTTAAAGGTCTCTAATTGGCTTATCTTTTGAATACGAAACACTCTATTTACTTTACTTGTACAGATCACTGTAGCAAAATGAGTTAACGGTAATACAAGCCATTTATTCTTAGCGCAGATTCATTGAAATCATGAGCATGTTAGATTGCAATGCATGTATCAGTTAACCATTGAGTGGCAGCACGTTTTACATATATCTTACTAAATCTGACACATTACCTGGAAGCACACTCTTGTTTATTTTATGATGGCAGAACATGTAGCGTAAAAAACATTACTTTACTTCAAAAGCATACCAGAACAATGATTTAATTGTATGAAGCCTATGTCAAGGCATCCCGTATCTGAATTCTGAGGAGAGGGGAAAAGGGTTTACCAGATGGCACTTTGCATGTTGTTTTCACTAAGTTAATTGGTTATTACACCAGAAATGCAGAGTGGGCTTATAGTACCTGATATGACATTTCTGTCAGATGGATATTTCAGGCTAGAGGTGTGAGCCTCTGTAGGCTTACATTTGGGATAAATGTTTTTTTTTGTGCAAAAAATAAATGTGATTGGTGCTTATTGTGGTTCAGGTACAACATGAAATGACCTGTCTGCTTTAGGTATGTTGTGAAAGTCAGTCTGTCTTGATGTGTGACCTAATCTGTCAGTAGATGCTTTTCTACACTTTGATATAGGTCTAGATAATGCAGCATTTGTATTCGACACTTATACATCAACATAAAATACCCTTTTCTTTAAAGTAACAATAACATGCTGGCAACATGTATAGATGAAATGTTATGCTTTAAAAAGGCCACTTATTTTGAATGATGTGTTAACCTTAAAGGAACGCTATAGGGTCAGGAAAGCAAACATGTATTCCTGACCCTATAATGTTAAACACATAATTTAGCTGTCTTGCATCTACTTGGCCCCCTTAAAAAGCTGTAAAACACCTTTATTTCAATGTTGCGCGAGTCTGCCGGTACTGGCCCCGCCCCCGATCTGCCACCTTGGCCGACAGCATCTGAAATGACTATCTCAGCCCATCCGATGCTTTCTCGGTGGGAAAGCATGGGATTGTCTGAGATTGTCAATTCTGATAATGTCAGCCAAAGGGGTGGGGGGAGGAGCCAAATGAATGAACTGGCCAGTCAGCATCTCCTCATAGAAAGGCATTGAATCAATTCAATCTACGGGGAACATTCAGCGCCTCCATGCAGAGTGTGAAGATGCTGACCGTTAGTGCTGCTCACAGTGCATCCTTGGACAAGGAAGCACTTTTAGTGGCCATCTGAGTGAACCTGGATGTGTTCTCTGAAAAGGTAGTGTTCACAGTGCTAATGAAGGTTGCAGGGACATGCTATAGACACCAGAACCACTAGATTAAGGTTTAGTGACTATAATGTCCAATTAAGAGCGTGGGTAAATCTAAACAAGCATGCAAACACCAATTTCTTTCATTTTCATAAAATCGGTTATTTAACAAAATGTTGTTGGTCTGTCTGTTTCTCTCTATCATCTTGGCCTTTTTCTGTTTTCATATTTGTCCACATTCTAAGTGTAATGCTATAATTGATTATCTTTATAAACATAAGGCAAATAAATACAACATTCTTCTTACATTGCCTTTTTCTGTATAAGTAGCAGTGATGTTTTTAAAGTATTTTTTATTTTGTGTAATTAAAATGACAGAGTTTAATAACAATTGTGTAACTGTAATTTGTTCTCTGTCTTTCAGGCCCGGAATGTTAACACTGGAGAGTTGGCTGCAATTAAGGTTATTAAGCTGGAACCAGGTAAGCAGCTTATTGACAACTTACTTTATGTAAAATATTTTAATTGTTTGTAAAACTGAGTGTGTCTAGACTAGACAATAGTCAATGGGTCCTTAAAGTAACACTACAACAGATCCTTAATGGGAGCCCCACTCCCCAATTAATATTAATAAAACATCCTTAACTCACATTTTTTTCTAGTATCGAGATGGTCTCCCCACCGCAACCCACTTCTCCCACACTAGATCATTGAAGTCAATGATCTCGGGTCCAATCCAAAGTTTCCCAGCACTGGGGACCACTCTGCATGAGCATTAATCACCATTCTCTGCCAGTAAAATGCTACTTATAAAAAAGGACTGAAGCAACTACAGGCATGGGGAATAGCTATCAGCATGCCATGCAGGAATTTTTTCCCTACCTCTTTAGCCCTGCTAGGGGCAAGCAGTAAGACTGATACAGGGTCATTTAGCACTGGAACACAGGGGAGGGGCAAGGGCGGAGGTGGGGGAGAGAGGGGGTAATACTGTGGTCTGCACCCTATGGAGAGGCAAACCACAGCCTCCCACACAAGGGTGTCCGAGCTGCTCTACACATATTCAGACAGTCAACAAACCCTGCACACATTACACAAAGTCAGTGCACACCACACACGCATTATACACAGCCAGCAAATTATGAGGGAGGACAGAGGAAGAGCTCTAGGTAGGGGCCTCAGTATTTCTGATTACAAATATTGTATGGATCAGTAGTTTGTGATGAGTGACAAGTGGATTGGATTATCACTTTAGTCCCGTGGACAAGTAGATTTTTTTAAATTTTTTAATTTCCACACACCTGCCCTGTATGAGAGTAATACCTTCTGCTTTGAAGTAGTTTCGAAGCCAATGAGGCAGGAAACCATCTTGGGTGGGCAGCCAATAGGTTGTACCTATATAATTTTCTGTTGTAAGTGTCACTTGAGTGTTCCTTTAAATCTCAATGATCAGGTTTCTTAGTATTTCTAATGGAGCATCCCTTTAAGCACTTAAGCAGGGTTATGGACACTTCATATAGATGGGTAATATTCCGAGTCTCAATAACGTTTCTCCAGCAGATTATATCTCTTCCAGCATTCCACCTGTACAGTATCTGGCTCAAACAGAATAAAACTTTCCATCTGTCTCACTGTGCCATGTAACTATATCTATTTTAACATCTGAAATCTGTACTACAGCTAGCAAATAGGTATTTATTTTTTCTTTATTATAACCCACTGTCTGTCGGGTGCTCCAGAGAACTGGGAGCAGTGCAATAAATACCTCGTGTGAGTGTGATGATGCATACGCAATATTATCTGTGGATCAAGATGGAAAAAGCTGCAATAATAGTAATATAATGTTTTTGTACTAGAACAGTAACAGTATTTCTTGCATAAATACTGAGTGCAGTGGTTCAGGTTTGCCATTATAAATCCATTTTCTGTTTTGTTCAGATAGTGCCATCAAAGGCCATTTTTGCCTGGAATATCCTAGTTGTAGTTTATTACTCCATTTCTTCTCACACCTAGCTACAATACAGTGATTATAGTTTTGTTTTGTTTGTTCCTTTTTTTTTTTTTTCTCTTCTAATGTTTTTCGTTTTCCAGATTTCATTTTATTAGCTTATTAAAATGAATGTCCAGCAGGGAAAATCTTTGGGATTATTTGATATATTTGCTGTTGAGGATTTCAGGGGATTACTCCTAGTAATGCAGTGAAATATGCACACAGTAGGATGAGTAACAGAAGGGTTCTGGAGGAGTTTGCTATTTCTGGTTTCTGAGCGAGATTCCTGCAGTGATCTTGATGCCTCCATCCTTTGAATGGAATGTTGTTACAGGATATGACCCCAGCGATCTAAATTTCCTCTAACAAATCTTACAGCACGGAAATGCCATTTTTATATGTGTTCACTAAGCATTCATGGTAACTCAGAATAAATCTATTCATTAATATATCTACAGAGTGCTGCTTGGTGTTTACAGAACGTATACATATTGTGTATTTGCAAACTAAAATGATAAATGCAATGAGAGATCCAGCAGAGAACATGTAACTACACCATAGATTCTGCCTCACATAGAACTGAGGTTTGGGAGAAAATATGTAACTATTTTACTATGTAAGGAAAAGGGTTTGGATATTTAACCCCTAAAATACCAACTATGATCTGTGCAAGGGTCTTCCAACAGATAGCATGTTTGAATCTTGTAGCGACGTAAAGGTGTTCATCATTGGCTTTGTAGCTACTTGTTGGTTATACTTGGTCTATACGCATGCGCATTCCGCTCCACTCAGGAGCCGACGTCGGAGGGGGAGGAGAGGTCACCAGCGCCAAGGGAGCCCGGCACTGGATTAAGGTAAGTAACTGAAACGGTTTTAAACCCTGCAGCGCCAAGGGAGGGAGGCTCTGAGGGTGGGGGGTCCTAAGGATGCTATAGTGTCAGGAAAACAAGTTTGTTTTCCTGACACTATAGTGATCCTTTAAGTCCTCCTCTAATAGTAAAACTCACTCTCGTGAAGTCCCTTTGGAAAGCATTAATTCAATCAACAGTTTGAATGCAAATGTATTCCGTAAAATTTTGTTTAAATATGTGTACATAATATGTTATTTTCATGGTCCTGATGCATCTATATGCATTTGATTTTGTCACTGCCCAGCGCTATCTAGGAAATTTGTACTGGGAAAAAAGAGTGGATCAGCTTAGCTTCCAAAGGCAAATTTTCCAACTAAGAAAAAGCAGGATTTTAGGCAGTTAGGAAGGGAAATTTGGAAAAAAAATATTTTTTCTTTTAATGAATTGTTCAAATACATTACTTTTGTAACCTAGACTTACCCTTTAATATTCTACTATTGCAAATTAAGTCATTACATTTCTGGAAATGTATTTATTTTAAACTGTACACTTTTACAAAGGGACTGCAATGTTTATTATGTAATACTGTGCTTTAAGAATTAAATAAGCTTTAGTCTGAGTGTGTCACAGGAGAGCACTGCAGCAAGTGCATGCAGTGTGCACTTGATGCCGTGTGCTCAGAGAGGTCCTAAATTTAATTCAGGTCATGGAGTATCACCTAACGGGTTTTATGCTGTATGTATTTGACCATCTTGCATTATATCCTTTATATATTTAAAAAGCATTGTATACTCACAAACACATATTTGTGTCAATATGCATGCAAGTACAAAAATATACATTAAAGGAACTCTTTGGGAGTACTCCAGTCCCCATAACTACTTAATTTAATTGAAATACTTTTGGAGGCTGTAGTCCCTGGGTACCATTTTAGAACAGATTAACCCTGAAGTAATCTCCCTAGAACATGTTTGTCTCTTCTCCTTCCTTCTGGCTGCATAGCTCAGACCGTTTATATATGGGGTGGTATGGCCCTTTAATGGGACACTTTAGGCACCATAGCTACTTGCTTATTGGGGAGTTTGATTGTTTGGTGGGTGATTACATGAATACATGTGACCTTAGGTCCAATCATGTCACCCTGATCTAGGCTATATCATTTTTGCTTTTGTGGTTTCCCTTGTCTTTTTTTTCTCTTAGGAAGAGACCTAGATTTGTTTTGATGGACATTTTCTGTGTTATGGACAAAATAATAAGTACTAACAATTGGATCATGTGACCTGATACAGTGACAGTATAGAAAGCATTGAAGTTTTTAAATGGTTTTGAATAAATAAAGGAACAATGTATTGTATTTCTATTATATGCACATGTTTGATATGATATTCTTGTATAGATTAATGTATTTCACTTTGTGTGATGTCATAATAATGCGACTATTGTTTTGCACAGAGCCCTCCTTTTTTTTTTTTTTGCTGCACATGACGCCTTAATTTACTGGCAATTTAAATGAATTCACTTTGTGTATGTGCTATCTTGATATAGGCTCCTCCGGGAGCCAAACTGTTTTATGGTTTTCTAATAAATCTGCCTTAACACCACCTGGAAGTCTGAATACAACGCATTAATGGTCAGTGTGCAGTGATTTACATCAGCACCAAACATCACATAGATAGTCTTTGTACTAGCTAGCTCTCACTGCCATGAAACAGTTCCTGCACAACAGCACACTATGGCTGTTGAGAGTCAGAAGTTGTAACTTCTAGATCTGTGATGGGAAGGACTTTAAAACACTGTACTGTAATTCTGACAGATTTGTCAAATAAAAGCCTGCAAGATCAGGGTCTTGGAGCCATAACTACTTCAATAAACTGAAGTAGTTGTGGAGCCTTTAATGGCACCATAGTAAGCAATTATATAGTGAAATGGGTGTTAGTTTCTACATCTCTGTGTCTTATGTTGTCTTTGCACTCAGGGTAAAATAATTTCGTAACCTTTGGTGCATATTTTTCATAAAGAACACCAATGTGTTGGGAAAAGAGTAAAAGCTCGGAAATGTATCACATTTACGCACTCACTTTTTATCTTTAACCCCTTAAGGACACATGACGTGTGTGACATGTCATGATTCCCTTTTATTCCAGAAGTTTGGTCCTTAAGGGGTTAAACTTTGAAAACTACTAACCTTTGAAAGTACAAGATTTCACGAGTGGATACACAAGTAAACATTCAAAGCTTTTCTTGAAGCCTATTTCTCTGGAGCATGAGGTAAAGGGTAAAATGGCATTTTAAATGCAGTAGGGCAGTGGCCTGCAAAGACATGATTTAAATTGAGGTAAAGGTCTTTGAGTCACTCTATTTTGCCTTTTTGAAGTTGCAATTCTTATCGTGATGCAGAAAAGTAAAACCATGGTCAGATCAATAGTCCTAAGGCAATCTATCCCTAAATAAAAAGAAAAAGAAGTGTTCTTCCAGGTGAAATAAGGACAACACCAGCACGTTACAATATATTAAAGGAATACTCCAGCATGCAGCAATGCTAGAGGATAGAAGTGTTTATAAATGTGATGATTTCAAAGAAATTGGCACATTTATAAAAGGTCATGAGTTGAGGGTTGTTCATCACGCGCATTGAGCACTAGCATTGGATTTAGCTGACGATCCCAGAAACAACCTCCGGCTGGAGTAAATGACAACCGCGATATCGGCACCGTGTTTTAGCACCCTGTGATTCACAAGATGGCCTGCACACCAATACCCAGACAAACAGTGGAGGAGCCGGCCCCTGTTCCCCTATAAAGGACAAGTGCACCAGCAGAGACCCCTGAAGAGGACCCTCATATGCCCTCCTCAAACCAAGACATTGCCAACATGCTACAAAATATTAAGCAATTGTTTGCAGCTGACCTCAACCTTGTTAAAGTAGAAGTCCAAGCAGTGACAGTTAGAACCCAGGCCTCTGAAGAGGATATTATTGACCTGCGCCAAGAGGTCGCCAAAAGGTCTCTACAATAAGAGAATCCATGCAACAAATTCAGAAAACTCAAACCTCCTTAGCCCTGAGAGCTGACATTCTTAATGACCGAAGCTGCAGAGCTAACATAAAGATTAGGGGCATTCCAGACGCGGTCCTGCCTGATGAGTTACCGCACTATCTGAGATGCCTGGTAGCCTCACTGATACCGGCAACGCAGACCAAGAAGAATTTCTTTGACGGGTGCTTTCGTATCAACAAATCCCAGAAAGCTCCTGCAGCGGCTCCACGTGACGTGATCGCATGATGCCAAACACTCCTTGATAAAGGCCGCATCTGGTCGGCATTAAGGGGAAAAACACCCTACATCTTAGAATCGTCCACACTTGCATTTTACCAGGACTTGCACTGGTCAACTCTCCAATGGAGACGTTCCATGAGCCCAGTAGCTTGCCAACTCCATGCCGCAGGGGTTGCTTACAGATGGTCGACTTCGAGATTCTTGAGTGTTGAGAAGAACAGAGCGACATACCAGTTATCCTCGACAGCTGAGGCCCACTGGCATTTTTTCAAACCCTAGGCATTCAGACCGGGCAAACCAGCCTGCCTGCCTCCCGTAGACCACATGATTGGGACCTAGACCGAATAACCCCATTTGTGCCAAGGAATGGCGAAAGGCCGAGCCCAGTAACCTGAGCTTTGACAGGGAGAAGCTGATTCATATTTTATTTTACCTTTGAGATTTTATCCTCAAGAGTTATGTTTTATTCAATTGTCTTCTTTATTTGTTGTTTCACCTGTTACTAACCATTTTGTAACCAAATATAACACTGACTAAAGCCCCAGGCCCAGCACACATACAAGGGTCTACATAAAAGTGGAACGCCGCAGACATCTCAAGTGTAACGTTTCTACGCTAGACTCCACATAGTCACACTGAAGTACTTCTCGACACTAACCTAACAAACAATAGGCATACTCTACTCATTAGTGATTATGAGTGCAACAATAGGCTATTATCATTCTCTGTCAATATGCAACAGACGCATTGTTATCTTTAACTTGTATGCTTATACCTTTGTCACTTATTTCACCTTGATGTATGTATACATTACAAATGCCTTAATAAAAAAGAGAATGACAATCAAAAAGGTTGTAAAGTTTACTGTTAAGCAAATATGACTTGTCTGCATGTTTGAGATAACATGTGCATTGTGTTTTTTTTACAAACAGAAGTAAATGTGCATCTGAAAATGAATTTTCTTTCACAATGTATTTTTTTTTTTTTTTTTTTTACTTGTCTGTAATGTGAACAGTTCTGTTAACTTGAGTAAGTACATCTAGAAACTGCCAACATTACATGCCATCCTGCATATTAAACAATGTATTTTACCAAAAACACAATGTTTGTAGCTCATAGTCATGGTTATGGTGCAGTCTCCTGGTTCTGTGTCAAAACATTTTTGAACATTTTGAAAGAGACAGCGGATTCTCCAGACACCTGTGGCACATCCCTCACTCAATAGATTGTTACTGGGGAAGTGCTATTTCAGTTTTTTACAAATATTTCTGGCATTGATCAGTGCGATCCAAGTTTGGCCAAAATTGAAGTTACTACTGTCGAGTGTGGCGTGTGGTCAAATTGCAGGTGCCTCGAGGGACCCTCTGTGTTAAACCACCTGTAACTGGTTTAACCCCTTAAGGACCAAACTTCTGGAATAAAAGGGAATCATGACGTGTCACACACGTCATGTGTCCTTAAGGGGTTAACACAAATCAGGGCCATTAGCCTAGTAACACCATGTCCACTACAGAGGTGTCTAGTGGTTATGGTGCTCTGAGTTCCCCTATAAATTGGAGTAAACTTTTGTGCGCAGTATGCTTGAAGTAACATTGCAAAGCTATTGCAGGTGTATTTAGAGGAATATTTTAATCACTGATTTACAGCTGGTTTAAGAAATGTACAGGAGTTAGATGACAGGGTCTGATAGCTGAATGCTCACGTGTAGAATTGCAGTATGTTTTGTAATCCCTTATTGTACCAAATATACATAATGGGAAATTAATTTAACACAAATTTTAATTGCTGATTAGTTTCTGTACAAATTGGATTGTCAATGTTTATATTTAGTATGTTGGTAAAGCTGTGTGGACATCCTGCAAGATTTTTGTGCCTCCTGCACATTGAGGCCTAACACCCTTATAATTGGACGTCAGTACTGCTTGCTGGAGTTCCCTTTACAACCACAGCTCTAGACCTAAAGCATCTTTCAAAAGGAAATTTGCCAATGCCTTCCCCGAGAGAATTATCTTTTGGGATTTTCTTTGTGCTTTTTTTTTATTTTACTTCTAAATTATACTGTTTAACAATACAGTACGAAAGAAATCTTGTGAACCTGTAATTACCATTGTTCAAACTGCTATAAACTCAATTATATTTAATTTATATTTTGTGCATTTTTGCACACACAATCCTCTTGTGTTTAAATAGATAAGGTAAATCAGTATGTGCAACTATGATTGCACAAGCTATTCTTTTTCTTGCTAGTGTTTGCCCCCAAGTCCTACTTGGTAGATCTTTTAAGACGCAGTTGCAGAAGGATCACAGCCTTAAGGACAGCATGTGAGTTTTGGTTTCCATGGAGACAAGCGACAGTCTTGTTACCAGGCTAACATCAGCAGAAGCACATCTTTGTGTGCGTGTGGCTTCTAAAACATAGGCTTTTTATTATGAGTAGAAAGAAGGAGAGTTGTGTGATGCCCTGCTGCTCTTCTGTGTGCTTTGGAGACCTGCCACAAGAACTTTAACCTCTGAAGGGAATAAGACACTTATTCTTACTGTCACATTGTGCAAAATGATTGAAAAAAATATCCCTGTAATGGCTATGAATAGATTGTACACGCTAATAATTTATATTGGAAAGAACCGTTAATTAACTGGAACTCTTCCCCCTGAATCTTGCAACCTGAATTTTATAGTTTTTTCTTCCTTCCTTCCTTCCTTCCTTCCTTCCTTCCTTCCTTCCCTCCTTCCTTCCCTCCCTCCTTCCTTCCCTCCTCCCTTCCCTCCTTCCCTCCTTCCCTCCCTCCCTCCCTCCCTCCCCTCACAGATAACCTGTCTGTGACAGTTAAAATGAAAAATCCTCTTTGTTTTATTTGTCTTTTAAAACTGTTGCTTGAAGCTAGCTTCATCATTCCACTAATTTGCTAACTGAATTTTCAGGCAACATCAGTGACACAAGATCACTTGAATCTTCCTCTACCTTTTAAGAGATACGTCTAATGCAGCTTGCAAAGGATAATAACCCACTATTGTTTTATTACAAAATGTACATGTGAATTGATTTAAAATGAGTGCCAAAGGGCAGTATCTTGGATCCGTCAACTCTGTTGCTGTAAAATAGATTTTAGTTAAGATATAAAACACGAGGCAGCCAAATAATGAGACAGAAAAACAACTTGAAGCATGTGTCCACATGCAAGTCTGATGATATACAAATCAAATATCAATACAGAGTTTCTCTGCTACAAGTTGTCTTATCCCATCAGCCAATCTTTTGTAAGCAAACCTTACAAGGCTTAGGGTGACAGATATTAGACAGTTCCGTCTATGTATTTTATAAAGGTAAAAAACATGTACTTCTGCTCTTTTGTTGCCCAAAGGACTATTGATTCTCATAAAAAAAATGCTTCTGATTGTCCATTGTCTTGTATACTGTAGTACATGTTTTGAACAATATGAAATGATAATGTGGTTGGCAAGCATGTAATAGACATTGTTTGGTAAATTTATGTAATATGTGTGAGTCTAAAGAGGAAGTCTTCCTCTACATTGCTTCATATTCATTTCCTTCACGTACTTGCACATTAGAACTGCAGTATCTTTTTTTTTTTTTCATATGCTGGCTGGAACAGGCCTGATCACAGGACCTGTGTCCTTTAGGCTCACATCTCACAATCTATTCAGTTTTCCCCAGTTGACATGCAGCACTGCATTTGGGTGGAGTTGAGCCATTTTACAAATGTAACGAGATATTATGTAATTGGCCCGTAAATGTGTGCACTTGGATAGCATATTGTCACCAGACCGTATAAAGCTGTCATGTACTTTTAGCAAGGTGTATATTCAGTCCTAGAAGGCTGTCAGGGTTGGTGGCGTTTTGCCTGGTTCCACAGGTGTTTTCCCAGCGTATCTTTATTCGTGTCTGAATGACGCCTTTACTAGTCCGGATCCGGCGTGCTTAGATGACATCACGGATCGGTCTGATAAGGTTTTATACTGCCCACAAGTCATCTGAAACTCAAAGATGAAGTTTTCCAATAGGAAACAAGCCCTGAATATTTATACTCTCCTGTCTTACTCATTGTTGCCCTGTTGTGGTTCTAGTTAGTGCAGTCGATTATTACTCTGACTCTGTCCACAGTTAACCTGGCCACTCTAAGGGCCGGTTGTGTTGTGGGTCTGTGTTATTTGGTTCCTACCCTGACAAAGACCTTATGATAAGCTGAGATAGTGACTTACTTATCTTACACAACATTTTTGTTTAAAAGGAAATACATAACATAAAATAGGGGAACAGCTGAGCAGATAGATCTATCTGTCTATCACTGCGTTGAAGTCTCCTCCAATTATTATTTTAAAACCTGCAAAAGGAGTCAAAAGATGAAGCAATTTCATAAAAAAGGAGCATTTGAATTATTTGGGGTGTAAATATTGACCAGGGTATAACTTACATTTTCTAGGGTAATATCTAGAATGCGAAATTGCCCTTGGAACTAGAATTTGTATGTGAATGGCTTGGGCAGTAGATTTATTAAGTAATATAGCTACTTCTCTTGAGTTAGAGTGATAAGGGGCAAACTCATGGATGAGACAGAATTCGCCCGTTTATATTCCAGAACAATTACTTAAAAGATCACTAGGCACCCAGACTACTTCATCTCATTGAAGTGGTCTTTATCTAGTGTCTCTGTCTCCCTTAGTGTTTACATTGCAACACTAAGCCTGCCTCTAGTGACTGTCTACCAGACTTCCATTAGAGGAGCTTCCTGGAGTTTCACAGAGCTGGACTCCATGAAACAACGCTGGACACCCTCACACAATGTATGAGGACAGCCAGCATCAAAGAAAACTTTCCTATGGGGAAGATCTAATGCGTGGAGCGTGACCCTGCGTCGAGACACATCGATGCTGGAATCGGGTAAGCTACAATGCTTGGGGGGTGGATTGGGGAAGAGGAACACGTTAGTGTTAGGAATTTAAGCTTGTGATGTACCGATGTTGATGCTGAAACGTGAGACATATACCTGGGTCAATAGGTTGAGCTGTTACATGGGGTTTTAAAGTGTCACGGTCACATAATTTTCAAAGATCCCTGACAGGGACATCGCCGCTGTGGATCCAGTGGCAGAGAGAGTGGCAGGCAAAGGTGAATTCTACTTACCTGAACCTGTCCCTCGCCATCTTCTGCCTGTCCTCTTCAGTTCCTACTTAAAGGACCACTATAGTGCCAGGAAAACATACTTGTTTTCCTGGCACTATAGTGCCCTGAGGGTGCCCCCACCCTCAGGGTCCCCCTCCCGTCGGGCTCTAGGGGGTGAAAGGGGTTAAACTTACCTCTTTCTCCAGCGCTGGGTGGGGGGCTCTTCTCCTCCTCGGCTGAATGTGCATGCGTGGCAGGAGCCGCTCGCGCATTCAGCCAGTCCATAGGAAAGCATTCACAATGCTTTCCTATGGACGCTGGCGTCTTCCCACTGTGAAAATCACAGTTAGAAGTGCCTCTAGCGGCTGCCAATGACACAGCCACTAGAGGCTGGATTAACCCTATTATAAACATAGCAGTTTCTCTGAAACTGCTATGTTTATAGAAAAAAGGGTTTAACCTAGCTGGACCTGGCAGACCACTTCATTAAGCTGAAGTGGTCTGGGTGCCTATAGTGGTCCTTTAAGCACTAGAGTACTCTATTGGTAATGCCAATAAAGCCACAAAATAGTCTGCATAAAACTGACTGACTTACTGAAATTAAGTCTTGTTGTTGTGTAGCAGCTGCAGCTGTTTTACATAATGCAACCAAAGCATTCTAGCATTTTATCATTCTACTCCCGTGAAAAAAGATGTTACAAGGCAGTAAGTATTCTCAATTTGTAGTATCTCAAAATAGCTATGATCTTCTTGAATAAGATAAATAGAAAGATGGGTAAAATAGACAGACAGAACAGGCTGTTGTCCACAGTGTTCTAGTGTTGGAAACAGCCGGCGGTATAGATCTTTCAGTCTTGCTGCCTTGTTTGCCCTACTCCATTGTAGACTCGGGGGACACTGGCGCATGACATAATTTCTGGATCCTCTGTTTTCAGACGGTGGGAATCATATGTGCTACTGAGCATGGTCCACTGATCTTCAACACAGGCTTGGACATCCTACAGGAGACTGTCAATGGTTTAGCCCAGTACCAGACTTACACTCTAAAGGTATACTGTCAGACTGACCAAACAACACATAAATATGTAAAACTCCTTTAAGTGTTTAGGAAACCAGTGTAGTTATGTGACAGGGTATGACCTAGAAAATGTTTTTCTGGGTAAGACATTTTAAAGAACTTGTTGGTTATTTTATGTTTCAGTGCTATTTAACAAACACTGTACCCTGAATTAGTAATGTTTTATATATAACTTTTGAGCGCACGGTGAACCTTTAACAACATTGTAACCCCACTACTAGTGAACATTATTGCAAAATTTGATTAGGCACGTTTTATGGTCCTAGCTTCTTGGTTTGCTTGGTAACTGCTGATCTATGCGGAGCAAAGTAGCAGGGTAATGTGTTTGGTTTTTATGCAGCTTGTTTGAAAAAGTTAGGGTCATAAAGCTTGCTAGTGTCTGAGAGTAACATTTCCATAAAATTAATGAACCATAAATAGTGGTAAAGTGAAAAGGAATTTGAAAATTCCATTCAAAGTAGCCACATAAAAATAAAGATGGAGGCGTGTTCATTATTTTTTTTTTTTTTTAAGCTTAAAAATAGCTTTTAAATAGGATCTCTGATATGCAGAATTTTATAATTATGGAGGTATAAGGGATGTTCATTATACATTATCTCTACATTATAGTGTTATCATGCTGCTATTGATTGGGGAGGAGGTAATCTATACATTCACTAGCAATGTATAGTACACTTCTGGCACATGAGCTTTAACTATACACTTGCCATTTTGCTTCTAAAGCAAAAAAGAAATTAGAATAGATTTTTTTAGAAAATTACCTGTTAAGGGGCATTCTTAGTAATACAAGCATAGTCTCTGCTTTTGGGTGCCATGCAGCTGTTCTTTTTCAAACCATTTGGGGATGGTTTGAGAAAAAACAAGTCTCTTTCTCTCCTTGGCTGCTTGTTTGTTTATGTTCCGTATAAACCTATCAAAGCATTGGAAGGCCAATAGCTATACCAGACATCTTATAGAGGGTCCAAATAAATAGTCCAGAGGTCTGATTCAATGTACACTGTTGGGTTTACATTACAAGCTATGCCTCAGAATATACTCTGTGGTGGCTTTCTGAACAGGGCACATTAATGTAGGCAATGAAACAAACCGCTCAGTTCTTAGAAACGTCACCCATCCTCAGTGTTAAACTTACATTGCCTGCCGTTGGTTAGAATTTAAATCATGGTGTCACCATGTGTTCTTTTTAGAACTCCTATTTTCTTAAGTGAGAAAAATGAGCATGCGGTAAGACATGCAGCTCAAAAGGAAAATTTAAAATACAGTGCAATAAATTATTGTGCATTCTTTTCTTTTGATTTCACCTGCTTCTGCAGACATCATTATGGTTCTGATTCTGAAATTTGTTGGCTATGGAGCCACTATGAGCTCATCTCTCCGAGTTATAGCGATAGATTGGCATTCATGATATCATATAACCAAAGCTGTGTTGTGAGCTTAGCATTGTAACAGGACTTTTAATCTGGAGAAGATAGTGGTTGAATTACACAATGAAGAGTCATCAATAGGCTTAATTCATGTGAACTGCAGTAGATCTCACTGTGCCATTGAGCAAACCGATATTCCCTTTGAGACAGACTGCAGTCTATTTTACTTGATGGAAATTAGATCACCAGCATAGTTGTAATGGAGAAAAGCAAAGAGCTGACAGGACCCAGTTAATAATGCTGAATATACAATATGTAATACTAACCAATTAAAAATACATAATACCAAATTTCGGCCTTGATTTCATATTTTTGGATAAGCTTTTCAAATTATTTTATATTTTTGGGTAAGCTTTTAAAATTAGGTAATAATCTGATACTTTTTGATATATTAAATTCGTTTTTTAAAAACTGGCTCCTAACTTTTTTAGCTGGCTCCTAGATTCTAAACAATGAAAAAAGTTTCATCTGTAGCTTATATTTTTAACCCTTTAAGACCGGAGGGCGTATTATTACGCCCTATTTTAAGCGGCTCTAAATGCCGCCAGGAGTAATAGCACGCCCTCTGTTTTTTTTTTTAACTTACCCGGTCGCCGGCGATCCCCCGTGGCATGTCCGTCCTCCTGGGGACCTCACAATCACATGGCCGGGTTAGCTGGCTGATGCATTGCCAGCAGGGGGGCTAACTGTAATGACAGTCCCCCTGCTGGCTGGAAATAAAATAAATTAAAAGTTAATAAGTGTAAAAAAATAATAATAATATACTTAGATCATATATATATTATATTATATATATATATATATATATATATATATATTATATACATACACTGTCTAGGTGTATTTTACTATTAATATATATATATAATTATATATATTAATATCAAATTACACGTAGACTGATACTGATTAAATATATATATATATATATATATATATATATAATTATTGTTATATATATATATTTATATATAATTTAAAAAAGAAAATTAAAAAAATTATTAAAAATAAATAATTAAAAAATATATAGATGTGTTATTTCGTTCTAACTGTATTGTGATATTAATATAGATATATTTATATCAAAATACACGTAGAACAAAATAATATATATCCATATACATAAATATATATGTATATATCACTATATATATATACCTATATATAAATAAAAATATTGTAAAAAAATTATATATATATATATATATACACACAAATATATACACATACGTGTGTATATATACATATATTAATTCTACACATATATTTATGTAATATTTTTACATAATTAGGTATCTTAATTAATTGCAATTAGCGGGACCTGCCTGACAACCCATGCCGAAAGTAAAGGAAATTTAATTTGCTAGCACTATCTTTAACCCTATAACTTTCCAAGACACCATAAAACCTGTACATGGGGGATATTGTTCTACTCGGGAGACTTCGCTGAACACAAATATTGCTGCGATACTTTTTACTGTTTTGAAACACAAATATTTGTGTTCAACGAAGTCTCCCGAGTACAACAGTAACCCTCATGTACAGGTTTTATGGTGTTTTCAAAAGTTACAGCGTCAAATATAAGGCTTGTGTTTCATTTTTTTTCCACATTAAAATTCGCCAAATTGGTTACGTTGCCTTTGAGACCCTATGGTAGCTCAAGAATGAAAATTTACCCCTATGATGGCATACCATTTGCAATAGTAGACAACCCAGGGTATTGCAAACGGGGTATGTCCAGTATTTTTTAGTAGCCACTTAGTCACAAACACTGGCCAAAATTGGCGTTTGTTGCATTTTTCACACACAAACAAATACTAACACTAATTTTAGCCAGTGTTTGTGACCAAATGGCTACCAAAAAAGACTGGACATACCCCATTTGCAATACCTTGGGTTGTCTACTATTGCAAATGGGATGCCATTATGGGTGTAAATTTTATTCCTGGGCTACTATTCAGCTCCATATTTATGGAATGGAAAAATGGTTACAAATTCATAGATGCAATTTTTATTTCTGTGGCAAGTGCATAAGAGGAGACCGAACCAAATGTTTACATTTGGATTGATGTTGGTCCGGAACACAAGGGGGTGGTCACTTATAGTTACTATAGGTACTCCTTATCTCCACCACGGGGCGAGACTTGGTAATCCACAGGGTATATATCTAATGATACTGAAGTGTGTATTGTACTTGCTTGGGGCCAAAATCTAATTTTGAGTGAGTCACCATCTTCCTTGCCAGAGACCCCCTGGGCAGTAGTTTTACTTTGAAAACCTAAGGAGTAAGCGATTAGGATTTCTGGTATTTTATCCTTTTTGTTTTTATCTGTTGTTGATAATTTGTTTATCATCTATTTTTTTTTTATGCACTGTGACTATTTTTTGCTCATAATAAATATTCCTTTATTAAGTTCTGCTTTTGTCTGGTTAAGAATCACGTTACCTGAAGAGACTCATTAGTGTTCTGCAATTGCTTAAATATTGTGTAAAGTTGTATTTGGTGGGTTTTATAATTAAGTTACCTGGAGACCAAGGCACCCTATTTATAAATTGTGTTGGTGGTGGCAGCGTTAAAATAGTATTATTTATATTATTATGGTTAAGTGTGGGTGGTGTTAAGAGGAATTTTATAATTATTTCCGGTCTAGTGCAGACAAATAGTGAACTTTAACCCTTTCACCACCACAACTACGTCACACACACTCTTGATGTAGGGTGCGTTCGTGACAGATGCCTCCTTACATCTTTGGGTTTTAAGGTTTAGGCTTGCACGCCGAATCTATTCCAGTAAACTTTTGCATTAAAACATCCCTTTGAGAAAGACTATAGCTGTTATTCCAGTTGACCTGGCCACAAGGGAGTATTAACCCTAGTAACACAGCCCTGCTATATCATGAGCTTTATTTTTAGGCTCCATCCCATGTGAGTTTATCTCTATTGATTTACTTAAATGGTTACTGCAACCACCATGACCACTTTTTGAAGTGGTCATGGGCGGTAGTATTCCAGATGTGCAGTCTTCCTGCTCTTCACTGCTCCCTCGCGGGCGCCCTCTGTAGTGATGCCCGGCATCACTAAACTGCGCGCTTGAGGGAGCAGAAAGACTAAGCTCCCGAGAGAAGATCAGGGAGAGACCCCACGCAAGCTCCAAAAGGTAGGGAGCAATAAATAGAATGTTAGTGTGTGCAAGCATGTGTGTGTGTGTGTCTGTCTGTGTGTGTGTCTGTCTGTGTGTGTGTCTGTCTGTGTGTGTGTCTGTCTGTGTGTGTGTCTGTCTGTGTGTGTGTGTGTCTGTGTCTGTCAGTGTGTGTCTCAGTATGTGTGTCTGTGTGTGTGTCTGTCAGTGTGTGTTGGTCAGTGTTGCGATGGCTGCGGCTGGACAGTGGAGGAGCTTGTTTAGGAGACGCACCCCAAAGCGCCAGACTCTTCCTGTGAGTGCATTTTTGGAGCACAGAGTTAATAGTGAATTTATTGGGCTTCTCTTTATGGTTTCTTTTTTATCCCTTTACATATGTACAGCAGAATCCCAAATATTGTGTGTATCTTAAAGGGACACTGTAGGCACCCAGACCCCTTCAGCTCATTGAAGTTTTCTAAGTGCTGTGTCCCTTTTGCACCTAGTGTGTGCAAAGGGAGTACATGGGGGCACGTACGGAATCTTAGCAGACTTTTCCGTTATCTGACGCTGGACGTCCTAATGCTAATGGACCTCCAGCGTCAGATTTTTCCCCATAGGAAAGCATTGTTTCAATGCTTTCCTATGTGGAGGTCTAATGCGCGCAGAAATTTGCCGTGCATTAGACCCCGCTCGGGGCAGAGCTTTGACCCAGCACTGAGGGCCATCGGCACTGGGATAGGGTAAGTAAATAACCCTTTATTTACTGGGGAGGGGGAAGGGAAGGGGCACGAGGGAGGAGGTTGGCAGAGGGATCGGTAGTGCCAGGAATACAGCTTTGTAATTCTGGCACTACAGTATTCCTTTAATGAGCTGGCTTATCTTAGTGCACCTAATGAAAACTCCTAGATAGACTGACTCTAGGTAAGTCGTTAAACCATTCTAAAATGGCTTGACTACTTACCCTCGGCTCCATAGCTACTATTGAGGGTATTGTCATGATTATGGTGCTTGGAGTGTTCTTTGAACCATCATGTGGCCTTTATTTATTTTTGATTTTCAATCAGTTACTTCAGTTACAGTGTGGTATACTTTGAAAATGGCAAGACTCACTATAAAAATCTATAAGTGGCAACTAAAGAAGTATGCACTTTAGCAGTGGTCAACAACCTATGGCATAACACGTGGTGTGAGGCACTTAAGTTCTCCCCAGAGCTGGTCGGACACAGGTCCAAGTAGAACTTCTTCTGATATCTGCTAGTGTCTGATTACAGTATGGGTCAGTCCTCAACGCAATCATGGCAGCGCTGCGAGGAACAGATCACTTCTTCCCAGCGCTTGTGAAAGGGGGAGAACTGCCCACTAAAGTTTCTGCCCTTGTCCGTACATTGCCAGCCCAGTCCCCACTTGATTCCAGAGAAGCCACCCTCCTGCTTAACTATGTGCCCTGGCAGTGTGCAGTAGAGTGGTACCACTAATACTACAATACCATAAGGTGCTCACCTGCAAACAAAATATAATAAAGTACACATATGCACAAATACAACCCTATGAAGCAGCTGCAGCATGCATACAATTTAATTTGATTTAAAAAAATAAATATGATGGGCACCTCGAGTGACATTTAAAGTCTTGTTTTGGCACTGTGCTTCTAAAAGGTTGCCTACCCCTGCACTGTAACTTTTGTAGGTAAAATTAATATTTTAGTGTCCTAATGAGCAACAATAGTATATTTCAGTAAGGTGATTTTTTATTTTTGTTTTTCTTTACAGAAATGAAAATTTGTAAAATGTTTTGTAACATAAGAAAACTGAGAAAAGGCTTCTATTTGAAGCCTTTGTTTAAATGTATGATGTCGTATTGTAAGGTGCCTTAATAAGGAAGCACAGACTTGGCATAGTCTCTGGAACATACAGTTCTAACTTTGCTCTATAATGTTACTGCTTGGCCGCATTCACAAACATTAATCACTTCCAAGTTCATGTCATTGAACTGGACTTTATCAAACTACGCTGCCATTTCTTTGTTTTCTTTTTTTTATCGAGATTGTGAATAAAATTTTAGCACCTGGCATAACACCTTTATAACTATGGTACTATGTGAAAGTATTATATATGAGAGAGGGACTGTTAGGGGTAAAATAACAGACCATCAGCCAACTATTTGATATAAGCATTTGTGTTGTTTAAATTTAGTTAAACAGCAGGATTAGAAAATAATGGTTTGAAAAACAACCATGTTTCATTTCAGTATATTTTTATCATAATCCAGCGGTTCACAAACTTTTTAGGTTCAAGGCACCCTTAACCCCCTTAGTGACCAGACCACTTTTCAAATTTTTTTACCGTTTGGGACCAGGGCTGTTTTTACATTTCTGCAGTGTTTGTGTTTAGCTGTAATTTTCCTCTTACTCATTTACTGTACCCACACATATTATATACCGTTTTTCTCGCCATTAAATGGTCTTTCTAAAGATACCATTATTTTCATCATATCATATAATTAAAAATAATTATAAAAAATGTGAACATATGATAAAAAAAAAAAAGGTTTTTGACCCCCAAAATCTGTTACGCATCTAAAACCGCCAAAATACACCCGTGCTAAATAGTTTCTAAATTTTGTCCTGACTTTCGAAATACCCAATGTTAAAATGTTCTTAGCTTTTTGGAAAGTTATAGGGCAATAAGTACAAGTAGCACTTTGCTATTTCCAAACCATTTTTTTCAGGAATCCATGAATAACCCTTCACATGTATATATTTTTTAAAAGAAGACAACCTAAGGTATTAAACATGGGGTGATTTGACTCTGTTCATGCAACCTTTTACCACCAATCTATGCCAAATTTAATTTTTTTTTTTTTATAATTTGTGATTTTTTTTTTTTACACACATTGCAATTTAAGAATACATATACGGAGAACTTTAAGGGTTACTGCCAAAGAACACCCCCAATTTGTGTTCAGCAACATCTCCTGAGTACAGTGATTCCCCTACATGTATAGGTGTGCTAGGTTCTCTGGGGGCAAAAATACCTTAATTGGAGGGTGTGCATTCCAGTTTTCCAACTTTGAATTTTCAGAGCTGGTCACCGTGCACCAATGTCCCATTTGGGACATTTTTGAAGTCGGCCAATGTCATTTTCCCCCATCAAACCATATATTTCTGAAAAGTAGACACCCTAGGGTATTTCAAAGGTGGTATTTTAACACTTTCCATGCAATAATTCTACCACCAGTCTTTGCCAAACTTTTGGGTAGCTATTTTTTTTATTTTTTTCTCACATTGTCCTTTAGGCATGGATTCTCAGTTCCTGTTATGTGTTACTGACAAAGAACACCCCAATATGTGTTCAGCAATATCTCCCGAGTAAAATAGTGCCCCCAATATACAGGTTTTATGGGTCTTTGCAAACTTACAGGGGTCAAATGTAGGGCTTTCTCCTTTTCCATGGTTGCACATTGAAATTTGCCAGATTGGTTTGCTGTGCCTATGTTGCCTTTGAGACCATAGCAGCCCAGGAATGAAAATGAACACCATCATGGCATACCATTTATAAAAGTAGACAATCCACGGTATTCAAAATGGAGTATATCAAGTCTTTTTAAGTAGCCACTTAGCCACAAACGCTGGCCAAAGTTAGCGTTCATATTTGTTTTTGCATTTTTTTTACACAAAAACTGCACGTTGACTGGCGATTTCATCGTTGTGATAAGTTTTACTGTTTTAAACACTCATAATTTTTTTTTAATGTTTTTGAAAACATCTACATGGAGCTCACCTTAAGACGCCTAAGAATATTTATGGAAAGCAAAGAAATAATTGCTGCTTACTTTAACCCTATGCTCCAGAACGGCTGCTTTTACAAAAAAGTCATGATCATTTGCATTTAGGAATAAGCCAAGCAAAAAGACTCTTGCTCTTGCTAAGAGCGTATAAAATTCAATACTCTGTAGCGTTTTTACATCTTCTGTTCTATAAACCGCAATCCACACGCGATTGTGTGCTTTTTCTTTAATTTATTTTCTCAAATGAAATGAGATTGTCGTTGGTGAATGTGTTGTGGCTGTTTGCAGTGTGTCTCTTCTTCCCATTGATTCACCGTATAATGGTATATTATAAATAAAGGATTACAATGAATCACTCATGCTGGGTCTTGCTGAGATAGTCTCCATGATATCCTCCTGCAGTCCTTTGATACCACTTTTAAAATCCTTTATTGCTAATGAATACAGGAGGGAAAAGGAGCTTGGATAGGAATGTGTTGATTGTTATCTTTTATTGATGGTGCCCTTGAAAGCTCTGTAGTTGCGGCAGCAATCTTGCATTTTAAAAAGCATTCTGCGCTATCGTAGGGTACACTCACTGAAGTTTGTAATTCTTTGTCAAGGAAACAAGAAGGTTGCTGCAAGATTGTTTGTGTTGGCGGCGGGAAGGGTGAAAAGAAAGGTTTCTCTGTTGAAGTGCTGCTTGGTGGTAGCTACAACTAGTCGGTTTTTTTTTTCTTCTTTTTTGTTTTGTTTTGTTATTAAGTCTGCAATGATTTGCCCTTGCTGAAACCTTCCTATAAAGGACAACATATTACAAGATATAACAAACACATGACAAATGTGGTATAATGTTTGTTGGATGCTCTGCTTACATTGAGCAGACCTCATTTTCAAAGAAAGCTTGTTGCAGTTCTATATTTAGTAGTAACACGCAGTAATTTAATAGAGACTTTACTCAGCACAGCCTGTAAGTATTTGGACAGAGACGCAGGTTTTGTTGTTTAACTAGCACAACTGATTTCAAATTAAACAGTAGCTGAAACGGTTAAAGGGCTGGTATTCAGCTGCATATGTTTTCTGTTCATTCTCATTAATTGACCATTCCTAATTTGATTCAGGACTGATGATTTATTTGGCCAATTAAGAACATTCTACTTTTTGGCACTGAAAAACCCTTTGACTGTTGTAACAGCGTGCCTGCCTTTAATTTGTCTTTGAGGCAGGTGTGTGGATCTGATTAGATGTGCTGTACCTGTACTCTTTGGAATTCATATCAATAAAGGCACATGAACCAGTTTTTTCTGGTACCATACAGACGTTTTAAAAACACTCTTCAGTGCTCTGTAGTGATAAAAGTGCCAGGGATTTCCTGGCACAGTCTCTGTCGCTTAAGAATGTGACACGTACCTGGCGTTGTCGTGCTCTTTCTGGTCTGCACTGATATTATTAAATTGGATGCTATGTATAGGATTGCAAGCTTGAACTTAGGAGCTATTTGAGAACTGGAGGTTTCACTCAAATTTCTATTATGCCTACTTACTAATGAATGATATATAAAGTTGATCTTTGGTAGAGAATACCTTTCTAAATTGGCCATAGTTACAAATGATGCGAATGTTGTGACCTGCCACGTTAAAACATTGAATAAGGTTGTAGTATTTCTTGCAATATTTTAGTTACGTATATTATAGTGGTAAATACATGACAATCTGTGCTTTTAATTAAATATTCACCTTGTGTTAATAAAAAGTGAGCCATGGCTGACCTTGGGTATCACTACTTGTCTGGTTACAACTACATGTTTGTTTGTCCACCCACTGTAAAGCTCTGTGGAATTTGTTGGCGCTATATAAATAATAACATAATAATAATAATAATGCTACAACTTCTTCCAGACAAGCAGGACAAGACCTGACTTTGATTGATTTAAGCATGCACGTTTTAAATGTGATGGAAAATCCATGTATGTGATAAGCACAACATTCCAATACACTAAATGCCTTTAAACTTACCCAGTCATGACAGGTTCACTGTAAATGGTAAATTATTTATTTAGATATTTTTGGAAATATTTCCTAAATACTTACCCGCACTGGCAGTGCCCCCATTATGCATAATCTGGGGGTATTACACGGACATGACATGTGTCACTCTGTTCCTGCACGTCTGGGAAAGAGTGGGAAACACTTGCTATAGAGGATTGAACAATACAATTACATCACACGCACTGTAGTTGCTGAGATAGCGAACAGGAGAAATGCATAGTAGAGGTATCTACTCCCTCCCATGTCCCTCAGTTCTTCCTAATTTTTGCAAAAATGCTGTTATGGGATATAGTTCCTAAACTTGCATATATTATCTAAACCTGTGCCAATAGAGTGAGTCGAACTGGATTTCAAAGGATTTGTTCAGGTCTGGGGAACCCACCGCCCAATATAAATATATATATATATATATATATATTCATTCAAAGACCCCTATATACTCAGAAGAACTACTATGGCTTATTGTAGTGATCATGGTTACTTTCTTTTTCTTTCAAAGCATTTTCAAGAATGTTGACTAACACAAGGGCACTACTGTCACCCAAATTGCAATCCCTCAGCAGCCACTTGTTTCATGTGGACGTTAACCTCTGCATTATTGTCTGAAGTTGTTAACCCTTGAATAGCAATGATAGGTGTCATGCCAAAGCATGAGTTGGCATTTGATATATGTAATGAGTTGTTTTTTTTGCACATGCTTGGATAACCTTTATTGTAGGCTTTGATCTTACAGAGTTAGATCTTGATCTTGAGAGAGTAAGGGGGAGGAGGAAGGTGAAAGCCAGGGATGTGTACCACTGGTAGCAGAGTGCCAGGGCTGCAGTGGTAGAAAATGAGGGGGATGGTGATGAGAGGGTCGAGCGGTCTGATCTACAGGCAGAGAAAGGTGTAGACCCTATCCCACCCCTTGAGGCTATGCCAGAGCCAGGGTTGTTTAAGATGCCATGTGAAAACACAAATGGATTAACTCATTGGGAGTCAGGTGTCCGAACCAGGAGAGTCCGAGGGACTACATGAGATTGTGAGAGGATGGCTGGAAGAGGAAATTATTTGTGTGCAAAATTCTGTACCTGACCAAGGGGTGTCAAAGTGTCCCGTGAAAATGTACAGGAAAAGCCTTCCAGCGATAGGGGGCTGAAGGAATATATGTGCCAATATGTGCCTTAAGCAGATGTATTAGATGTGCTGTGTGAAAATGTGAAGGACCAGCATGGCTGTGAGGGAGTGCAGAGTGTGTGTGAGCTTTACTCTGCGCCAGACTCAGACAGTTTCCAAAGTTCTGTGAGGAACTAGAGTGAAAGGGACAGACTCAGCCTCTCGGTCCAGGGAGGATGGCCGTATGTCCAGGGGGAACCAGGAACCTTGTCAGTTTATCACAATCACAACTCACACATACACCTAAGCCAGCTCAGGAGCAGGAGTCTGTCTCTAAGCAACTTTCTGATTCTGAACCAAAGGTTCAGAGTCTGATAGGGCAACAATTACAGCAGTCAGACCCCAAATTAAAGAGATGATGAATGTTGATACAGCGCAGATATCCTGGGAGTGTTCTCTGTCTGCTCTTTTGTGTGCTTACAGGGGAGTGCTGCAGAAATTCATTGGTTTCTTCCCCTCAGAACTACTACATGAGTGCAGTGGGTGTGGCCCAAGGGATGTGACCAGAGATCGATGGGAAATGGAAACAGGCAAATCAGGCATGTTTGTTGTGGATATAGCTGTGGTATGGGCTTTACAGAAATTAGAGCCATATCTGTATGGCAGAGACTTTACTTGGTCCAGGGAGTATAATTCGCTTTCCAGCACAAAAAGGGCAGCTTGCATGGGAATGCAGATGGTCTGTCTCGGCAGGGGGAACTAGAGGGTTAATGGTAGACCGATAAATCAGCCTGTGGCTGCATCTTTCTGTCCACTATCTTAATGGGGAGGTGTCATGCCAAAGCATGAGTTGGCATTTGATATATGTTATGAGTTTTTTTTTTTGTATATGTTTGGATAACCTTTATTGTAGGCTTTGATCTTACACCAGGCCTAAGCCTAAGATAACCATCACCAGAGCTGGACATAGTGCATCGTAAAAGGTATTGATGCGTATGCTCTGACTTTGGGTTCTTCAAAGGACAACATAATGTAAGAGAATATGGAGTGGGCAATAAACTGCCAGGCTTACGCCTTATCCTCCCAGGGGTCTGCCCACTGAGAAACAACTAGTTTTAAGGTATATATTGAGGATGTTAGACCATCCAGAGGGAGATTTTCTTTTTAACAACTACTTGGAGAACTGTAACATCGGAATCTCCCACAAAAATTCTATATAAGCTGTAAATATATGTAAGGATCTCTTGTGTTTTCTCCTATTTTATTTTATGGACTGTTTATTGGTGTTTATTTTAACCCCTTAAGGACCAAACATGTCATGTGTCCTTAAGGGGTTAAAGGGTTACTCCAAGCATGGTGACCACTTCAGTGATTTGAAGTGGTCAAGGTGCCTAGAGTTTGTATGTGCAGCATTTCACTATGAAACTCTGCACATACACAGACTAACCACCTGCTGCTGGAAGTATAACTCCACCTGGAGCAGCATCACAGGGGTGTCTTCAACCAGCCCATAACAAGAGTTCAGTCAATTCTGTGCCACTTTTGTTGTTAAGAATGACAGTCATAGGGTGAGAGACGGAAGCACGTCACTGAACCACCAGGGAGCATCCGAGCACGGCAAGGACCCTTGTAATGGCCAAACCATTGCTAAACGGATTGCCCCATTCCTGGGTAAACGGACCAGGGATGTAGTGCTTATGATGCTTGGAATAACCCTGTAAGCTGTGTAATGTACCGAATATCATTCATTGCTTAGACATATAATAATGATGTTACAACAATAGATTTCTCCCTATTGGCATTATTCTATATGTCTTGCCCAAAAAGAATGATCAAAGAGCATTTTAAGAGAAGCTTACTTACCTCAATCCAATAATGGGTGAAGCTCACCGGTGCTGTTTAGAGTATCCCCGTCTGACATCACGTAAGTGGCAACAAGGCTTTTAAATGCCTCTCATAGAAACGCCTTTGGCGGATTTAACAGACTCAGAGCCCATGTGCTCACGTGTGGCTGAATTGCTACTTGCACTTTTGTATCTCTGTATGAATAGTGTTTCATGGTAAAACACTGCACATGCAGACTCCTACCACCATTACCACTTCAAAAGCAGAAGTGGTCATGATGGTTGGAGTAAACCATTTAAAGGGACACTCCAGAACCCTAAAGCACTTATTCGTGCTGAAAAGCTTTATGTGTGAAGAGTGTCTCCTCGCGTTTCTGTTCCAGGTATCAGTTTAACATTATACATGGTAGAATATCATGTATTACTTGATTTTAAAAATATGTATTTTTTTTTTAAAGCGACACTGTCATGGCCGCCACTAAATCTCCGGGGTTCCCCAAACCAACCACCAGGGGTCTTCTTCCCTAGAGCCTCTGTGGCTGGGAATCTAGGCGTGGGAAAAAGGGACCTACCCTTTATCTCCCAGGCACAGAAAAGCCCACCCGCGGAAAAGAGCTGGTCTCTTTGTCCCTCGGGCTCATGAGAGCCTGACAAAATTCGCCAGTGCCCACACCAATCTCAGGGATCCTCGCCTCGGTCCCTCAATCAACTAGGCTCTGTTCGCGAGGTCCTGGTGTGAAACACAGACATGGGAAGTGTCTCCTTTCGGGGTACGAATGCTACCCCTGGATGGCTTTTGTCTGTATGAATGGTGGCCACCCAGGGGAGCACTCATTAATTACTTCCCTTGCGATTTCACACCTATGTTGCGGGGTCGAGCGTTCTGATTAATTAGTGTGAACTTTCTAATGGGGGACGGGGTAGGCCCTCATTTGGGATGCGAACGAGTCGGGAAACAATCCACGAATACTCCCCCTGGTGGCATTCGGTTGTACGAATGGCGGCCACCCAGGGAAGCACTCATTAATTGTTTCCTTTGCGGTTTTGACACTTATGTTGCGAGGTGATTGGTAGTTGTGAACATTCTATACTAACATTCTAGGTATTGGGGTGGTCCTGGTTCGGATGGTGAATGAATCCCTTCATGGAAGCACTCCCGAACGTGGAGCGTGCACAATAAACGACATACAGAGAAAACACACATATTACAAGCGGGAACCACACGAACCGGCAGTGGTTCCGCCACACTGTTATATTATCATTGTATTTAGTATGTCAGTGCAGTGAGCTGACAGTATTGCATTCTCTCTCATTTTCTGTGCCACTGATACAGAGTTTTTTATGTACAATGCAGATTGGGGTTGGGGTGACTCTTAATGGATCATAAATGTTTTACTTGTAGTTTAATTATTTCAAAATAAAAAATACATTTTGAATCAAGTAATTAGAGGTAAAAGTCTATAAAGTGACAAAAGTGTGGTTTGCCTGATGAATAAATGAACACAGTGATGAAAAAATGTGTAAAATATTTACAAGGATGGGCTGCACCTTACAGATCTGGTGGTTAATAGTCATTTGCTGTTCGAACGCTGCCTGGAGTTTTATTTTATCTTAGATCAGTGCTATTAGTTGGAGTCAAATGTAAAATAATGAAAGTATTCCATTGTCTTCAGCCGCAGTCACATCCCCTCACATCAGGAGGCTGATGATAACCCTCTGCTTCTTAGCACTTACACTGCTGCCATCTTCCTGTCGAGCTGCAATATATTATGTTTGGACCTCATGGGTTTCCAGAAAACCAACAAATTTCAACAAAAATAATTGGAAGCTTTCTTCAAAAGATACTGCCTCGGAAAACCAGTTATTGCTCATCTAGCCTGGTCCTTTGTGAAAAGAAAAAGATCCATATGTCTTCTGCGATATCTTTTGACCTGTTTAGGAGGGGGCCACCGTGAAATAATTGTGTGGGAAAATAACAAACAGACAAACAAACATGAATGTTTAGAAGAGCTTTGCACTGGTCTGGAAAAGAGATGAGTCATTTTTGTATTGGTGAGATGTAAACAATTATGTTTAAAAGTCTACAAAGATACTTTATATAATGATACTCAAATATTGTAGATCTTACTTTTTCACTTGTTCTACATAATTAAAAAAAAGCAAAACACTGTTTTTTCTGAAAATAAGTGAAAACACAGTATTTCTGAGTTTTTATTCAGCTATCATGCCTAGGCCTTACAGTAGGCCACTCCAGGCACCCAATACAAGATCCGGCCAATTTCTAGATAATGTTCACTTTTACCCCTTTAAATTATTATTTGTTTAATAAATGTATATCCTGCATTTGTGCACATCCTCTGATCCTTTATGATTATCTGCAGTATTTTCATGTTGCTGTAATAGTAGAGTTATACATGCTGTCATCGTGTCACATACTATTATTATTATTAAAACTGGTATTTATATAGCGCCAGCATATTCCATAGCGCTTTACAATATTATCAAAGGGGGAGATTTACCAATAAATGAGACAATTACAAAAACTTACAGGAACAATAGGTTGAAGAGGGCCCTGCTCAAACGAGCTTACAGACTATAGGCATAGCAACTGGAGAGGCTGTATTATTTTTTTTTTAAAAATATGTTTTTATTCTTAAGGGGAAGTGTCACTTCTTTGGAATTTACACATTTGAATAAAACAGAGCTCACCTATACGAATGTCAACATTTGTTTCACGAGATACTCTGCTTTAACCCCTTAAGGACCAAACTTCTGGAATAAAAGGGAATCATGACGTGTCACACATGTCATGTGTCCTTAAGGGGTTAAATTAATCAAAAAAATTAAGCAACAAAATTATAATGGAGTTGAGACAAGTTAAAGCCGTGGCAAACCTTGCAAATGAAGAAGAGAAATGGATACATTATTTTATTTCTCCTATTCTTTGTATGCTTTGTAGACCGAGTTTATAACATTGATTGACGGAGTTAACATGGAGGCAACCATTTGCAGGATAAGGAGATGTGGATTTCTACATTTATTTTTAACACCTCTCAAATACATATATGTTGCATATAAAAATTAAGTAAACATGGTATTAAACAACCTGGGAGGTAACACTTCACTTTTAAAGGAACACTCCAATCACCCTTATCTCTTCAGCCTACGTCTTGCTGGGATTCATCATGTGCCGTCCCCTGCCTCTATGCAGCTGGATCCTGTCTTCACATAGAGCTTTGCTCAGTAGTGCAGGGCTTAACTCCGTGACTCAGAGGTATCAGCAGACACTCAAAACCAATGAGCTGACCCTGCACAGCAAGGCTTAGATCAGGAGAACCAATGAAAGCTCCTAAGCAGGAGTTTCTGCCTCTCACATCTGGCTGCATAGAGGCAGGGAGTGTGGACCACAGGTAAAAAGTCAAACCATTAGCAACCATTTGATTAATCACATCTGGGGTGCAGCCATTGCACTCCTGGCACCAAAATAACTAAATAGTGGTGTAGTGGTTATGGTGCTTTGAAAGTTTTTTTCAAAGTAAACTGTGGGAAACTAAAAAAGATATTCTCCAGTAATAAATATATAGTTTATGCATTGACCGCTAGTATGCAGTCATTTAATTTGATGCAGAGCGTACCTGGGGCACCAAACAGTGTATGAATTTAGAAACCTGCTCATGGTGCCAGCAAGTAGACGCATTTCCATATAAATACTCAGCCTTCCCTGCTTTTATCTGCTGAGCTGCCGAGCAGGTGGAGCCCAGACGTCTGTTTTTTTTCAATGATCAGTGATTTCTTATATTACAGTATCAGGGCACAAGGGAGTAACTTCATAACCATGTACATTGTATCTGATAAATAGTGATCAATCGTAGCTCACCTTGTACTCCTTGCATGGCACCTTGCTCCCCTGTGTCAGTCCTCTCAGGGGTAAGATTAAGATGATGATGCCAGTACCGTGCACATATGTGCAGTAGAAAAGCATGCCGTATTATAAAGTTGTTGTTTTTTAGCTATACAGGTTAGTCAGTGCTATAAAGATTCCCAGGTTGGTTCACTAGGGATGAGCTTGTTTACCAGAAATGATCTGATGGATCTAAGCTGTAAGAGTTATACATTTCTGCATGAATGTCCAGGGTCCTTATAAGTTCAAGGCTTGTGTTTTGCGTGCATGCTATGTGTGGTATTTCACGGGAGTTAATGGCTATGCTCCCAGAGGGCTCTTTCTGCTGCACGCATGCTTATGTCTTCTGAATCAGTGTTTAATGTCAGGTCAGCGATTCGCTAGAGTGTAGAAACCCTACTGTACAGGAATGAGATTAATTCTAAGGCAGTAAGACCACTTATGAAGCAGACATGTCACATATGTGCATATTGTTCAATTAGAACACACAGAGTCCATTTTTAACTGTATTTTGTGGCCATTCTAGACTATGAATTCAACCATGTGAATTGCTTTTATTTGTTTATTTTCATCATACTTTTCCACTCTTATACCCTTCTTTTTTTGTTCACAGGAGAAGCTTTCAATTTTTAGCTTTTCAATGCGCTATTCTGTTTTGCTGCTACTGTGGTCCACCAGATTGCTGTGACCCTATATCCATTGAGGAGTTGCCTGTGCTTTACCAACTCTGATATCTTTTGTGCTACATTACTTTATATTGTATAATATTTGTAGGTTTTTTTTTCCATTATATTTTGGATCTCAGTTGTAAATAGAGATAGTGTTCTGTAATGAAAGGCAGTTTAAGTGGACATGTTTTCAGAGTTGAATCTTCCATACTGTGTAGTACATTGTTGTAGTGCTGGCTCATTCTTCATTGTCACTTTGAAGTAGCAGAACCCAGCATGAATTTTGGGAGTTTCATATCTACAGAACCCAAATATCATATAATAAGGGCTAGGTAGTATCTTTCTGACTGAAGGGTGATTTCAAAGATGAATTTGACATCCCTGTATTGATTGATTGTTAATAGAATGCCAAAATAGTCTGCAGTTATTTGTACCTCCTAATGCATGAAAAATAATAATGTGAAAATATTTTATTTTTTGTGACTTTAGCCTCTAGTAAGCCATGGTAAGATATGCAAGTCAATCACTGGTCTTCCATTTACTTTAGTGGGAACTAACTCCATATTCATTTGTGTGTGATGTGCAGAGACCTTCATTCACCTGAATGTAAGCAGTTTGGAAGGTAGCAGCTCCACTTTAGCCAACCAGTTATGAACTAATAATGCTAATTCGTGTGATGCAGAGCTGGCAATTTGTGTTGTCCATTGAACCAGACAACTGAGTGTACAGAATCATTCCATCAATTTCAGATTGTTCTGTCAGTTTCGATTATCGGTTTGGGCTACTGCATAACTCTAAGTGTGCCTGATTACCCTTTTTATTCACGTATAACAATGCTATATATGTATACAATCTTACAATATCAGACACTAATAACCAAAGTGCATTCAGTCTGCTGAGTCACTGCTAAAATGACAAAATCCTAATGTCCATATTGCCAATAATATGTTTGGAAAAATGTACAGCCCTTTTCACAAACAATAGGGATTGTCGGGAATTGAAAGCAAATTCCAAATCTTAGACAAAAATAGCCGAACTGGAAAGTCTCTCCAAGTCAGCTATATTTTTAGCTCAGCCCTTTTAGCCTAAAATTTGACATCCACTTAGAATTGATTTATTTATAAAATATTTTACTAGGAATGATACATTGAGATTTCTGGGTCCACAAATCATTGCATTGATACAATAGGGTACAATAAAATACAAAAACAATTTTAATACACAATATATACAAAATTTTACATAGAGCAGGTAAGAAATATATAATCAACCATGACAGGTGCATTCTGTTTTGAGATATGTAGAGAGGGATCTCTTAAGGGACTTTGGGCTTGTGGAAGATTCGAAAGTGTGCGGGAGGTCGTTCCATAATTGCGGTGCTCTGTAGGAAAAGGAGGATCAAGCCGCTTTCTTTTTGTATTGAGGTAGACTAAATAAAGTGCTGGTACTGGATCGGAGGTCATAGTAGGTGGGAACAGCCGGGGAGAGCATTCTGCTCTGTGGGAGCTTCCCAGAAAAGCTCTTAAACACAAGGCTGGATATTCTGGATTCTGGCGACAGACAGTTTAGTTCTTTTAGCATGTCACAATGGTGGGTCATGTAATTAATTACATTGTAGCACAAAATTCCAACATATGACAGTTCAATGAATAACTGTGAACCTGTCCAAGTTAAAATTGCATAAGTATATGTTTTAGGTAATGGTGGGTAATGCAATTCAATTTTTTTTATGCAGTAGCCCTTTTCTTACATGGATTAAGATTTTATACACTTAACAGTAAAATGTAATGAAATAAAACACAAGTTGCTAAATGTAGGCCTAAATTGCTGATTTGTAAACAATCTCAAATCCACTTAGTCAGAGCTTAGCTATTTTAGGCTTGATTTTAACAATTCAGTATTCAAGTTATCATAATTCACTGTCTAGCGAATAAACCCCATTAATGCTTCCTGAAGCAATTATCAAAGATCAACAGTGGTCCAGGTCTTCTTAATGTCACAAGGGTAATAGTACTGTGTAATCTCTAAATCCTTGTAAAAATAATGCTATGTATCGTCATAATTTTATTAAACAAGCAGACGCCAGTTGCATAATGCTATTCAAGTAATAATACGAGACTTTCAAGGGCAATAAAGCATAGCTTGGTTTCATCATGTATCGATCCAGCGTCCCGATAAAAGATAGCACAGTAATTGACATTGACATTAGTGTGCAACTGCTGCACAGTCCCAGCCTGCACCCTTGCAAATAACAGACAAGACAGAGAGAGAGTGTGTGTGTGTGTGTGTGTGTGTGTGTGTGTGTTTTTTTTTGTTCTTTTTTTTTTTTTTTTTTTGTGTGTGCTTTATCTAGAGGTAGCCAGAACTTAGAACATACGTTCTTATCACAGCATATTAACAGTTGGAATGTGTTTTGACAATGAAGAAGAACACAAACACTTAGCTGTCTGTTCTCTTCAAGGGAGATATCTACACTGATTTCTGAACTGGAATCATGAAGGTAGAAACACACTTCCTAACATATGCCTAAAATTTCCTGAGGACTGTCAACCTGGCTGTGGGTTCTATCACTAAATTATGTACAAACAGATAATCACCATTCCAAATAGTGTTTGTATTATTATTGGTCTCCCAATTCTCGGCGTAGCTCATATTGCATTTCAGTTAAAGGAACACTTGCATCAAAATTACTTCTTCTTAAAGGGACACCATAGACACCCAGACCACGTCATCCCATTTTAGCCATGCAGCTGAAAACATTGCTGTTCTGCAGATTGGTTATGTCTTCATTGCAGAGTTTATGTGCCTCTAGTGGCTGTCATAGTATCTATTTATCGATCTATTTCTATCAGATGCTTTTCTTGCACTGCATGCGCAAAAGCATCCAAATGCTTTCTTGTGGGAAAGCACTGGGTTGCCTGAGATCATGGATTTCAATGATCTCCGATAAGCAGCAAGCATTGTGGACTGAGATTCCCTAATAAAAGGTGAGCATGCTTAATAGTAATGCAGGACCCATTACCTATGGTTTTCATTAATACAGTGGGACATTTGAATTTAAACGTGTCTACATTTTTACCCTGTGAGACAATTCTTTCCTTCATTTTACTTGACTTCGGTTTTTACAAGAAGGCTGACTGAAGAGATCTTTTTCTTACATTTGTCCTACTTATTTTTCAGTATTTCATCACAAACTATTGTGAGATCTTGAGCCATAGAGATATATAGAAAAGTTATTCACTAGATAAGTGAAACTGCAGTTTTCAGTGTAATACATTTATTGGCTTGTCAGCAGTTAGATTTGTGCATTTTTAGCAGGCATCTTCTCTGTTAACATCTTGCACAGAAGCCTGATTTATTTTACTATTCCCTAGTTAATAAATCTACTTTTGCAGTTTGTGCTGTTATTTGGCAGTAAATGACCTCTGCAAAGGGAGGTAAATGTATCCTGCTGTTGTCTGTCCAAATCGTTCATTCCTTTTCATTTTTGTTCAGATTTTGTCTTCCCAAGGAACTTACTTTTGCAGTCTGTTGCTAAAAACGCAATCCTTTACAGTAATTTGATTTAGTTCGGATTCTTTAGTGGATGAAAAGAATGTCTGAAATTAAATGTCTGTCATAGTCAAATATTCAAAATAAGTTTAAAATGTAAAAAGTTAACCTTTTTTTTTTTTTTCCAAAGATATACATCACTTTTTTTTATATATATATATAAACATTCTGTAGATGTGACACGAAGGGGACTCTACAGCGGGAAGCGTGCTCTTTTGTTTATAGACTTGCCATATTTGTATAATTAAAATTACTACAGTCAGTAATATGTAAAACATAATACACACATCAATATCTACAAAAAGGAAACACTAAAATAGCGTAATACAGTAAGGTGTTAAGCCCATGTTAAATTCTGTATAGCACTCACAAACAAGAGTTGATAGTAAGCCTTTAACTCCTTTAAAAGATGCCCGTTTTGGGGCCAAAGGCCGGTTATGGCCAATCGGATCTGCAGGAGGGTTATTTAAACTAATTTTCCCTTTTACTCATTGTCCTGTCGTGGTTTCCCTTTGGTTATCCGAGAGTGTGTTTCTGAGCTTATTATTCTGGGATCCTTGACTTTTGGCTTTCCCTTATTGTTGTGTCTCCTTCTGTATCCCTGACCTCGGCAAGTATTCTGATTATTCTTGGATATGTTAAGTCCGGCCATGCTAAGGTCCGGTTAAACGTTATCTTTAGTCCTAGGTGTGATATAATACTGCATGCTGGATCAACTAGTAATCCTGACATTCATTTACTTACATGTTACTGGAGAGTCCAGTAAGCAGAGATTCAGAGGTGATATATATAACATATATATATATATATATATATGCAATCTTGGTCTAGGGTGGCACAAAAGGTAAAATACATGGCTGCTGTTGATGTGGATATTTGCATACAGTAAATACTATTTTTGTGCTTTTGTTTTAATATATATCTCACTTTTGGTGTGTGAGAAGTGTTTTCTAACCGACTGCAACATAAGACATGCAAGTCGCCCTAGAGTGCCCAAAACTGAATTCCCAACAGCGTCATGCTTAACTAGGTTTTCTATGTTCTTATTGTGACTTTCACTCAGAAATAGAAAATTTGTTAATTGTCAAAGCATCAATAACAACAACCCAAGAATAATCAGGTACATTTCATTGCTGACAGCTGTTGTCTGAATGCCAGAACATCACAAATGGGAAACGTTTTAATAAACAATAATACCAGATGTGTAGAGAAAGGGGCTTGGTATAACTGTGAGCATTAATGCAAAATGTAAAGATTTACTTCAGTATCTTACTTTATTTCAGCTGTTTTACACAGACTTGCAGATACACTTGAATCGTTATTCCTGGGGATTGAATTTCTGTTCACTTACTCAGCAGCTTTCAGTTTGTGTACTGGACAAACTGACTGCTTTACTGCTTTTGGAGCTGCCCTCCATTTACAATGCTTTTAATACCAGCTTTTTCAGTTGTGTTAGACAGAAGGTGTTACGATTAGTCCACAAGTCTGTAACTTAGTGTGGGATTTAGGATTTATTTATAGATAAAGGGACAATAGCACCAATTCCACATATTCCCTGACAGTCCCTGGTTCGGAAATTCAAGATTTGGGGTCCTCTCCCGCTGTCCCCTGTGTGCACTGCTCAGAGTGCTATTAGGACATTGAGCCCATGATCAGACAAGACTGCTCTGCGCTTGGGCTGCCCTTAGTTGTGTTGGCCAAAGTGGCTGTGCATCTGCATTTCCTGGACAGTCCAGCCTGTCATTGACTGCCCCTTTGAAGACTGCTTATCCCCTGGTCAGGGATATGTGTTTACCTTTGTTGGGAGTTATGCCTCTCCTTGCTAACCATCCATATGCATTACAATTATTTTAACAGAGAGTCCTTGATCTCATTGATTCACTTGATTGAAAAACACAACACCCAGTTTGGTAAAAATCAATACAGCACAAATGCATATTAATTGCATACATCTGCTTAATTATCACACCAGTCTCAACACTACAGGGAGTGCAGAATTATTAGGCAAGTTGTATTTTTGAGGATTAATTTTATTATTGAACAACAACCATGTTCTCAATGGAAGTAGTTTTTAGTTTGTTTTTAGTTTTAGCTATTTTAGGAGGATATCTGTGTGTGCAGGTGACTATTACTGTGCATAATTACTAGGCAACTTAACAAAAAACAAATATATACCCATTTCAATTATTTATTTTTACCAGTGAAACCAATATAACATCTCAACATTCACAAATATACATTTCTGACATTCAAAAACAAAACAAAAACAAATCAGTGACCAATATAGCCACCTTTCTTTGCAAGGACACTCAAAAGCCTGCCATCCATGGATTCTGTCAGTTTTTTGATCTGTTCACCATCAACATTGCGTGCAGAAGCAACCACAGCCTCCCAGACACTGTTCAGAGAGGTGTACTGTTTTCCCTCCTTGTAAATCTCACATTTGGTGATGGACCACAGGTTCTCAATGGGGTTCAGATCAGGTGAACAAGGAGGCCATGTCATTAGATTTTCTTCTTTTATACCCTTTCTTGCCAGCCACGCTGTGGAGTACTTGAAAGCGTGTGATGGAGCATTGTCCTGCATGAAAATCATGTTTTTCTTGAAGGATGCAGACTTCTTCCTGTACCACTGCTTGAAGAAGGTGTCTTCCAGAAACTGGCAGTAGGACTGGGAGTTGAGCTTGACTCCATCCTCAACCCGAAAAGGCCCCACAAGCTCATCTTTGATGATACCAGCCCAAACCAGTACTCCACCTCCACCTTGCTGGCGTCTGAGTTGGACTGGAGCTCTCTGCCCTTTACCAATCCAGCCACGGGCCCATCCATCTGGCCCATCAAGACTCACTCTCATTTCATCAGTCCATAAAACCTTAGAAAAATCAGTCTTGAGATATTTCTTGGCCCAGTCTTGACGTTTCAGCTTGTGTGTCTTGTTTAGTGGTGGTCGTCTTTCAGCCTTTCTTACCTTGGCCATGTCTCTGAGTATTGCACACCTTGTTCTTTTGGGCACTCCAGTGATGTTGTAGCTCTGAAATATGGCCAACTGGTGGCAAGTGGCATCTTGGCAGCTGCACGCTTGACTTTTCTCAGTTCATGGGCAGTTATTTTGCGCCTTGGTTTTTCCACACGCTTCTTGCGACCCTGTTGACTATTTTGAATGAAACGCTTGATTGTTCGATGATCACGCTTCAGAAGCTTTGCAATTTTAAGAGTGCTGCATCCCTCTGCAAGATATCTCACTATTTTTTGACTTTTCTGAGCCTGTCAAGTCCTTCTTTTGACCCATTTTGCCAAAGGAAAGGAAGTTGCCTAATAATTATGCACACCTGATATAGGGTGTTGATGTCATTAGACCACACCCCTTCTCATTACAGAGATGCACATCACCTAATATGCTTAATTGGTAGTAGGCTTTCGAGCCTATACAGCTTGGAGTAAGACAACATGCATAAAGAGGATGATGTGGTCAAAATACTCATTTGCCTAATAATTCTGCACTCCCTGTATAAACAAAACTATATTCCTCACGGTATAGTTCTGCCCTCCCCCTGTTCCATATTGGAAGCATTTAAAAAAAAAAAAACCAAAAAAAAACCTTTTAATTCCTCTATGCTGGCTCCGTTTTCTCCTCCTCTAACAGTGGCAATTGGGGAACCTAATGAGCATTTACATACTTAAAAACGAGAGAAATCTAAATGTATCTTTCCTGATAAAATATTTTATAAATAAATGTGGCCTTCCCCATAGGAACGCATTGATTTAATACTTTCCTATGAGGGATTTGAAGACGCTGGACATCCTCATGCAATGTTTGCAGCTGAAGGGTTAAGGGGACGTGAACACTGGGCCCTCACACCACTTATATGAGATGAAATGGTCTGTGTGCCCATAGTGTGAGCTCCAGTGTGATCTATTTAGTGATGCAGATCTATTTAGTGATGTTTTAGCACATGTATATTAGCAACCATAAGTACAACCATAAGTACACACATTACAAAACAGATTAAAATAAACCAGTAAAGCCCAAATTCTGTGGGATTCAGGTTAAAAATGCCTATCCATACAAACTTAGCTTTACCTCCAAATTTTAAGTTCAATATTTTGTCCGTTCAGTTGTAAATATATTATATTTTTTTTTACATATATGTAAATAGAATGTATGAGTATACTCAAGGATACCCCATGCTTTGTTTGCAGCTATAGTTAATTCAATATTTATTGGCAAAATAAGGGTGTTCTTGGATTGAACTGAATATGAAGTATTGTGTAAGTCTTTACATGTATCACAGAATTATCACAAAACTTTGACAGGTTTATGTACCATCCAGGAACATTGAGCGTTTATTTTCAAATATTCCAGGTACTGTGTGTCATAAAGATGCTATCTGATTTGCAGAAAATAATTGCAGTTTAAAATAATTCCTTGATAGAAATCCAGTTGCCATTGTGTCATAAAAAAATATTTTTAGTCCAGGCAGTTTTACTAAGTTACTTCAAATAAATATAATCCTGTGTCATCCCAGACACTAGTTAAAAGGTATCAGGACTAGCACAAACTAATTTTACATAGTTACATAGCTGAAAAGAGACTTGCGTCCATCAAGTTCAGCCTTCCTCACATAT
The DNA here is from genome assembly GCF_036172605.1 of Pelobates fuscus. Lineage (NCBI taxonomy): Eukaryota > Metazoa > Chordata > Amphibia > Anura > Pelobatidae > Pelobates > Pelobates fuscus. The sequence continues at coordinate 351,760,674 of NC_086318.1, read as the reverse complement.
GTTTTTTGCTGTTGATCCAAAAGAAGGCAAAAAAACCCAGTTTGAAGCACTTCCAATTTTGCAACAAGCTAGGAAAAAAAATCCTTCTTGACCCCAGAATGGCAGTCAGATTTATCCTTGGATCAAGCAGTTATTACCCTACATTGAAAGATTATATCCTTGAATATTCTGTTTTTGCAAGTATTCATCTAGTAGCTGTTTGAACATCTGTATGGACTCTGATAAAACCACTTCTTCAGGCAGATAATTCCACATCCTGATTGTTCTTACAGTAAAAAAACCTTTCCTTTGCCTTAGACGAAATCTTCTTTCTTCTAGTCTAAACGCATGACCTCGTGTCCTATGTAAAGTCCGGTTTGTGAATAGATTTCCACACAATGGTTTGTATTGGCCTCGAATATATTTGTATAATGTTATCATATCCCCTCTCAGGCGACATTTTTCTAAGCTAAATAGGTTTAAATTTGTTAACCTTTCTTCATAGCTGATATGTTCAATTCCTTTTATTAATTTTGTAGCCCACCTCTGCACTTTTTCTAGTGCCATAATATCCTTCTTTAGAACAGGTGCCCAAAATTGCACAGCATATTCAATGTGTGGTCTTACCAGTGATTTATAAAGAGGCAAAATGATATTCTCGTCTCGAGAATGAATGCCCTTTTTCATGCATGACAATACCCTACTGGCCTTGGCCACTGCTGATTGACATTGCACATTGTTGCATAGTTTGTTGTCTATAACAATTCCCAAGTCCTTTTCGTGTGTTGTTATCCCTAATTCGCTTCCATTAAGGGTATACGTTGCTTGTGTATTCTTTACGCCGAAGTGCATAACTTTGCATTTTTCAACATTAAATTTCATCTGCCATTTGAGTGCCCAGTCCTCCAGTCTATCTAAATCTCTCTGCAGCAAAGTAATATCTTGCTCACATTGTATTATTTTACAAAGTTTTGTGTCATCTGCAAACACTGAAACATGACTTTCAATGCTGTCTTCAAGATCATTTATAAACATGTTAAATAGAAGGGGTCCCAGAACAGACCCCTGAAGGACACCACTTGCCACCTCTGTCCAGCTTGAAAATTTACCATTAACGACAACTCTTTGTACTCTGTTTTTAAGCCAATGTTCTACCCAAGAACAAGCATTTTCATCTAGACCGATTTCCTTGAGTTTGAACACTCATCTTCTGTGTGGAACTGTATCAAATGCCTTGGCAAAATCCAAATAGATCACATCCACTGCAACACCCTGCTCTATACTTCTACTTACTTCTTCGTAGAATGCAATCAAGTTAGTTTGACACGACCTGTGCTTCATAAAACCGTGCTGATTTTTGCTGATAACCATGTTCTTCTCAAGGAATTCTTGAATATTATCCCTTAATAACCTTTCAAATATTTTACCAGCCACAGAAGTTAAGCTCTATAATTTCCAGGCACGGATTTTGAACCCTTTTTGAATATAGGAACCACATCTGCCTTCCTCCAATCATCTGGAACACTTCATGAAAGAAAAGAATCTTGAAAGATTAAAAACAGAGGTTCACTTATTTCTACACTTAGTTCCTTAAGTACACGTGGATGGGATACCGTCAGGCCCTGGAGCTTTGTTTATATTAACTTTCTTTAGTTGCTGCAGCACCTTGTCTTGAGTTAACCAATTACAATTATTCTGCAAGTTTTTAGTAGCAATCATTTGCCATGGGTTCTTCCTTAATATATACAGAGGAGAAATAGTTATTTAAAATTCCTGCCTTTTCCTGGTCTTCATTGACTAACACCCCCGTTTCAGTTTTTAGTGTACCTACACTTTCATTTTTGAGTTTTTTTAAGAATTGATGTACTTAAAAAATGCTTTGGGGTTCGTTTTGCTCTCTTTAGCTATCATTTTTTCATTTTGAAGTTTAGCAAGTCTAATTGCCTTTTTGCACGCATTATTTGCTTCCTTATATCTTTTATAAGATGCATCTGATTTGTCCGATTTAAATGCTTTAAATGCCCTTTTCTTATTTTTAATCTCTTGTTTTTTTTTTTTTTTTTAGTTGATTTAAGTTTAACATTTTAAAGCCAATAACAATGAACACATTTCAGTTGACTTTAATTATTAATGTTAACGCCAACAAAACATACATACTAGTTTTAGAAATGCAATTTTCTAAAACCAACCAATATTACAGACATTGGCAGTTGACGAATATGGGATCTCTTTATGCATTTGTAAAGACTTATACGTTTGATAGAGGTAGTAGACAAAATAAATATATATATATATATATATATATATATATATATATATATATATATATATATATATATATATATATAGTGGAAAGTCCTTGCACTCAGGCTATAAACATAAATACCTGCCGGGTGCTCAGCCTGGGGCTTTAATATCCAAAAAGTAGTAAGAATGGCAGCACTCACGGTCTCCAAATAAAACTTCCTCTTTATTCAGCAAGATTAAAACATGGGATCAACGTTTCAGTCCTTCATCTGATGAAATATGTAGGTGATGGAGGTGCACTCAATCCTTTGTCGTTGAATTCAGGGTGCTCTAGCGGATAGGTCCCAGTACCAGGAGGACCAGATACAGAATTTGAATATAAAGAAATCCAGGCACTCCAGCGAATTCCAAAGTAAAGGCAATTTTTATTGGAACAAGGAACTCAAAAGCAACGCTTCAACCCCTTAGGGCCTTTGTCAAGCTTGGGGTTTGTCAATGCTAAGGGGTTGAAACGTTGCTTTTGAGTTCCTTGTTCCAATAAAAATTGCCTTTACTTTGGAATTCGCTGGAGTGCCTGGATTTCTTTATATTCAAATTCTTCATCTGATGAAAGTCCCAGAGAGGGACTGAAACGTTGATCCCATGTTTTAATCTTGCTGAATAAAGAGGAAGTTTTATTTGGAGACCGTGAGTGCTGCCATTCTTACAAATATGTATATATAGTTTGTGAATGTTAGAACATAATACCCAACTCAATTCTCTGCAATTACACAACTTCTTACAGATATATTTTAAAAAAATAACATGTTTTGATCATTAAAGGTGCTTAATAGAAAATCGATGGAGAGTACTGGATGTGAGACACTATGTATATATGCAGCCATGACTGCTGCCTTTCATTCTGTCCCTCTCCCCTATATATGCCAAGCGTGACTCTGAGGGTAGCGAGAAAATAACCCATTCTCTACATATCACTAATGGGAGAGGGACAGAAGTCATGGCAGTGGCTGTGAGCCATGGCTTCAGCACAGGATTGTAACTCCCATCAATTTCAAGCAGTCCCTGACATTTATGTCCTGTTGCTGCACAATGATGGCAAAGCAGCATAAGTAAAAATGAATTCCATAGCTGAAATTCCAGAGAACAAATGGTATTCTAGCTGCTTTTGGACAAAAACGTTTAAAACAAATAAAAAAGATTAAAATAAATCCTCAACCATAAATATGTTATTTGAAGGATGTCTAGCCTTGAACCTTGTGTTAGAATAATGCCATCCCAGGGGTTCTAGAGATATTGAGAAACCACTGTAACTTTGGTCTTGTGGTTTATTAATTATTTAGTTTAGATATTCTTTTATCTGATTAATTTATTATGCGTTTATTTACTCTGAAAGTGTACGTTTTTTTTTTATCAAAGGTGACCTGTTCATTATACATTAGATTCAAGCACACTAAGCAAGTATAAGTATTCACATGTTCCAAAGTGGTGGATTAAAGCTCTGTATATGGTTCTCTGAATTTTTTAGGGGTCATTATAGACATAAGCTATTCAATTAAATTGCTTTATATTACCGTATATTATGGATGGGGATTTGAGTGAACCGCAGGAAATCTAATATGATATATGTGTTTATTTTGCAGGTGAAGATTTTGCTGTGGTGCAGCAGGAGATTATTATGATGAAAGACTGCAAACACACAAACATTGTAGCGTATTTTGGCAGCTACCTACGGTATGATTTGAAAGTTTTTGCAGTATGATAGAATGTTCTTGTCATGCTTGTTTTATTAATCCTCTACATTTTAATACTGTCTTTAAAATGACACCTGCTTTATAATGTATTAATATGTATGATAATCGAATGTAATCGTGTTTTTCCTTGCTTACCAATTGAGAAAAATCATGGTACTAGATATTATTATTATTATTGGAATATATACCTGTCGACTTTTAAGAAGACTGAGGTGTCATTGTCCTATGTACAATGTTTCTTGTATCTTCTTCAATATGTGTGCATGTGTGTGTGTGTGTGTGTGTGTGTATATATATATATATATAGAACAATGACGCCTCAGTCCCCTTAAAAGTAAATTCCTTGGAACCTCACAAAGTTCTCTAAGCATTTCTTCCACTGTCCTAACACTCTGCAAAATCCTTTGTTGGAATCGCCATCACCTGCCTTGTGGTACTTATCTAAATCTCATAGATGGTCTGAAATCTCCTCCCTTTCAAATGTGATTTTATTTTGGGAAAATATTTTTTACTGTCCTCGCTTTGAATGCGACGGCCACACAGTACACATACTCTCACAATGGCGTGTTGCGCACCCACTGACTAGTACAGTGAAGTCGTCATTGTTCACTCATGCGCATTCCAATCCACTGTCCTTGGTGGCCGGGTTACATCAATGTTGAGCAAACCATTCTCATTATATTAACAATGGCTTGATTTTTTCCGGACAGACCTCATATGTTCTACTTGATCATAGATGATTAGACTATAAACAGCACTCACACAGCAAAGATAAACTGTCTTGCAAAAAATATATTTTGCTCCTCGTTAAAATCAACAACAAAAAATACATACATTGTCTTAATATTATAGAAACTAATTTTAAAGTCTTACAAAGATGGTACCTAGTTCCAACCAGATGGGTTAAAATATCCTCAACCAATTCCCCATTATGTTGGAGATGTCTAATTCACGAAGGTACAATGCTACATATATGGTGGAATTGCCCAAGAATAACTGTATTTTGGGACTTGATATATCTTAATTTGAAAGCTTTAAAGATAACTCTAAAAAAGTCCCCTGAAACTGCCCTTCTCTATCTTAACTGGGGTAAACTTCCAAAAAGTCTACAAATACTGACCCTCCACTGTCACATGTCTGCAAGACATGTGACAGTGACTTGTTTCCAATTGTGAGACATTGGAAACAAGTCTTAACACCAACCTTCATCCAATGTAGAAACCAATTTATTTACCAACTTGAAATGGAGAAGGTAGTTGCCTATTCAAATAACAATTGAAACCATATTTATAATTACTCAGACTGGATCAACAAAATAAGGGAAATTCCTTAAAGATTCTTGCTCGAACCTTTAGCTCAAATAGCCTGATATGCGGTGTCTAAATACACTTACGGAAACGTTATACTTAAGAAATATACTAAATCACTTTATATGTATGTAATGTTTTTGTTTGTCAAAATGTCCATGTATTCTATTGTCTAAGTCTACTTTATAAAACTAATAAAAAAAGATAAAACACAAAACCCTTTTAGTCACGACTTTCAATGCTTTACTATGGGGAAAATCTGACGCTGGAGGTATGTGAGGACGTCCAGCTTGAGATAACGGACCAAAAGTCCATTTGGATTCCTGAAGCCCTCTAGTGGCTGTCTGGTAGACAGCCACAGAGGGCAGACTTAGAGCTGCTATGTAAACATTGCAGTTCTCTTGAACCCGCTATGTTTTAAGTTTCAGCACTAAGTGCAAAAGGGTCACAGCACCCAGACTACTTCAATTAGCTGAAGTGGTCTGGGTGCCTATAGTGTCCCTTTAATGCCTAAATGGCAGAGAATTGAGAATGAGATGCAGGGACATAATATATATACACCATAACTTCTTCATTAAAGGACCACTATAGTGCCAGGAAAACATCCTTGTTTTCCTGGCACTATAGTGCCCTGAGGGTGCCCCCACCCTCAGGGTCCCCCTCCCGCCGGGCTCTAGGGGGTGAAAGGGGTTAAATTTACTTCTTTCTCCAGCGCCGGGCGGGGGACTCCTCGTCATCCTTCTCGTCGTCATCGGCCGAATGCGCAGCGCGGGCATTCAGCCAGTCCATAGGAAAGCATTCTCAATGCTTTCCTATGGACGCTGGCGTCTTCTCACTGTGAAAATCACAGTGAGAAGCGCGGAAGCGCCTCTAGCGGCTGTCAATGAGACAGCCACCAGAGGCTGGATTACCGTATATACTCGAGTATAAGCCGACCCGAATATAAGCCGAGGCCCCTAATTTTACCCCATAAAACTGGGAAAACTTATTGACTCGAGTATAAGCCTAGGGTGGGAAATGCAGCAGCTACTGGTAAATTTCTAAATAAAATTAGATCCCAATAAAATTACATTAATTGAATATTTATTTACAGTGTGTGTATATAATGAATGCAGTGTGTGTGTGTTTGCATTCATTATATACACACTGCATTCATACAAACACTGCATTCATTATATACACACACTGCATTCATACAAACACTGCATTCATTACATACACACACTGCATTCATACAAACACTGCATTCATTATATACACACACTGCATTCATTATATACACACACTGCATTCATACTATACACACTGCATCCATACTATACACACTGCATCCATTATATACACACACTGCATCTATTATATACACACACTGCATTCATACTATACACACACTGCATTCATACTATACACACTGCATCCATACAGTGTGTGTTTGTGTAAATGCAATGTGTATATAATGCAGTGTGTGTTTGTGTGAATGCAGTGTGTGTGTTTGTGTGAATGCAGTGTGTGTATATAATGCAGTGTGTGTATATAATGCAGTGTGTGTATATAATGCAGTGTGTGTTTGTATATAATGCAGTGTGTGTTTGTATATAATGCAGTGTGTGTTTGTATATAATGCAGTGTGTGTATATAATGCAGTGTGTGTTTGTGTGAATACAGTGTGTATATAATGCATAATGTGTGTTTGTGTAGTGTGTGTAAACTGGGTGAGGGGAGGGCATTTTTATTATTTTAATTGTTTAATTTTAATATAATTTTAATATTATTAAATTTTAATATTATTATTATATTTTAATATTATTATTTAAATATTATTATATTATTTTAATAATATTATTTTATTTTAATTTTTGTATTTTTTTTTTTATTATTGTTTTTTGTCCCCCCTCCCTGCTTGTTGCCTGGCCAGGGAGGGGGGCTCTGTTAATCCCTGGTGGTCCAGTGGCATTGGCTGTTCAGTGGGGGGGCTGGCAGCGAGCTGTTACTTACCTCCCAGCAGCTCCTGTCAGCTCCTCCGTGCAGCTCCCCTGTCAGCTCCGTTCTGCTCACAGAGTAAGTCTCGCGGTCTGCGTGCCGCGCGGAGCGTTGCCACGGTAACCCGTGGCAACGTTCTGACGGCCGCGGGTGTCGCGAGACTTACTCTGTGAGCAGAACGGAGCTGACAGGGGAGCTGCACGGAGGAGCTGACAGGAGCTGCTGGGAGGTAAGTAACAGCTCGCTGCCAGCCCCCAACAGGACCGCCAGGCTTGTAATGAGCCTGGCGGTCCTGGTCTGTATTATGGCAATGTAAATTGCCATAATACAGACATTAACTCGAGTATAAGCCGAGTGGGGTTTTTTCAGCACAAAAAATGTGCTGAAAAACTCGGCTTATACTCGAGTATATACGGTAACCCTATTATAAACATAGCAGTTTCTCAGAAACTGCTATGTTTATAGAAGAAAGGGTTAATCCTAGCTGGACCTGGCAACCAGACCACTTCATTAAGCTGAAGTGGTCTGGATGCCTAGAGTGGTCCTTTAAGCTAAAGTTGTTTTGGTCAAATGGGTCTGGTATGCCTAATGCAACACACAGGGATGAGGGAGTCTGACTTAAAGTGAAGGGCTCAAAAACTGGATATAGACAGAAATTTCACCTAAAACTGTCTGAAATGCGAAGTATTGTAATTAACACTGTAAGTCCCGTGTGATGGATCCAGGAGCTGGTTCACTTAAAAAAGGCTTTGTTGAAATTCAGGATGAAGACATGGAATTTGTATATATGGTGTGTATACCTTTAAATCTGTCTCAAACGAGATAAAATTAGGTGCACGCCAAATACTATACTTTTAGCAAACAGGAAATTAAAATCACCTTCCAGTATAGGAAACTGTTTCCTGTGATGTAATAAATCAGTGTAACACTGATGCGTAATGACACAATAATATATGGTGTGTGTGTCTTTAAATTTATGATCTTTAAGTGGACAGAGTATATACCAAGTGGTGTACGGAGATATATTATTTATAAGGTGGAAATATAATGAAAATGACTGTATTTCATAAAAATGGTTAAAAATCAATAAAGTCCAATGGATTCCAAATGAAGTTTAAAAATGATTCAAAATTTATTGGTTTATTAAAGTTGTTTTGGTGCCTATAGTATTCTTTTAAGCTGTTTTAACAATTTAAATTGTGTGACAATATTAATTACACTTTCTTGACTCTAGTTCATTCAGTGTTTCCCCTAGATGTTGTGTTACGTGGATTATGTTGATATACATTCAAGGGGTAATTAAAGATGCCGGTTGTGGCAATGGCTTAGTGATAAAGGGTTCAAGTAGAGATTGTAGCCATATTAGTCCAGTGATGTAGATGTAAAAACAGATAAAATGTATATCTTGTAATACCTTTTTTAATGGACTAACACAATTGGTACAGGGTGGTAAAGAATACATTTGGTGCAACTTTGTTGGATTTGCAGGAGGTGAGTTAGTAAATATAAAAACTTTGTGCTATTAACCCATTCAGTCTCTCCCCCTACCACATTTTGGCAAGTAACTTATTTTTGAATCCATCTATCCATCTTCTTGCTATAAATTCATCTGCCATTTTCCAACTGTGCCTGACATGGAAGTATTATCAAGACTGATTTAATAGGGTTTTAACATTTCACTTCGACATTCTGTATAATACTGTTGCATATAACAACACATTATGGAAAGGGCTGTTGACACATTACATTATGATAATATGTTAATTTTGGTATTTGGCTTAATTCCTATCATCATTTTATGTAACTGACTTGTTTACTCCTCTTCTTATGTATCATTCTTCCTGCAAGTATCTCTTGTTTACATCACGCTTACACTAACCTTACATTTCACATTCTTACAATCCTTTTTAACCTATTTACATGTATGTCTGGAAAGAATGCAGCCTAACCCATATCCTTTCAGTTAATTGCATGTTTATTTTCTGCTATTAATCTTTCTGACTTTCTTTATTTGTTCTGACTGAAGGATACAGGGGAGTGGGAATTCAAAAAAAGAACTACTTGTCCATGGACTAAAGAGTTTGCCCAATCTACTTGTCTGCCATGACAATCTACTTGTCCTGATACACAAAAATAATTTTAATCAAAACCGTATTTAAATAAGGTTTGTTACCAGTCACCCCCTCCCTCGCTCTGTCACCAGTCACCCCTTCCCTCACTCTGTCATCAGTCACCCCTTCACTCCCTCTGTCACCAGTCACCCCCTCCCTCGCTCTGTCACCAGTCACCCCCTCGCTCAGTCACCAGTCACCCCCCCTCGCTCTGTCACCAGTCGGTCACCAGTCACCCCCCCCCTCGCTCTGTCACCAGTCACCCCCTCCCTCGCTCTGTCACCAGTCACCCCCTCCCTCGCTCTGTCACCAGTCACCCCCTTCCCTCTCTCTGTCACCAGTCACCCCCTTCCCTCTCTCTGTCACCAGTCACCCCCTTCCCTCTCTCTGTCACCAGTCACCCCCTTCCCTCCCTCTGTCACCAGTCACCCCCTTCCCTCCCTCTGTCACCAGTCACCCCCTTCCCTCCCTCTGTCACCAGTCACCCCCTTCCCTCCCTCTGTCACCAGTCACCCCCTTCCCTCCCTCTGTCACCAGTCACCCCCTTCCCTCCCTCTGTCACCAGTCACCCCCTTCCCTCCCTCTGTCACCAGTCACCCCCTTCCCTCCCTCTGTCACCAGTCACCCCCTTCCCTCCCTCTGTCACCAGTCACCCCCTTCCCTCCCTCTGTCACCAGTCACCCCCTTCCCTCCCTCTGTCACCAGTCACCCCCTTCCCTCCCTCTGTCACCAGTCACCCCCTTCCCTCCCTCTGTCACCAGTCACCCCCTTCCCTCCCTCTGTCACCAGTCACCCCCTTCCCTCCCTCTGTCACCAGTCACCCCCTTCCCTCCCTCTGTCACCAGTCACCCCCTTCCCTCCCTCTGTCACCAGTCACCCCCTCCCCTCCCTCTGTCACCAGTCACCCCCTTCCCTCCCTCTGTCACCAGTCACCCCCTCCCTCGCTCTGTCACCAGTCACCCCCTCCCTCGCTCTGTTACCAGTCACCCCCTCCCTCGCTCTGTCACCAGTCACCCCCTCCCTCGCTCTGTCACCAGTCACCCCCTCCCTCGCTCTGTCACCAGTCACCCCCTCCCTCGCTCTGTCACCAGTCACCCCCTCCCTCGCTCTGTCACCAGTCACCCCCTCCCTCGCTCTGTCACCAGTCACCCCCTCCCTCGCTCTGTCACCAGTCACCCCCTCCCTCGCTCTGTCACCAGTCACCCCCTCCCTCGCTCTGTCACCAGTCACCCCCTCCCTCGCTCTGTCACCAGTCACCCCCTCCCTCGCTCTGTCACCAGTCACCCCCTCCCTCGCTCTGTCACCAGTCACCCCCTCCCTCGCTCTGTCACCAGTCACCCCCTCCCCTCCCTCTGTCACCAGTCACCCCCTCCCCTCCCTCTGTCACCAGTCACCCCCTTCCCTCCCTCTGTCACCAGTCACCCCCTTCCCTCCCTCTGTCACCAGTCACCCCCTTCCCTCCCTCTGTCACCAGTCACCCCCTTCCCTCCCTCTGTCACCAGTCACCCCCTTCCCTCCCTCTGTCACCAGTCACCCCCTTCCCTCCCTCTGTCACCAGTCACCCCCTTCCCTCCCTCTGTCACCAGTCACCCCCTTCCCTCCCTCTGTCACCAGTCACCCCCTTCCCTCCCTCTGTCACCAGTCACCCCCTTTCCTCCCTCTGTCACCAGTCACCCCCTTTCCTCCCTCTGTCACCAGTCACCCCCTTCCCTCCCTCTGTCACCAGTCACCCCCTTCCCTCCCTCTGTCACCAGTCACCCCCTTCCCTCCCTCTGTCACCAGTCACCCCCTTCCCTCCCTCTGTCACCAGTCACCCCCTTCCCTCCCTCTGTCACCAGTCACCCCCTTCCCTCCCTCTGTCACCAGTCACCCCCTTCCCTCCCCCTGCCACCAGTCACCCCCTCCCTCCCCCTGCCACCAGTCACCCCCTCCCTCCCCCTGCCACCAGTCACCCCCTCCCTCCCCCTGCCACCAGTCACCCCCTCCCTCCCCCTGCCTTCAGTCACCCCCTCCCTCCCCTGCCACCAGTCACCCCCTCCCTCCCTCTGTCACCAGTCACCCCCTCCCTCGCTCTGTCACCAGTCACCCCCTCACTTTGTCACCAGTTACCCTCTCACTCACTCTGTCACCAGAGTGAGGAAGGGAGGGATGGCAGAGGGAGGGGTTGACTAGTGGCAGAGTGAGGGGGTGCCGGGGAGGGGGTGACTGATGACAGATTGAGGGAGGGAGGCAGGTGGTGACTGGTGGCAGAGTGAGGGGGTGACTGTCAGAGTGAGGGATGAGGGGGTGACTGGTGGCACAGTGAGGGAGGGGATGACTGGTGGCAGTGAGGAAGTGGATGACTGGTGACAGAGTGAGGGAGGGAGGGGGTGACTGGTGGCATAGTGAGGAATGGGGGGGGGGGGGGCTAGTAACACCTCCAGTGACAGTCACGCAGATGCTCTGCATGTAGACGCTGAATTCTCCACGTATTGATTCATTGCAATCCTATGAGGAAATGCCGATTGGCACAGCATTTTGCCACGCATGTGCAATAGCCTCTTCATATGGGAAAGCATTGCATTGACTAAGATCATCAAGATTGATGATCTTAACTACGAAAAAAGGTCCAGGTGGGGCAAGGCACGGTGAGACTGGCGCGGTGTAGGAGAAAAGATGGATAAAATCACATTTAAAGGAATACTAAACATGTATTCCTGACACTATAGTGTTTAACTATTTAGGTCCCCGACCTCCATTAGATCACAGTAAAACGGTGTTTAAACTTACTTTTTACTCTTTTTCGCCAGTCTCGCAGCACTAGTGGTTAGTGTAAGTGACTGGCACTAGAGGTGTTCCTAGGCAGCAATGTAAACACTGCTTTTTCTCTGAGAAGGCAGTGTTTACAGTGCACAGCCTGCAGGACCAGGCTATAGACACCAGAACCACTGCATTAAGCTTTAGTGGTTCTGGTGACTATATTGTTCTTTTAATCTCAACAGAGGGGGGAAGCTGGGGACCTTAAGAGTTACATCTTCACTATAGTGTTAGGAATACGTATTTGTATTCCTGAAACTATAGAGTTTGTTTAAGCAGTTATTTTCAGTCTATGTAGATCAAAGGTTTGGCTGGTCCTGTGAGCTCCTTTCTCAAACATTTCTAGTAATTAGCTTTATTGATCACAGAAGACAAATGGAGAATACCAGTTTGCTTTCCCTCAACAAAATTAAATCACAGTTGTATCATATAATATAGTTCAATTATACACTCTTGCTTAAATTATTTTAGCAATCATACATTCAACTGAAGCTGACATAAGAACATTTGTTAGTTTTTTAAATTTTGAATAAAATATTTCTATTTGTGCTGTCTGAGGGCACATTGATTATTAAGTGTCTATAATTTTTGTCAGCTCCGATGGTTCTGAGCTGCACAGCCATGGCTCCCAGATTTTGTCAAAGCGTGTGATTGAGTGGTCAAGTCTTGCTGTAATGTTTTCTATTTCATATATGTACTTTATTTTCTATATTTAGTAAGATCTGGCTAACAAATATATATATGTATTAAGGCAATTTGGCCTGGATTTGTGGGAGGTGCTGGTATCCACTCCTAGCCTACTTGAGGCACACCCCTTACCTTGCTCCTTACCGTTCGAGGTCAGCATTAAATGAGGATCCACTTCTGGGTTCTCTCAGACGCCATCTTGGTTTTCTGTATCCACAAGTTTTTCCACGGCAAGCTGTGTCCAGGAATCCTGTTGCAGGCCTTTCCGTCCGTCCAGCTTCTTCTGACCCCGGTCTTCGTCGTAGATCGCGTCCCAGGGACTCCTAAACTGTAAGTTAGACCAGGATCAGTTTCCACGGCGCACGGTACAGCACGGGTCCTCGCTTTACGTTTTTTTCCCTGTTATGCCGCAATTGAACAAGCCATTCGCGACTTCATTTCGTACGGTTATTCGGCTAATCATATATATTAGTTAAGTAATCATTTTGCATATAACTGTTCCCTTGCTACAGTGAAACAAGTTATCATTTTGGTTGTTTTGCCGTTCGGCACTTAATTCATGATATGCTTAAACACGCTTGCTGTTCGCATAAAATTCATACGTGTAAACTATTCGTCCCAGCTTCTGTTTCCCTTCACATTGGGTTTCGGTTTTCTTGCTATGTATTACGCATAAATCCTTTCGTGGATTACATTTCATCATTTCATGTATATACCATTCGGTTAACGATTAGCTTGATTAAATACAAGAATATTTCCATTACTGTTTAAAGGTATCAGTATTCTATCAATGTTCATAAAAAACAGCTAACATATCTGTATGGATCATTTTGACTCCCACGCTTTGAGGGGTCTTCCATACTTATCCATTTCATTCAAGTTGGTTCAGCCTACATTACAGGCCTCATTTCTGTGTTTTAAACTACGACACATACATAAGGATACAGTTTTCCTTTTCCAAATAATGAATGCTCGGGTTAAATCACACGTACAGATCCAACTAATCATACGTCTTTTACAGTACAGTAATATACATATATATATATATATATATATATATAGAACTTTACATCATTTTAAAGCATTGTGTTTTCCCTGCCACATTTGTTATTATATAACACATATATGCTGTTTAAACATAGGCAACGGCCTCCCTCACCCCTTCCTCTTATTTTACTTGACACCAATCATACATTCCCCACTGTTTTAAGACAGAATTGTGTGTTAAAGCCACGGCATCACTTTTCCTTGGTAACACATTTATATTCCCATGGTATATCACTACATTTAATTTACAAGTAATATGCCAGCAAGCCTTAAAAAACATAACTGGTACAGGCTACACAGTCTACTTCTTTCCCACACAGTCCACACTCATTATACTACTCTCTTCTACCCGTTTCAGGCTGTCTAGGTTTAAATATATTTTCACCACATGTTTTTTCCTGTGAGATTTTCATACTACCAGGTACGTACACCTGCTCATATGGTATTCTGCCATACATTTCATTTCTCCCCCCTAGGTTAGAGTACTGGCAATAGGGTCATAGGCTTCCCAATAGGTATTTACCCCTTCTTGGCATTGCCATCAGTTAGTGGTCCCGCGAGGCCAACACCCCGCCTCAACGTTTCAGAGGCAAACACCCATCGGGCCACACGGTAGCTAGCCGCCTCGCATGTTGCATAGAGAGGGCCTCACCTGTCACTCCCTTCCCCTGTTTTTCTGTCTTAAAGTCACCGAGAAGCCTAAAACTCCTGCCACTACAACGGGTGGCCTCAAATATCCTTGCGCCAACACATAGATAGAGCCTCTCAAGCCACTTGGCAACTAGTAGGGCCTCACCTGTCACCAAACAAGTGTAATGTTTCGCCACCCGGCTTAGCTAGCCTGCCAGTACGATTTGGTGGTTTTCATACACTAATTAATTGTTTTGTTTATAGTATGTCTCAGGAAGGGGTAGATGATTTCTCCCTGCCTAGCACTCCGGCCAGAGCTATCACTCCCACACAAGGAGGAAAGGTAGCTAGTCGAGCATCGATCAGATCCTGGATGATCCCTCGTATAACTACGGAATTGAGGAGACGGAAAATCCCCTACCCCGCTACAGCAAGGAATGCAGAACTTTTCAAACTGCTATGCACTTCAACAAACAACATGGATGCCAGGCAAGGACCTAGCCAGTCCAACCCAGGAGATATACATTCCATGTTGTCTTCACTCATGGCGTCCATGAGCAAGGTCAACTCCAGGCTGAAGAAACTTGAGTCGGTCACCACGCCCCTTACTCTAGCAGGGCCACCCGCTGCTGCTTCACAAGCACCAGCCGACTTGCTATTAGTTACTCCAACCATCACCCTGGTTGACCAGGAAGTTAGCCCTGCTCATATGATCCCTGAGCACAAAAAAAAGATATCCTGGAAGGTAAAGACCTGGCTTCCCTGCTGATTGCCTCCCAGGATATTGTTGAAAATAAGACTTACGCTTATGATGATGTGTCTGTTGTTGTCAGATCTAGGGACGCCCGCCTAAACAGGAAACTGACTATCCCTGAGTTTGTACTAGCCTTTGGTATTTACCGGCATGTCATCTGTGCGGTCTATCCCAATAGAAGAGAGGAGTTTGATCTTTATATGCACAAGCTGGTAGACCTGGGCAACAAATATGGTGGTTCAGCCTTTTATGATTACCATAGGTCTTTTTCTGCAAAAGTGTCTGGAGCCTTCTCCCAGTATGGAACAAGATCCAACTGGGGAAGGATTGATACCGTCATATTTTGCAGACACTTTGCAGGTCCCAACATGGCGGACAAACATGCCTCCACGCAAGGAGCTAGTTCCTCTGGTGTTCCAGAGAAATTGTCAAGAGACAAACTGGGACGCCCAATCAAGTTTCTGGGCAAGTCCCAGATATGTAATAATTTCAATGTTGGGTCTTGTAATTATAACGGTTGCAGATTATTGCATATCTGTTTAAAATGTTTTAGGGCACATGCAAAAACCATGTGTCCAAATAAAATGTACACCAAGCCTTACCTAACGTCCATTAACATGCCGGTATTTACTGCATTTATGTCACATCACCCGTCTAGACACTTTCTTATCTCTGGTTTAACAGAAGGTTTCCACACAGGTATTCTACACATACCATCCGGCACTCTGCAATGCCCTAATCTACAATCCGCACAACATAACCCCACAGCGGTTGACACTCTCATAGCCTAAGAAGTGGCTGAGGGTTTCGTATTGTGGCCTTTCAAAACTCCTCCATTCATAGAATGGCGCACTAACCCCATTGGTATTGTCACAGGGAAATCTTCCCTTAAACAGAGACTCATCATTGACTTGTCGGCACCACACTCATCGGCCAACCCCAGTCTTAACTCCCTCATACCCTCCGAGGAATTCTCCCTGCAATACACCACCATAGATCACGCCATTACAGCTATCATACAAGCAGGGGTCAATCCACCCCACACTATGGCATCAAGTGGGCCGGGAACTACTATTTTTTCTCCTGTTTAACTTTTGCGTCCAAAAGTAGCCCAGCTATTTTCGACACATTTGCCGAATCATTGTGCTGGTTACTATTGAACATAGCCAGATACCCTATGGTATTACATTACCTGGACGATTTCTTACTGGTCGAGGAAAATACTTCCCCTCCTAGTAGCCTCAAAGCCACCACCAAGCTATTTGAACAACTAGGTGTACCAATCTCCCCTAAGAAAATGGAGGGGCCAGACACGATTATCACTTTCCTGGGTATTCAATTAGACTCAGCCACAATGCAGGCAAGCCTACCACACGACAAGATAATGTTCTTACTTACATCAACCGCTACCTTCAGTTCGGTACTTGCAACCGCAAAGAGCTACAGTCCCTGCTGGGATCACTAAATTTTGCTATGCGTATCATACCTCAAGGCCGCTCCTTCATATCACGACTCTTGTATCTTTTTCCACGCTTCCTACACGACACACTGGTTGTCCTTAGATACCCAAGCTACGGCAGACCTAAACATGTGGAAGAGATTTTTAACCACTTGGAATGGTAAAAGTATGTTCCTCCCTCAATTGACTGACTCATCTCCTACCATTTGGTCAGATGCAGCAATTTTTGGGAACGAATGGCTTTGGAGCAGCTGGCCTACAGCAGTTCAGGATTTGGAAGGTTTTTCCACTACCTCAGCTCTCTTTGAGATCTATCCCATCGTGGCGGCTGCCATAGCATGGGGTCATTTATGGGCAAATATGCCAGTTCGTTGTTACTCAGACAACCAGGCAACCTGTCATATCATCAACAAAGGCCGTTCCAAATCCCTTACGATCATGAGGTTTCTGAGGAAACTCACTTGGTTGCCAGCTTGTCATAATTTCTTTCTATATTGTTTCCATGTTCCAGGTATATGTAACACAGCTGCTGACAATTTGTCTCGTTTTACATTTCAGGCATTTCATCAAGTACTCCCATCAGCTGCGCCCACAGCCACCACCACTCCAACATTTCAACAACTAATACTGGACTAGATACCTCCTAGCCTACTTAAGGCACACCCCTTACCTTGCTCCTTACCGTTTGAGGTCAGCGTTGAATGACCCTCCCACCACACCACATTTTAACATGTATTTCCTTTCTATTTCCTCTTCCTGGGTAGGCCCTCTTCTTTCTCAGGCCTACCTCATCGTCGGTTCCGGCACAACACAACCGACTTGCCCTTTTTACTATCCTACATTTAATTATGGTATTTCACTCTGTACTATCATAAGCACCTAACACAAATATAAATATATATACATATATATATATATATATATATATATATATATATATATACACACACATTTTAATTAAATTCTTTTTTTTTTTTTTTTTTTTATTATTGTAAAACTCTACATTTTCTTATAGTGGTATCAAAATGATCTTATCTAAAACATGTCATGCTATCTTTTAGCCTCTAGTATTCTGATATCTCATCTTTATGTAGGCACTTTTGCACCACCAGTGGTCTCTCTCCTGCCATTTTGTTTTCAGTTTCACATGGTCGATTTAGTGCATTAGTCACCCAAATCCTTTGGCTACATGTGTGCATCTTCACAGCTTTCTCTTGCAACATAAGGGACAATACATATGAATATGCCTGATTGGAAAGAGAATGACAGAAAAAAAATGAAGTTTTGCTCCTTTATATATTACAATAAAATGTTTGTGTTCGTGAAACTGAACAAGTGAGCTATTTCATGTCTTTAACCCACATTGTGTAGTGAATTGCATAGTGACTTCCCTTTATGAAATCAGACAAGCTACACTTCCCTTTGCTAGTGAAACCTGCTCTAACCACTATTCCTCTGCTATCACAATAGACTAATCACCGCTAATCTTAAGCACTACATGTGGACTTTTTTCCATTTGATGATAAATTGGTTGAGCATCATCGCCCATACAATCCAAAAAGCCTAAACTGGCAAATGTTAGCATGTTGGTCACATGCCCCTCTTTAGAGTTGTATAAATCTATCCCATTCTTCCTAAAATCTCGCTACTGTTGATATATCATAATTACCGTATTTATCGGCGTATAACACGCACTTTTTTCCCCTGAAAATAGGGGGAAAATCGTGGGTGCGTGTTATACGCCGATATCCCATAATTACTTACCTGTCCTGAAGCGTGGGCCGGCTTCACAGCTTGCACCGCGGTACAGGAACTTTAATTTCATGTTCCGGTTTCCGGCGGGACTGAAAGGAAGTGTGCACAATAGTGTGCACACTTCCTTTCAGTCCCGCCGGAAACCGGAACATGAAATTAAAGTTCCTGTACCGCGGTGCAAGCTGTGAAGCCGGCCCACGCTTCAGGACAGGTAAGTAATTATGGGAGGGGAAGTACACTATGGGAGGGGGAAGTACACTATGAGAGGGGAGGGGAGGGGGGGGAAGTACACTATGGGAGGGGAGGGGGGGAAGTACACTATGGGAGGGGAGGGGGGGTACACTATGGGAGGGGAGGGGGAAGTACACTATGGGAGGGGAGGGGGAAGTACACTATGGGAGGGGAGGGGGAAGTACACTATGGGAGGGGAGGGGGAAGTACACTATGGGAGGGGAGGGGGAAGTACACTATGGGAGGGGAGGGGGAAGTACACTATGGGAGGGGAGGGGAGGGGGAAGTACACTATGGGAGGGGAGGGGGAAGTACACTATGGGAGGGGAGGGGGGAAGTACACTATGGGAGGGGAGGGGGGGAGTACACTATGGGGGAGGGGAGGGGGGGGAAGTACACTATGGGAGGGGAGGGGGGGGAGAACACTATGGGAGGGGAGGGGGGGGAGAACACTATGGGAGGGGAGGGGGGGGAGAACACTATGGGAGGGGAGGGGGGGAGAACACTATGGGAGGGGAGGGGGGGGAGAATACTATGGATGGGGAGGGGGAAGAATACTATGGGGGGGAATACTATGGAAAGGGGGGGACACTATGGGATGAGGGGGGAATACTGTGGGATGAGGGGGGGGGGGAATACTATGGGAGGGGGGAAATTTCCTGGAATTTCTTTCTAAAAATGAGGTGCGTGTTATACGCCGGTGCGTGTTATACGCCGATAAATACGGTAATTTGTCATGGTAATGAAACTTTTATCTGTAATTAATTGTATAAACAAAAAACACTTTGATTTTTGTTTTTTAGTTATGTAAATCACTATAGGTAATGTTGAAATAGCCCTATAAGCTGTCTAAAATAAAGGAACGTTTTTGAAGTGTCAGCTATTAATGTTATAGATCACAATTTTTACACTGGAGATGATTAGTTAAATAGTGGTAGCAACTGTTTTCCTTTATCTCTTCATTCTCTATTGTAAAGGGACGTTAATAGACATGGAAAACCGTTTAATAATGATTTATTTATTTGTTGACTCTCTCACCCCCTAGTATATACAGGGTCAGCATTTCTACATGCTAAGGTTTAGCCCTGACAAGTAGAAATTCACCCCTGGAGGGTATACTGTGGCTTCCATTGGCGACTAACTTTTAAGTACTGGCTAGTAACCCAGGAATACCAATTTTAAGTCCTGTATGTATACATATTTATAAATATTTAAATGTATTCATAGTCATAGGCCATGGCAGCACAACAATGGTCAGCTCCTCGCTCTTACTTATTAGACAGGAACTTAATTAAAAGAAACGGTATAAATAGTACCCCATCCTACCCCTCCAACTCTGTCTTGTTACCAGCAATATCCCATGGCATGGCCTATGACCAGGAAAATAAAATGACGCTATGTAGGAATATATTTTCTATTTTCCCTGCCATATCCATGACCGCACAACAATGGGTAAAACCCAAGCAACAATCAAGCGAGGTAGAAGAAAACAAAAATACTCTGAAATGACCAAATACAAGTATATAGAAACAAACAAAGAAACCTTCCAACCATGAAAACAAATGTGTATATTGCCATTAGATACCAAAGAACACTCTTAGCAGAATAATCAAAGGACCAGCTCTGACATCGAATTAGTCATCTCTCATGAAGGAGAAATTGAGGCACAAGCTGTTCCATATATCAGTACTTTGGAAAACCTAGTTGCGGCAGCCCTTTAGGAAGAATAGAGCCTGGAAAATGAGTCCATCAGAAACCACATGGAGCCAAAACTCAGGAAAAGATCTGATGGCCTATGCAAACAGAGAGGAGATCCTTAGAAGATAATACTGATATACAGTTAGGTGCAGAAGCTCACACAATTTTTATAATTTTGGCTCTATGCAACCACTATGGATTTGAAACGAAATACCCAAGATGCAATTGAAGTGCAGACTTTCAGCTCTCAAGGAGTTTAACAAAATATTGTGTGAAACCCATTACATCAGAGGTTCCTGTATGGAAAAGCCACAAACTGCAACCCCATGGGTCATTGCAGAAGAGGGAAATAAAGGTATATAATACTTGCTGCCCCTAGGGTCACTGCCAATTATCACCTGGTCACCAAACGGAATTCTTCAGGTGTACCATAGCACTGAGCTGTATACTGAAGAGAGGCTGAACTTCCTTGGGGCAGAGGGTAAAAACCCTCAGGCAAGACAAAAAAAAAGAAAATTAAAGGGACACTATAGTCACAAAAACAACTACAGCTTATTTTTTCTGGTGAGTATAATCATTTCCTTCCAGCTTTTTGCAGTAAACATGGTATTGTCAGAAAACATGCAGTGTTTTCATTACAGCCTAGGGATAACTCCACTGGCCACTCCTCAGATGGCTGCTAGTGCTTCCTGGGGCAGTTCTGCACAGTGTGCAGCACTGCCATTCAGTGTCTCCACCCTCTGCATGAAGATACTGAACTTAACTCATAGAGATGCATTGATTCAATGCATCTTTATGAGTAGATGCTGATTGGCCAGGGCTGTGTTTGGCTCTGCCCCTGATATGCCTCCTTGACAGTCTCAGCCAATCCAATGTTAAAGCCTTGTGATTGACTCAGAACAACACTTCTGATGATGTCAGCCAAGCAGACAGATCAGGGGCAGAGCCAGCAGCTGCAGACTTGAACCAAGCTAAGATTTTACTGTATTTAGGGGGGGCATGGGTGCTAGATGGTGGTTTTGGATCAGGAATACATGTTTGTGTTTCCTGACCCTATAGTGTTCCTTTAAGATATTAATTTTATTATTTTACAATAAAGAAAATACTTTGGCATAAAACATTTTATAGCCATTTTGATTTCTTTTTCACCGGACTATACATATACTATCTACCTGACGAGAAGCCTAAAGAATCCTTAGGTGGGGATGATACCACCCAAGCGCCTACATTGAGCAGTACAAGCCTGCTCTATATACTGTGAGTAGTATATTTATTCTCTTTTTATACCTTTTAATTACTATACAGAGAGCACTATATACTTTATTTTATCTCCCTGGGTCGAATAATACCAACTTGGACGTTGAATCTGAGCCAGATACTCGCCAATCAATATTACGCCGCATATCCTTGAGTGGGGATTATTCCACTTCACGTGCGTTATATCAGAGCTAGGTTCTAGCTCTGAAAAGTGTGAGTAAGACTACTTTTATTTTATTTTATTTACCATTTTATTCATCTATATACTGTGCCATTGGAGTTCCTCTTGTTTTTTTCTTCACATATTACCTCCCTGGATTGCAAGTACCCATTTGTGAAGACACACCCCATTTTACGCCTCAGGATCCCTGTTCTTATACACGGCATCTACCATTATGGACTTATGATAAGTGCTTTGGACTATTGCCAATTATCCATTTATATTTCATTTAACATTCAATATTAAATTGTATTATTTTATATTATTTATTATATACACTCTTATATGTTTTACTGTATATTTTAGGCGCAACCTTTTTTTGTTCTATTTTGCATCATTTCTTATCATTAGGGGATTATAGGGGACTCCCCTTTAACCCCTTAATGACACAACTTCTGGAATAAAAGGGAATCATGACGGAATATATCCGTCGTCTGTCCTTAAGGGGTTAAGGATTGCAGCCTTACTATTATTTTCTTGTGTGGCAATCTAGCGCTGATTTTTTCTCTTTCCATTTTCCTTTAAATGGTCAGAAAGTCTGCCCTATAGGGATAAGACTGGAAAAAACAGAGGGTAGGATGGGGTATGTATACCTTTTCTTTTAATTAGGTTTCTGTCTAACTAGGAATAGGAAGGAGCTACTCGTTGTTGTGCTGCCATGGATATGGCCAGGAAAAATAAAAAATACCCCCACACACAAAATTCAGAATAGGATTTGACAGGTAAATAACTTGTTTGTTAGTAGTTATTTTTTTATTTTTTTTCTTTCAGGTACATATTAAAACTGAGTCTTGTGAAATTCATCTTGGCTAATTACGAGTCAATGAGTTAAAATAGTATCATTTTGTGTGAGATATCATGATATGATTGAAAGTTTTTCACGTCCTGTGGAAAATCGGCCTGAAATGTGGTTTCAACAGGATGGGGCTACTGCCCATACAGCCAGGGCCACAATAGACCTCCTGAAACAACTGTTTGGCGCCCATATAATTTCAATAAATTCACGGATTAATTGGTCGATATTTTCGCCCGACCTTTCAGCTCCCGATTACTTCCTGGGGGGATATCTGAAGGAGCAGCTGTGCCTAAACAAACTGCATACACTTGAGCAGCTCAAGACGAATATCCGTGCAGAAATTCAACTCTAGAGCCTCAAACATTTAACTAATATTATGAACAATGCAGTCGAAAGTGCCTTACTTTGCCAGGCTGCAAATGGAGCTCATTGAAATCATATCATCTTCCTTACCTAGTCAAACAAATCTCCATACGCTAAGTATTTATTGTACGTAACACCAATGAAATTTGTTTGTTATTAAAAGAAAATAATTATTGACTCCTCAAACCCCACTCTGAAATTTGTAATAATTTTGTTTGTAATAGTAATAGTAGTATCCTTTTGTAATAATGTTTGACACCAAGAGGGATTTGTGCATGAAGAATTTTTGCTCCGTAATCATTACAACGACCTGCTAATGGTGCTTTAGAGTGCCTCGTTAAAAAAGTGAGCCTGTCAAATTTGTGTCTTTTTCAGAATAGGATACAGTTGTGCTCAAAAGTTTGCATACCCTGGCAGAAATTGTGAAATTTTGGCATTGATTTTAAATATATGACTGATCATGCAAAAAAATTGTTTTATTGATCATATGAAGCCATTTATTATCACATAGTTGTTGGGCTCCTTTTTTTTTTAATAATTCTTTATTTTTGTGTGCATAAGATTGACAGACATTTTGACAGTGCCAGAACAGCGTTGGCAAGGAAGATTTAGGAAACTAGGCTTATCATTTACATGGCATTTGCGTGAACTGCACATTTTTCAAAATAATGTAAACTAAATATAATATGTCTGGTTTAACGATTGAGAGAAAAATATTAAGCTATCCAAGTCCTAGACATGGTGAGCGGTGAGTTACAGTAGGATGTATAACAGGCGTATGTGGATGTATAGCTTGCATCTAGGCATGCAGTGGTGGACTATGGCATCGGTCTGCATAGGCATAGCATAGCATACAAGATGAGATTAACATGTTGAGGTGTGCTTGCGTCCGCATCCCTAAACGTCATGTTGAGCCTTATTTTATGGACCACCAGGTGATTTATTATCTAGACATGTCTGCTAAAGTAGTGTCTACTCATGCCAACGTGGTGCTCACATGTGAGGTGCGTCTTTTAAGCAATGAGGCTGGAGCAGATATTTATCGTTACGTGGGTGCTTTTAAATGTGCCTATCATGTGTGGGTCTTGCTGGAATAGCCTATTATATGAGATACGTGTGTCACAACATGGTATGCATTAGTCAAAAGGCATGTATATCACATAGAGTATCAAGATAGGTATCCCAAAGGGTCCCCTGGCTGTGTACAGGTAAACAATGTGGTCATGCTTTTCTATCAATTATAACAGTAATATAAAACAATGTAATACGAGCGTGACATCCGAGGGCCAAGACAGAATAAACCGAGTAACCGTTGGGGTGCACTTCCGCTGCAAATCGGTGAAGTGGAGACACCAGGCTGTCAATGCTCATCAGTCCTGGTAAGCACTGCAGGTGTGCCTTGCCTTGGGGGGGGAGGTCTGCATGTGGATGTTTAGCCAATGCCTGTCGATGGCAGACCGGTAGCGCCAAGAGGTGTGAGTCCATGCAGGCCTGCGGTCCTTATTGATGGGCCTTTCGTTGCTGTCCCCGGTTTCATGCTAGTGTTGGAGCTGCCGTTTTGCGGAGTTAGGAGACCGAGTGCCCCTGATCGTAAAGCATGGAGTTGGCCCCTTCTTGTCGCTGGGTCACCCTGTAAGTGGGGGTGGTGAGTCTTGGGGGGTTTCGTGTAAGTCTGTGTACCTGAAGGGGAGAAGTTCTGGGATGGGTCCCTCTTGAGAGTGCTGTGCCGTCTCTTAGAAGGGGCATTATGCAGGAGAGAGGGGTGGCGGAGGGGTAGCCCTGGGGTGGTTCTCTTTTGAGGCTGTTGTCGATTCCCTAGTGGACTAGGATTTGGGTGCCGGAGCTGTCGTCGGTTCGTTCGTCTCCCTCTCCCTGCTTTCTTGTTCTCTCTCAGGGGTGTTGCTGGCTTCTGTGCAGAGTCCCTCGTGGCTGATGTCGATGGGACTTTTTCCGGTGTGGCTCTGCGGCTGGAGATCTTGGCCCAGAAGTCATCGAATAGGCGGTCCAGCCGCTCAGACAGCGGGGGCAGACAGGTCTCGGGCATTGAGGCCCATGTGGCATCTGCCATGCTACGTGTCGGTGGTCCGGCTCTGGTTGCCGGGATATCCCTCACCGGCAGGGGGGGGGGTGTTGTTCCAGGGAGACCTCCTCTACAGTCTGCAGAGAGATCAGCCGACTCCCCCGTGCCTTCAGAGTAGGCCCCATGTAGGCCTCAGGTTCTTTCCCGTGAAGCGGTTGCCTTTTTTGGTCATGGTCTCGGTAATGCATGTTCCCAATCGTAGACCCCTATCTCTGGGTTTGAAAAGAGGGTAGCAAGCTGTTTATTGCAGTAGTTTTGTCTGTTTTGGGCTGTTTAGCTCGGAGCTCAGCTAAAGTGCGACCGCACAGCTTGGCTGCCAAACTCCACCCCCGTTGGGCTCCTTTTTAAATCATAATGATAACAGAAATTATACAAATGTCTCTGATCGAAAGTTTATATACCCTTGAATGTTTGGACTTGTTAGACACACAAGGTGAGACGCACATGTTAAAATGGCGATTAAAGATCAATTCCCCATACCTGTAGCTTTTTAGATTGCAGTTATTGTCTGTGTATAAATAGTCAATGAGTTTGTTAGCTCTCACGTGGATGCACTGAGCAGGCTTGATACTGAGCCATGGAGAGCTGAAAAGAACTGGCAAAATATGGAAAAGGATATAAAGATGGAAAAGAATATAGAAAAGATATCCAAAGCCTTGAAAATGCCAGTCAGTACTGTTCAGAAATTTTGGATCCCCACAAACAACTCTTGGCCTGGGGCCCCTGGGCCCATCCGGTGTCTGCCCACAAGACCCACCCATGAGTTTTCTCACAGCGAGTGAAGTGAATGTGTGTAGGGATGTGTTGTGTGTTATTGTAGAGGATGTAATGTGTGTGCTTATGAAATGTAGTGCATAAGGATTGCAGTTTGTATATGGGATGCAGTGTGTGTCTGTGTAAGGGAGTAAGTGTGTGCATATTGTGGATGCAGTGCATGTGTATTGTGGATGCAGTGTGTTTGCGTATGGAATAAAAGAGGATGCATAATGTGTTTCTGTGTGTATGTAAGGGATGCATTGTGTTTCTGTGTTTGTGTAAGTGATGCTGTGTATGTGTGTGTGTAAGAAATGCATTGTGTTTCTCTGTGTGTGATGAAAGCAGTGTGTGTTTGTAAGAGATACATTGTGTTTCTGATTGTCTGGTTGTGTGTGTGTGTAAAGGAGTAAGGGATGCATTGTGTGTGTGTGTGTCTGTGGGTGTGTGCGTGTGTAGGTATACATTGTATGTTTGTGTGTGTGTGTGTGTGTGTGTATGTAGGAATGCATTGTGTGTGTGTGTGTATGGATGCAGTGTGTGTATATGTAGGGATGTATTGTGTGTGTGTGTGTGTATATGTAGAGATGTATTGTGTGTGTATATGTAGAGATGAAGTGTGTGTTTGCTGGGTAGGATAGGGGCCGAGTTTTGTGGGGGACTTTTTATATTTATTATGTTAATATAATGTAAATTTGTTTTATTTAGTTTATTCCCCTCTTCCCTGTTTCTTACCTGCATCCAGGAAGGGGGGACAGCATATTCCCTGGTAGTCCGGTGGTGTTGCAGAGGCTCTCTGCCTTCACCTCTGATGGCTCTTCTCTCGAGTCCTGAGGGACAACATGGAATCGAGCATTGCGTGGTTACCACGGCAACGCTCTGAAAGCCTGAACTCGGTCAGCCGCGGAGGTGAAGGCTGAGAACCTCCTGACCCATTCCTGCTGCAAAAACTCTGCCAAGACCCGAGGAGGGAGGTCAAAGGATCTCCCTGACTGGGTCTGTGTGCATGTAAGGTGCCCTCTGATGCCCTGGACCCCTTACAAGTGAAACTGTTGTACCCCCCAACGGAAACCCTTGTCTGGTGGCCCATTATCGCAGGGATTGCAGCTGTGGCCGGGCCTCCTGGTGTGACCTCTGCGACCATAATAGGTACGCTACTGGCCAGACCGATAATCAGTTGATTTCTACTTTAACTCCATTCTGAAGGAGGCCAGTCAGTTGAATACCTACTCCAACACTATAGTGTTAGGAATACACGTTTGTATTCCTAACACTGTAGTGTTGCTTTAAAGTGTAACTTAATCCACCATTACAATGTCTGCTTTTCTGAAATGGTCATGGTGGTCAAAGTCTAGATGTGCAGTGTTTCTTCTTGATACACTGCACATCCAGAGTAATTTACATTTGTGTCCTGGGAGCAAGTTGCATACCCAGAACTTAGGCAGCCTGGAACGCTGTTGTGTCAATGCATAAAATGCATCTGTCGTCAGTGCACGCTGCAGACAGATGTAACTGCTTCTCCCATGTAGGAAGCTCTTGTCACCCCTCCTCCCACCCACACTGCAGGAAACCCTCCCAATCTTATCTGTGATTTTTTATTTTTTTATTTTTTTTAAAGTCCCCTACCTCCTCCTCCTTTCCCCCCTGACTTGGCCGACTCAGTGCATGCATGTGCCCTGAGACATAAAATCATGCAGATGTCAAAGGCCTCGTCACGGCTCCCATCACGTGATGTTAGACTGTGGGTTCGCTGAGCAGCACCGGTAGCTATGCACGGCTCTGCTTTAAGTAAACCTAATTTAAAAACGCTATTAAACATTTATGTATTGGGGAACTGATAGAATAATGACAATATTCATCAGTGAAAAAGAGTTGGAGAAACCCTTTAAAGGGACACTCCAGGCACCCAGACCACTTCTGCCCATTGGAGTGGTCTGGGTGCCAACTCCCACTACCCTTAACCCTGCAAGTGTAATTATTGCATTTTCAATGCTTTCCTATGGGGAGCTCTAATGTGCATGCACATTAGTTCTCCCCGGCTGGTGGGCGGGATCAGTCTCGCCCACCGGCCGACGCAATCACTGGGAGGAGCAACCGGGGATTGGGAGGTGGGATGGAGAGGGGACCTGCAGTGCCAGGAAAACTGATTGTTTTCCAGGCACTGGAGTTTCCCTTTAAGTTTATTAAGTGGTGTGATTCCTATATATACAATAGCCATAGCAAGACATGCATGTTAAGGATAGTTACAAAAATCCTTCTTTTTCTTTCTTTCTTTCAGACGGGATAAGCTGTGGATATGCATGGAGTTTTGTGGAGGGGGATCCTTACAAGATATTTATCATGGTAAGTGTTCATCCTAATGTTGACCACTAATGAACGTGAAGCTTCAACTAATAAAACAATCTGTCTGATTAGCCATAAGTATATGTCACTTGGTAGTGGTTTTCAGAGTTTATCTGGTATTAGAATCTAATACAAAGACAT
Source organism: Pelobates fuscus (assembly GCF_036172605.1). Lineage (NCBI taxonomy): Eukaryota > Metazoa > Chordata > Amphibia > Anura > Pelobatidae > Pelobates > Pelobates fuscus. The sequence goes on along the minus strand of NC_086318.1, from coordinate 351,732,289 downwards.
AGCAGTCAGTGCCACGGATAAATTATCCTTTAATTATGTTCAGGGGAACCCAAATCAATTAAAGCGCTTGGAGAAGCAATAAGGCACACGACAAGTGGTGATAGTTGTGAATCCAGAAGAATTGCTTATAGCTTTAATTGGGGGGATATCAGCTTTAGACAGTAGAGTATACGTGCTTGCGTTCAAGGAAAGGAATGTAAGAAGAGACATATTTCTAAATGTCAAAAGATAAGCAGTTTACAGAAGTACTCCGGTGGGGGCTTGTTTTTGTAAGAAAGATAACTTAATGTAGGACAAAGTTCATTTAAGCATAAAGCATTACATGAGTCCAAGTTAGCTAATTTTAATATAGGCTAGCCATTTATGGCACAAAAAAACAGCTATCTCTTTGCGGCGATAATGAGTGATACTCTAAAGTGCCTGAACAGAAGAAGCAGCTCAACACAAAAAGTGGAATACCCTAATCCACAGTAAAGTGCAAATATTTGAATATTAGCCATTTATGGCCCCTACAAGCTTGAGCCTTGAAATCAAGGTGCATTCCTTCACAGACCCCTCTTTTGATCCAAGGGTCACTCAATTGTCCAAGGTATTTACAGGTGTGCTAGTCACACCTGTGGGACTTTCATTATATTTTCACCACAGTTCCCTTAGACTGGGCAATCCAAGAACCAACTGAGGAGATTTTTCTTCATCAGTTAAGCGCTTTAGACTCCAGAAGCAGGAGAAACTGGCGTATAGGTTAAGGTTCGACCAACAGTATATTTGGTTTTACACATAGATGTTCGTCGACAAGAAATTGGCTTAAAAGTGCCATTAAGATAAACACAGATAGTAACAACAAGTACAAAATGTTCTTAATCAATAAACTCAACCATGTTCCCAGACCAAATGTCCAATCCAAATCTTCAAAGAACCCGGTGTCTTGCTTAATTTCTTTCACTAAGTTGTGTAAGTTCTGTATGTGTTCGTGTATCATGGTCCCATGATCAGAGAGGTTAAAACAACACATACCCTAAACAGCTTCACATCCTAAGTCCTGTTTCAACAGTAAATAATCAATAGCGGCTCTATTCTCAAGGATCGCTTTCTTATTAACCTGGGTATCTGTCACGAGCGTGGGCTATAGGCCCAGCCGAGACAGTGGGGAGAGTGTGGAAGTGACAGGGTTAATGACACCAGACCCCTGGTTACCTGTTGCTAGTCCCAGCAACCACTCAATTAACCCCTGCATTCCCTTCTACACTAACCCCTTAGTACACACTTTACTGCCACCACCAAGACTTTTAAACCCGGGCGTCTTAGGTTACCCCACACACAGGAGAATTATAGAATCACAGTTCTACTTTTACTGATCAAACACATAAATAACCCTTTTTGGTAACGTGTTTACCTGAGCTTTCCTTTTGGGGAGTGAAGCTCATAGAGAACAGAGACACAAGCTGATTAAGTAAACATTTAATCTGACAAAAAAGATTCACAGTGCTGAGTACAAAATACAGAAATAAATGACATACAGATAACAAATTGCATAACAGTACACAAAATAAAATAGGAGAAAACACAAGAAATTCCTTACATATATTTACCCCATATAGAATTCTTGTGGGAGTCTTAGATGGAATAGGTCTCCTAGAAGTTACTGACAAAAGAAAAATGAATAACTGAACTCTCTGGATAGTCCAACACCCTCATTATATATCTAAACTAGTTGTTTCTCAGTGGGCAGACCCCTGGGGGGGAAGAGGGGGTTGGTCTGGCAGTTTATTGCCCACTCTATGCAATTCCTTGTGTCCAGCTCTGGTGATGGCTATCTAGATGTTTTATGGTCTAGGCCTTGTGCCAGATCAAAGACCACAATAAATGTCATCCCAAGGTTTACAAAAAACAACTCTTAATATATATCAACACACATCAAACACCAACTCATGCTTTTGGCATGACAGTATCCATTAGAAGTTCCTCCAGGGCCTGGGATTTTGCATTTAAACCTTTGGCGAGGGAACAGGCTAGGGCTTTAATTAGGGATCGACCGATATTGATTTTTTAGAGCCGATACCGATAATCTGTGAACTTTCAGGCCGATAGCCGATAACTTACCGATACCGATATTTTGTACATTTACCATTTTGAAAAAATAAACTATTTCTACACAAATCTACTGTTAACGGAAAATGTTTATTATTATTATTTTTTTTTTTTTGCAAATCTTTTATTATTAAGGTAATGCACAAAATATACATGCCAGCCAGAATTGTTTATGTTTTCAAGAATATGTGTGTGTGTAGTAGATACAGTGAGAGTATTTGATTAGTGAATGCAGTTTGTGTGTTTGTGTAGTGGATGCAGTGTGTTTGTGTAGTGAAAGCAGTGTTTGTGTAGTGAAAGCAGTGTGTGTGTGTGTGTGTGTAAATATGTGGGGTAGGAATCTGGGGTAGATAGGCGAGCAGGGGCAGTATGGTAGACAGGGAGCACGGGCATTGGGTAGCTGGGGAGCAGGGGCACTGGGGTAGCTGGGGAGTAGGGGCACTGGGGTAGATGGGGTTGTAAAGGCACTGGGGTAGATGGGGTTGTAAAGGCACTGGGGTAGATGGGGTTGTAAGGGCACTGGGGTAGATGGGGTTGTAAGGGCACTGGGGTAGATGGAGTTGTAAGGGCACTAGGGTAAATGGAGTTGTAAGGGCACTGGGGTAGATGGGGTTGTAAGGTCACTGGGGTAAATGGGATAGTAGGCGCACTGGGGTAGATGGGGTTGTATGGGCACTGGGGGTAGATAGATGGGGTGCATGGACTGCTTCTAGCTTACGCCACATTTAGCCCCGCTGCACACTAAGCCCTGCCCTGCCGCACGCTAAGCTCCGCCCAGCTGAAAATTCTGAATAATCGGTCGATCACTAGCATTAATTATTCGGGTATTACGCAAGGGCAGAGTATTCGGAATTGGGTAAGAGTGATTTCAGGGTTACAATCTGAAGTAAGGGTGTTTTTTGTCTTGTGCCTTTAGTGCTGCACAGTCATGGGGTACCTGAGCTTCAGCTAACTCATCTGGTGACAGAGAATTTACAAAAAGATCAGAACTACATTCACCACTCCCCTCTTTTAAATCCAGGGGAAGTAATGTAGATGGATTTAATACCATGCACCTTTTTAAAGTTATATTTGGAGGCATGAGGAGAGCACACTGCATCCTGAGATGCCTTGCAGTATGTATGTGTTTCGGCTGAACTTGTGATAGAATGCTGTTAATGTCATGCGGGGTGTAAATGGTGACGGGGTTGGTTATCTAGGACAATATCGGTGCCACATAACCACCATATGTCAACTATCACTAACACACACTGCTGCCATACCACCTACCTCACCAACCACTCACCCACGACTTAGAAGATACATGTCTTTATGGCATATAGCAAACTGCATCCATTACTCTGCAAAATGGCACTGTTTCTTATTCAGCACCTATATTTTACTTCTATAAATATTACGTATATCACTTGTGACATATTTCACCCATTTCATCAAACATATTTTGCTCTGCCAAACACATATTAGATAATAATATCCTCTATATAATATACAGAATATAGACCTCCCCCAAGTTTGCTGTCAAAAACAAAATATATGACTCCCTCATTTCCAAAGCTTGGATCACTTACTTTCACCCAACACCTCTTGCTGCCTGACCATAAAAATCAGTTTGAGGGGGAGGACTTTGGTTTTCCCTATTGTCTCCCCCACATGCAAAGTCCATACTGTGTTATTTCTTGCTCATAAGGATGAGATATGGTGATTGTCTATTTCTCCTGCCTTCCTCTATTTGGTGGGCGAGTCATTTTGTGGTACAAGGAAAGAGGAAATGGTGCTATTATTGCTATGAATGTTATTATTTGCCCCACTTGTATACTGCTCACCACTTTCAGCTGTAATGTGAATTTCAGCAATACTAGTTGAAATAAAATAGTAGGGTCCAGGTGTCAGAACAGCACGCAGGCAAGATTCTGTGTTTGTTCATCATTTACAGTTATATTGGAAGATTGTTTACTTTACACATGTCTAATCTTTAATGATTTTTTTCATAAATCATAAAGTGTATGCCTCCATTCGTAATACCAGTAATTTACATAGGACTTAAAATCTGTAAAATGCTCTTTCACATTTATGAGTGTATAATCAGAGTCTGTGTAAATGTTAAGGACAAATGTGCCCATATTTTTGTTATGGCTGATGTGTCTGTATAATCCTTCCCCGCATGTAATTGCTTTGCATAGAAGGAAAATAAGTGTGTGCTATAGATAAATAAATTCTGGAAGGACATGCAATTTGTTTAGGAACACAATATTTTTACAGTTATGGTTAATGTGCTTTCCAGAGAAATGGAAGTAAAGAGGAAAAAAAAAAACACACAAAAAAAAAAAGAGTTGTGCCAGGGAAGAATAATTTCAAATATGTTATGGTTCGTGTTGGTTGTTTTTTTTCTTATAATTCCTGGGACGCTAATAATGCAAGAAGGATCTTTACAAGACCACGCCTCTGTGAGAATTTTATTAAAATTAGCAAATAAAAAAAAAAAAATGTATCGCTCCCTGTTTTTTGTTCTCTCCAAGTTTAACCCCTTAAGGACACATGACATGTGTGACATGTCATGATTCCCTTTTATTCCAGAAGTTTGGTCCTTAAGGGGTTAAAGGGTAATTAAGACGTGGACCCCTTACTCACGGTGCCTGATGAGATATCAGTTATACCTCACTGACGATGCCTAACAAGGTTTTATATTAATTAACATTTATAAAGCTCCCCTATTGAGTTGGCCAAAGCACCCTAATTAGCCAAAGTAGTAGTTATTATAAAGAACTAAAATAATCCATGGCTTCAAACCAAAAGCTAGATACACAGATATCTAGTGTTACCTTGTTTTTAGAACAGCAGCGTAAATTGCAAGGGAATCCTTGTTTAAATGAGCTTCAGTTTAGAAGAAGTCATGTGGCGTGGATGCAGAATACACATAGCAAGATTTTTCACTCGTCTTCTTAAAGAGGAACCGAAAGTGACACGTGCTGTCAGTCACAGATACATGTATGTAAACATGTGCGCAAGTGAAATAAATTGTACCAATGTCACAGAACGTTATTTGCAATAGGAACAAAAGAGAATTGTCCAGAATTAAGTAAACACGATAGGGACAGGAACACAAACATGTATACCTGACCCTAAAGTGTTAAAACCACCATTTAAGTGGCTCGCTCACCCACCACCTTAGCAGGGGTTAAAACATACCTTATTTTCAGCGCTGCACGGGTCCTCTGGTGCTGGCGCTGGCCCTGCCCCGATCAACCTCCTTGGTGACATCATCACCAAGGAAAGCATTGGATTAGCTTAAATCAGCAAGGAGGCAGAATGAGGGATGGGCCAAACACCGTTTTGGCCAATCAGTACCTCCCAATAGAGATACATTGAATCAATCAAATTCAGCATCTCCATGCAGAGCGTGGAGACGCTGAACGGCAGTGCTGCCTACCGTGCAGTACTGCCCTAGAAAGCACCTCCAGTGGCCATTTGGAGGTGTCTCTAGGGGGCAATGTAAACGCTGCCTTCTCTCAAAAGGCAGTGTATACAAAAAGAAGGCCTGATGGGAACGATTATACTCACCAGAACAACTACATTAAGCTGTAGTTTGTTCTGTTTAGCGTCCCTTTAAAAATGAATAGAAAGTGCATTTCAAGTTTTTGGACAAAATAGCAGAATCTGAACAATTTTCAGATTGCAGAGAAATACACTGAACAACCAGTGAAAGGTGGCTAGTGGCTGGTCACCACAATGTGGATGTATATGTGTAAAAGTGTGTGAATCTGTGAGCTTGTGTAGTAGTTTCTGAGTATCTGTGTTTCAGCATGTATATGTATATTATTACGTGCATATGAGTAAAAAATCTGTGTGCATATGTGTGTTTCTGTGAGTACATGTAACAAACAGGTTTGTGTGTATCTGTGAGTATAGGAGTTTGCATATGTGTAATATTGTGTGTACATGTGTAACAAAATGTGTGTGCATCTATGTGTACATGTTTAACAGTACGTGCATTTGCATCTGTAGCATTGTTTATATGTGTATAACTGTGTGAGTGCATCCATGTGTGCTACTTTAATATATATGTATTACTGTGGGGATTGGGCGGTCTTAAGGGACTATCATATTTTTAGGGTGAGGCCTCTCTTTTATCCACCAAGCAATGCCAATGTCAAACAGGTTCCAAACATTTTTTTTTCATCTATATTTAATTTAAAAATGTAATTAAAACAGAGCAGACAGTTATTTGAACAGTCACATCCAAATTTAAAAGAACACTATATTTACCTAAACAACTTAAGCTTAATGAAGCAGTTTTAGTGTATAGATCATGCTTCTCAGGTTTCACAACTCAATTCACTGACATTTAGGAGTTAAATCACTTTCTCTGTTTATGCAGCCCTTGTAACACCGCCCCTGGCTTTGATTGACACAGCCTGCGCGAAAAAGCTGGTTTTACGTTCAATCAGATGTAATTTACCTTAAACAATTGTATCTTTTTCTCTGTAAATTGAACTTTAATCAAATACAGGAGGCTCTTGCAGGGTCTAGCAAGCTACTACATAGCAGGGGATAAGAAAATCTAAATTAAACAGAACTTGCAATAAAGGAAGGATAAACTTTAGAGGACTCTTTACAGGAAGTGTTTAGTGAGGCTGTGCAAGTCCCATGCAGGGAGGTGTGACTAGGGTTCATAAACAAAATTATTTAAATCCTAAATGGCAGAGAATTGAGCAGTGAGACTGCAAGGACATGATTTATACACCAAAACTGCTTCATTAAGCTAACGTTGTTTTGGTGACTATAGTGTCCCTTTCAATAACCACAATAGTATATGCAGAGAATTGCTGTCTAATATAATCCCTGAGTTGCATTTTGCAATTTTGTTTTGCATTACATGTACGAACATTGATATTGTGTGTTAGTTGTATACTTGGTATTTCCTCGTTTGATGTCTATTAAATAATTCCAAATTAAAACTTCCGGCTGTAGACCATAATGAACCCATATTCAGTATAAATTATGATGATTTGGTTTTGTTTGTTTCTTTTCACAGTAACTGGACCTTTGTCGGAACAGCAGATTGCATATGTTTCCAGGGAAACTCTGCAGGTATTTTAGCTGTCAAACTTGTGATGTGTTACGAGTCAGAAGTAACCTTGAAGGCTTTGCTGTTCCATGAATTCAGTTTGAGGAGTACACTTTATTTAACAGCAGAGTCCAAGAGGCAAATTGCACCCTGGCTGCCTTCGAGAAGTGTGTCTGTTTACATTGCAATCCTCTGTATTGTGTGTTCTCTCCATTTTATTAATCTACAATATAACCAGGAAAAAGGAATACAAGACTAGTTGTAAAACAGTTTTTTTTTATCTTCACATGAAGATATCTTATCTTCATGAAGCAATTGTCAGTTTCTTTGAAAATGAACATATCTTGTAACTTTTTAACCACCTAAGCACCAAGTATTGACTTAAATACCAGAGTATGGATGTCATTTTCCCTGTGTGAATCACAAACTATCTATTTTTCATGCTATATTGTTTTTTGAATAACATGTGTTTCACAACATATCTGGGGTGCACTAGGAACTATATTGAGTAAAACCCCAGAGTACAGAGCCAGCTCATTGGCTAAGTGTGTCAGCAGAGTGTTTTTTCAGCCAAGGATCTAAGTCCTGCACTGCCAGACTAGCTCAATGAAGCACAGTTGTCTTTTTTTTCTTTGTAGTACACTAATATTTCCATTGAAGTCCGCACACGGTAGTAGCTCCAAAATAATGTCACCGGTAGGTAATGAAAAAGTGCACAATTTATAAAAAAAATAGATAGGAGAAAAAAATATAACAAAAATAGCCCACCGAATAAGATATTAACACCAATATGTGCTCCAAACGCCAGTGTGCAACTGATACGCACATTCATTTAGGTGGAAATAAAACACCCTGCATCCAAAAGAAAAAAAGTGGGGTGCAGGGAAATGCAAAAAGCAGCTGGAGATAGCAAAATCTACTAGGAGGGGGCCTGGACGAGTTTCGTGCCTGTCTTGGCACTTTCTCAATGCTGAGACAGTGCCAAGACAGGCACAAAATGCATTCACGACCTCCTTGAAGGTTTGCTGGGACCCTCCAGTGTCTTTTTTTTTTTCCCCTGTCCTAGTAGATTTTGCTATCTCCTGCTGCCCCATTCCACTCCCACGCCCCCTTTTATTTATTTTTTTTCCTTTTGGATGCAGAGTGTTTATTTCCACCTATTTAAATGTGTATATCAGTTGCACACTGGCTTTTGGTGTAACATCTTATTAGGTAGGCTACTAGTTGCTGCCATTTTTGTTATATTTTTTCCTCTATCTATTTTTTAATAAATTGTGCACTTTTTCATTACCTACCTGTGGCATTATTTTGGAGCTACCACCATGTGCAGACTTCAATGAAAATATTGGTGTACTACATATGTTTCGTTTTGTATCAGTCCAGCACTGAGCACCAGAATCTTTATCTGACAAGCAACGACATTATATCAAGTAAGCATTTTCTGCTGTGTCTACCCTCTTGATGTTTTGGATTGCTGGTATTTTTCTTTTACCGGGGATTATTCTCTGTTCTATATCATATGTATGCCTTTTTTTTGCTTAGCCTGCTGGCTTGGTCTTTGAGTGTGTGCAACTGCATGTACATATACCTACTATGTAAAAGTATGTATTATCTTGGGTTGTCTTTGTTACACATGCAAAGCACCGAAATAGCATTTCTGCATCCCCAATTATTCATATTAAGCCTGAAAATGGAGTGAGAAGGGTAAGGTGAGTCAAGAATGATTCAACACATGGACATGCCCACCTGCAGAACATTCAGAGAGTCAGCCTAGTTATTATTCTTTGACACAATGGCCTTTTCCCATGTTCCATAGACAGATGCTGCAGCCATCAGTTTTTTTTTTTTTTTTTAGTTCTTGCTGTGAAGGCAGCTGCATCCTGAAATTCATGTGCATATCCGTGTCACAATGCCGGTACGCACACATTGGCAGGCTGTCATAACTTTCATAATGTTGTCACATCAGGCTCCTCCAGTTCCTCCACACCCAGCCCAACATCAACATGGAAAATTTAACTTAGCTAGATAAACAAAGATTTTAGAATATGATCTATCACAAATGTATATATGTTTGTCTGTATAGATAGGTAAATATACATGTAGACACATACATATTGATACTCACAGACTGCCAGCAAGCTAAGCAAAAAAAAAGTCATTTCACATGTGCTTTAACCCCTTAAGGACACATGACATGTGTGACATGTCATGATTCCCTTCTATTCCAGAATTTTTAAGGGGTTAAAGATGTGTTCATTTGGATCGTTCCTTATTAAGCATATAGTTTTTATGCAAGGTAAACCTCTCACTGGCTACAAAGCACTCATATATCATACTTCTGGTGTTTCTTGACCAATGACGTAAGTAGGGGAAAAAAACCATTTAATACTTAAAGAGATGCTGGCTCATTAAATGCAAATACATTGTTAAAAAAGGATTACTTTGGGAAAGGAGAGTGATATATTGAATCTATAAAGAAATATTAATTATCAAAAATGGAGACACAGAATCAAGGTGTCATTTTTGGAAATCTTATTATCTTTGTGACTGCTACCTTTAAGGAAATTTCTGCTAAAGTCTTCTAGTGGATTTTGGTGATGTCATAGCTGAGATACCCTTAGCCAAAAATAACATCTATGTCACAAGTGCTTTTAAAAGATTTTGGTACCCGAGGAAAGCCGTATTATTGTTTCCTGATATCATCTACAGAATGCTTCTTCATGGGTATAAAGAAACAGTATTTTGATAGAATTTTTAAATATTTTAGTTTTATTTTAAAATAAGACTTTGTTTTCCTTAAATGTTACCCTAAAGATTTCAAGTATCACATTTGTGACACATATATCTTGAGATCTTTCCAGCACATCTATCTTATATTAAACTGTGATTTGTTAATACTTAATACTTTGCAATTCCTTTTAAACCTTTGCATCTAGGGGATAAATCCTTTGTTAAATAATCCCTTGTAGTCTTTCAGAGAGCGCTGCTTGCTCCTTTGGTATGTACCAGGTGACATAATCGATACATCTCAGCATGGTTTCGGCTAGGGTTCCACTGTGATAATTGCTGAGTTTTCCTTCTTGATCTATTGTAATGCAGAGCTGTATTTTTTTTATTTTATTTATTTGGAATGAGTGACAACCATTGCACCTTGCACTGGCAGAATGAATCCAAAGATTGATGACAGAGCCAGCTGATAATTTGTGTTCTCACACCCAGTCTACTAATGAGTTTATTGTTATTTGAGCACTTGGGCAGATACATTTATTCTTCTAATCAGCGGTATATCAACTTACAAGTTGCTTAGATGTGTTGTTTTTCTTGTTTTTATAAAAAAGTGTTAATAGTTGTCATTGTGGTTTTTTTGTTTTTGTTTTTTTGTGCAGGGGCTGTATTATCTGCATAATAAAGGGAAAATGCACAGAGACATAAAGGTAGGGGGCTTTTTTTTCTGTTTTATGTTATACTTATGTTTTAATTCCATTTATTTTATCTGTTTACATTCACTGGTCATATGATCTAAACTCAAGAGAATTATGTTTAAATAAATGTGAAGCATCTGTTTTTTTGAACATACACCCACCACCCCTCCCATATTCCCTTAGAGCACCATGGCAGAAACTACAAACATTTCCTGGCTTTCACAGAGTTTAACTGCGTGAATCGTTTTTGGACGTCGTCAAGGTTTTACATGAGGACGTCCAGCGTTCTTGAAAACCTGACAGGAAAGCAGTGATTCAGTGCTTGACTAGAAGGAAGGTCTAATGCATGCACGGCTCACCGCGCATGCACATTAGATTCCCCTGTCTGTGTGACGTCTCGAGAGGAGGAGATTGACCCAGGGCTGAGTGCCTCTAATGCTGTAGCATTCCTTCAATCAGTAGTTTAGCAGGGAATACCCTCAAAGCAGAACTGTGACTACTGTTGAAGCTTAAAGGGAGTCTATAGTGCTATAAATATGAATACAAATCTGTATTCCTAACACTATAGTCCCACTGGCTCATAAAGGGTTAAAAATTTAACCGACGGGATTGGAGTGGCGCTAATGCATGCCGAGCGCTTTAGGCCCTCCCTATAGGAAATCATTGCTTCAGTGCTTTCCTTTGGGTATTTTACTGACGCTGGATGTCCTCATGCAGAGCGTGAGGACATCCAGCATCAGTAGGCGACCAAAAGTCAGTTAGCCACAGGAAGTGCCTCTAGTGACTGTCTGATTGCCACTAGAGGCAGTCTTTGTCCTGCAATGTAATTATTGCAGTTTCTGAAAAACTACAATGTATTACATTGCAGGACTAAGTGGGACAGGGACACTGCACCCAGATCACTTTGATAAGATAAAGTGGTCTTGGTGACTAAAGTGTCCCTTTAACTCTTTTACTACATCATACATAAGATTATATACACAGGGTAGAGATGGTATTAATTTGTAGTCTATTTAGAATTGGCCATAATGAAAAGGGCAGAAGTATTTTTTTCTATTACCTTGCTTATAAGCGACCAGTATGTAGAGGTGGTGAGATATATTTGCATATCTACCACTGCTTTCTACATATTTAGCCAAGCTTCCAAGATAAGACTCTCAGCAACCTATTTTTGTAACATGATAAGAAAAGCATGGAGGGGATATTATTAAAACATATACAGAGCCAGTACAAACATCTCTCTGGTAACCTGTTCATTAATAGAACTTTACAACGCACACGTGGTCACTGATTTAGCAGAGGAACGGGTTCTTCCCAGTAAAACCAGTAAATATGTGGAATCTCTACAAATATTTTAAACCGTATCTGGATAGTGGATACATGAATGAAGGATATTCAAGGATTCAATAGTTAATATGTAAGGTAGCAGCATGTTGATCCAGGGAGGATTCTGGTTGTCATTTTGGAGTGAAGAAGAGATTTCTTCCCCTCAATTTGTGCCAAAGTTGGAAATTGTTGCAAATAATGATTTTTTGCGTTCTTTTGGATCAACAACGGCGATACATATATTTAAAAGGCTGAACTTGACGGACTTCAGTGTATTTTTACCCTGTATTACTATGTAACCATATTTCTCATTTCCTATATTCTTAAACATGGTTTTGGTAGAATGGGGGGTTAATTTGGTTTAACTCTGTGCCCTGAGTACTCTTACCCCCTTTATACCCATACACTTGCCAGTGTCACATTTTAGATTTAGCACTCTGGTCTGCAGACGTCTTGATTCCTTCAAGCCTGAGGTGCCTTATTATTTGTTTCCGAAATAAGAACAATCCTTTTTTTTTTTTTTTTTTCCATTTCCCTTATATAGTAATACTTCAACATGTCTAGTTTCTTGGAACAAGCCTCAGCTATTTAATTAGTATTAGATGTTGCAGAGTATTTAACCCTCAAGCCAAATTAGCAATTTGAAAAGCAAAGTTGTCTTGCTGTATAAATTATTGAAAAAATGTACATGTGAAATAAATGGTGCAGTGGAGCATAATAAATCATTTGTTTCTAATATGGTGTAACTTATTGATTACAGGTACACTGTGTTTGTCTTAGTTTGATCAATTTTCTTGAAGGCTTCCGATCCTAAATTCGCTGGGGTAACATATCTATAGATTTGTATAGCGCGTATGTTGGGCACCATAATATGTGCCCAATTCTTTAGAAGAGGGATAATCAACTCTGTTATTTGAAGTTTCATAGCATGACTAATACTTGTAATATTATCATTTCGTAATTGCTAATTTAGTCATTTTGAGTTATTTTCCTGTATTCAAGTAAACTTGACTTTACATGGTAAAGTTGGTGTAAAAATAACCCCCTATTTTTAAAGGAACACTCCAAGCATCATAACCACTGCAGTGCACCCTGCACTCCTTATTAGAAAATAGAAGCCTAGCTTTCTCATTGATCACTCTGGGAACTGTCATACTCCTGCACTGATTTTTACAGATCTGAGAGTGAATGCAAGGTACGCTGCTACGTAACCTTTCCAATTTGCAGTGGCAAATACCTCTATCCTGTTGCTTGTTCATTTTATAGCTAAATTATTTTTGTGGCGCTCAGTTACAGCCTATAAGTACTCATGTGGAACTGGGTGCAAAGGGAGTCAGCTAAGCAAACACATCAACGCATTATGCACAAAACTCACCATCCCTTCTCGACATTGCGTGCCGACTTTATTTTTATATTTTGTACAAATGTTAAAAGCAAGGTGATTAATACAAATCTGTGCTTCAGTATAAGCCACACTTTTGATATTATAAGAACTTATTCATATTGATCTGGCACTGCTAGAAATTATTTTGCTTCTTCTTTTCAACAGTTCTTTATTTTCACATGAAACCTATCACACTGCCTTGATGAACCAAAACAAACGAGTGAAATATAAGATAAATTCTACATTTTAAATTAAACCATGTCAAGCAGTAATGGCTTTAATGCACAACATAGGCTTGCTTGCCCGCTGCAGAATTTTTGATCCCATTTTCATTTGACAAGCTTTTTAATCTTTGTCACAGTGCACATCATTATTACCATTTGATGAGGCCGAGTAAATATTGTGTTCTTCGACGTTTTATTCGAAGTTTAATTACTAGCAGAGCACACAGGCCAGTGCTGACAGTCATTCTCATAGTCAAGATTTTCTTCAGCACATTTTTGCTTCAGATTGTCACGCAGGGTTGATGACAATGCAGTGGAGCAGAATGAATGCCAGGGAAGGATATTGGTTTTTGGATGGGATTGGATCTGAAAGAATGAGGGCATTAAATTTGTAAGCATTTTCCGTGAAACCGTATGATTAATAGGTGTGAATAGGGTACATTGGGACTTAATAGACGGGGTCATGATAGATCTATGTACATCAAAGTAACACTACTAATAGTCCGTGAAGTCAGATGGATCTGCAGCTAATGATGGTTTTAAAAAGCAGTTGATGACTTTGTGACAACTCGACTGTCTGTTTGGTTTTAACGTAAACACTTTCTTTTGTTTTAGGGAGCAAATATCCTACTAACGGATAATGGACATGTAAAACTGGGTAAGTAGAAGTGCTCAGAAAGATTTTTTTATATGATTTTCAGAGTGATATTAAAGGGACACTGCACTGCCCAAATACAAAATAAATAAAAATCACTATTTAGTAGATATAACCCAAATGAAAACTTGCATGCATTTAATAATGCATTTCTTTCCATTGGGGTATATATAAAACAATTGCAAAATCTGCAGTTTTCTTGTCTGCTGCCTTTGCAAACCCTCCCCTTCTAACCCCACGCAGGCTTTCTGTGACTGTCCAATCACAGACTTCCCAATGCAGCTTAATGAGAATTTTGTCAAAGGCAGGTGATTTGGGCAATTGCTGCCTCTTGAGTTTAGCTCCACTGAGCTAATGAAACCAGGAAGTAACTGGACCGGTTGTCTGATTTTAAGCCTTGGGGGTGTAACCAAGTTCATTTCAAAAAGTGTACATTTCTAGTGAAATCTGCACCCATACAGTTTTTCAGCAAGCTAAAGTGCTTTAGGGGTCTGGAGTGTCCCTTTAATAAAGATGATACATGTAAACGTGGGAAGACTGGCACTCACAAAATACCTGTGTAAACTTTGTTCAAGCCAAAGAACATATCCATGAAAATATAAAAAAAAAAAAAATGATTTCGGGATTGGATAGACATTAACGGATCACTAAAGTCATCTAGACCACGTCATCTTAACTCTGCAGTGTAAACATTGCAGTGTTGTAGGAATGGCAATGATTACACCAAAGGGTAGCACACTTCTAGTGGCTGTCATTCTGCAGTACAGCCACTAGAGGGTCTTCCCTTTGAGCATTGAGCCAAACTCGCTTCTCTATCAAATACGGCTTCTAGACCAGCATTTGATTGGCGTAGCATGTGTTCCTTTAAACATAGGTACAATATTTAAATTAATAAGATTATATATACATACATACGTAGCAAGAAATACTGAAATTCCTGGAATATAGATCTATGTATCTATAACCATACATTGCATATGTCTGCCTTTGTTCCGTTTGAAAACGGGCAGTATTGTGTGGTTATTGTGATTGGTGTCACTCAAATAACAGCCAGTCAGTATGAGGTTATTTATAACGTTTGAACACACTGGCTTTGCTCAGTTGCTAGAAGCTAGTTTAAATTGCGTCTCTTGCTGAATTTTTTTTTCTTTCGATTTCTATACTAATATTTTAAGAACCCAGATGTTTCAATCACATTGGCCAATCCATATATAAAGTTTGCATGAATGAAAAATGCTACCAACGTTTAACAAATGCCACTTTATTTTAAATAGTGTCTTGATTTGAAATAACGTCTTCCAGGATTTTTATTTCCCTCTCAAATGATAATGTTCATTGACAGCACAGATGTTTTGAATATGTTACCCTATTTATTTAGTTCATCTTATAGTTTGTTACATTAATCTTTTTTAAAAAAACTGGTAGAGGTTACATTTATTTAAAATTGTGAATGATAATACAGGCCACGTATTAGATACATGTATGTAGGAGCACATAAAAAAAATATTGTCTAATTTATAAAGCTTTTAATAAAACATGGAAAATGACTGTCATGTAAAGAACATTAAAACAGAGAAGGGAAACTTTGCATCGTTTCAAACACAATTCTCCAAGAGATTTATTCATACGTTTAAGGAAGGCAAACGCTATTTAATTCATAAACACAATTAAGAATGCACGTTATCTTTCAGAGTAAATGGCCGCAAAAGTAATTTCAAATGAAATCACCGAAATAAAACCATCAGTCTTGAGATTTTGAATCTCACAGGATAAACTAAAAAAAATATTTATACAGGTTTTTTTATTATATGTTAAAACATAGTGCTTCAGTTAGTTGGAACGGGGCAGTTATCTCTGATGGCGATTAGATTCGTAAACTGAGATCCAGATAATAATAAAATTAATCTGGTACTCACTACACCAAAAAAATATTAAATTGCAGTTGGATTTATATTATCCTTGCCAATTTCAGCAGTGTCGGTGTTGGAGTTTATAACCTGTTGAGCACTAACTGCCTGATTTTTATTTTTTTTCTATTTTGAAAATAATAGTTTTGGATTCCAATAAGCAGTCATTGCAAGTTTCACTACATTTTTTACTGTAACTCCCAGAAGAAACTCCTCTATGGGGTCTGGTGGGAGTAGGTTTTCCAATTAAAAAAAATTATACAGCTGACACGTTATTGGACTCTCTTTCTCACAATTCCAATGTACTCTTCGGGCTGCAAATATTGTGATGTAGATCTCTCCAGTGGAAAGCTTACTGCACAAATTACAAATCTGGATTTGCTTTGGCTGCCCATTCATCGATCTAAGGCTTTTTATTATTTAAAGTTTTATATGTGTGTAGATAGCACATTACGAGTCAAATCAATCAAACGAAAACCTATACCTTTCATACAGCAGTTGTGAAAGTATGCAGCTCATAATTGATCCTTCCCAGCACTCATTTATTATAGGCCAATACATTGTCTTTTCATTTATTTATTTTTGCAAATCATATGCAAAATGTTGTTTCTGTATTTTGAGAGGTTTAAATGAGCTAGTTTGAATCCTCTAGACAGCAATATAGGAGAGATATCAAACCACACAATATGCTATAGAAAATGGATGTGAATAATGCAAAAGTTATGTCAATTTTCATACTACATTTGTAATTTTTAAAAGTTTTATTATATATCCCCATATGGTATCTGGAAAGAAATGCTTATATGCTAAAGCAGTGGTTCCCAAACTTTTTAGGTTCAAGACACCCTTACTATTTCAGTATTTTTCCAAGGCACCCCAAGTCAAAATGTTTAGTTTGTATATCTGTATTGTGCTGCGGCATTTACTGGCGCTATAGTGTAATGTATAGTGTTGGTGTTTGAAGGGGTGCTTGTAAATAGGTATTGTGTTTTACTACAGGGATGTGTTTGTATGTAATGTTTGTGTTTGATCGCAGGGGTGTGTCTAAATGTAATGTTCACTTTTAATTGCAGATGTACATTTGTGTGAAGTATTTGTTTGAGTGAAGGGGTTTGTTTGTATATGTTTTTTGTTTGAATGCAGGGTTGTGTTTGTATGTAACATTTGTGTTAGATTGCAGGAGTGTGCGTGTAAGTTGTACTGGTGTTTGACTGCTTGGATGTATGCACATACACTACCACATACATACTTACACAGATGCCTATAAATACACAGACACATACACATATAGATTATGGATCGACCGATATTGATTATTTTAGAGCCGATACAGAAAATCTGTGAACTTTCAGGTCGATAGCCGATAACTTACCGATATTCTGTACATTTACCATTTTGAAAAAATAAACTATTTCTAAAGGTAAATGCACAAAATATACATGCCACATGTAGTGGAAGCAGTGGTTTAGACAGGGGAGCTGTGTGTGTTTGTGTGTAGTGGATGCAGTGTGTATTTGTGTAGTGTGTGTATATAATGAATGCAGTGTGTGTTTGTGTAGTGTGTGTATAGTGAATGTAGTGTGTGGTGTAAAATAAAATAAAAATTTAAAAAATCGGCCTCCCTCCCTGCTCCTTAACTGGCCAGGGGGATATGGCATTCCCTGATGGTCCAGTGGCATGGACTGTGCAGTGGGGGCCCGCAGCAAGCTCTTAATTTCCTTCACAGCAGCGCCCTTCAGCTCCCCTGTCTAACTTTCGCGGCCAGCGTGCGGGACTCGCGAGATTTACACACGGGGAGCTGAATGGAGCTGCTGGGAAGGTAACTAAGAGTGTGCTGCGGGCCCTCCAGGCCTGTCGGGCTTGTTATCGACCCGGCGGTCCTGGTCGGCATTATCGGTATCTCTAAAGGCCGAAACCGATATTACCGAAAATACCGAATATCGCCCGACAATCGGTCAATCCCTAATATAGATACACATAGATGCACACCGACATATACACATATGCACCCTGACACACACAAACATTGATACATGCCCACACCATAACAGATACACGCACACTCATACTCACACGCACACGCACACTCATACTCACACGCACACGCACACTCATACTCACACACGCACACTCATACTCACACACGCACACTCATACTCACACACGCACACTCATACTTACACACGCACACTCATACTTACACACGCACACTCATACTTACACACGCACACTCATACTTACACACGCACACTCATACTTGCACACTCACACACGCACTCATACTCACGCACTCATACTCACGCACTCATACTCACGCACTCATACTCACGCACTCATACTCACGCACTCATACTCACGCACTCATACTCACGCACTCATACTCACGCACTCATACTCACGCACTCATACTCACGCACTCATACTCACGCACTCATACTCACGCACTCATACACACTCATACTCACACACACACTCATACTCACACACACACTCATACTCACTCACACACACACTCATACTCACTCACACACACACACTCATACTCACTCACACACACACTCCTACTCACTCACACACACACTCATACTCACACACACACACACTCATACTCACTCACACACACTCATACTCACTCACACACACTCATACTCACTCACACACACTCATACTCACTCACACACACTCATACTCCCACACATACTCTCACACAAACTCATACACATACTCTCACACACTCACTCATATACACACACACTCAAACTCCTACACACCCACACACTCAAACTCATACACATACACACACTCACACACATAAAAGTGATTTTTAAAAATATTATAATATATGTTAATGTGCAAGCTTTGTTATGTTTTATTTAAGGTATAAATAATTGAATGACGGGAATTGTATTTATTTCTCAGCTGATTTTGGTGTATCTGCTCAAATCACAGCAACAATTGCAAAACGAAAGTCTTTTATCGGAACTCCATATTGGTAAGATGATCATTTTTATTCAAATCTCTACTTCATAATGAAGAATGCACAGTTTTTATTTCTTTGGATATATCCATGAGGAGAAAAATATACAATTAGCGGTGTCTGAAATATGACACAAAGAATAGTTTGAGAGAATGACTAATCATAGTGGGCAACAGTATTGCCCTCTTGTGTGCCTGAAAGACATGTGTCACCACGGGTGTAATTAAGTATCGCTTTTGCTATCCGAGCATCCAGTTATTGTAAATCCACCTGTGCAACTGTGGACGTTTATTACCAGTTTCTGCCAGCAGTGGTGAGGGCATCACGAGGGATAGACAAAACAGCAGGATAGAATGAGTGAGGAACTAACGTGGGAAGGAAAAGAGAGTTTTTAAAGAAGAGTGAAAACTGAGATAGTCCTAGGATTAGCTACTAGACCAAGTGAAGAACAAGTACACAGGAGAGGAAAGCAGACAAACCGATAGAATGATTCTATGAATGCCAGGGGTTCTATACAATACAATAACATGTTATACACACAAAACAAGACACGAAGAGGTGCAATGGAGCACAAATCAAGGCCTCCTTGGCTGTTGCATATGCATTTTAGGAAAAACTAACTTTGTTAAACATTATTTGCTAAATAGACAAATGTATTCCTATGTAATATGTAATAATATATAAAAATAAACAGTTGAAAATAAATTAAACCACAAACCAGAAGCAGTGGCATTGATGTAAGTATCATGTAAGACATTGTAGAATGTGTACCATGCATGCTTATTAAATAATTCTGTGTTTAGGATGGCCCCAGAAGTGGCTGCTGTTGAGAGGAAAGGTGGATACAATCAGTTATGTGATATTTGGGCAGTTGGAATAACATCTATAGAACTTGCAGAACTTCAACCCCCCATGTTTGACTTGCATCCAATGAGGTAACCAATGGAATTTCTTTGTTGCTAATTGAAGTTCTTAGAAACTTAGTTCTTTAAAAAAAACATGTTGTATTTTCATCATCATGGTTATATGGCATGAATCTTAATTTTTCTTAGTACCAACTAAACATTTACCATTTTTTCAGGGCTTTGTTTCTCATGACAAAAAGCAACTTTCAACCACCCAAGTTAAAAGATAAGATGAAATGGTAAGCTAGGAAGCGTCTAACTTGATCTCATTTGTTTGTATTGTTTTCTTTTGTGGGATTATTAATTTTTGCTTTCTCTGATTTATTGTTGAAGGTCAAATAATTTTCATCATTTTGTCAAAATGGCACTCACAAAAAACCCTAAAAAAAGGCCAACAGCAGAAAAATTGTTACAGGTGAGTTATTAACATGCTGATTACACCCAAGTACTGTATTTGCAATTTGTGTTTTAAAAAGAGGAAAGCTGCTGTGGTAATATTTCTAGGGAACAATGCAACATTAGCCAATTGAACATAAACACTGCCTTTTGTAAAAGAAGGTTGATCGATTAAGAAATCTTTGGACCTGTGGATTTGTCATACAAATATCTTTAGATGAGATCTGCTTCAAGTAGGTTGTAAACATAATCACTCACATTTTATGAATAACTAAAAGGTGTTTGCCGTATGACCTATATTTGTTCCACAGTGCACACAGTTTAAGAGCATAGATGCAAAGACAAACATTGCATAGTTGTAGTTTATGCTGTTATGCTGGTCTCTCAGATATAAGTTCTGCTGCACATGTGCACTAACCTCCCAATGCTTGACTGTGGGAAAGCATTAGAGTGGCTGAGATCATCAAGATTGATGATTTCAGCCAAGAAGGTGGAGCTTTGGCATGGAGACTGGTGCGCAGCGGGATGTAAGGTTAGTAAACGTACCTTTTAAATCCTCACAGCGAGGGATATGTTTTATGCCGGTGTTTCTTTTTACTTTTTATTTAATTCACTTAATTTAAGTTGCCAGCTTTTGTGTCTGAAATATCCTCTAATTAATTGAGCTTTACAGTCATTGTACAACACATAACAGTAAATTGCTCCCTTTTACTCCACTCACGGTGCTCAATCTGCTAAACCCAGATGAGATGGAGGTTCGCCTCCTTTACAATGAAATCTTTTTTTTGCAATTAAGAATTTCCCGAGGTGTCAGTAAAGATGGAAGCCCCACCAGTATCCGTGTTCCAAATGTGCAGGAATGTTTGCACAGATGTTTTAATTTGTGCATAGAAAGCTTAATATCCTGCATAACTATTGTTTGCAAATGCATTTGACAAAAAAAAAAAAAATGATGTTCTCTTAGAAACCGAGTCACCTGTTATTTTTGGCTGTTCCTAAAATATTTTTCATATCCAGTTGTTGCTAGCAATCCAAAAAAACTAGGAAAGACGCCAAGAGTCTCCTAAATGATGCTCATCAAACTTTCTAGAACAGCCTTTGTTAACGTGGTGCTGGGCGGTTTATAAATTGTGTAGTCAAAAGTGTCTCTGTCCTGCTGTTACTCATCCAATCCCTATAAGACATTAACACAGGAGATGGCTTATGGAAGTTATCATTTTGTAAAACCTGAAGGTCTGCATTTGACTACTTTTAAAACTACTTTTGATTTAGAGCAGAACATCTCTGCTTAATTAAATATAATCACAGGATTACCATTTCTGAAATGAGTAGGCTGATTTTCATTGTTAAAATGGATAAAGCTTGCTTTTTCCTTCATCTCCATTTGTACCTTGACTGACTGACTAGATAGTCAAGATTATTGTCACAGGTTTTGCATACCATTTATAGGTTAGATGTGTCATTTGTGTATCAGACATATAATTGATTACAATAATTTTATGATGACAGTAATGAATGCTTTATGTGCCTCGCACAGATTGCTGTAATTATGGTTCTCAGACAAAGTATAACTAGTTAGGTTTATAAAAAAATATCCTTGAAAAAAAAAATCTTCTTTCAACAAAGTTATATATACACTTATCTGAATATGCACTCACCTTAACATGCATACAATATAAGGGTGCTGCTTAGCAGGCCTTAAAATTATGTAAATACAACAACACATAACCTATTACAACATGTCATGATTTATCTACTAAAAATAAAGCCACAATGGAGACGCCATGTGTGGGGAAAAAAAGTACACCCTTACTGCTTCCATAGGAATTAAGAGGCTGAGTAGCAGAAAGGTGCTGTTAATCAAATGCCATTGATTAATTAATCATCAGCAAGTGTTACCTCTTCTATAAAAGCCAAAGTTTTAGCAGTTGGCTGGTCTAGAGCATCTAGGTGTGTGTTAACACAATGTCAAGGAAAAAAGATATCAGCAATGATCTTAGAGAAGCAATTGTTGTTCCCCATTCCACTGGGAAGGGTCATAAGGCCACTTCCAAACATTTAAAGTTAATCGTTCTACAGTGAGTAAAATTATTCAAAAGTGGAAAGATTCAAGACAGTTCCCAATTTTCCCAGGAGTGGAATGCAATGCTCAGAGTTTTTCACACATGCCTTCCTTATTTTGACTTTATTTTTGTCAAATAAAACATGTCAAATTACTGCAGTCACATTATAAATTCTCTCTGCCATCACCAGCAAATTCCTCTGCTACCTTTTGTCTCATTTCCCTATTTACCGTTAGATTGTAAGCTCACAGGCAGGGCCATCTACCTTTTGCATCGGTCGGTTTATATTATATTGTTCTCCCATTTGTAAAGCGTGGAATATGTTGACGCGCCCTGACACATAAAACCATAGAATTCAAATAGGGTGCCCATATTTGGTGGTTCTGTCCTAAATTAACTAAATATTGGAAAATGATTCACGACCTAATTATTAAAGTGGACAGAACCATTAGCATTTTAACCTCGGAACTAGCCTTATTTAAAAAAAACTCCCGGAGTCCATTAATAGACCAGACAAAATAATCATAGGCCACATTTTGATCGCTGCTACATCCTGTTTACCTAGACATTGGAAGTCCCAAAATGTGCCATCTCTCAGGGAAGTTTTTAATTTGATTCTAGAAAACAAGGCACACAAATTATCGCATAGAGCTAATATGCATGGTTTCCCAATATTAAAATACAATTGGGATAAGTGGGAAGAAAAAATCAAAACAGCATATGGTCTTTGAGATATTTATTATTAAAGTTCATTGATGTAAAAACATATTTTTATTATTTTTTATTTTTTTTTGCCATATACACTGTTATGCCTATTTTAATGCTGGATGGTTATTTTTTTCCATTTCCAAGTTCCCCTTCCCTTCCTACCCCTAAGACAATGTTTATATTCTTGTTGTTATACAATTATGTAAAACTTTAATAAAAATTATTTGAAAAGAATTCAAATAGGGTGCACTTTCTTTTTCCCATGACTGTATAGACATGGGCATTTTAACAAAGTCAGTTTTTGGACCCATGTATTATTAGATCAATGTAGGACATAACCCGTTTCAAAATTTCCATTTGCCCTTTAGCCATTGATGAGTAGAAATTCATCATTGGAAAGTATGCACCCGCCCACCCAATGTCTTTTGATGTCTCTGACCACCAAGAATTGTATTAAACAATAGATTGAGGCATTGGCAATTCAAAACTCTGCAGAGATTGTAGAAATTTGCCTGTCAGCCTCTATCCTTAGCCCAACTTGTGCACCATGCAACGAGCATTTCAAATGGCTTGAATACCCAAAGGCATGCTTACAGATTTACATGGGAGAGTGTTATAAGTTGATTTTTTATCCTCATGCATATTGATTCTCATGGATACCTTAAAAATATATAACCATTAGTGACGGCAATGTTAAAGCTCCCCTAACTTTACTATTATTGCCTTTTACATCAGAGGTCTTGTTACAGTATGGTTGCTGCACTAGCTATTCTCCTGTTCATTCCTACAAATCATGTTGAGAGAGAAATGACAGATGTTACTGTCTACCCATTCCCTATTGGAGTAAAGACTCAGAATTAACATAAGTATTCCCAAGTGTAGTCATTTGCTTGCTTAAGCCTGTGTCCTAATTATAATATAATCAAAATGCTGTAATTCCAATTTGAGATTAAAAATACCTGTTTATGTTCAAATGGCTAAAACTAACATATCTAGTCTCCTGTTGCTTTTCTCAGCGAGAGCTTGGATTCAAAGTATTATTATTATTTATAAAGCACCAACAACTTCCGAAGCGCTGTACAATAGGATTAACCATACACTTTCTAGTACACTGGAAGGATTTTGTACTTATATTAAAGGATAACTATAGGGTCAGGAACACAAACATGTATTCCTGACCCTATAGTGTTAAAACCACCATCTAGCCACCCTGGGCCCCTAATGCCTCCATAAATATAGCAAAATCTTACTGTATTCAAGCCTGAAGCTGTAACTCTGCATGCTGTTAGACTCAGAAAAACAAGCAGTCTGCTGACACCATCAGAACTGGTAGCCTGATCCAATCACAATGCTTCCCCATAGGATTGGCTGAGACTGACAAGGAGGCAGGTCAGCGGCAGAGCCAGCATGATTCAAACACAGCCCTGGCCAATCAGCATCTCCTCATAGAGATGAATTGAATCAATTAATCTCTATGAGGAAAGTTCAGTGTCTGCATGCAGAGGGAGGAGACACTGAATGTTTGGATGCATTTTAGGCAGCCATGACCCAGGAAGGATCGCTAACAGCCATCTGAGGAGTGACCAGTGAAGTTATCACTAGGCTGTAATGTAAACACTGCATTTTCTCTGAAAAGACAGTGTTTACAGCAAAAAGCCTGAAGGTAATGATTCTACTCACCAGAACAAATCGAATAAGCTGTAGTCGTTCTGGTGACTATAGTGTCCCTTTAAGATATCACTAAATAGAAAGGTTTGTGAAAAGGCTATGTGGTTTTCTGGATTGGCTTATTTTGTTTGTTTTTGTTACTAAAACATAGAGTAATTCATATTTATGTGTTTGTTTCAAAGATCACGCATTGTGTGATCAGTTGTTGCTAACTGTAAGGATGTCTTTGATAGGACACGAGTCATCCTTTATTTCAGACGATGGGATCTGGCTCACCTGTGTTCGAATACAGTTATCCATAATTTTCAATGCCAAACAGGTCACATTACTGTACTGCATCCTCCAGTACCCTGAGTGTAAACCGTTTTTTAAATCCAGTAACAAAGGAGCTTGTGTTTACTATTCTCACATAAACCTTTGTCTTGCCTTTTGCAGCATCCATTCGTTACACAGCCTTTAAACCGCACTCTTGCCATAGAATTACTGGATAAGGTGAATAATCCGGACCACTCCATTTTCCACGACTTTGATGATGATGATCCAGAGGTAAGGAAATCCGATACATAAATATTAAGTTTTCCAGTCAGCAATACATTTAGGATTCTGGGCCGTTGGCACATTGCAATGATACATTTAAATGCTTTTGGCAATACATGTGTGTGAGCATTTGTCCAACCTGGAATACATATAACACACACACTGATCAACCACAACATTAAAACAGCAACAGGTGAAGTGAATAACATTGATTATGTTGTTAGAATGGCATATATTAGGCATCAAGTGAACAGTTGGAAGCAGGAAAAATGGGCAAGCGAAATGATCTGAGTAACTTTGACAAGGACAAATAGTCAGAGCATCTCAAAAACTGCAAGTCTTATGGGCTGCTCTCGGTATGCAGTGGTTAGTACCTACCAAAAGTGATGAAAGGAAAGACAACCAGTGAACCGGCATCAGGGTCACTGGCGTCCAAAGTTCATTGATGTATGTGGGGAGCGAAGGCTTGTGTGTCTGGTAAGATCACATAGAATAGATACTGTTGCTCAAACTGCTGAAAAACATAATGCCGACCATGATAGCAAGGTGTCAGAACACATAGTGCATCACTGTTTCGTGCGTATGGGGCTTTGTGGTTACCCCTGTCCACTGCTGAAAGTGCCTTCAATGGGGACATGAGCGTCAGAACTGGAACTGGGCTAAGTATGATTTTATTGATGTTACTCATTTCTTATGCCAATGTTGCTGTCATGGAGGAGAATTGCCCTGGGGAAGTGTTCTCAAGCAGGGCCAATCACTTTACAAAGGGGAAGTTAAGTGAGTATCACAGGGATAGGAGGTAAGAATATAGTAGCTTCTAAGATAATTAGATTTAGAATTTATCTTTATGATAAAATATATATTTTTTTACTTTAAGGGTTCTTCTAGCTATAGTTGAGTCTGGCATGACAGGGTCAATTCAGAAATCCAAAATTATCTAGTTTGAGGGTACTGTAACAAACTAAATAAGGAAAGCTATCTCAAACTCCTGGAATGTTACTTGCTTTCATATGGATATTATCGAGCGTTCTACTGTTCACTTACCTTAATCCAAACCAAGAGAAAAAAGGGGAAGCACAATGTTCACTTCAATCACACTTACATAGGGGTTTATTAAAACACCAACTTGCCACAAAACAATTGGATACCTATTGTAGGAGAATATGAACAACCTTTTAGGTGTACCATGTCGTTAGATGGGTGGACAATCAATCAGACAGAAAATGTGTTTATATTACTTTATCAAAAAGATTGATGAAATGTGTTTGGATGTATACAAATTGACCTTCCCTGTCAATTACCCTTTTTTTGGTTTTGTTCTTTGTTTTTCCACTGGATATTTTTAGAACTGTAATTGCAGGCAGCCATCATTACCTTACTAATTCTTAAACTAATATTTTTACAACTAGTCACAAGTCTCTTCTCCCCCCACGGCAATCAATATGCCCAGCAAGAGGTAATGTTAATAGGTAATGAGAAAGTCTGTATCTAACTAGATACAGTCATTTCAAAACTTAAACCATAGGCATGTTGCTTGGTGAAACAGAGAAGCATCAGGCTCTGCAAACCGTTAATTCAACATGCAACACATAATTGCATTAGAAAATGGATTTAAGCTGGTCAGCTGCATAATACAAGGTAAAACATAGTTCTGCTTGTTTTCTTTCTTTTTTTTCCTTCTGCCTAGAAAGGTTAAGATACATATGGAAGACAGATGGGCCACAGATAATATCACTCATTTCTGGACCTTGTGATAAGTACTTATCAGGCACCCGTAGAGCTTCTTTAAACAAATCCGTTTAGTTACAAGTAAAAAGAACACATGCAGAAGCTTCTTAATACAGAAACAGTGAAATCATTTATACATTTATAATTTAATAGGCGGAATTAGTGATACAGAAAACAAACTCCCAACTATAAACAAGAAAATAAAGGTCTGCTGACCATGTGAACGATAGAAAACAATGATATACTTTCCAGTTCCCCCGAACCCTATCCCCCACCTTTGTGGCCCACATTTCAATGCCGCTTTCCTGTATCTTCTCTGAGTTTAGAATATTTGTATGAGAGCATCACCGTTGCAGGGCTCTCTAAAAAAAACAAAAAACTATTTTATGTATGTTGCCACAAATCAGTTTCTAACTTCATTTGTGTGGTTAAAAGGTGGTGACCAATGAACACAGACAGGTGTTCATATGTTCTAGAATGTAATGTTCTCTGTTCCTTTTTTGGGCAATGCGTTCCAATTATATTTAGACAGTCTTTGTTCTGTTCTGTACAAAATCAATACTGAAATAATTTGAGTCTATTTGAATGAATGAATTTGAGGCTATTTGAATCCATAATTTGTGTGAGCATACCTCCAAAAAAAAATGTCTGTCCCATGTATGTTTACTGGTGTCCAGCAGGGAATTATCCACTGCTAGCACATCATTAGCTGTCCCTGTACTGTGCAAAGTGATCTCATAGTATGGAACCCATGGGCAGAAGCGAAGAGTGAAAGTCAACCCACTTAGTGTTCACTAACTACAGGCTGACATTCCCCCCTTTTCAACAGGCTAGCTCTATTATACCGTTACCAGCATGCCGTAACAGCCCCACTGAACCAGTTCCTGATTTCAGGCCTCTCAATTTTGGGAGGTATAGTATAGTTTTGACTTGGACATGTATGACAAAAACTAATACTGATGTATGCTACAGTTTCTGGAAGGAATCTGGCGCATGAAAATACAGGGTTAAAACTTTGTTTTTTGACTATATGATTATCAATAGATTGCCTAGAAGTATTATATGCAAATTTAGGAAAACTCATACTGTGTACAATATATGTTATAAGTAAGGCCAAACATATAAAATTATCTGGTACATATAACCGATTTTCCTTTCCAATTGAGGAGCTGACACTCTAGTCTAGAGTCTCTTTATGTGGAGACCTTTATTTGTTCAACAAGACTAGCTTGACTTTGTTTGATGGGTTTTAAAAAAAATAAAAATGTAAATGAGCCATTCAGGTGTAAAATTATTAAATCTAAGTTCCGAGAAAGTATGTTCTGTTTGTTTCTATCATAACTGTTCGACTTTTTAACATTTTATCTCATAATCACTCAACAATGTGCATAAAAGGATAATATATCTTAAAACCATACAGAATCCTTTCTTCAGTGTTAGAATGAAAAAAGATCAGGTTGATCAGCTTCCTTGCTCTTTGCTACTTGGCTTATTGAACAATAAGGTATTAAACATAGTTGTATCCTCCTCTCAGGGGATTGCACGGTGGGTATGATTTATTCATGTCCTGTGAAGGTTGTGTCACAATGTCTGCTCTTTTCTTTAGTAATGTTGCGGTATTAACTACTAAATTATGCTTCTAACATGAAGTTCGATTTTCCCAGATGTTTGGTTATTTCCACAGACGACAAAAAGCAGCTTCTCTACATTCTTACAAGTCCGCTATTTTTAGAAAAATGTTATTTAATCAACGAGTTTCAGTGTCGGTATATTATAAAAAATATATACAGTATCTAACAAAAGT
Organism: Pelobates fuscus; assembly: GCF_036172605.1. Taxonomy (NCBI): domain Eukaryota; kingdom Metazoa; phylum Chordata; class Amphibia; order Anura; family Pelobatidae; genus Pelobates; species Pelobates fuscus. Next base: position 351,703,432 of record NC_086318.1, on the reverse strand, counting down.
GAGTACACCCCTCACATTTTTGTGAATATTTTATTATATCTTTTCATGTGTCAACACTGAAGAAATGACATTCTGCTACAATGTAAAGTAGTATGTGTACAGCCTGTATAACAGTGTAAATTTGCGGTCCCATCAAAATAACTCAACACACAGCCATTAATTTCTAAACCGTTGGCAACAAAAGTGAGTACACCCCTAAGTGGAAATGTCCAAATTGAGCCCAATTAGCCATTTTCCCTACCCGGTGTCATGTGACTCATTAGTGTTACAAGGTCTCAGGTGTGAATGGGGAGTGTGTTAAATTTGGTGTTATCGCTGTCACACTCTCATACTGGTTACTGGAAGTTCAACATGGCAAAGAACTCTGAGGATCTGAACAAAAGAATTGTTGCTCTACATAAAGATGGCCTTGGTTATACAAGATTGCCAAGACCCTGAAACTGAGCTGCAGCACGGTGAGCAAGACCATACAGCGGTTTCACAGGACAGGTTCCACTCAGAACAGGCCTCACCATGGTCGACCAAAGAAGTTGAGTGCACGTGCTCAGTGTCATATCCAGAGGTTGTCTTTGGGAAATGTACATATGAGGGCTACCAGCATTGCTACGGAGGTTAAAGGGGAGAGGGGTCAGCCTGTCAGTGCTCAGACCATATGCCGCACACTGCATCAAATTCTTCTGCATGGCTGCCATCCCAGAAGAAAGCCTCTTCTAAAGATGATGCACAAGAAAGCCAGCAAACAGTTTGCTGAAGACAAGCAGACTAAGAACATGGATTACTGGAACCATGTCCTGTGGTCCGATGAGACCAAGATAAATGTATATGGTTCAGATAGTGTCATGCGTGTGTGGCAGCAACCAGGTAAGGAGTACAAAGACAAGTGTTTCTTGCCTACAGTAAAGCATGGTGGTGGGTGTGTCATGATCTGGGCCTGCATGAGTGCTGCCAGCATTGGGGAGTTACAGTTTGTTGTGGGAACCATGAATGCCAACATGTACTGTGTCATACTGAAGCAGAGCAGGATCCCCTCCCTTTGGAGACTGTGCCGCAGGGCAGTATTCCAACATGATAACGACCCCAAAGACACCTCCAAGACGACCACTGTCTTGCTAAAGAAGGTAAAGGTGATGGATTGGCCAAGCATGTCTCCAAACCTAAATCCTATTGAGCATCTGTGGAGCATCCTCAAATGGAAGTTGGGGGAGCGCAAGATCTCTAACATCCACAAGCTCCATGATGTCTCCATGGAGGAGTGGAAGAGGACTCCAGTGGCAACCTGTGAAGCTCTGGTGAACTCCATGCCCACGAGGCATGGAGAATAATGATGGCCACACAAAATATTTACACTTTGGGCCCAATTTAGACATTTCCACTTAGGGGTGTACTCACTTTTGTTACCAACGGTTTAGACCTTAATGGCTGTGTGTTATTTTAAGGGGACAGCACATTTACACTGTTATACAGGCTGTACACTTACTACTTTACATTGTAGCAGAGTGTCCTTTCTTCAGTGTTGTCACATGAAAAGATAAAATAAAATATTTACAAAAATGTGAGGGGTGTATTTACTTTTGTGAGATACTGTTTATATATTCCGTAACTAATTTCGCCACAATTTCTAGTTTACTAATAAACAATTGAATTGCATCGGCTTATTACAGTTTGCTATATTGTTTTAATTTAGTTTATCTGATATTCATTCATATAGTCCTGATATTCAGATATAGCTCAAATGATTGCACATGCCTGATATGCCGACCTGCTAGTGTTACTCTGAATTCAGTTACAGCATAACGTGAATTACTAACGTTTTGTTTAAGTATTAGTTGTGTATATTTTAGTTTTCAAGGTTATCTCTTGTTTTAAAATCCATTACTCACTCTTAATTTTTTTTTTTGTGTGTGTGTACGTTGGTCCCTTTTTTCCCCAAATAGTTTAAGTTTTGGGGGATCTTTTCTCCTGCATCTCCTCCCGTGCATCGGCGGGGCTCTCGTTTTGCAGCCCGCCCAAAGGTACACTTGTTCCAGCAAGCTGCGTCTTTCATCTAACTCTAGTTTGCCAGCTTCCTAAAACCTGCCATAGCTCGGACCATGTAACAATGCTTTTACTGAGCTTCCAGCTGCAATTTGGAGCAAACATGTCATTATTGCTCATTTCATCTCGGTCTCTAAAAGACATCATTACGTCTTACATTGCTTATTTCAAATACTTTTTTTTTTCTTCTTTCTTTTTTCTTCTCACTCATTTTAGTTACATAAAACGGCATTGCAGAAGTCATCTAGTTTTAGTCCACACCATTCATGTATCCATTACTACCAGGATGTAATTCAACCACATTGTTTTACCTTGTAGTTCACATAATGAGCAATGTTGTCTGCAGTTCACATAATGAGCAATGTTGTCATTTTCTCATTTCATCAGTAGCAGTAGATTTTAACCCAAACACTACCTAAGGGGCCATTTGTGCAAGTAGTATAAATATGAATTCGCCAACCGTGTGGCTCCTTATGCAGAAGGTGTTTGTAATTTCCACTGCATATGCCTCAAATTACTAGTATCTGTAATAATAGTCACAGCCAGGAAACAGATTGCACGTCATAAGGCCAATGATTTGCCTCGACATAAACTACACAGTTTCTATGTAGCTTTGCCTGTTGTGGTGTTTTAGCTTTACACCATTTTCTTGACATTTCAAGGATGGTTGCTTTGCTTATGTTACGTGTACATGTGCTTGAGTGATATAGCACCTGTTGCTTATGCTGTTACTTGCAGATGTGCCAGTGTTTATTTAGCCTGGTTCTCCAGTTATTGGGCTACAGTTTCCATATGTTTCTAATAAAAAAATAAAAAGAGGGGGGAAGGGATTTCGTTAAACACAAGATGGGAACACAGTGCAGAACCCATGGTCTTGAGCATGGATGTTCACCTCCGGGCCACATTGAGCAAAGAGGAATTGACGCACATAAAATATATAATATAATATATTTATATAATAAAACTTCAAAAGCCCTTTTCTTAATTTTGATATTGCAGTTGTTTAGTAGATAACTCCCTTATTTGTTATGCTTATGTGGGATTGCCATATTTAAGAATGTTGAATTAGGGAGCTGTCTACTAAACACATGCACATGTGTGTGTATGTGTATATTTAGCCATAAATATACACATACACACAATAACAGATCTATACACACACACACACAATGACAGATCTATACACACATACAATCACAGACATACACACAATCACGGACGTACACAAACATAATCACAGACCCCACACACAATCGCATTCATATATACATATCACAAATGTATACACACAGTTACAGACCTATACACACAATCACATTCATACACATAGACATACACACAATCAAATATACAATCACCCACATAATCACAAACCTACACAATACACACACACATAATCATAGATATACACAATCACAGACCCACACACATACAATCACAGGCACACAACTACATACAGATATAATTACTGGCATATACACAAAAATCGCATTCATACACACACATTTAATAATTAAGAAGTCCACTCAGACTCCCTACCTTGCTTTGAGAGGGCTGGAATGGATTCTCTCCCTGGTGGCCAGTGATTGCTGCTGTGATTGGATCACTGTGCTCTTCCTGCACAGGTCCCTCGTGCACCCTGTAGTGATGCCGATGCCTGGATGACATCATATCCCAGCTGCCAGGTTACTGCAGGGTGTTTGAGCAAAGAGCACAGTAAGTAATGGGCTTCCAGCCGCCCGGCATCCTGGACGGCAACTGAGCAGCATTACAAGCAGTTGAGGGCCACAGGTTGGACATGCCTGTTTTACAGAGTAATGAATGCATACGTTGCATCACTGAACTGAATTGAAAGATCACTCCCTATTGTCTTAAATAAATAAGAGGAGAAGGGAAGAAGTTAACTTTTTACGATATAGACACCATCTATTCATGTTTTAAGATGGGAGAACTAAAAGCAGTTATACCTTTATTAAAAGCTAGAGTTGTACCAGTGCGGTCGTTTTATTTGTAGTTGGTCCCTGTGAGTTTAACACTAGTCAAGCAATAAAACTGACCAGCACGGCACTGATAGTTGGCTCTCTCACAGCAGTGCTCATAGCTAGGTAGAGCACACAGTCCATGCAAGCCAATACAACATTTTGGTTTACAATGAGACTTTTTCAGGTCTGAAAGAAAGCAAAGTTCGATATACATCAAGATCCCAAAGACAAGTTTGTCATTTGTTTTCCAGTCTAGTAGTTCACATTTGTCTCTGGATTAATCCCCCAAGAAAATAAAAATACTGGAAACACACTTTAAACAAGTCAACACATTTGACAATATTTTAGCATTAAACATTTCAATTGCATTAATGTCATAGCAATAAGCTGTTTGACACCTTTATTAATTAATGTAACATCTGTTGCAATCTCTTCATTAGCTTTATTATCTTTAACTGCAACTTCATGTTGTTTAATTGTCTTTATAGCAAAGATGTTTCCCTCTAGCCAATGTAACATGTATATTTAAGAAATTGTAATAAATTTTATGCAATATTAAATTTTTCTGGACATTTGACTGTTGACATTAAAAAGTGCACCTCATTAAAAGCTGTACTATGATGTTGTCACATTGAAGATGGCCTTCATGCTGATAGGCGGTGCATATTTTTCAGGGTACCTATAAAATAGGTTTGAGGGTAGTTCGGGGGTTTAGACTTCAGATGCAATAGTTACCTTTATCCTGATTACACCTAATGCTACAAACCTATGCTACCATTAAAGGGACACTATAGTGACCAAAACAACTTTATCTTAATGGAGCAGTTTGGGTGTAAAGATATCAGTCTCACTGCTCAATCATCAAAACCACTATGTTTATGCAGTACTAGGTACACCTCCCTGCATGTGACTTACATAGCCTTACTAAATGCTTCCTGTAAAGAGTGATCTAATGTTTACACTTCCTTTATTGCAAATTATGTTTGTTTTATAATTTATTGTATCCTGCTCTGTTAATAGCTTACTACACCCTGCAGGAGCCTCTTGCATGTAATTAAAGTTCAGTTTCCATAGCAGGAGATAACTTTTAACCCCTTAAGGACTGAGCCAAATGTACACGTTTTGGTCAAAATAAAACGTAAACAAAACTTGGAATTTTACTATATGTCTGTTCAACCGTAATTCACCTCTTTTCTATTAAGTGCACCCACACTTATTATATATAATTTTATTCAGGAGAAATTGGACTTTCATATAACATCAATTATTTAGCTATTGTAACGGATCGCCTGGCACCCCGACTGAGTACCTCCGTTAATGGATGCTCCTAGTGCTTCCTGAGGACTCCAAGCACTCTGGCAGACACCATAATCACCGAATCCGAGAAACCTTTTAAATTCTCCCAAGCATATGAATGCTGTAGACCATTGAATAGGAACCATATGAATAGGCTTGTACTCCTAGCAGTCAACTGGAACAGCATGCAATATATCCTTCCCCCCAATAATGAGACGACACATCACTTTGAGGGTAAAACAGGAACTCTGGACTGGCTCATCCAGCCTGGCTTTTATTTCCAACTCACACATACAGGCCACACCCAGGGGGAGGCATAAAAGAACCAATGACATAGATGTTACCTCCCACACATCCCCTCCCCTTAGTGTGACACATAATCCCATTATGCATACAGTGTAAAATATACTTTTACACAACTTTCATAACTTTAAAACCATACATCACATTCACATAAAAATACATATCCACAATCAATCCATTCAGGGGAACAACATATTAAAAAATGGCATGAATCCGACCAGGGGTTCAAAAGTTACTAAAAGTATCTTTTGTTCCTTTCTGGCTGGCAGAAAAACATCCCCACAATGCACCCTGGTTTCCTCCCTTCTGCCCTGGAGTTAATTGGAGAAGTAATCCAATTACCCAGGACTAAAGGCAGACTCCATTAACCACATGGTTGCAAAACAACATAAAACACTTTAAAATACATAAAGTCACATTTACACATAACACACAGACATTTCACCTATCCCCAGATAGCTGGGATCTGCACGCACAAAACTACCGAATAGCGCGCAGATTCTACTCACACAGTACAATTGCCATGGAGCTAAAGTCTTTCCCATAGTCTTTCATTATATGAATAGGCTCCATGGTATGGCTATCTGGGGTATCACATTCCCATAAAGTCTGGTCCATAGTCCAAAGGCAAGAGGCGGGCAATCAGCCCCCTCCAAGGACACGTGGCGAGGTCGGTTTCGCCACACTTCTCCCCTTTACCCCCCAGACTAACAGGGTACTTGACCTCCTGCCGGTCAGTGCCCTTGTTAGTCCAGCAGCCCACCCACAAGACAGAAACAGCAGAGCATCCCACCCACAATAAACAGTTACTACACCTGGGTGAGGGAGAATCATGTCCAGGTTCAGGTGCCTCACCACGGCTGTGTGGGGGACTGGTAGGCTGCCTTGGTAGGTTGCTGAGGGGGCAGAGACCAGCGGTACTCTGTCCTGTTGCCAGCACTACCACGGGAGTAGTCTGGTTGGAGCCTGGTTGCTGGAGACCGACTGTCTCCCCTTTAAATACACCGCTCTGCTGCTGGAGACCGACTGTCTCCCCTTGAGTTACACCGCTCTGCTGCTGGAGACTGACTGTCTCCCCTTTAGTTACACAGCTCTGCTGCTGGAGACAGACTGTCTCCCCTTTAAATACACCGCTCTGCTGCTGGAGACCGACTGTCTCCCCTTGAGTTACACCGCTCTGCTGCTGGAGACCGACTGTCTCCCCTTGAGTTACACAACTCTGCTGCTGGAGACCGACTGTCTCCCCTTTAGTTACACAGCGCTGCTGCTGGAGACAGACTGTCTCCCCTTTGGCTAAACAGCCCTGTTGTGGGGGGGCAGGACCGACCGTCCCTACCCCCTGTGCTGGAAGTGCAGAGACCACGGTCCCATCTGCACAGGTGTGGGGCTTACAGTCTCCCCCTGGTACATTAAGCTGCCGCTGGGGAGAGGTGGTAACCAGCTCCTCTCCCATTAGAACACTCTGCCGCTGGGGAATGGAGACTGGGCTCTCTATTCCCTGTACATTAATGATCCGCCGCTGGGGAGAGGTGGTAACAATCTCCTCTCCCATGCATACTTCCCGTCTCTGCGGAGGGAGACCGACTGTCTCTCCTCCCAGCACAGAGTCCTGCTGTGGGGGAAAGGGGGATGGGCTCTCTATTCCCTGCTGGATACTCTGCCGCTGGGGAATGGAGACCGGGCTCCCAATTCCCAACAAATCACACTGCCGCTGGGGAGGGAGGACGGCTCCTTCAGCTCCCTGTAACTTGGGCGCAGAGACCACGGTCCCATCTGCGCTGGTGTGGGGCTTACGGTCTCCCCTTGGTGGGTTAGGCTGCCGCTGGAGAGAGGGTGTAACAAGCTCCTCTCTCTGAACTGTAACCTGCCGCTGGGGATCTGGGCCGACTGCCCAGCATCCCTGTAGGGCCAGTAGAGAGACCTCAATCCCATCTCCACCTGCCATCTGTGGGTCTCTCCAGGACCAATCTATGAGGTCTGGTTCTGCTTGTCGGGTAGGTTGGAGCTGCACGAAGCTGAGCAGGTGTTGGTAGTCCTGCTCCAGCTCCCACTCCCTTGTTACCAGGTGGGTCATGTCTTTGCTCACCTCGCATTCGTCAGCCCAGACATACATGCCCATCCGGTAGTCGTAGATGTCCCAAAACCTAGACCCCTCCGTGCTGCCAAGATCAATGTCGTCCTCCAAGGCATCCCATAATAAACCCGGGCCATCATAATCATCCCCCTCCGGTAAGTCGTGCTCGGCCGTCCAGGGGGTAAGTCGAATGGTATGCCACCAGAGGGCCTGGTATGCGTTGTCTAGCCAGATCTCTCGCCATACCAGGGTCTCTAGTCTTGTCACCCACTCATCCAGGGGCTGCTCTCCCAATAGATACATGCGCATCGCCACACGCTTCTGTAGCCGCTGCTCATCACTGGGGAGACTCTCACCTCGCCGCCACTGGGCGTCTTCCAGGGCATCATACCAGACTTCCTTTCTGTCTGCATCCCTGTAGTCCGCGGCCGCCTCCTCCTCCTCATCATGGAACGCTGTCCAAAAACTAGCTGATTCCATCCTGCTGTAGCCAGGGGCGCTGTACGGATACTAGCGTTGCCCTCAATTTGTAATTCCAAACGTTACCAGTGTCTCTGAGCTGCTTCTCCTCGCACTAGGACGCCATCCCACCACTTGCCACCAATGTAACGGATCGCCTGGCACCCCGACTGAGTACCTCCGTTAATGGATGCTCCTAGTGCTTCCTGAGGACTCCAAGCACTCTGGCAGACACCATAATCACCGAATCCGAGAAACCTTTTAAATTCTCCCAAGCATATGAATGCTGTAGACCATTGAATAGGAACCATATGAATAGGCTTGTACTCCTAGCAGTCAACTGGAACAGCATGCAATATATCCTTCCCCCCAATAATGAGACGACACATCACTTTGAGGGTAAAACAGGAACTCTGGACTGGCTCATCCAGCCTGGCTTTTATTTCCAACTCACACATACAGGCCACACCCAGGGGGAGGCATAAAAGAACCAATGACATAGATGTTACCTCCCACACATCCCCTCCCCTTAGTGTGACACATAATCCCATTATGCATACAGTGTAAAATATACTTTTACACAACTTTCATAACTTTAAAACCATACATCACATTCACATAAAAATACATATCCACAATCAATCCATTCAGGGGAACAACATATTAAAAAATGGCATGAATCCGACCAGGGGTTCAAAAGTTACTAAAAGTATCTTTTGTTCCTTTCTGGCTGGCAGAAAAACATCCCCACAATGCACCCTGGTTTCCTCCCTTCTGCCCTGGAGTTAATTGGAGAAGTAATCCAATTACCCAGGACTAAAGGCAGACTCCATTAACCACATGGTTGCAAAACAACATAAAACACTTTAAAATACATAAAGTCACATTTACACATAACACACAGACATTTCACCTATCCCCAGATAGCTGGGATCTGCACGCACAAAACTACCGAATAGCGCGCAGATTCTACTCACACAGTACAATTGCCATGGAGCTAAAGTCTTTCCCATAGTCTTTCATTATATGAATAGGCTCCATGGTATGGCTATCTGGGGTATCACATTCCCATAAAGTCTGGTCCATAGTCCAAAGGCAAGAGGCGGGCAATCAGCCCCCTCCAAGGACACGTGGCGAGGTCGGTTTCGCCACAGCTATGAAACATAATTTAATATGAATAAAATATAAAACAAAAATTTGTTATTTTTTTAGTTCTGCGTTACATTTTTGGGGAAAGCATTGGATTGGATAAAATCGGCAAAGGGGCAGGGCCAAACGCCATTCAGAGTCCCCATGCAGAGCGTGGAGACGCTGAACGGCAGTGCTGCCTACTGTGCAGCACTAAGCTAGGAAGCACGTCCAATGGCCATCTGAGGAGTGGCCACTTGGAGGTGTCCCTAGGGGCAATGTAAAAATGCCTGCACATAATGATTATACTCAGACTATAGTGTCCCTTTTACTCTTCCAGGCTTTAGTGTAGAACGTAAATCTCTGATCTGTTAGCAACTGAATCGTTGAATATAGCAAAGCGACTGTAAGCGTGAGAGGTTTAATCCAGGAACAAAACATTTCTGATAGCAAATGGACAAAGCTAGAAAGTTGTAGTTTTAAGAATATCTGAAAATAGACATAAAATGATTTTCTTAAAAAAAAAAATAAAAAAAATAAAACTTAATTATAATTACCTTACCGAACCTTGAAATAATAAGCATTCTTATAGTTAAAAAAAAAAAAAACACTTGCTGGAAAAACTTGTCTTCCTTGAAAAGGTGTCTGTTGGAATGGATGAGAAGAAGCATTTAATCACATAATAATCAAATATTTTTAGAATCCTACTTATTGACATATGAGTCATAAACATGGGGATGGGCAGATAGTAAAATATGGAATTTACTGTTTTGTAGCTGAACACAGTTTATTATCCGAAACAAAATCATTGATGCTCTCAGCCAATCCAATGCTGTAGTTAGTCTGTAACTATAGTGTCTCTTTATCCCTGTAACCTTTGAGAACACCATAAAACCTTTACATGTGGGGTTGAACTTTGGAGACTTAGCTGAAAACAAATATTATGTTTCAAAACAGTAAAATGTAACACGACAATGATAATCATCAGTGAAAGTGCTGTTTGTGTGTGAAAAATGCAAAAAAACAAAAATGAACTTCAACTTTGTCCAGGGTTTGTAACTAAGTGGCTCCTTACAATACTGCACATACTGCATTTTGAATACCCTGGGTTGTCTACTTTTGCAAATGGTATGCCATGATGGGGGTAATTCCATTCCTGGGCTGTGAACGCCAGGCAGTCCTCTGATGCAGGGGCACTGCCATTAGAACGTATCATTACTTCCTAATGTCATTAAAGCCCATGCCATTCAGGATGTAAAAATAAAGGCAGTTAACACCCAAATTGTTTATCCTTATGAAGTCCTGTTAAAACAGTATGTATGCAAATAAGCTGATTGATAGTGTGATCTTTAGTGAGGTTTCTTTTAAAGTTTGAGACTCAAATTTGAACAAATATTGTTCATTGTTGTAATGCATTATTTATATAATGAATTAAGATTGTAGGGTATTTTTTACCCCACTGTTTCCCTTTAATTTTATTTAAAAAATGTTGCTATCATATTTGCTTACTAATGGAATGTGATTTAGAATACATTTTTAGGGCAAATGTCAACAGGGCCCATCGACAACCAAAGACACCAAATGGTAAACTTAAACAGTCACACACAACAAGTGCAAGGTGTTCATTGTCATACTCCTATTACTATATCTTCACAGGTTTCTGGCTCATTGCATTCTACAATTAAATCTATAAACTACAACTGAATCTCAAACATTTGATCAAGGCACTGGTTAAACATCACATTTTCCATATCTTCCACCAAAAAGAAGAGAAAAAAAACGATTCACGCTGAAATGTTGCAACGGCTGAATTTGTAGGATAAAATTATCTCATGCCTGCAGTCTTGATATTTTTTTATTATGAAGTGTTTGAAATGAACACTTTGTTATGCCCTGAGGAAGTGCAGTGTGAAATTGCATGCTTATGCAAGAGTTACAAAACGAAGGAAATTAAAATCAAGGCACAGAAGGAATAAGTCAGGAATGTAATGCATGCATGTGCTTGTATATGGACAATATCTGTGCAATATCTTTATTAGTTTAAAACATGTGTCTTTGCCAGGAACTAGCCAAAGCATGTATATTATTTGTATACAAAGGCACCCTGTGTCACAGTGTGGGTAGGAATAACACAGTGATCACCTAGAAGCATTAACAACCTGGTTTCCATTATTTAGACAGAATGCAAAGTTCTTAACTTGTAGTTAACTTGAAATATCACATGACGGTGTTGCTTTAACTCTTTATTGATGGCTGGTATTTGGAGAATGGCTTTTGGTACATTTTAATGTGTATCTGTCATGGCACACAAAGCTTTAGCTATTATTAGTGCATCAATACTTTCATCTATTCATTGTTCTACCAAAATTGCTGTAATTGCTGTGATATTCCCCTTGCTAATGCATCTCACATTCTCACATTCATGGTACAGGGAATATAGGAACGGAGTGACCGATGCCCTGGCAAAGTTAGCAAGTGTGTTGGTACTTTACTTTGGCATATGTTCACAAACATGGCCAACTGTGCCAAAGAAGAGCAAATGCACTTTTTGACTGGGAGCTGGGTGTTACGATTTGTGTAATGCCCATGGGCCTCCCTTGTAAACTAAAAGGGGTAAAAATAAAGATAAAGCGTTAAAACTACCTGGAATTCAGCACCAGCAAAGCTACCAGTGCAGCCTTCCATAACCTACCTGGCGTCACAAGTATTTGATTGGACTGTTTGCCTGGCTCAGAGCCCATGTTCATGCCCTCGGGCGGGTAGAGTAGAGAGGGAAGAGTTGACAAGGGATCGGATTTAAAAGAATAAAAAAAATAATCATAAATATGGGGAGGACGGAGGGACTGCTTAGGGAGAGGGAGGAAAGAGTCAGGTTGTGAAGATGACCATATCTGTCACCAGCACGCTGTGCAAAAAGATTGGACTCATTCTTAAATTACAGTCCTAGCAAAATAGTATCTGTATATGACAAGACAAATACTAAGCTGCCTTTCATTTAGATTTTTACATTTGAGTTGTAAGTTGTAGTTAAAGGGACACTATAGTCACCAGAACAACTACAGCTTATTGAATTTGTTCTGGTGAGTAGAATCATTACCTTCAGGCTTTTTGCTGTAAACACTGTCTTTTCAGAGTAAATGCAGTGTTTACATTACAGCCTAGTGATAACTTCACTGGCCACTCCTCAGATGGCTGTTAGAGATCCTTCCTGGGTCATGGCTGCCTAAAATGCATCCAAACATTCAATATCTCCTCCCTCTGCGTGCAGACACTGAACTTTCCTCATAGAGATTCAGTGATTCAATTCATCTCTATGAGGAGATGCTGATTGGCCAGGGCTGTGTTTGAATTGTGCTGGCTCTGCCCCTGACCTGCTTCTTTGTCAGTCTCAGCCAATCCTATGGGGAAGCATTGTGATTGGATCAGGCTACCTCTTCTGATGATGTCAGCAGACTCCTTGTTTTTCTGAGTCTAACAGCATGCAGAGTTACAGCTTCAGGCTTGAATACAGTAAGATTTTTACTATATTTATGGAGGCATGAGGGGCCCAGGGGGGCTAGATGGTGGTTTAACACTATAGGGTCAGGAATACATGTTTGTGTTCCTGACCCTATAGTGATCCTTTAAAGGCACCGTAACCACTCCAACTTTTTGAAGAGTACCTCACAGTTGTGCTTAAAGCGGCACTGTCATGCCGAACTTACCTTTCCCCCAATCGATTCCTCTTCTCTCTTTCTCTCAGGATCTGTTATTAATTTCTTCCTGTCTGCTCTAGTTTTCTTTAAAAATTAAGACAAAGTAGGGACTATTTCTTTTCTGGAGGTTTCCTGCTCCATGACCAGCTATGAACAGTGGAAAAGCAAAGTGTGCTTAGTTTCCGGTGGTCAGAGCAATTTTCCCATAATCCTTAGCTTTCCTCCCTGTTCCCGCGATGCTTCCTATCAGTATTGCTGAGCGTCACGTCACTTAGAGAGAACACTGAATAAACTGACGAATTGCATCCTAACAGAATGAGAACAGTTTCTCCATTCGTGTTAGAACTCAATTTGGGACTTTGTTCGGATTGCAATTTCTTTCGAATGAATGTTATCTACTAAGCGGCTGCAAGATGCAGCCACAGCACGAATAGGATCGGAGTTTCATTCATTCTAATGAAATTGCGATCCAAACAAAGTCCAGAATTGCGTTCTAATACGAATGGAACTGTTCTCACTCTGTTAGGATGTGAGTCCTGGCATTCTTGTGAATGTTACTTTGACAAGTAGTACCTAGAGATTGCAGGCCACGTACAAGCCTTCATTGCAATGGTCTTCCCTGATAGCAGTGACCTCTTTGAAGATAATGCACACTACTAAAATTGTTCAGGATAGATTTGAAGAACTTGAAAAAGAGTTCAAAGTGTTGCCTTGTCCTACAAATTTGCCAGATCTCAATCCAATTGAGTATTTATGGGTTGTGCTGGAACAAAAAATCAAATCCACGGATCTACTGCTAATGTCTTGGTGCCAAATACCACAAGACCCTTTCAGAGGGTTTAACCCCTTAAGGACCAAACTTCTGGAATAAAAGGGAATCATGACATGTCACACATGTCATGTGTCCTTAAGGGGTTAAGGAATCCATGCCTCAACACATCAGAGCTATTATGGGAGCACAAAGGAGACCTACACGATATTAGGCAAGTTGTTTTAATGTTGTGGCTAATCAGTGTACGTTATATGTGCCCAGCAAAACATTTGGGTTTTATCCACATTATACTTATTAAAGAAAAAACAGCGCAACTATGCATGCAATTTGCAGTGTATACAAATATTGTCAAAAGTAAACTGGTTAAAAGCTCTCTTAAACAATGGTTTCTTGCCCATAACTTGGCACTTCAGCTACTTTAATAGCTGTTTATATATCAAGGTACTCATAAACCTAAGTATGATGGGCTGAATATAGAATGATTTTTATAAAGAAAACATTGCTTTACTTTACATTTAGCAAATACGTTCTTAAACCCGTCCTCCCAATACTCTGCTGCTTTGTCTGCATGAAATTGCTCAGCCAAGGTATCATTCTTTCCATAAATCTGTTTCTTTGCAAGCACTTTGATATTAATCTGTCATATCACCCACTGCACCTTGTCATTCTTCGTCTGTTTTTATAGCACATATATTATTATTTGATTTCAAAGCTCATTTTCTTGAAGTGCTGTTACACATAATGAAGTCGTACCCAGCTGTCAGGCAGCATTGTATAGCTGAATATTATTGCAAGAATCGGTCCTTGAAAATCTCGCTTTGGAAAACTCATTTTATTTATTAATTTATTTATAAGGTTTAAAAGGGTGTTGTTTTTTTTTGTAAACAAAATAAGTTTACTTCTCAAGACTTTTAGTATTGTTTACTTTTTTTTTAATTTTATGTTATAAAACCATACCTCTGCCTCTCTCATTCCTCCACTGTCTCTCTACTTATCTGAATGTTCAGATCTCTTAAAAGAAATATGGGGGAAGCGGTATGGGTTGTCTGAGGAAACATGTAACTAGATTTAGTTTCAGATTGAAGTCTTGCTAGAAAAGGAATACAAATTTTATTATCCACGACAAATAAATAATAACCGCATTTCACTGTTACTTTCTCCTCATTAGGAGAACAGATGTATAAACAATATGTATTTGTGTATGCTGTGTAATGTGTTTTAATAGCTGGGCTTCCAAAACAGTATGCTAAAAAATATTATTCAGTTGCAGACTTTAAAGCCAGCATAAAGTATGGTCTCTTTTGCCCTTTTAGAACGAGCCTTCCAAATAGGAGTTTTCCTTTCAGTTTTTTAATTATCAGACAAGAAGAAAATAATTGCCACCATTCTTAATTAGACCTTTGCTAATTTGATCCACATCAGTAAAGGAACACTCAAAGTATCACAAGATAACTCTTAGCCAGTGAGCTACGCCCTGCACTGCTGGTCTCCGCTCACCAGACCTAAGGGACGTTCCTGCTTAGGAACTTATGGCCCCCTGGCATTGGTAGTGGAGGTGGGGAGCGGCGCCCAGCAGGCTCCTTAAGAAGTCAAACCTT
The DNA here is from genome assembly GCF_036172605.1 of Pelobates fuscus. Lineage (NCBI taxonomy): Eukaryota > Metazoa > Chordata > Amphibia > Anura > Pelobatidae > Pelobates > Pelobates fuscus. Next base: position 351,688,091 of record NC_086318.1, on the reverse strand, counting down.
ACAGGTTCAAAAACAGCTTGACTCCTTAAGGCACAACTTGCACCATAACCACTAAAGGGAAAGTTCCTGTAAATTAACTTAGTAGTAAGTTCTTTGACATGTGACTGAAGAAATTGGCCTCAAGATTTAGAGACTGCCTAACATTTTTCCCATCACTCTTTTTGTTAAAATCAAGGTTTGTTTTAACTTTAAAATCTGCACTGTCTTATATATATATTTTTTAATTTTATTTTTTTAATATTAGCCAATTTTCATATTCTGTTGCCACTGCTAAAATGCTCTTTAACATGTGATCAAAATGGCATGCACCATTTTCTTTCTTTAAAAAAAAAAAAAAAAAAAAGGCTATCCAGCTGCCAGCAATAAACTTTTGCATAGGGATTAAAAGTATGTAAATATTTTACTGGAGGATGAGCCTGTTTCAGAACAAGTATAAATACATATTCCATATGAAAAGACACAGGATACAAAACTGAACTGTGAAAAAAACTGTAAACTGAGTATTATGTACAAATTTATATTGAGGTTTTTTGAACTCATAACCATAAAACAATAAAAATGAAGGTAAAATGGTTTATAAATGTAGCTAGAGTCCCAGTGATTGCATAATTTTTCCTGAATGTGTGGAATGTTATGTATCTTTTTTTTTTTTTCTATTCTTTATTTTCGTTGTGCATATGATACAGTAATAGCTTGATGTGACATATGTGCATCAATGAAACACGTAGCAATAAGCAATAGGTGTCTTGGTTAGGTTGCACATTTTTTAAATACATAAAAAGATTATGACCCTAGGTGACCATGATGAGATAGACATTAAGTACTTTAATGTAAAGGAGATTGTGAGGCGTCTTCCTAGGGAGAGCTTAGTGGCATATGTGTGGTTAGAGGCAGGACATTAAATGCAAGATTGCTAACTTGTAGGTAGTGCAGTACAAGATGGTGATTAGGAGTTTGCCTGGCAAGGTTCTCGCCTTTGTTAGGAGGCGTTGTAGTTAGGATCTATTGGGGGCTTTCTCGTGAGGGGTGGTCATCCCTGACCGGGGGGGGGGGGGGGGTTGTTCATGTTAGCTTAGATTGGCATGGGTTGCAAGACTGGTATGGGTCTGTGTGTCATGCTATTCGGGGGGGTCGCCATTGGTAGACGTCTCCCCGTAGTTGCGGAGTGTAATTTGGTGCTCTAGAACAATAAATGAGGAAGAGGTGTAAAAGAACAATGTGAACATGTAACAATCATAAACTTAAACAAACAGCTTGGGCTGTGGCTTGTGCTGCTGATTTTTGGGGTCGTGGTCTGCCTCCTCAGTCGGGGGCCGCTGGGTAGATTGTAGTTGTAGGATTGTCTTGTATATTGTAGCCATTCCATTCTGCATATCCTGGATGGCACCCTCTGCTGTATGCACCCTGTCTGTGGATACCTGCTGTATACCTGTATGGAGAAGTGCTAGCTCTGCTGCCAGGATTTTCTGGAATTCGTGCAACATATTCTGCAGGTCTTGTTTTGTAGCAGGAGCAGAACCATCTGATGTGGCAGTAACTGGGAGTTGGGAGCTCCGAGGTGCAGGCTGTTCCGGTGGCTTGTTCGGGACTGGCTGTGGAGAGGGAACTGAGGGGACTGGGCCTTCTGCGGCAGCCATCTTGGGGCACACTTGGCGCTGTAGTAGTGTCCCTATATCCCCCTGTTCGGCCGGAGTACCTGGCTGAGGTTTTTGGGATTGTCTTCCCATTGCTGCTTCAGTGCTGTGGGGGGCTGTCGCGTTCTTCCCCGTAGCAGCGGGAAGGTCGGTCAGACGTGACCCGAGGAAAAAAGTCTCCAGGCAGGGGAAGGCAGAGGGCGCGCAGGCTCCCGGCTGGCATTTCACTTTGGTCTGCTTCGGTGCGTACTTAAAAGGCATGGATCGATGCGGCAGGGGTTCCTGAGATTGATGAGGGTGGTTTGGAGGGTGAAGGGCTCCCGTGAGAGGTCTCAGTTTGTGGAATAGTATCGGCAGGTCGGGAGCCGTTGAAAATGGCGTCTGTCTCGTCTCGCTCCCAAGCTCCGCCGTTATGTATCTTTTATATCATGTTTGTTTTTGTTTTTTTATTATATTTTTCAGTTTTGTGGGTTAGGATTAAAGTATTTTCTGTCCTGGCAACCGTGCGACATGTTTGTCTTGATCTGTCTGACATTCGTTAGAGTTACATGCTAAAGTACAGTTGCCACCATTCATTCGTATATCCTAATAGTGATATGACAAAGCCAGAGCCGGGAGACACAATTGTGCAGTTTCTGTTTCCCTGGTTCCTCACCTGACATACATTTCACCAATGGGAGAGAGCTGAATTAGCTCTCACCAACCTCTGGCAGACTGGGTCAATGCAGCCCTCACATTATGGACCCCATACTTCTTGTTGCTAGCCAAGAGATTCATAATATAGAATAATGTAGATGTGAGAATGTGGTTTAAAAATCTGACCTTCCCTTTGAATTAGTATGTGTGTGTGTATTTTCTATATATAAAAAAAAGCATATTCATGTAATTTAAAAAGGAGTGATAATTAAACTATTGAAGTGAATGAGATCTATTTCACATTTGCCGGTTTTATAGGGCATTCCAAAACCTTTCTTATTGCTTGGCACTGGCTTGGCCATTGATAAGAATGAAATAGTAGGGTTTTGTTATTATTCTTGCATGGTAGGAGAATACAGGTTTCGGATCAGAGTTGCTGGAAATAATGATATCCCAGTACGCTGTGAATGCTTTCCAATAGTAATCAAACCCCTGCAGGGCCTGCTACGTGCACAGAGTAAATTCTCCTGCTTCTACTGCATAGCCGTCAAAACACCTAGAACAAAGAAGGCTTTTCATTGGAATCTTGCTGCCAGTAGACTTACAGAGCAAGCTAATTATTTTTCCTTTTTTTTTTATTGTATACTAGCAAACAATATACCATTTCCCTTTAAAGTGGATCAGAGTCTTAAAAATGCTTCTTTTTAGAGCATTAAAGGAACACTCCAGGCACCCAGACCACTTCTGCCCATTGGAGTGGTCTGGATGCCAACTCCCATCACCCTTAACCCTGCAACTGTAATTATTGCAGTTTTTATAAACTGCAATATTTACCTTGCAGGGTTAACTCCACCTCTTTCGGGTTCTTAAAACATGCATGAGGACCTCCAGCGTCGCCGGAATCCCCATAGGAAAGCATTGAATAATGCTTTCCTACGGGGAAGTCTAATGCACGCGCGGCGGGGGAGGAGCGTGGCCGGAGCCTGACCTGGATTCAGGTAAGTCACTAAAGGGGTTTTAATCCCTTCAGCAACATGGGATGGGTGGTGGGAGGGAGGGGAGCACCAGGAAAACAAATGTGTTTTCCTGGCACTGGAAAACTTCAAGAAGTTATTAAAGTATTTTTTTTTTAAGCAAAATAGCTCAAACTGAATTCATTCACAAAATATTTGATGTGTATACCCAATCCAGCGTGGAAATCTATTGTAATCTTTCTTATTCTTCCATGTCATTAATCTCATTACAAGGACTTAAAGGGGCAATATCATGAAATTGTTTCACAGTCCTGGTTAGTTTTTTATTAAGTTTTACATACAATACTCACGTGGTAGATGGAAAAAAAGAGAGTGAAGGGGAAATAAATAGCACTCTACTTCATCTAATAATATTCATAATTGTCTACACAAATATCTAAAATGTTACATTAGATACATAATGTGTCAAATTTATACACCCTATGATAAGTAATAAACAATAATTAAACTGTTTCCATACTCATTTTTAACATACGGAATACAGATGGTATGTCGTGCTTTTAAATACCCTCCATGAACCTATTATTTTTAGAAAAGTACTTTCACCTTTCAGTATTTCTCTACTAGTTTGTGCTTCAATTACAGTATATAAAATTTAATTTTAAAGTACTACTAAAGGCTTCTAGACCACTTCATCTCTGGGCCTCTAGTTTTGCACTGGGCCTCTAGTTTGATTTTATTTTTTTTTTATTCTTTATTTTTGACATGCTGAGCAATAACAAGAGTAACATATCAGACAATGTAAAGTCAGTAATAATAATCATATTTAGCAGATCATTTAGATATAATGGAATATATTATATGGTTTCTCTATGGGGAATCATTAGGTTGGCTATGGTCATCAATCTTAATATCAGCCAGGGAGATTGAGCAGCTGCAGTGAGACCAGCGCTAAGAAACCCAAATAAGATTCCTAAATAGAGAGGGGAACACAATAGCATTAAGAAAACATGTTTTCCTAATGCTATAGTGTCCTAAAAGCATATTTAACATTTTAGTAATTTCTTTACATCATCGTTGATGCCCGATTATTATTTTTTTTATTTTATTTTAAATTGGCTATTCTTTCTTTCACAAAGTGTTTTGTTTTAAAAATGTTCTCTTCGGGGGGCGGAGCCGAGCAAGCGAGCTGACTGGTCGCACTTCACAGGGGCTCCAGCAACCTGGGCCCAAATCCATCAATATATCGAGACCCAGTGACACGGTCAGCGAATAACCAGGTCCACTGGACTGACACAACGAGTGTGCATCCAGCGACACCTTCATCGACACCCGGCATGCCTGGGAAATGCTATTGCCGGCTTGGGCCTACCGGAGGAGGGGTTGGGGAAGGACGGCCGCCTTTCCGCCCGACTCTAAGGCCTTCAAGCGTACAGAAGCCGCTTCCCCCCCCCCCCATATGGACCGGTGGGGGACATCCCGGTCCCCGCCAGCAGGGAGATCCCGCACGCCACATCAAACGGCTGTTCCCGCAAACTCCACAGGCAACGTGGCGGCGAGGGCTTCCAAAATGGCGGCACCGTCAGACTCAAAAGCTCGAGACCCGAGACAATCAGATCTCACCCCAGGTACCTGCGACCATGCCGGTGACCCCATCGACGCATTATTTGACCGCTTCTGGGCTAAGTGGATGAAGCGATTGCAAGCAATGCCAGCCTGCCCCACGCCGCCCTCACGGACAAGAGTCTATGGCGGGAGAAAACTGGGGCCTCCACTTCAGGGAACAAAGAAGACACACACTGGGACTCTCCACAATAAAGGCCCTCCCGGGCTGGGAGCGACCAAGGGCATGCCCCGCAAGCGCCGACCACGCAAGAGGAAAGATGCTAAAAGTACTCACCTCCTTATCCCGACAGGAACGACCATGGGCCACACCGGACCCCAGGTCACCGGTAAGAGGGCACTAGCTCCAGCGCAGTCCCGGAGCAGAGGAGACCACCCATCACCGCGACGCCATATGATCCCCGGCAAGCATCTGGATAGGGGGCGCCCGGCAACAGGGTCAGAGGGCCTACTGCATCGACGAGTGCACATAAGCAGAGCGTTGGCCCCACAACAAGGAGGGAACACCACTGCCGATCCAAACTGCCCTACTGCCCCAAACCCACACGCACTGAAGGGAAGTACCCAGTCCAGACAAGGTATCGGCTGACTCTACAGGGAACGTGTATTAACACAAGGCTAGGAACCCAATGCCAACTGTCTCCAATATGCCTCTTGTGAACACTTGCAACCAATTTACTCTACCAGATGACTTTTGATTTCTCTTCACTGTTTTATGTTAACATATTAGCTCGCTCAGGAGTCCACTGGGGGGTCTCACTCACTCATGGTTCACGTTTACTGTGTTAAATCTCTGTTTTTCATGACATTCTTCCTGTACCCAGACAGTGCAGCGATCTAGAGCACGCTTACCATAATGTATGAGTAACTGACGGTAACACACTCTTTATATGCCCTAGCTAAGTTGGTTAAACCTGAGGTTCGGCTGGTAGCCATACAAAATATGTATAGCGCTGGGATGTAAGGATCATGCATAAATACCGTTACACAAACCTGGGAGCGCACTCTGTTAGTTAGACCAGCATATCTCTAGTTAACTGCAAATTGTTATACCCCTACTCGTACGATTATTTTTTGTCGGTTCGACTACCATAAAAAAGTGGAAGGTGTCACGACATACTGCATTAACTTGTTATTAGGGTATGGTTAAAGAGGACCTGGTACCGGCGTTAGCATAGCTTGCCTATGGTTACCCACGCGATAACAAAAATACTGTGTAGTACCTTAGCAAATATTTAGATTATACAGTTTCATGACAATCAAAAACCTCTCTATGCTGACTCATATAGCTACGCGTGTTTAGCCTGAATAAAGTTGTTATGGTACTTTTTCAGTAAACCAAAATGTTTAAGTGTCTATCTGTTCCTGTCCAAATTAAAGAGAATTGAATTGCGTATATACGCTGAAGTAATTCAGTCTGACACACGGAGTTCAGGTTAAAATAACTTCGAGGAAATTTATTGGCAAGTGGAAAATCAAAGGGCGCGCAGGCCCTTTTAAGAGACATTTTCGTCATCATTGGTTATCAAGATATCAGTGAATAAACATCATTAATTGGATTAATTGTTAAGTGTCTGGGTTAGTGTCCACCTATCAATATAATTAATTGGATCAAAAGCTAAGTGGTTAGTTCCGTGTCCACCCACCAAGAGGTGGTACTTTTTCGGACACGGGTGGGGGACAGGGGGTCTTGAGCGTAATTTTACTCGGTCGGTGATGTCAAATCTCGTGGTTAGGTGCAAGGTCTCTTATGAATAGAACATTTCATTACTACTGTGTTCTCATGGCCTTTAAATTATACTATGTTGCGAGTTAGGGGAAATTCAACAGTTCCTGGGTTAGTCATATCCTTATGGAGAATACAGTCTTTGTCTATTGTATTAGATGTGCTGAGAAATACTGTCATGTAATGTAGTTTTCATATGAAGAAGTCAGGTTATGAGGACAAAATGGAGGATTTGTCACAGTATCAGGTTAATACAGAGTTAGAGCAGCAATTCAATATAAATACAATAAGATTTTTTTAATAATTCTACATCAGTCCCCCCTATGAAATGTTAGATTCTAAGAGATAAAAACTTTATTTGTTAATACCAGAAGACGTGTTAGCCCAAAGGCACAGAAACCCCGTGGCCGCTAGCTAGGTGTTAATGCAAAGTGCAAGTCTGTCCCTATTTTCTGACCCTACTAGGCTAGCTCATCTGTCAGTATGGCTCTCGAACACTTCACACCCATGGGTATCCCACGGCAGCTAACCCACCGCTTCTCCACACGGGGCCTTTACCATTCACTGACAGATGCTGTCCCTAAGGTGGTCCCTTCCTAGAACTCTCGCACTTTATCATCAAAAGGGATGGATTGCAGCGGCAAACAGGGTGAGTTGAGATCCTGGAAATCTTGGTCATCAACATCAAGTAGTGTGAAAGTGGGTGCCGCTTGGTCAATAGTCTTCGTGAGAGCTTTCCTCAGGCAGGGGAAGACACAACAAAAGAGAAGAGCAAAGATAAAAAAAGAAATTAGTATTGCCATACCAATATGCATTAAAGCCTTTTTCCAACCCGTCATCCAACCAAACCATCTGTCCCAGGGATCTTTTATCCCGGAATTCCTTTTTAATTCTTCTGAGAGGTCATTTAATTTTGCTATGGCTAATGTAACTTTACCATTAGGACCTGTGTTTTCTGGGATGTAGGTACAACATGTCATGGTGTCGGGCAAAATTTTACATACCCCTCCTTTTTCGGCTAGGATCATATCCAGGGCTATTCTATTTTGGAAGGCCATTTGGGATGTTGCCTGCAATTGTTCGGCTAATCCCTGGAGGGCATCTCTGGTGTAATTAACGAAACGCTGTTGATTGTAATAAATGTAGTTTATCCAATTTAAGTTCTTGTTTGCAGTAACTATGGTAAAAATTGATTCAAATCCTGCAGCAACTTCATCTCTTGCTTTAAATTCATTGGGTACCCCCCTAGGCACCCCAATGGCATCAATGTAAATGTGAGGGTCAAAACTTCCTTTTACTGGGGCTTCACGCTTGGCCTTAGTGTGGCTGGACTCATGGGTGTTGGTGTGTGTGTCAGAAATAATGTGTATAGGCATAATGGCCTTGGCCAATGTACACTCCCCCCACCACTCTGTGTCCATTCTGGATCTTAACTGTAAATCCCCACACAACCAGTAAATATCTCCCAGTGACCTAGTGTGCTGCTGCAGCAAACGTACAGGAACAGTTCTATATGTAGTACAATAACCTGCGGGAAAGTTACCCACAAATTTACCAATCCCATCATGTTTGACATAGCAAGTGTAATTACCTTTATATACGGTAACACCATGAGGAGGTCTTACATTTTTGGCTATAAGAGGATACTCCGCTGTCCATGCTTGACATTGAGACCTGTTGAAATTATATTGGTAGGCAAAAAGACTTAAAATGCAATTTTCTTCATCTACTGGCAGGGTTAAAGGTACAGTGCCCAGATGAGGCCGGGCACCACCACACACATAGCATGCGGTTCGGTTATGTTTGTTGGCATTATATTTCATCCATTCTAACCATAGGTTAACATCATTAAAACCTGTTTCAGCGGCCATAGTATCTTCAAAGGTGGGGTTAGCAATGGCCATCATGTCCTTAAAGGACTGGATGTGTGGTTTTAATGGGTTTGTGACCATATGAGTAGCTCCTTGCCACTCAGGGGAATTACACATATCTTTAAGGTAGAAATGCCCTAATTTAGTATAGGAACCCTTTTTCCAGTACATTCCCAATACATACTGGTCTGCATCTGTTGGGCTTGGATGCTCAACATTAAGAATTAATTTCATTGGTGTGCCTCCTCCAGGCTTTCTCAGAGTCATTCTTTGAAGGAGGGACCTACCATGATCATCTACTTTAGATAAGGCACTTTTTGGCTTGTAGCCCCAGGAAGGTCCGGCATTCCATCCCGCCGCCCCCCAATGGCCACAATTATGCCCCCATTGTTTGTCAACTACACAAACATATGGATCTTTTACATGAGGGATATCTCTATAGATATTCTGGATTTGTGTTGTAGTGAATGGGCATTCTACGATGTCACAATAATCAAAGGTATAGGTAGCCACACGGGTACATGATGAATTATACCAGAAGGTGTACCCACTAGCATCTTTAGTGATGGCTACTTGCTGGGCCTTAATTAAACTAATTAAGGAGACAATGTACCAGAGGTACATGGTTGTGCGGTATCTGCTTCCTCTGGGGCAGGAGACTTCTTGCAGTGGGAAGCGTGGATCCAATGTGGCCTGCCGGCCAATTTGACGGAAGTTGCGGTGATCAGGAGAACTTGGAATGGCCCGTCAAATCTTGGTTCCAGGGTGCTTTTCCGCACGAACTTCTTAACCAGAACCCAATCTCCGGGAAGCAGGTTATGGGTACCTGTGTTCAGATCAGGATCTGGAATTGAAGAGAAAACTTGGGCATGTATTTTGTTCAAGGCACTTGCAAGTTCAGTTACATAGTCTACTAAAACATCTGATTGAAGCTGTAACTGCTGTGGATAATAACAACCTAGCCTGGGTGCTGTCCCAAATAGAATTTCATATGGGGATAACGAGTGTTTCCCTCTAGGTGTGTGCCTAACGCTGAACAAAGCTATTGACAGACTTTCTGGCCAGGGCATTTTTGTTTCTTGTGACATTTTTAACATTCTGGCTTTTAGAGTGCCATTCATGCGCTCTACTTTACCACTACTTTGTGGGTGGTAAGGGGTGTGGAAGGCTAGGGTCACTCCCAGAGCAGTCCAAATTTCTTTAGTCACTGTTGCTGTAAAGGCTGGGCCTTGATCACTTTCAATGACTTCTGGAAGTCCAAATCTACATACAATGTCTGTAAGTAGGCGTCTTGCGGTTGTTTTTGCAGTGATATTGGCTACAGGGTAGGCTTCTGGCCAGCCTGAGAACATATCCACCATTACTAGTGCATATTCATGAGACCCACTCTTGGGCATTTGGATATGATCAATTTGAATTCTCTGGAATGGGTACATGGGTTTTGCTAGGTGCTTTGCAGGCACCTTGATTGGTCTTCCTGGATTACATTTTGCACAAATGACACAGGCCCTGCAGAAGCTGTTGATCAGGGTTGTGATTCCAGGTGCTTCATAATATTTTTGAATGAGGGCGGCCATTAGGTCTTTTGACAGATGTGCAGGCCCATGGGCCCATTGGACAACTGCTGGGTATAAGTTTCTTGGAAGGCAAAATTTAGAATTGTTGTAGTAAATTCCGTCCTTTAGGACAGCTCCTTTCTTCTTCCATTTCTGGATTTCTTCAGGGGTAATTATAGCTTGTTGTTCTCGTAGAATTCTTAGGTCAGTAGGAAGAGTTTGTAAGGTAAAGATAGGAACTTCTTCTTCTTGACCGGACACTTCTTCATCCACTTCCTGCAAATCTCTGGCTGCTTGCTTAGCAGCCTGATCGGCCAAATGGTTGCCCTTTGCTTCATCTGAATCCAATTTCCCATGTGCCTTTACTTTCAAAACGGCCACTTCTTCAGGGAGTAGGAGGGCATCCATTAGTTCCTTGATTGCAGAGCTGTGTTTGACTGGTGTACCGGCAGTGGTAAGAAATCCTCTTGTCTTCCAAATGAGGCCGAAGTCATGTGCCACACCCAGAGCATATCTTGAATCTGTATAGATGTTGGCACGCTTTCCCTTGGAAATCTTGCATGCTGAAGTCAGGGCTTGCAATTCAGCTTCTTGCGCAGACATTGCTGGCGGTAGAGGTGATGACTTGAGAACTTCCCCTGTTGTGGTTACGGCATATCCTGTATGGTATTTTCCTTCTTCATCAGCATACCTTGAACCGTCCACAAACAGAGTAAAATCCGGATCCGGTAATGGATTCTCATGCACAGTTGGTAAGTGTACTGTTTCCATTTTCATCTGTTCGAAACAGTCATGAGGAGTTTCTGGGTCATAGTCATTTGTTATAACTAGGTCTTTAAATTCTTTTTCCAGGAAATGTCGTGGCCATGCTTCAAGAAGGTCAGTTGCTGGGTATTTGGCAATGCCATTTTCCTGTAGTTGTGATTCATCCATGGTGGCCCATAATTTTGCCATGGGCCCAAGGTCATTCCATGATCTTGTCTTTAACTTGGTAACAGGAATATGTGGAATAGCAGTATCCCAATGATGGTATAGGTAATTGAGTTCTGGGGGCAGTTGGATCAGGACCATGCTGTTGCCTTCCGAGTCACAATAGAAATCTTGGGCAGTGAGCTTTACTTCAAACCAGTGGTAGAGCTCATCTTCATAGCAAGGTTCAGGAGTAATGTCTGGCTTGTACCACATGGTACAGAAGGCGTAATCTGGACCTTCACAGAGAGGTGTCTTGTCCTCGTGAAAAGTTAAGTGTGGATGCATTTTCTTGATACATCCACAGAGAAGGTAAATGTAGGTTTCATCTGTGACAAACCCATAGTAGATACCCCCCTCAGGGAGTGGAAGAAGAGTGGATGGGTTAAGAACTTGACACCTTTGTATAGAAATGTTGTCAGGCAGAAGAAGATGACATTGCAGACGTAGGTGTCTAGCGGGAGACACGTGCTTGAGCTGGACTTGGTTGATAATGGCAGAGATGTCATGAGGGGCCAAAACAACCAACGGGTGGCCAAGGACCAGGTCTGAAGTTCTTTCAATAAGTTCTCTTGCAGCAAAAACAGCCCTAAGGCAGGAAGGGGTCCCTCTAGCCACAATGTCCAGTTGGCATGAAAAGTATCCAATAGGCCTCTGGCGGCCTTTTAAGTCATTAGTTTGGGTAAGAACTCCTGTAGCATGACCTAGTCTTTCAGAGACAAATAATTTGAAAGGCTTGGTATAGTCTGGTAGGCCCAAGGCAGGAGCAGAGACAATGGCACGTTTAAGAGATTTGAAATTGTCCAGAGCTTCGTTGGTCAGGCCGAATGGATCTGACTTGAGTGCATCGTAGAGAGGTTGCATAAGCAGAGAGGCCTCTGGGATCCATGCTCTGCAGTAGGAAATGAGGCCTAAGAAGGCATGAAGAGATTTTGAAGTCCTTGGGGGTTGAATGTCCAGAATTGTTCTGACTCGGTCCCGAGTGAGATGTCTGGTACCTTGAGATAGGCAATGTCCAAGGAAAATCACAGAGGGTTGACAGAATTGCAGCTTGAGAAGCGAAGCTTTACATCCTTGTTCTGCCAAATAGCAAAGCAGACTAATTGAACATTTTTCAGTAGTGGGTATATCATCTCCACAGAGCAACAAATCATCCACATACTGGAGTAAAACAACTTCTGGGTGTTCAGCTTGCCATGGGTCAAGAATAGTACACATGGCTTTGGCAAATTGACTTGGAGAATTTTGTGCCCCTTGGGGCATGACAGTCCATGTATATTGTTGCATTTCATGGGTGAAAGCGAACAGGTATTGACAGGATGGATCTAGTGGAACACTGAAAAAGGCATTAGCTAGATCAATGACTGTGAAATACTTTGCAGAAGGTGGGACGCCAGAGAGCAGGGTATGGGGGTTTGGTACAAGAGGGGTGTCCAGGACAGTGGCTTCATTGACCGCACGGAGATCCTGAACCATCCTGTACTTTACTGGCTCACCTTTTAGAGTCTTCTTCTTCACAGGAAATAATGGAGTATTACATTCTGATTTACACTCCACTAAAGCACCCTTTTCCAGGAGCGCTTTGATGTGAATAGAAATGGCTGCAGCCTGTGCTGGTTTTAGAGGATATTGTGGTTTCCTTGGTAACTTAGCTCCTGGGATAAGCTTAACCACCACAGGTGGGACATTTAGATGACCTATATCCTCTGGGCCTGAGGACCATAACTTAGCAGGCACCTGAGTTTTTAACTCATCTGGGAAATTGGACCTAGGTTCTGCTGCTTGCTCATTGGGTATATCTAATTGCAGCATCAAAGGTAAGGAGCACAGGGCTGAAGTGTCAGAAACAGATAGAGGTGTAGACATTTCTACCTGTCCATCTGGAGTGAAGGTTATAGACGCCTGCAGGCGTGAAAGGACATCAGCGCCTAACAGGTTAATTGGGCATGTGGAGGAAACTACAAAACGAGCAAGTAAGCTTGTGCCAACCCGCAGAGGGGTTGTTAGAGGACTGTGTCTCGGTTGGCCATCCACTCCAACACAGGAGACATCAATACTTGACAAGAAAGATGGGTCTGGCAGGTCTTGTTCTCTGAGAACACTTCGGGCTGCGCCTGTGTCGATAAGAAATGTGGTAGGTTGGCCTTCAATGGGTAAAGTCACTGTGGCAAGTGGCCCCCCCCCCTTATCCCCTGTAGACACTGCCATGACAGGGGTTAATGACACAGGTTTGCCAATTTCCTAATCATCATCTGGTTCCTCAACAATTGGAACCGTTTTCATGGTCTTAGGGGCCGGGGCAGGCTTGGGAAACTTTTTGGGCTCCCCTGTAGGAAACTTTTTGGGCTCCCCCGGTTCCCTTTTGGGTTCTGGACAGTCACTTCTGTAGTGTCCCTTAGCCCCACAATTAAAACATGTTACGTCCTCTAACTTGACACCCTTGGTGCCAGGGGTGATGGGGGTGGCACGGGCCACCATGAGAGGAGCTGAATTGGGTCTTCTGGGGGTTTGGGCAGATTCCAAACCTCTAGCAACTAGGAGTAACGTATCTAGGGGAACAACCTTGTATTCAGGGCGTGCAGCAATGATTCCCTTGCGTATGGAATCTTTAACACCTTGGACAAACGCACCTGATAGCATTTGTGAATGAATTTTGTCAGTGAGATCAAATCCCAAATCTGTAAACATTTGATATAATCTTGCATGAAACCTTTCCACTGATTCTCCTTTGTCTTGCACAACATCAGTAAGGCCAGCAGCTTGATCTGCAAGTTTATCCTTAGCCCAATCTCTCAATTGATTGCAAAAGGTTACTCCGGAGGGATAATCAACATCACTTGTAAGCAGATCTGTACTGAGGTGGCGGGCCATGCTGGGCCAATATGCATCCCCTGCTTTAATAGCACAAATGCTCAGTAGGTCACGCCAGGCGGCGGAATAAGTCTTTTGTATCTGAACTATCCCTCGGTAAAAAGGCATAGGCTGTTTCTCTGGGTCAGGGAGAGATTTCATTAAAGCACTAGCTTGTGTGGGGTTAAAAGCGACATATTTAGGAGGGGCCTGTTCTCCCCGACCCTGATGGCCGAAGGGATCTTCAATAGAACGGTGGGCTCTCGCAGCCTCCATTGAACCCTGGGACAGCCTGTCATCCTCTTCCTCATCTAGCTCTATTATCTGGGACCTTCTGCGTGAGGGGAACACCTGAGGAGACAGGGCCGGGGGATAGGAGGGAGCTCCGGAGGCGGGAGTTGCCATTGGGTCATAACCTTGGGACCGGTAATCACCGGGAAGCACCGGCATCAGGGGTGCTGAATGGCTGGGGGCCGCCATATTGGAGGCGGGGAAGGAAGTTGCATTGGGGTTAAGGGAAGACGTGGCGGCCATGTTGGATGTGGGCACATCCGGGGCAGACTGAACCGGACTGGGCATGACCGGAACCTGGGGAGTGACTTGGGGAAAGGGGTATGGCCAGTGAGGATAGGGGTATGGGAAGGGGTATGGCCAGGCCATTTGGGTGGGAGTTGGGGCGGAACCTGGAGTGGGCAGTGAGGTTGGGGAGGGATTAGCAGAGGGGGTGGGAAACTGGGCTGTGGTCGGGGCGGGCGAGGGAGAGGGTGGGGAAGAGTCAGTAAAGGTGCCTGAAGGAGGAGGAGCCGGAGTGGGATCAGCAAGATTGACAGTGGCAGGAGAGGAGGGGTTAGTGAACTGGGCAGATGCAGATGGGAGGGTAGGATTATCTACGGAGACAAAGTGTGAGGAAGGAATGGCAGATGAGATGTTAGCATTAGACTCAGAAGGTGGCTTGGGGATGGATGAGGATGATGGGAATGTTAGGGAGGGAGAAGGGGAAAAGTAGGATCCATCAGAATTTAGGACCGGGCAAACGGGAGAGGTGACGGGATGGGGATTGGGAGGATTAATCAGCTGGCAATCTCCCATTACTGACTGGATCTTTGGGATAGACATCCCCCGGGCGCCATTTTGGGGCGCTGGCTGAGGAAGAGCCCCAGCAACACAATTATTATGGTACACAAACATTTTCACACCCTTGTGAATTATTTCTTCTTCAACCCAACCTTCTTGCTGAATAGCCTTTGCTACTCTGTACCATGCTTCAGCTGTTTTTAATAAATCATAATTTGCAAGCTTGCCTTTCTTTTCCATCAACAATCTACGCCAACTTTCTGGTTGTAATCTACCACATGTCGGCACAGCTATTTTACAAACTTTTGCAATCTTTTCAACACCTTTAACCATCTCCTCACCCTCTCTGTCATCAACTAAATCACATGCTAACCAGCCCTTACTGGGCTTACTTAAATCCTGCCCCATGATCCCTTCTCCCCTACACCAGCGTCCCAGATATAGGGAAAGATAAGGAAAATTGAACCGGAACGTCTACAATGCTCGACTGCCACCTGAGAATCGTGGGTCTTTCTCAAGTGCGTCTTCCCAAAACGTAGACTAGTCACTGAATCCGCCTACCCGGGGTGGTAGACACGGATTGGAGCGAGGTGAGAAGTGTGTGACCAATCACTTCTCTATTAAGAGGAATGGGAGTGGATAGTATAATAGTACAGGAAGTGTAGAAAAGGTAAAGAGTAAGGGAAGAAAAATCCTTAGAGACAGATACAGGAGTTTAAATGACTCCACATTAAACAAACAAGACAACAGTACAGTTGAAATACAGTGCATGCATCACAGTTCAAATGAAATCAACAGTAATCCCTTTCCTTCTACATGTGCTTACTCCAAAGTCACCTTTCTCAACCTCGTAGTGTCCCCGCTCGGAGAATGACTTCCTCAAGTCTCACTACCAGCGGCCAAGGATAACAGCTAACACCGGTCCGAAATCCTTTCTAGCCTCCCTCGTTACAGCAGTCCACTTAAAGTGGCCACGCCACCCTCACTCCCGTAGTGCCCTTATAAAACCCACTCTATAAGTCTCACTACCACGTGATGCGGAAAACAAGCAATGCCTGCCTGAATCCCCCCAGGAAACTGAGTCCCCTGCCACAAGGCTAAGTCTCCTACCACAGTTAAAATAATCAGTGGACCTTCAACTCAACTAGAGCCGAAGGGTCCGGGTCAGGACGTCCCCAACTCAACTAGAGCTGGATGGTCCGGGTCAGGACGTCCCCAACTCAACTAGAGCTGGATGGTCCGAAAGCGCACAGTGAAGCTAGCTAGGCTATCAAAGTGACACAAAATTGGATCACAGGAAACTATGATTCTACACAGATCCCACAATTCCACAAACTTCTTTTTCCTTACAGCCACAGCCACGAGGCTCCTAAAAGAAGTAAACAGGCAAAGAAGACCCCCAGGAACACATCCACAGGTCAACCCCCCTTTTTCCCTACAGCCACAAACACGTGGCTCCTAAAAGGAGTAAAACAGGCAACAGGACTCCAGGCAAATCCCCCGGGTCCACCCCCCCCTTTATCCCAAAAAGGGGAAAACAGACAAACACAGGACCCTCAAGCAAACTACCACTGGTCCACCCCCCCCCTTTATCCCAAAAAGGGGAAACAAATAAACATTCAGCCCGGGCAACCAAACTAGACACACCCAGGCAACAGATAGACTAAATGCAGGTAACAAATGGGTAATAAGACTCCGGGCAAGATATTACCTGTCTTTGATGTCCTCCCGGGAAGCAGTCACAGACACGTGGACGGGTCAATCAAAGGGGCCGGAACATACCGGTGGCTCTGCAGAAGTCTCTACCGTGTACCTGGAGGTGATCAGTCTCCCTTCCTTCCCCCTGGATTCCTCCGTCCACCCTTGTCTTCCTTAGGACGGCTCACCGGCCAGACATAGCCCGGAGTCCCTGTTCGGGCGCCAAAGTTGTTATGGTACTTTTTCAGTAAACCAAAATGTTTAAGTGTCTATCTGTTCCTGTCCAAATTAAAGAGAATTGAATTGCGTATATACGCTGAAGTAATTCAGTCTGACACACGGAGTTCAGGTTAAAATAACTTCGAGGAAATTTATTGGCAAGTGGAAAATCAAAGGGCGCGCAGGCCCTTTTAAGAGACATTTTCGTCATCATTGGTTATCAAGATATCAGTGAATAAACATCATTAATTGGATTAATTGTTAAGTGTCTGGGTTAGTGTCCACCTATCAATATAATTAATTGGATCAAAAGCTAAGTGGTTAGTTCCGTGTCCACCCACCAAGAGGTGGTACTTTTTCGGACACGGGTGGGGGACAGGGGGTCTTGAGCGTCATTTTACTCGGTCGGTGATGTCAAATCTCGTGGTTAGGTGCAAGGTCTCTTATGAATAGAACATTTCATTACTACTGTGTTCTCATGGCCTTTAAATTATACTATGTTGCGAGTTAGGGGAAATTCAACAGTTCCTGGGTTAGTCATATCCTTATGGAGAATACAGTCTTTGTCTATTGTATTAGATGTGCTGAGAAATACTGTCATGTAATGTAGTTTTCATATGAAGAAGTCAGGTTATGAGGACAAAATGGAGGATTTGTCACAGTATCAGGTTAATACAGAGTTAGAGCAGCAATTCAATATAAATACAATAAGATTTTTTTAATAATTCTACATCATACTGTGAACCATTACTATTCCATGCCCTGTTTCAAATGTTTCAAATGTGTTCTTATCTTGATATAGATCTTATTAATCTAAAAATGTGCCTTGACAAACGAATGCCATGACTTGTACTGCAAATGTCTATCATTCTTTCTTGATATCGCTGTTGTGGTGCACCAATGCTTTTTGTTACTTTTGTGCACAACAAAAATAAAGAATTAAAAAAAAAAAATGTTCTCTTCAACAGTTCTGTTAAAAATAAAATTGAAATCTTATAGAAATTAATTGATGAAAGAACTAAAACAGTTGTTAGTTAGTTTGACAGTTAAAATTACCTGCATAAAAGTATTCCATTTGTGAAAGTAGATATCGGATATGTCATATGGTATATTTTGAGTCTTATTATAAAGCCATTCTAGCATTAATTTCTTTCAAAGTTTATGGTAATATTTTATTTTCACATTTTTTTTTAATATGCACATTGCAAGTTAACTTAATATGTGCTACTGTAATAAAAATTGCTAAATTGTGCACAATTATATCTCCTGAGCACAGAACGACCCACTTTGTGTGCCCTTTTCAAGATTTTTGTAAAAGAACTGAATTTATAACCTGCCCATTGCAGCTTTTTTTTTTAGTTTTTTTAATAGCAAATTGAAGATGGGTTTACGGAGCATTTTGGGGCATTTTAGTATCTCACATATTTAAATAACATAAATGCATGCAATTTGCAAAAGTGGACACCATGGGTACTATCAAATTATATAGTTCAGGTTTATTGAGGTACCATTCTTTGACCATTGTTTTTTAAAGCTTGTGATATTAATATTTATCCATTTTTACATACACATTATATTTTTTCTGCTTATTTGTTAAATATCATGTGTTTCACTGTAAGAAAATTATCTTAACTACACTCAGCTACATCTCCTGAGTACAACAATACCCTATTGGTATGCCTTTGCAAAGTAACAATCTTAATCCCAGTCTAAATCCTTAATCCTTAACCAAACCCTAATTCTAAACAAAATACTAATCCCAAATCTAATAATAAACTTCACCTTAATCCTAACCTATATCCTAATTCTCTACCTACCCCAGTGATGGCTAAAAGTATAAAAGCTAGCTGAGCATCATAGGAAATGTAGTCCAGAAACAATTTATGATGTCAAGGTTAGCCATCATGGATTTATCCTAATTATAACCTTAATCCTAATCTGAATATAAATACTGTTAGGAGGATTCCCTCTGCTAATGCAGAGGACTTGCATTGTGGATTTCAACAGAGGGCTTCAATTTGCTGGCCCTAATCCAAATCCTAATCTAAAAACCTCATCCCAATCCTAAAATATTTCTAAACCCGTTTTAAATATAACCCTAATACTAAATGTAAAATGTATTCTAAACATACTCTTAATTCCTAATTTAATCATAATCCTAAAGGATTCCCTCTTGTGATATCAGTACTAATTTTAGCAATGGGAAATCTAAACTGAAACAGACGGGTATGTTGCTGCCATCTATTGGCTATTTTCAGTATGACAGATTCCTATCTTTTTTTATTGAATATAGTATGCAATTTGCAAGTATACAGTATGCCCAATGCACAATGCATCTGTGCTGGACAATCGACAAACCCAGCCTAAACAAGCCTTTGGGGCTTGGAGGGAGACCATGGGGGTTTTTATTGCTCAGTTGCAGTGTTCTCTATGGATATAAAGGGATATATACAGTATTGATATGCAGCTAATCAAAAAGTCTGTGGCATCTAAAAATGGACTCAGTTGACAGAGAGAAGCCCCAGGTGTCCATTGATACCCGGTGTTCCTGGTGTAAGCAGAGATTCAATCTGTTACTGTTACTTACTATTTATATTGTATTAATAACCAGTTGTTGCTATGAGAAATATAAAAGCTATATTTCCACAAGAAAAGACTAGGTATATTTGAATAGATGCATTTTATATACTATACCACAGTGAAAGGGTTTGAAATGGCTGGCAATAAACATTATTTGCATTTGATTAACGTCCCTGATATTTTTTTTGCAGCTGACAGAAATGGATATTTAACATTTTTGCAGATGCTGCTATTAACTCCGTAATCACACTTAATTACCTCCTTTTTGAGATCATTTCCTAAAGTAACAGCCATGTTGATTGACAGTGACATAAACACAAAGACTTCAATTTAAAATTGTTGGATAAGATTTTCAAATAATTTATTATTTTATGATTTTAATTTTATTTTTCTAAATACTGTATTAAAGGTCAGAATCTATTTTTTTTCCCCCAAAATGGTGAAGGCTATGTTAAATTTTGTAAATGTAAAAAAATAATTGGTAAACCTCATCCCTACCCTTAGTATATGACAGGATCATTGTCATATACATGTACCTTGAGTCAGACAGTGTTTGGAAACCTCCATATAGTCTCTGTGGTCTTCCCTGATTCACTCCCTGCACAGTGCAGTGACATCAACAGACTAACTGTTTAAATCTATCACTGTCTGACCCAAAGTGCATGTATATGGTTGAAGGATCCTGTCATATAATAAATATAGGGATTAGTTTCTCTTATTTTATTTGTATTTTTTTACATATACTCCATTTAGAACATAACCCATCACTTTCATAACTTGACAAATGGTTCATTATGTTAAAAATATAGTGTTGAGTTGACTGTTCTTTAAAATATGAAAACATATAATTTATAAGAAAAATCCATCAAATATTAAAATATTACAAAATTGAAATATTTTTTTCATAATACTAAATCCATTTTAAAACTGTATCCAATATTAATAATGAAGTATTTAACCAGGAAAGGTACATTCAGATTTCTCCGGTTTCCAAGTTCATCCTGGGGATGTTACATTTGCCCAACATCCAGGTGATGTTAGTGTTACACAATTTATTGGTAATGGTAGAATTAAATGGTTTAAAAAGCGTATCCGACAATATTAAATTGAGGCCAAAGGAAGATTTTGCTCAATAGATATACATGAAACATATACAGAGAGAGGCACATTGTGAAATTTGCACAAACAAAGGCTCATAAAGAGACAATAGACAGTATTGGCAAAGAGATTTGTAGGCTGCCATCGGAAATCATGCAGACAATACATGATTTATTATCAAGTCATGTAACAAACAAAATGGATTTTTACTGCACATATACAGAAAAGTAGCAGTAATGATTTAGCTCTGATACAGTAGATTTAGAACTGTAGCTGTTATTGAAGTTGTGCTATTATTTTCTATAATCTTTATTTTTCTTTTCTCTTTCAGCCACCAGTTGTTGTTCCTCACAGAATTCACTCAACAAGTAGGAGCGTGAGAGAAGAAAAAACCCGATCGGAAATTAATTGTAAGAGTTTATGTACATGGCTATTTAATCTCTTTGTTGCAAAGGTTCTGGCTTGATCAAACTGTATCATTTTTCTTTATGTGCATCACTTTTTACTTCTATATAAAAGAGGATGTCCTATCTCTCTCTCTCTCTGTATATATATATTCACAGTAATATACTACATTTCTCAAAATGTATATGAACATTTCACTCCAAAAAACTAGTATTAATGTAGATATCCTACTAACTTTGCAGTTATAACCAACAGCATTCTTTGGCAAATACTTTGTTGCTTCATTTCTGCAGGGATATTATTCTATTCCACCACAAATGCATAATTGAGATCAGGCATGAATTTTGGTTCAGTTGATCAATTCATCCCAAAGGGGATTGATGAGTTGAGGTCAGGGCTCTCTGCAGGCCAATTAAATTGTGTAACACCCGTCTCAACAAACATGTGCGCTTCACTTTAAGCACATGGTAGGAATTGATCTTCCTCAACCTGCTATTACCAAGTTCAAAGCACTATATTGTCTAGACTCTAGAATGTCACTGTATATTTTATCAGTAAGATGTTTCAGTTAAACTCAGGATCCTATCCAGAAACATGACAAATAGCTCCAAATCTTTGTTCCTTATGCTCCCGCCTTTCCAGTTGGTGCTGTGCAGTCAGGCAGATAGTATTGCCCTGACATCTGCCTAACCAGAATCATATGAAATACAAAAACGGGTTAGGCACTCCAAGGTTCAGAAATGGTGAATCTATTGAAGCCCAATGTAACACAACGTTTCGACCTACACGGTCTTTGTCAAGCTTTGCCTAAACCATTTTGTATCTCATGCTTATTGTTATTGGGACCTGGTGCTTGGTCCTGGTTAAGTTGCATCCTAGCTCAAAGTGATGGGATTGAGTGCTGTTCCTTATTGTTTTGTTAGCCAGAATCATATGTCAGATTGCCAGATGTTGATATGAGAACATGTATGGATAACTTCAAATGGTTACTTCTTAGAAATCTCTGAATGAGTTAGAGGAGATGGGGAATTGCATGCATGGCAGGCTTCTACTCTTCGGGCACACTGAATGCAAGTTCCTATATTGCTGATTTTTTTGGGTTGGCTATCCACAATATATGTCATCCACGCTTCAATAATGTCACACGAGTTAGTACTTGTTTGTGAATCAGACACACAAAGGACAGGTGGTGCAAGAAAAGGCACAGAGATTAACAAGGGCATAAAGAAGACAACGGGGAATTGACCTAGACGAACAGGGAGAGACTCATTTTAGGAAGACAAAGTAAGGGAATATAGAAGGGAAAGCATGAAATTGGGAGGATGCCCTTTCTAATATATATAACATTTTCTTATTTTAGTTTTATATTTAACACTAATATGCTAAACAAAATACTTTTGGTAGCTATATTACCCCAAACTAGGAGCAGTAGCCATGGTGTATAAATACCAGGAGTGAGCAAAGGAATATGGACACTACCCTTGAAATTCAAATAATTTACTTCTAGTGCAAAGCCAGCAAGTTCCCAGCTATGTTTGTAATGTTTTCCTAAATAGAACTAGAACTGGCAGATAATGCATATCTGGACTCATAATGTGCATGATTCATGTTCGGCAATGTCACATTTGGAAAGAAAAAGGGGGTTTTATACTCTGAAATGTCAGGCCAATTCACCGATTTGGTGGGGTGGGGGGTGGAAGGGGAATTTCTTAATCAGTTTTATTTCAAGTCCAACTATTAGCCTTTAATTCCGTGAATAATCATCCAAGTAAGCAATGATGCATTTTGTAATGTTTAGTAACACTACAGTGCCTACCTTATCTCTTTTTCATTTATAGTTGGCCAAGTAAAGTTCGACCCACCCTTGAGAAAGGAGACCGAACCACACCATGAGCTGGTGAGTTACTATAGGCACTTTTGCAAAGTGATCTTGTTTTAAGTGTTGTTTGCTTTTTGTTGTATTGTTTGTTTGTTTTTTACAGTTAATGGGCTATTAAAATGTTATATTCATGGAATGCATAATGAAGGGAAGTACATTTTTGTAATGTAGTTTAGGATGAAAAATTGTGCTGTACGCTTCACTTATACACACTGCGGAATCCTGTAACAATCACATTTTTCTATTTAGTTTTTTCTTTTCCAGTATTATTTACCTCTTAAGTTCTGCTTTTCCCTGTTTTTTGTTCTCCTAAAAGATCCTGCATGTGGCAAATCAGTTAAGATGAAGGTCAGACAGAATGTATTTTTTTTTCTCTACTAACAATTTGTTTTCAACTAACTTATTTCCAAAGTCAGTATTTTGGGAATGCACAGATTGTTCGGATTTAGGCAGCTTGCAGTACTCACAAATTGCTAATGACAGAGTTATTAAATGATATAAGTCTAAGTGAGTAAACAGTGTATGTGTATAGAATTAGACACCTAGTGGAGTGCTAACTTGCAAGGGTAATCTCATTTCCTCCTGCACTGTTTGAATCACTAGCTTGGTATTGGTTTTATATTTTCTTATATGTGCTGTTTTATTGATTGCACAGACTTACCTTTTATCAATGATGGCTAAACTTGGCAGGTGTTCTGGCTAACCATTATTATGATACTCAGCTAGCCAAACGACTGCCTGAGCATCAAAACAGGGACCAGAGAGGCAAAGTTTAAACATCACTCCCCTGCATCCTTTATATCTAAATCCCAGCATGTTCAGTGTGTGTGCTGTCATTCTCCTATCTTCCTTCCCTTCCGAATGCTTGCTTTTCTGCTTCACTTTGCAGCCTGCTTGTGACGTTCCCCTTTGTGTATGTGCTGCTCTATATCTTGCTGTAAATAACTTGGGTATCTGTCTGCTAAACAGCTCGACAGGGACGATTTTTTGGACAGTGCAGAGGACATATACTACACTGCAAGATCTAATCTGGTATTTTCCACCTTCTCGTTGTTTTTGTCAGCCTTCGTTTTTGTCTCTTCAAAAGCCTTACTGTTATGACTCTTTCTGTCTCTTTTTAACCCCTTAAGGACACATGACGTGTGTGACACGTCATGATTCCCTTTTATTCCAGAAGCTTGGTCCTTAAGGGGTTAAAGACCTAGTACAAAGTTAGCTGAAGCATCGTTCCAACTACTTATTATTCTTCCGTATTAATCTTTAGACATAGCTTGACTCAGCAAGTCTCCTACAGTTGAACAGCATAATGCGTACCTTAAGGACCAATTCTCTCTGTGTTCGCGATAATTATAGCATTCTGCTGCCCGTGCGTCTAGTCCACAGACAAATAGGGATAGTGTTTGCTTGTGTATTCTTATTATTACTTTTTGTGTATCTTTAGAATAATATAATACAAGTTAGTGTAATATTGGAATTATACTGCTAAAATATTTCTGGTAAAATAACAATACATCTTTTTAGGTCCTGTTGTTTTATTATTACATTTATAATTAATGACCACGTAAATATCCTTTTGCTGTTATTTTTTTTATGTATTATTGCAAATGCTTTTTTCAAAATTATCATCTTTAGGGGTGCTTCCCCTGCGACAATATATTTATTGTTGTCATACTGGAGGAAAAGCAAATTTTTTTTCTGAACCCCAGGTTCGTTGCAGATGATCATGCAAGCCTTGCAAAAAAAGAGATCAATAAAACCTTTGTGAACAAGAGATTTTTTTATTTTTTTTTTCTTTCTTCAATTTAAGGCGTAGATGTTTCATGTCATCATTCCCAACATGCAGGTGTTTTCCAAAAGCCATTTACTGCTAGCAGGATCTATATTTTATCATGCTTTAAATGTACAAGTTAACATTAGTGTGCCAGTTAAAATATTATTATAATTTAATCAATTAAACATTTGACATATTTCCTAAATCCAGACAACTGGCACTCACAGTTTGCAGCGATTTGTGTACTTTTAATTAACAATCATTACTGGTTAGGCAAAAAGATGCATTTGCTACTGAGACCATGTACTTGCGGCAATGTTTCTTCAAATATCCCTGCATGCACACTTTCATCTTGCCTGTATGGCTGAGCTTCCAGTAGAGGCACATATTGGAGTCCCTCACATAGCATCCAGGGCAAAACAGAATTTAATTCGTAATAAATTTACCCTTTTTATGGATATTTGAATTGTAGTGATGTCTGTCTTGTGTTTGTTTGTTTTTTGTTTGTTTCTGATCAAACACCTTTCATTCATCAAATTTGAATATTTGTATAAATATGTAGTCTTTGACTAAATGGTGGAACTGCAACTCACATGATGCTGTGCCAGCCTTGAAGCGTTGTAGTTCTACACAATTAGGTATGTATCTTTTGGATACCCCTATTGTAAGCTGACTTGTGTTACTCTTTTCTTATTTCTTTATTTCACTGCTCCCATGAATCTTATTTACAGTTGTTGAGCACAGAAATACCACTTTAAGTAGCACTGACAGATGTCGTGTTCATGAAAATGTCACATACGATGTGAAATTCAAGGTGGCAGCTGAACAACCTCTCACATTTGCAAGCATTTTGCTTATTCCTTGTTATTTTTACTGTTACAGTTCTTGATTCAAATTGTGACAAACAATTTAAGTCTCTGAGATACGCTTTTGGTTTTTGTTTTCAAAATAGGTCATTTTCCAAGCTAGTTCAGAATAGTTTCAATATTGTACACAGACAGACCAGGAGGTTTTCGTGTGCACTGCACAGGTAATTCTGCTCGGGGCTTCAAAGAGGAAAGGCAAGTAGGCATAGATGAAAGTGGATGAGTCGAAAATGCCATAAGCTGATTAATAGATTCTGCCCACTGACCACGAATGAATATGAGCATATTTGACCGCAGAGGAATTTTCGCTTGTCATCTTGAATTGAAAATTGGCTTCGGATAAACTGTAATTAAGGCAAAGATTATAACCGATACATTAAAAAAAGCCGGTCTATTAATGTTTCAGACCTTTAAAAAAAATATCAAATTAAATTGAACATAAAAAGGCAACTAATGCATTGCTCTGTCAAATTTAAAGGGACATTCCATGCTCTTGACATCACATGCTCTTGATATAGGATGCAAGAAGGTCACCTATTACTGTACAAAAAGTGTCTTGTTCTGTGCAGAGTCTGTTAACTGCAATAATTTGCAAACAAAAATCACTGCAACAAGCCTTCCCTTTCTCTTGCAGACAGAGGAGTACTTGTTTAGGGCTACACATGTCAAACAGGCTCCTTCTAGGAAAGGTGTAGTAGCATACCTTCCAACAAATGGACAAAGAGGAACACTTGAGTTTTAAGGGTTTGAGTGGGGTGTGTAGCCAAGAGAAGGGCTGTTCTGAGATATTTTAGGTTACTTACTAATAACAAATTAGACAACTAAAATGCAATTTAGAACAAGAACGATGTCTCTTATTTACACAGACTGATTTCTACATTGCTGTGACACATTGCTGTGGAGATCTGTTATATACTCAGACACACCAGCAATATAGAACTAATAAAAAAAATGAAAAGGGACAGAGGGATTTGGGTCAAAAATAAAGACTGTCCTTCCTAAACACTAGGGAGGTATTTAGTAGCCTGGTCTGCAGTTGTGTCTATAGCTCCTTTCAGTAGATTGTCAGCTACATCCTATTTTTTTTTTAAATTCAATTTATTTTTATTAAAGAATATCAGACCTCTGGAAATGTGAAAAAAAAATCAATTGTGTTACATGTCAATCGACACTTGCCGTTCAAGAAAAGTAGAGTACAACATAAACATGTAATGTACATACATTGGGTAGAAATCACTTGTTGAATTCAAGATGGTACATCAGAGATTATTATTTGGCAAGCAATACCGGTGGATGTATATAGGATATGACTGTCAACGTGGCTAAGTAAAGAAACAACATATCTTTTTATATGTATAAGGTTTAACCAGTATAGGGTTATTCCTGACTAAGGATACACCAAGAGTGTATAGCGCCTTCGATGTGTAACACATCCGCCAAGCTGTTGTTAGTGTAGATCCATATGCAAGGATAGATATTCAGAGAACAATAAAAACAATATACCGTATATACTAGAGTATAAGCCGACCCGAATATAAGCCGAGGCCCCTAATTTTACCCCAAAAAACTGGGAAAACGTATTGACTAGAGTATAAGACTAGGTTGGGAAATGCAGCAGCTACTGGTAAATTTCTAAATAAAATTAGATCCTAAAAAAATTATATTAATTGAATATTTATTTACAGTGTGTGTATGAATGCAGTGTGTGTGTATGAATGCAGTGTGTGTGTATGAGTGCAGTGTGTGTATGAGTGCAGTGTGTGTATGAGTGCAGTGTGTGTATGAGTGCAGTGTGTATGTATGAGTGCAGTGTGTGTGTGTTGCAGAGCCTTGGTGGGGGGTGGGCATTTTTATTATAATTTATTTTTTAAATTATTTTAATAATTTTTTTATTATTATTTTTTATTTTATAAAGATTATTTTATTATTATTATTATTATTTTTCATCCCCCCTCCCTGCTTGTTACATGGCAGGGAGGGGGGCTCTCACTCCCTGGTGGTCCAGTGGCATTGGCAGTTCAGTGGAGGGGGGCTGGCAGGAAGCACTTACCTCTCCTGCAGCTCTTGTCAGCTCCCTTCTCCTCCGCGCCGGTCCGGTCAGCTCCCTCTGCAAGTCCCAGTGTCTCGCGAGAGCCGCACTATGACCCCGCGGCTCTCGCAAAACTTACACTGGGAGCTGACAGAGGGAGCTGACCGGACCAGCGCGGAGGAGAAGGGAACTGACAGGAGCTGCAGGAGAGGCAAGTAACAGCTTCCTGCCAGCCCCCCTTCTACACAGCCCCTTGTCTGTATTATGGCATTGCAAATTGCCATAATACAGACATAGACTCGAGTGTAAGTCAAGTTGGGGTTTTTCAGCACAAAAACTGTGCTGAAAAACTCTACTTATACTCGAGTATATACGGTATACAAAAAAGGAACAGATAATCAAACATTATAAGAATACAGAATAATAAGCATATGAGCAGTTGTGATATACATATCACTATTTTCAAACTTGTGAATGAGAATAAGGTAGATATGTATAATTAAATAGAGAAAGAATGTTAAAACTCAGGCACCATGGGTGGGTCACAGTTGGCCCCAATTCCAGAGACGCAGACAAGCTTCTTCAGTGAGCTTCTTCCTATTTTGTACAGAGATTTCCACAAAGTTTTTTTTTTTTTTTTTTTTTTTTTTTTTTATCAATTTGATTATTTTAACATATGGATAAATTGCAACCTGAAGTTAGTATTTTAAATATATGTTCTTTATTGGGTTATATTAAAGGAACACTATAGTGTCAGGAATACAGAGTACAGAGTTCGATATAACACTAAGCAAGATTTCTAGTCTTCTTCATTTTCGCTCTCCTTTTCCCCTAACTGTGTCCCCTCTGCCTGAGTTTCCATAATTAAGATCCAGAGATCATGACATAAGTGTACTTTCCAAGGGACGACCAACGGAGTTCTTATAGAGTGCGCAAATGCAATATTTTAGCTATCCATTCTCTTAAGCTAGGCACCCTGATCAATTTCCACAAGCTCGCAATTACTGATTTTGCAGCCGTGAGCATAAAAACAAGGAGTATTTCAGTTTGGCTAGAGAGATATCTGTGTAAAAGAGTAGAATTGTATCCATCTCTAGGGAAAGACCTGTGCCAGTAATCTCCTTTATTGTGGCCTCTACCTGTATCCAGAAGGGGCGATATTTCCACACACCGCCACCAAACATGGCTCAAATCCCCTTTGTCCTTCCACACTTGCAACAGAGGGGGGTGTAGCTGGGTGAAAACGGTTAACTTCCTGTGGTGTGAGGTACCATCCTGAGATTAATTTGTAATTAATTTCATGTAACATGACACTAGAGTGGGCATAAAAGACACTGCGAAATATTGCTTCCCACTCCCTCTCCCCCATTGAGTACCCTAGTAGTAATCCCATTCTCGAGTAAAGTAGGTGAGCCCCTGATGGAGGTGAGCACCTGGTAGTCAGTTTAGCTATTACTGTGATGCCCGAGCACAGCCTTTCAAATTCAGTATGTTTCCTAAGTGCCCACTCGGGGACAATGAGGGTTTTGAGGAAATGCGATATTTGGAAAACTGTAAACGGCTGCACCAGAGGTGGTGGTACTAAGCGTGTCATTTCTGACAGAGGTCTCAATCCCCCACAAGGCGTCCACAGGTAGATATGGGGAATTCTCCAACCGTGATATCAGTGAGCTTCTTCCTATTTTGTACAGAGATTTCCACAAAGTTGTTATTTTTTTTTATTTTTTTTAATCCATTTGATTACCGGTATTTTAAAACATGGATAAATTGCAACCTGAACTGAGTATTTTAATTATATTTTCTTTATTGGGTTATATTAAAGGAACACTATAGTGTCTTGAATTCAAACATGTATTCATCAGCATCTCAACGAGGAGCGGCACTGGTCTAGGAAGCACCTTTTCTCTAGAAAGGCAGCGTTTACATTGGAAAGCCTGCCGGGAGAGGCTATAGACACCAGAACCACCTCATGAAGCTGTAATGATTCTGGTGAATATAGTTTTTCTTTAAACTACACAATTTACTTCACAGTTTCTTATAGCTACAGCAATTTGGTAAATTATATGTGGCTATGAGGCTGGTCCTTTTCTCAGGTACATTAGGAGACAAAGCTACACTTCCTCCTTGGCCAATGAAAAATACTGTTCAACATTTGCACTCCACTTGAAGGCCCTACCTTCCTCACTGGCTTTTAGTGAATGATCTTGTTGTGTCTGTGCACAGTCAGTGGCTTTGGCAAACAGTTTGTCTAGACCCATTCATAAAACTTTAGCAAACTTATAGCCAAGGAATGTCTGCTGGCAGCTTATTCAGTAGTTTGTACTATGTGATAATTAGAACTGTTATTTTTTCCAATCAGATTACAACACAGTGTGTTTACTTTAGAAGGTCTTGTCTCCTGCTCTGTTAATTGAATTTGAATCACACACAGAATGCAGTTTCAGGCTCTATCAGGGTATTAACAGAGGAGGAGATAATACATTATAAATAAAACACACTGTCCAATAAGGAAAATATATACTATTTTTCAGGAACTGTGAAGGAATTCTGCGTGAGTCTCAGAATGTGTGGCTAGGGCTGCATAGACAAACATAAAATGAGCAGTTAGATTGCAGGGGCATGATCTATATTGCTAAACCACTTCATTAAATTAGAGTTCTTTTAGCAATTAGAGTGTCAGAGTGTAAATTTTTCCATGTCGGTTTTGATTTGTTTTTTTTCCTTTGGTTTTCCTGTGCTTATGACCCTTGTATCTTTATGATTATACTCCTCTCCTTTCACTTGCATTTATTTATATGTATTTTCTCTTTCTTCTTTCTTCCTTTTGCCCGATCTCCGTACCTGGACACATCCATTTT
Source organism: Pelobates fuscus (assembly GCF_036172605.1). Classification (NCBI taxonomy): domain Eukaryota; kingdom Metazoa; phylum Chordata; class Amphibia; order Anura; family Pelobatidae; genus Pelobates; species Pelobates fuscus. The sequence continues at coordinate 351,657,775 of NC_086318.1, read as the reverse complement.
GTTCTCTTCTGTCCTCAATGACTGCTGTTTGCCCTTCTGTGGGATTGATTTTACTAAGGATTGTGGATACACTTGATTGGAGTGAAACACAATCTTGCTTTAGTCCCTGCCCATTCTCGCGTTTTGTCTGTCCGACTGCTTTACATAAGTAAAAGTAGTCCCTGCTATTCCTTATACACAAAAATAAGTCCTGCGCTCAAACTCCCACTACTCTTGGGCAGCAGCAACGACCATTGTACACATCAGCCCCAGTACATACAGTAAAAACCAAAGAAAAAAGTTACCTGCACGCTTCAAATCCCTATGTATATTTAAACTAATAAAAGGTTAATTAGTAACTTTAATGGCCGTTAGATGTAAGCCCACCTGCCACGTCAAGGCAAACCTCTTAGGTGGGTCCCACACTAACAATTCACCTTGTTTCCTTGAGCTTCAGGTGAAGAACTCGCTAATGAGACAGAGAGGGGTATTTTTGCTAAAACCCTACATTCTTATTGAGCCTTAATAGGGAAAACATGTTGTGGGCGGCAGCATTGTAACATGGCTGTGTGATGCTAAAGTAAATGCAAATACAATACAAAAAAAATAAGTCCTGCGCTTAAACTCCCACTACTCCTGGGTGGCAGCAATGACCATAGTACACATCAGGCCCAATACATACAGTAAAAAACAAAGAAAATATTTACTTGCCCACTATTCCAAATCCCTATGCATATTTAGATAAATGGAGGTTATTTAGTTACTCCAATGGCCATTAGATGTAAGCCCACCTGCCGCGTCAAGGCAAACCTCTTAGGTGGGTCCTACACTAACAATTCACCTTGTTTCCTTAAGCTTCAAGCAAAGAACTCTCTAATGAGACAGAGATGGGTATTTTTCTAAACACCTACATACTTATTAACCTTTAATAGGGAACACATGGGTGGGCAGCAGCATTGTAACATAACTGTGTCATACAAAAGTGAATACAAATACACAAAAATAAGTCCTGCTCTCCTGCTATTCCTTATGTATTTTAAGAAAACTATAGTACACAGAGGAGATAAATAAAACCAGTTTCAGACACAGGGGCCTATAGAGAAGCAGATTAGATAAAGTACATTTTTGGTGACAGCTTTAAGGGATTGAAAGCTAGAAATATGATATGTGTTTCAGTGCATGTGCCTTTATTGACATGTGTGTATTATTTGTATATGCGTTATAAATAGATACGCATGCTTGTGTTAATCAGTTTGCATCAATCAGTGTTAATAAGGGACTGCATGCACACATTTCTTTGCTTTCTGTCATTTCTCACAAAGCCAATTATCAGTGACATATTGTAGTGTTTTTTTAAAATTATTATTATATCATCCAACTAGAGCGTAAGAAATTATACAGCTAGATTAATGTATATTTATATATTGTTTGTGTGAATTAGTGTTTCTGATATGAACCTGTCTAGTGTTGCCAGTTACGTTTTTGTCACTCCTTTCTATTGTCTTGTTCATTCTTGATTCTCAGTTTAGTAAACAACGTATTATAATAGAATTGGGCCAGGGCCCTTTAGTACAATAGTCAGGATTTATTTTTAAATAACATTTTTAAAAACTGTTAATTCTTTTTTTATAGTTTATGTACTGCCCATTGATTGTATTTAATGAAAAACACACATTGAAGAACTATGACTTGCTTCACAACCACAGTACAAACACATGATATTTGTTTCCATTGCTTTTTCGAATTAAGGACATTTTTACAGATACTGATTGTATTGCCTGTTGGTATTGCAGAACCTCGTGTGTATACATTATAAAATAGAGCTAAATTCTGTACTCCTTTATTTTGTAATGCTGTCCTTCACTAAAAACTTAATACTTGAAAAATCATATAAATTATTATGTACTTAGGTAGAATTTGCAAGGACCTTTTCTTTTACGGTTTCTGCACTGACGAATGTTCGAAGATTTGTAATTGTATGATTTCTTTACTAAACAGTGAATTGAAAACTAAATAGCAGACCTCAAGCTAGGCAAAAATAGTTCAGATTTGAATTATGAGTCAGGTGGAGAATTTTTCCAACTCCGCTTTTTGAGCCTAAATTTTAGAACTCACCGTTTTGTAAATAATTCTCAGGCTATTCTAAAATGATTAAAATACATTTGAAAACAAACAAAATGGTCAGTCAAAAAGAAGATGCCAACAACCTATTGGTAAACATTTATTTCCTTTAAAGGTTTCTATAGGGGATAACTTTATTAGATTTAGAGAGCAAGCTTTCAAGACTGCTCAGGTATGTTCTTCAGGCATGCTATATATCAATATAAACATCTTCTTTAAATACAGTTAAACATGTTGACTTGTTTGCATGTTGACTTGTTTCCTTGCCCTAACAGGCCTGTTTCCTTGTCGATTCAAGCGGGCTATTGCATTACAGCATTACTCTGTTTAAAGGGGGTTATTCCTATTTGTTTCCTTAACATGCCTGAGAAAAGACCAAAGTGGTATTGAAAACGTGGACAGTACATTTATTTAGACAGTGATGGTACTACTTTTACTATAGTAATTTTTAAGTAGAGCTGAGCAATGTGCTTTTAGGAGCCCATATCTCCTTCTCACACGCTAAATGTTATGAGCCAGGTGGGTCGATGTGTATCATCTTTTGGGTGGCAAACATTTGATGTACACGGACCATCACAGTGAAGCAACTAGTAGGATATTTAGTTTTCATTCACATATTATTTGTTTTATTTTTCTATTTGACACTTTTTTTTTTCATTCATTATTTAAAATAGAAACAAGGTTAAACATATTATTAAAGGGACACTACAAGTATCATAATCACCATTGCTTAGTGTAGTGATTATGGTGCATTTCCTACATTTGTTTGTGAAACCATTTTTTACGTTGCCCTGTGCCACAGATGTGGTAGCTGATTTGACCCAAATGCCTCTTGTAGAAATACTTTGGATGCTTAATGTGGATGGTGAAACTCTCTAATATTGTGACTTAAAAGTTATAGTCCTAATCTACTAGCCAGGCATTACAAATTATTAGCCAATGCAAACCTGGAGGTTTCATGGCACACTAAACATGGGTGAATTTCTGCTAATATGATGCTTCAACCTCTGTGCCAGTACTACTGTCAGTGCTGGGGAATCCTCAGTTTCCTTTTTCTTCTTCGAAAAATGGCTTCACACAAAATAATGGGACTGTATCCATAACCTTCTAGCACCATAACCACTGCCATAACCTGTAGTGGCTGCGGTGCTTGGAGACAAAAATATAAATTATATAGGAATATTGTGCAATTTAAAAGTATGTAATCATTTAAAAATAAAAGATTTGCTGTTTGACAGTGTCTTGCAAGGTAATGTTCTGTATTTTACTTTATTTTTTTGATACAGGATTTACAGTTAGACTACGGGCAAGGACCTCAGAGCGGATACTTTCTTGGTGCAAACAAGTGAGTTATATCAATGGTGTATTTCCTTGTAGATTTGCAATGTATTCTACAGTATACATAAAGAATAGATTGGCAAATTTGCGCTGCATGCATTCTGAGAATGGGTGTACATCCGAGTTGTACCAACAAATAAATGCTGCAAGTGTCTCCTAACTTTTTTTTCTTTCGATTTGAAAGTATTTATGGGCTGGGCATGCACAACAGGCAAGCGAAAATCTAAATGAGGTCAAGTGTTAAACTACTAGTAAGCCATGCCATTTCCAACTCCTTAAAAGTAGGCAAGTGCTTTTTTGCCTTATTGAAAATGCAGTCCTTAAATAAATCTGGTGTTATTGTTTGCTAATGCATGAAACATTCAACAGTTGAAAAACATATGTTGCTAGCAAGGTATGTGGACATTTTTTTTTTTTCTTATTGAAATAGTTCAGATAATGAATATTTTTGTATTTTTTGTGCTTTTGTTATTTGTAGTTAGTATACATTTATTTCACAGTTTTAAAACAAGAAATACAGATGTTTACAATTAAGATCTTAATTTGACATTGCCGTCTGAGGAAAGCACAGTGACGTTTAAAAAAAGGACTGCATAGATAAGAAGTTTAGAAGATGACTTTTTTTCTCCCGATGAGTTTGTGCATATAAACAATTTGTTTGAATAATAAGTGAGCATATATTGACAAATGTATCATTTTAAAATGATCTCGGTATGAAAAATAGAGTTTGAGAAATTTTTCAGTCTCTCTGTTCAGGTAGTTCTTGCAAAACAAATGGATGAATGTGTTACATGAGTGTAGTTTGCTTTAAAGGAAAACTAGTGTCAGGAATACATCACTATAGTGTTAAACTAACTATTTAATGCATCTCTATGGGGAACGTTCAGCGCCTCGATGCAGAGTGTGGAGACCCTTAATACCAGTGCTGCACTGTGTGTACACTGGCACAGGAAGCACCTCGTGTGGCCTTCTGATTGACCGCACCTAGAGGTATTCCCAGGCAGCAATGTAAACACTGCCCTTTTTCTGAAAAATCAGTGTTTACAGTGTGCATCCTGCAAAGACACCAGCACCACTACATTAAATGTTCCTTTAACTTTCCATCCATTGTTGTGAGATGACAAGTTACTCAGACCTGAACAGGTTAAACAGCTTAACCATCTTTTAAGATGAAAGAAACAACATATTAATTGCTCCCTTTCATTTTCATTCAAAATGACTGATTTGCCTATTATTGCGGATTTACTTTTAAGAGCATTATCATTATTACAATAATTGTAGAAAGATGAGAAAATGCAGACTGTGTCATTTATTTTACATCAGAATCTCTGCCTGCCAGCTGCTAAAAGTTACAACATGAGCATTCTGATACCTGACTGTAAAAAAAAACAAAAACTTGGATGGTACCCCCTTTTAAGAAAGTTTTAGTTTAGGGAAATAGAGTAATTAGAACATAAGAGAATGCAGCTCTGCTGTTTAGTATTAATGGCCGATAATAAATTCCCAGTGTGGTTCAGCAATTTTAGTAGGAAATAAGAGCAGTGTTTTCTGGAATCCGCCTTTGATGTCTGCATGAAAGTGACACTGTGGAACAAATTAAGACTGACCTCAGAACTAGCAATCATATTACTGTACTGCAGCCCTTTTTATTTTATAGAACAGAGATGCTAACAAGTGAACAAAGGGTGAAGAATAGTTTTGTAAGAGGAATGAGGATTTCTAAAGCACTTGCCTTAATCAAAGCCGTTTCTCTAAATATAACATCCTTGCCTACATTCACTACATGTTTTTAAGGAATGTCTTTAAAATAATTCTTCTTTAAAGATCCATTAAACTTTAATGTTGTAACCTTAGATTATTAAGTAGAAGCCAAAACAGACATGATAGGAACAGTCTAAGTGGGAAAAGGTTGTGCAGTCGTAGAAGAAACCTATACCATTTGCCAATCAGACAGGGGCTGCAGATGAGGGCAGTGCAGTAAATATATGTAAGATGGCTCTGCTGTGCTAAACAATAAACAGTCCTATCCACTTACAGTGCCACTGTCACCTCAAACTTATCTTTCTCTTATTGTTTCCTTTACGCTCACTCTTTCCAAATATGTTCTTCTTTTCTTAATTTCTATTATAGTTATCTGTATAACACAAAACAAAGTTGGGATTTTTTTGTCTTGCGTATTGTTCCCACACTTGGCAATCTTGACAAAGGCTGGATAATGTCAGCCTGACAAAGGAAGTGGAGCATGTCTTAAGCTTCCTTTATTGTCACAATTGTCAAGTAAACCCTACTTTGTCTTATGTTTTAAAGAGAAATAGATCAGAAATTAAGTAAAGAAGACCAAAGTCTGAAAGAGGAAGTAAAGAGGAAACAATAACGTAGTTTAAAAACACCAGTCGGTTGTGGGTTGCTCGGACGTAAAATGCAGTAGGCCTGTAATAAAAGAGGGCCCACCAATAGGGGGTGATGTGAAAAGAGGGAGTGGTGGGAGGGTCTACTCGCCAGACCAATAACGGTATGTGAGAGAGGATTGGAGGCTCTTATAAAGGGGGCCCCAAGCCCTTCCCTCAACTACAGGACCAGCCTTAAATTTGTGGTCGGGACAATGGGTTTAAAAACATATTTCAGTTTTCCATTAGAAAACATATACTTACAGCTGTTAAACATTAGAAAAGCAACTCAAAATACAGCATACCTTTTTACTCTTACTTTCTTTTCTAAACGTTAAAGTTTTGCTTTCAGCTGACAGATATTGAAAATATGCTACAGCAGTAATAGAGGTCACATCAAATACGAAACACTGGAAAAAATGCAAAAATGCATCCTTTGATGGCAAGAAAAATCTGCTGTATATTAAGTGAAGAAATTCAGAAATTGCATGCTTGTGTGACGGGGGGTCAGATGAAGCGTTTGTGTTTACGGATTGCCAGTATGCTGAAAACAAATTATCTCTCAGCAAGACATAGTATAGAATTTTTTTTATTTACTTTCTTCTCTTACCGTATATTTTGAAGATCACAGCTGGAAGTGGTCACAAATAAGGTGGAAGTGCTAGATGACAAGAATCTTTGCTGGTGTATCACTGTATGATCTTCCAATGCAGATAGACATACTTATTTATTTGTGCAATCCAATTACTCAATTGCTCAGCCAATCATCTATTTTTCCGAAATATAGAGAGAGTAAAGAGTCAAATAAAAGATTTTTTTTTTTTTTGCTCAAACCTTGACCCAACCTTAAGTGGCATACAACGTATGGTCTGGGCTTTCTATTTTATTTTTTATAATTGTTTAATATGTTTATTGCAATCATTATGAACATGTATGGTGTGTGAATGTTCAGAGCACTTAAAACAAAACTGACAATGAAATGCTCATTTCATAATCTATTAATTAAAGCTCTGTCCTACGATTTACATTCTTTGGTTTTCATGTTACATTAGTCTATGGAATCTGTTAAATATATATGAATCTTTACAGTATTTTATCACTATTTGTTAAGATCAATAATGTGATTTGAGTTCCTTCTTTATAGGAGTCTTCTGAAATCAGTGGAAGAAGAGTTGCACCAGCGGTAATTCATTCTCCTTGTCTGTCAACAGCTATCTTCTGTGCCCTTTGTGTTCTTAGTGTGCTGTTTTTATTGTAATGCCTCCCGGCCCCCTTGTTTATTGTGCAGATGTATCAGAGCTTTAATTGGTGTGTACTGTATCTGTGCTGTAACCAGAAAAACTAAAGCATAGACAGAGATACCAAAAAACTCTATACTCTGTAGCCCAAATAAAACCCCTTAGGTATTGCATGCCATAGCCTTTGATAGTAGCTCTAGTCATATCACTGAAGTCCACTCAGCCATGGTACCTTGTTCATCTCCTCAGGGGACATGTGGCACATTTAGAAGATGATGAGGATGATGATGAATCTAAACAGTAAGTCCTTTTCATATCTCGACTTATTGGGTCTCTGCTTCATGCACACTTTAAGAAATGGGACTCTGGCCATAAAAAAAAGGAAACCTAGCTAAAATACATGCCTTTCCTATATGAAGGGAGCATTTGTAATATTTATAAATACATTTGTGAACGATGCACACCTTGACAAAGTGTAACAATTCTTACATTTTAAGTTATACGTTTCACCAGGCTGGGGAAATGTGTTTATTTTCCCTAGCCTGCTAAAGATTTCCCTAACAGGAAAATTAGTTCAGCACATTATTTCAAACATGTTGCATTCTGTTAACATGTGAAAATGTTTGCATATGTATTTGAGAAAGTGAATACCTAGTCTTTCATATAAGAAAAATATTTATTTTGGCTATAGTTTCCTTTCCTCATTGCATTGCATTTGGCATGCTACCATAAAGACTTTGCACTAACACTCCCAACAATTCTCCCCTTTTCATCACTCAGTACACTTTGCAACAAACTGTCTTAACAAAAGGTGTCAGATCTGGTAATGAGGTACTTTCTCAAATTCTTACTTTAAACAACTGCACACTAGTAGCTTGTGCAGGACATCTATTGAGTGTTTAGGAATGTATCTCTTCGAACTTAAGTCTTTCTGTTGATTCACTGTCATGTTGAATCACCAAGAGGTCTGAAATCTGTCTGTCCGCAGTGTAGAAGATGTCTCCTTTAGCATTGTTGAGTCCTTTGTATGTTCTTTACTGTGGCTCAGTGCTTCCGTTCCTGCTTGGTCTGTGCAAGCTGTATGTTTCCAGTGTTTTATTTCTGCTAATAATTCCTTTCTGAAGTAGCAGGATAAACTGAAGTATAAATTCTCTGCCAACACCTATTTTAATGCTTGTTTTCTTGACAGGTTTAACATAATGTGTCATGCATTAAGTGCTTTCTTGGTTGACTGCCTGTTTTAATCTTCCTCATTTGCGCATTAAGACATGGCACAGGTTGATGAGTTTGTTTACATAAAAGTTTACTTTTAAGTCCCATGTGTTTATAAAATAAAACTGTATAATTGGGATAAAGCCAGCTGGTTACTGGAACTAAATGCTACAAGCGTTGCATTGAAATGAGAGCAGGCTATGATAAGCATCATTCTTTGTTTGATAAAAGGAAAGTTATTTTTTTCATTAAATTTGATCTACTACCTAAACAAAAAAAGAACTTTTAACTCCCTGATAACAGATATGTGAGGATAATCAAAATGTCATGCAAATGGACTAGTGGGCTTGTTCACTCAACAGGATGTGGGAGTCTTGCAAAATGTTGGTCGTAATTACCAATTTGGATTATTCTCCGACTCCCTCAGTGAGGGAGCTAATGAAAGAAAAGAGCAACATTGAACGTGTAATATTGAGACTAGAATATAATGCATATGCCTGGTGAGGTGACAGATGAACTTACAGTCATGCAGGACGAGCAGGAGGGTTTGTCTAAGCAACATAGTGGTGGTGTTGTCTTGCCTTCGTAAAAATGCCTTGCATTGCCCTCACTTTTAAAGTACTGATAGAGACTGGCATCCCAAGTTCACCAGAGGGGGGTGCAGTTATGTCAATATAATTCATATTTGGGACAGTTAGCTGTGTGCTATACTTCAGACTTGCAGTAGGTAGGGAACAAAATTTAAATGAGCTAAACGTCTTCTGGCCGCACATAGATTATCTCCTCATTTTCCAAGAAAGGGAAAAAATGACATATAATTATACATTTATATAAATATAAAAGATATAGAGACACACACACACACACACACACACACACACACACACACACTGGCAGATACCCACACTGACACACATACTAACAGACATACAGAATCACACACACACATTGACAGACCTACAGATACTTAACACACACTGACAGACATACAGATACACTTGCTGTTCAAAATTTGCACTTTTATAGCCACCCTCCAGTTTCCTACCTTTTGAGTGCTGCGGGATTGCTTCCCTGGTGTCCATTCTGCAGGCTGAAGCTGTTGTAAGTTAGGGGCCAGCTCTTGCAGCCTGCACCTCCTCCTCTCTTGACTTCTCCTCTGCTCTGTCCTCCTCTCTCTCTCTCCCGGCTTGGCCCCCTCCACACTACCTCATGCCCCTTACAGACTCTCACTTCCTCCTTGGTTGCCGATTAACAGTGCGACTGAGCCCCTTGCTTAAGGGCCACAGTGTCCGATCAGGCCCCTTCTTACACATGCCCACTGGGTGTTCCTAAGTGCTCCTTAGTGTGCGGGCCCCGGTGCAGCGCACCAGCGATATTTAGGCCACTGTCTCCAACACGTCACATAGAGTCTACATTTTTCGTGGGCTGACCCAAAATCCTTTGACTGGCTGTATGTTGTACAGGTGTGCTATACTTGATTATAGATTATAAGCCGCATTTGTGCAGCAAAGAAAAATTGCTCTGTCTTGCAAAAATTATGTGGAATCTCTATGAATAATGAGTTAACATTGTGCAAGTCAAATCGACTGCAGCAGAGCAGAAAAAAAAATTCAATTTTAAATAAGTTACTGAAATAGTAAATGCCTCCTGGGCTCAGGGACCTTAGGATAAGTATGTATTTAAGCCTATGCATTTGCAGGTAATATCACAACATAAATATGCCTGTAGATGCCTAAAAATATATACATTTTTACGTCACAATTTAGCAAACTACAGCAATAAAGCAGAGTAGCAATAAAGCAGTCATATAAAAATAAAAATGGTAAGCAAGATCTACACACCCAGTCTCATGTAAGGATTTACAAGATTTTCACAGTTGGTGTAATGGAAATTTTGAGATTTGTTCATACAAACTCCCTCACACCCTTACACATTGATTAATCATATTATTACACTTTACAGAGGTGAATCATTGTGACCTGTGGCTAACCCTATGTAGACACTCAAATCACTGCTAAAAGAGGTGGCAAAACACTGATACAAAAATATTCAGTTTTAAAGGGATAATCCAGGCACCAACATAGCTGAAGTGCTTGATACAGGGACACTGTAGTCACCAAAACAACTTTAGCCTAATACAGCAGTTTTGGTGTATAGATCATGCACCTGCAGTCTCACCTCTAAATGCTCAGCCATTTAGGAGTTAAATAACTTTAAATCTGTCCATTCAACCCTAGCCACACCTCCCCTGGCTGTGACTGACACAGCCTGCTTGAAACAAATGGCTTAATTTCAATCAGATGTTAGCGTACTTTCGATATGTTTATCTCCCGCTCTGTAAATTGATCTTTAATCACACACAGAAAGCTCCTGCAAGGTCTAGCAAGCTACTAACAGAGCAGGAGATGCGAAATTCTAAATTAAACAGAGTATGCAATAAAGGAAGTGTAAACATTAGATCTCACTTTACAGGAAGTAATTAGGGAGACTGTGCAAGTCACATGCAGGGAGGTGTGCCTAGAGCTGCATAAACAAAGTAATTTTACTCCTAAATGGCAGAAAACTCTGCAGTGAGACTACAGGGGCATGATCTATACACCAAAACTGCTTCATTCAGCTAAAGCTTTGGTGCCTATAATACCCATTAAAGGATAGACAGGACTTCACTGATTTAGCGAACATTTTATCTGACTGTAAAATGTGGTTACAAGAATTTGCTAAAAGATACTCAAATTATTTCATATTCAGTAAACTATTTCAATTCAGTCACACACTGTCACAGCAGATTTCGAATCACATAGCATCTAGAAAAGAGGCTTTCTGCTGCAAGAGAAAATATAAAGAAGTAGGAATTGAAGATGCCCAGAGCAATTGTTAAAAGGCAAACATATCGCATTTTCATTCGGAAACATTACATGCAGTGTACTTGTGCTTTCAACACTGAACAGATTACATTTGAACTTGAAAACACTTGAAACCTCATAAAATGTTCTCAGGACTAAACTTAAAACGCCTTTAAAGTATTTTGCAGAGCCACTTCATAACCTAACGTTAGATATTTTGTACCCAATTCTGCACATTGTTTATGGTGTTAAGCACAGAGGTGGTTAAGAAGGAAATAAAGCAAACTGCTAATGTTATAGCCCAAACTACTCTGTTAAATATCAGAAGCAACACATTTGTGAAGCATTAAAGTTCTGAATAATAATGCAACATAAAACAAAATGCATGGGACACCCAGTAAGCAATAGTTTGTTTTCCAATCAGGAAGTAAATTAGCAAAATGGAAAAAAGCATCAGGAAAAAACATAAAATTAGCTTTTTCCTTGTACAGCGTAGCATCCTGCCTTGTGTGTTCATAAGTCCCAGCATATATGAAACTGACATGGGAACTCGTGCAATCCAGCCAAGTATGTTTATTGGTAGAGCACTGTAGTAGTGATTTCACATTGGAAAAAAAAACCTCTTGCACTGTACTCAAGCATTACACAATGCTTTTAGGGACATTCTTGCATTGAGCATTTTGAAAACATACTTTTGAATCAATAAAAGTAGAACTGTCTTGTTGGATCTAGGACTATTGGGAGGCATGAGTATTTGTTATGTTTGTGATGGATGATGAATCCAGGGCTGAGAATCCCTCCCTTCTACACAGGCACCCCATTAGCAATGTCCAACGAGAAATATGGATTTAGTGACTGAGCATAAATTCAGTTATACCGAGCTGTAAGTGATAAATTATCACCTTATTAGAGATCAATTCTCTCTTAACATAATTAAGACCCATAAGTGGTGGACTAATTATTGATTTACCAGATGACGTGATGAAGTCCTATATTTATCTAAGGGGTACCTATGTCTATGAGACCAGATTCAATATGCAGTGACCAATTAATATAGCTTTACCTTTTGAAATAGGTGTTTTGATGTGTGTTTGTCATAATTTTGGTCTTATTGCTAAGCCTCAAATAAAATATGCGTGTCCAGGGTAGTCTTTGCCTTGGTAGTATTTGCACAGCATTCCGCTAATTATGCTGTGTCCAGAACCATATTGACACCCAAACTAAGTTTCTAAGATAAAAAAAAAATGATGATGATGATGGCATAAAAAGAATATAGTGAAAGAGGTCTGTGTAGATCCTAGTAAAAGCAGACTGTATAGAACACAGGACACCGGCAGCGACAGGAATGTAATGTACAGAACACTTTCCATTAATTATTTGCACATCACCCATTGTTAGTTTCACAAATGTACACGTTGTAAATGTCATTTTGTATACAATAAAGAAAATGTTGTTGAGTCTTTAAAATATTTTCAAATATAAATAAATGCCAGTATTTTGGTGTATGTCTGTTTAAAAAAAAACATCAGTATAATCATTGATTAACTCAAGTACAACGTGACCATCAGCCATGTATGACTCAATGCAAGAATGAGTCATGACATAAGGTAGAGAATGCTTTTCACTATCATTGACTATAATTGTTTTCTATTTAATTTTTTTTTGTTTTTAGTTCAACAATAAAACCGAAGGTGCCACCTCCATTGCCACCAAAGGTGAGTGATCCTTCTTTCTTAATTTATTTGTTGGCCAGTCGTTATTCTGAACAATTTGCTATATCATGATTATTGTAGTATTTTTCATTTTATATACCTTAACAAGTTTTGCTAGTATTTTATTTATTTATTTATAACTCCATATAGATAAGACTTTGTGTTTCAGCGCAACTTTGTTTTTAAAACATTACTGCGGACTTGTCTGACTTTAAATGTTAATCATATTACGTATGAACAGGCTTACCAGTTATCTAAAATGTAATATTCCAGTATCTCGACTAACATCTCGTCCATTAGAGATGCAGTACTTTTAAATTACAACAGGACATTGATTATCTAATGATCTGCTATCCAACTGCCTGCCTTATCTGCTGATCTGTGGCACTACTGTCAGAAATACATTCTACCTCGGTGAAAAATCAATCTCTAAAGATGTGTGCAGATATAGTTTCAATGACAAAGTACACAAATATAATACCACGTATGAATAATATGAAACTGTGCTCCAAAATTAATTTGGGTGAATTTGTAAAGGGAAATAAATAGAAAAGTGGAATTGCATGCAAAATTATAGCATACAAAAGCATTTTTGTAAAATATAAGGATGCTGAGTATGTACATGATCAAAGGAGAAAAAAGGTTGTATTGTAGTTTCTCAGGAAGTGAGAACAGAAACTGGTGATGTAAAGGCGTTGTTCCAGTTGCTTTAGTGGGTTTCGCTATCTTGTTATGCTGCAAAACATTTTTTTATTCATATTTTGTCTTGAATAATGTGAAACATATAACAATATAGATTTTTTTCTGCTACTTTATATCAATAGTATTGAACATGTCACAATAATCTCCTTGGGTCACCTGACTACATCCCAGAATGAATCTGGTCGCTCCAAATGGGACACAATTAAAAACTTATTCTCTACCGTTATTGGATAATCAGAAACATTAGGGATCATCTACATTAAGTAGATTGCTTCCTTGATGGTTGTTTCATTCTGGTGTGGTCCTTAAATTCCTTGGTCAATTCCCAGCAACTCAGAGCTTAAGGCATAACCTTGGTAGATCAAAGTTTATTATGGGGTGAAAATTGGCTTTTTTTTTTTTCTACGTAGCCTGTTATCACCTCATCTTTTTGTATGAGGCCAGATTCATTATGAAATGACAACACAACATTTGTACTCCAGCATTTTAATCAACTTCACTGCATACATACGTCACAGTGATTCAATTTGCTACACATAGGGCCTTTAAACCAATCCATGCTGCGGTACCCAAACAGTTAACTTTTACGCATGGAGCAAGCCTGGTTGAAACCGCAAACCCAGGCTGACGGTGCACTGTGGTGCTCAGCAGTGTTCACTAATCACTCCATCAATTCTTCTCAGATGAAATCTGTTCCTCTACTATGAAAACCGCCTGAAGTGAGAGCATTTTTCTTGCTTCTCCTGCTGCTAAATTGACGTTTCTAGCTGTTCGTGCGAGCCCTGCCTCTTCTCCTCCGTTTTCTATTTACCTCCAAACATTTAAAGCTTAGATTAATGAATTAAGGACAAATCAACCACAAAAATGTACATTAGTCGCCTGTCCGGGACATAATAGAAGAGGGTCCTCGAGGCTGTATGTGCACTGCTTTCCATCACACACACACAGAACAGGAATAATCCCCCGGCCTTCCAGAGTCTGTAAATAATACTGACTTTACCACTGAAATAGAAAATACGAGAAATCGGGGGCACTGCTGGCTCTTAGGCAATTTCACAAAAGCTCAGTGATCCTTATACAACTAATTCTTTCCAAGGATCTCTTGACAAATGTGTTAACTAACAAGCTGCTGGAAGAACACCCAGGTGCACAACTAGATAGGCCAACATCAAATTTACGTTTGACCTAAATTACTGATAACAGATTCCTAATTATCATGTTACTGTGATAGGAACGAGTCTTTATTTGTTAAAATAGTGTGGTTTAAGACAACTGAATAGATTTGGTACAATAAACATTTTGAAATGTCACCAAAAATACAGATGACCGACAAACCATTCTGGTAGTCACTGTCACTCTTAATCCAGATATGAACAGTTACAAGAAATAGATTTTAAGGCTGAAAGGCATGTGTTTTCGTTTAATGTATCAAAACTTTAACTATACTGCTGGAGTCCTGAGCATCAGTTGATAGAATGGATTATTGGTAGCTCTGCAGAACAATATTCCTTACATTGACCTGCATGAGATAGTTATTGATTGGTCCTCCCTCTTAGACTTGGGTAAAGGCAGTTATCCTTGTTATTACTTGTATCACCATCTCAGTTGTCGGAATTATTTGATTTAGCACTGGTAATTTGCACAAGTAAATAAAAGAAACACTGGAAACAAGACCTACGAGTGCACCGATTATCTTGTTGGATATTATATATATATATATATATATATATATATATTTTTTTTTTAAAGTAATGTCGCAAGTGCTTTGCACTCATCAAAGGGTAATTCTTGAGACTCCAAAATGTATCAAAAACATGTATGCTATAATTTAAGCCAAAATAGCAAATGGAAATATTCTCCTACTCCACTATAGTCACAGCCTTGCTGTTTTAGCCTAAATATTGCATAGCAGATGTTCATTCCAAAATGTTATACTTTATAGGGAATGGCCTTTCCTGTCTCCCAGTCTTTGTTGCCCTATTTTATATCCATCCATCGTAGAGGAGTGCACTAGTAAAACTTAAAGCGGCATTCATATAATCTTTATAAAATACTCAATTTGACTGTGTTGGAATCTCAGTGAAATTCCAACCCAGTCAAGAGATATACTGAGACAAAGTAGGGCTAGTTTGTCTAAGAATTTCTTCTATGTCTGACACTTCCAGACACTGGGCGGAGCTACTACCGTCTAGAAGTGGCAATCCCCCCAGCTGTCACCAGGGACAACTGCAGGGAATTGGTTTTGTCTATAGAGGACCACGGGATCCTCAATAGACCTCAGTGCTGGACTCTCAAGCATGCGCGACAGCTTGGAAGTGATGTTAATTCCTGGCGCTGAAGTGCCAGTAGCAAAATAGGACCCACTAGAAGAAGATGGTGGCGCCTGTGAGGGACAGATTCAGGGAAGTAATCTCACTTTTGCCTAACCCCCCCTCCTCCTGGCCACTGGACCGCAAGCAGGAATGTCATGTGCCAAGGAGGTCAAGGTAAATGGGGAAAACCCAGAGCTTCAAAGCACTAAAACAGTATTGTATGTCAAGGAATATCAGGAAGGGGGCAGTGGGAGGACACAAAATGCATCATCGCTCGGGTAGCAAAAACATTACACCTGATCTGATAGACCAATTGTTTAGGTTTTCTCTTTAATAGCACTGGTTGAAATAAAAGTAGCTTGGGAACTGAGTGGGGATCCACTGAAAAGCAATTTATGTGAGTTGTTGTCCATTTGCAGTATTCTCTTACACTCCCTAAGGTAAGAGTAATCCAGACATTGATCCCTTGCTCTCTGTACCGAGAGTGATATCAGTCAGACCTCATAGGTAAAGTAGGCCTCTCGATAGTTCCGATTTTCGGATCCAGTCCTCACTATTCCAAAAGCTGGACACCAGGGAAATGTGCTTAAAGGGATTCATATTAGTTTTCCTGGCACTGCAGGACACTGTAGTGCTTCTCTCCCTCCCACCCCCCATCCCATGTTGCTGAAGGGGATAAAACCCCTTCAGTGACTTACCGGAGTCCAGCGCCGATGTCGCTCGGCGCTGGGTCAGGCTCCGCCTACTCTCCTCCCCCGCCAATGTCAGCCAGTGGGGGAAACCTAATGTGCATGCGCGGCAATGGCCGCACACGCGCATTAGACCTCCCCATAGGAAAGCATTATTTAATGCTTTCCTATGGGGATTTTGGCGACGCTGAAGGTCCTCACATAGTGTGAGGACGTCCAGCGTCGTATAACACACTTTTCGTTTTCTAAGACCAGAGAAGTCCTCTAGTGTGTTTTTGATAGACAGCCACTAGAGGAGGACTTTACCCTGCAAGGTAATTATTGCAGTTTATGAAAACTGCAATAATTACACTTGCAGGATTAAGGGTAGTGGGAGTTGGCACCCAGACCACTCCAATGGGCAGCAGTGGTCTGGGTGCCTGGAGTATTCATTTAACAAGCATAGCGTGAGCGTATCATATGGCTCTCTTGAAACAGTGCTCCCTGCAGGATCTGCCCTCAGTGGGCAAGCCTGGATGATGGAGAGGCAGCCTGGCTTATATTCACACCAAGCTGACCTGACAATCTTTTGGCTGGACCCACCCCCTTCCTTGGTGGGTCCCACCCTCCTAGAGTGTTAAGAGTTAGGAGTTATGATCGAGACCCACCAAGACTGAAAAGATTATCTTGCTGTGTCTCTTGTGTAGACCGAGCCTGCCATAATTTCAGATTGAAACTTCCCTTTAGATGGCATGAGTCTGATATGCAATGGAACAAGCTTAGTTTATACTAGCATAAGAACTGAAGGGACCCACCAAAGGGAAAGCTGTTTTGCTTTTTCAATTCTTGCGTTTGCTTGCACTCTATTTTGGTTTACCAGTATTTGGATGGTGCAGTGCTAGAATTAACAAGTGATGGATTTTTTTTTTGGGGGGGGGGGGGGGGGGGGTTGTAAGGTACTTGGACAAGAAAATAACATTAATTTATTATTATTTAATTATGCATGCTAGGAAATGTTATATTTCTTTTTATACTTTTATTGATCTTTTGCATTGTGTTCTGCACTGCTTCTTTGGTCCTTTTGGGTTGATCTGAACTTAATAAATCATAGTATATAATATATTACTGGTACAATTCAAATGTAAAGTTGGATCATGATAAATCAAAATGGCAGTCCTTAAGAAGTAGATTTTTCTTTATGGCGGATGTTTCACATATGATCTGTCACAAGGGCTGTAGACGCCTGCATTTTATTCCATGCCATGATTAATGTTCGTTGTTTCTCATTATTGATGTAGCCAGTTTGCTGCAGATGTTATGTGACAATGCAGACTGCTACTGGGGATTGCTGACAGTGATCTACTTCAACAGGTTTCACCAGGGAGAAACTTCTTTGTAGATTCAAGTCCTGGCAAATTGCTCCTTTTCATTTCATCAGAGTTGTACACTTGTACCTTTCAGAAAAACATGCAGCAGTATACACAAGGTCAAAGTCACTTAATCTGTGTGTTCTAAAATACAAGACATGAACATATTTAAAGCATGAAATGTAAGGTGTTCATGTACTTTGACATTATTTTATACACAGGCTTAAATTCTTGTGCATTCAGGTTTTTGTGTGTGTTTTTTTTTTTTTTTTTTTAATCAGTCTACCATATTTATGTCGGACATGTTAACATTTATTGCTCACCTGCAGTTTTGTTTGGTTGTTTTTTTTTTAATTATTTAATTGTTTGTTTTATTATCAGTTTTTTTTTTTTTTTTTTAACAAACTTGTTGTCCAATTCAAAATTGCAGAACAGAAACTGCATATTTAATAAATACCAACATTTTAATCAGTTCCATACATGGATATTCACTAAAATGAATTTTACATTTCCAGGCAAAATAGCTGAACTTGAAATATTCTCTAATGCAGCTATACTTCCAGTTTGGTGCTTTGGCCTTAAAGGACCACTATAGTGCCAGGAAAATAAACTTGTTTTCCTGGCTCTATAGGGTCTTTGGGTCCCCCCCACCCTCAGGGTCCCACTCACGCCGGGCTGAAGTGGAAAAAGGGGCTTAAACTCTTGCCTTTCTCCAGCACCGGGCTCCCTCAGCGTTGGGGACTCTCCTCCCTCTTCCATCGTCATCCGCCGAATGCGCATGCGCGGCAAGAGCCACGAGCGCATTCAATCGGTCCATGGGAAAGCATTTCTCAATGCTTTCCTATGGACATCAGTGTCTTCTCACTGTGAAAATTACTGTGAGAAGCGCGGAAGCGCCTCTAGCGTCTGTCAGTGAGAGCCACTAGAGGCTGGATTAACCCATATGTAAACATAGCAGTTTCTCTGAAACTGCTATGTTTACAGCTGCAGGGTTAAGCCTAGATGGACCTGGCACCCAGACCACTTCATTGAGCTGAAGTGGTCTGGGTGCCTATAGTGGTCCTTTAAATTCGAACTTCACGTGGAATTATAACCTTGATAGTAATAGAAGTGGTCTCTGCTATATATTTTTTTATATGTATTTAGAAGAAAAAAATAAAATCAGTACCAGAGTAAACTTCACACATGGACATTTAGAATAGGTGTATATACGCAGTGTATCTAAAAAAAGATAAGCACTCAGTGTCTTCAGTTAACTTGCAGTCTGTTTTTGGATAATTTAATACATTGATTAAATGTTTCGCATTGCATACAAAATATTAAATGTGTGTCTCTTTGCAGCCAAAGTCAATATTCATACCTCAAGAAGTGAATGCGTCCGAAGAAGAAAATCAAGGAACAATCAAGAGGTGTCCTGTCTCCGAGAGTCCAGGACGGCCAACTTCATATGTCCCTCCCAGACCTCCCCCACCGCGGTTACCATCCTATAAGCAGAATGCTTTAGGTGATTATAAATTCAGACTACTTATACCTTAGTATCCTACAGGCAAGGTGCCCATATACTACTTTTTCCTTGTTAATGCTCAACAATATCAACAAATTGCTAATTTGGTTAATTTTAAGAGTGTACACCAAGCATCTAAACTCTGGCCTCCAGATGTTGGTAAGCTACAAATGCCATAGTACTCTGGCCATCTAACCTCACTTAAAGAATTCTGGCAGTTGTAGGCCATCTGTGGATGCCACAGTTGGAGATCCCTGGTGTACACTAAAAGCACTTTACAACTACATAGGGCATGTGCTGGGAGATCTGTGGTGTTATCATATTTATATACATTGTATTCAGACCCTTAATTTTTTTTCACATGTTTTTATGCTGCAATTTATTTTAAGTTTAAATATTTTTTTCACATAAGTCTACACTCAATACCCCATAATGACAAACAAACAGATTTTTAAAACTTTGCAGGTTTATTAAAAAGAAAGAGCTAAAATATCACATTGACATAAGTATTCAGACTCTTTGCTATGATTTAGTTCAGATGCATCCCATTTCTCTGGATCATCTTTGGTACTCTTTCTATACTTTAATTAAAGTCACCTGTGGAAAATTCAGTTGATTGGATAGGAGTTAGAAAGTTACACATTTATATACATAAAGTCTCATAATCAAGACAAAACAAGAGTGACTTAGGAACAGCCAGAGCCTGCACATGAACCCGATCAAACCACTCTGGAGAGACCAAACAATGTCCCCATCCAACCTGACAGAGCTTGAGAGGATCTGCAGAGATGAATGTCAGAAACTATCCAAGTCCAGGTGTGCAAAGCTTGTTGCATCATCCCCAAAAAGACTTGTGACTGTAATTGCTGCCAAAGGGGCTTCAACGAAGTACTGACTTAAGGATCTAAATACTTATGTCAATGTGATATTTCAGTTTTTATTTGCAATTCTCCAGGCACATCTGGAAAGATGTTCCGAAATGTTGTCTCCAAATAAAAAAAGACTGCCTTTTTGAAGAAACCTCAGGTTTCTCGATATTTATTTTTTCTTCTGTTTGATGTCTCCAGGGATTGGCCCTCCCTTTCTGGAGCACCCTGCAGGAAGTATTCCCCCCCTTTTTAACTTTGTGCGTTATACTTTTGTTTTCTTGCTAACAACTTTATTTGCAATTGTGTCCAAATCTGATGTTTTGGGATTCTTGTGTGCTGTATCACTATTCAGTAAAATCAATAATAATAATAATAATAATTTAAACAATTGTAGCATAAGGCTGCAATATAACAAATGTGAAAAAATGAAAGGGTCTTTCTGAATGCATTGTATTCACACACACACCCACAGCATAAATCCACATAATATGAGTTGTAGATCAGGTGCAGCACACCCGTGGCCATGCAGCTGTATTTTAGCTACTGTAGTCTACTGGCAGCTATAATTATGGCACTGATACTGGTGGAGTGTTATTGAGTTGGTGATTCAACATATGATTAGTCCCAGGCTGTGTATTTATACTATAGATTTTTCAAAAGCTGCGTTGGCAGGCTAAGCACAATATGGCCATATTTTGTGACTAAATTATTTCTTACAATTGTGTGTAACTGTTGGCCATGTCATCCCAGTTAATGAATGTTTCTTCAGATGAATGCTTCCATTCTCTCTTGATATGCATGTATATTCTATTTTATTTGATGTTATGTTTCAGTGATTTCACATCATTTATGTGTAAGAATAAATGTGGCCATTTTACAGTTCTTGGTTGTGTACTTCCACTTTATTGAATTACGTATTGCTGCTTTGTTTTTTTCTTTCTTTCTTTTGTTCTTTATTTATTTCTCTCTCTCTTTTTTTCGTTTGTTCTTTCTTTCTTTCTCCCTTCCTCCTTGTGCAGGTAATGGAGTGGGTTCAATACAACTTAATGGGGACCGGGATTCATCTTCACTATCCCAGATTGAAAATAGGACATCTAAATCGCTGAGTGTGCCTACAAGGAAAGAGAAGAAGGATGTTCCGGTGCGTAGCACTCGGGAATTAGCGTAACCAGTTCAAACACATGTTGTCTCACATATTCACCATGTTTGATGCAGTTCATTGTCTTCCTTTTTTTTTTTTTTTTTTTTTAAAGCGAATAGGGTTTTTTTGTTTTGTTTTGTTTTCTTTTGACAAAATGGGACATTCTCAGTTATTGTTGATTTATGGGTTATAAGTAGCTTCTTGATCCAAGGAGAAATCTGATTAAGCGTTTGGAATAATTTTCCCTTTTGTGGTATAATTAATTGGAACTTGCTTCAAGCTGGGATTTGTTACGTTGTTTTGAATCAACAGTATACATTGATGAACTTGACTATTTTTACATTTTCATTACTATGTAGCTTGACTTGAATAATTCAAAACTCGGGACTCTAACATACCACTCCCCAAAGTGCCTTCTCTAATTCTGTTGTGGATTTCCCACACTAAGCTTTCTTATCTAAACTTGAATTCCTTTTTTTATTCTGCAACTTTTTGTGTAATAGAGTTTCTATGTGGGAGTTTGAAGCACAAGTGCTCATTGCTGATTAAAAGATCTCAATTCACTTGTGGGGTTTTTCAAGTAAATCCTTTAACTTTTTTGTGATTTCCTGCCTTTAAGTATATTATGTAATATATGTTCTGCTATAGTTATTAAAATTGTGTATCTTTTCAAAATTGCTGAAATTGAAAGAATATTTCTATTTCAGAAACCAATCAGTAATGGACTTCCGCCAACCCCTCAAGTACATGTAAGTGCCCTAAATGGAAAAGTATGCTTAGATAATACTTGGCTTGTATCTCCGTCATTATGCTTTCCATGCCATGGTGATCAAAATTGTATATGTTTTAAATGTTTAATGAGGTGTTTTTTCTACTTTGTAAATCAATCTATTGGTACAGATTTATATCAATAAAAGAAGTCGGTGACAAAAAGTAAACAAACATTAACAACATTTACAACATTTACAATGGGGGGGGTGTCTTAGATAAAAGAAGAATAGAGTCTTTTTTTTTATGGTAACAAATATTAAATGAAGTCAAACCATCTGAGGATGTTTTAACAATTTAAGGACCAAGGCATGATTGTGACCAAGGCCTTTTTGGCAATTTTGCCATGCATGCTACCACAATCCCCCCCTTTATGTTTAGGTGCACCCATACATATTATTTATAATTTTTAAAGTAGAAAATATATTTTTATACCCTATCTGTATGCATAACGCAATATGAAATTGGAATATTTTTTATTTTTTTTTAAATGCTGGGGGTGGGAGGGATACAAACAAAAAAATAAACATCTTTCTTATTTTTATATTTAATACTTTCCACACACAAAGTGAAAAAATCTAACTTAATAGATGCAGTAATTAGTCCTGGTTGTTATCATGCCCGATATGTCTAGAATTTCAAATAATTATTAGAAGTTCTAAAACATATGATGCAAGGAATGAATTATGGTTTTAAAGCTACAACTTTACAAAATTTGTGTGCTGAGATGAAAAGTTTAATTGTAGTCACAGAATCCCAAAACTCTATACAAAAGTATACATTTGTAGAAAGTGCATTGGCTCTGTAAATAAGAGCAGTTTGACACTTTTCGTGTAACCATTATATCACAAATCTAGGTAAAATACGTTTGTTTGTTTTTTTTGTTTGTTTGTTTTTCTCCCATATATGTTGTATTTTGGAGAATTTCACAGTCCACACGGTGTCCCAAAGCATTAAACACCCCATACTGGTATTTTCTGCTACTGTTCTTGAGTACAATGATACGCTACATGTATAACATTTACCCTAATATTCTATCTAATCCAACTAATAATCTAACCCATAATCAAATTATTGATTTCAGGTGTTTCAGCACCACCCATCGCTAGCGGGTGCATAAAACGCAGTATGTGAATTCTCCATAGACAACCTATTCCAGTAGAATGGGTCATTCTTTTTTTTTATATATATATTTACCACTATGCATTCAGTGCAGATAACAACACAAACTGTTTTCCAGTTTATTTGGGTGGAAAAATTACAAATATAACCATCAGTGAGCAGATTTATTTGAGTATGCTCATTTGCAAGTTGCATTGCAGCAACCATATTGAATATTGCAAAATCAGAATTCATGTTCAAAAATGTTTTTCTATCTAAACATACAACTCACCAGCTCAATATATTTGTTCAGTTTGTATACCTGAAGTGGATTTGTGTATTGTGTTCTTTTAACGGTTTTCAGTTTGTAGCCATTAATATGATTCTAAAGTTTCTGGGTGGTACATAACGGAGTCATACAGGTTAACATAAAAAAGAAAGCAAAATCACTTGGGTTCTATGTTAGTAAAGACATAGGGATCCTATTTCTTCCAGGAAATAGATGACGTAGTGTTTTTATTGTGTAGTCGTCAGACGCTGACCAATTCACTATTGTAAGGAGAGGAAAGGTGATCATTGTGCAGCTTCCTACTTCCTGGGCCATATGAGTTTAGTGAGCACATCTCCTATTTTTGGGTGTTTTTAAAATAAGGAAGAAAAAGTACACTTTAAGTACTAAAGGTTTTGAAAATATTATTCAATTATTATGGGGTAATCTACTCTTACTCACTGCTAAATCAACTGCTATGCAATTATGTTATCAGTTTATGCGTATTTGTATTTCGTATAGCAGTACATTCATAACATGGTTATACTGCCATCTACTGGTTTTACCTTTTTTTTTTTTATATATATATATTTGACTAACCTGGACAATAGACAAATACATTTTAGATTTGCCAAAAAGTGTCTCCCGAAGCAAGTGAGTGGGTTTGAACAACTGTGCTGATATGCCACTTGAATACTGTAAGTTGGAGTAATGCAATGACTGTAGCACACTTCTGAAATAATCACAGCTGCAAAACACTGACCAACTGACATCCCCTCCTGTACTGTGTACTTGTCACTCTACTTAATGTGTTAGGATGATGTGCTTATCATAGTTGAACTGAGCTGAACTCTAATGCAACACAGCCTGTTTAAAGGGCAAATTCCTAGCCTAAAGTGACTTCTTAAATCAAAATGACAGCATTGTATCAGGAATAAGCAAATTTGAAACATGCTTCACATTACATTAACATCCACAAAATGTAATAGTATTTCACAATAACAATAAGTAATATCACAGCAGTTTGGTGAAATCATGGTCTTGTAAATTTAAATCTGCTAAGAAATTAAAGAATCACTATAGGGTCAGGAACACAAACATGTATTTCTGACCCTATAGTGTTAACACCACCATGTAGCCCCCCTAGGCCCCTCATGCCTCCATAAATATAGTAAAAATCTTACTGTATTCAAGCCTGAAGCTGTAACTCTGCATGCTGTTAGACTCAGAAAAACAAGCAGTCTGCTGACATTATCAGAAGTGGTTGTCTGATCCAATCACAATGCTTCCCCATAGGATTGGCTGAGACTGACAGAGACGCAGATCAGGGGCAGAGACAGCATGATTCAAACACAGCCCTGGCCAATCAGCATCTCCTCATAGAGATGAATTGAATCAATAAATCTCTATGAGGAAAGTTCAGTGTCTGCATGCAGAGGGAGGAGATACTGAATGTTTGGATGCATTTTAGGCAGCCATGACCCAGGAAGGATCTCTAACAGCCATCTGAGGAGTGGCCAGTTATCACTAGGCTGTAATGTAAACACTGCATTTTCTCTGACAGTGCTTACAGCAAAAAGCCTGAAGGTAATGATTCTACTCACAAAAACAAATTCATTAAGCTGTAGTTCTTCTGGTGACTATAGTGTCCCTTTAATTAATTAATTGCTTACAAACAAACTTCACAATGACAGGTAGAAAAATAGCAAACCATTTACAATTTTGTAGTGAGTATTACGGTGTTTAGCCTCTAGATATTTGCAAGGTCCAGAAAAGTGTGTGCGTGCGTGTGTTTATTAGGGATGCATCAAAATAAAAATTCTGGGCCGAAACCGAAAATTCAGGATGCTCTTGGCTGAAAACCGAAATCGAAAATTACTTTTTGTCCCAAATGATTTTTTAAACTTTTTTTTTCCTATAATTTTTTTAATATTAGACTTTTTAATGAATTTAATTCATCGAAAATGAAAAACTTCCCTTCTCTTTTATTATTTGTTTTGTGGCTGAAATCTGTACAGGGATATCAGGTAAAGGGGTTAAAGATTAGGATAAGAAGCAAGTCAGGAGATAGGATGAGCAGTTAAGGAATAAAGTAAGAGGAGTGGGATTTTCAAAAAAATATATATACTTACAAGTTAAAGCAAGCATGTCAAACCCAAAAGCTAGCTAGGGCCAAATAAACAAGGTTTAAGTTTATGTGGCCCTCAAAAAAAAGAAGAAAAAAAGTTCGACCTAGGCAAACACAAACTGAAATTACTAGTATCATTCTCATGCAAACAATATGTAATTCTGGATACATATAAATAATTTACTTAAAAGCTTCACCTCAAGTTACTTACTGTCTCAGTAGTAATGCCACCATCTGGAGTGTCCGCTCTGCTCGCTCTCCCTCAGTCCTTCTGCAAACTGCAGTCTCAGTCCGCTCCGCTCGCTTTCTAGTCCCTCTGCAATCTCCAGGCAGAGTAAGGTGTGGCTGCACACTCCACTTATACCCCCCTTCCATCCATGTCTCTGTTCCCCTCCATTCCATGTCTCTCCCCATCCATGTCTCCATCTCCCCTCTTCCATCCATGTCTCCATCTCCCCTCTTCCATCCATGTCTCAATCTCCCCTCTTCCATCCATGTCTCAATCTCCCCTCTTCCATCCATGTCTCCATCTCCCCTCTTCCATCCATGTCTCCATCTCCCCTCTTCCATCCATGTCCCCATCTCCCCTCTTCCATCCATGTTTCCATCCCCCCTCTTCCATCCATGTCTCCATCTCCCCTCTTCCATCCATGTCTCCATCTCCCCTCTTCCATCCATGTCTCCATCTCCCCTCTTCCATCCATGTCTCCATCTCCCCTCTTCCATCCATGTCTCCATCTCCCCTCTTCCATCCATGTCTCCATCTCCCCTCTTCCATCCATGTCTCCATCTCCCCTCTTCCATCCATGTCTCCATCTCCCCTCTTCCATCCATGTCTCCATCTCCCCTCTTCCATCCATGTCTCCATCTCCCCTCTTCCATCCATGTCTCCATCTCCCCTCTTCCATCCATGTCTCCATCTCCCCTCTTCCATCCATGTCTCCATCTCCCCTCTTCTATCCATGTTTCCATCTCCCCTCTTCCATCCATGTCTCCATCTCCCCTCTTCCATCCATGTCTCCATCTCCCCTCTTCCATCCATGTCTCCATCTCCCCTCTTCCATCCATGTCTCCATCTCCCCTCTTCCATCCATGCCTCCATCTCCCCTCTTCCATCCATGTCTCCATCTCCCCTCTTCCATCCATGTCTCCATCTCCCCTCTTCCATCCATGTCTCCATCTCCCCTCTTCCATCCATGTCTCCATCTCCCCTCTTACATCCATGTCTCATTTTCCCCTCTCACAACCATGTCTCATTTTCCCCTCTTACATCCATGTCTCTTCTCCCCATGTCTCCCTCCCCCTTCCATTCATGTCTCTCCCCCCATGTCTCCCTTCCTGCCCATTCCCATCTCTCCCCCCCTTCCATTCATATCTCCCTCCCCCCACTGCACTTCCAGTCATACCCCCCTCCTCCCCACCCATGTCTCCCATCCTACCTCTTCAATTTCTACTCCTTCCCTATTTTCAAGCAGCCTCTTACTCTCCGGCGCACGCTGACAGATTGAGTGCCGGGTAGTCACGTGACAACTTGCGCTCCTACACAGAGTGGATGGGGAAAGTGCTCCCTTTCCTAGTGTACTGTAAGTGTGGTTCCCTTATGGAGCTCCTCAGCCTGACAAGTGATTTTTGTGCCCCCTCGACCAGTGCCCCTGATTGCCTGGGCCGCAAGGAAGTTCATTGTGGGCCGCGAGTTTGACATGCTTGGTGTAAAGGATCTAACCTCAAACAAATCCACAAAGGCAAATGTACACGCAGTCTAATACGTATTAAAAATATATAGAATTCCAAAGCATTCCTCAAAGGAAACCTCGTGTAGAAGAAACAAGCTTTCGTTAGCCATAAATATGGTTTTGAACACTCCAGCTCAGTTGGAACCATTTAGATTTTTTTTTTCTTCTAATTTGACATGTAGGCTTTAATTTTGCATATTTGCTTAACTCTGCCCAGTGATCAAACCTCTTTGTCCTATTACTCTCATGGGAGATCATCACAAAAATATCTCAATTGTTCACTATGCCTCCTTTAAAGGACCACTATAGTGCCAGGAAAACATACTCGTTTTCCTGGCACTATAGTGCCCTGAGGGTACCCCCACCCTCAGGGTCCCCCTCCCACCCGGCTCTGGAAAGGGGAAAAGGGGTAAAACTTATTTTCCAGCGCTGGGCGGGGAGCTCTCTGACTCCGATCCTCCTCCGTTCCGCCCCGTCGGCTGAATGCGCACGCGCGGCAAGAGCTGCGCGTGCATTCAGCCGGTCGCATAGGAAAGCATTTACAATGCTTTCCTATGGACGCTTGCGTGCTCTCACTGTGATTTTCACAGTGAGAATCACGCAAGCGCCTCTAGCGGCTGTCAGTGAGACAACCACTAGAGGATTTGGGGGAAGGCTTAACCTATTTATAAACATAGCAGTTTCTCTGAAACTGCTATGTTTATAAAAAAAAAATGGGTTAACCCTAGCTGGACCTGGCACCCAGACCACTTCATTAAGCTGGGTGCCTAGAGTGGTCCTTTAATCTCTATTTTAGTTCACCTTTTCAATTTTTTTCTGTTTTTTTTTTTTTTTCCAATAATAATTAATAATTAGGGCAGTATGTGACAGTGACTTCATTTTGATTCTGTGTAATTTAAATCCTCAATCTGCAGAAAGTATTCTTTCTGAATATTAGCCAGTGCTGCTGGAAGCCAGCATTGTGAAATAAGTACAAAAGAAAGTAAAAATGTCCTTTCAAAATAAGTTCTATTTGAGAGGATTCCTTTCAGTAGAGGCCAGTGTAGGTCATACCTCCAGTATAAAGCAGTGCCTTGATATCAGTTGCCTTGTGTGACTCACCGCCACTGTTTTCAAACGAAATATCAAGATGAAAGTTGTTTCTCTGTTGATTACCGGGAACACGCTGCAAGCAAAATTGGATATGGAAAAGAATTATTTCCTGCCACCGCTCAATTACAGGAACATGAGAAAATGCAAAAGACCAGCATAGATGGAGAGGTCTGGAAATAGATTTGACAAATTTATGTGATGTGTTTTTAAACATTCAAAGCAAGGCTCATTTCATACGCCATTAGAAGTATTTTGAATTAACGCAGCATCTGTGCATTGGGTTTATCAAATCAGTCTCTCCATCTAAGCAAAGCGACAGTATAAATAAACTATGTCATGCTTTAAAAGTCAGGAGAATGAATGAGTCATTAATTACACTGCTGAGAAGTATCAGTGCAGCATGGAAGCAGGCAGTTCCTAATTGTGAAGCAATCGAAATGCTTAAAAAACACATGGGGTGTTCTACAGCTTGGAATCCAAATACCTAAAGTCAATTATGTTCCCCTTATTTACCACTGTTAACCTTTTTCAGGTCACTTTGACAGTAAAGCAGTTGTATTCAAGAGTTGGAGCAGGGAAGGAAGAAAAAGGAATAAGGATAGCAAGGTTGAGCAGAAAAAGATCAAGGGGGAGAGGAGGAAAAGGAAGGATTATGATTCCTCCTGTAGATTCAGGAAATGACCCAGCGTAAAGATATGCGGAATCTAGGATTATATTTCAATGCATGAGCTTGGGCAAGAAGGTACTGGATGTATAAACCCGATTCAGCATGGTTGGATGAGGTACGCATTGCGTATGTCACAGACTGATTTTGAGGGTTTGGAGGTGGAGCCTGGTTACATCATATTGGATACACAGTTAGAACACTGACAGCAAGATACATGCTTTTCTAATTCCATATATCAACCGACAATATAGATATGAATGAAATCATGGAAAAGAGTCACTTTGAAAAAAATTACATTTTGGAAAACATTAAAAAACAATTTGAATAAAAATTGCATTGTTACTTATTTAAAGCATATTTCCACGTTTAAGATCTGGGCCGCATGTACAAGTATGAATATAATACTCATGCCAGCTTCTGTCTTGAGGAGATTTACTAAGCTGTTTGAACCTCTGCCAGAGATATAACCCATTCTGTGATGTTCCAAAAAGCCTGTGATTTGCATTTTAATAAGGCTTTCTTTCTCAACAGATGGGAGCATGTTTTTCGAAAGTATTCAATGGTTGTCCTTTGAAGATTCATTGTGCAACATCCTGGATAAATCCCGAAACAAGAGGTAAGTCATTTTTTTTTTTTTCGGTTTGTTTTTTGTTTTTAAGCAGGACTTGCCTCTGAAAGTATGTTGATATTTATCTAAATTGCTAATCATTGTCACTTGCTTTCTGCACTTGAAGTTACAACCTGCATTTAAAGTTTCCTCAAATGGCAGACTCACTAAACAGTGAATTGAAAAACAAATTTAGGCTATAGCTGTGAACTGTACTTTCATTATTTTATTTTTTTTCCTTAATCACCTACATGGCCAGAAATGTGCAAATTGTTGAGATTTAAAAGTGAATTTGAATTTCAGTTTCTAGAGCACAAAAATTTAGAACAATTCTTAAAGTCAGGTATGTTTTCACTTTGGCTATTTTGATTTTGACTTAAAATAACATTTTGAATTACCTGTAATTCACAGTTCAAATTGAATAACCCTGATTGTATTTTTATCAGTCATGTTTAAAGTTAACTTATCTTGTTTCCCATACTTCTATTCTCTGTCTGCTGCTGCTTCCGCTTCTATGGCTGAGATCATCAAGATTAATGATCTCAGCCAATCAAGTGCTTTCCTATAGGAAAGTATTGGGAGGCTGGTGCGCGTTTGTGGCAAAATGCCATGTTGTGCCAATCAGATGGTCTCTCTGTGCTAGGGGAGTTTATCTCCACTATTTTACGGAAGCGCCTCTAGTGGCAGGTTAACAGTGCATTGTTCCTGCAGAATGTTTTCAGCTCAAGGTTAAAAAGAAGGGTACATGGTACTTCGGTGAGATTATTATTCAGTATTAATGATGCCACAAATTTACTGTATAGCCTTGAATGGCACAATTGTAATGTTAAAAGGACACTATAGTAACCAAAGCAACTTTAGCTTAATGAAGCAGTTTTGGTGTACAGATCATGCTCCTGCAGTCTTACTGCTTTACACTTCCTTTATTGCACATTCTGTTTAATTTGGAATTTCTTATCTCCTGCTCTGTTAATAGCTTGCTTGCATGTGATTAAAGTTCAATTTACAGAGCAGGAGATAAACACTTTTAAAGTAAGTAACATCTGATTGAAAATGAAACCTTTTTGTTTTCATGCAGGCTGTGTCAGTCACAGCCAGGAGAGGCGTTGATAGGACTGCATAAACACAAACAAAAGTGATTTAACTTCTAAATGACAACGTAGTTTTGGTGACTATAGTTTCTCTTTAAACCTAGACAGTAATGAGATTGGACTGTTCTCTTTATCTCCTTCTTTCGCATGAAACAGGTGGAAACCGTTTAATTGCTCATTTTATCTCTAAATTGCCAATTGATCTTTTTCTGTTAACTAATTCAAGTCAATGTAAACAATCAAGTGTGCAATTAAAACGCTGCTGTTTGTTAATTGTGAATTAGTCTCTGAGTATAGATATCAATTGTGTGCACACTAAGTGAATCACAGAAAAAATAGCCCCTAAAATATAATAATTGTGTGTATATTATTTTTAGATCAGTACCTAATATTTGGAGCCGAAGAAGGTATTTACACCTTAAATCTTAATGAACTGCACGAAACCTCAATGGAACAGGTATGCTCACCTTGGGTTCATTTTGAGAAAAGCAAGTATATTTGTCAATTTGTCAGATGTATTGTGTGTTGCATGTATTGCTTCACAAGTCATTCAACAGTTCAATTTAAACTACAGTGTAAGAAGGGTATGTTCACAGGAAAATGATAAGCCAGACAATACTGTACTACAGTCTAGGTCTAGTTACACGGGGTCTCGAACATGCTGAATTGTAGATTAGAAACATTGTGATAGTAAAGATGCAGCCAGGCTGAAAGCACTTTACTTTCTCTTAGTGGGCTGGTTGTTAGCAGGCTTTATGCTGCCCTGTTTCTATATTGGTGCTCTTATTGAAAGTAGCAATGTGCACATCAGAGGGATCCTTCCAAGTTTAACTGCTCTCTTTAGATGTATAAAAACACATCAGCCCCATAATAACTGTATTAACAAATTTCCTTACTGTTCAGATTCAGAATTTTGACGTCATTGTCAACATCACATGCAATCTAAAATCCAAAAAATATAAACAGAATAGCTGCTAAGGCATTGCATCATGTGAATTGAAATATTTTTTAATTTTTTTGGAAGGGGGAGTATTTTTATTTCATTTTTTATTTTATTTTATTTTTTTCCCATATAGATGAGTCACTGTTACTCTATATTGTTAATGTGGCTCTTTATACAGCTCTTAAATTATAATGCTTATTGCTAGTATAGATCTTTAACTGAGACTTGCCTGCTGGTGTGATCTAAACAGCCATCTTTTGTATTTCCTCAGCTTTTCCCTAGAAGATGTACCTGGCTATATGTGATGAATAACTGCCTGCTCTCTATTTCCGGTAAATAAATAGAAGTGCTTTGCTACACTATTTTAATAGATATATGGGATGATAGTCTATATATATTTTTTTAAATTTTATTTTTTTTAATACTATAGATGGCAGTCATATAGGCAGTGCTGATAATTAACATAAATCGGTTGTTTCCCTCTCCTGTAGGTAAAGCTTCACAGCTCTATTCACACAATCTCCCAGGTCTGTTTGATTATGCAAGACAAATGCAGAAATTGCCTGTCGCTATACCAGCTCACAAACTTCCTGACCGGATACTGCCCAGGTAGGTGTACAATTACATGTGTGATCAGCAGCTTTTAGTGGAAAATGCTCAGTTATTGTTTATACACCTTTAGGTGTATGCTTGTGTTACAACCTGATAAGGACATCGTCACAAAACCAGGTTTTACTGAGAAGTTGCTGTCATTGTTATTTCTCATTAAAGAGAGGTAATAGGTTAGCGATGGCTAATAATAGAAATAGCCCAACAAATAGTGAAAGTTTAAAAAAAATGTGTATTGTATATATAACAAGAAGATAATGTGGTTTAAAATATATTTTAGCTTATTTCGTTTTTTTTTTGTTTGTTTGTTTTTTTTATATATCAGTACCTGGTCTACGTTACTAATTCTGTTTGCACAATTTGATTCACTTGTTGTTATGGGCGGGAGGTGACAGCCAATCAGAAACCTTTGATTCTAACAGTCAGCCTAAGAATACATTGTGATATAATGGCAGCTCTATCATAAAGTAGATGTCCAAAACCAGCTAATCTAAAATAATTCTCTAATGAAATTCAAGTGATGTCTTTGTCACCACGACTTTGTGATTTTTCTGTAGCACCTAGCTTCAGGATATATTAACCACAAATGATGATCACTGCCTTTGATTTAATCACAGGCTGGCCACATTGTTAACCCAGGATAACATGATCTCATTGTAGGGTAAGGAAATGTTAAATTCCATCATTTTCTACCCTTAGTATGTACTTTTATCAAAACCTTTGTCTGTCGTGTGGTTTCCAAATATGGAAATAAAGGCAGTTTGTTGCTTGTTTCATTTTGAGACCATAGATAGGACATATGGTATTTGTCTGATATATCATTGGAAAATATAGGTTAGCCCCATTTACATACAGTTGCAAGAAAAAGTATATGAACCCTTTGGAATGATATGGATTTCTGCACAAATTGTCATAAAATGTGATCTGATCATCATCTAAGTCACAACAATAGACAATCAGTCTGCTTAAACTAATAACACGAATGAAATGTTGCCATGTTTTTATTGAACACACCATGTAAACAAGATGAAAGATGTAAATAAGATTGTTTAGTTGGTTGGGTTTTTTGGGGTTTTTTTTGCAAATCCGTAGTGTGCCTTAAACAGAAGGATGATTTCTTTTTGTGAGGTTTTATTTAAATTATTTTATTTTGCCAGACTATTTTGAAATGCCTTAAAGCTTCCTGTAGTTGGCAGTGACAAGACATTTGTGGGAAAAGAGTGCAAAAGATAACCGAAAGCTGTGTTACTTGATAAAATGACAGTTTGCGAGGCAGTGAACAAGCCTGTCACCCGAATGTTTTTCTTCTTTAATAAATCTGTCCACGAAATCTCATGCTATGATGGACATGTTACCAAGAAATTGATTCTGAGCAATTCAGAAATATTTCTTTTTAAAGAAATCTAATTTGTTTGAAGTTCCAAGGGTTATCGAAGGTAATTTTTGAAAGCTTCCTTAAGGTTATTGTAATATGGTTGCTGGTCATTTTATTTTCAAAGGCTGATTCCATTAATTGTAATTTCTAGAGACAAAGGAGCAGAAAAATAGACGATAGACTTGCAGAGTGTTAGGCTGTGAAGTCTACTTCTAATATATTCACTCTCTACCTTTTTATTTATATCTAGTATTTCATATTTGAAACAAAATTTGTTTAGTAATCTAATCTTAAAAAAAAAAGTTAATAATCTAATCTTATTTTATATTACACGGATTTGTGCACAAAATATTATGCTGCTGCCCCAATGAAAAATATGTCAATATTAATCCCTATCACAGAGGGAATTTACCATTTACGAGTTACCGGTTGATTCTGGTGGTGCAATATTATTGTTTTTGTGACGCAAATATTCAGTTTAGGTGGGATTGTGCATTTTTTGCTCTTCAATGCAACTGCAGCAGATTTCTTTTTAATATTTTTACAAACACAGTGACAAACCATTGCATGTAGGTGAACTACAGTACAATATCCAATATTTAAACCTTGTGGCTCAACCACTGCCAGTGAGCTTTTTTTTATGTCAGAATGATTAGGGCTCTGTACCTTACCTTAAGTTGCCATTAAATGTTGTCAATCACAATCCTGCCAGTGATGCATTAGACACTTAGCAAATTCAACACCTACAGGACTTGAAAGGGCGTTTCTAACAAATAACCAATGATCCAAAAAATGTCTAAGTGTTTAAGTATGAGCAGAACAAAAACTGCCATCTCCTCCCGTATCTTAAAGGATCACTATAGGGTCCCTATAGTGTTTAACCCACCATTTAGGTGGCTTGCTCTCTCCTTAGCCCTCCTATAAAAGTTTAAAACTCATCTTATTTCCAGCGCCGCCCCCTTTGAGACATCATCAAAATGGGCGATTTTTAGTCAATATGGGAAAGCATTGGATTGGCTAAAATCGGCACGAGTCCAAATGCCGTTCTGGCCAATCAGGACCTCCTCATAGAGATGCATTGAATCTCCATGCAGAGCGTAGGGACGCTGAACGGCAGGGCTGCTTACTGTGCAGCCCTGAGCCAGGAAGCTCATCCAGTGGCCATCTAAGGAGTGCCCACTTGGAGGTGTCCCTAGGGGCAATGTAAACACTGCCTTTTCTCTAAAAAGGCAGTGTTTACATGAAAAAAAGCCTGAAGGGAGCTATTATACTCACCAGAACAACTACATTAAACTGTAGTTGTTCTGGTGACTATAGTGTCCCTTTAATATCATTTACAAACATTCAGTAATTCATTGTTAGTCAATTAATTTAAAGAACCAATATGCACTATAGCTAAATTGTAACTTAGCAAAGTCAATAACATAACATAAATACATGTGCACAATAACTCTAAAGTCCATTAAATACCTTGAGCCTGCACACAGACATACTCTAAAATGTGCATATGAAACTAGAATCATTAATGTTATTGGCTGTCTGTAGCAAGGCTCCGTTTTGTTTCCGCATTAATCCCACAGTATCATCCTTTTGAACTCAACATCATGATAAAATTGAGTTATTATTTTTATATACCGGTATACGTTTTATGACTTCTGCAATGTATGACACTGCAGTCTGCAGGCACTTTAACAACTGCATCTTACTGACATTTATAGTGCCTGCAATACTGCCCCTCCCCATCTCTTCCATCCTACCCCAAAAAAACCTTACTTCACTAATTAGAAGGGTTTGAAAGTGTGGTTTCAAGCCACGTCTCCAAGCCCTCTCGGTAAGAAGGCAAGAAATCGTACTTCTCATCTCTCATTTTGTAACATACCGTGATGTCATGCTCGCCATAGAGATACATTGAATATCATTGCCTTCAGTTAGTGAAACTCCAGTCAAAAGGTCAATGATCAGATTTACCAAGATCATAATGTCAAGTATTATCCTAAAGCTGGTACCCAGGTATATAGGCTCACATAGGTAAATGTACAATTTGTATGTTTAAAAGGATTCCATAACAGATTATAGTGTGCTGTCTTAATGTACTAACAATTGTACAATTCCAAATCTATGGAAACTGCTTTCAAATGTATAAATCAATATTTATTTTGCCCACAGCAGTCTCTGTGGTGGTGCAGTATGCATCATTTGCATCATATGAGAGAGACCCTTTAACATTGCTCTGCAGCAGTTGCTTCTATAGGTGTGCATGGGACAGTGGCTTCTGGTGCATAAATTAGTCTTCTGCTGCAGAATTAGATTTATTCGCTTGTCAGCGAAAGCATTGATTTTCAGGTAAAATACAGTATAGTTATTAAAGTTGATGTACAGTACAGCTCAGTAGCTCTTAGATGACTGTTCACAATTGGCTTCCCAATTCTGTTTTATTACTCATTCACAGGAAGTTTGCTGTTTCTGCGAAAATTCCCGATACCAAATGGTGTCAAAAGTGCTGTGTTGGTAAGTTTGATTTCTGTATTGTTTTATATGAATGTATGTGTCTCGTGTGAACATGTGCTTGGTATAGGCTGTAAATATATAGAATGTACTACTTTCTCAGTTTGTGAGTAATCTAGCTGAGCAAGTGCGAACTGTTTTCTGCTTTTTAGCATTTTGTATTATGGTACTTAGGAAAATATAACTTCAATAAATATCTTTCGTTTGCACATTTGTTATATCTATATATTTTTTATTTGTTAAAGCTCTCGGCTAGCAGTAGGTAACATGCGGTCTTTATTCTCAGCTGATCTCATCCTACAGAGCATACATTTGTAGTAGGACTAGGAGTTCGGCATATACACTTCAGATAATTGAGAGTAAAAGTACTCTCTTTTATCTGAGAGATGAACAGATGCAAGTATATACTCTGTTAGCAGTAGTGGTCTACAAATATGTCTCAAAGTGCCAGAAATAGAGTATATGCTTGTATCTATCCTACTTGTATTTGTTCAGTTTTTTTGTATGTTTGTTTATTTTTTGTTAACTTTAACAGCTTATAAATATCACATGCACTTGTGTGACGGAGCTCCTTGTACCCTGGCTGGGTATCTCTGCCAAGTTTGCTCCCTAGCAGCTACAGGGGAATACCTGGAACGCTTCTGCCCAAGTCGCCATAGCTTGACTGGAGATTTTCTGTAAGTTTTCCACCCTGGATGAGGATACAGTGATATAGCCGTATAGCAGTCTCACCCAAACACT
Source organism: Pelobates fuscus (assembly GCF_036172605.1). NCBI lineage: Eukaryota > Metazoa > Chordata > Amphibia > Anura > Pelobatidae > Pelobates > Pelobates fuscus. The sequence goes on along the minus strand of NC_086318.1, from coordinate 351,620,754 downwards.
AGCCGAGATTTAGTGAAGGGTGAAGTAGAACTAACTTTATTAAACCACAGCACACACATATACATATGAATAATTAATTAAAAAGGGGGGTCCTCATACAAAATAGTACAAGTCACTCCACCGGCATCTTGGTGTCTAGGACAGAAGTAGGTTAAGACTCCATAACTGAATTACCTGCCTGACACCAAGACGTATTGCACAATAGCTATTATACAAAAACATAACCCAGCATTTCCCAATTGGTGTTCAGCAGAACCATTGGTGTTCCGTGGAAACCCTTTGGTTCCGCAAGAACAAAATTGGGGTTCCGCGGCAATTTGACACATCCAAGATGGACGCCGCTACCTGTTGTTCCCAGAAGATCGTAAGCAGCAGAGATCGTCATTTTGAGCAAAACCACGCAGAGTGCAAAGTTAAAGACATTGACTTTTTTTAAGCGAAAGCTAAAGGAGTATCAGAAGAGTATACAATTTATGAGCAAAAAATTTCAAAATGTTAATGAAAAAGCCATAGAGGCTTCTTACAGAGTGAGTTACCGCATAGCACTTGCCGGTGAAGCACACACAATTGGGGAATCACTAATAAAACAATGTGAAAAAGAAATAGTATCATGTATTTTAAGTGAGAAGTTGAGTAAAAAAAATTTAAGCTGTGCCACTTTCCAACAACGCAGTTTTGCACCATATTCATGATCTTGCTGATGGCATCCATACTGAACTAATTTCTCAACTGCATCAATGTGATGGGTACTTACTGCACCCACAGATGTTTCAGTACTTTCAATTTTGTTGTTTTTTGTTAGATATAATTTTGACAAACAGATGTGTGAAACTTTAAAAACTCAAACCACTGGTGAGAACATCTTTAACTGTATTCAGAAGTTCATGAACACACACAGTATAAATTGGGACATATGTGTAGATGTGTGCAGTGATGGTGCCCATAGCAATTGGGAAAGTGGCAGGCGCTGTGACACGAATAAGAAATGTAGCAAATAACAGCATCAGTTTTCACTATGTTCGTCACAGACATGCACTGGTAGCTAAAAATATTTCAATCTCTCTTAAAACTGTGCTAGACGAATCGGTCCAGATTATTAATTTTATAAAAAGTCATCCATTGCAGTCACGACTATTTAAAATTATATGTGAAGATACGGTTAGTCACCACTTTGCTCTGCTTTTGCATTCAAAAGTCCGTTGGCTATCACGAGGTGAAGTCCTTGTTAGAATGTTTAAATTGTGTCAAGAGTAGTTTGCATATTTCCAGGATCATAAATTTGGATTATCTGATCGATTAACAATCACTCTGTGGTTATCCAAAGTAGCATATCTTGCAGACATATTCACAAAATTAAATGACGTATGTTTATCACTCCAAGGAAAAAACACTAATATTTTTAATGCTAGAGATAAAATATCTCTATATATAATATAATATATATATAATATAAAAACTCTCTCTTAGGCTGCAGTTTTGGACCACATCTGTTGAGAAAAATTATTTGAACTTTTAGCCAACACTTAAGGATTTTCTTGATGAATCAGAAATTGAACTTGAAGATGAAATTCGCAATGAAATTAGAGATCATCTTTGCCACTTAATCACATCTATTAACCCCTTAACGCCGTTACGGCGTTCTATGCCGTCCCGCATTTAAAGGGCTTTAAAGCCATTGCGGCGGCATTGAACGCCATAACGGCTTGCAGCCCCTGGAGGTCCAAATTACTTACCTCCGCCGCGATCCTCTTCTGGGGGGCTGCCTGACTGCCCAGGCAGCCCTCCCCCGGCAAATGAGGCCCCCGGGGGCCATGTGATCCACAGCCAACTATAGGGGGCCATGTGAACGCTCTTTGAGAGCAATCACATGGCCCCCTGTAGCTAGCTGTGGATCTGCCAGCAGGGGGACTGTCTAAAATGTCACAGTCCCCCTGCTGGTAGGAGGTGTAAAAAAAAAAACAATTAAACATGTTTAAAAATAAAATAAATGCTCCTCGAGGCCTACCAGCATGATCGGCGCGGGGGAGACGGCCGCTCCCCTGCCGCCTACAAAGGCTTTAATCCTGACAGAGGGCCCTCGTTCCCCCCCCCCTATGAACCGGTGGGGGTCATCCCGGGCCCAGGTGGGCCCCCCTGGAGGCTGGGGCAGCAGCCCCAACAGAGGCGAGCCTACTCCAATATGGCGGAGAACACAAGCAGGCTACTCAAGACCACACAGGAGACAGACATCCTGGTGCGGCTAGAGGCCACATTTGCAGCATTCTGGGAGAAACTATATGACCGACTGAGGACTACCCATGCTCTGGTCACGAAATCGCCTAAGACACCACCTCAGCACTTCTGTCCGACCGGCTCGCCCACCAAGATTAAGCGCGCCAAAACATGGTGCCGAAAACGACGCCCTCTCCCGTCGGCAGGGACACACAAGCGGAGACAATCACCAGCGGCTAATAGCCCGCACAAGACAAAGCAACCATCACCCGCTCATGCAATCAAAGTGCAGCGACTTATGGGAACCGGCAAGAACCTAATCCCCTACCCGAGGGATGCATCCAAGCAAGCACAGGGTACAGAGGGGCAATTGGGGAGACTCACCATTGGAACCTACAGGCAGGTACCCGCTACTCCCAGACTAGGCATCGGCTGACCCTCCAGAGACTGACCTGTCATGCCCCTCATGGTCCGTGCCTGGGCACACAATGTGGGAACTCTTGATAGGTCTCCTACTATGCAAAGCTCCTCCAACGCTTGTATGTCTAAACCTGGACAACTACATCTTTGGAGGACCTTGGTTGTACCTGATAGTTCCCCACATTGAATCTTTTTTACCTCGTGGGCAGTCTATATCGCATTCCCACAGCTATGTGCCTAGAATAGTTTACCTCTCTAACTAAAGTAGACACTCAGCATGATTTCTCCCAAGCGTAACCCAATTGTGCAGACACATGTACTTAACATAACATACTGCAGTTTAAAATGTGTCGAGCAGAAAAACGTGTTAGACTATAGAACGGTCTCACCAGATAGTTTCTCTCCTGATATATATATATCCACCCACCTGGTTCAACTACTGTTTAAAACATATTATTTAGTTCAAGCTACTGTTTAAAACGTATTATTTAGTTCAAGCTACTGTTTAATACTTATTAGAGGAGCTCCACGCTAACCTTACATGTAACCCACTGTCATCTTATACTTAGCTAGATTTGTGTTTAGCATTTAGTTATTCTCCTTCGTACTGCAGACCTATGACAGTGACCCAGATCTGTGACTCCTCACTCATGCAACAATACTGCGTATAGCGACACTTTACTGAGACTTTACCCACATGCCTAGCTAGCCTCTTTAATTCATAGTAAACGTGATTTCCTGCCTAGACATGTGGAACTAGCCTGTTATATTAATTTTACTAACACACTTAAACTAAACGAGAACATACACTGTTAACATATAGATCTCATTTACTTAAAAAAATTTGTGCTGTTTTACAACTGCCATGATGATGTCTTTCTCTACTGTCATTATTGTACTTGCCCATGCTGTCGTGGCTGTGCAAGCTCTTTTGTTATAACATGCACTACAAAAATAAAGAATTATAAAATTAAAATAAATAAAAAAAATATATATATATATATATATATATATATATATATATAATATATGTACCGTATATACTCGAGTATAAGTCAACCCGAATATAAGTCGAGACCCCTAATTTTACCCCCCAAAAAATGAGAAAACTTATTGACTCGAGTATAAGACTAGGGTGGGAAATGCAGCAGCTACTGGTAAATTTCTAAATAAAATTATATCCCCAAAAAATTATATTAAAGGAATATTTATTTACAGTGTGTGTATATAATGAATGCAGTGTGTGTGTATGAATGCAGTGTGTGTGTATGAATGCAGTGTGTCTGTGTGTGTGTATGAATGCAGTGTGTCTGTGTGTGTGTATGAATGCAGTGTGTCTGTGTGTGTGTATGAATGCAGTGTGTGTGTGTGAGATTCAGTGTGTGTTTGTGTATGTGATGCAGAGCCTTGGTGGGGGGGGGGCATTTTTATTATTATTTATAATTATTATTATTTTAATATTTTTTGTTATATTATTATTATTTTTTTAATTTTATTATTATTTTTTTATTTTATTATTATTTTAATATTATTAAAATTTTATTTTATTTAAATTTTTATTTATTTTTATTCTCCCCTCCTCCCTGCTTGATAAATGGCCAGGGAGGGGGTCTCTCATTCCCTGGTGGTCCAGTGGATGGGCTGTGTAGGAGGGGGGCTGGCAGGAAGCTGTAACTTACCTTTCCTGCAGCTCCTGTCATCTCCCTTCTCCTCCGCACCCGTCCGGTCAGCTCCCCTGTCAAGTCCCACTGTAAGTATCACGGCTCTCGCGAGACTTACACTGGAGGAGCAGGGAGCTGACCAGACTGGCGCGGAGGAGTAGGGAGCTTGACAGGAGCTTCAGGAAAGGTAAGTAAACACTTCCTGCCTGCCCCCAACAGGACCGCCGGGCTTGTAATGAGCCCGGCGGTCCTTGTCTGTATTATGGCAATGTAAGTTGCCATAATACAGACATTGACTAGAGTATAAGTCGAGTTTGGGTTTTTCAGCACAAAAAATGTGCCGCAAAATTCGACTTATACTCGAGTATATACGGTATATATATTATATATATAATATATATATACATATTATATATATGTAACGTCATACAAAGTGTATTTTAATACTAATATAAGTACATGTTAACTTTCCAAAACACCATAAAATCTGTTAATGGGGGGTAATGTTGTACTCGTGAGACATCGCTGATTACAAATATGTGCATTTTGTACAGTAAAACCTAACAGTATTATGACATTCACAGCTAAAATGTCAGACGGAAATATAAATTTAAGAAAAAAATCTTATTTTCTCACATTTTTTTTTATTTTATTCATAATAAATTATGTTCCATATATGAATAGTTAATGATAAATTAAAGCCCTGTTTCCCCTGAACAAAATGATATATAATAAGTGTGGGTGCACTTAATGTGACAGCGGTGAATTACGGTTGAACAGACATATAGCGCAAATTCCAGTTTTTGTTTTGTTTTGATCAGAACGTGCACTATTGACTCCGTCCTGAAGGGGTTAATCAGTGTTTTCCATTTTTAAAGGAAAACAATAATGACTGGGTTCAAAATCCATTCATAAAAGACAAGCCAGCCAATTTTTCTGATGTAGATTTTGAGAATCTCATCGATATAACTTCTGACAGCCAACCCAAAAATGTAAAGAAGTTTCTCTTATTGTTTTTTTGGGTGATTTACACCCCAGAATTGTCCAAGCTCTGTTGCCATTCGCCAGCACATACTTATGTGAAACTGGTTTCTCGCTTTACTCTGCAACAAAAGCAAAGTATCGAAATCGACTTGACGCAACTGCAGACATGCGAATACAATTGTCAACAATTAAACCAGATATAAAAAGAATTTGCCAGCAAAAGAGAACATTACACTCCACTCATCGAAAGTTTTCCGCTACTCTGCGCTGCGCTACTCTATGGCACACATTTTTGGGGGCGGGGGGTGCTCCACAGTGTTGCTATAGCATGTCAAAGGGTTCCACAGAAAAAATTGATTGGGAAACCCTGACATAAACGGATTACCTTCCCTTCTGTTTTACCTTTGTACAATAAGTCAACAATGGCATAGTAAAAATAACTTAGTTCAGCAGACAAAAGGGGTTTCTGGAACTATGGGACAGTGCCCTTCTGGGAAAACAACAAGGGAAGGGGGGAGGAGAATAACTAAAAAAACAATTGCTTTCTAGACAGTTTGTGTCACTGTGGAGGAAAGCACTACCACAGGTGAATCAGATTAACACTTCTCAAAAGATCAGCCTATCAAAATGCCCGGTCTAATTTGTTTGCTCATATGATGGCTAATAGCAACTACAGGGAAGACTATATTTCAAGGTACATTGGACAAGGGATATGCGTGTGTATATATATATATATGCTCTTTAGCTTATTTGGAATAGATACCTTTCAGGGCTATGTAAGCCAAAATATAAATCTGAGACTGCTGCCATTGCTTATATTGGTTGATATGCAATTTCTGGATGGGTTTCTGGATGGTCTCATGTGGCCAGAATGAGTTTTAAATACCTGGGACAATTTCTGCTCTTTGATGGCACTTGTTCACCAGAAAAATGAAACTGTCAGTACCTTTAAAACGTCTAATTTCAACTTTATACTCTGTGCTTTGAGCTTCACTGCGTGCGATTGTATATAAATTCTTTATTTATAGTTTTTCAATATTTGGTTTAGCGAAAGCAGGGATTACAGAATAAAGAAAGGGAAGTGGGTACATATCACTGGGCGCAGATTGTAGTACACAATTGTATATGAAATACTGGGAGAGATATATGGGCGCCCTTTGGAGAGTGGAGAATGGCAGGACATCTGTCTGCAGTTGCTGAAACAAATGTTTAAAATCCTAACACATTGGTATAAAACTCCTGTACAGCATTTCAGGATTGGCAGTACAGCCACAGTTGTATGATTGCGCCACTATGGACATAAGGGAACTTTGTAGTACATGTGGTGAATTTGTCCCAAAGTGTCTTCTTTTTTTAGAGGAGGTACGAACTCTCCTGTCCAGGATGTTCCACCAGTCAATTACCCTAGACCCCTAAGTATTCCTCCTTTCGAAACCACTTGATGGGCTCACCAATCACCAACAGATGCTATTAATGTTGGGTCTCCCCCCAAATATTGTAATAAAAGAGTGTTTCCTCATTTTTAATTTTATTTTTGCAAAAAGTGCACATTTCAATTGAAATTGGCACTTTTGTAAATTAACATTGTTATACCCATGTGGTTGTCAATTAGACAACCGGTCCTGTTACTTCCTGGTTTGGTTAGCTCAGTGGAGCTAAACTCAAGAGTCAGCAATTGCTCTGAGCACCTACCTTGCAAAAACATTTCAATGAGTTGCTTTGGGAATTCTGTGGTTGGACAGCCACAGAAATTCTGGGCTGTTTCAGAGTTAATATTTAACATTAATTTGTTAAATTAAAAAATTCAAGAGATTAGTATAGCAACATTCTTGTACTGAAAAGAGGTTTGCCTGACTAAAGGATCCAGAGGATCTGGAAGACATGTACCCCCTTAAAGGACCACTAAAGGCACCCAGACCACTTCAGCTCAATGAAGGTCCCCCTAGTTTTAACCCTGCAGCTGAAAATGTAGCAGTTATGCTATGTTTACACTGCAGGGTTAATCCAGCCTCTAGTGGCTGTCTCCCTGACATGCCACTAGAGGCGCATCCGTGATTTACACTGAGTAAATCGCACTTGTTTGACGCTGTAGGTCCTCATGGACCTCCAGCGTCAAAGATCCACATTGAGTAATGCTTTCCAATGGGCGGGTTTGAAAGCGCGCGTGCCTCTGGCCACGCATGCGCATTAAACTTCACTTGGAAGCTGACGTAGATGGAGGAGAGGTCACCAGTGCCGAGGGAGCCCGGCGCTGGATAAAGGTAAGCAAATAAATTATTAACTATTTATTCACCGCGGAACGGGGCCCTAGTCACCGTTTAGGTGACATGGGGTTTATAGCGTAGGAATACACATTTGTATTTCTAATGCTATAGTGTTCCTTTAAGCTTGTGCTTCTGTAAGTCTAACCATGGCCCTAGTCACAGAATTTTTAAACAGCATAGTTGTAACAGCACTGAAATAACACCTGACTGTTTAACACAGTGGGCACTTGTAAAACACATTTATTTGGCATTATTTGAAACGCGTAGTGATAGTTGGAAGAATATACGCAAAATGGTGCATTATGGTAAGGTAGTAAAGACACAAACATGCATATATAATACAGATTAAGGAACAGCGCACACATAATACATTTTTTAATTTCATAAGGCTACAAATCACCTATCTCAGCAAACAAATAAGGGGATTTAGATATGTGTTCACTGATATAGTTGATTTTAAGTAGCCTTATGTAATGTTAAAATGTATTTTTATGTGTGCGCTGTTTTAAATAGTAATTGCAATGACATACCCACCAAGAGTATCCGGTCTGGCAGGACATCCCCAAACTTTATAAACTTCTGAAGTTCTGTTTTTTTTTTTCTTCTGTCCTTGCTCGGGGGGCAGGAAAGGAAATGGTTCTTATTTAAATATATTTAGATATCCAATTGAACTGTCCATTATAACAATACTATCTATTAAATACTTGTGAAAACGTATGTATTTTTATACATTCTTCATGCCGTGAGTCCTTTTATGTCTAACCAACAGTGTCACCTAGTGGAGAAGAAAAGTACTTTCTTTTCCTTTTATTGCATTGTAATACTTATGAGCTAGTTTCTCAGGTACCTTAATAATGTAGATAGTTGTACATATTATTTCATTGAGCAAATCCCATTCACTGGATGACATTACACTGCTATTGGTGACGAACACTGTAGGTCATTCATTTCTAGGATGCACTGTAAAATGCATGTCTTATAGTAAGTAAGATTAGTGGGTATAGGGCTGCTGCTGTCATTAATTTGCTTTATTTCCTCTTACTGATACTCAGGGAGAGGGACTGCAGAGACTTTGTGATATCTTCTCACCTTTCATTATGGTGTATCCAATCCGTCATGGTCGTTATTTTCCCGTTATGCATGCTTCACTCGTATATATCCACATATAATTCTAAATAATTGCTTGAAATGGAACACATTTGTGGTTAGATATGAAGAATAATATATAACAAAAAGCATTCTCAAAATTGGCAAGATGTCATTATGTAGTTTTTGTTTTTTTATAATATAAAGAAGAACTCTTAATCCATATGTCGCAATGAACACATGGATTGATGCTACATCGTAGAGCTGGGGGAGACAACCAGCAGCTAAACAAATGCATTACCTGATGCTGTAGATAGGAGGAAGCAACCAGTTGCTCTCAATCTATTGACATTACAGGCAGATCAGTGTTGTGCATCATGTGTCTTTCCAGCTGTTATATGAGAATACCCGGTGTCATTTAATGTAATAAAGCAGTAGTGGGCTACAAACCTGTCTCCAAGTAGTGTAATTAATAGAGTATATGATTGCATCTGTCTCTTGCAGTGTAGGTTCACTTGATGTTAAAATGTATTCGTTATTATTGTAAATCTGGGTTACAGCAGGAAGACCTGGGTTTAAAGTACACTCTACTGCCCAAATAAAAAATTAAAAAAGTACTCTAGTAAATATAACCCCTATTGAAAAATATATTGGAGTATATCAAAAAATAGCTTGCAAAAGCTACACCTTAGTGTACCCCTCCCCTACCCTGCCTTCCCTGTCCATTAGTGTTCCTCTTTCCTCCCATCCCCTCCCTGTCCCTCAGTGTACATCTCCCATCCCCGGTCCTTAGTGTTCCTCTCCCCTCTCCTCCCTGTCCCTTAGTGTTCCTCTCCCATCCCTGTCCCTTAGTGTACCTCTCCCATCCCTGTCCCTTAGTGTTCATCTCCCATCCATGTCCCTTAGTGTTCCTCTCCCCTCTCCTCCCTGTCCCTTAGTGTACATCTCCCATCCCTGTCCCTTAGTGTACCTCTCCTATCCCTGTCCCTTAGTGTACCTCTCCCATCCCTGTCCCTTAGTGTACCTCTCCCATCCCTGCCCCTTAGTGTTCCTCTCCCCTCTCCTCCCTGTCCGTTAATGTTCCTCTCTCCTCCCATCCCTTTCCTGTCCTTTAGTGGTTCTCTCCATTTCCCCTTTAGTGTTTATCTCCCTCCCTGTCCTTTAGTGTGGTCCTCTACCCTCCCTGGTGTGCCTCATTACCTCTTTTGTTGCGTGGCCAGGCAGAGCGGACCACGGTACAGGAGCTTCAGTTTCCTGCACCCGGCCAGACAGACAGGAAGTGCTCTCTCAGTGAGTACTTCCTGTCAGTCCGGCCGTGTACAGGAAATTAAAGCTCCTGTACCGCGCTCTGCTCGGCTTGCTACACTGAGTGACTAGTAAGGGGGAGTGCTGTGTGCTTTCTTCCTGACGGTCACTCTATTGTTGCGCCCTAAGGCAGCCGACCCTGCATGTGCTGAGCCACTGCCGTCTCTCACATTATTGGCAATATCGGTATCAATAGTAGCCGATACTGATATTTGCCAAAATCCGGAATATCGTCCGATACCGATAATTGGTCTATCCCTAATGTAGGGATTATCAGTGTTAGGACTTTAATGTTATGTGATCGTATATTGGCTATCAGTATCCTAGTATTTGCAGTTTAGCTAGGTTGCTAGGTTGTGTTAGGACTTTAATGTTATGTGATAGTATATTGGCTATCAGTATCCTAGTATTTGCAGTTTAGCTAGGTTGCTAGGTTGTGTTAGGACTTTAATGTTATGTGATAGTATATTGGCTATCAGTATCCTAGTATTTGCAGTTTAGCTAGGTTGTGTTAGGACTTTAATGTTATGTGATAGTATATTGGCTATCCGTATCCTAGTATTTGCAGTTTAGCTAGGTTGTGTTAGGACTTTAATGTTATGTGATAGTATATTGGCTATCAGTATCCTAGTATTTGCAGTTTAGCTAGGTTGTGTTAGGACTTTAATGTTATGTGATAGTATATTGGCTATCAGTATCCTAGTATTTGCAGTTTAGCTAGGTTGCTAGGTTGTGTTAGGACTTTAATGTTATGTGATAGTATATTGGCTATCAGTATCCTAGTATTTGCAGTTTAGCTAGGTTGTGTTAGGACTTTAATGTTATGTGATAGTATATTGGCTATCAGTATCCTAGTATTTGCAGTTTAGCTAGGTTGTGTTAGGACTTTAATGTTATGTGATAGTATATTGGCTATCAGTATCCTAGTATTTGCAGTTTAGCTAGGTTGTGTTAGGACTTAAATGTTATGTGATAGTATATTGGCTCAGTATCCTAGTATTTGCAGTTTAGCTAGGTTGCTAGGTTGTGTTAGCCAATATACTATCACATAACATTAAAGTCCTAACACAACCTAGCAACCTAGCTAAACTGCAAATACTAGGATACTGAGCCAATATACTATCACATAACATTTAAGTCCTAACACAACCTAGCTAAACTGCAAATACTAGGATACTGATAGCCAATATACTATCACATAACATTAAAGTCCTAACACAACCTAGCTAAACTGCAAATACTAGGATACTGATAGCCAATATACTATCACATAACATTAAAGTCCTAACACAACCTAGCTAAACTGCAAATACTAGGATACTGATAGCCAATATACTATCACATAACATTAAAGTCCTATTTGTATCCTAGTATTTGCAGTTCAGCTAGGTTGCTATTGAGATCTTATGAAGAACAACTACCACCCTTATTTCCCACTTCTTAACCACACAGTGTATTAAGTTGTAGTTGTCTTATACCTTTTATTCTTAATATGAAATGATTTCTACTATTAAATAGTATAGAACTGACAGCTCCCGGTCTCCGCAGGATTTACAATGAAGTGAAGATCTGAGGTCAAGCTCTTGACAGGAAAGGGCTGCCCTCCATGAACACCAGCTTCATTAGTTACATACTGCTTATACAGCAGACTAGAGACCTCTGCCTGTGTAAACAGGCTTGTGGTGAAAGCTGTATTAATAATGCTGCCTTATTATGCTGTGGTTTTTGTCTGCTAAATATTTTATCTTGAAAAATGTACTATGCGCAGTGAAGCTTTCTTTACAAAGATCCATATTACTGCTATGGCTAATTAAGCCTTTAGAGCGTCTTAATGTCGTGACCTGTGTCTGTAAATAAGTAATACGTTTACAGTTTTAACTCTGTCTCCTATATCTCTATGCAGTCTGAATATATCCGACATTTCAGCTTTGTTTTGCCCTTTATTTAGGACCAAATAAAGTTCTATATTAGAGGATAACTAAATAGATTGAGTATTCAACACTACATACAGGGAAACAGTATGGTAAAAACCTCTTTTTTATTGTTCAAATGCATTATGTAGTGCGTTATGTATGTTGAAAACATAAAACAATTCTATGAATATAAAGATGCATAGCTTAGAGACATAGACATCAGCTTTAGACAGATCTCCTCTCTAATCCTCAAGAGACTCAATCATCCTATAGCTTTGTATTCTAATCTATGGGGGCCTGAAATGTCCAGCAATAGTTTATGGGATAAGTACCCTATCCCCAGCTGCAGTGCCAATAATGCAAAAATGTTATGGTGTTCAAAATTACTCATTACAATATCAAGTGTAACCATCAGTGTTATTATCTTACCATGTGAAATAAATGCCTTTCACTTGCAGACATAACTGCATATACTTGTAGGCATTTGTTACTTAAAGGTACACTATAGGGTCAGGAACACAAACATATATTCCTGACCTTATAGTAAAATCTTACTTGTATTCAAGTCTGCAGCTGCTGCCTCTGCCCCTGATCTGCCTGCTTGACTGACATCATCATAAGTGGTCCTCTGGGCCAACAAAATGCTTTCTCATAGGATTAGATGAGACTGTCAAGGTGGCAGATCCAGCACAAACCACACACAGCCCTGGCCAATCAGCATCTCCTCGTAGAGATGAATTGAATCAATGCATTTCTGTGAGGAAAGTTCAGTGCCTCCACAGTGTGCAGCTCTGCCCCAGGAAGCACCTCTAGCAGCCATCTGAGAAGTGACCAGTGGAGGTATCTCTAGGCTTTAATGTAAACACTGCATTTTCTCTGAAAAGACGGTGTTTACTGCAAAAAGCCTGAAGGGAATGATTCTACTCACCACAGCAAATACAAAAAGCTGTCGTCGTTCTGGTAACTATAATGTCCCTTTAAGGAAATAAGGCCAATAAATTGCTACTGCTGGGAGATGCAACCTTCATCCTGCCATATTGTGTTATATAAATGGTTTCTACCCCACCCTACACACACGCACCTCACTTTCAGTTACCCGGTTTGTTATATTGATTCCACAGACCCTTGCCCACATGCTTGTGTAGTCTTAGACCTCTTAGTTCAATCTTTTGACTGCTATTCCACAGGTTTGCCTTGATCTCTACTGCTCTCTCTCGTTTCTGCTGTGTCTTCCCCTTCATCCCACCCGACTGATGCCCCCCTCCACCTTGTAAATGCTGTTTTCTTTGTTCAACTCTTATTAGTAACCAGGTGAAGGACTAGAACAGTTTTGTGGACTAGTGTTATCTCTCGATTAGGGGTTTGACAGCTTCTAGTCACACAAGTACTGGGCATCCAGTTTTGTCCGTACTATATAAGTGTCCACAGGATAGAACACCTTTGTTCTTGATATTAGTAACTAGATGTTCCTTTTTCCATTCTAACATACCTGTGGTTTACAGCTCTGCAAGAAAAAAGTGTGTTCATTATTTCTATGCTGTACATATATTCCATAAAACACTGTTTATTTGACAGATCCCTTGAAGTCATGTATTACGCTGCACACTGCTGCATGCATTAATATTTCATTTTACTTAGGGTGCTAGGATAGCCAGTATGACGATAATCTCCTTAGCTTGACATTCTTGCCAGGCATCTCTTGTTGACATGTGTCCTTTTCCCTTATTTCACCTTTCATCTTTAGCTGTCTCTGATTTATAATTCATCTCTTTTCCTGGAAAACATGTTTTAATGGGATGGGAGTTTTTTAATGGTTGGGGGGGATGCATAGTGAAAATAGAGTGGAAATCTTATTCCTGGTTAATATATCTATGATTAACTTTATGGGATTTTAAACACCTAGTTTATACCAACAGCCAATGTATGTTTGTAGATAAAAAGCTACTCATGTCTGGTTCAACTGATACTGACCACCAGTTAGCATTTATCATTTTGCAAATTGGACAAAATGGATTACTTTTTAATCAAATCATCAATAGCAATTCTGCTAGAAAGAAAAGCACATAACCTGCAATTACATAGTTACATATGATGCGTCCATCAAGTTCAGCCTTCCTCACATTTGTTTTTTGCTTTTGATCCAAAAGAAGGCAAAAAAAAAGTTTGAAGCATTTCCAATTTTGCAACAAACTAGGGGGGGAAATTCCTTCTTGACCCCAGAATAGCAGTTAGATTTATCCTTTGATCGAGAAGATATTACCCTACAGTTGAAAATTTATATAATTGAATATTCTGTTTTTGCAAGTATGCATCTAGTTGATGTTTAAACATTTGTACAGACTCTGATAAAAACCACTTCTTCAGGCAGAAAATTCCACATCCTTATTGTTCTTACGGTAAATAAAACCTTAGACTAAATCTTCTTTCTTCCAGTCTAAACACATGACTTTGTGTCCTATGTATTGTCCCGTTTGTGAATAGATTTCCAATTATTTCTGAATTAACATTTAAAGGCTTTCAAATAACGAATTCTTGTGAATTAAGAGCCAAATTGTAGAATTTAGGTGGACATTCTCACATTTAGTTGTAGTTACAGCTTGGCTCTTTTAGCTTACATTTTACAATTTACCCTTTGCCATACACCTGACTTGCCACATTTCATGGGTATTTATTAAAAAAAAAATATTTTTTTTCTGTAGCATGGATTGAGAGTCTTAACATGTTTTTCCAAGTTACACATAACTAGAGTAGGTGTAAAGTTTAATACTTTAGCAGATGATCCGCTGGTTTATGGCATTTGTTAGCAAATTGATCATATGTAACAAGATTATGTGTGTATAGGTAAGGATAAGTTAGAATAGAATATTTAGCACATCAGGGCAGGAGGTCTGTAAAGAGTTGACAGTCACGATATTGCTAAAATATCATGAAAGATTTATAAATGTAGCACGAACATCCTTTTGGTTTCTATGATGATTGCTCCATTTAAGAAGTCTGAAACACTTTCTGTTAGTGATACCCGCATAAATCTTCCCCATTGCCTGTTTTCACACTCTGCTGCTGTTATCATAGCTGGTAAGATCAGGCAACAACTGGCACTGCATTCTTCCTGAGGATTCCCCAATACTCCATTTCGTACAAATACTTTGAAAGCGTTGTAATGAAGTAATAGTGCGCTGAAGGCAATGTCATGCTAGGTACATGTGGGCTTATTTATTTCTATTTATCTCTTTAGATTTCTGGAGCTGGGGAAATGTACGGTAATTTATAGCCAAGGGGTTTTATTGATTTCTTTGTTTTTAACTGTAAGCTGTTACCACATAAAGTGAGGTTTGGTATGGAGATCTATGTATGATCTGTACATTCTGTTCATAGTATGCTAACATTTACACACAAGGTTTAGTTTTTTTTGGTAAATATTGTTTGAAAAGTTTCATTTTCCATGGCTGGTTTAATGTTCTAATTCCTGCTATGTGTCATTCTTTTCCATGTATCCAGTGAGGAATCCATACACAAGTCATAAATACCTGTGTGGAGCTCTCCAGTCCAGCATTATACTGTTAGAGTGGGTTGAACAAATGCAGAAGTTCATGTTAATTAAGGTAAGTTTAACATTGCTGTGTTTCAGTTACCACATTGTGAATCTATGCAAAATTGTAAAGATATAATATGTTTTTTGGGGGGTTTTTTTATCCGGAATGGGTGCACACAAAACCCTTTGAAGTGGGCTCGGTGGGTAGCATTGCCATAATAACCATTTAAATTGTAAAGTGCAGCATCCATTATCACATCGATAACCTCATCCTGATGGATATAACAGCACATAAAGGCCCAAATAAGAAACTTTTCAATAATATTATTACATTAAAATAATGCATTGCAACAGTTACAGTAATACTGAGCTTACGGATTCGTAGTGATATATAATAGAATGCAGCATGGCATGCAAAAAAGAAATTACTATGGTTTACTTAAAAAAAAAAACTATAAGAAGGAGTAATAAAACAGAATAATCATAATAAGGAACGAAAAAGAACATAAAGAAAGTAGAGAGTAGAAGAATAAGAACTTAAAGTGGAGATAAGGAATAAAGAGGAAAATTATTCCTCAGAAAATTGGTGTTTGGGGGAAGATTAAAGGTGTGGGCGTCATTGCAGGGGAAACTTCTAAACTCAGTACAGAGAGCAAGTTTATTTCAATGGTGTATCAGAATAACAAGAAATCAGGGGGCCCAAATTTTTTGGTAGCGACACTAGGCCGTGGATCTAGCACACAAGCAACAGAGCACAAATTGTTTCTTTTCAGAAAATGATTGAAAAATGTTTCTTTATTCATCATCTCTGATGTGGCTGATTTGTCACAAAAGTGCACCTAAAACAATATTGGTAAAGTGTTTTGAAAAATAAAATGAATTCTGATGGAGAGAAGTATGTCCCATTTCTAGTGAAGATATTGGTACCATTATATTCCTGCTTTGCTATTATTTGCTACTGTATTCTCTCCAATCTCTTTCCAAATAATATTTGCGGTTTACTTAAAATGCATTTATTTTGCCCCCCAGCACATAGACTTCCCCCTGCCGTGTCCCCTCATGATGTTGGAGATGCTTGTTGTGCCTGAGCAGGAGTACCCCTTGGTCTGTGTCAGTGTTAGTAAAGGAACAGATTTCAACCAAGTTGTTCGGTTTGAGACGGTAAACCCTAACTCTACGTCTTCATGGTTCACTGAGACAGGTTTGTATTTTTCTACTGATGTTGAAATGTCTTTTATATTGACTGTGATGCAGTTATATTTCATGTGAAATTACTCAATATCTCTAAAATGGATGTTTCACCAGCAATGAGCTGATTAACTGTCTTTGGTAGGAAAGGGGACACATAGTGTTTACATTGTCCAATATATTCCTATAAATAGCAGAAATATATATATGCATTATGAATTGTTTGAGTAATGTTAAGTTATTTGATCCCACAACTAAATATTAAGTTTATGGTGAGTCTTTCTTGCACTTCTCAGATACCCCGCAGTCAGACATTATACATGTAACCCAGTTGGAAAGGGACACGATTCTTGTCTGCCTGGATCGTAAGTATTAAACATGACCATTCTTAAGAGCTGTAGTCTTAGTGTTTTTGACAGCTTTGAAACTAGTACGGTTGTCTGTTCTGTAACTGTGCATAGATTTACATTTGACATGGCATATACACTTGGATCATTTTGCAATAAACCTGGTGAGAGTAGGCACACTTCTAGGAATACTACAGTAAATCTGAATCCACACCCACGCTTTGACAAGCGGCACTGCAGGTCTGATATCACAAAAAAAAATATGTATAAGTGCTCTCTCTTTGCCCCAGTGTTGCCCAAAGCAAGCAAGAATTATATTTGTTTTAGGACCCAACCAATACTAAGAATAACCCTACTAAAGAACTTGACACTTTATAGCGAGGAAACAAAACTGCATTTATGTATTGGGCAGGTTCTGTAAGAATGCTTACAAAATCGACATTAATTATATTTGTTTTCTTGCAATGCTGTTGTTATTGGGACATTGCAGTTATGTTTCCTCTAGTTTCTGTAATTCAGTAGTTCTTAATGATAGGTCGGAACCTCAGCTTGGCCCCAAATGATAGAAGCAGGTTAATCATATTTGTCAACCAGAACCCAGTTATCTACACACATTAAAGGGACACTATAGTCACCTGAACAACTTTAGCTTAATGAATCAGTTTTGGTGTATAGAACATGCCCCTGCAGCCTCACTGCTCAATCCTCTGCCATTTAGGAGTTAAATCCCTTTGTTTATAAACCCTAGTCACACCTCCCTGCATGTGACTTGCACAGCCTTTCATAAACACTTCCTGTAAAGAGAGCCCTATTTAGGCTTTCTTTATTGCAAGTTCTGTTTAATTAAGATTGTTTTATCCCCTGCTATGTTAATAGCTTCCTAGACCCTGCAAGAGCCTCCTGTATGTGATTAAAGGACCACTCTAGTGCCAGGAAAGCATACTCGTTTTCCTGGCACTAGAGTGCCCTGAGGGTGCCCCCACCCTCAGGGACCCCCTCCCGCCCGGCTCTGGAAAGGGGAAAAGGGGTAAAACTTACCTTTTTCCAGCGCTGGGCGGGGAGCTCTCCTCCTCCTCTCCGCCTCCGTTCCTCCCCGTCGGCTAAATGCGCACGCGCGGCAAGAGCTGCGTGCGCATTCAGCCGGTCACATAGGAAAGCATTCATAATGCTTTCCTATGGACGCTTGCGTGCTCTCACTGTGATTTTCACAGTGAGAATCACGCAAGCGCCTCTAGCGGCTGTCAGTGAGACAGCCACTAGAGGAAATAGGGGAAGGCTTAACTAATTGATAAACATAGCAGTTTCTCTGAAACTGCTATGTTTATAAAAAAAATTAGTTAAACCTAGCTGGACCTGGCACCCAGACCACTTCATTAAGCTGAAGTGGTCTGGGTGCCTAGAGTCAGGGGCGGACTGAGAACCCTCAGGGCCCCCGGGCAAAATAAATCAAGGGCCCCCTTACAGGCCCCACCTATACTCCGCAGCAAGCGCCACCCATGTCCCGCCTCCATGCACCGCCTCCAGCCACACCCTACACAATCTTTAGACACAAGGAACAAAAGTGCAATAATCCCTTCAAGGCCCCAGTAGAGACTACAATTGAGGGCTAATAGGCTTGGAAGGGGGTCTTTCTAACAGAGGCCATCTCAGTGTCCCTGCTGGAATCAGTCGCCTCCAGGCCCCAGTAGAGACTACAATTGAGGGCTAATGGGCCATGGAGGGGGGGAGCATTCTAGCAGAGGCTATCTCAGTGTCCTTTAGAGAGTGTGTTAGAAAGAATTTCCTCCAGGTCCCATTAGAGACTACAATGGAGTCTAATGGGGCCTGGAGGGGGGTCTCCAACACTCTGGTTCCTATTCACAATATAGCAACACAACATAGCTCGCTGATACCTAGGCCAAGTTGGCTCCTCTTACCTTAATTACTGTGGGCTTGCTGGAAGGCTGTGGGCTTACTGGCTGCGGCTGGCAGGCTGTGGGCTTGCTGGCTACTGCCGGCAGGCTGTGGGCTTGCTGGCTGCGACTGGCAGGCTGTGGGCTTGCTGGCTGCGGCTGGCAGGCTGTGGCTTGCTGGCTGTGGCTTGCTGGCTGGCAGGCTGTGGCTTGCTGGCTGCGGTTGGCAGGCTGTGGGCTTGCTGGCTGTAAGCCTAACTGGTGGCCTGTGGGCTGGCTGGCTGGCTACTGGCCAGCCTGTGGGCTGGCTGGCTGGCCGGCCTGTGGGCTGGCTGGCTTGCTGGCTACTGGGACACTTGTAGATTATTTAAAGAAATAATCCATGCACAATAACCACTACTGCTCTGTGTAGTCGTTATGGTGCCAGGAGGGCCGGGCCCCCCTCCCAGAGTAAGTAGTCAAACCGTTTAAGAACAGTTTGACAACTTACCTGTGGTCTGCTGGGATATGAGGCTGTAGTAGGGTATAGGAGCAGTGGTGCAATGTGTAAGGGGGGCAGTGTGTGTGAAAGGTTCAGTGTGTGTGAGTGTGTGTAGTGTGTGAATGTGTAGGGTGTGTGGGGCAATGTGTGTATGAGGGGGCTGTGTATGTGTGTGGCAATGTTAGTATGGGGGGCTGTGTGTGTATGGGTGGGCAGTGTATGTGTGTGTGAGGCAATGTGTGTAAATGTGTATGGGGTGTGTGGGGGCAGTGTGTGTGTGTATGGGCGGGGCAGTGTGTGAATGTGTATGGTGTCTGGGGGCAGTGTGTTTATGGGGCTAGAGTTCACTCTCACCACTGCGACCACCAGGAATCCCTGGTGGTCACAGTGTTGAGAGTGAACTCTAGCCCGTAGCTCCAGGGCTAGAGTTTACTCTCGCAAGAGCCGTAATCTGTGCTCGCGCAAGAAGGACCCAGAGGAGCTGCAGGCTGAGCTCACGGGTCCTCTCTTCCTCCCTCCCCTGCCGGCTGCCCGCACGGTGCCTGCGGACAGGGGAGGGGGCAATTGCCCTCCTCTTACTCCCCCCTCCCCCTCTTCTTACCCCCCTCCCCTCTTCTTACCCCCCTTCTTACTCCCACCCTCTTCTTACCCCCTTCTTACTCCCCCTCCCTTCTTACTCCCCCTCCCTCTCTTTTTACCCCCCTCCCTCTCTCTTCTTACCCTCCCCCTCTCTTCTTACCCTCCCCCTCTCTTTTTACCCCCCTCCCTCTCTCTTCTTACCCTCCCCCTCTCTTCTTACCCCCCTCCCTCTCTCTTCTTACCCCCTCTCTCTCTTTTTACCCCCTCTCTCTTTTTACCCCCCTCCATCTCTCTTTTTACCCCCTCCCTCTCTCTTTTTACCCCCCCCTCTCTTTTTACCCCCCTCCCTCTCATCCCCCCTTCCTCTCTCTTTTTACCCCCCTCCCTCTCTCCCCCCCTTCCTCTCTCTTTTTACCCCCCTCCCTCTCTCTTTTTACCCCCCTCCCTCTTTACCCCCTTCCCTCTCTATTTTTACCCCCCCACTCTCTTTTTAACCCCCCCTCCCACTCTCTTTTTAACCCCCCCTCCCACTCTCTTTTTAACCCCCCCTCTCACTCTCTTTTTAACCCCCCCACTCTCTTTTTAACCCCCCCTCCCACTCTCTTTTAACCCCCCCTCCCACTCTCTTTTTAACCCCCCCCCACTCTTTTTAACCCCCCCATTCTCTTTTTAAACCCCCCCTCCCACTCTCTTTTTAACCCCCCCCTCCCACTCTCTTTTTAACCCCCCCCCCCACTCTTTTTAACCCCCCATTCTCTTTTTAAACCCCCCCTCCCACTCTCTTTTTAAACCCCCCCTCCCACTCTCTTTTTAACACGCTCCCCCCCCCTCCCACTCTCTTTTTACCCCCTCCCCTGTAGCGTGGCCGAGCTGCTGTGCGGTCTGCGGTGCCCGGCCGGAGTGATAGGAAGGTGCACACTGAGTGTGCACCTTCCTGTCAGTCCGGCCGGGTACAGGAAACAGAAACTCCTGTTCCGCGCGGAACAGAAGTTTCTGTTTCCTGTACCCGGCCGGACTGACAGGAAGGTGCACAGCACCTTCCTATCACTCCGGCCGGGCACCGCGGACCGCACAGCTACAGGGGAGGGGAGGTGAGAAGCTGCAGCCGCCTGAGGCTCTTAAGAGAGCGCTCAGGCGGCTGCAGCATTTAAAGGGGCGGCCGGGCCCTCGGACCATGTCCGAAGTGCCCGACCGGTCAGTCCGCCCCTGCCTAGAGTGGTCCTTTAAAGTTCAATTTAGAGATTGAGATACAATTATTTAAGGTAAATTACATCTGTTTGAAAGTGAAACCAGTTTTTTTTTTCATGCAGGCTCTGTCAATCATAGCCAGGGGAGGTGTGGCTAGGGCTGCATAAACAGAAACAAAGTGATTTAACTCCTAAATGACAGTGAATTGAGCAGTGAAATTGCAGGGGAATGATCTATACACTAAAACTCTTTTATTTAGCTAAAGTAATTTAGGTGACTATAGTGTTCCTTTAAATTGTTTGCTATAGTGTCCCTGCCTTCCCCCGTGCATAGGAGAACCCACTGACACTGAGAAATGATCAACAAAAGGGTTTTGCAGAATTTATATATATGTGCATTATATTACAATTGCAGAATGGGACACCAGGCTAATTTTGGAACTGAATAATAGATCATCAAGCTAATAATGTGCACTTAATTCTTTCTATAAAAAATGGCTTAAGTGCTATTAGTTTAGTTAATGGAACCATTGAGATTTTGTTTGTGTACGGGAGGGGGGGGGGGTAGCAGGCATCACTATAATAAACATAAGAGATGTACGAGTGTAACTGACCAACGCCCTACTAACTGGGAGCGCAGGAGGTGTATAACTTCTGAAAACACATTTGTAGTTGATCGTTAAGTGGGGTGGTGGGTCATAAGGTCTGTCTCGGGAAGTGCACATAGCATCTTTCCAGTAGTAGCTGCTGTGTCTGCTGAAACATACCAAGAGTGTCACAATATTACTTTGTATTGAAGACATAGATCTCCTGCTGTCTGGCTTAAAATCCTTAAGACTACACATCAGTTCCCCACTCATTCTAGTTATTTAACAAGGGAGGTGGCACTACACATAGTAACGAATGAGGCCTTCTTCCCTCCTTTTATTTTTATTTCTAAGCGTTTTATTTATTTTAGGTGGTATAAAGATTGTTAATCTCCAAGGAAGATTAAAATCTAGCCGGAAGTTGTCTTCAGAACTTACGTTTGATTTTCAAATTGAATCCATCGGTAAGTGTCATTGCATTATCATCGGAGGAGGGTTTGTTGTATATAAAATATGATTCGGAATCTAAATGTTTTTTAATTTTTATTTTAATTCTTTTTCATGAACATCAATTGACTAGTGATAATTCATTCTACCTATAGCTATGGAAGGACAAAATATCATATGAGAATGTGTAACAGTCCTTTTCTGGCAGACCACACGCCAGTGACAAGGCAGTGTACGTGGAATTTCTGAGATTTACTCTGCCTATAGCCTATTAGTGTACTAGTCGAGTGTGCTTTATTTCACACTTAACCAGTTGTTATTATTTGTATATTTATGTTAGATGATTAAAAATATTGTTTCCTCACCCTGTGATCTTTCACAAACCTTTCTCTACTATTTTACTCCTTTCACATCTTGCTTCTCTTTTGACATTTTCTTTTTTTCTCATCCTGCTTTAACCCTCCTTCTATCCAACCAGTCCCCCAAGTGGTCACCCTTCATTTACACTTTTAAATTATGTATGGTAGGAAAAGGTGAGGCCGTAAAATGACAAGAATCACAGACAAATCTTCTGTTTGATTGTTTAGCATTTTTGTGATGTCATTTCACATATAAAGTTTAAACTATTTTCTGTTTGTTGTTTGTATAGTTTGCCTACAAGACAGTGTTCTTGCTTTTTGGAAGCATGGGATGCAAGGAAGAAGCTTCAGATCAAATGAAGTAAGTAATGAATACATCCCCACACTCCTCCAAAACCTCTGTCTTGTGTTGTTCCATGGCTAAGGTCTTACTTGCTTTCCTCTATTAGACTTCTCACTGACTGACGTAACATTGAAACACTCCTTTTAATCATATCTGCCCTAGGAGTCTGTCTAGTACTCTCCTGTTATCACTACACTAGTTGACATACATCATTTTTTCAATTAGTTTGTAGCTGTTTTATATTTATTAGTGTTGTAAAACATGTTGGCAGTATAGAAATTGTTAAAGGACCACTATAGGCATCCAGACCACTTCAGCTCAATGAAGTGGCCTGGGTGCCAGGTCCCCCAGGTTTTAACCCTGCAGATGAAAACATATCAGTTTCAGAAAAACTGCCATGTTTTCATTGAGGGCCTCTAGTGGCATTGAGAGCCTCTAGTGGCTGTCTACCTGAAAGCCACTAGAGGCAGCTTCTGCGAGTCTCAGTGTGAAAATCACACTGAGATGAGGCTGACATCCGTAATGCTTTCCTATGGGTGGTTGAGCTGACGTCGGCAAGGGGAGGAGAGGTCACCAGCACCGTGGGAGCACGGCGCTGGATTATGGTAAGTTGCTGAAGGGGTTTTAACCCCTTCAGCCTAGCGGGAGGTGGGAACCTAATAACCCTATAGTGCCAGAAAAATGAGTTTGTTTTCCTGGCACTAAAGTGCTCCTTGAGTACGCTTAATCTTCATAGGTATTATAGTTTTACAAATCTGGAGCTCTTTGTTTTGGCGACTCTTGTTCTAATTCTTTTGCTTCAGATTGTATTGAATAATATTGGACATGCATCTGATCTGTTTGTCTCCATAGATAACTCAAGAAATCTCTGATAACACAAGAATATTCAGACTGCTTGGTTCTGACAGGTAAAATAATGAAAGTTACTTGCTTTGCACTATGATACAGTCACTGTAACTCTATAAGCTTAATTTTAGTTCAATCGTATACTTAGTTATTACGTTTTTACCGAGATATGATAATGATGGGGAAATACATTTTATGGCTGTTTCCTCTGAACGGATTCTAGCACATCCAAATTCTAACTGGTGGTAGGTGAAAAAGATTGTCTATAGGCAGAAATGGATTAGAAGATCTTTTTGGAAATTTGAAAAACTGCAAAAGATATGAAAATATATAAAATGACCTGCAATTGTCAGATCAGTTTTTTGCATAAGCATGTTGGATAAGTAGTCCCAAGTTAATTTGTATATGCTTTACAGTGGGGACCCTCAAACTAAGGTGCCACCAACACAGGGAAGGCGAAATCCCAAAAGACCAGTATCCAAGAGGGTCCAGGCATACAGAGTCTTGTCCAATGCCACAAGCTGCTACTCCTTGTTCCTAAATAAAGTCTTTGACTATTCTTTGTCTACACAGACTACTCTTGGATGGTTCTCTGTTAGATGAAGTGAATTTAACTACATGAACCTCAAGTGGCTTGAACTAACATTAGAAAAAAGGAACACTCCAAGCACTATAACCAGCAGCTCTCTGTCTGAGCTAAGCTGGGTGGTTCAGGGTTCTCAGGTAGCTCATTTACAGAAAGCAGTCAGCTGAACCCTTTACTGCAAGATTTAGCTCAGGAGAGCTAACTATAGCTCCTAAAAAAGTCAGATGTAGTGGAGCGGGGGAGCAGCATCCAGTGAACCCCAAGTAAAAAGTCAAACTATTCTAAAATGGTTTGACTACTTAAAATGTGGGTGGGTCAGGCAACACCTGACACCATAACCACTGCCTGGTGGTCACATTAAAGGGACACGATAGTGTTAGAAATACAAATCTATAGAATGCAATGATTCTCTATGATAAACTGTGATGGTACTGTAGATATATGCCTGGGAATGAAAGTTGAAAAATACCAGTCCCGGCTCTCCTACCTAGAGTGCTTAGAGCAGTGGCTTGAATACAATATATAAATATAAATTTAGAGACTAGGACACTGGGGGAAATACTGTAGGCACTATACTTCAATTAGATAAACTTGTAATGGCGAGTACAGTGTTCCTTTATTACAGTATTTCCATGAATCTCTCTTATCTGTCAGCTCAAGTCTCTGTGTCTTAAACAAGTTCCTGTCTCAGAAAAGATCTAGCTAAGCTGATGTGTGTGAGTCAGTGGCTCAGCTTTCTGAATTCCTTCCACTTTGTGTAAATGCCGGTCATTCCAATTTAATTTGTCTTTCCAATGCCAAGTTACATGAAGAGTACAGTACCATACACCCTGTGATCCTGTTCAAAATAAGCAGTATAGATTCACAGTCTAGTGGCAAGATGCGATTACTGTGTTTCCACTGGACGAATTCCTTTTAGCTGTGCTCAATGAATCAAATGCCTGTCAATCTATGGGCGAACAAATTGATTTATTAGGCAGCTATGAACATATCTTTGTTTGTACATAGACTGACAGTAATTTGATTAATTCAGCACAGCTAAAAGGGATTAGTGCAGATGTCTTGTTTTTACATATCATTACCTTTTAACTTTAGGAAAGATTTGGTGCATGCTAACCCTTAACATTACTTTCTTTCCTTATTGCAGGGTTGTCGTTTTGGAAAGCCGGCCTACGGACAACCCGACAGCCAACAGCAACCTTTATATTCTGGCAGGTCATGAAAACAGCTACTGAAACATGCCATTTTGTTGATGACCAAGAAAACACTATTGCCACAATGTTAACAGAATCTTCAAGTCAGATAAACGTCACAAAAGCATTGTGGACACTTTTTTTTTATATATAGATATATGGGTATATAAATATATATAAATAATTTATTGAGGCATGAGACAAAGATGAGGAAAATGTTGCCAGGATGTGGTATCAGATACACGTATTAAAACGCTCCTACACAAGTGCTACATTCACAATGATGTAATCTTTGTACAGATAAGTAGTATTATTTCTTTACCCTGCTGCTGTGGCTGTAACTTCATATTGCTCAAGACCTTTGCAAAAGTCCTTATGTAGATAGCGATCCTTTAATGAAGTACAAGTGTCTTAATTGTACAGATGTAAAGGTTGTCAGGAAACAATGCTGCGGGGGTTTAAGGGCGGATATTGGAAAACCTTTTCCTTCTCCTAAGGCTAGTCTAAGTAAAAAAAAGCAGCCATTTTGGAAAAGGAACACATTGCATTTATTAACACTATTGTATTTTTTATTCTATGTAATTTAGTAATGCCAATATACATTTTTGTAATTTTGAAAAGAAAAGGATAAAAAAAAGGAAGGAAAAAAAAAAAAGACTATAGCTCAGATGTAAGCATTTTTATGATACCTTTAAATTTAATGCAAGTACACTGGTGTTTTATTTGCACAAAGTATTGTCATGTGATGTAATGCGTCACAGAGTTAGAAGAAGACTGCTGTGAAAACGCATCAGCTTCTGCTTATTAATATATATCTTTTTGGGGGGGGTTTCGCTTGGCACGGTTATTTGAAGGGATGATAACCAACCAGCACAGTTTCTGGAATTCATATATAAAATAAATAATATGCAGGCTCTTGCAGATAATGCACAGCATCAGGTTAATCCTAATATAGCCCAAGTAGTGTCATCAAAATGTCTGAGTTCAGTAGACCAGAAAGGAAACACGGAAAGTATTTCAGTGTCATCCCTCTTAAAAAAACACCATTCGGGTGTACAACATAAGCCTCACTTCAGGTCATATTAAGATTATCCTGGTTGTGGACATTAGCTGCAATATAGGCCACCAATTGATATATGAATGAAGACAGCTCCAGTGCTCCTTGAGCCATCTGCTGCAAGCAGAAATGTTGGCAAACTGGCTTTCTAGACTTTTGTCAGTATTGGGAACACCAGAGCTCTCTGATGTGTTTTGTCTTTTTTTTTTTTTTTTTTAATATATAAAATGATTTGACGTAGCTGTATGTGTAAATTCAAGATTTTAAAGTGGATCTGTCATTCACAGAACACGTGGATGATAAGGCTTTAGGTAAGTATTAAAATTTAGTTTGTATTATAAATATATTATCAAAGTGAAATTTCCAGCAAATATATTGATTAAATGTAATACCTGGTATTTGCTATGGACATCATGTGGGTCCATGCATTCTCACAATGCCTAAAGGGACACATGTAACATTATGAGTGTGCACTGATTAAAGCACCAGATTTAAAATTTCCACCGACGGTATAGAGGTATAGGCTAAGCCAAAAATAAAATGTAATTTAGATATTTGCTAGTAATTTGGATAGCACACTTGTCTACAAATGTGCCACCATGTCATATTTGCATGACAGCTGCACTTTAAGATGGATAGACATTCAATATTTCAACCATGCACCGAGCACATCAAACATTCCTTATATTGAAAGCTATTATTTGAATGCTATGTCTTTCTGTTGTTTGCCTTATTTTGTCCTATAGGATGCTTGTAAACATGTGGCCAAAATAATTTAGCTACTACCTCATGCAGATAGACTAATGGAGACTTTGCAACAAAGAAGCTGTTTGATTTTTTTTTTTTAAATGGGATTGGCAAATTTATTTAGACCCTTAACATTGCATTAAACTCTGAAGCAGCCATTGGACGGCTTCACTTTGTCCGACAATGATGATCGAGACTTATACAAACTGCTCCCTTCATGAGTGAACATAAATGTTGATAGCATGCAGTCTAAATGTTAAAATAACAGGATCTATCGAGAGAAAGGTATCCTTGATGGACCAATGGGAAATCATCACAGTTACTGTTTCCAGCTTCCTTTCGGGTCCTAGGTCTCTGTGTAGAAGTAATTCTTTAGCTCCCAATACGTATCTGGAATATTTCCCCTCTTTTTTTTTTTTTTTTTCTAACTGCTACCTGAGAAATCAATGCCCCACTCCACCTAGATGAATCTTTGCCAATGCGACCGCCAATGTTCTTGAAATGCTAATTATAAAAATCCCCAAACAGCTCTATAAACATTCCAGACTAGAGTTTATAATAATGCACTTTTAGCAACATTGCACCATATTTAGCCTTGAAAGCATTGCATTGTTTTTCATTAAAGGTCACTTCATCCAACCATTGAACTGGATCTTAATGAGACTGAGAAATTGCTCAAATTATATATTTCTTGTCAGGTACATAACTTGAGATATTGACGTATTTGGGCTTGACAAACAATTCAAAATTCATCATTTCAGGAACCGTTTCCAAAGTCTGTTAAACCCATATAAAAACCCCTTCAATTCTTGTTAATAGAGGCGAGTTTTGAAAGGGCTACTACCAATTCCCCTGAGGATGCAGTTTGAGTTCTAGCTTTGGACTACTGCTGAATATCCATTTCCACAGGCCTGTGAGATATGGAGGAGAGCAGCATAAGGTCTGTGCTCCAACGTGAACAAATATAATTTCTCTTTCCCATACTTGCAGCATGTTATCATGTCAAATCCCGGCCCATCCAGTCCATAATACCAAGTGCCAGAGTGGTAGCAGGCAAGAAAGCTCTGTGCCATCGAGGAACTAAATCTGTTTCTTACCCAGCTAAAGCACTAGATAGGGACATATTTTGATCAGGGTGCAGTCTTACTGGGCTCTCTTAGCTTTTGTGGAACAGCTGCAACTGTATTTCCTGCATCTGTTGTTGCTGTCTCGGTGCTTTATGTTCGGCACTGTCGGCCATATTTGTTTTTCTCCATTGCATTTCATTACAAAAAAGTATGCATCTGTACTAAGCAGGTGAATTTATTGAAACAGGCCATTTTCACTGTATCAGGAAGACCATTTTTGTAAAATTAACACGTGCATATTTTTGTTTTCTGCAAAATGTTGTGAGTTTGAACACTAATCAAAGTGAAACAGCTGTAGTTGATGTATGGTATATATTCTTGATGTGCTAATGCTTTTGGATACATTAAAGAATGTGTGTGTGTATATACTGTAAAATAAAAAAGATTTTTTTAACAAACCTTTTGTTCTGTAGAATGCTTTACACATGACTTAAATAAAAGATTTCACTTTTTTTTTTTATTCTTTATTTTCTTGGTGCATACATTTCAATGTGGCAATGAGTGACAATATGTCACTTCTATATATTAGCAACTTTTTAAATGACCACTAAAGTCTACCAGGCCACTTCACTTGTATTTACACATTTATATTCCTAACACCATAGTGCCTTAATGTTCCTTTAAGGTACAGACTAGGGTAAAAAGGAGCCATGGGTTTATGTTTGTATACGTGTCCTGAACTGAAACATCGACTTTACCATGTAAATAAAAAAACATTTAGAAATAAAGATTTTGAAGAAAACCTCTAGCAGTATTTATCTTTATTGGAAATATATAATACACACACTGACCTAGAAAAAAACAAAATTAAAAGAAGCACACAATCTAATTTATATGAATGTCTAGATTGAAAATGCCAGGCCTTAAAAGGACACTATAGGCACCAAAACAACTTTAGCTTAATGAAGCAGTTTTGGTGTATAGATCATGCCCTTGCAGTCTCCTTGCTCAATTCTGTGCCATTTAGGAGTTAAATTACTTTGTTTATGCAGCCCTAAGCACGCCTACTTGCATGTGATTTACACAGCTCCTAAATACTTTGTTAGGAGAGATCTTGCAAAGTTGGTTAGGAAGGAAACACTACAATGTAAGGATTTCTGTTATGTTCCTCTTGAAATTAAATAGTTTTTTCTGTAGACCGCTTCCTAATATATGTTTAGGTAAGACAAAAACAGGTTCATATACAAAGAGAGACACCACTGAAAAAAGGCAACAATTTGTTTTTAATAAAGTTGTATACATTGTGTTGACTTAACAAGGAAGAAATTACAGTATGAGCATTGCCTAACGCAAAAAAAAATATTATTTTTAAACAAATACTGTTATGCATAACCTGCAAATATCAAGTGATGAGTTTTATCGTTTTTGGTTTCACCGCAATCTTTTTTGTACTTCGCTATATGCTTTCAGATAGGCTTAATCTTCCCTAGCAGAACGCAGAACTGATGCCATGCTGATGACACCCACAAGGCTGAGATTGTAATCCATGGGTGGTTTCTTGTCACTGACCCTTTTGGTTCATAGCTCATTCTTTGTGTTGGAAAAAAAAAATGCTGTGTTTAAAACATTGTCCATTGCTAGGGGTATCTGCAGAAATGCAGGATGAAGTCTGAATCATGATGCAGGGGATGCATAACAATAATTTTTGTATTCGCACTGTGAGGGGTTTTATTGCATTTTGGTAATATTTTTGGAACATATCCCTTTAAAAAAAAAAAATTAAGATTAAAACGGCATCCTTCCAACTCGCCTTTCAGGTTATCAAAAAAATGGACAAACTCCCCTGAAAAACTGGTCATACCTCAGCTGCTAAAGAATGGACTCAGTCCTGGTGCGTTTCTGCTTGTTTTTAATCCGCTCTGTTTTATAAATGTGTATAGATCAAGTCACTCTGCCAGGGAGTGCTCAGGGTTTATAGTTCACGTATGTAAGTTGCTGAAGAGTCCACTGATGCAAACAATGTATTGTTAGCACACCTCTCTGTGTCAATCCCACTTTTACAGTTTGCTTGACTTTGTCACGCACTCTCGGTCTGTCCAATTTGCTGTGATATGTTAAAGTGGAAGTCCATACTTGCATATTTACATACCAGCTTTGGACATTATCCCTTAGCTGAGAGTTGTCAGTATGCCTCTTCCACCCATAATAACTTTTAATAATTATTTTGCTAATTGTCATATTATGTTAGTTCATTCCCACCTATGATGTTATTCATTGTGTAACAAGTCATTTGTGACAATCACATATTTTTCATGCCATTAAAACGTTATAAGCTTACTTCTCTGAAACTGCTATGTTTACAGCAGGCAGGGTTAATCCTAGAGGGACCTGGCACCCAGACCACCTCATTAAGCTGAAGTGGTCTGGGTGCCTATAGTGGTCCTTTAAGGATCTTTTTTCACTATGGTGTAGGTCTTCCTCTTTTTCGGTAGGCCTCTTTTTTGTTTTTCTTTTCAAAGAACTGAGTGTGTAACAATGATTGACAAGAATCTAAATCCAGTTGCAGAATGAAGACATGTGGTTGTCTACATTTACTTTTATTTTTCACCCCTGATAAATACATATTTTTTTAAACACAAGGGCTAACTAAGCATCATATTATTCTGGGAAAAAAGTCACCTTTAAGTGTTACCTACCATATTTGCACATTGGGGTTAATAAACTAGACCGAGTTACAGAATTCCACAAGAGGGCAGTACATGACAATGCAATTATACACTATAAACTAATAATAAAGTAGACAGCATATGCTATTCAGGCTTTATTCAATAACCCTAGAAATGTGGAAAATTGACAAAAGAATTGCAAGTTGTTAGTAAAATAGCCAAATCGGAAAATGTTCCATAAGAGTTTATTTTCTAATTCAGCTGTTTTGACGTAAAAGTTGCTGAAGTTCTGTGTGTCTTTCATAGTCCCAGGTGAGTGACTGGAAGTGCAACAGTGTGTACTCTGATCACATGGAGCCGTTTCTCCTCGAACTCCAAGTGACAAAAATGGATCTCTGTGTGACGATACCAGTCCCTCGCGGCACCGTGCGATCACAGGGACGATGTGATTTATTTAAACAATCATTGATAACAGGAGTAGTCCCAGAAGATTGGAAGTTAGCGAATGTTGTACCCATTCACAAGAAAGGTAGTAGGGAGGAGTCAGGCAACTATAGGCCAGTAAGCCTTACTTCAGTAGTGGGGAAAGTGATGGAAACCATGTTAAAGGATAGAATTGTTGAACATCTAAATACACATGGATTTCAAGATCAGAGACAACATGGGTTTACTTCAGGGAGATCATGCCAAACTAATTGTATTAATTTTTTGATTGGGTAACTAAAATAATAGATCAGGGTGGTGCAGTAGACATTGCTTAACTAGATTTCAATAAGGCTTTTGACACTGTTGCACATAGAAGGCTTATCAATAAACTGCAATCTTTAAGTTTGGATACAAATATTGTTAAATGGGATAGGCAGTGGCTGAATGACAGGGGGGATATGATAGAAACATTTAAATACATAAAGGGAATCAACACAGTAAAGGAGGAGACTATATTTAAAAGAAGAAAAACTACCACAACAAGAGGACAGTCTTAAATTAGAGGGGCAAAGGTTTAAATAATATCCGGAAGTATTACTTTACTGAGAGAGTAGTGGATGCATGGAATAGCCTTCCAGCTGAAGTGGTAGAGGTTAACACAGTAAATGAGTTTAAGCATCTGTGGCATAGGCATAAGGCTATCCAGGGCCCCCATCAGGGGGTGACAACCATAATGGTTGTCACGGGCCCGGCGGCCCTGGGGGGCCCGGTCGCCCGGGCCCCACGTGTAGCGGCGGAACTGCACTTAGTGCCACCCGATGGGCCCCATATCTTCAGGGGCCCGGTCAGCGCTGCGGCCGTGGTATAGCGCGACCGGGCCCCTTTAAAAAAAAAAATGCCGCCGCAGCGCAAGTGCTGCTGGGAGGAAGTGGTCATTTCCTCCCAGCTCACTCCGCGCGGGAGGAGCGCGAGCCCGGCAATGAAGAGTCCAATCAGCCCCAGCCAGCCACCCTCCTGCAAAGACAAGGTAAGAAACAGGAGGGTGGCTGGAAAATGAGCTTTGTGTGTGTGTCTGTGTCTGTGTGTATGTCTGTCTGTCTGTGTGTATGTATGCCTAACATGGAATCACTGCTCATAAAGGAAGCGATTCGTTATTAAAGTACATATTTTGTTCAGATTTTGCACCACCTGTTATCTTCTGTACAAGAAGTTCTCATATTCAGGTCATTGCACATATCTTTGAAGTAACTGCCTATAGTGCCATTTCATCTAATATCATAGTTATAACGTAAGTCAAAAAGAAAATGTACAAAGACACACAAACATTCGTAGAAATTCAAAATAGCACTCTCAGACACATTCAAAGTTAAAGACACATTCAGACACACTGCAATAAGTATTTATTATCTAAGACCAAATCGTGTGTGGGCGTGATGGTGGTTCACCCTGACCATGTAATGGACAGAGTCCAAGAACTGAGAACTCTCTAACTTGGATCTCTGGGTCTTTGCGCCTTTGGACTGTGTGTAACATTTTAAGATGTCTAAGACAGTGTGCAGATATACTAAGAAGTGAGCCAATCAGTGCTCAAGTTCCAGGCTCCCTTACAGAGACTCGGGTGACATAATTCCATGACCTGCAGGCAACATTGAATCAGTTCAATGCTCTTATTACCCACCGGTTATTGTGAGGAGAGCCCCTGTACCTAGGTTCCAAAAACACAAGAAAGCTTGAGACCACAACATATCTTAAAGACCCATGTCATTATGTGTGTATGAATGTCAGTGTATGTATGTGTGTATGTCTGTATGTATGTCTATGCATGTATGTATGAATGTCAGTGTATGTATGTCATTATGAATGTGTGTATGTATGGATGTCAGTGTCTGTATGTATGTCTGAATGCATGTATGTCTATCTGTATGCATGTCATTATGTGTGTATGAATGTCAGTGTATGTATGTCTGCATGTCATTATGAATGTGTGTATGTCTGTCTGTCTGAATGTATGTATGTCCTTATGCATGTGTGTCTGTATGTATGTTAGTATGTGTCTGTCACTATGTACGCCTGTGTGTCTTTATATATGTGTGTGTCAGTATGTATGCCTACATGCGTATCAGTATGTGTGTGTCTGTGTCCTTTTGTATCAGTCAATGTGTTTGTGTCTGTGTGTGTATTCCTGTGGGCGGGATTTGGAGGCGGCCTCTGTGGGCAATTTTGGAGGCAGGGGCCCAGACCCTGAGCTCAGTTAGGGGCCCCAAAATTTCTGGTGGCGCCCCTGAGGCTATCCTAACTATAAGATAAGGCCAGGGGCTAATGAAAGTATTTAGAAAACTGGGCAGACTAGAGTGGTGCTTCTTGATAATGTATACACCATTGTGACATCATGGTCCTCTGTAACCAATCACAACCCAGTGTAAGCTGTATATACTTACAGGTTGTTCTTGCTTTCTTGCTCTGTTGTGACCCTTGACCTTGGCATGTCCTTGGTCACTCATCCTGTCCAGATGTTGCTCATGGTAGCATTTTAGGTCAATTTACCTGTAAGGAGTGTTAATATGTTACTATACCATAATTAACTGTTTTATTATAAGGTAGGATGCTTGGTTTAGGTAAGCTAGGGTAGCCCGAAATGTGAAAAGAGCCAAGATTAAGACTTAAAAAGAAAAGTGTTTAGGACTCCAAAGTTACAAAGCCTAAGAGAATAAGCAGAAGCTGGTGTTTCACAGAGGCAATTGTGGTAGAAGGCAGATTGGAGTCTGACAACTGGGAGAAAGGAGGCAGTTAAGCCTGAGGCCCTGAGAC
Organism: Pelobates fuscus; assembly: GCF_036172605.1. Lineage (NCBI taxonomy): Eukaryota > Metazoa > Chordata > Amphibia > Anura > Pelobatidae > Pelobates > Pelobates fuscus. Next base: position 351,586,572 of record NC_086318.1, on the reverse strand, counting down.
TTTAAAGGAAAAGGTGGACTTAAATAGACTGAGAGGACTTGATGCGGTAGATCTAATGAAGCCAAGTTGTCAGTAAAACACATCATCTCACACGATTACTGTAACGGATCGCCTGGCACCCCGACTTGGTACCTCCGTTAATGGATGCTTCTAGCGCTTCCTGAGGACTCCAAGCACTCTGGCAGACACCACAATCACCGAATCCGAGAAACCTTTAAATTCTCCCAAGCGTATGAATGCTGTAGACCATTGAATAGGAACCATACGAATAGGCTTGTACTCCTAGCAGTCAACTGGAACAGCATACAATAAATCCTTCCCCCAATAATGAGACGACACATCACTTTGAGGGTAAAACAGGAACTCTGGACTGGCTCATCCAGCCTGGCTTTTATTTCCAACTCACACATACAGGCCACACCCAGGGGGAGGCATAAAAGAACCAATGACATAGATGTTACCTCCCACACATCCCCTCCCCTTAGTGTGACACATAATCCCATTATGCATACAGTGTAAAATATACTTTTACACAACTTTCATAACTTTAAAACCATACATCACATTCACATAAAAATACATATCCACAATCAATCCATTCAGGGGAACAACATATTAAAAAATGGCATGAATCCGACCAGGGGTTCAAAAGTTACTAAAAGTATCTTTTCTTCCTTTCTGGCTGGCAGAAAAACATCCCCACAATGCACCCTGGTTTCCTCCCTTCTGCCCTGGAGTTAATTGGAGAAGTAATCCAATTACCCAGGACTAAAGGCAGACTCCATTAACCACATGGTTGCAAAACGACATAAAACACTTTAAAATACATAAAGTCACATTTACACATAACACACAGACATTTCACCTATCCCCAGATAGCTGGGATCTGCACGCACAAAACTACCGAATAGCGCGCAGATCCTACTCCCACAGTACAATTGCCATGGAGCTAAAGTCTTTCCCATAGTCTTTCATTATATGAATAGGCTCCATGGTATGGCTATCTGGGGTATCACATTCCCATAAAGTCTGGTCCATAGTCCAAAGGCAAGAGGCGGGCAATCAGCCCCCTCCAAGGACACGTGGCGAGGTCGGTTTCGCCACACTTCTCCCCTTTTCCAAACAGACTAACAGGGTATCGGACCTCCTGCCGGTCAGTGCCCTGGTTAGTCCAGCAACCCACCCACAAAGCAGGAACAGCAGTACAGCTTACCCACAATAACTGGTTACTACACCTGAGTAGAGGAGAACTTTGTCCATGCCCAGGTGCCTCACCACGGCTGTGCTGGGGGCTGGTAGACTGCCTTGGTGGGTTGCTGAGTGGGCAGAGACCAGCGGTACTCTGCCCGGATGCCAGCACTACCACGGGAGTAGTCGGGTTGAAGCCTGGTTGTTGGAGACCGACTGTCTCCCCTTTAAATACACCGCTCTGCTGCTGGAGACCGACTGTCTCCCCTTGAGTTACACCGCTCTGCTGCTGGAGACCGACTGTCTCCCCTTTTGCTAAACAGCCCTGTCGTGGGGGGGCAGGACCGACCGTCCCTACCCCCTGTGCTGGAAGTGCAGAGACCACTGTCCCATCTGCACAGGTGTGGGGCTTACAGTCTCCCCCTGGCACATTAAGCTGCCGCTGGGGAGAGGTGGTAACCAGCTCCTCTCCCATTAGAACACTCTGCCGCTGGGGAATGGAGACTGGGCTCTCTATTCCCTGTACATTAATGATCCGCCGCTGGGGAGAGGTGGTAACAATCTCCTCTCCCATACATACTTCCCGTCTCTGCGGAGGGAGACCGACTGTCTCTCCTCCCAGCACAGAGTCCTGCTGTGGGGGAAAGGGGGCTGGGCTCTCCATTCCCTGCTGGATACTCTGCCGCTGGGGAATGGAGACTGGGCTCCCAATTCTCAACAAATCACACTGCCGCTGGGGAGGGAGGACGGCCCCTTCAGCTCCCTGTAACTTGGGCGCAGAGACCACGGTCCCATCTGCGCTGGTGTGGGGCTTACTGTCTCCCCTTGGTGTGCTAAGCTGCCGCTGGGGAGAGGGGGTAACAAACACCTCTCCCTTACACACTTTCTGCCGCTGGGGAGCAGGGCTGACCCTCTGTACTCCCTGTAGGCAGGGCGCAGAGACCACGGTCCCATCTGCGCTGGTGAGGGGCTTACTGTCTCCCCTTGGTGAGCTGCGCTGCCGCTGGGGAGAGGGAATAACCAACTCCTCTCCCTTACACACCTTCAGCCGCTGGGGAGAGGGGATAACAGGCTCCTCTCCCTGCACCGTAGACTGCAGCTGGGGAGCAAGAACGGCACCTTCAGCTCCCTGTAACGCACACTGCCGCTGGGGATCTGGGCCGACTGCCCAGCATCCCTGTAGGGCCGGTAGAGAGACCGCAGTCCCATCTCCACCTGCCATCTGTGGGTCTTCCCAGGACCAATCCGTGAGGCCCCTCAACATTTGTGAGTAAGGGCCACCTGCTTCCCCACCTGGCAACTCTGGCTGCTGCTGGGGATCTGGGCCGGCTGCCCAGCATCGCGGTGGGCCCGGTGGAGAGACCTTGGTCCCATCTCTACCTGCCTGTTGTGGTTCCTCACAGGACCAGTCTATGAGGACCCCCACTTCGGGTTCCTCCCGCCGCCTCAGGGAAAGACGGCTAACCTCCTCGGATGCAGCCTCTACTCGGCTGCTGTAACGCTCCTGCTGCTGAGCATACTTCCTCTCTTTTGCCAACCGGAATTCTCGGTCCAGCCTTGTGTTTCGCTCAGCCATGACCTGGTTCCAGATCACCCGGCGTGTCTCCATGGGTATATCATCCCCATACTCGGCCACTCGCTGCCTCACCTCGGCCAGCCAATCATCTCCAGAGCCAGAACCTTCCATACTTGTCTGCTCCCAGGGGCGCTGCACGACTGCTAGCGTTGCCCTCAATTTGTAATCCAAACGAACTGTGTCTCCGAGCTGCTTTACCTCGCACTAGGACGCCATCCCACCGCTGCCACCAATGTAACGGATCACCTGGCACCCCGACTTGGTACCTCCGTTAATGGATGCTTCTAGCGCTTCCTGAGGACTCCAAGCACTCTGGCAGACACCACAATCACCGAATCCGAGAAACCTTTAAATTCTCCCAAGCGTATGAATGCTGTAGACCATTGAATAGGAACCATACGAATAGGCTTGTACTCCTAGCAGTCAACTGGAACAGCATACAATAAATCCTTCCCCCAATAATGAGACGACACATCACTTTGAGGGTAAAACAGGAACTCTGGACTGGCTCATCCAGCCTGGCTTTTATTACACTAATCCACATACAGGCCACACCCAGGGGGAGGCATAAAAGAACCAATGACATAGATGTTACCTCCCACACATCCCCTCCCCTTAGTGTGACACATAATCCCATTATGCATACAGTGTAAAATATACTTTTACACAACTTTCATAACTTTAAAACCATACATCACATTCACATAAAAATACATATCCACAATCAATCCATTCAGGGGAACAACATATTAAAAAATGGCATGAATCCGACCAGGGGTTCAAAAGTTACTAAAAGTATCTTTTCTTCCTTTCTGGCTGGCAGAAAAACATCCCCACAATGCACCCTGGTTTCCTCCCTTCTGCCCTGGAGTTAATTGGAGAAGTAATCCAATTACCCAGGACTAAAGGCAGACTCCATTAACCACATGGTTGCAAAACGACATAAAACACTTTAAAATACATAAAGTCACATTTACACATAACACACAGACATTTCACCTATCCCCAGATAGCTGGGATCTGCACGCACAAAACTACCGAATAGCGCGCAGATCCTACTCCCACAGTACAATTGCCATGGAGCTAAAGTCTTTCCCATAGTCTTTCATTATATGAATAGGCTCCATGGTATGGCTATCTGGGGTATCACATTCCCATAAAGTCTGGTCCATAGTCCAAAGGCAAGAGGCGGGCAATCAGCCCCCTCCAAGGACACGTGGCGAGGTCGGTTTCGCCACAATTACGTCATTACAAAGAAAGGACATTAGCCCAGTCTCCCAGAAGAGATAGTGGTCACATGAATAGTCCAAGAAGCTAGAAGCCATTGTCTGGACAGTGCAGGATTGCTGCATTGGAAAATGGAAGTATGAAGAGGGGGGCTGGCTGCATATATTGCTGTCTTTATTTTAATCCTTTTTGAGTTTTATGCAGAATAAAGTTTTGCTGCAAGTTTTCCATTGGTTCCCTGACGTTCACCATCAGTCACAGCTATATGCTTGGATTCCCCAGAGTGGTTTGGAGTGATTCAGGTTAGAGCCATCTTCTCTGCTCTCCATGTGTGCGTGTTTTATTTTTGCATACTCAAATTACTATATACCTTGCAGTATTGCACTATTTTGTATTCTTGTTTTATTTTTCATGTGACATTGAATGGTATCATAAGCATACACATGTATACAGGGAGTGCAGAATTATTAGGCAAATGAGTATTTTGACCACATCATCCTCTTTATGCATGTTGTCTTACTCCAAGCTGTATAGGCTCGAAAGCCTACTACCAATTAAGCATATTAGGTGATGTGCATCTCTGTAATGAGAAGGGGTGTGGTCTAATGACATCAACACCCTATATGAGGTGTGCATAATTATTAGGCAACTTCCTTTCCTTTGGCAAAATGGGTCAAAAGAAGGACTTGACAGGCTCAGAAAAGTCAAAAATAGTGAGATATCTTGCAGAGGGATGCAGCACTCTTAAAATTGCAAAGCTTCTGAAGCGTGATCATCGAACAATCAAGCGTTTCATTCAAAATAGTCAACAGGGTTGCAAGAAGCGTGTGGAGAAACCAAGGCGCAAAATAACTGCCCATGAACTGAGAAAAGTCAAGCGTGCAGCTGCCAAGATGCCACTTGCCACCAGTTTGGCCATATTTCAGAGCTGCAACATCACTGGAGTGCCCAAAAGCACAAGGTGTGCAATACTCAGAGACATGGCCAAGGTAAGAAAGGCTGAAAGACGACCACCACTGAACAAGACACACAAGCTGAAACGTCAAGACTGGGCCAAGAAATATCTCAAGACTGATTTTTCTAAAGTTTTATGGACTGATGAAATGAGAGTGAGTCTTGATGGGCCAGATGGATGGGCCCGTGCCTGGATTGGTAAAGGGCAGAGAGCTCCAGTCCGACTCAGACGCCAGCAAGGTGGAGGTGGAGTACTGGTTTGTGCTGGTATCATCAAAGATGAGCTTGTGGGGCCTTTTCGGGTTGAGGATGGAGTCAAGCTCAACTCCCAGTCCTACTGCCAGTTTCTGGAAGACACCTTCTTCAAGCAGTGGTACAGGAAGAAGTCTGCATCCTTCAAGAAAAACATGATTTTCATGCAGAAAATCTAATGACATGGCCTCCTTGTTCACCTGATCTGAACCCCATTGAGAACCTGTGGTCCATCATCAAATGTGAGATTTACAAGGAGGGAAAACAGTACACCTCTCTGAACAGTGTCTGTGAGGCTGTGGTTGCTGCTGCACGCAATGTTGATGGTGAACAGATCAAAACACTGACAGAATCCATGGATGGCAGGCTTTTGAGTGTCCTTGCAAAGAAAGGTGGCTATATTGGTCACTGATTTGTTTTTGTTATGTTTTTGAATGTCAGAAATGTATATTTGTGAATGTTGAGATGTTATATTGGTTTCACTGGTAAAAATAAATAATTGAATTGGGTATATATTTGTTTTTTGTTAAGTTGCCTAATAATTATGCACAGTAATAGTCACCTGCACACACAGATATCCCCCTAAAATAGCTAAAACTAAAAACAAACTAAAAACTACTTCCAAAAATATTCAGCTTTGATATTAATGAGTTTTTTGGGTTCATTGAGAACATGGTTGTTGTTCAATAATAAAATTAATCCTCAAAAATACAACTTGCCTAATAATTCTGCACTCCCTGTATACTGTAAGTGCTTCCTTTTTCTTTTATGCACTAAAAGCACTTTTTGCACTTATGTAGCACTGTTACATATTAGCACTATTTTTGCACTTTTTTGGGGGCTGATAACCAGTGGTATTGCATTTTTTTTATTGGATATGCACATTTAATACTTTGCACTTTGGTATACACTCATAAGGAATTTTGTTTTAAAGATATAGCACACCTTAATTATTGTAATTTTGAAATGTGGCATAAGAGTGCATAAGAATTCAGGTATTTGGTAACTATAATACACCAGCCATCATAGGAATGATAGATTATATTGTCATGAACAACAGAAGAAAAAAAATGGAGAGTAAGCGCTAATTAACAGATGGGCAGCAACCCTAAAAGGGAGATCCTTCCAAACCCTTCGGAAACAAAGATAGTGAGAAAAATAGAGGTAAGTGTGTCAATTTCTATAACAAAATATAATGAGCGGTGAAAATCTCAACACATAAAATAAGTTTTAAAAAAATACAAATATCAGTAAAAAAAAAAGTCCAATAAAAAGGATCTTACTCAGATATAGAGTAAGGTGCTTAAACAGGAGTAATATCCTCAGTGTCTTTTTCCAGATGAATCCACTCATATGAAATACAAAAACCAGATAAAAAGAAACAATAGTGCAATATGAATGGTTCAATATGTATATAGATAGAATAAACGGGAATAAACTCACATTTAGTAGAGCTATAGCTAGCTCTAATGTGAAGGGCTTACAGCGGTATAATCCCCGCTTATGGGATATGCTGTGGGTTTCTTCCATCTGGAGAATGGTCCACACTCAGGAAAGAGGGTAAAAAGAGACTAATAGTGCTCACTGAATAAAAACAAAAGTATATATAATAACTAAAATAGTACTCACAAGCAAAAAAACTGGCTAACTGCTCCTAACAGCGCTAGGTAACAGCGCTAGTGGTATGATCCCCACCTCGGATTTATTGGAATGCAGGATAATAAAAATGCCAGGTAAAAATCAAGTGTATAAAAAAGATAGTTGGCACCAAGGAAGTGACCAAAAAATATTTATTATAATACACAATTTAAAAATCCACAAACGTGTTTCGCCTCAGGGCTTTATCAAAATGGAATAATCCATTTATATCATATCATACATTTATATCATACATTCTGATATTACATGAAATACAGTATCTCACAAAATTGAGTATACCCTTCACATTTTTGTAAATATTTTATTATATCTTTTCATGTGTCAACACTGAAGAAATGACACACTGCTACAATGTAAAGTAGTAAGTGTACAGCCTGTATAACAGTGTAAATTTGCTGTCCCCTCAAAATAACTCAACACATTAATGACAACAAAAAGTGAGTACACCCCTAAGTACGAAATATTGGTCCCAATTAGCCATTTTCCCTCCCCGGTGTCATGTGACTCATTAGTGTTACAAGGTCTCAGGTGTGAATGGGGAGCAGGTGTGTTAAATTTGGTGTTATCGCTCTCACACTCTCTCATACTGGTCACTAGAAGTTCAACATGGCACCTCATGGCAAAGAACTCTCTGAGGATCTGAATATAGAATTGTTGCTCTACATAAAGATGGCCTAGGCCAGGGGTCCTCAAACTCCAGCCCCCCAGATGTTGCTGAACTACAACTCCCATGATTCTCTGGCTATGTATGTAATTCAAAGAATCATGGGAGCTGTAGTTCAGCAACATTTGGGGGGGGCGGAGTTTGAGGACCCCTGGCCTAGGCTATAAGAAGATTGCCAAGACCCTGAAACTGAGCTGCAGCACGGTGGGCATGACCATACAACAGTTTCACAGGACAGGTTCCACTCAGAACAGACCTTGCCATGGTCAACCAAAGAAGTTGAGTACACGTGCTCAGCGTCATATCCAGAGGTTGTCTTTGGGAAATAGACCAGTTTTTGCATCTTTTCCTAAATTGTGTTCCAAGCAGTTGTATACTGCAAACACAGATTAAAAGGAATCCATGTTTAAAATGGAATGAGGCAAAAATTTGATTCTTTGTGAAACTAATTTGCAAATGCCCACCCAGAATCCTTTGCGATTGTAACATCGCTGCAGATTTAGGATTTCTGTGGGAAAAGCAAGTCTTATGGCTTGACTGGTGTGCAGATTTTTGTTTAACATTGTATTAACTATATATATATATATATACTACATAGCAAATAACTTATGGGGCTGGCATAGATTTTTTTCCAGGGCTGCTTCGTATCCCCAGTCTGGCCCTGGTAGCAGAGTGTCAGTTCTTCAGTGTTGACACATGAAAACATATAAAAATATTTACAAAAATGTGAGGGTGTACTTGCTTTTGTGAGATACTGTAAATACGTATTTAGTAAATACATAGTTATATACATAATGTATATTTTATTAGTTTTTTTCCAACAAAGATTACAACTTGCCAGGCATTAAATAGGCCTACATTTTGTATAATATAGAAATGTTACAGCATATAAATTGTTAGTGTTACAATCCTGTCCCAGCCTGTCACTATTTACTGTCACAATAATGTTTGTCAATGTAAAGTTATATCCTTGATACAGTATCAGCCCTGTCATTATTATCCATGTAGCAATGACTATAATTCCAGCATTGCCCATAATCCACGTGACCAGAAGTCCTTCTGCTGTCAATCTCCTAAAAAGAGACATGTGTCCACTAAGTTCAGCCTTTCTCATACCTGCTTTTGCTGTTGAGCCAAAAAAAAGGCAAAAAGCTAATTTTGAAGAGCTTCCATTTTTGCAACAAACTAACAAAACATTCCTACTTGACTCCAGAATGGCAGTCGGATATCTCAATTATATCCCTGAATATAATTTTTTTGCAAGTATTTATCCAATTGCTGTTTAAGCATCTGAATAGACTGATAAAACCACCTCTTCAGGCAGAGAATTCCACGTCCTTATTGTTCTTACCGTAAAAAAAAACAAAACTTTTACTTTGCCGTTGACTAAATCTCCTTTCTTGCAGTCTAAATGCGTCTATGCCAGGGGTTCACAAACCAGTCCTCAAGGCACCCCTACCAGTCCAGGATTTAGGGATTACTTAGTTGTGTCTAAGGTGTTTTTTTTTTTTTTTTTTTTTCAAAAAACACCTTAGACACAACTAAGTAATCCCTAAATCCTGGCCTAGTAGAAGGGCCTTGAGGACAGGTTTGGGAACCCCTGGTCTAAGCTATAAGCTCTGTCGGTGCCATATACCGGGGCGGAGCTTCACATCCCCGGCAGAGCGAGCTCTATGGATAGCATGGGATGAATGAGGACTGTTTACGCAGTGACATTTCTTGCCAGAAACAAAGATGGCCGCCGCCTTGCCGTGACCCCGCCCCCTCTCCCTCCCCATCTCCCATCCTGCAGGATACAGCCCTCAGTTTTCACCAGCCCGGTCCCCTGTTTACTGCCGCAGTAGGAACCTGTCTCAGCTGCCCCGGAGAGTCTCGGGACCGCCTGCCCGCAGTGGTTATAGTGTCATGGCGGCCCCGCTCGCCCAGTTTGATGAGGACTGGCAGGACTTTTACGAGTTCAGAGCCCCGGCTCCTCCGGCCGCCTCCTCCGGGGACAAGAACCGGCTGGACAAGGTGAACTCCAACTCGGCCGGCTCGGGGGGCTCGGCGGGCGGGGGGGCCCTGGAGGAGCTGGCCGAGCTGGATAACGGCTTCTCGGTGGAGATCATGGGGGGCTTCCAGTCCATGGAGGATCTGGTCAATGACTTCGACGACAAGCTGACTGCCTGCTTCCGCAACTACAGCGCCGACACCGGCAACATCGCCCCGGTCCGGCCCATCACCGAGGACGGCATCATGAAGGACGACGAGTGAGTATCCCTGCACCGACTGGGTTAATGGCATCCTGTCACTCACTGCGGACCAGGGGGTGGACAGCTACCACTGCAGCACCACGGCTGGGCACACTGAGGGGGCTGGCTGGGCACACTGGGGGGGCTGGCTGGGCACACTGGGGATATACTGAGATACTGTGTGTGTGTGTGTGTTTGTATAATGTTAGTGCCACAGATATACAGTATGTGTATGCAGTGTGTGTGTACAGTGTGAGTGCCACCACTAATTTCTGTAAATGCAGTGTTTGTGTCACCTCTAGTGTGTGTTAGTGCCACCTCTAGTGTGTGTGTTAGTGCCGCCTCTAGTTTGTGTGTTAGTGCCGCCTCTAGTTTGTGTGTTAGTGCCGCCTCTAGTTTGTGTGTTAGTGCCGCCTCTAGTTTGTGTGTTAGTGCCGCCTCTAGTTTGTGTGTTAGTGCCGCCTCTAGTTTGTGTGTTAGTGCCGCCTCTAGTTTGTGTGTTAGTGCCGCCACTAGTTTGTGTGTTAGTGCCGCCACTAGTTTGTGTGTTAGTGCCGCCACTAGTTTGTGTGTTAGTGCCGCCACTAGTTTGTGTGTTAGTGCCGCCACTAGTTTGTGTGTTAGTGCCGCCACTAGTTTGTGTGTTAGTGCCGCCACTAGTGTGTGTGTTAGTGCCGCCACTAGTGTGTGTGTTAGTGCCGCCACTAGTGTGTGTGTGTGTGTATACTTAGTATTTGAGGATTACACTACTAGTGCCACACCTGCTGTGTGTGAGTTTACACAACTAGTGTGTACAAGCACTTAGCCAAAGTATCCACAATTAATTTCGAGTTGAGCGTGTTTATACAAGAACCTAGTGAGTACAAAACTCTGTTTTGCATTGTTTAACAACTAGGCTCTGTGTGTACACATCTAGTTTTAATGGTGATTGTCACAAACATAAAGCTAGTGGTTGTTCATAACGTGTTGACACGGAGTGTCTGAGCTACAGTGTACACAACTCTTATTTACAATTTTCCCACAAACTGTATATTTACAGTGTCATTGTGTGTATGCACTCATTGACACTGTTACACAAGTATTTTATTTATGTGACTAATGGTGTGCATTCATTTCGTATGTAATTGCCGATATTGTGGCTTCAGATAATTTTTTAAAACTTCTATTTGGAATTTGTGTGTGATCAGTACTGCTATGACAAAGGAGTGTGTATGTAAGGTGTTCTGTACAGATCAACATTTTCATTTGCATTTGATGAGTAAAAATGTTGCTGTGACAAGAAGAAATTCACCATTAGAGAATAGGCTTTTTCAGCTTGCAGTGTTGAGTAATTTAAAAGCCTGTATGGTAGTTTAGTACAATAAAGAATATTCACCGATTTATTTAAACTATATACTATTTCTTATTCTAGGATTTGTTTTTTTTTTTTTACCAGCCACATTCAAATAATCTCATTGGAACATTTCCCTCACACAATGCAGTGGGCATTATCTAATATGTTCAATTTGTAAATGGGAAATGGCAGTGCCAGAATGTAAATCGGCAGGTAATTGCTGATGTAACGAGTATTGAGAGCCAGGGTAATTTCCTTATTTCAGCTTAAACTATTGTGCGTAGATTTGTATGTTAATTTATTGTTACCATGCTTCTTTTAGGTAATGTTTGTAGAAACTGTATTCATGTTAATCTCTATGCCAGTTTAACTATTTCCTTCCAGTGACTGTTTTGCGGCTGTGGGGAGCCTCGTGGTTCTGTTGTAACTCTGTCTTTGAGTGGGTTAAAACATTAACAACTAAAGAGCAGAGTAGAGCATTGCATGGCATTGTCTCTTCTGTCTAACAATGGACACAAATTCCTGAAGTTTGATTATTCGGTAGAGTGATAATAGGATTTCTGTGACAATAATTGCTATTGAGTGATGACACAGACTATCAATCCATGATGGTCTCCTACAACAAGCCTAGCTGTCTAAGCAGCACAGTAATAAGTGGCGGTAATGTCTAGAATATTAAAGGACCACTCTAGGCACCCAGACCACTTCAGCTTAATGAAGTGGTCTGGGTGCCAGGTCCAGCTAGGGTTAACCCATTTTTTTTTTATAAATATAGCAGTTTCAGAGTAACTGCTATGTTTATAAATTGGTTAAGCCTTCCCCCTAATCCTCAAGTGGCTGTCTCACTGACAGCCGCTAGAGGCGCTTGCGTGATTCTCACTGTGAAAATCACAGTGAGAGCACGCAAGCGTCCATAGGAAAGCATTGTAAATGCTTTCCTATGCGACCGGCTGAATGCGCGCGCAGCTCTTGCCGCGTGTGCGCATTCAGCCGACGGGGCGGAGAGGAGGAGGAGAGCTCCCCGCCCAGCGCTGGAAAAAGGTAAGTTTTAACCCTTTTCCCCTTTCCAGAGCCGGGCGGGATGGGGTCCCTGAGGGCGGGGGCACCCTCAGGGCACTCTAGTGCCAGGAAAACGAGTATGTTTTCCTGGCACTAGAGTGGTCCTTTAAGGTGGTGGTTTTGGGGTTTTTTTTTTTTCTCTGAAAGAAAACATTGCCTGTATGGTTTAATTGTAATTTAGCCGAGACACACTCGTCACTGCAACCCACTTCTTCTCCAGTGAAGTCAACTAGACTAATAAATATGTCCAATCAGAAGCATGCAGTACATGGCATTTGTACAGCAATCAGTGCAGTCTGACAAAGTATGGTGGAGCAGGCCTGGCACCTACAGGGTTAAAGGAATGATTCAAAAGTTAAAACAGAGTTTCAATTTTTTAATATTGGAGTGTTCCTTTAAACGTGTGACAAGACTATCTGCATTGATGTGTGCATATAGAAGATCAAACCAAAATACAGACATGTTACATTTATGAGAAATATGTATTTAATTAAATTTTTCTTCTGTCTTTACTCCGCTTTAATGCTGACTTTATTAAACTTGTTTTAAATTTTGTGCATGAGGTCACATTGATTGTTTCATTTTTATATTGGTTTCAGGATGCATTCAGAAATCCTGTGTTGTTTATAACATAAAGTGACACAATAAATGTACTGCAATAGGGTAATTCTTCTTCTTTTTTTTTTTTTTTTTCAATGTTCATTATAGTATTATTATTATTGCAATTTATATAGCGCCAACAGATTCCGTAGCGCTTTACAATATTATGAGAAGGGATTTAACTATAAATAGGACAATTACAAATAAACTTACAGGAACAATAGGTTGAAGAGGACCCTGCTCGATCGAGCTTACATTCTATAGGAGGTGGGGTGTAAAACACATTAGGACAGGAATTTGGAATCAAATCAGGTGGACTGCCCTTTAGGAGAGGGCAAGAGACAGGTATGTGAGGTAAGGGTTAGTCTTGGAGGCCATGGGTTTTAAGGCACTTCTTAAAAGATGCAAGACTAGGGGAGAGTCTGATGGCGGTAGGCAGGCTATTCCATAGGAAGGGAGCCGCCCGCGAGAAGTCCTGCAAGCGCGAGTTGGCCGTACGAGTGCGGACAACGGACAAGAGGTGGTCACGGGCAGAGCGGAGAGACCGAGAAGGGACATATCTATGGATCTGTGAGGAGATATAAGAGGGGCTAGAGTTGTTCAGTGCTTTATAGGTGTGAGTTAGTACCTTGAATTGACTCCTATAGCATACAGGAAGCCAATGTAAGGACTCATTATAGTATTAGGATGTGTGTGCATAGATGCACAGATGGTTTGTCCAATATGTAAACAAATTATATAAATAATGGAGGGGCGGCTAAGGACTAGGCTGTATAAGTCCCAAATCTTCTACTAGAATATGTTTGCTGGGCAGACTTAGACCTGACAGGTAGAAGGGAATTTGGAAAGTGGATATTCATCGAGAATGCAATCGGAAGGGTGCACAGATGTGGTAGATGATATACTTGAATGGGATGTAAATTTATATGGGATAAGCCTTATTAATGTGTAGAGTGAGGAGGTAACTAATAGGGAAGGGGGCTCGTTGTTGGGAGCAACAGGACTGAGCGTGATGAAAAGTGGATTTGTGGAGTTAAAATAAATGGTATTAAGATTGCTATGTTGTTGGTGTAGCAAACACCCCAATATTGGATGTTAAAGAATGAATAGTAAGAGAAATAAAGAAGGAACTGGCATGGGGACAAATGTAGAGTTGGTGTGGCCCTAGGGGAAAAAGTGAATGATTCCCATAAAACTAGATAGCCTAAAGGTGGTCTGGTTTGCAGCAACATGTTATATTCAGTAGCTTGACATACAGTTAATAAAAGGTGATGAGGCATTAAATCCCGAACCTTATACTGACTGTTACAGATTCCCTGTCACTGGATTAAAAAGCTTTCTGTTCCATTCGCCTGTCTGTTCAGTAGATTGCATTCCCCTCCTATTCGAACATTGTCCCATTCGACTACCGAACAGCCGCATGAACCAGGGACCACCCGGGAGCTTGTTAACACCTATTAACACCTTGGAACGGTTCTCACCGCAGTGTTCTAATTGTTTGTCTGGGTGGCTGCAATTCCTATGGACAACCACAAGGTGGCGGAAACTCCCGAACACCGCTGAACTTCTATCATCGTCTGCATTCGGTTCTATACCATTTAGAAGAGCACTGTTCGGTAGAATCGTTCGTCTGGATGAGGGGAACAAGCTCCAGGGTAAGAACATTGACTATGATCGGTAATTTGTTCGTTTTTAAACTACTGAACTAGACCGACCGCAAGCCCTGATTCTCTGGAACTGGTTTGGGCATGGGACCATGGGTGCGTTGGTCAAATAAATGACTTCAAGGAAATTCCTGAACTGATCTGGGTGATTTTTGGATATGTTAGTCCCGATCTGGGTGACCAGAAGGGGATGTAACAATTGTGAGGTTTTATGCAATTTTGGGGGTTTTATAAAAATGTGTTTTTGTGTCTGGAGATAATTGAGTTAATTCAGTACTTGACTCAATTATCTCCCAGATACAGAGGAGGGATTGACCTATATTGTGTGGGAGTGCCCTGGATCTGAGAGCCAATGTGATTGTGTATTTGTTTCTACTGAGGTTTACTCTCAGGTCCAAGGGTAGTGCCCCTTGCATGGGAACTACCATTAAACGAGTTCCTGCTTACCCTCAACACAGAGCCTTGTCTCGTGATTGAGGGAACCGCTATACCTACTATAATCCCTGCTCCTGGGATTGTTCTTTGGATTGCTATAATCACCAGCTCTTGTAAGGGCTACACTGCTATACTCTCTTGGAGGAGAGGCCTTCCCACTGGGAGCTGGATCCAGGAGTTTGCTCCAGGGTGGGAAGGGACGGCAAGACGCCAGCCAAGCTGTGGCGGCTAAGGGGCTTCAGTGCATATGGTGTCCGGTGCGGTGCTCGTGGTACTCTGCGGCAGCTAGGAAGCTGTGATTGGCGGAGGTACCCAGTCGGGGTAACAGGCAGTCCGTTACACTGACATTGTTATAAATCTTATTTATCCAGAGGCAAAGTTTACTGCTACAGTGTTACGCAACTTTGAACCCACACCCTCACTCCTCCACTAATAAATGCGTTTGCTTCTTGTGATTTTTAAGGGACACCACAGGTGAGTGTTATTTGTATAAAGAGTGCTTTAAAAAAATGCATACATATTTGGTTTAGGAATTTGTTGTATTCCATGCTTTCTAATTCTTGGGGTCTGTGGTTTCTCTAGAGTGCTGTGACTAAGCCAATCATGATTCTCCCTTAACTTTTTTTGACGGTGCTGTGCTTATCCCCTAGCAGTGTCACAACGTGGTTTTCTGGAAATAGTTCACTTGTTAGATTTCTGCTAAAGAAAGTGAACAGCTGAACAACAGCTCCCTGAATCCGTTGTTGTGCGACATCTTTGAATAATACAGATGTATTAGTGGACCAGAAAAAGGAATGGTAGGAGCAGAAAGGGTGTGCTTATGGAGCAAAACAAATTTTTATTATTAAAAAATAAATTCAAGAATTATATCAAAAAACAACCATACTCTTACTGCTCAAGGAACATTATAGCATTAGGAATGCAAATGTGCATTCTTAATGCTATAGTGCCCTAGTTACCATTCAGATTACCAGAACCCCTTTGCAAAGGTTAAAAAAAGATGAGTTTACTTGCCTTTTCTCCCTCGTAATGAAATCGATGTTCTCACCCAATCCAATGCTTTTCTTATTGGGATGCTAGTGCACATGCTTGGCAATGTGCCATGCTGTGCCAATCAGATGGTCTAAGACCTGTCAGGATATTTATATCGGCAGACATTTTGTGCTATGATAGAAATTAAAGTCCGCATCATTCATTAGGGCCTGCGAGCCCAAATGCAAATACTTTATGTTGTTGTTTCAAGGGACCTGCGAGTCCCACCCCACCCCTTTTTTTTTCTTTTCTTGTTGAAAAATACATTGCAAATACATTAATAAAAATCATATTTACAAAAAAAAGAAATGACAGAATAGCCACCAGGAAAAGTTAACTCTTTCCTGGATAAGAAAGTTTAGTGGGGCGAGACTGCCCTCTATAGACCAAATACTTAAATTGCTATCTGGAAGGTGGTAACCACACCTCCAGTTTTCTACTGGTCTATCACCTAGTGACGAACAGAGAATTTTTCCCTTTAAAAAGTTAAGACAAAGGGAAGAGAGGGGCGAAGTCAAAGAGTCGGAGCTGAAGTGAGTTGGAGTTTGGGTTTCAGATTCGGCCATGCAGAGAAATCCATGACAGATATCCACTCCAGGGCACTCAGAATTTCTTACACACCAATCACACATCCATTCAGTTCCTGAGACTACCTACTCATCTGATGAGAATGTCTACTCCACTGGTAATTATACTGGTTTCATTTAATTAAAATTTTCTTATAGCATGATATATGACTGGATAAATCACGATCAGATTTCGATATTTAGAAATCTTAGTTACTAAAGAATATATAGTTATAGCATCCCATTCTGCAGGTGGGAAAAGAATAATTATATATGAATGTGGTTACGATCACATGTTAGTGATATTTATCCAGGTGTATTGATTTGCTCTAAAATAAGATAAAATATCTGTTTAGGCAAGTTAAAATTCTGCTTATAGAACATGGTAGATTACTCTTATTTGATGGTTCCAGGAAATGACTTATGAGCTGGTTTAAATTTTATATTTTTTAAAATTACATGAAATAGGATAATATATGCCTAGAAGGATCTAGCCAGCATTGAAAGGGTTATTCTAACTGTTGGCTAAAGTTTTATGGCCTTACACTGCAAGCTGTGTGAAAGAAAGCTTTTCTGTCTGTGTAAGTTTCACTTTCGTTCTCTGTGAAGCCTGTCATGAAGCTTGTCTTGACAGCTAATGTTGTAGATTCTATACTGTGTCAGCCATTGGAATGTATTGCCATTTGTATTGCATACTCATGTTATACTGAATATTCATTGATTATTATCACACATGTTACATATTATTATTTAAATTGATCAAAGCCCTCTGCTTCCATCCCAGTCGCGCCAGGTCATCGGCCACCAGCCTAGCCTCCTCTGTCTGCCATTTAGGATTTAAATCACTTTTGTTTCTGTCCATGCAGCCCTGGCTGTGACTCACAGCATCTTCAATCAGATGTTAACTTACTTTAGAAGTCTTTCTCCTGCTTTGTAAATTGAGCTTTAATCGCACAGGGTTTAGCAAGCTATTAACAGAGCATGAGATAAGAAATTCTAAATTAAGCAGAATGTGCAATAAAGTTCAAACATTTGGTCTCTCTTTACAGGAAGAGTTTAGGAAGGCTGTGCATGTTATTTGCAAGGAGGTGTGACTAGAGTTGATTTAACTCAAAGAATTAAGCAATGAGACTCCAGAGGCATGATCTATACACCAAAACTGCTTCATGAAGCTGAAGTGGTTTTGGTGTCTGTAGTGTCATTTTAGTTTAGATATATTTCAGCATTTCTTTTAATAAACAGTATTTTCTTCTAGTTCTCTCATTTCTATCATTCAGAAAGTAATGAAGTGGTCAGACTGCGGAGCGTTGAGCCAAATACCTCGGTTGTAAATCTCTTGTCATGTACTCTTGCAAATTGCTTCTTACAGTGACCTTCCTGTGATAACTGTTTGACAATATGCTCATTTATGGAATGTATGGCTTGTTCTATGATAGAAGGAAGCTTTAAATCACATGGTATCGGAAATGATGCTGTAACTATTTCTGGCACTAAATATATTGTTTTTATAATTGTGTTTATTGTCTTGGGCTGCTGCTTTTGAATTTGATTATTTATTTTCTGGTTAAGATTTTATTAAGTGTGTATGATAAGAAGGCATTGCTTAGGTCCTACGACTAATTTATTGAACATTTTGTGTAAGGTATCTAAGCTAGTTTATAACAGTGGCATCATTATAAGCCTTTATAAAAGTCTGGTTTTTGTATCAGTGTGAGTTTATCTGGAATTATAAAATCTTTTTTATGCATTTCCATCCACTGCTTGTTCTGTTCAGTAGATATATCCCCAAAGAAAAATGTGCATGTCATTTATTTGTGGGTAACAAAAACGTAGCTTACAATAATTGCAGATCTAGTCACTGCAGCTACTGCTACTGCTGACTTTGTCGAAATTATCACTTTTGTATGATTTTTTTTTTTTTTTTTTTTTTTTTCAATTCTTTATTTTTGGTGCGTGTTAATCTTTACACAACCACGTCCGGCCCCAACAGCCAGGACGGGTACCGTAACTGTCATGCAGGGTAACAAGGTTTGGTAATGAGTTAGTGAACAAGACATCTTAGTAAACATTCGCACATTTTGTTTTTACATGAGAGTACTAGTAGGTTTTGTTGTAGCATTGTGTTAAGTCATGAGTATGTGGATGAGGGAAGCGTGTGGGTAACCAAGGTATTTGTGGAGATGACCTGAGGCTTGTTTCGGTTACTCTAGTAGGTGAGTACCCCTAACCAAGGGGGCATCGGGGGGGGGGGGGTTGTACACCTCTCGTGGGTGTATCTAGTGTGTGTATGTATGCGAGACGGGTCTGAGGCTGCCTTTCCCCGTGTCTGTTTAGTATGTATACCGGTTAGCGGTAATGAATATATCGTATGTATATGCGAGGTGCTTCTGATACTGCCCATCTCTGGGCCTGTTAGTATGTAGAACGGGTATGAGTGGGGTAACCAGTAAGGTAAGAGAAATCTGAACAGAGTTTAGTATAACGCATAATATAAACCAATATTCTTGGAGGTCTGTTAAAGTTCGTTCCTCGATGTGGGATAGTTGCGCCCTTTTCTTGATCAGTCAGGTAGGAGGTGCGGTTCTTGGTACGAATGGGGTCGTTGATTCAGGGTTCCAGGTGTGTTCGACTTGGGAAGCAGAGGTTGCGGCTTGTGTTTCGGCGAGGCCCAGTGTGTAGAGCATTGCAGGTGCCTCCGATTCAGTTGTGAGCTTGTGGGTCGTCCCGTTGTGTGTTATTAGTAGGGATCTTGGTGTGCCCCATCTGTATGTTACCCCCGCGGAGCGCAGGCGGCCGGTGAGTGACTGCAGCGATTTACGCCATTGAAGTGTAGATTTAGTGAGGTCCTGGTAGAGGGTTAGGTGCGATCCTTCAAATGGTAACGGGGTTTTACCCCTCACTGCTGCCATGATCTGGCCCTTATCATGTGGTGTATTGCATCGGAGGATGACGTCACCAGTGATTAGGGCTGCAGTCTATACAGTCCATTGATAGTGAATTTTTTGGCCTGCGCTGGCGGTAACAGTGAAGCAATCAGTCTTCTTGTGTAGTGAGGCAGTTCCTCTGCGTCGATCTCAGGGGGTACCCCACGGATTTTTAGGTTATTGCGGCAATGTCTATCTTCTTATGCCGTCATTTGAATTGACATTGCCTGTTGTGTAGTTTTTAACTGGACCATTGCGGTTTTCAGTTCAGCTACTTCATTTTGAAGTTTCCCAATGTCCCCTTCAGTGTGGGTTGTCCTGTCACTGAGCTGCTGCATATTAGATTTTAAGGAGGTCATGTCTGCAGTTAAGAGCCCCTGTATTTCCAGCAGGGTATTTTGCATATTGTGGAGATCCTGCTTAGGGGCAGGGGCTGTGCCTCCAGGGATGTCCCCAGTCAAGGAGTGTGGGTCCCCCTGCGTTGCTGGTGTGTGGGTCTGGTTTGGCATGTCAGGGGTTGCATGGGGATTAGGGCCGTTAGCGGCCGCCATTTTGGATGGTACCTGCCGTTGTAGGAGAGTCCCTATGTCCTGTTGGTTCGTTGCCTGGGAAGTTTGAGGTCTCTGTGATTGTCTCCCCATTGCTGGCGCAGGACTGTGGTGAGTTGTTGCCGGGTAAGCAGGTGTCTCAGCTGCCTCATGTGCGCCCGCCCTGCTAAATAGTGCCTCGAGATCGGCAAGTGTTTGCGAGTAGTAGGCCCCGGTCTTTTTCTTAAGTTTGGTCTGCCTCGGGGTATATTGAAAAGGCATCAGTCGGTGCCGCGGGGTGTCCCCGATCTGTACCCGCTGCTTTCAAGTCTGGATTGGGCTGTTTGCGGTTGATATACAGCGGATTTCGCTAGCCGGGAAGGAGCTCTCAGAAATGGCGTCTAGCCCGTCTCGCGGTCAGGCTCCGCCCCCGATTTTATTTTTTTTAATGATTTTTTTATTTTTGGAGTGTTCCTTTTTATAAACTTATATTACGATTTATTCAGCCACGTTTTGTTTATTAACCATTAGTATATTTGAGTAAATCCTTTTTTATTTTATTTATTTATTTTTTTTTTTTTAATGGTTACTCTAAACACCATAACAGCAGATCATTCTAATAATTATGATGCATAGAGAATTTTCTGTGCTCCCCCTCCTCCCCCTTCCTCCAAAAAAAAGTGGTTTGCATTTAAATCATGGTCCGTTTTTTAATTCAGCCCAGACAATTTTGACATTTCAGATTAACCAAAGGTTGGATGGATAATGTGGAAGTTCTTCTAAGCTAAAGCAAACACCATATCTGTAATCCTTACTTTGTTGCCGATGAAAGTTAAAATAGATTTTAAGATATAAGTGTAAAGGCATTTTAGCTACAATGTTATAGGTATTGTAATCTTGTTTGTTGATTTTTATAGAGAACAGATAACCATGAAGTTAGGTGACCAACATATTATCAAAGGGACACGAAGGACACCAACACACCTTGAATGCATTTCATAGGCAACAAATATACCATTTTAATCAAATGCCTGAAAGTCGTGTTTGTGCCAAGAGCATTCCTTTAACTTCACTATGATAGATGATTACCATTTATTTGTTTTTCTCCCCCTGCCCCTCTACACATCTACATGTATGATGGGGAGAGAGGAACATATGTGTGATACCTCTCCTCCTTCGTAGGAGGCACTCCCAGAGTAGTCAACTATCCTACTGACTTTGTCTTCAGCAGTAGAAGACTACAAGGCCCCTTAAGTCATCATGACCACTTAATCTCACTGAAGTGGTCTGGGTGCAGTTGTCCTGTCCTTTTAATCTTGCAGTGTAAAACATTTATCTAGAAACTGTAATGCTTCCGTTGTAGGGTTAAGTGCATTTCTAGTTACTAGAGGCTCTTCAGTGATCAAGTAAAACGCTATCACATGACACGGATACCCCCATAGGAAAGTTTGTGGGAAAGTGCTTCTCTGAGGACCATTGGTTTGTACCAATGATGGACAAAGTGACAGCTCCATGACGCCACGGAAAAAAAGTAAACAGTAAAAAGCGATCTGCAGCAGTGGAAGAAGGTAAGTAAAAACCCCTTTATTTTATTGTTTTTGTTGCAACGGAGGGGGAGTGCTACATTACTATTGCCAAGGAGACTAAAGCTTTAGGAATACAGGTTTGTATACACAATGCATTGTGTTCCTTTAGGGGTCTGTAGATGCTTTAGATATTCTGAAAGCATAGGGCTGCCAAGTCCCCCAATTTAACTTTACTCCTGATGGCTGCGGATAGCTATGTAGCGACTGTTTAAATAAGTTGATGCTTTATGATTCATTACAGGTAGTGGGGATTACACTCTTCAATGTAGAGTGTCAATTTCCACCTTTAATTGTGGCATGCATCTGGCAATACTTTTATATTCATTATATATGAGAGGGAGCATCTTAGTTGCTTGAAGTGCGTTTTTCATTCCCAGTGTTGGTTTTTGCTTGATGTATAGGTTGCTGGTTTATTTATTTATTTAAAAAAAAAAAAAACTGTACTAATAAAGGAATATTCTTCCATAGCCCCTCTCATTGTTGACCAATTTAAGCTCCGAGGCCAAGTGTATCATTGTCCTCTTTTCAGGCCATGCTACTTGGTCTGGATAAGGCTAAATCATTAGTTTTAAATCTGCATAATTCTGTCAGTGCTTTAATTGGTTGCAATAAACTGCTGGCAAAGAGATGTTTAGACAGGACAGCTGAAAGGACCACATGATTCATCAGTGAGGTGGAAAGAATCGGCAGAGAAAAGCCACTATTAGAATTCTGGAAGCTTGCAATGCCCTCAAGCTTAACCCAGCCAGTGCATATGAAGGGGAAATATTCTGTAATCGGGTCAATTGAGGATAATGTTGTCTCATTACTTTGTTCCATCTGAAGTGAAATATTATAATCGTTAACATCCTGGTAGCATTTTAACTGAATTTTTATGTATCCTCGTTTTTAAGTGGATCTAGAATTGCTTTGCATTGGATACTGAATAGATTATGTTCCATATGTTACCTAGATGTTTAAGGTAAATTGAGGGGTTGTTACAAATTATGGAATACCATCCATTGCCTTGTTTTCTGGTCCGATTTATTTCCCAGGAGTGTTACATAATACTCTGCCACAATACCGTATTTGAGTTCTGGTTCAACACTTGAATAAATCTGTAGTTGTTTAGCTGTGTGTTTATACTGTTTTTAAGTTCACAGACTAATTTGCTCAAGAGAGCACAGTCCCCTTCCTCAGCGATGATATATCTGATAGGATTACAATCTGCACATTTTAAAGTAATGTTTTCATGACCTGTTCACTGTAAGTGCAACTGTAGCCCCCTGCCATTGGTTTAAAAACAGACGGTGGTCTTCCCTGCATCACTCCTGGCACAGAACCAGGGAAGACCAAAGAGCCAATCTGTTTTAAAATGTTGCTTTTTATTTTATTTTTTTTTACACTAGAGTGCCCTGAGGGTGCCCCCACCCTCAGGGACCCCCTCCCGCCCGGCTCTGGAAAGGGGAAAAGGGTTAAAACTTACCAGCGCTGGGCGGGGAGCTCTCCTCCTCCGATCCTCCTCTTCTCCTCCCCCGTCGGCTGAATGCGCACGCAGTCAGTGAGACAGCCACTAGAGGAAAAAGGGGAAGGCTTAACTAATTGATAAACATAGCAGTTTCTCTGAAACTGCTATGTTTATAAAAAAATTAGTTAACCCTAGCTGGACCTGGCACCCAGACCACTTCATTAAGCTGAAGTGGTCTGGGTGCCTAGAGTGGTCCTTTAAATTGATGTAAAACACAGCTTGCTTTCTACAAACATATATCTGATTTATTTCCCTCTCTCCCCAGAATATGGAATGCTTTGACTGATAACTATGGCAACGTGATGCCTGTTGACTGGAAATCATCTCACACTAGAGCGTTGCACTTACCAACCCTAAACCTTTTGGACAAAGCAGTAAGTGCTATAGAATAACAAGTGTAGTTTTGTTTTGGTTTTTCCTTTGTGTAAATGAGTCATTCCTTGCTTGAGTATGTAACATATATCATGTATGTGTTCTTATCATTTGAGAAAGAGAGAGGAGGGGGGAGGGGGGGGGTACCATATTAGAATTAAAATATTCAGTTTAAGTTTTGCATTTAAAAAAAAAAAAATGCCTCAAATAGTACGTTTTATAATGGACCACTTCTTACTTCCTTGTTTGGACAACAAGGTCACTGGGCATTTGTAAGTAAAATTGTGATTTAATTGGGAAACAAGAACTGTCACTTTTCTGAAAATGTTTATGGGGGTGAGGAGTGCAGTTGAGTGAAATAATGAACACACTTACATTTGTTGCACTTTACTGTGTAGATGGCATCACCCTGTGATTCTCTGGGTTATTCATGTGTACCGTGCTGTGTGGGTACATGCAAACTTGGTCAAAATTAGAAAAGTAACATTGCCACTTAGTGCATCTTTATCCCACTTGCATAACCAATAACTATCACAATGCTCTCTCTTCAGTTCCAAAATGCTGTATTACTCCAGTGTGTTGCATTCTTAGATTAAGCTGCTTATATTGTGTGTGTGTGTGTGTGTGTGTGTGTGTGTGTGTGTGTGTGTGTGTGTGTGTGTAAGCATATATACAGCATACCATTCGATTTTTTTTTTTTTTTTTTTCTTTATTTATATTTTTCCCATATAAAGTTTTGGACATTTACAGTATTGAATCTTGCTTTTAGATTAATAAAATATCAATACTGTATACTGGCCAGCATAATAAACTGCATTTTATTGTCTATAACAGTGGTTCTCAATCCAGTTTTCAAGTCACACCAGCAATTTAGAATTTGGGCATTTTCCAGTTCTATTCCAATGGAGGTACTGATAACGTCCCTTGAGGATGGCTTTGGTAAATATGGGAACAACTGACCTAGAGTGCTAACAAATCATTTTCCCATGGCAGTTTGAAGTGAGTGATTGTCACTTTGCTTACTTTGCAGTGAAACGTGAAGGCCCAGGAAAAAAAAAAAAGTGTACCTAAAAGGAAAATCATGCTATTTTGGAGTCTTAAGCATTTGCTTTCATTAAGGCTTTTGTTGCGGAACTGATTTATCCCTATTGCTTTTTTGTAATTTGTATAAATGTCTTTTTCAAAAACACGAAGACTTGTGAAAATGTGTATATGAGGCAATAAGTACAGTAGCACATTATTAAAGGATTTCCTATATGATTCACTTGCTTTTACAGTCAATCACATCTGATTCTGTTTTTCCCTTCAGATTAGAGGCAGTGCTTTATGACTGGGATTTCATAACCTGGGGGGGAAAAACAGGCAGGCAATCTCCAAAACTTTTCAAGGACCTCTCCCAATTAACCTTTGGCCTTATAAATTGCTTCCTATCCAAGACATCCCCAGTTCTTTGCCTGCTTCCTGCAGAGGAGGGTGTCTGGTCAGGTTTTCTCCTAGAAGTATGGTGAGAGGGCTGAGGCTCTGGAGGCTCTACTTCTTTTAAATACACTTTTCAGAGATCAGCCAGGGTTAACACTCCAGACGGCTGTTGTATTAATTCCGTCTATACCGAGCCAGGTGCCGGGCAGACGATGGTGCGCTTTTGGGCACTAGCTGGGAAGTCCTGGCGGTGGAACACTCGTACAGGTTATGTTTATTTCTACCGCGAAATGCAGGACATGCGTAATGTGACTTTAAAATGCAGGCGCCAATATCTTTGTTTTTTCTCTCCGGGGTCAAGATATTGGTTTCCAGGACTTAAAGAGGCTGTTTACCCAGCAGCAACTAACTGTTGCCAGGTGCACTCAGAATCTGTTGCAAGTGTGTTCTCACCAACCTCCAACACACTCTGAGGACATTTAAGGTAAGCCGTTTTGCTTTATCTTAAATGACTCTAGCCTGAATAAGTTAATTATCTGTGCTGCAAGGTAGATAACAAATGTTTCTAAGTAGGAGAGTTTTTAACTTCTCTTCAATTAAGGATTATTACTAAAGTCTTAAATCATATAGCGCTTTGCAGGGGTAAGCACTTAGTAGATCGGGTCCAAAATAGATTATTCTTTGAGTAAAGCCTATAAAGGGTATTGGCATATACTTTTACATAATTCTATTGGGAAACTTTAAGTTTCCTTTCTGGCTCAAATTAGCTGCTACTCGGTGATACAGCTAAGGAAAGACTCTATCAGGTAAGACTGTTGGTTGGAATTGCAATTTTAAGAATTACTTCTGCTATTGATTCCAGCAGAGTCGGCATCAACAGGTTTTTTAATGCAGTTGCAGATATTCTGTCTGCTCTAGCCTCTGCTTCCCAAATACGGCTAAGGAAAGCCTCTATCTGGA
This sequence comes from Pelobates fuscus, assembly GCF_036172605.1. Taxonomy (NCBI): domain Eukaryota; kingdom Metazoa; phylum Chordata; class Amphibia; order Anura; family Pelobatidae; genus Pelobates; species Pelobates fuscus. Next base: position 351,560,837 of record NC_086318.1, on the reverse strand, counting down.
AAGGCTGTTGGTTGGAATTGCAATTTTAAAGAATTGCTTTGGCTATTGATTCTGGCAGAGTCTGCATCAAACAGGTTTTGCAATACAGATGCAAATATTCTGTCTGCTCTAGCCTCTGCTTCCCAAATACAGCTAATGAAAGCCTATAGCAGGTAAGGCTGTTGGTTGGTATTACAATTTTAAATAATTACTTCTACTATTGATTCCTGCAGAGTCTGCATCAAACAGGTTTTGAAGTACAGTTTGCAGATATTCTTTCTGCTCTAGCCTCTGCTTCCCAATTATGGCTAAGGAAGGCCTGGATCATGGGTATTGTCTTATGCTGACTGTATATCTATGTAATCAGTCTCGCTTCCGCCAATAAAGATGGTAACCTGTATGAACTAGTCTTCATGGAAAATTATTTCTTCCTCATGTTACTGGGCTTGAGGCAAATTCTAGTACAGCTGCAAGCCTATTGATCATGGTGTAGTTCTACCAGGTTCAATTTGTTCCCTGCAAATAGATACGATATGACTGGGATGGTTTTCTGCCTAGGTTTGTCTGCAGTTTTCTTTTAAGAGATTCTCTCACTATGCAAAATATTGCCATCTATAAATTTGTTGAATCTCTACAATTCTGCTTCCTCAGGGGCATCTAATTAATTTTTGTACACCTGCCCCTAAAGGTTAGTGTTTCTACAGGTGGATGCTAATCAATCTTCTGATAAAGAATTCCCTTTTCAGGAAGTGTGCAGTTCTGGTGTTTGTCAAGTAACAGTTCAGGTGTAAATATTTTGACAAGGGTTTTTGACTCTCTCAGAGAATGGTAATTCCCTGAAGAAAAAAATTGTGGTTCTCTCTGTCATTATCACCTGAAATCTATTCTACTTCAGTAGACAGATACTTGGGAAATTATATTGGTTCCCGTCTTGTAAGAACCTGCTTGGTCTCTTCAGCTTCTTTAGTTATAGCACTGTTTACAGGTCCTTCAGTGGCCAGATACAGTTGCTAATAAAATTTTGCTGTAAAATCCTATACTTCGGTCATTCCTTTCTGAACCAGGCCGAAATAAAGGATGCCAGACGTTTCTTACTTTTTGTTCTAGTTCTCAAATCGATCGTTCAGAATTTTACGACTGATGCTTCAGGTCTCAGCTAGGTTCTCATAGGGATGAAGGGAAATTAGCTGAGATAATTTGTAAAAAACTTAGCCTTCGGTCCTATGTAGTTGGATATCTGGATAGCTCTTTGCCTTTCAGATAAAGACCAGGTATTATCTTATCCAGATCTGGTCAGATAGTTCTACATCGGTAGCAATTTTGTACAAACAAGGTCATCTTGTTTGAAAAATCTTGTTCCAGGATTTGCTTGGGTTAGTTTTTCTTGGTTCTTTTCTGTTATGCATAGAACTTAATATTCCTCTGTTTAGCTGTAGCATTGAGTAGTCAACATTTAATACAAAGCAGAATGGTTCATACTCCTTGATCTTCACCCAAATGATAGTAAGAATTTGATGTTCCAGTTATGGAACTGGCACTTCTAGATCAAACAGCATGAAGTGTTTCATTGGACAAGCTTGGACAGAGCCGTAAGCTTTGGTTTCCTTTTCTTTCTTGGGAATTCCAGTCTAACCTATAGTTTCCTCCTGGTTCCCTATTCCCCAAGATCCTATAGGATGGGAAAGGTGAGAATGATAGTCTTCCTCCCTTGGTGGGAAGTAGCTGTTTCACCGTTCTTCAAATATTTTCTGGAGGAATCTTTGGGGACCTTAACTGTAAATAGGCATCCTGGAATTCTTAAGGGTACCGCTTCTCAGATTTGTTGTAATTCAAGCTGACTACCTGGTTTATGTTTTGTCTCAGGAAATTGACAATTTATTTTACTATAAATGGATCTTGTTCCAAGATTTATTCCAAGTATGGAAGGTGTTGTTTTTTAAGATATTGGTTCTTAGAAAAACAGGCATCCGCTTCAATGTTTTAACCTCTTCTTTTTTTTTTTTTTTTCTTCGGATGGGCTTTGCGGATGGTTTAAAGCCAGAGATCCTCAAGGTCAAATTTCGGTTATCAGTTGATTTTCACAGGTTTTTCTCCAAATCACCAGTATCTGCCAAGCTCTTTCGTGGTTAGTTCCTATCTTCAGGGGATTTTTTTTTATTTATTTTTTTACTCTGCTGATGAGTCTTCAGTCTAGGTCTTTGGGGGTAGTCGCCCAAAATATTTTTGGGAAGGACTTCTTCAAGTTTCTGAAGTTGGATTCTTTAATTCTTCTCAATCTTCCAGCTAACATTATTTTTCTAACTTTTCCCAACAGCGTTCTAGGGTCTTGGAATTCTAATTCCACTGCCTGGGCGTTTAAGGTAACGTAGACGAGAACTAAAGGTCTGCATTCGTTAGTTTTTCTCATCTAACACCTATCTCCATTGAAGCTCTTTCGATCAGTTATGTTCAGATCAGTTGCCTGAGGGCTTCTGCTGTACATTCTCTCGATTTCATAACAGCCACGAGGTGATCTCTTCATTCACATTGGTCTGTTGATCTTGGAAGATACAACTTTGGTTGCAGATTTTTGCAGTGAGACTTGAGACCCGCCCTAAGGGATTGCTTTTGGAGATCCCAGTCGTAAAGCACTGCCTCTAATCTGAAGGGAAAAACAAAAAATTTTTACTTACCATAAATTTCTTTTTCCAGAAGATTAGAGGCAGTACTTACCATTGATTTTCAGACCATTCCAACCAGGGAAAAGTAACCTTAGACCCATGGCACCATAAGCACAACACTGAACTGTCTGTAGTGGTGAAGGTGCTTAGAGTTCCTCTTTAAACGCTTTAACAAATTACAGTTGGACAGGCATCTGCGGGGTGCACTTTTAAATATATTTTCACTTATTTCTTATAATGTAAATAAAATCAGTGGTTCCCTATATGTGTAATTCATGTTCTTGGCTTTATTGAACTGGATTCATGTAAATGTTTTGTATGCAAAAAAAATGTCCACCTTTCTGAATAGAAAAGTAAACAGAACCTTGAAGACATAACATAAGCAGAACCGTTGACGATATATTTCTGAAAATGTGTATAAAATGCCAACTCATTAGTTTGAGTAAACCTGCTTGAAATCAGGTTTGGCTATGTATGCTATGTTTGGGAATATCTATTTCACGAACAAATTGCTTGAGTTTTTAAATGGAGACTTGTATCACAGATTTCAGTCTGAGTGCAAAGGTGAATACAACTGACCTGTTGTGTAATTGTAAAATTGAGGGTAAAACAAAATGTAATAAATTGAAAAAATAAAATAAACACAAAACTACATTTTACAATGCAGAAGATGGATTTGCTATGTTTCTATGTCTGGAAATTATATTTTCAGGCTTGTAATGCAGTGAGGTGATCTACATGCCTGGAGTATGTATACAGGGTACATCAGGTTCAGTCCTTTTGTTAACTAAACTGCCAAGGGCTTTGGACATTTTTATAAATATATTTTTGCCAGCCATTTCACTTATATCTAAATGTTCAATAATAATTTATTGAAATATATGCTTTAATTTTTAATTGGATATAACATCACAGTGTGTTTACTTTAGAAGTTTGTATCTCCTACTCTGTTAATTGAACTTTAATCACACACACTTCTGCAGGCAATTAACCAAGCAGGATATAAGATTCTAAGTTAAACAAACTGCAATAAAGGAAGTTTAAAAGTTAGATCTTTATAGTAAGTGTGGAGTAAATCACAGGCAGGGGAGGTATGGCTAGGTTACATAAACAAAACTTCTAAATGGCAGAGAGCTGTGCAGCTACACTGCAGGAACATGACTATATACACCAAAACCACTTACTTAAGCTAAAGTACGTTTGGTGCTTAGTGTCTCCTTAAAGCAACTGCGATCTTACTTTTGGTATATGTGAGTGTATGTGTAATTGCAATAAAATATGCATTGTTCTGAATACATTGTTTCACATTTTTCTCGTAATGATCTAGGGATTGTAAAGAGCATTCAGTCTGTGCTTTTCTCAAGGTAGATATTACTCTTATTCCCCTTTCCATACACAGATCACAGCCATTGCCTTAAACTGCAAATGTGTTTGCCACACACCTACCAGTTTACTATTCACTGCACAAATTACGTACTCTATCCTCTCAATTTATCAACTATTCACTCACAAGCTTTTACATAGCACCTCCACCAACTGCTGACTGCTGCATCAGTCTCTCGTTTACACACTCTCGACTACTCACATTGACCTCACACCCACAGCCCTCCTGCTTATGTCTCATCATAGACCAGTTTTTCTTTGGCGTTTCTGTGTTCCAATGTGGGCCACAATGCTTCATCATCATGGACTTGCAGGTTTTTTTTTCACGCTGTGGACGCTGTGGAGTCTCGCTGTGGACCTTTTCTCAAACCCCTGGTTTCACATTACCATACTGCCCCTTTTTTAAAAAAAATCATTATTTCCTCCTGACCTCTTGCCCAGCATGCTGAATACTGCATAGCCCATCTACCATGGGTCTTGGTTATTTCCGTCCACTTTAGGGCCTCTCCACAGGACTACTCCTCAGTCTCCGTTTTTTTTCATTCATACATATTGACCATCTCTATAACTTCTGCGCTCATACTGCCTCAGTTGCTCACACATAACCCCACAATCCAGTGCCAGTTATTTCATTTCTTTCCCACTCTCCTGCCATTGCTTGTGTTCTCAATATTTCTTCACCTCCTCTTCCGTTACCTTGCTGGGCAGTGTCTGCAACTGTGTGTGTACAAATGTATATGTCTCGGGAATTTGTCTTTTGGGAAACTGGGTAGCAACCACAGTGTGTCTAGATGTCTTGTTTTATCATCCACTTCATCCAATTTACTGTATTTTGCAGCAGGTGTTCACAGCCTTTCTTTTACTCTTAGTTATTCTCAAAAGCTCACTTGCACAGTGTCTGCTCTTTTATTTTAATTACTTCTCTGCTGGCTTCCGTTGCTTAACCTCTTTTTCTTCTACTCTTATTTTAAATGCATGTAGTTCATCAGCAGTTAGTATGTGTGTGTGTGTGTTGCTGTTAGAATCTTTACATATGTTGCACTGTCCATCTGTGTTAACATGTCGGTTGTGCTTGTGTCAGTGTGTGCGTGCAACATTATCTGTGTTTGATGTTGTCAACCTGGGAAGAATTATGCAACGTGTGCGGATCATTTTAATGTAGTATAAATACGGTGTTTTAGTCAATGTTCCACAATAATGGGTTTTTGTCTTCTTTTGAGCATGACCATGTATGTGTATATTTATCCAAGCAAATAATTGTTATTGGAAATTTTGCTAAACTTTAGCACAGGTTTCGTTTTTACTTTATTTAATGTCAGTGCAGATTTGTAGGTATAGTTTCTAACCTATGTCATGCATACATTGCTTTACAGGTTAATAACAATATGAATCTCGACTTATCTGATGATGAGGAGTTAAGGGAACAGCTAGACATGCATTCCATCATTGTGTCTTGCATCAATGAGGAGCCTTTGTTCACCGCTGAGCAGGTAAATATTAAATCGGTATATACCATGCACTTTGAAAATGTATACCTTTTTAATATAGCTATAAATACGTTTTTTTGTTTTTTTTGTTTTTTTTGTTTGTTTTTTAAGTCATTGCTGCTATACCAAAATTTAGTAACATTTTAACAATATGGTGAATCCAGTAAAATAAATGTAAATCGGCCAAGCTTATTCTGAATTATAAGGACTCAAACAGATGATTGAAGTAACATGGCTAAAAATATTTTTTGTTAAAATGGCAACGATGCATATCAAAAATCGAAATGGAATTCTAACCTGTAAATGCTCAGTATTGCAATTGCAACCTTGCTTGGTCTAATAAAGCTATATACAGCAATGCCTTATGGAGTCTATTCTGTTTACGCTGTGTTGTCCTTCTGCAGGAATACACTATACCTTTCTGATAAACCCTGTTGTTTATGGAAACTTGTTACATACTGTAAACCTTTGCAGATGGATTGTTTAGCAATAATCTGTTGTTGCAGGTTATTGAAGAGATTGAGGAAATGATGCAGGAGTCTCCTGACCCTGAAGAGGAAGATGCACCTTCTCAGTCAGACCGCCTCTCTATGCTTTCACAGGAGACCCTGAAGAAATCCTCTACAAGTAGCTCATATGAAGAAAGTAAGGGACACTGTTTGGTTTTATTATCGCCATTTATATAGCGCCAACAGATTCCGTAGCGCTTTACAATATTATGAGAGGGGGGATTTAACTATAAATAGGACAATTACCAGAAAACTTACAGGAACGATAGGTTGGAGAGGACCCTGCTCAAACGAGCTTACAGTCTATAGGAGGTGGTGTGTAAGACACGTTAGGACAGGAAATATCAATCAAATAAGGTGGGAGCGAAGCAGGGCTGGAGGAGAGAGTAGAGTGCTACCCTTTAGGAGAGAGCAAGAGACCGGTATGTGAGGTAGAAGTTACTCTGGGAGGCCATAAGCTTTCCTAAAGAGATGGGTTTTAAGGCACTTCTTAAACGATTGAAGACTAGGGGCGAGTCTGATGGCAGTTGGCAGGCTGTTCCATAGGAAGGGAGCTGCCTGCGAGAAGTCCTGCAAGCGTGAGTTGGCCGTACAGGTGCGAGCAGCGGACAGGAGGTGGTCACGGGCAGAGTGGAGAGACCGAGAAGGGGCATACCTATGGATCAGTGAAGAGATATGAGGGGCTAGAATTGTTCAGTGCTTTTATGGGTATGGGTTGAATTGACTCCTATAGGATACAGGAAGCCAATGTAAGGACTGACAGAGGGGTGAGGTGTGAGAGGACTGACTGGAGAGGAAAATCAATCTGGCGGCAGCATTCATTACAGACTCTAGCGGGGCAATACAGCTTTTGGGAAGACCAATTAGGAGAGGGTTACAATAATCCATGTGGAAAATTACTAGAGCATGGACAAGCTCCTTGGGGCGGGTACAGGCTATGTTTTTAAGATGGTATCTACATGGTTTGGCAACATACTGGATGTAATGTTCAAAGGTGAGACCAGAATCAAGTATGATGCCAAGACAGTGCCCTTGCAAGGATGGACTTATGTGGATACCACTAACTTCAAAGGAGAGCGAAAGCGAAGGAGCAGTATTAGGCGGAGGAAAGACAAGCAGCTAGGTTTTATAGATATTGAGTTTCAGAAAGCTGGAGGACATCCAGTCACAGATGGAAGAAAGGCAAGCAGTGACAGGTTGCAAGATGGCAGGGGAGAGGTCCAGGGAGGAAATATCTGGGTGGTAGTGGAATCCAAATGTGGTAATAAGTTTGCTAAGAGTGGCAGTAGAAAGAGAAAATAGAAGGGGACCAAGGACAGAGCCTTGGGGGACTCCAACCAAGACAGGACAAGGGGAGGAGATATCATTAGAAAAGGAGACACTGAATGAGCGTTGGGAGGAGGGACAGAATGCATTGTGTGTAATGACGCACATTTTAAGTCTTCACGCTATACATAAGAACGTGAGTTTTCAGAATCCCCATTGGAAAGCAATGTGTCAATGAAGGTTTATTGAACGATCAGAGCGGGTGCGGGGGTGAGGGGGGGATACGAACATTTCTAGTAATTTAGTGCTCCTTTAACTATTAATAATTGTGATGTCTACATTCACACAAAGTGAGTAAATCATTATAGAAACTAATGGGATGCTTCTTCTGACTGCTCTGCATTTAAGATTTATACAAGATATAAAATAAGAACTGATTTTTTCTTTTCTTTTTTTCTTATACTTAAATGCTTAACTGGTCTTTAGGTTTTCTGGAACTGACTGTCTGACTTGCTATTTTCATTGGACCAAAACAAACTGACCACCAGCAGGTCCTGTTGACCTTCTGGATTGTAGACAAATGGAGGCAGCATTAATATAATTCCAATAAATCTGTTTTTTACTGAATGGTCCAACCTGCTGGGTATTCTCCATGTAGTTTTCATATTCTTTACATTTATTTAAAGACTAAATGGAAACCGTTTTCCACTTTGTGAATTTTATCCAACCTGGGAAACTCTATTTGGGATCTTCCTATTTATGTAGTACCTTTCTAATGACCGGATCAAGTACTAATTAACAATGTTAGTCGTCCACCATCCGGTGCCTTTGCATCATTTGCAATGGGGAACAGGGGGAAGGTCGGTGATACTTACATGCACCTTTCCTTTGCAGGTGCGACCATCCTCTTATATAATCTTAAGCGCCTTGTACTTCAAACCCATGACCCAACGTGAGCGCTGTACTCTCATAGTCACTTTAAGTAGTGAATGTTTTAGTGTTTGTGTGTATATATCTGTTTTTGGATGGAACCTTTATTGGCTTCCTTTTTCAAATTTTAAGTTCTGGAATCGCCTCTGGTCTCAAGTTTTACTATATGTAATAGAGGGTTTTGTTCTCATCTTTTTGTTTTATAAGCTAACGTACTCTTTAAAACATCTAGAATTAAAAAAACTTCTCTGATTCCCTTGTTAGTAGGTTGGACCTTTTCTGTCCTTGAATGTGAACTGCCTGCAGATAATTAGGCATGCGTGGAAACTCCTTTACCTCAGTCACTGAAAGTGAAATCTAGCCTATGGGGACTGTTCGGATTCCACTTCAAAGTGCTCTAATATTAGATGCAAGGCTGTCTTATACTGTTGTAAACAGCAAGGAATACATGTTACACATCCTTTACACACATTTTTCAACATTCTGCTTTCAGCAGTAACGCAATAGAAAGCCATAGGAGTTATCAGTATAAAGCAAGCACTCTTTAATGCTGTTTAAATAGAAATCTGCAAACACTGACAAGGAAACCCTTCACTGCCCAATGAGAGTGAGCGTGGCAAGGTGGCTGCTCATGGCAATGATTAGCATTACATGGGGATGAGTCACAGGAGACAGAAGGTGACAGTGTAAAAGGCTACCGAGGTTAAGTATGATGGGGTCACCAGCTAGGACTGCGGGGATGTATCTGAAGGCGATAGGAATAAGTTAATGGAGACATGAGGTGAATCTTATGATGCTTGGGGAAAAAAATGAAAGCACTTGTTCGTGGAAAAAGCTATCTGCTTCTTATTCAGCTTTGAACTCTAAAACCATTACTACAACAACAAAACAAAATGTGCAAATTTAACAATTTTCTAGGTTGTTTTGATTCAGCAGAGATCCACTGAAAGGATTGAGCGGTTTTATGTTCTCAGTATCCTTTTGCTCTATGCTTTTAGTTTGGTTGATCCCGCCAAATATACTGAGATGTAAACAGTGTAGTTGAAAAGTGTATTTAAAGGGACACTGTAGGCACCCAGACCACTTCAGCTCATTGAAGTGGTCTGGGTGCAAACTCCTATCATCCTTAACCCTGCATTGGTAATTATTGCAGTGTTTATAAGCTGCAATAATTACCTCTGAGGGTTAACTCCTTCTCTAGTGGCTGTCTACCAGACAGCCACTAAAGGGACTGCCAGAATCGAAACACATTTTTGGTCCGTTATCTGACGCTGGACGTCCTCACGCTCTGCATGAGGACCTCGGCATCAGAATTTCCCCATAGGAAAGCATTGAATAACTGTCTCATTCAAAAGCTTTAGCTTACAATTACAGTTGCCTCGCCAGCTTCTTCTTTCTTGTGCTCTTCCCAACTACTCCATGGGGGACACTGGTCTAACCAATCCGTGTCATATCCCTAGGAATGCAGAAAAAGTGCATTGGGCTTTGGTGTCTGTTTTCTCTCCCCTCCTGCTGTTCAATGACGCTCAATAATGCGATCTGTATAAATTTTTATTAAAAAACCCTAGATTTATTTTGGTTTATATATTTCTTTAAGTGTTTGCAAAAATAATTTAGTGCTGCATGTCCCTTTGACATGAAATTTGTGCTCTTTTGATATGCTTCTTTTCGAGGTTTCCTCCCCTATGTACTTGGTTTATTATTTCCCAGATGCCATCAAATGTCATATTGTATTATATTATATATATATATATATATATATATATATATATATATATATATATATATATATATATATATATATATATATATTTATTTATTTATTTATTTTTTTTTAACCATCCAACATGTTTTTTTTACTTGCTTTTTGTCTTCTCTTCTAATAGAAGTGAAGCGGATGTCTGTTGCAGAATTGAATGATCTGCTTGATGAAATTGAAACGGCTATTAAGGATTATTCTGAAGAGCTGGTACAACAGCTGGCTTTGAGGGATGAACTGGAGTTTGAAAAAGAGGTGAAAAACAGTTTTATATCAGTTCTTATCGAGGTACAGAACAAGCAGAAAGAGCACAAGGAGAATTTGAAAAAGAAGAAAAGGCTAAGAAGTGGGAATGCACAGAATGGCAAGCAGGATAGGGGTCACATGCCTGGAACGGTAAGCATGTTCTGTTTGCTCCTAGTTTTTCTAGGAATCTTATTTGTAATTCCTACATGGTATATACGTTCCAGTTTGAACTTTTTAACAGAGAAGCAGTTCTAGACCTTGACATATATCAAAAAATCTCCAGGGGGAAAAAAGCTCTGTGCGGCATTTTGCACAATTGTTGTAAAACTTCTTCAACCACTTCTTCAGCTAAAGTACAATTTCCCTTTTTAATTGTTTTTAAGTTTATTTTTTGGGGGGTGGGGGGGACTGGAAGAGTTATGATGCGTTCACTAAATACTGTGCATTTGTATTTCCTTTTGTCATTTTTTTATTTTATTTTTTCATGGCCCGAATAATTAAATGTTCGTTGTTATGATGATTGGCATTGTTTGATCTCCATATGCCTTTCGGACTAATGTTCTGTATAAGTTCCTTTCTTACTGAAAGTTCATTTTTCTGTAGGTAAAAACATCTGAATTCCACAGGTTTCCAGTTTGTTCCTTCCCAAAATATTTTTCACTAAAAATATTGGCCCTGTATTTTTCTAATGCATTACTTTCAGGTGTGTAGATGTACTGTCAATCAAATCTCCAGTGTTTTATTGTAAATTATGAGCAAGGCACTGTGTATCTAGATCATGTGGCAAGGGAGGATTATATTGTACAGAGAAAAAAAAATCTGCTTACCGTGATCAAGTTTTGTGGTGATTTATTGTAATATCAAGTAATTTTCAGTTCTTAAAGGAACCCTCATCAGACTTGGTACTTGAAGGTGCAATAAAAAGTGACCCGATATTGAATGCGGAGTGTAAAAAGTCTTCTCTGTATCCTGTAGCTCTAGTATTCTAACAATGATTCCTCCATTGCAGTGTGTGTATTTATAGTGACCCTAGTGCACTACATTCTTTACTGAATGCAGGGGCGACTTGAGATATGACGTATTGTATGCATTCGTACACTTTGCTAATTACCAGCTATCTGATGATCGTGAGGCTGCATTTCAATAGTTTAGATATTGTTTAGCCATTTTTTAAATGTTTTGTCATATCAGGTTGAAGAAAAAATAGGCTGCTTTCAATATATTTACAGTGTCCCTAATAGTGCTAAAAATTTAGATAAGGGGGGCGGGGCCGGACCGCCAAGCTGGACGGTCACAAGCAGGAGCAGCTCCTGCAATAACTCTATGATTCAACTCTTAAAACATGATTTCCACCTTAAAGAAGACCAACAGCGAGAGCACCCAAAGCAAGGGGACTGTTGGACCCAGGGAGAGGCTGGCTCATTGAGCTACAGTCCCCTGGGGGAGAGACTCTAGTCGCCCAAACTGAGGCCTTCTCCAGCGGTGAGTGGGGCGGACGGCCGCTGCCCCACTATCCTGCGCCACAGACCCCAATCAGAGGCTCAATCCTGAGCGGACCCGGCCCTGTCCACTCTGGGCCGGGGGGTGATCCCGGTCCTAACCCTGCAGCCCCCACCGCTACCGCAACTCTGAATCCCCCCAGCACCATCGTTCTGCAACATAGACCTGGGGTTTCCCACAAAATGGCGGAAGCGTGCACCCAACAGCCTTCTCCAGAGAGGACATTGATCTTCCCGCCTCATGAGACACAAGCTTACCAAAGCTATAGCAGGGGAGGCTGAGGCACACATACCGGTCCCCCTCGGAGACGCTGGCAAGCAGACCAATCGCGGACCCTTCGCTCCTGGCTGCCCTCACCCCTCAAATGCTCACACTGCAGACGGGCCGGAGAGACGAGGCGCAAAAATGCTCAGCCGGAAAGTGTCGGGATCACTCGCATCAGACCGGCCAGCGGTGTTCGACCTCACAAAGCCCAGAAACGAACCAACCGAAGGAAAGTATGAAACACACTCAGCAGGCTACCTCATTGAAGCAGCGCGATGCTTAAGCTTTCATATGGGATACACAGCCCACAGACCTCTTTACCACAACTGAACGAAGAACTACCCCAAAGAACATACCCCAAAGAACATAGGCTGTAAGGGACCTGAGACTCACGCACCTGCACACCCCAGCCCAGATGCATACACACTGCCTTGTGTGACTTTGTTTTGTTAAGTTTCTGCTCCTATTTTAAGCCAACTCCTCTAGCTCCTCGGTTGCAATACTTCTGAGAACAAGGGGGCATGATCTCCCCAATAGTTATCTAATTCAGTGACGGGGGACCTTACTTAAAACCTGCAGTTTCTCTGTCGCTTTGCCACAATTCAGTTTAGAGAATAACCCTATTGGTTTCCTAGCCTTTGTTATAGTACAGATTTCTCTCCGAACTGGTTTTGTGCGTTAAACAATACAAATTTAGCAATGTATAATACACTCTTATATTACGTGGGGTTTTATTAGCAGTTTATTAGCATGTTTACCTAACGTAACACTGTCGCATCTCCATGTCTGACTATTGACACAGGCTATCAAGCTATTATAAGCATGTCTAGTTAAATACACGGTACTAGCTTGTATTGAGACCTTCTCTTTTCTAAGTAGTTGGACATGACTGATTAGCCTGATCTTATATTCATAAAATGTGCATTTACTCTAAACGACATGTCAATGTAATATGATATTTTCTACTAAGATGTTTGAGCTGTCGTGGCCATGCAAGCTTATGCACAACCAAAATAAAGAATTATAAAAAATTTTTTTAGATAAGATGATTTTGTTTACAAATATTCCTTTAAAATGAGATCGCCTTCGATAGAAATCTATGCATCAGTCAGTAACAAAAAACTAGCTTTAGCCATTTTTTTTAAGGTTCTAGTTAAATTGTTGACATAAGCTGTTTTGGAGATAAACAAACATTAAGCTTTAAAATGCATTAATGAAAATTGCTGAGTCTGTACTCCTTGCAATTGAATGTCATGCTATGAACTGCCCTTAAAGGGATCCTACAGTGCCAGGAAAACAAACCAGTTTTCCTGGCACTATATAGGCTCCTGGAGAGCCCCCCCACCCTCGGCACTGAAGGGGTTAAAACCCCTTCAGCCACTTATTCCTGTGCTGGGCTCTCTCAGAACTGGTGACCTCTCGTCCTCCATCGATGTCAGCCCCCGAGTGGAGCTGAAGGCACATGTACGGCCAAAGGCGCACACACATTCAAACCCGCCCATAGGATTACAATGCAATGCTTTCCAATGGGGATCTTATTTGACGCTGGACTCCATTAGGAGGCCCAGCGTCAAATAAGTGCGATTTACTGTGTAAATCGCAGAAGCGGCCTCTAGTGGCTGTCAGGGAGAAAGTCACTAGAGGCTGGATTAACCCTGCAGTGTAAACATAGCAGTTTCTCTTAAAACTATGTTTTCAGCTGCAGGTTAAAACCAGAGGAACCTGGACCCAGACCACTTCATTGAGCTGAAGTGGTTTGGGTGCCTATAGTGGTCCTTTAAGCAGGATAACTGGTGAAGAAAAGACATTGGTATACATTGTGTAGTCTCTTACACCAAGTAAAAATGAGAAGTTGTTTTCCTCACTCCTATTATATTGTAGGAGAGGTAAATCTTTGCAAGGTAGGGGTCATGTTCCATCTTTTCCTATAATACTCAGCCAGTAGGCCACACTACTTTGTAGGGCCATTTAGCCATCACTGCTTTATTAAATTTATCTGTTTTATACACAGACTAGAAGTATGTTTTGTTGTGTATATACATGTTTGTATGTAGTTGTTTTTTTTTTCATGTTTTTCTCTTCCCAACCCCCCCCCCCCTTCTCTGGAAGTTTACTGAGCAAGTTGTATACTGTCTGCATGGCTTATAACTCCTCAGGTTTACATCTATAATAGTTTTTACTAACAATATCTTCTTTTCCTTTCTCTGTCCTGTTCTGCACTGCTTTCTGTACTTGCTGTAGCGCTTCAGCATGGAAGGCTTATCAAACGTCATACAGCATAGCTTTCGCCAGACGTTTGGGAGCTCAGGTGGAGAGAAACAGGTGCTCGGGTTTTCTATCTCTTTTCATCCTTTGTCTTTCTGTATATTTTCAACAAATGCATTAATGAACAAATTTTAATATAACCCTTTTTGTAAACCATCTTGTTTTTATTTTATTCCGGTATTTTTCTTTTGTATGTGTGAGGTAAGAGACACACGCCTAGAAATCAATGTTAATTACACAATAAAAGAAATACAGTTTACCTAATAAACTGAAAATTAAGTTGTGCATGCAGCTTCCTAACTGTGTACAAAGCACCAATATTTTTTTTAAGGGTATAAAAATAAATCTTATTTTAAAATTATACCTGATGTACATGTTCACGTGAATTTTATACTTAACTTTTATTTAAATGTCAACAGTATCTGACCACTGTTATTCCTTACGAAAAGAAAAATGGGCCACCTTCGCTCGAAGACCTCCAGATACTAAGTAAAAGTGAGTATCAAACTGCTGAATTCGGGGATTGTTAAAATCTTAATAAAGTGATAACTTTATTCAAACCATTTCTTCGTTAGATGTTTTGTTTTGTTGTTTTTTTTAATAATTTTACATATTTTAGGTATGTAAATAAAGACAAACTTTGATAAAATTTAAAATTTCTATAAATGTTTTGCAGATCTAGAGTAAACTAATTTATTATTTTCTTTAATTTTTGTAACTTTATTTAAATTTCGTATGATGGGCTGTATTCATTATGATATATCTGGTGTCTCCCTAGTACTCCGTGCAATGAAAGATGATAGTGAGAAAGTGCCAAGTTTGCTAACAGACTACATTTTAAAGGGTGAGTCACGTAATTTTTCCTAACCTACTTGGACTGCATGCTTTTATTTATTTATGTAATCTTTTATTTTTTATTTTTTGTAAACCTGCTGTATACAAATCAAAAGGAAACTCCTTGCACATATTCCAAAGTGTTGTCCGTTCATTTTAAAGAAATACTAGTGTCAGGAATACAGATTTAGACACCTCCATTGCGGTCCCAGGCCTCCCTGGTCTCCAGCTAAAAAAGGTTACCAAAAAAAAAAAAATACCTTTTTCTAGCAGTGCGAGGGTCCATTCATGGCTCGCTCCACCTCCATCGCTGAGATAAAAAAAAAATCTTGATGATCTAGAGATAATCATTGATGATCATGACAATGCTTTCCCATAGGAAATGCATTCACTGCGAGAATTAGAATCTCCTCATAGAGATGCATTGAATCTCTACATGCAATGTTCAGCGCCTCCATGCAGGGTTGCACATTGTGCAGCATTTTAATATTTGGTCTGTGTTTTCTCAGTTGAATATGTATTTTATATATATCTCTCTCTATCCTTTGGTTAAAGGCCCGCCAGGTTAATATACATCTATATTAACCAAATAGTACCAATATGCAATCTGACGTTCTTTATTAAAAAAAATACATTTATTCTACTTCAAAAGCAAACAATAATATACTTAACAGATAATATTTCTTAATGACGTTACAGAGCATGAGATCTTTTTAAGTAGTCTTCTTTGTATCAGCAAGTCAGGGACACATCAGAAGAGGAGAGCGGTGCGTTGGAGAAAGAGAACGTGGTCCTCAGTTCTTTATAGGCAAAATTATGTCATAACTTTTTAATTTAGACTCTGGCCAAATAAGGAAACTCCCTACACCCAATGTCCCTACAGCACATTCCAGTGTCCTCATGGTACAGAATAACAAACACCATCTGTTCTTTTTAACCCACTATACATTTACAGCTTAATATGTATTTGAATAGGAACGTATAGAATATGTAATATTGTACAAGCATTGACCCAGAAAGGACCTCTAGTGGCTGTCTAACAGCCACTAGAGGTGTTACTAGGCAGTAATGCAAACACTGTGTTTTCTCTGAAAAGGCAGTGTTTACATTAAAAATCCTGCAGGGACAGACTAGAGACACAAGAACAACTACCTTAAGCTGTAGTTGTTCTGGTGACTATAGTGTCCCATTTAACTCAAAGCATCTTCTCACCATTCATTGAAATATCATGGATATTAATGGATTTATTTTATTTTTATTCCTACTTAAAATGTTACCAGTCTATGTAGAAGTGCCCTCCTGGCCTCATATGACAGGCATATTTTGTGGATCTCAAACCATGTACATGAAAGTCTTGTGTTCAAAGTACGGGTATTTTTAGATTTATTTTAAATGGATAATTTTTTAACATCAAGAAAATGATTTAAAAATAATCCATTTAAAAACACAGAATCTGGAATATGAGTTGCCTTGTCGACAATAGCCACTCAATTCTCACGCTTTGTTATCTTGTCGTTTTGTTTCATCTGATTTTCTTGTTTTTGTGTTGTGCTAGCATTGGTGTAAAAGCTGGATGCCTATGAGGTTTGTGTGATATTGCATTGTGTTAATGAGACAGTGTAGAGCGTGTCTTTAGCATTGTTTTGTGGGATGTGGAATTTTTTGCCAGATTTGTTTCAGGATAATATATTACTAAACATTTGGTGAAGTGATACAGAAAGCAATGTTAGTTATGGATACATACCTTGAGTTGACTGAGTTGTACATCAGTAATTCACAATACATTTTTCCTGTACACGTTCTTTGTTGCTCCCAATCAGTATTTCTCACACCAGTCCGTCCTCCCCTCTCCCCCCAGCCAATGCTGGTTCTCATGCACATGTTTAATAAACATTGTTCCAGAGAACCTGTATTTACTGACCACGTGGCTTACCTTTTGCAAGCATTATCCAATGGTTTCTAAATGGAGAATTGAACTACTGGATGCACGGCTACCCATAAATTCTGTATCTATAGTCTTTAGTGCTGTGCCTTGTAGATTTGAAAATAAATAAATGAAAATTAACTTTTAATAAATGTGCTTGGACTTTTTCTTGCATAGTACATAGATGAATTGCTTTTCCCTATGAAGTGGCACAGTTCTATTCATAGAAACAGGTATATTTTAACTTTATCAATACTCTTTTAATCAAGAAAATGAATGGTGTCAGATTCACCTATCTAAAATGAACCTTTTTACAACTTTCCCTGATGCCCTCCATATCTTAGAACACAATGGTATGGTACAATTCCCAATTTTCCCTTGCCATTCAGAACACCAGCTGCCAAAATGCAACTTCTTTGTCGTTACCGAATGACTGAACATTTAGCGATGTCATCATAGGATGTATATTGCTTAGAATTAAATCCTACGATTTCCCAAAGACAAACTAAAGAATTCTGATGAAGTAATGTATTTCTTCATTTTAGGGCTCACACTCTGGTCCTTGAGGTTTACAATAAAATGCCTTGATTAGTGTTCGTAATGCTACTGGTTTTACATTTATCTTACATAGAAACAAAGAATGTGTCGGCTGATAAGAACCATTTGGCCCATCCAGCCTACCCAATTTTCTAAATACTCTCATTAGTCCCTGGCCTTATCTTATAGCTAGGATAGCCTTATGCCTATCCCACGTATGCTTAAACCAATTCACTGTGTTAACCTCTACCACTTCAACTTAAAGGCTATTCCATGCATCTACTACCCTCTCTCAGTAAAGTAATACTTCCTGATATTATTTTTAAACAGTCTCCCCTCTAATTTAAGACCATGTCCTCTTGTTGTGGTAGTTTTCCTTCTTTTAAATAAATTCTTCTCCTTTACTGTGTTGGTTCCCTTTAGGAAGTTAACCAGTATTGTGTATCACTTGGCTATGTTTCTGTTATTATTCTGAAATCTCAGACTGCTTGTAGACCTTGAGAGCCAGAATTGCAGACCCTTGTTTTAACATTTATTAATTTGTTTGTCCGTTCCATATTAATGCAGATCAAGATGAGGGCCAATGCTAAGCAGGATTTGCTTGGAAATTCTGATAATAGACCTGTAGAAGACTGGTTTGAAGATAACATTAAGTGCACTTCAGGGTGAATGAGCTATGACATTTTGTTTTATGCCAGAATTGAAGAATATTTCTTGTGCTAAGCAAATTTGTGCAATGACCCTGGAGCTTCACTAAATAGTGTTGTGCTAAGCTAATAATCGAATTAAAAAATGAATGAGGAAATATCTCAAGTTCTTTCCAATTCCGATTTATCCTATCCCTTTTTGTTTTGACCAAAAGCTTGCTATTCACTTATTAACTTATTACAACTTGCTTTTTAGTGCATAAGCATCCAAGGAAAAGCAGATGTCTGTGAAGTGATAGACTTTTTCCTGTATTGTAAAAATGTGTTCATAAAGCTATTTTATGCTATGCCATATTTAGCTGTTAATTGTGCACTTAATATCAATGTTGATATGTTGTTTTTATTTTTTTTTATTTTAGTTCTCTGTCCTACTTAAGAGACTCGCTTGGACGAACGCACGTGTCCTGCTTTGGGATGACATTTCCTGTTTTCAATAAGATGCAATTTCATGGATCCATTAGAAATCCTCTGCTTACAGACCGTATAGCTGAAAACCTGTTCATCAACATCCCATCTCTTTTAGGAAAACAAAAAAAACAACAAAAAAATATAATTGGTACTTTGAGCATGGTGATAAACTTACTCAGCTGTTTCAGGTGTCTGTGATTGCAAAGTATTATGTGACATGCTACCATTGTTGGATGTGGAATGCATGCATTGCTTGCTGTGAGCAGGTACGTGCATGGGATTCTTCAGCGCCTTCAGATTTAACCATGTTAGTGCTAGCTATGTTCACAATACATTGCACAGCACTGAAAAGGTTAATGTAATATGTGAGTTTAGAACAAATGTATAGTTTTAACCAGTTTTTATGCTTTGAAATCTATTTTTACAGTAAATTTAAGTGGGGAAAACCCACACTAATCCTTTAACTGTCTCAAGAAGAGGAAATATTTCATACAGATATTAATCACACAGTAATACTGTTGACCGCAATGTATAAAGGGATCAAATGCTAATTGCACTGATGTTTTATTTAAAAAAAAAAAAGTGTACAAATATTCCGATTTATAATCACTACAGAAAGAACGAAAGCATTAATCTGATGTTCTGTCATTTTGACAGGAATTAACCAGGTAGAACAGGTAACAAGTTATTTTCAGAGATATTGGGGTGTATTTACAAAGCAGTGAAATATTTACAGAATTGCAAAAATTCAGCTAAGAGTTCAGTTGTATATATTTTTTATTTTTTTTTTTTAAATATTTTTTTCAACTTTGCTAGTTTAGCTGAATTTTGCAAATTTGTTGTCAGCTCAACACATCTCACTGTTTTTATTAATACATCCTTAAAGGTGTGCAGATGTTTTGCAACATGTGCTAATGTGTTTTAAGAGTGCAATCCTGTTCTCTCATCTTGCTACTCGTGTGCTTTTGGTTCAACGGGATGGTGGGAGCCAACGTAAACGCATTAGTGGTAACTTATTGCCAAATGTCCTGAAGGATTAATCCGCTAAAAGCAAGGCACAAGCGCTTTTGAACTGCCTAAATTGGATTACAGCCTAATTGCCCTTAATTGATAAAATGGTTTGCAAAACGACAATATGATTTATATTGACTTTATTACATACATGACACCAAGTGGAAATGTTTATCTTTTAAGTATATATTTGTGTATTTTGGTTTTCTTTCATTTACAGTGTTATTTGACATGACTACGTGTTCTGACAACATGCCTTGTTAGCTAGGATAAAGGACAGGTACTTCATCTCTTGGTAAAGCCTGCCATTTCAGTGATGAACAGCCGAAAGCTGAATCCTTTGAAGTTAAAGGGAATAATTAGATGCGTCTCTGAGCCATTTAACCCTTCAGGTGCATTGGTGATGTCCAACGTCTGGTATAAAGTTGCGTTGCTCACCCCCTCTAGCTCTGAAAGGGTTTACGTTAAACACTCTCTAACTTGCATTACTATGCTTCTAAATGATAAAGCAATTAACCAATGCAGTAGACTCAACTTTATCAAATTTGAATTGGCTTAGCGGCACTTTAATGGCTTCTAAAAATAATACTTATGCCATGGATCTCTAGTACTGTGTCTAGTCTGTGTTGTTGCATTTTACAGACCGTTTGTTAGGGTTTTATTTTCTTACAGCTAATTTTTGCACATTAAAGGATGGTGTTCTGTGAGCACAGATAGGAGTTGACAATATTTGGATGGGTTGTATGTTTTTAAAGAGTGGTAGAAAACTTTAAAAGTAGCAGAACTAGCCACATACAAATACAAGCTCTCGCATTGGCCATTTTCTGAGTCCGAATCCAAGTATCATATAGTGCAGTTATAACTACTGTGCACTTGGGTTCTACTTTGTAGACCTGTATGGGTAAACATATGCTCTGTGGCCCTTTCTTAACCCTAGAAATCTCCAAAGGGTCTTTTTTTGTTTTTGTTTTGTTTTTTAATTGTAGATTGCCTGTTCAAACTGTTAGCCTTTCTTCAAGTGATATATTTCAGCATGTTGGATGAGAATAATCGCAATCTGCTTTCATATTTCATTACATCTCCTTCTCTGATAAAGATGAGGGGAAATATATTTAAAATAAATCTGTAAATGTTCTTTGCAGCTATTCTTCAATAAGTATATTACTTTGCACTTAAAATGGATTGGCGCATTACAAATATTCAGCTAGAACGTTGCTTAGCTAGCCCTTTGAATATCTACAGGTGGGAGCAAAGCTCTCTGACACGACACCCAGGTAATACGACTGGTTTGGGGAGTGAGTTTGGTGTTAACATTTGATCTGTCTCTATTTTGTCATTCAGTAACAGCACATCTGACCTCTCTATTCACTTGTAACAAGCTGCAAAAGACGCTCCTCCAAAATGCAATGTTTGGGGCTTTTATTATACACAGGCAGACTCCTGGATGTTTCCTAGTCAAATTATGTTTGTCCACAAATAAATTCTTTTAATTGAAGAGACTTCTTTCAATTTAGTTTTTATCCATGAAGTTAAATGTGCAAGCGTGTGTTTACTGCTATTGTATTAACCATATGTCAAAAAAAGTCTATATGGTTCCATTTTGTAGTGTACATTAAATACAATGGAAAAAAAATAAAAACACAAACACACACTAGTGGTATCCCAGTATAGAATTGTAATTCAATTTATATGTAATATAAACTGTAAACGTAATTCTTCAAACCTGATTTAATGCACAGGGGGAATATTTCAATATGTTTGTTTAACCATGAATCCTCTGTTATATGCATAGAATGGAAAGTGGTAGAACAGCATTCAACTAAACGCTTGCTCAGAATCTTTTGCATTTAATGGTTTTGTGGGTTGTTAAAAGTCCAGTATAGTATATACACCCACAGTATGCTGAATTTTACCAAGTTTTATCTTTTTTTTTTTTTTTTTCTTGAAAGAAAGAAAAAATGGTTTTGCCAAACCACTAAAGCACATGTGACATTTTACTGCTAGAGATTCTAATGCCTTATAATAAGAAGACCCTTTCCATTTCTTGGTACTAGATTAAAGGCACGTTTAGTGGTTTTATAAGACAGTCTCTGCCCATAAAGGAATACGAGGAATAGCCCAAATATTCAACTTTCCATTAAAGTTCACTGAGGAGAGGAATCCTGAATAGCTTGCTGCTTTCTTATAATCTGTAGCACAGCCCTGCTTTAGTTTTAATAGCCATTCTCTGAAAGAATAATGCAATCTGAAATGATGGTTTGGAACAGATCAGCAGATTGAGGTTACAGCTTCTAGGAAGCAAATCCATTTTTTTTTTTTTTTTTGTTGGAATGGTGTGATCTTGTATTTGTAGAGGCACTGCTTTGTATTAAAGCAAGTTACCCACCTGGCTTTTTGACATCTACAATTTTTCCACTAATCTCCTGTAACACTAGTAACTATGTCCCTGAGTTTCAGTTGAAAAGAAAAAGTTGTTCACAGCAGGTAAAGATGAAATATACTCCAGTTCTTCGAACTTGCATCTGCTTTTTTTTTTTTTTTTTTTTAAATAATGTTTCTGTAATTGTTTCCTTTAACCATTTTTAGAAGCAGATACCTATTACAGGTAACCCAATTCTTGTGTTCTAGTTCGCATCATGGGTAATGCCGCCAGAAGAGAAATGTTAAACACTAATCAGTATTCTGCTGAATCCTTCTATAGTGAAAACCAGTTAAAGCACTTAATGGAGAAAAAATGCTTCACATAACTGTAATTCTCAATCTGAAACTTATTGAACTAAAGGGATTTTTAACTGTTAACTGATTTTGGGATATGCAAGTATTAAGCAGTAAACTACCAAACATCACTGATAAAACAAATGTATCCATGGCATGAGGGAAAACAATGCAGTGCTTTTGATTTTTTTAAAGATTTTTACATTCATAACCATTACATTTTTTTAAACTTCCTCTGACTGTACAGCGGTTATCCATTTCCATTATAATATATGCTGCAGCTCTTCAAATGTATACAAGCACATTTAGCAATAAACTGCCTTTCCCCTTAAAGTCCTCTGATTATTTCAACAAGTATTAATTTGTCAGTGTACCAGAAAATGATGCATTGTTGGTAATAAAATATACACCTTGGCCTTCAAATATATGGCATACATATATAACCTCATATATTTAACCTGATAAGCTTCACTTTGTGCTGCTGTGCTGTTTAACTTCTTTTGGTTGTGCGGTTTTGTGTTTCCTTGTATTTGCAAATTTGCCAGCTTTGGTTCAACCTCAAAGTCAAATATAATTCTTTATAATTTAGAGGCTTATCTACTCAGTCATATGTTTTAGTTTATTGGATCCTAATTGTACCCATTCTTAAGGATAGATTTGGTACTTACCACCTTTTGTTGGTTGGGGGGGGGGAGAGGGGTCTCCAAACCTTGTTTTGGAGCTGCTAGACTGCTTAGAGAAGGGGTGCCTAAAAGGTAGATCACCAGATGTTGTAGAACTACAACTTCCACAAGGCTTTGCATACCTTTAGAATGAAAAAGAATCATGGAACCTGTAGTTTTAAAACGTCTATGGATCTACCTGTTTTGACACCCCTGGCTTGGACCTATCATGGTCTGCAGATACTTCCAGCTCTCTAAAAGGTGCTCAAACCTGGATAATTTTCTGTTTAACTTGCATTAACAAAACCCCTGGAATAAGTGAATGAATAAACCTATTCAGTGTTGTCTATCTCAGTAATGTTTAACGTAATCTCTGTGTTAATATGAATGTTGCTTTAAGATATGCTTTTGTTCTTAATTTATCTGTCTTCTATCTGTTTTGTAACTTTGTTTATATTTTTAATTCTTGTTTTGTTTTTACCAGCGTGCAAACCCAAACCCAAATAAACCCTGATGTAATGCAGAACCAACATGGTTTTTGTGGTTTGATTTTTTTTGTGTGTGTGTGTGTGTGTGTGTGTGTGTGTGTGTGTGTGTGTGTGGGCGCGCGGGTGGGCGTGTGTGTGGGCCATGGCTGCCAAAATATTACCACTGGAGCCTCACTGAATCTTCTTGGCCTGTGCATTTAATAAATTATGGATTTTAGAAAGTTTTGATTGTAATGAGAATATTCAATAAATAAATCATTGCATAAATGTTATTTTAACTATAATATAGTTATCAGAATCTGAAACTCGTACAAGTCAATTTGGTCTTTTTTAATCACCAAGTACTTGCAACTTGAACTTTGTAGTCTCTTTGTTAACTGGATTATTACAGCTGCCGGTGGTGGCATTCACACTACAGAGAGCTCATACATACAATAGTATACTATCTACATATGGGGAGAAATCACCTCGTACATAGAGGGGGGGATCCTCCTCAGGGCACCACCCTAAAAAAAGGTATAAAAGCTTAGGAAAAAAACAAAAATAAACTTTATTGAAAATACAAAATGTACACAGAATCCAAATAATGGAAATAAAAAAACAGAAAAAATAGATACTGACAAGTACATTGGCTACCAGTCACTGCCTGGTTAGTTCTGTGGTAGCATGAAGAGGTTCCCTAGGGATGTAACAGTCCTGCTTGAAACAAAGTTATAATAAATAGAAACATTGTTGCAATGCTAGCTCACAGGAACACAACCTACAGATAATCAGTAGGTGCCAAAACAGCAGTGTGCTGTGCTCCAATGAATAAACCAGAGGGCAAAAATGAAATGGGAAAAAAATCCCCCATATAAATCAAACCTTATCCCAATAGCCTATAATGTGCATCAATAGCTGTCCTATCCCTAGAACAGTAAGAATTCGAAAGGACAGAGAGAAATATATAAGAAAAGATAAAGGGAGAGAAGTAATCCCCAGGGGGGTCCAGAGTAAAGAAAAGGAGGACACCTCTACTGTAAACATCACTTGTATCAATATCCAAATGCCCCCACTAATACAGAGACAGGCACAGCATGAACTGCAAACGCAGTATTCTAGTAAAAATCAAATCAAACGTAACAACATCAGAAAAGCCTGACCACCGCCTTTCTCAAGGGCAATGGCAGTGACTGGTAGCCAATTTACTTGTCAGTATCTAGTTTTTCTGTTTTTTTATTTGCATTATTTGGATACTGTGTACGTTTTGTATTTTCAATAAAGTTTATTTTTGTTTTTTTCTAAGCTTTTATACCTTTTTTTTTGGGGGGGTGGTGCCCTGAGGAGGATCCCCCAGTCTATGTACGAGGTGATTTCTCCCCATTTATTCTCTAATTTGCATTATGTGTAGGGCTATGCCCTCTTTACCACCCCTATAACCCCTTCTTTTGTACTCCTTGTTAGAGTTGGTTTTCTACTCGGAAGTACTTTTGTCTATAATACTATCTACATATAGTTAAAACAGTAAAAAAATATATAATAGCAGCTGAACACGTAAAGAACTTCCTCAAATTCCAAGCACTGAAAGTATACAAAAAAGTGCCAGCGCTTGGCAAATATTCCCCCTGAGTCCATAATCGGGGGTAACAAAGAACCTTATATGTTTAGAGTTCCAGTCTACATCCAGTGTAATGTAGTATAAATAAAGTAGGTTGGGCATATTCTGCTTAATTCATATGTATCCACCAAGTGTATACAATACGATACCAGTAAAAAGGATACAAAAAGCACACATAGCATAATATTGCACAATTTATTGCAGATTCACCAATTCCCCAAATAGAACCCTTACATAAAATAGATGTGGTATTGTCTCCAATACCCACAGTATCCGTGTTATAACCGTGTTATGGAGGTGTTACCACTCCGTCCATCTCCTTTCTGACGGCTGTCTCCGCACATGGATCAGGATAAATCTTCCGAAAGACTGAGGGACGCCTCAACTGCACACCTCTGTCTTAACCTGGAGGCCGCTCTTCAGCGCGTTTTGGCCGCTTCCTGTGGGCTTTGTAAATATAAGAGGGGGCGGCGATAGGTAGTGAAATATATGCCTATCGTAGCATCATCCCAAACTGCCGGCTTTAAAGCCTCAGTATCCTATTATTTCACCTTCAATGGCTTAGTTCAACGGTGAAGTTTAGTATAAAATAACAATGATTCCTCTTCATTACTGGATTATATCATAGTTATGTGCATTGATGATACCAAGTGTTAAATAAATGTAAACAATTCTATACAATCGACATTTAGGCAATTTGCAAGGTGCTTCAAAGTGCATTACTTGGGATGTTTACACAGAAATCAAACATACTACTC
The DNA here is from genome assembly GCF_036172605.1 of Pelobates fuscus. Taxonomy (NCBI): domain Eukaryota; kingdom Metazoa; phylum Chordata; class Amphibia; order Anura; family Pelobatidae; genus Pelobates; species Pelobates fuscus. The sequence goes on along the minus strand of NC_086318.1, from coordinate 351,534,948 downwards.
CTAAATTTCGGAAGATTTATCCTGATCCATGTGCGGAGACAGATGTCAGAAAGGAGACGGACGGAGTGCTAACACCTCCATAACTGTTATTTATATAGTGCAATCAGATTCTGTAGCGCTGTACAATGGGATAACACGGATACTGTGGTTATTGGAGACAATGCCCCATCTATTTTATGTAAGGGTTCTATTTGGGGAATTGGGGAATCTGCAATAAATTGTGCGATATTATGCTATCTGCGTTTTTTGTATCCTTTTTTAGAGGTATTGTATACACTTAGTGGTCACATAGGACACGTTACCTTTGGATACATATGAATTAAGCAGAATATACCCAACCTCCTTGATTTATACTACATTACACTGGATGTTACCTCTGATTGACTCGGGGAATATTCACTAAGCGCTGGTACGTTTTTTTTTTGGTATTTCAATTCTCAGATTTGTAAGTCTCTTCAGCCTATTGACATCTGATGGCAAATACATAGTTCTGCATTGCATTTTGACCATTTTGTTATAGATTCATTTTTTTACTCTGTTGCAAGCTCATAAATAATTAGCAACACAAACACTTTTTTTTTTTTTTTTTTTTTTTTTTTTTTTTACACAAGGCAAAATGTAAAATATGTAAACGAATGCCTTTGGACATTTTAATTAAACAAAAAAGGAAAATTCTATTTATCACAGAGATACATTTACAATGTTGAACTTGTTAACCAACTTCTTTTGAAACCTCTACATTACTGTCAATCTTTAATCACTTCACTATATAGAGTTTCCATTTTTACTTTCATGTATTTTAGAGAATTAAATATGGTCCATAAAGCCTCTCTGCACCATATTTATACTCTAGTTATGGTTTCCAGGCTGTAGAGGAACCCTTTTCTCTGTTAGAAGCCACTGACATAATGCCTGCAAGTGTGCTAAAATGTAAGATCACCCACTGCTTCCAAACAGTATATGAAGTTTCAATGGATCACATTATTCCTACAATCAGGGAACTGGGAGGAGTGGATGGGCTCTTCCTTTTGACTATGTCCTTTACATTAGTATTCCAGAGGTTGATAAAGATTGCTGTAGCAGTTTTTAACCACTTTTATTTTAGAAATCTGATTTAATTGTTTTTACTGCAAGTTGGCATTATGCACAAATACAGACATTCTTTTTTCTGTACTTTTGCTATTTTTAGTAAGCTGTACTGCTAGTAATGCCTGCAAGGTCCTTACAAAATATTATAGGGAAGGTATTTGACTGTTTTTATTTATCTATTTTGGTCACATCTATTTTATGTGAAAAATGTAAATGTTGCTTTTATTGTAAAATTTTAGAGCCTGTGTGAAATGATACAAGATAGAGGACTCTATATACTGTCTAGTATAATGCTTTTCATTTCCCAAATATTTTTTATAGAGGCTGAAGCAAAAGTGACAAATTTGATTTTAAATTTGCCTGAAGCAAGCCTGTAAACACAAAATACAGCAGTTTAGTTTATGTATTGCTTTGCAAATCCATGTTATGCTAATAATTTTTCTATCAAAAAGTGCTTGATGGTGAAGGGGTTAAACATGATCTCCTCTATCACTGGCCTGTAACAATATTCAGCCATCATCAACAGCAGCTTAACCCCTTCCTGATGTTAGGGTGTGCTATGCCATCTTACAAAAGAAGGACTCTAACGGCATTAGGGCCACATAGCACACCACAATGATCTGGCCCTACCTGCAACGCTTATACTCTACTTCTTTGCCAGACCCAATGGGGGGGGGGGGGACTCCCTGACAATTGAGTCTGTCGCCCTGCAGCCAATCGTGCATAATCTGATTGTGATACCACGTTCACATGACACACAAACAAGTAAAAATGCTGATGTGGCTACTAAAAAAGAGTGGACATACCCCATATTGAATACCCTGGGTTGTCTACATTGTGATTCAGACATTTATGACAGATAACTGTGTTACAATGTCACTATTGATATTGCGAAAAATATATAGTTTGAAACAACAATGTCCTACTTGTACTCATAGCCCTATAACTTGCAAAAAAAAAGCTAATAACATGTTAAGATCGGGTATTTCTAAACTCAGGACAAAATTTTGAAACTATTTAGCATGGGTGTTTATTGGCGGTTGTAGATGCGTTACAGATTTTGGGGGTCAAAGTTCGAAAAAGTGCATTTTTAAATTTTTTTCAGCATATTTTGTAAAAAAAATTTCTATAGTAAATTACGTATATGATGATGAAAATAATGGTATCTTTAGAAAGACCATTTAATGGCAAGAGAAACGGTATATAATATGTGTGGGTACAGTAAATGAGTAAGAGAAAAATTACAGCTAAACACAAACACTGCAGAAATGTCAAAACAGCCCTGGTCTTTAACGCTAAGATAATTGAAAAATGGTCTGGTCACTAAGGGGTTAAGCAACAATGGACAATTATTATCCTGAAAAGGTCAGCTGGAAAGAAAGTAGGAAAGTACATAACTTCACCTTAACCTCGATCTTCTGTGCCTTCGTGGTGGTTTCAGATGCCAGAAGCCTGTGTCATTGATAAAGTTTGGGTATGTGGAAGACCCTACTACAGTTCAGGATTCTCCACTGATAATATGGAAGACACTACTACAGTTCAGGAACCTCCACTGATAATGTGGAAGACACTACTACAGTTAAAGCAGTCTCTACGTTGTCTCATGCATATGTTATTATTATTGCCATTTATGTAGCTCCAACAGATTCCATAGCGCTTTACAATACTATGAGAAGGGGGATTTAACTATAAATAGGACAATTACAAAAAAACCTAAAGGAAGGATAGCTTGAAGAGGACCCTGCTCAAACGAGCTTACAGTCTATAGGAGGTGGGGTATAAAACACATTGGGACAGGAACTAGCAATCAGGAGACAGGTATATGAGATAGAGGTTACTCTGGGAGACCATCAGCTTTCCTAAATAGATGGGTTTTAAGGCACTTCTTAAACGATTGAAATCTAGGGGAGAGTCTGATGGCAGTAGGCAGGCTATTCCATAGGAAGGGAGCCACCTGCGAGAAGTCCTGCAAGCGTGAGTTGGCCGCACGGGTGCAAGCAGCAGACAAGAGAAGGTCACGGGCAGAGCGGAGTGACCGAGAAGGGGCATACCTATGGATCTGTGAAGAGATATCAGAGGGGCTAGAATTGTTCAGTGCTTTATAGGTATGGGTTAGCACTTTGAATTGACTCCTATAGGATATAGGAAGCCAATGTAAGGACTCACAGAGGGGTGAGGTGTGAGAGGAGGCGCCGAGAAGAGGTGGGGAAAACTATACTAAGCCACATTATGATTGTTGATGTATACCTGCATGGAACCTGGAGGATCACAACTGCTCTAAACAGAGGATGTTACACCTTAATGCCTTATATGCAAACGGGACCTGCATTGCATTGATTTATTGCATTGATTTATCTTGTTCATCACCTGCTAAAAACAATAAAATAGATTTAGAAAAAAAAAAAAGGTGTGAGAGGAAAATCAGTCTGGCGGCAGCATTCATTACAGACTGTAGCGGGGCAATACAGCTTTTGGGAAGACCAATTAGTAGAGGGTTACAATAATCCATGTGGAAAATTACTAGAGCATGGACAAGCTCCTTGGTAGCATCCTGCATGAGAAAGGGGCGGATACAGGCTATGTTTTTAAGATGGAATCTACATGATTTGACAACATACTGGATGTGAGTTTTAAAGGTGAGGCCAGAGTCAAGTATGACGCCAAGACAGCGCACTTGCAAGGGTGGACTTATGTGGATACCACTAACTTGAAGGGAGAGCGAAAGAGGAGGATCAGTATTAGGAGGAGGAAAGGACCAAGGACAGAGCCTTGGGGGACTCCAACCAAGACAGGACGAGGGGAGGAGGTCTCATTAGAAAATGATACACTGAATGAGCGTTAGGAGAGATAAGAGGAAAACCACGAGAGGACAGAGTCAGAGAACCGAGTGATTGAAGAGTTTGAAGAAGGAGAGCATGATCAACAGTATCAAAGGCAGCAGAGAGGTCAAGAGGAATTAGTATGGAGTAGTGGCCTTTGGATTTAGCTGCGATTAAGTCGTTAGTAACTTTGATAAGAGCAGTCTCAGTAGAGGGGAGAGGGCGGAAGCCAGATTGAAGAGGGTCAAGGAGAGAGTTGGAATTGAGGAAGTGATACATATGGGTAAAGCTTTGAGGAAAAAGGGAGCAGGGATATGGGACAATAGTTAGGGGGGAGGCTGGGTCAGGAGATTGTTTTTTCATAGGTACTACAGTCAGTGGTGTATCCTGGTTTTGTGCTGCCCTAGGCATGCCCTAGGCATGACAAAACTCAAGGGTAGGAAAGGCATGATTTGCGTGTGGTTGAGAAAGAGAACTGCAAGGTGGGGAGAATTATTTCCTTAGTTGTTCAATCTTGTCGGTAAAATAGCATGCAAAGCTATCGGCTTTAACCCCTTAAGGACACATGACGGAAATATTCCGTCATGATTCCCTTTTATTCCAGAAGTGGTGTCCTTAAGGGGTTAAGGTTAGTTTAGGGGGTGGCCACAGCAGGGTGAAGAAGAGAGTCCAAGGTGTCAAAGAGACGCCTGGTATTGCGGGAGCATGAACTAATGAGAGAGGAAAAGTATGACTGTTTTGCGAGGGCAAGGGCTGACTGGGTGCAAGACTTCCTCCAGGAGCATTGAGCTTAACGGGAGCATCTTTGCAAGTAGCGTGTTGATTTAGTATGCCATGGTTGGGAGCATGTCCTCCTCGAGGTGCATGTTTGGAGTGGGGCTGCAGCGTTCAAGGCAGAGGTGAGGGTAGTGTTATATGTAGAGATGGCCAGTGAGGGACAGCAGAGGGAAGGGATGGATAGCAGTATTGAATCAATATCAGCTGACAGCTGCTGGAGGTTTATAGATTTAAGGTTCCTCCTGAGTTGAGGGGGGGTTAGGTTGATATTGTTGGGTGAGGGGGTAATTGAGAGCAAACGATAAGAGGTGGTGATCAGAGAGAGGAAATGGAGTGTTGCAGATATTAGATACTGTACATGCATAAGAGAAAATGCGGTCGAGGGTATTGCTACATGGGTGGTAGAATTAGCTACATGGGTGGTAGAATTAGCCCACTGATAGCCCAAGGGAGGGAGTAACTGAAAGTAGTTCAGAGGCTGCTGATGTCAAAGTTGGGTTAATGGAAATATTGAAGTCTCAGAGAATTAGGGATGGAATATTAGAAGAGAGGAAGTAGGGTAGCCAGGCAGCAAAGTGGTCAAGGAAGAGGAGAGGGAAACCAGGGTGGTGATAAATAACGGCAATGTTAGCAGAGAAGGGTTTGAAGAGGCGAATCGAATGAATTTCATATGATGGGAAAGAGAGGGTAGGAGCGTGGGTAGAGGTTTGAAGGAGCATGTTCTGATTGTGTTAGAATTTCACTGCGTTTTCAACACAGACTTTATATGTTAGTCACAAAGATTGTGTCTTCGTGGAAACCCTAAATATGATAATGCAGCTTTAATCATTTCTGTAGATAATTAGATTTTTAATGCTTTGATGTGACCAATGGCATGAGCATAAACAGACTGGAGGTCCCCATGTGGACTATTCCGTATTCTGCTACCTTTTGACATTCAGCCTCTTTTTATACAAAATAATCGCCCAAAACACGTGCAGGGCTCTTCACTAAAGTGAAAACTGTGAGTGTTTCAAAGTTAATTTCAAACTTCATGAAAAAAGTCGAAATGGAAGATTCGCTGACCTTAAAGAATTTTCCTAGTTTGGCTACTTTTTCCAAATATTTGAAATTCACTTTGAATTCCCAACAATTTTCAATTTGGTAAATAACCTTCTTGAAGTAAACACCGTATCACATCTGTAATGTCCTGATATATTGTGGCCAAAGCATGTACGTTCTCTCTTCAATTTGCTATAACATGGTAATGCTGGTGAGTTGCACTTTTAAAACCCACCCCAAATAGCACCTAATAACCTGTAAGAAAAGAAAAATACTATATGTTGATAATTCTAAGACATGAAATAATTCCAAGACATGAAATAATTTGCATTCTGTAACTGTTTAATAAAAATATAGCTTTATCAAAAACGAGTGGATATTTCTTTTTCCTCAAACGTGACTCATAGGTGTTGACTTTTGTCAACCTGTGTGATATAGCTACACATGATGTTGGATCCTGTGAGAATTCAAGCAGCTGCTGACGAGGCCACCTCAGCAATAGCTCCCTGATACACGCACACCTTTAGAAGAACATGATGAAGAAGCACTTGTTACATTTTGTGTTCTTTTTAGTTTTGACCTGGAGTTTTGTGACATGCATTCCTGATAAAAAGGCTAAAGACAACTTTCCATCAGATGTGTTTCACAATAAAACAATCATCACAGATCACCAGTAAGTACATTTTATTTGTACCAGTCTTAATTCCTCTCTGTGTACAACTCCTTTATTTTTACAATTCACCCCTAGTTTTATATCTTAAAGCAGCGGTGCACATAAGGTAGATCGATCCCCAGACTTGTTAAAACTACAGATTCCATAATGCTTTGTCATTCTAAAGGCATGCAAAGCTTCAAGGGAGTTGTAGTTCTGCAACATCTGGGGATCTACCTTTTGGGCACTCCTGTCGTAAAGGTTTTCAGACATTGGGCTGTTGGTCATATTTTGGATCCATGCTTTCATCTCAATATCAATTGCATAAATCTATTTTTAAAGGCTGGATTGTTGTTGCATTGCAATGAAGTTCATTGGGAAATACTGTTATTTTATTTAAATGAAAAATTTAAATCTCTTTTATGCCAGAGCTGTTGCAAAGTACTATGCCTTTCAGAATTCATTTAAAATATTAAAACAAAGACCATGACGTTAAAATATTCTAAAATATTACAGCCTTAAATATCTTGTTGTGACAAAAAAACATCCAGCTCCCTGATATATTGCCTTCAAGGTCCAAATTTTGATGGCCCTAGAAGACTTAAAGGGACACTGTAGGCACCCAGACCAGTTCAGCTAATTGAAATGGTCTGGGTGCAGTGTCCCTATTGCACTTAGTGCTGCAATGTAAAACATTGCAATTCCAGAGAACTGCAATGTTTACAATGCAGCTCTAAGTCTGCCTTCAGTGACTGTCTACCAGACAGCCACTGGGGGCGCTTCCAGAATCTAAACGGAATTTTGGTCCGTTATCTGACACTAGGCGTCCTCACGGACCTCCAGCGTCAGATTTTCCCCATGGGAAAGCATTGAATAATTAGGTCTCCCCTGCCGGCTGACAGTGGGGAAGGAGCCTGGCCCAGCGCCGAGGGACATCGGTGCTAGATTCAGGTAAGTGGCTGAAGGGGTTTTAACCCCTTCAGCGACATGGGATGGGGGGCAGGAGGGAGGGGAGCACTCCAGTATTCTCCAGTGCCAGGAAAACTGCCTTGTTTTCGTGGCACTGGAGCATCCCTATAAGCAAGCTGGTGATTAGATCCTTTCAAGCAGGGGTAAAAGAAAAACTCCACTCCCCTAGTTGAATAGATGGGCAGAAAATTATGGGACTTGTTCCACAACATCTGATGGTCAGAATTTGACAACTCTGCTTTAAGGGAACACTCCATATATAATAACCACTAAACACAGGGCTGCCATCAGAAATTTTGGGGCCCCTGACAAAGCACAAGGTCTGGGCCCCCCCCCCCCCCCCCTCCCGGGCCCGCCCACGCCCTACCTAGTTCACTGACAATGATGCAGGACTGAATGTGGTGTGTATAGTGGAAGTGAATTAGAATGTGTGTAATGGATGTAGTGTTTGTGTGTATTAGATACTGTTTGTGCAGTGAATGCAGAGTGTGTGTTTGTGTAGCGGATGCAGTGTGTATAGTGAACATAGAGTGTGTTTGAGTAGTGGATGTAGTGTGTGTTTGTGTAGTGGATGTAGTGTTTGTATGTACTATATGAAATGTGTTTAGTGGATGCAGTGTCTGTAGTGGATGTAGTGTGTGTATTAGACGCAGTGTCTGTGTATAGTGAATGCAGAGTGTTTCAATTTATGGTGGATGTAGTGTGTGTACAGAGTGTGTGTTAGTGTGTAATAAATGCAGAGTGTGTGTTAGGGTGTAATAAATGCAGAGTGTGTGTTAGGGTGTAATAAATGCAGAGTGTGTCAGTGTAATGAATGTAGTGTGTATAAATTTGTAGTGAATGCAGAGTGTGTGTTAATGTGTAGCGGATGCAGAGTGTGTGTTAATGTGTAGCGGATGCAGAGTGTGTGTTAGTGTAGTGAATGCAGAGAGTGTGTTAGTGTGTAGCAGATGCAGTGTGTGTGTTAGTGTATGCAGTGTGTGTGTGTTGTATTCGTGTATGCATTGTGTGTTGTGTCAGTGTTTGCAGAGTGTGTGTTGTGTCAGTGTTTGCAGAGTGTGTGTTGTGTCAGTGTTTGCAGAGTGTGTGTTGTGTCAGTGTTTGCAGAGTGTGTCTTGTGTCAGTGTATGCAGAGTGTGTTGTGTCAGTGTATGCAGAGTGTGTTGTATTAGTGTATGCAGTGTGTGTTGTGTTAGTGTATGCAGTGTGTGTGTGCAGGGCCGTCTTTAATAACGACTGGACCCGCTTGCTTGGGCCCCCTGGGCCCTGCCGCCGTCGCCCCTCACTCCCTGGTATGCAATCACGGCATCCATCCCAATGCAGTGGCGGCATTAAATAGAATGAATTTTATTGGGACACCCAATTGCAAGATTGGACTAAAGGTAGAACCCCATCTGTCGTGCAACTCTAACAATGCTTTGACAGGTGGGGCTCTACCAATTTCCCATGCTTGCAGGGTTGTATTTAGCACTGTTTTGTGTGTTTGAATGTAAGCATGTGTTTGTATAAAGTATGTTTGTGTTAATGTGTTTGTATGTGGTACTGGAGTTTGAATGAAAGTGTGCATTTATGTGTAGTGTTTGTTTTTGAATGTAGGAGTGTGCTTGTATGTAGTGTTGAAGTTTGAATGGAGGGGTGTATTTGTATATAAAGCTGCGGCTCAGATGCACAGGTACATACTCTGACACACAAGCAGATACACAGATACATACACTGACTACATACAGATAAGCAGGCACATACACTGACAGACATACTGACACACAGGTACATATATTGACACACACAGACACATACACTGGTAGACGTACTGACAGACACACACAGGCTCATATACAGACATACTGACACACACACTGATCAACATACTGACACACATACACTGACAGAAATACTGACACCCACACACAGGCACATACACTGACCGAGATACTGACACACACACACACACACACTGACAGACACACTGACACACATCCAGGCACATATACTGACACACACAGACACATACAGAGACTGACACATGCATGCACATGCACTGACAGACATACTGACACACACACATAGACATACTGACATGCACACAAATATTTTGACATACAGACAGACCTACTGAAACACACAGATATATTGACACACAGACACACAGACAAACAGACATACTGACACACATACAAACAGACATATACAGACACACAGACAGATATATTGACACACAGACATACTGACACACAGACATACTGACACACATGTAAAATGTACATTTTTAAACCCACCCTCCAGTTTCCTACCTTTTGCTGGAGGGTGGATTCCCTGGGGTCCAGTGTGGTGCCTGAGGATGATGGGAGTGAGGATCCTCCATCCTCACTCCCTCCCAGCCGGCTGCCGGAAAGCAAGGGGCCCGGTCGTGGGGGGAAAGAGCGCCCGACCGGGCCCCTGCTGATACAAGCCCTCCGGGTGGCCCTAAGTGCATGGGCCACCCGGTGGGACTCAGAGGACGGGGGAAAAATGTTTACATAATTTTTTTTTTAATTCAATTAAATGGTTTCTGCTTACCTTGTCCAGGGAGGGGGGAGATTCCATGATCCCTGGTGGTCCGGTGGGGGGGGCCCGGCTCCCCTTTACCGCAGAGGGGGCCCAGGCAGCACACAGCTTCTCTTCTCTCCTCTGTTCCAATAACTCTCGCGAGACCCGCGGAGCGTTGCCATGGCAACCGGGTCTCGCGAGAGTTTTTACAAGAGAGAAGAAGCTGTGTGCTGCCTGGGCCACCTCTGCAGTAAAGGGGAGCCGGGGGCCCGCGGCTGCACACATAGATAGCGATATTCGCTATCTATGTGTGCAGGGAGGGAAAGTGGGGCCCAGGACTGCCAGAGCAGTCCGGGCCCACCAGGGCCGCCGGGCCCGTGACAACCGTCATGGTTGTCACCCCCTGATAGCGGCCCTGACTAAACATTGTAGTAGTTATGATTAAAGGAGACTATGGTATCCTTTTCATTCTATTCTTAAAACCATTTGATAGCAAACACTGAAGACTTAATGTTTTTCCTTTATTGCCTAATTATCCAACGGAATGGACCTTGGAGTTTTGCATGTTTATTAAAGGGACACTAAATGCACCAAATAAACTTTAGCTTAATGAAGCAGTTTTAGTGTATAGATCATGCCCCATGCAACCTCACTGCTTAATTTTCTGCAATTTAGGAGTCAAATCACTTTGTTTATACAGCTCTAGCAACACCTTCTTGCATGTGATTTACAATGCCTTCCTAAACATTTCCTGTAAAGAGAGTTCTAATGTTTAAACTTCCTTTATTGCAAATATTAGTACATTTTGAATTTATTACCTCCTGGTCTTCTAATAATTTTGTTTTTAGACACAGCAGCAGCCTTCTGTGTGTGATTAATGTTCAAGTTATAGAGCAGGAGATAAAAACGTATAAAGCAAGTTAACATCTGATTGAAAAAACTCTGTTTCATGCAGTCTGTGTCAGTCACAAACAGGGAGAGTTGTGGTTAGGACTGCATAAAGTGGTTTTACTAATCTGAAGTTGCTTTAGTGTCTATAGTATCCCTTTAAAATTATTCATATGGGGGAGGGGGGCGGGGAGGCCTGGCAGCTAAGATGGCCGGATGTGTTCTCTCTTAGCTCCGACACGTTTAAGCACAAAACCTGCTATTGATATACAAAACCACACTGGTTGCAGCATCCCAAGTACTGTGGACAGACCTGTACCGAGTGGGAACTCAGTGACTCAGAACGTGTGCCGATACAGTGAAAATCCAAGCCATCCGGCTAAGAGGCCTAGCTTGTACTGCAGCCTGGTGCCCGGGAGAGGCGGCCGATCTCTCCACATAGGGCTCGCTCCTCATGACGAATCTCCTGCCACCCGGCAACCCCCCCTTTGGACTGGACCTGTGGGGGGTATCTCGGTTCGCGCTGGGGGCACTCACCTCACTGCAACTGAGAAACCTGCCGCACCATCAACAGCATGGCGCGCCCAAAATGGCTGCCACAGTACAGTTCCCATGTTCCCCGGAAAGCATGCTATACCATGCTTCCCATTCTCTCTCCTTAACTTACTCTTGAACCTAGCATGTCAGGAAAGGGTTTTTTCTCTGGTAACATACCTATACTCATCTCTCAAACATGTTTAGCTAGCCTGTCTTGTATGTTTATTTCAACCAACAAAAATTAAAACTTCTCCTATGCTGGGGCATAAAACCATGTAAGCCTGCAATATGCTGGATACTGTTGTCATGGCATCTCCAGCCTGTATGTTATTCCTTGCACTATAAAAAAAATAAAGAATAATTTAAAAAAAAGTCTTCATATAGATGTTGATGAAAGGGTTTATCGATGTAGGATTTAAGCGCACATCTTATACATTGGATGAATCATTTGAATCAGATGAATCATTCCACAACGGGAGCAACCTCAATAAATGTATCTTCTACCTTTATTAACGCCGGTCTATGAGCCGAGAGAGATTACGATATGACAGCTTGATTTGTCTGTAGAGTATTTTACTCTGTGTTCTAACAAAATTCAGTATACATTATTGGAGAAAACACACACTGCTAAACATGGGACCCCCTAAGAGGAACTCTGACTTCATTATTATCTGTCCAACCTATTGTACTTAAAGTAAGTGGCTCAGAAAGATGGGCTATAGTACAATTCAACTGTCTTAAGTCATTCCAGTCCTTCGACACAGGAAGCCTGCTTGTACATATTTTATGTTTCTACAAATAGATAGCTTCTCTAAAAACAAGTAATGGAACAATAGACAGATTTCCTCCTTGAAGCACAAATTCAAATTTGAGTGACCAGTAGTGGTTATGGTGTTTGGAATGTTCATTAAGGAAATAAAACAAACCAGTAAAAGTGGAATATTCATTCTTGTGTTGGCAGACAAAATGACCAGTGGTTTGTTATTGGATAAAGCCCAGAAATACAGAATGAAAGCTGGATATAGCAATAAAATAAGCAACTAGAAATATGAGAAGCTAAACCAAGATTAAGTCTGCCATTGAGAATATTTTTTACAAATAGTTATTAATATGGAACTATTGACAAATGAAGTTTAAATTGCTCTGGCCTTAAAAAGTCCGTCCCCCCCCCCTCCCCCCTCCCCTCTTGGCTCAATTCCTTTTCCCTTTGTTACTATAATTCTAACAGAAAATTAATTATTACTTTGCATTGTGATTATGTAGTCATCTAGAAGAAGACCTTAAGAATGAAATAGGTGACATTGACTTGGAGAAGGCCTCTGAAGACGAACTGGAGTTTTACTATTTTACGTAAGTATGGTTATATGAAAATACTGCAGCCTAATAATCCGATCTAATAAACATTATTCTAATGGGTTAACACAACAATGCTTTATTTGGAAAGCAATAAAATGCACATTTGAGCTTTCATTGCTATAAATGTAAAAATACAACATAATGGATGTATAAATAATAAAGGTATACGTCATATGTATAATTTTTAAAAAGTCATATGTCTAAGAATTAAGAAAAAAAGTTGAGTTATTTGTATTAATACAAAGAAACCCCCATAGGTGGGTAACCCCCAATTATCATTAGAAATACCAAACAAGAAACAAAGAGTTTACTAGATTACTGGTAAGAAGATTTTTAGTCTAACCTACAAAATGCTGTTTTGGCTGAATGGGTACAAATTGCCATAGACACAATGCAGTAATGGTAATGGTATATCCAACAAGCCCTTATAGTTGTGATTGGCTTGTTGGATATACCATTACCTTTGGCCATATGGTTTAAATACGTGTTACCGCATGGTAAAAACGGTCCTATGTTTTATTCTGCAGAATGCACGACTTTGATCACAATAAGCTTTTGGATGGACTAGAGATAATGGCTGCATTGCAGGACTCACTCGAACATTATCTCGGTGATGCATTTTCCAAGGAAGAGAAGATGAAGCACTATATAGGTAAGCGGTGTTATACGCCATCCCCAGATCTCTCCCCTGGCCTCTGGGAGTTGTAGAATGCTTGCTGTCTTGTGATGACACATAATAGTTATCCCATAACTCTACGCACATTCTTGCTGTCTTGTGATGACACATAATAGTTATCCCATAACTCTAAGCACATAGCATTTCAAACTAAGAGGAATACATTAAAGTTTCCGATCTTTGCCACTAGTATTTTTAGTTCCCAGACAGGTAGCTTCAAATAACAATAATAATAATAATAATGTATAATTTAAAGGTAATATCTAGGTTACAAAATGCATAAATATAAATATTTTTTAATTCTTTATTTTTGGTGTGCTTGTCAATGACAAAAATAGCATATTATACACTGAAAATTCTGCAATGAATTGACATGCCATATCAGTTGAAGTGTATAGAAGAAGCAGCACATTTTTAAAAATTAATTAAAAGAAAATAAAAAGGACAAGAAAAACAGGTTAGGTGGAACATTGGGGTTTTAGGTAGGCAGGCTATTTGCACTGAGAGTAAAAGCTATAGAGTTAATAGTAGTTAACTTAAAAATGTAAGGAGGCTCCCACAGACAGGCTATATTTGAAAGCATTATGAAATACATGAAACAAGACAACCATTTAGCAGCAGCACTGCTGGAACATGATGTGAAAGGTAGGTAGGCCCTGCTTTAGATATGAAATCAGCCTATTCCTTGCGGTGGCCAAATGAAGACCCAGCAGTGGTAGTGTGTGGCAGTCAGGTAAATCCTGTGTGATCTGCAGGTGGTCCTAGTTTCCAGCGTGTACTGACTGCTTCACCATGGGTCTCGATCTGCTTCTGCATGTCCCACTCCCACGTCGCTGCTTCTTCCTCTGCAGCCGCTCCTCCTCTGCATTACGTCGGCCGGTGGGCAAGACTGATCCTGCCCACCGGCCGGGGAGACCTAATGCGCATGCGCGCCAATGCCGCGCATGCGCATTAGAGCTCCCCATAGGAAAGCATTGAAAAGCGTGAGGACGTCCAGCGATGCTTTAGCACAGGTTTTCTGTGCTAGAAACCAGGAAGTGCCCTCTAGTGGCTGTCTAGTAGACAGCCACTAGAGGTGGCGTTAACCGTGCAAGGTAATTATTGCAGTTTATAGAAAACTGCAATAATTACAGTTGCAGGGTTAAGAGTAGTAGGAGTTGGCACCCAGACCACCCCAATGGGCAGAAGTGGTCTGGGTGCCTGCAGTGTCCCTTTAACCATAGTGAACAATAGGGCATTTTAAACAAAAAAGTCCCTACTCAAAAGTGTTAAAGTTACCCTTTTTAACCCCTTAAGGACACATGACATGTGTGACATGTCATGATTCCCTTTTATTCCAGAAGTTTGGTCCTTAAGGGGTTAACGTATCATCCCACTTGCTGAGCAAGTATTCATGTGGAACACTATTTGAAAAGATTAAAGGACCACTCTAGGCACCCAGACCACTTCAGCTTAATGAGGTGGTCTGGGTGCCAGGTCCCTCTAGGATTAACCCTTTTTTTTATAAACATAGCAGTTTCAGAGAAACTGCTATGTTTATACTGAGGGTTAATCCAGCCTCCAAATCCTCTAGTGGCTGTCTCACTGACAGCCGCTAGAGGCGCTTGCGTGCTTCTCACTGTGAAAATCACAGTGAGAGCACGCAAGCGTCCATAGGAAAGCATTGCAAATGCTTTCCTATGCGACCGGCTGAATGCGAGCGCGGCTCCTGCCGCGCATGCGCATTCAGCCGATGACGTCGCTAGGAAGAAGGAGAGGAGGAGTAGAGCTCCCCGCCCGGCGCTGGAGAAAGAGGTAAGTTTAACCCCTTCCTCCCCCCCAGAGCCCGGCGGGAGTGGGTCCCTGAGGGTGGGGGCACCCTCAGGGCACTCTAGTGCCAGGAAAACGAGTATGTTTTCCTGGCACTAGAGTGGTCCTTTAACCCCTTAAGGACACATGACATGTGTGACATGTCATGATTCCCTTTTATTCCAGAAGTTTGGTCCTTAAGGGGTTAAACAGAATGCAAATTACTCTGAGTGAATAAGAAACAATACAATATTACTTTATAAATAAAGATTTGTTTAATCTCTGGACTAGAAATAGGAAGGAACATTCTTATTACAAAGCCAAAATATTATTTTTTTTTTTTTTTTGTGGTAGCATTGGCTCCAATTTAGCCAAGGCAGGCAATGATTTTTGTTAATGTTTTTTGGGCAAATAAAACATTTACATTTTATATAAAGGACTGTACGTTAATAAACTAAATAAGAAACAAAAGGACAAATTGATATTTGAATCTAAGCAAATCTTATAAAAGCCAGTTTATTTGCACTGCACACGACACTATAATGGTTAAAAGATTCTTGCATTTTTTTTCCGCCCAATTTGACTTTTACATTTAAAATGCAAGTCTGAAGGCTTTGGGACTGCAGTTCAAAGCGATCTGTAAAATCAAGTCTGTGCTCCAGTTGCAAGAGAAGATCAAAGCAGAACTGGCACTACATCCAGAGCCCCTGACATGTTTCTGTGCCTCTCTAGATTACGGCTCAGCAGAGATGTGGCAGCCCGGGAGCTCATCTTGGTGATTTCATTAACATTTTCATCTTATTCCCAGTATTACCGACTACCTTGTATCATGTTAAAACATAGATACAATTTCTGTGTTTGGATTCCACAGACATTTTGAGGTCATTGATTTCAGAGTTCTAACACACTATACTGTTTGGAATACCTCTTTAAGTACATAGAATAAATGTAGAATACAGCATAGTATACAAATTGTACATAATCATGGGTAAAAAAAACAAACACAAATATATTTCATAGATGTAAATGTGTTAAAGTAGGAAACAAATTATTTATTTCCCCAAATTTACTTCCAACACCTCCATATTATTTTCATTTTGAGAAACTGCTTGGCTGCAAATAAAGCACGTTAGCAGATTAAGCACTTAAAACATTAAAGGGACACTCCAAATGTAAAAATCACTGTTAAGTAGATGTACTCCAAATGACAACATGCATGCATTTAATTATGTTTCTTTTTTTTCTTCATTGGGGTTATATCTAAAACCAGCTTGCAAAACCTGCAGATCTATTGTCTGCTGCCTTTGCAAGCGCTACCCTTCTAACCTGGCCCAGATTTTCTGTGGCTGTCCAATCACAGACTTCCCAATGCAGCTCAATGAGAAGTCTTCGCAAGGCAGTCATTCTGGGCAATTGCTGCCTCTTGAGTTTAGCTTCACTGATCTAACCAAAACAGGAAATAACAGGACCTGTTGTCTGACTAAAAGCCAGGGGGTGTAACAATGTTAAAGGGACACTGTAGTCACTATAACAACTTCATATGTTTCAATTGGTTATAGTGCCTGGAGCCCCCAGACACCGTCCCTCCTTTCAGTGTTAAGCAACTTTAGAGCAGTGTAACAAATAAAGGTCCCTGGCAATTCACAGTCCGGCCCCTACTCGAGGTGTGGCTAAGGCAGACCCACCCTTCACACACAAAGCATTTCAGCAAGCTAGATGTATGTATAAATAAGGTGGCGCAAAATACACAGAAAAAACTCTTCATCAAGCTAAACTGCTCTAAGGGTCTAGAGCACTGGTTCCCAAACATTTCAGGTTCAAGGGGCCCTTAATATTTCAATATTTTTCCAAGGTGCCCCAAGTCAAAACAAATTTCTAGGTTGTATATATGTACAGCGCTGCGGCATATACTGGGCCACTGTTCAGCAGAAAGGTTTCCCGGTCAGGGGCTAATCTAGAACCTAATCTTGGGAGGGGCACTAGTAGACTATTTAAAGAAACAATCCAGGCACAATAACCACTAGACCACTATGTAGTGGTTATGGTGCCAGGAGTGTCATGGTGCCCTCCCAGTGTAAGTAGTCAAACTGTTTAATGTGTGCGTATTTGGGGCAGTGTGTGCATGTGGGGCAGTGTGTGTGTGTGTGTTGGAGGCAGTGGTGTATCCTTGTTTTGTGCTGCCCTAGGCAGGACAAAACTCAGGTGCCCCCCTCCCCCCCCCTGCACCACCCCCACCCAACCCTTCCCCCCGCCCCTCCTTCTAAATACCCACACACACATTCACTGACAGATACGTATACACTAGCTAACAGAAACACACACATACTCACAGGCAAACACACTCACACTAACAGACACACACACAGTCAGACACACACACAGTCAGACACACACTCACTAGCAGACACACACACACACTCACTAACACACACTTACTAACAGACACACACACTCACACTAACAGGCAAACACACACACAGTCAGAGACACACACACACAGTCAGACACACACACTAACAGGCACACGCACTCACTAGCAGACACACACACACACACACTCACTAACAGACACACACACTCACACTAACAGGCAAACACACACACAGTCAGACACACACACACACTAACAGACACACACACACACAGTCAGACACACACACACACTAACATTAACATATATATATTTTTTTTTATTTAACCTCCCCCCAGCCTCCTTACCTTTGGGAATGCTGCGGGGGGGGGGGGGAAGTCTCTTGCTCCCATTGGCTGCTGGGCGGGCAGCACTGGCGGGCTATCTGCTGGGCGGGTGGGTGGCAGGCGAGGCAGCACTTTCCCCTGAGCACTCTGCTCAGCTCCCTCGCGCGCCGCAGAGTGAGGCTGGGAGCCGGAATATGATGTCATATTCCGGCTCCTAGCCTCAATCTGCGGTGCGCGAGGGAGCTAAGCAGACAGCTCAGAGGAAGTGCTCCCTCGCCAGCCGCCCGCCCGCGAGCCCAGCATGTCAGTTAGCCGCAAGGCTAACAAGGCATTTGCCCTGGGCATTTGGGGGCGGCCTTTTTTGCCGCCCCCTGGAAAATGCCGCCCAAGGCAAATGTCTTGTTTGCCTCACAGCTAAAACGTCCCTGGTGGAGGGGCAGTGTGTGTGAGGGGTACAGTTATTGTGTGTATGGGGGGGATATTGTGGGTGTGTGGGGGTAGAAGGGCAGATTATTAAATATATACTTTTTTTTATTTAAAAAAATCATTTTCAATTCTTTGCCTGGGAGAGGGGCAGTACTAAACCCTGGTGGTCCAAGTGGTGAGAGTGAACAGCCCCTGAGGCAACTCCTGAGTTCACTCTTGTGTGATTCAGAGTGATGCCATGGTAACCGCGGCAAAGCTCCTAGTTTACGAGAGGGGAACCCGGTGGAACTTCAGATTAGAGCTTCCCGGGTCCTCTCTCCCTCTATACCAGCTGCCGCATTTGAGTGCTAGCTTGCCGATGAGTCCTGGTATGGTATAATCATAGCACCGGGGAAACATTTTGCTGCGCCCCTGTGTGCCCATCGCGGCTCCCCAGATCGCCACAGCACACAATTTGGGAACTGCTGGTCAAGAGTGTCTCTTTAAATGCAATGGGTATGGTTGCAAACACATGTGCACTGCACCAGAATATGACTTCCATTCATTAAACTACCTACAGCAAGCACACAATGCACTCCCAAATGTTTATTATAGATTTCAATGACGGAAGCACTGCATGTGCGCATATTTAATAAAGGCTTTGCATGTACAATGATTTTTGTAAAGCCCGAAAAGGAAACACAATTATGTGTTTCTGTTATGGGAGGACATGAGGGCCCTCTAAATGAGAAACCCCTGAAAGACATGTAAGACAATGTCAATGGATAGCCTCAGTAATTCCAGTAACTCGGAACTCCTGACCATACTACCATACAATAATACAATTATTAGAAATGTGAATTGCACACTAATTACACGCCTAAAGCCACAGTCTCCAATCTCTTAACCAGAAGAGCTTCGTTTTAGCATGGGATATATTAAACTGTCTTCAGGTCCATGTTACTTTATCTCATTTAGGTTTTCACTTTTTGAATGAGGAACAAATTACAAATAATTCCTGGACACCTCCCAATTTTTCTTCCAATGTTTTTATTTCACTCATTAGCATATGAAACTAATAGCACGTTTTGTACTTTTTATTTTAATTCAGACATGACAGATGAAGTCCTAGAGGAGGATGATCTGGACAAAGATGGCTTTTTATCCTATGTCGAGTACATGCATTCTCAAAAACGTACAGCCAGCCCTACGACCATTTTGGATAAGACTGCAAAGGACAAAAAAGACTCTAAGAAAAGTACTTAATCTAACATATCATTTCCACAAAAAATAAATAAATAAACAGTTGTGTTCTATTCAACAATAAATAATTCCATATTGAAAAAAAATCTGGACTCTTTGTTATGTATTTTAATGGGTAAAGAGGTTGGATAGCTCAATCATCTCAACTTTCATTTCAAAACTAATTTTACACCTTAGATGTAGCCACACTGTCCATTCAGCTCGCATCTACCCCATGGATTGAAGAATCAGTGCCTCTTCTGCCCCATCCCCCCTTCCATCCATGTCTCTGTTCCCCTCCCTTGTCTTTTCTTCAGCCTTCTTCCTTGTCTCTTCAGTGGCAGAAGAGTGGTAGAGAGGGCCCTGGTGCAAGAATTTTTTTCACCCCCCTCTATCTTAAGGATGTCTGAAAGGTAGATCGCCATCTGCCGTACAACTCCCACAATGATTTGCCAACTTGTGATCTAGCATTTTCACATCCTTGCAGAGTTGCACCGAGCAGTGTTTGTGTGTTTAAATGCAAGTATATGTGTGTATGAAGTATGTGTATGGGAATGTAGGAGAATGTGTGTAGTGTATTTTTATGTACTGTAGCTATTTGAAAACAGTGGTTTACTTGTGTGTAGTGTTTGCCTTTGAATGTAGGGCTTTGTCTGCATGTAGTGTTAATATTTGAATGCTGAGGTTTATTTGTGAGTAGTGTTGGCGTTTGAATGCTGACATGTACGCACATACATACATATTCAAGCACTGACACACATACACAGGTACAGACATGCAGATACACAGAAACACAAAGATACACTGACATACGGGTGCACACACTTCTAGATACACAGGTGCACACATACTGACACACATGCAGATACACAGGCACACGGATACACACAATAACACACACAACGTCACTCATACAGATGCTCATACACACATGCAGGCTAAGGCTGTTTACTCACACACTGGTGGACACCCTGCCTGCTCTTGTACCTGTCATGGCAGGGGAAGGGAGCTCCTCAATGTCTGGCACGCTGTTGCAGACTGATTGCCGGGTAGTCACGTGACACCCGACACTCCTATGCAGAACGCGAGGGGGAGGTGCTCCCCTGCTAGTTTACTGTGTGTGTAGTTCCCTTATGGAGCCGCACGCTGCCTGGAAGGAAGGCAAAATGTGTACGCCCGGCAGCTTAAAGTGCTGCCTGGGGCCGAACCTATGGTAGGGCCAGCTCAAGACATTGTGCTGCCTGGGTCCAAGGATAAAATGCTGCCGACCCCCCCCCACACCAATATTATACCAACAACCATTATGTTATGCAGTGTCTGTTTAGTGAATGTAATGTCTGTTTGTGCAGTGGATGCAATGTCTGTGTGGTGCATGTAGTATTGGATAAGTGCTTGGGGTGAGCAGTTTAAATTAAATTGGGCTTACTCCCCCCTCCCTGCCTCTTACCCGTGGGCTGGAAAGGGGGACAGTGTGTACGAAGGTGACAGTATAGGGGGCAGTGTGTAGGAAGGTGACAGACAGCCATTGTCTCATACACTGTTTAACTAACACACACACTGACACAAACATACTCTCAGAGACACATGCACTCACTGACAGACACACACCTACTGGCAGATACACACTGACAGTCACACACACATTCAATGACAAACACACAGACGTCACTTACATACACAGACTCTCACTGATTTGATATACACACATTCACTGACTGGCACACAAACACTCAATGACAAATACAGACTCACTGATTTGACAGACACACACACACACACCCATTTACTGACAGAAACAAATTACTAATATTATTATAATTTGTCCACCCAGTGTCCCTACCTTTGGGCAGGGCCAGATTAAGAGCCCATATGGCCTGGTGCTGACAATTATGATGGGCCTAATTACAGAATTTATCGACAGAAAATACTAAAACAGTTATACCTCCCAAGACACATGTATCTGGTGGAGGTGGAGCTAGAGGGAAACTCACAGGATATAGCTATCAGAAAACACAAACCCTATGCTAATCTCTCACTTTCATCTTTCAAGTAAATCCATACCCCCTACCAGCAGTGTCCAGTGAAGTAGGATTTTGGTGGGCGGGGTAAAAGGGTGTGCTACTGATGTGAATCACGTAACGAGAACTGCAAAAAGGGACAAACATGCCCCAAAAGAAGCGTGTCTGCACAAGGCATTAGATGGACAGCCCGGCGTGAATGCACGTCAGGCTCCCTGCCAATCATGCAAGATGACCAACCAAGGGCATACTGTGCAGACAGCATACTTAACTTGGCATAAATGCATCTAATGATGCGCTAGCTCTACGCTTTCTAAGGACTGTCCCCTAGCACTTGCTGGTCCATTCCTCTACTAACCTTCTTACTAGCAGGCAGAAGCTCTTTTGTACTGGGAGCAAGTAGTGCGCAAACTCAGCTTTAACTCAACTAACTTAATTGTCAGCCACTCCACACCAGTTTTCTTCACCTACATCCCTCTTGAGTTTCCATACTTAAGCAAGAGCATGTGAAGAGAAGCCAAAACAAATTCCATAGGCATGGGCCTGGAGCTGCAGCTCCATCAGTCCCTATGTTAATCTGGCCCTGGGTACAATAACCATGGTGTAGTGGCTCTGGTTTTGAATTATGTAGTAAATGGGCCATGGAGTTGTTTTACATTGAAAGAACATGATCGACCAAAAAATATTTTCTTTGAATTTTTTATTTTTTTTTGTGCATAGTGATCAATACAGACAGGCTCTGGGTGCCCCAAAGGCAGTCCCTGAGCTAGTTTCAGGCTTAACAACAGGAGCATTAGGAAAAACGGCACATTTTTTTAGTATTATAGACACGTGTTGCATGATAAAGAACATGCTGGTAAGTAGCTGATCAACGATATCAACAATTTGTCAGCAGTAGGAGGATCAATAGTTAACTCGGCTGCTTGTTATGTAGACTGACAACATGAGTAGTTAGGTTGATAGGGTAAAGGGAAGGGGTGAAAAAGTATAAAGTATAAGCAAGTAATTACTAGACTTCCCTTTTGACCACGAAGATTAACATAAGTGTGATCAAGATTGGTGATCAACCTGCTGGGTCAACTAATGAAACTTATAAAGCTTTGTCGCCACTGGGTCCTATTAAACAAGTTAGGCATAAAACGGGGCATATTACATATGAGAAGTTGAGTATGGCAAATGGCGTCCACTATACTCAGATGGGGTACAGAGAGTGGGCCTACATACGGTGAGGAAGGCGCGATCAGCCTACTCCACTAGTCGGCAAGCTCTGGGTGTGCACATAAAGTTTGCAAAGGCTACTTATCCCCTGCGCAATCTTGATTGGAGGTCCAATCGGTGTATGGGTAGGGATGTGCGGGCTCAAGACGACAGCTCCAGGCTTGGGTGAGGGCTTCTTCCGACCCCAGGCTTGCAGAAGGGCCTGTTCTGTAGGCCCGCAGCTTTGGGCGTTCCTGGGGGTCGAGATCTTTCCCCCTCCAGGAAAGGCATGGGCTCTGAGTGGTGTGGTCCGCCGTCGGCGCTTAATCTTTTGCGCTTGTGGTTGCTTTAACGGGGCAGCGCCGCTGGAGGTTTTCGGCCCACGGAGGTAGGGAGCCATGTTGTAGGGCACTTGTGAGTCTGGTGCGCCTTGGACGGGTCCCAGTTGCTTCGGCTTTGGAGCCTGAGGAGTATTCTGCCGTGGTCGCATGCTGAGGCGATGCCAGAACTCCTGGCAGAGTGCCTCGAATCTGGCTCTATTAGTGCTTGTCGGATGCTAGGTTTGTATTCCCAGTGGGGACCGGGATAACCCCCACTGGTCCAAAGGGGGGGGGGAACGGGGCTCCTGAGGTGAGGCACTATGTGGCAGGCACCGCCCGAGGAGATCGTCCGCCTCTTGTCCCGGCCAGCGCCCGCTCAGGTAAGCCTCAGATTAGATTGCGGGTGTTGCTCATCACGGGGGTACAGTCCAGTTCGGACAGATTGCTCTTGGCTTGGTAGGTAATCAGTTTGGAGCTTAAAAGCCCTGTTAGCAGTGACTTTGGCTTGAAATTGCTTGAGTTTAGCTCAAATTAGCAGGAGCTAGGGAGAAACACGTCCAGCAGGCTCGGACATCAGGCCCCACCCCCAATATTCTCTTTTTTTTTTTTTTTTTTTTTTTTATATTCTTTATTTTTGAAGTGCAGTGGGGACAGACATAGCATAACAGTGACATATAGGTAACATGCATTATGAATGGTTACAAGTAGAAGCACAATATGTCAGGAGTAACTGCACACATTTTTGGTTGCGAATGCAAAACATGAGATATAAAACAAGCTTTATGGATATAACATGCTTCAATATATGTTTTCAAGATGGGCTGCACTTTTTTTTTTTAAAGGCAAACATGCTTATTAACAGTGAGACAATACATATGCTGAGAGGCCTTAAGGGCATGCAGATTGACAAAAACTTTCACTGGCATTTGTATATTAAGGATGCTTAGGTTGGTCTTGCCAGTGGTGGTCGATCAAGAGAGGCAAACATATACATTAAATACACACTGGTTGAGAGGGTGAAGTGAAATGAAATGCATGGGAAGCAAATCGTGTAACTATAAGCTTAGAGTAGGCATAGCATAACCACTGGGTAGCAATCATGTGCACTCTGGCGGGTTTGCAGCAGGCCGTTGTCGAAGTCTCTGCATTTTTAACCTGCAAAGTTTTACAAGTACGATAAGTGAGCGGCGTGACCTGCATAGATTATTGATTAGCACATGTTTCATGAGATTAGGTGGGATTAAGTGGACCATCGACATCTGTGCATTCTGCCAGTACATTAATATGGCAGTTGGAGCGTAATAAGTACGGGTGATACATGCTTATTGGTAATACTGTGATCGTTGATATACATTAAGCAGTATAATTGATTCAGTAACCTGGAGTGCACGATCAGATGGCATAGGATACTAGTATAAGAGATAGGTACATTAGATGTAAATCGAGAGGTATGCTCACATGCACTAGGGAGGCTGCTTATTTATAACACAAGAATAAACAACAATTAATGAGAAACAGGATAGCGTTCATTTTTATGTGAGTATGAGTCATGACCCATGGTTATAATAGGTGGCCATAGAGTCTTTACATTGTAGACACTTTACCCTATGCCTGCCTGTGGGTGTGTAGAGTCCCGTGGCCAGGTTATGTGCAGCAGGCTTTCCCGGCTTACATTGAGTCGGCTGGTGGGAGCTGTCACTGGGGGGGTTCGTTGTGGTACCGACTGTGTGATGTGCCCCTTGTTGTGTCCCCACTGGTGTTGTGGCGTTTTTTTGTAAAGGTTCCCACGCCTTGCTCTGTGAGTGCGAGTCGGGTTGCGAGCAGGCTGAAGGTGTCGTCGTCTCCGGCGCCATTTCCCAACCCTCTTCCGCTTGGGGGCTGCTTGTCGATGGCGGGAGCAGGGTGATGGTATTTCGGGCATAGTCCCCTCTGGCTCGCATGGCTGTGCCTGTTCCAGTTTGTCGGCTAGTTTTTTCCAGAAGGCAGCAAAGGTGCGTTCCAGCCGCTCCAGGATATCAGGTTCTTCTGTACTGTAGCTTGTTCTCCTCGTGGTGTCCGCCATTGCGGTTTGCCCGTTTGTTGCAGGCTGACCCTGTGGGGTGGTCTTCTGCCTCCAGTGTGGCCTGGCTTTCTCCCATGGTTGGACCGGGATAACCCCCACCGGTCCAGGGGGGGGGGTGTCGTGTCTCCCGGGCCTTTAGCTCGAGGACGGGGAAAGCGGCCGTCTCTCCCCAGATCTGGCGCCCGCAGGCCGCGGTTGAACATCTCAGGTTGCTGTGCGCTGATTTTCAAACGAGTGGTATGATGAGGTTCAGTAAGGCCGCTGAGCTCTGGAATGGCACACTCGTGTAGGTGCGAGCTTTTAGCTTCGATTTATGGGCTCTTTATCGATTTTGGTTGCAGGAGCACAGCACTTGTGCGTCTACTCAGGAAGCCAGTCAGGCTCCGCCCCCCCAATATTCTCTTTTAATTTAATTTATTTATTTATAATGAAGAAAAAAAAAAACCTTTTATAGAAAAGGAAAAAAATCTTCATGAACAGTTTTAATCATTAAAGTTTGATTTGTAGCAAATTAAAGTCTGATGGCAAAATGTGGGCAGAGTAACTAGTCACAACTTGGCTGTTTTCAGTGAATTTGAATATTCACAGGGTTATTCATTACAGTATGGAGACCATGTTATAGAACCTATCCGTGATAAAAGAGGCTCTTACAAACAAATAATGCATAATAGAAAAATGCATAGAATAAGCTGCTACAACACTTGGATTGGTTCCACACCAGAACTGTACATAAAATATCTTATACTGTGACCTGATAATGACTCCAACATCAGTAAATGAGTGGAGCGCTTGCTGGTAAGTATATATTATCACTACGCAATCACTCACCCTTTATATGCACTGGGTGTACAGGTACAATTGGCTCAGTCACCCAGGGAAGCTTTCTATTACCGAGGGTATTGGCCTCTTCTCTGTCTCCAGGACTGTGGTATTCAGGCAGACTTTATACAACCAGGATATCCATTATCAGCACTCTTTTTGTAAATGCATTGTTGCATTATCAGCGCTCTTTTGTAAATTGCATTGTTGCATTATCAGCGCTCTTTTGTAAATTGCATTGTTGCATGTATAAACTTTCCTAAATGCTCACCACAGAAACCTCCTAAATATCACCTATTTGTTAGAAAGAACATGCCATTCGTCACCACCAGTTGGGGAAGGTTTTAAACAAACCTACGGCATACCCAGATAATCACCTTATGGAAGTGCTGTTTATTGGGTCATCAGGGATAAGAGGCTGAACCCTGGTTTGACCTCATGTATGCAGTGGACCACTGTCATCCTGTGAGAGAGAGAGTTGGGTAAGACCAGAGGCGGCTCTAGACTTTATGAGGCCTTAGGCGAAACGCAAACATGAGGCCCCACTAACAAAAAAGTGTCACATATACACATTGATGCACTGTCTACCTGTGTATGTGCCTGAGAGTGTGTCTGACAGAGAGTATCCTTGTGTGTGCGAATGTATGTCTCTGTGAGCATGTTTGCGTTTTTGTCTGAGACCCTATGTGTATGGGGTAGCTGATGGTGAGAGGGAGCGGGGGGGTGTGATGGTGAGAGGGAGCGGGGGGGTGTGATGGTGAGAGGGAGCGGGGGGGTGTGATGGTGAGAGGGAGCGGGGGGGTGTGATGGTGAGAGGGAGCGGGGGGTGTGATGTGAGAGGGAGCGGGGGGGATGGTGAGAGGGAGCGGGGGGTGTGATGGTGAGAGGGAGCGGGGGGGATGGTGAGAGGGAGCGGGGGGTGTGATGGTGAGAGGGAGCGGGGGGTGTGATGGTAATGTGAGAGGGAGCGGGGGGTGATGGTAATGTGAGAGGGAGCGGGGGGTGATGGTAATGTGAGAGTGAGAGGGAGTAATGTGAGAGTGAGAGGGGGGTAATGTGAGAGTGAGAGGGGGTAATGTGAGAGTGAGAGGGGGTAATGTGAGAGTGAGAGGGGGTAATGTGAGAGTGAGAGGGGGGTAATGTGAGAGTGAGAGGGGGGTAATGTGAGAGTGAGAGGGGGGTAATGTGAGAGTGAGAGGGGGTAATGTGAGAGTGAGAGGGGGTAATGTGAGAGTGAGGGGGGGTAATGTGAGAGTGAGGGGGGGTAATGTGAGAGTGAGAGGGGGGTAATGTGAGAGTGAGAGGGGGGTAATGTGAGAGTGAGAGGGGGGTAATGTGAGAGTGAGAGGGGGGTAATGTGAGAGTGAGAGGGGGTAATGTGAGAGTGAGAGGGGGTAATGTGAGAGTGAGGTAATGTGAGAGTGGGGGGGTAATGTGAGAGTGGGTAATGTGAGCGTGAGAGGGGGGTGATGTGAGAGTGAGAGGGGGGTGATGTGAGAAGGAGGGGGTGATGTGAGAAGGAGGGGGTGATGGTGAGTGGGGGGAGGCTGAGGGTGGTGACAGAGGGTTATGCTGAGGGTGGTGATGCTGAGGGTGGTGGGGATTAATGCTGAGGCTGGTGAGAGGCGATGCTGAGGGTGGTGATGCTGAGGGTGGTGGGGGGTGATGCTGAGGGTGGTGATGCTGAGGGTGGTGGGGGGTGATGCTGAGGGGGTGAAGCTGAGGGGGGTGAGGGGTGATGCTGAGGGTGGTGGGGGGTTATGGGGGATGGTGAGGCTGAGGGTGGTGGGGGTGAGGCTGAGGGTGAAGGGATAATGGTGAGGGTGGTGGGGGTGAGGCTGAAGGTGGGGAGGGGTTATGGGGGATGGTGAGGCTGAGGGTGGTGGGGGTGAGGCTGAGGGTGGGGAGGGGTTATGGGGGATGGTGAGGCTGAGGGTGGTGGGGGTGAGGCTGAGGGTGGGGAGGGGTGATGGTGGTGGGGGTGAAGCTGAGGGTGGTGGGGGGTGATGGTGACTGTGGTGGTGGGTGTAGCTGAGGGTGGTGGGGGTGAGGCTGAGGGTGGTGGGGGGTGATGGTGGGGAGGGGTGATGGTGAGGGGTGATGGTGGTGAAGCTGAGGGTGGTGGGGGGTGAGGCTGATGGTGGTGAGGGGTGAGGGTGGTGGGGGGAAGCTGAGGGTGGTGATGGTGGGGAGGGGTGATGGTGGTGAGGCTGAGGGTGGTGATGGTGGGTGATGGTGGTGGGGGTGAGGCTGAGGGTGGTGGGGGGTGAGGCTGAGGGTGGTGGGGGGTGATGGTGAGGAGGGGTGATGGTGGTGGGGGTGAGGCTGAGGAGGGGTGATGGTGGTGGGGGTGAGGCTGAGGGTGGTGGGGGTGATGGTGGTAGGGGGTGAAGCTGAGGGTGATGGTGGTGGGGAGTGAGGCTGAGGGTGGTGGGGGTGATGGTGGAGGGGGGTGAGGCTGAGGGTGGTGGGGGTGAGGGTGGTGGGAGTGATGGTGGTGGGGGGTGAAGCTGAGGGTGGTGGGGGTGATGGTGGTGGGGGGGTGAGGCTGAGGGTGGTGGGGGTGAGGCTGAGGGTGGTGGGGGTGGTGGTGGGGGGTGATGGTGGGGAGGGGTGAGGCTGAGGGTGGTGGGGGTGATGGTGGTGGGGGGTGATGGTGGTAGTGGGGGTGAGGCTGAGGGTGGTGGGGGTGATGGTGGTAGTGGGGGTGAGGCTGAGGGTGGTGGGGGTGATGGTGGTGGGGGGTGAAGCTGGGGGTGGGAGAGCCTACCTTTCCCTGGTGGTCCGGTGGCCACTGCTCACGGTCTGCAGCTCCTCAGAGCTGCAGACCGTGTAATCTCGCGAGATTTCAGAGCGTTGCCGTGGTAACCCGCGGCAACGCTCTGATTGGCCAATTCTCGCGAGTCACATGGTCTGCAGCTCTGCACACTGCGGAGCTGCAGACCGGTGCCTGCGATGGTGGCCGGGCAGCCAGGAGGGGCCTCGCACCCGGCGGCATACCGGGCAAGCCGCCGGGCCCCCTCCTGGTGTCAGGTCCTCGGTCAGTGACCGAGGACCTGACACACTCTGCCCACAGGCGGTTTAGGCGGCCGCGAGGCCCCCGCCAGCGCGAGGCCTTAGGCGGCCGCCTAAACCGCCTAATTAGAGAGCCGCCTCTGGGTAAGACCCCTGTTCACTAAAGGGGATACCCAGGCTGGCGTCTCAGAGAAGGGGAATTCCGGGATAAGAGGCTGAACTCTGGCATGTATGCAATGGACTGCTTTAATCCCCTGAGGGAGCGATTGGATCTGACCCCCGGTCACGAAAGGGGGTACCCAGGCTGGCGACTCATAGAGATTGGTCTTCAGGGATAAGAGGTTGAACCCTGGCTGGGCCTCAGGTATACTGTGGACCACATTCATCCCCTTAGGGAGAAAGTTAGGTCAGACCCCCAGTCACTAAAGGGGTTACCCAGGCTAGCGACTCATAGGGGTATGCTGTTGCTGGGTCTTCAGGGATAAGAGGCTGAACCCTGGCATGGCTTCATGTATGGACCACTTTTCTCTTCTGAAGGAGGGACTTGGGTCAGACCCTGGGTCACTAAAGGGGTTGCCCAGGCTAGCAACTCATAGGGGTATGCTGTTGCTGGGTCTTCAGGGATAAGAGGCTGAACTTGCGAGGACCTCACAATCACATGGCCGGGATAGCTGGCTGCAGCAATGCCAGCAGGGGGACTAACTGTAATGACAGTTAGTCCCCCTGCTGGCTGGAAATCAAATTAAAATAAATTAAACAAGTGTAAAAAAAAAATATATATATATATATACTTAGATCATATATATATATATATTAATATCAAATTACACGTAGACTGATACTGATTAAATATATATCTAATTATTGTTATATATATATTTATATATAATATAAAAAAATATGTAAATACGTTAAAAAAAAAATAATAATTAAAAATAAATAATAAAAAATATATAGATGTGTGTTATTTCGTTCTAACTGTATTGTGATATTAATATATATATATTTATATCAAAATACACGTAGAACGAAATAATATATATATCTATGTACATAAATATATACGTATATATCACTATATATATATACCTATATATACATAAAAATATTTTAAAATAATTATATATATATACGTATATATATATACATATGTATATATATATACATATATTAATTCTACACAAATATTTATGTAATATTTTTACATAATTAGGTATCCTAATTAATTACAATTAGCGGGACCTGCCTGACAACCCATGCCGAAAGTATAGGGAATTTAATTTGCTAGCACTATATTTAACCCTGTAACTTTCCAAGACACCATAAAACCTGTACATGGGGGGTACTGTTTTACTCGGGAGACTTCGCTAAACACAAATATTAGTGTTTCAAAACAGTAAAATGTATTACAACGATGATATCGCCAGTAAAAGTGACGGTTTTTGCATTTTTCACGCACAAACAGCACTTACACGGACGATATTATTGCTGCAATACTTTTTACTGTTTTGAAACACAAATATTTGTGTTCAGCGAAGTCTCCCGAGTACAACAGTACCCCTCATGTACAGATTTTACGGTGTTTTCAAAAGTTACAGCGTCAAATATAAGGCTTGTGTTTCATTTTCTTCACATTAAAATTCGCCAGATTGCTTACGTTGCCTTTGTGACCCTATGGTAGCCCAAGAATGAAAATTACCCCTATGATGGCATACCATTTGCAATAGTAGACAACCCAAGGTATTGCAAATGGGGTATGTCCAGTCTTTTTTAGTAGCCACTTAGTCACAAACACTGGCCAAAATTGGCGTTTTTTGCATTTTTCACACACAAACAAATACTAACGCTAACTTTGGCCAGTGTTTGTGACCAAATGGCTACTAAAAAAGACTGGACATACCCCATTTGCAATACCTTGGCTTGTCTACTATTGCAAATGGTATGCCATTATGGGTGTAAATTGATTTCCTGGGCTACTATACAGTCTCAAAGGCAACGTAACCAATCTGGCAGATTTCAATTTCAAATGTAACGTGCTATATTTTACCCTGTAACTTCCCAAAACACAATAAAACCTGTACATAGGGGGTACTCTTTTACACGTGAGACTTTGCTGAATACAAATATGTGTATTTTATTGCAGTAAAAGCTAACAGTATTATGACATTGACAGTTAAAATGTCATGTAGAGGGGGCGGAGCCAAGCAGCAGAGCAGAGAGATCACACGGCACTGTAGCTCCTGCGATCTCAAGCCAAAAACTACCTAATTTCAGCGATAAAAACGGCCAAACAGCCACAAATCCCAGGCAACAGCAGGGGACTAGACATGGGCCGGAAAAATAAAAAGCCAAAGCCCGAAGAGCCCAGACTTGGCCTCGATATCGGAGCCATGTGGCGCCAAGCCCGCGGAGCAGCTAGGCCCAAGATGGCCGAATACCCAGAGACTTACTCTGACTTGTCGGACGACCTCTCCCAAGAGGATGACATATATCCCTCTCCCAATCCACCGGCACCCAAAGCCACACCACCAGACCCTGATAATGCACCAGTCACAACTGCGGTGCTCAAGGCATTACTGGCGGGCCTGCAGACCACGATCCAGGCAGAAATGGCGAGCCTACGCACGGACCTCCAGGGAATGACCGGGAGACTGAGCACCCTGGAGAACACGTCCGCTACTAATGCTGCCGATATCACCGCCATGCAACAGGAGATTATGAGCTTGCGGGCCACAGCAGAGACTTTTGAACGGAGGTTTGCTGTGATGGAAGACACACGAAGGGCAAACAACATAAAGGTACGGGGAGTATCGGACGACCTACCGGCAGAAGAACTCCCGCATTTCGCGCGGAGGCTCCTGGCAGCGCTCATGCCCGCACAGCAGGTCAAGGCACTAAGCCTAGATGGGGTTCACAGAGTCCCCAAATCGGCCAAAGCCCCACTAACGGCCTCCAGGGACGTCATACTTCGCTTCCAACGCAAAGCAGACAGAGCCGCAACCATGGCAGCGGTCAAAAACTTCCCCCAGTACTCCTTCGAAAACATGTCCCTCTCCTTTTTCACGGACTTGTCCAGCAGCACCCTGGCCTGGAGACGGTCGCTTAAACCCCGTACGACGCTACTCCAGCAAAACAGCATACCTTACCGGTGGCGCTTCAACCGCTCCCTGCAAGTGACACATGGCGGGAACACCCACGAGATACACGACCTGCAGAGGGCTCAGGACTTGCTACCCACACTGGGGTTACCTCCCGATGCCGTACGGCCCACGACAGCCTCCGAGACCACCAAACCGCGATGCAGGTGGAACCCGGAAAAGGTGAAGAGCTTCGTACCGAGAAAACCCGGATATGGCGCCCATCATGATACTCCGACTTGAAAGACCCACGGACTGTGCACACTGCAACGATATAATTGCCGAGACTGTAAGACCTCGTTGCCACGGAACTGGCGCTGCTAAACGTATGTATGTAAAGTTTTGATATGTTTGTCGTGCAAGAAATTTTATACTCTATTTTTGAAAAAAAAAACCAGTGCATGACTTCAGTTATCTTGCAATGTACACGGTTGATGTTTATGTAAAATGCCACTCAATGCTTTATTGACAATTATGCACCAGGAAACCAATGTATTTGCAGTTAAACTTAGATCTTAGCCACACATGAAGATAACAAAGCTTGACTCAAATAGAGTGCATGTAACCAATCTATGCTATTAACTGTTTATGTATCACGCATGCAATGTTTCAATTATTATTCCTATATTAATTTTAAAAATGTGCTGTCGTTTAATGCCAAAATAATGTTTATATTGTGCTATCTCTGCGGCTTGTATCGGCCGTCGTGGCGATATAAGCATGTTTGTTACTCTAAGCACTACAAAAATACAAAAATAAAGAATTAAAAAAAAAAATGTCATGTAGAACTAAAAAAATAAAAAAAAATCTTATTTTCTCCCATTTTTTTCATATTAAATTATGCTTCATAGCTAAATACTTGATATTAAATGATTCCCCTGTTTCCCCTGAATAAAATTATATATAATAAGGGTAGGTGCATTTAACCCCTTAACGACGAGTGACGGACGATGTCCGTCACTCAGGGGATTGCCTTAACGACGAGTGACGGACCTCGTCCGTCACCAGTTAAAATTAACCCCAGATCGCCGCAATCGCGGCGATCGTGGGGTTAATGGTGCTCCGGTCTGCCTCTGCATTAGAGGCAGACCGGGAGCACCGGATCAGGCTGTCAGAGTACATGTGCCTGCTCTGACAGCATGCCAGAGCAGGCACATGTGCTCTCTATACTCACCTCCGCCTCCCTGCACTTCCTGGTTCTGTGTGAAGTGCAGGGAGCCGGATCTTCAGTGATCCTGCCCCCTGGTGACAAAACAATAAAGTTAAATTAAAATCCCACCCCCCTTTACCCCCCCATTGCAATCAATAAAATAACTTAATTATGTAAAAATATTACATAAATACGCACGTAGAATTTAAATATATATGCATATTTATATATTTGAAGTCTACGTGTATATTTATATAATTATTTATGTAATTTTGTATATGGACATATGAATAGTTCGCATTCTTTTTATTTATTTATATATACATAGATATATATACAATTTCATTCTAAGTGTATTTTGATATAAATATATATATATTAATATCAAAATACAGTTAGAATAAAATTTCGTATAGATATATAATTTGTTTTAATTTTTATTATTATTTAAAAAAATGGTAATTTAATTAAAATTACTTATTATTCGTATTTTATAATAATATATATATACAATATATATAGTTATTATATATATTATATATATACGTGTGTAATTTAATTATAAGTGTATTTTTATAGTAATATATGTACATATTAATATAAAAATAAACTTAGCACGACATTATATATATGATATATAGACATATATTATATAGGTATAATATATGTCTATATATCATATATATACACATATATAATAATGTTTTTTTTTAATTAACTTTCACTTTAATTTTTTTTAGGATTTTACACATGCAGGGAGACTGCCTGTCAGCACAGACAGTCCCCCTGCAGGCAGATACTTGGACACCTATTGTGACCATGTGGTCGCCCTGTTGGGCGATCACATGGCCACAGGGGTCCTAAACCGCCATGGGGAGACTGTCTGGGCTGCAGGCAGTCTCCCCACACCGGGAGCACCGCCGATCGCCGCCGGGGGAACGACGGCGATCGGGTAAGTACATTGGACGGTTAGGACGGTTCAGGACCGTCACCGGTCGGCAACGCAAAAATGCCGATGACGGTCCTGAACCGTCCTCCGTCCTTAAGGGGTTAACCCCTTAAGACCGCAGCCAAATGTACAAGTTGTGAACGAAACTAAATGTAAACAAAACCTGGCATTTGCGCTATATGTCTGTCCAACCGTAATTCACCTCTTTCATATTAAATGCACCCCCCCCTTATTATATATCATTTTAGTCAGGGGAAACAGGGCTTTCATTTAATATCAAATATTTAGCTATGAAACATAATTTAATATGATAAAAATGGGAGAAAATAAGATTTTTTTTAATTTTTTAGTTCTACGTGACATTTTAACTGTCAATGTCATAATACTGTTTGCTTTTACTGCAATAAAATACACATATTTGTATTCAGCAAAGTCTCACGTGTAAAACAGTACCCCCTATGTACAGGTTTTATGGTGTTTTGGGAAGTTACAGGGTCAAATATAGCGTGTTACATTTGAAATTGAAATTCGCCAGATTGGTTACGTTGCCTTTGAGACTGTATAGTAGCCCAGGAAATAAATTTACACCCATAATGGCATACCATTTGCAATAGTAGACGACCCAAGGTATTGCAAATGGGGTATGTCCAGTCTTTTTTAGTAGCCATTTGGTCACAAACACCGGCCAAAGTTAGCGTATTTGTTTGTGTGTGAAAAATGCAAAAAACGCCAATTTTGGCCAGTGTTTGTGACTAAGTGGCTACTAAAAAAGACTGGACATACCCCATTTGCAATACCTTGGGTTGTCTACTATTGCAAATAGTATGCCATCATATGGGTAATTTTCATTCTTGGGCTACCATAGGGTCATAAAGGCAACGTAAGCAATCTGGCGAATTTTAAAGTGAAAAAAATGAAACACAAGCCTTATATTTGACGCTGTAATTTTTGAAAACACCATAAAATCTGTACATGAGGGGTACTGTTGTACTCGGGAGACTTCGCTGAACACAAATATTTGTGTTTCAAAACAGTAAAAAGTATCGCAGCAATAATATCGTCCGTGTAAGTGCTGTTTGTGCGTGAAAAATGCAAAAAAACGTCACTTTTACTGGCGATATCATCGTTGTAATACATTTTACTGTTTTGAAACACTAATATTTGTGTTTAGCGAAGTCTCCCGAGTAAAACAGTACCCCCCCATGTACAGGTTTTATGGTGTCTTGGAAAGTTATAGGGTTAAATATAGTGCTAACAAATTAAATTCCCTATACTTTCGGCATGGGTTGTCAGGCAGGTCCCGCTAATTGTAATTAATTAGGATACCTAATTATGTAAAATTATTACATAAATATATGTGTAGAATTAATATATGTATATATATACATATGTGTATATATACGTATATATATATATATTTTTTTTCAAATATTTTTATTTATATATAGGTATATATATAGTGATATATACGTATATATTTATGTATATAGATATATATATTATTTCGTTCTACGTGTATTTTGATATAAATATATATATATGTTAATATCACAATACAGTTAGAACAAAATAAAACACATTATATATTTTTTAATATTTTATTTTTAATTATTTTTTTTATTTTATTTTTTTACATATTTTTTTATATTATTTATAAATATATATATATATATATATAACAACAATTATATATATATTTAATCAGTATCAGTCTACGTGTAATTTGATATTAATATATATATATATATTTATATATATATATTAATATTAAAATACACCTAGACAGTGTATGTGTGTGTGTGTGTGTATATGTGTATATATATACTTAGATCATATATATATATATTTTCTCCTAATTACCTTTGTTATATAAACACATTGCTTTAAGTTTTATGTTATCTTGACCTCACTCGCAAGGACCTCACTCTCACATGACCGGGAGGGACCGGAGGAGGAAGATCTGCCGCAGGGGGGGGGGGGGGCTCCCTGGGAGTCCCCCCAACCACGATCGCCGGCGTGGGACCGCCGGCAACCGGGTAAGTAAAAAAAAAACGTAGGGCGTACATTTACGTCCTGCGGCGTTTAGAGCCGCTTTTAAAAGGACGTAAATGTACGCCCTCCGGACTTAAAGGGTTAAGGGCTTAAACTGGTCAGATATATTTGCTACAATTCAATATTTAGTGAATTAGTTATCCAGAAGAAGGCGAAAAAACTTGGACATGGGTAAAATATCCAAGTAAAAAATTACCCCTGACCCCGTATTAAGGCGATCGGTTACAAGTCTGTCCCTGGATCTGTATTCAATGTATTCTGTATGAATCATTTACCCCATACATTACCATCATCTTCAGATCCTGTTTAGGTCCATGCAGCAGATTATCCAGAAGGTTTTGGTTTGTTCTGATGAGTTTCTGTTTACCCTGTAGTCCCAGCTCCACACTGACTGGCTTCAGATTGTTCAAACTCTTGTTAGATACTCTCAGATTATTATGATGCATGATGACATCACTGCTTAGTGGTATCCTTTAACCCCTTCAGGACGCAGTCAATAGTGCACGTTCTGATCAAAACAAAACGTAAACAAAAACTAGAATTTGCGCTATATGTCTGTTCACCCGTAGTTCCCCTCTTTCATATTATATGCACCCACACTTATTATATATCATTTTGTTCAGGAGAAACAGGGCTTTAATTTATCATTAACTATTCATATATGGAACATAATTTATTATGAATAAAATAAAAAAAAGGTGAGAAAATAAGATTTTTTTTAAAATTTGCATTTCCGTCTGACATTTTAACTGTGAATGTCATAATACTGTTAGGTTGTACTGCAAAAAAATGCACATATTTGTAATCAGCGATGTGTCACGAGTACAACAGTACCCCCCTATAACAGGTTGTTTTGGAAAGTTACAGGGTCAAATATAGAACATTCCATTTTCAAATTGAAATTTTCCAGATTAGTAATGTTACCTTTGAGACGGTGTGGTAGCCAGGAATGAAAATTACCCCCATAATGGCATAGCATTTGAAAAAGTAGACAAGCCAAGGTATTGAAAGTGGGGTATGTTTAGTCTTTTTTAGTAGCCACTTAGTCATAAACACTGGCCAAAGTTAGCGTTCATATTTGTTTTTGTGTGAAAAAAGCAAAAAACTAATATTTGGCCAGTGTTTGTGACTAAGTGGCTACTAACAAAGACTGGGCATACCCCACTTGCAATACCTCGGGTTGTCTACTTTTGCAAATGGTATGCCATCATGGGGGTAATTCTCATTCCTGGGCTACCATACGCTCTCAAAGGCAACATAACCAATCTAGCAAATTTCAATGTGAAAAAAATGAAATGCAAGCCTTATATGTGACTCTCTAACTTTCCAAAACACCATAAAACCTGTACATGGGGGGTACTGTTATTCTCGGGAGACTTCACTAAACACAAATATTAGTGTTTTAAAACAGTAAAACATATTACAACAATAATATAGACCATAAAAGTGCCGTTCGCTTGTAAAAAAATGCGGAAAACGTCACTTTTACTTAAAATATCATCGTTGTAATACAATTTACCAGTTTGAAACACTAATATTTGAGTTCAGCGAAGTCTCCCGAGTAAAACAGTACCCCCTATGTACAGGTTTTATGGTGTCTTGGAGAGTTACAGGGTCAAATATAGTGCTTGCGAATTAAATTCTCTGCACTTTCTCCCTGTGTTGTCAGGCATGTCAATCAAATTTTAATTAATCAAATCACATAATTACGTTAAAAGATTATTTAAATATACACGTAGAATTTTAATATATATGCATTTATAGGTATTTAAATTCTACGTGTATACTAATGTAATCTTTAATATAATTATATGTAATTATCTATATATATATATTTGCGGTTATTTGTATTTTATATATAGATAGATATATATAGAATGTCATTCTAAGTGTATTTTGTTACCGATATATATATATTAATAACAAAATACAGTTAGAATGAAATTACATATGCATATATAATTTATATTAAATTTTGTTTCAATATTTTATTATTTTATTTATTTATTATTTTAATTATACGTATTTATATATAATATATATATGTACATCTATTATATATATAATATATATATACATATTATATATATGTAACATCATTCTAAGTGTATTTTAATATTAATATATATACATATTATATATATATATAAATATAAATATATTTAATTTAATTTTACACATGTCTAATATATGTTTTTTTACTTTCCCACCAGCAGGGGGACTGTCTGATATTTCAAACAGTCCCCCTGCTGGCAGATCCATAGCCAGCTATAGAGGGCCATGTGATCGCTCTTTGAGAGCGATCACATGGCCCCCGGGGGCCTCATTTGCCGGAGGGGGGCTGCCTGGGCTGTCAGGCAGCCCCCCAGAAGAGGATTGCGGCAGAGGTGAGTACAACTTATCTCCTGGGGGCTTAAGCCGCTACGACGTACCATGCCGCCGCAACGGCTTTAAAGCCCTTTTAATGCGGGACGGCATGGTACGTCGTAACGGCGTTAAGGGGTTAAAGTAAATAGGCATATCAAATGTCTTGGGTTTATTATCCTTAAAGGGAAACTCCAGTGCCAGGAAAACCATCCGTTTTCCCCGGCACTGCAGGTCCCCTCTCCCTCCCACCTCCCATCCCAGGTAGCTAAAGGGGTGAAAACCCCTTCAGGTCACTTACCTGAGACCCCGCCGATGTCCCTCGGCGGTGGTTTTGGGTCGGCGTCGCTCCTCCCTGTAATCACGTCAGCTGGTGGGCGAGACTGATCCCGCCCGCCGGCTGAGGAAACCTAATGCGCATGCGCAGCACTGCCGCACACACATAGTTACATAGTTAGATAGCTGAAAAGAGGCTTGCGTCCATCAAGTTCAGCCTTCCTCACACCTGTTTTTTGCTGTTGATCCAAAAGGCAAAAAAAATAAATAAATACCCCAGTTTGAAGCACAATTTTGCAACAAGCTAGGACAAAAAATTCCTTCTTGACCCCACAATGGCAGTCAGATTTATCCTTGAATCAAGCAGTTATTACCCTACATTGAAAGATTATATCCTTGAATATTCTGTCTTTGCAAGTATGCATCTAGTAGCTGTTTGAACATCTGTATGGACTCTGATAAAACCACTTCTTCAGGCAGAGAATTCCACATCCTGATTGTTCTTACAGTAAAAAAACCTTTCCTTTGCCTTAGACGAAATCTTCTTTCTTCCAGTCTAAACGCATGGCCTCGTGTCCTATGTAAAGTCCGGTTTGTGAATAGATTTCCACACAATGGTTTGTATGGGCCCCGAATATATTTGTATAATGTTATCATATCCCCTCTCAGGCGACGTTTTTCTAAACTAAATAGGTTTAAATTTGTTAACCTTTCTTCATAGCTGATATGTTCCATTCCTTTTATTAATTTTGTAGCCCGCCTCTGCACTTTTTCTAGTGCCATGATATCCTTCTTTAGAACAGGTGCCCAAAATTGCACAGCATATTCAATATGTGGTCTTACCAGTGATTTATAGAGAGGCAAAATGATATTCTCGTCCCGAGAATGAATGCCCTTTTTCATGCATGACAGTACCTTACTGGCCTTGGCCACTGCTGATTGACAT
Organism: Pelobates fuscus; assembly: GCF_036172605.1. NCBI lineage: Eukaryota > Metazoa > Chordata > Amphibia > Anura > Pelobatidae > Pelobates > Pelobates fuscus. The sequence continues at coordinate 351,495,181 of NC_086318.1, read as the reverse complement.
TGCACATTGTTGCATAGTTTGTTGTCTATAACAATTCCCAAGTCCTTTTCGTGTGTTGTTATCCCTAATTCACTTCCATTAAGGGTATACGTTGCTTGTGTATTCTTTACGCCGAAGTGCATAACTTTGCATTTTTCAACATTAAATTTCATCTGCCATTTGAGTGCCCAGTCCTCCAGTCTATCTAAATCCTTCTGCAGCAAAGTAATATCTTGCTCACATTGTATTATTTTACAAAGTTTTGTGTCATCTGCAAACACTGAAACATGACTTTCAATGCTGTCTTCAAGATCATTTATAAAAATGTTAAATAGAAGGGGTCCCAGAACAGACCCCTGAGGGACACCACTTGCCACCTCTGTCCAGCTTGAAAATTTACCATTAACGACAACTCTTTGTATTCTGTTTTTAAGCCAATGTTCTACCCAAGAACAAGCATTTTCATCGAGACCGATTTCCTTGAGTTTGAACACTAATCTTTTGTGTGGAACTGTATCAAATGCCTTGGCAAAATCCAAATAGATCACATCCACTGCAACACCCTGATCTATACTTCTACTTACTTCTTCGTAGAACGCAATCAAGTTAGTTTGACATGACCTGTGCTTCATAAAACCGTGCTGATTTTTGCTGATAACCATATTCTTCTCAAGGAATTCTTGAATATTATCCCTTAATAACCTTTCAAATATTTTACCAGCCACAGAAGTTAAGCTCACAGGTCTATAATTTCCAGGCAAGGATTTTGAACCCTTTTTGAATATAGGAACCACATCTGCCTTCCTCTAATCCTCCGGAACACTTCCTGAAAGAAAAGAATCTTGAAAGATTAAAAACAGAGGTTCACTTATTTCTACACTTAGTTCCTTAAGTACACGTGGATGGATACCGTCAGGCCCTGGAGCTTTGTTTATATTAACTTTCTTTAGTTGCTGCAGCACATTGTCTTGAGTTAACCAATTACAATTATTCTGCAAGTTTTTAGTAGCAATCATTTGCACATCTATTGCCATGGGTTCTTCTTTAATATATACGGAGGAGAAATAGTTATTTAGAATTCCTGCCTTTTCTTGGTCTTCATTAACTAACACCCCCGTTTCAGTTTTAAGTGTACCTATACTTTCATTTTTGTTTTTTTTGGAATTTATGTACTTAAAAAATGCGTTGGGGTTGGTTTTGCTCTCTTTAGCTATCATTTTTTCATTTTGAAGTTTAGCAAGTTTAATTGCCTTTTTGCACGCATTATTTGCTTATATCTTTTATAAGATGCATCTGATTTGCCTGATTTAAATGCTTTAAATGCCCTTTTCTTATTTTTAATCTCTTGTTTTACTTCTCTACTAAGCCACATTGGTTTTAATTTGTTTCTTTTATACTTATTTCCCAATGGTACATACTGAGAAATGTACCTTTCTAATATTTGTTGGAAGATGATCCATTTATCCTCAGTGTTCTTTTCACTAAAGAGTTTATGCCAGTCAATATATTGTAAAGCTTCCCTTATCTTATTGAAATTGGCCTTTTTAAAATTATATGTTTTAGTATACCCCATGTGCTTTTGTTTTTTTGAGTTTATTTCAAAGGACACTATATTGTGATCACTATTTCCCAAGTGCTCACCTACTTGAAGGTTGGTCAAAAGATCAACGTTGTTTGTTAAAACCAGGTCCAGACAAGCGTCCATTCTAGTTGGTGCTTGTACAAGTTGTGACATGAAGTTGTCATTTAACAAGTTTAAAAACCTAATTCCCTTTGCTGAGCTACTAGTCCCTATGTCCCAATTTATGTCTGGGTAATTAAAATCTCCAATAATTAAAGTGTTACCAAGATTTGCAGCTTTCTCAATTTGCTCAAACAGCTGTTGTTCCTCGTCAATATTAACATTAGGTGGTTTATAACATATCCCAACCAATAGTTGGTTTCCCTTCTTTTCCCCCAAGCAGATATTTACCCATAAAGCTTCCACATTTTCCTCATCGCATTCAATTTGCTTAAGATTTGGTTTTAAATCATGGTTGACATACAAACATACCCCACTACCCTTCTTGTTTTTCCTATCCTTCCTAAATAATGTGTACCCGTTTAAGTTAACTGCCCAGTCATGTGTCTCATCCCACCATGTTTCAGTTATGCCTATTATATCATATTGTTTAGTGTTTAGTGTTACGCATTAGGTCTCCCCATAGGAAAGCATTGAAAAAGATTTTCAATGCTTTCCTATGGGGAATTGAGCGACGCTGGAGGTTCTCACACAGCGTGAGGACGTCCAGCGACGCTCTAGCAAAGAAAATCTTTGCTATAAAGGCGGAAGTGTCCTCTAGTGGCTGTCTAGTAGACAGCCACTAGAGGTGGAGTTAACCCTGCAAGGTAATTATTGCAGTTTATAAAAAACTGCAATAATTACAGTTGCAGGGTTAAGGGTAGTCGGAGTTGGCACCCAGACCACTCCAGTGGGCAGAAGTGGTCTGGGTGCCTGGAGTGTCCCTTTAATAGTTGTCTATAACTACAAATTGTATATAAAAATAAGTCTGTACAATATTTTTGGAAAACATTTTTATTTTATGATTTTATTTTTCAGTGACAATTTAATCAAAATTACTCTAATTGTTTGAAATGGTTTGGGAGAAGAACACTGCTTTACGTATTCAAAGACAAATAGCTTTAACTATCCAAACATAAACCAAAGATAATAATCTATAGTCAGGGCCAGATTAAGAGCCCATTGGGCCTGTTGCTGACAATTATGATGGGCCATGGGCCTAATTACAAAATCTTATCGACCAAAAATACTAAAACAGTCCTACCTCCCAAGTGTCATGTATTTGATGGAGATGGTGCTGGATGCAGCTATTCGAAAACATGGGGACACTGGGTGACTTTGAGACATGAGGGGACAATGGGAGACATGAGGCACTGAGACACTGTGATACATAGGGGACACTGGAGACTTGTTAAAGATCTGGCTACCGGTCAAAATTTTGTGGTGTCCAATAAACCTGCTTAAATCTATCACAGTAAGTGCCTGAGATTTTTTTTCTTTTATGCCAGGGGACACTGGGAGACTAGGAAACACTAGGGACACAGACAATAGGGACACATGGGGACACTGGGAGTGCCTCATGTCTCCTAGGTCTCAAGTCTCCCAGTGTCCACATGTCACTAGGGGACACTTACAGACATGGGGACACTGATACACTAGGGGACACAGAGACTAGAGGACTCTGGGAGACTAGGGACATAGACACCAGGGACACTGGCTGGGAGACATGAGGACACAGAGACTAGGGGCCACTGTGTATCTTGTGTCTCAAGGTCCCCATGTCTATGAGATTCTAGGGGAAACATTGAGACATGGGGATGGTGAGAGACTTGGGAACACTAAGACATTAGGACACTAAATATCCTCAGGTCTCCAAGTACCCCCTAGTGTCTGTGTCATCAAGTGTCCCTATGTCTCTCCCAGTTTCCCCTAGTGTCTGTGTCCCCATTGCCCCCAGTGTTCCCAAGTGTCCCTATGTCTCCCAGTGTCTCCATGTCTCCCTGCAGCCTTTCCCTCCATTCCACACTTACCTGAGCTGTTGACTGTCTCTGCAGGCTCAGAGCTGCTGTCTGGACTCCCTGTGCAGAGCTGCTCCCCGCAGATCAGTGAGTAGAGCAGGGAGGGAAATGCTGTAACTTCTTATCCCTGCCTCTCTCTACACACACAGTGACTCCTACTGGCCGACGCTGATATTGCAGAATAATCTCTTTATACTAAGACTGACATTTGTATTACCGGTATTACTGCAATAACGGCACCGGCTAGGCAGCCTCAAATACCTGAGAAATACTTGGCAACCCTAAGAGTTTGTTTTTTAAATCATTGGGCCTATTCCATGGGCTTGGGTCTGGAGCTGCAGCTCCATCAGGCCCTATGTTAATCCGGCCCTACCGTTGGGAGAACTGGAGTGGATCTGTCCCTGGGGTCCAGTGGGGCTGCTTTGAGACAGGCGGCTGTAAGCACACAGGTGTGGCGAGTGGGCTGTAATCCTCCTGCTCTGTTCCCTTGCGGCCCACAACTGTTGCAGGGAGCCGGAAAATGACGTCATATTCCGGCTCACAGCGTCAGTAGATGGCGCATGAGGGAGCAGAGCTGAAGGATTACAGCTCCCTCACCACCTCTGATGTTCTCACAGCCAAAGGTACCCTGGCCCAGTTCCCTAGCAGCAGTTCGCCCACTTACATGAGTCCCTGCTGGAAGACGTGCCAATCCAGTCACCATTCACTTGAGAACATAAGCTGACTTCCCTCAGTCATTGCATGGTACACTATGCATGAACATTTGAACTCAATTTACATTGGCAAACCAGGAACTCTCTCTCAGTGACTCTGCTTGAGGTGTTATATTTCCGGTAGCAAAGGGGTTAAACTACACATGTGCGGCATTTGATAGTGAAACGCTGCACTAGACACCATTACTTGGTGTTTCAAGTAACCCATTAAGATCACTACTACATTGCTTACGTTTAACTTTGAAATTTTAGAGATTTTTACATTACTTTCCAAAAAGTTAATGTAAATCACAAAATTTATACAAAAATAAATAAAAATTTTGATCTTACTCCAGGCCCTGGCAACTGCGTGCTACAAGGTAAGTATTGCAGCGTCAGTGTTAAGGTGATTTGAGAATTTTATACAATTATCAATATATTCAATTTAAAGAGCAAGTTGCCAAGCTAATTTTTGCAATAAAGAAATGGTTGCCATGCTAATGATGTATATAATTGGAGTACTACCAGCGGTACTCCAGCTGATAAAGCTATATAAAAAATATAGTGTATAAGGCGCTTCAAAATAGTGATGATAAATGTGTCAAACTAGTATAAAAATGTGCTTTCCTCAAACACTGAATAAAACATCAAAGAATTAAAACATACTAGCAGGAAGTGACCCTTGTGACACAATAAACAAAGATACATATAAATACAAATGTATGTTGATAAATTTGGGTACCATAGGATACCTAAAAAAAAAAGCACACAAAAAAATACAAACAACATAGTGTCAACCGTTAAAAACATAAATGGTGAATGAATGGGGTCAGAGTTTGACTCACATGGCCCCGAGCTGTCCTAGGCTCTATATTATGCGCTCTAGGGTGCCACAAATGGCTCAAAGATCCAATATTCCCAAAAACTGTATGAAGGATCTTCAGTGTTTTAAAATGATCAATTTATTCAATAAAATATAACAATATAATCAATATGGGTACTGTCAGAGTGGTAGTGTGAGTTCAAATAGTAAAGTCCACAATGGGTAACACTCACCACCTCCCAGTAACCCAAGAAATATAAAGTGCATGTATTTTCTGCTACATGCACTTTATATTTCTTGGGTTACTGGGAGGTGGTGAGTTACGCATTGTGGGCTTTACTATTTTAACTACCACTCTGTAACAGTACCCATATTGATCATATTGTTATATTTTATTGAATAAATTGATCCTTTTAAAACACCGAAGATCCTTCATACAGTTCTTGGGAATATTGGATCCTTGAGGCATTTGTGGCACCATAGAGCGCATAATATAGAGCCGGGGATGGCTCTGAGCCATGTGAGTGAAACTCCGACCCCATTCCTTCACCATTTATATGTTTTTAACTATATGTTTTGTGCTTTATTTTAGGTATCCTATGGTACCCAATGAATATACGTTTGTATTTATATTTATTTATTGTGTCAAGAGGTTCATTTCCTTGCTAGTATGTTTTAATTTTTTGTTGATGAATTTGTAAAGTTGTTTGTTTTTTCTAGTGCCAGAAAGAGGTTTATTTGAATAAGAAAAGAAAAACATTAAATTAGGCTCATCATTGTCCAAAACTTTTATGTTTGCATTTTTCTACTGGCCAATCAACCTGCGAAATAAGGTTATCAATTTGTCCTATGAAAATGAAAGCTTGAATTTATAGCAGTCAAAATAAAATAGTGTCTGGTTAATATATGATCAGTATTTCCAATGCAGTACATTTTTATATCCTACATTTGTAAATATAATTATCATATTTTTCTATATATTCCTTTTTTTATATATTGAGTAATCTGTTAACCACACATTTAAACCTTGGAGCTGCAAATGTTCAAAACAATAAAAACAACAGATACAAGTAATCTGTTCAGATTGTGTAAATACATTTAAAGAAAATGTAATCAAGCATAATGGATGTAATAAATTTAAACCGGTACACAACACATTTTTGATGTCCAAAAAAGTCACATTTATGCATAAATCTCTCAATGTTTCTGTAATATAAATTTCTTCATTAAGGAGAATGGAAATTCAGCAAACAAAACGTTAAAATTGATTCTTCGATGGAATTGGAAACCAAGATCAGACAGAAAGGGTTTTCCTTGTAGATGATTTTCCTTCTGGTTATTTAAACTAAATGTCCAAAACCCATGGCTTCATCTCAGAAAATGTCAATTTCTCCAGATTGTTTTTTTGCACAACTGTTTTAGCAGGATTTAATCACCAATGATATCCTTGCAGGTCATCTTGTGACAGTCAAGCTCTCTTTGGTAGTCAGAAGTCCTTTCTCAAACAGAATAGTGGCCACAGTGATCTGCAGATAGAGTAATAATGAATAATAATGTTAAAGTTGGCTAATTAACACAGTACAGGGAGAACCTTTAGTGATGTGTATGCAACAGGTCAAAACTGAATAAACTATACAAATCTAACAAAGTATAAATAATGTCTGATATAAGAAAACACAAATTGTATACAATACCTTTCTTGACACTTTAAAAAGCTTAAGGGGTTACGTCGCCCAATATTTGTCACTACGTACTCCCCATACATTTCTGAATACATTTTCACACACACACAAAGCATTGGTGCATAGACTAGTAATGTAGAGGATATGGTATTCAAGCCTATAGGCATTAGGTCCTTAAGCAATGCCAGTTCTGTTTAGATTGAGCTTTCCTCCAGCTTTCTAGAATGCTTAGAGAAGTTTTAAGAAAATGTAGTAGAGACTTTAATCCGCGCATTGAACAATGGCAGAAATGGATTATAAAACTAGATAGAAGAAATGAGTCTTAATTTACACTAGGATGTTTATGCTATGGAACTGTGGTTGGGGGGTGAACCCTGGGCATTCACTTTCAGGATATCCGTGGTTATATGGAACCTGATTAGTAGATAGAATGACTGATGAGTGTTGCCTCTCGGGTTCTTAAGATTGACTCGGGACCAACCCTCGGCGAGAGTGTGTCTTTTCTTTTTTAAGACTAGGGTAGATGGGAGTTTCAGGGCAATGCAGAAATATATAAGGAAGGGATTTAAAACTAAGAGGAATGAGTAAAGGGGTATTGAGGGAAAAAGGGAGAAGAGGAAGTAGGAAGGAAAGAGAAAAGAAAAGGAAAGGGCCCTTAGAACTTATTACATATATTTAACTTCATCCTCTTCGGAATGAAAATTGCCAAACTATGACTGAACTGTAACAATATTTATACATACCCTATGTCATTTTATTCTTAATGTGTAAATGTTGAATGTTTAATTTATGTTTTCGTATTTGTTTGTAATAATGCATGTAAAAAAAAAAAAAAGAAAAAAGGGGGGAGAAAAGAAGGGGAAACTTTTCAATAAAGATTATATATATAAAAAAAAAAAAATGTAGTAGAGTGCTCAGTGGACCAGCTTTTCCATTAGGTGTTCAGACCTCAGGGTTGCGGATTTCATTCAGAGGAGGGTGAACCAAGTCTTTCTTCCTTCTGAGGTTTACTCCTGAGCATCCTCAGCGGCAGGCATCCTAAAGGGCTACCTGTCAGCCTTTCCTTTGGTATCCAGTGGCTCACAAAGATCTTCAGTGCTAGAGTATAACGCCCATTTAGAAAAGCTGATATTAAGGCTTTTTGCATGACATCTGACCCATGTTCCAGAAGCATATGGTGGTGGATAGGGAGGAGATTTAATTGGTCTTGAGAAAGTCTGAGATACGGACGAAACGCACAGACCGAAAGTGCCAATTATTTTACTATTTATGTGCCATTCAGCCAGGTTTTTATTTTTTAAATGTATAAGAGTTCTACCACATAGAATGAATCTATCTATTCTGTTGGGTTTTAATAAACATCTGCAGAAGGTGGACAAACTTTTTAGACGGGAGGCAGGGAGCATTGCTCACACTTGTCCGGTCAAACTTCAAATCTCCTGTTGATCTGATATGTTCACAGATAGCTTGGAGTTTATTATATTCACGGACACACTTACTGTAGACTTGAAGATTATTTTACACTTGGACGTGTGTGCCTCTTTATGCCGCATGGTGGGGAGTATCCATAATATCGGACCGGTCCAGTTCCCCATTAGCCTGAGGACTTGAATCACTAACATCGTTGTTCACACTTCCTGAGGATATCCAGCTTCTTTTTTTAGTATTAGTATATTTACTAGCAGATATTATATCACTCCACTGTTAGGAGCTCGCAACATTGTTTTCTATATTCGCTACATTTGCTTTGACTTTAAGTATCCTTTTCAACACTACAGTATTCCACCTGTTTTTTTTCCTGCCTCTGTTGGGCTATTTTCGTATGAATGAATGTAAATGTCTTGCAGATGTTGTTGATGTAGCCGTTTTGTTTTTATATATAGCTTTAGTAGCCACTTATACACATTTATTTAAAATAACAATGAAGCTATATTTTGTATAGCATTGTTGCTGTGGTTGAAAGAACTTTGGCAGTGGACAAGAGTTTTGCCGGTTTAAAGTGAACATGTCAAATCTTGAAGATAGGGCAACGTCCCTGCAATATTAGGCTCAGAGATGTACCCAAGGCCATTACAAATGAGGAGATTTCTTGTAATGCACAGTGGCTCCTTTCTACTTTTTCATCCCCTAAACAAGCTTAGTAGCTGCTCCCGTTTACCTTAGGCTATTAAAGCTTCAAGTGACATTCTAGCAAAGTTTCAAAGGGGCAGTGTTACAATTTTGGGGGACACTCTCCATCAGTTGAATGATCTAAGCTTGCCTTTTACAGGTACCTCACCAGACTAGAGTCCATCAAGTTTAACCTTGAATTAATTTTTTTTTTTTTTATAAATTCTTTATTTTTATTGTGCAAAAGCTTGACAGACATGCATATTTTGCCACGGCAACAAGTACAGGCTTTTCACATGGCATTATACTGTGTGGCATACAAAGGTTGAATTACATTCTTAAGTGGGGAACTCATCACCTGCTTGTGAAAAAAGTGGCAACACGTATCCTCTCTCTCAACTATACAAAGGACCTTCCTGTCTCAGGCTCTTGGGATTGCTTGCTGTATTTCTACCAACTCACTGACACATTACTTTTAAATTTAACCTTAGCAGACTAATGTGTATGAATTGGTTATAGCTCTGCAAAGTCTGCCTTTTCACATCCTTGCCGTGAACGACTTCCAAAAAATAATTCTAATTTAAGCATTGCCAGCTCGGCAAATGTTTGTAGCTTTTTGTTTTAAATTATGTTAAAAACTACCCGGTGAAAGGCTGGGAAGGGCGCAGGATATGCCGAAATAGGACACTAACGTAATGTACTGTATTGTGAGGAGTGTATTGCCCTTCACCTGTCCTCCGTGATCCAGCACTCAAAGCCTCCAGCTTCACCCACACATATAAAAAAAAATGATCCAGACTTTGGGCATCATATGCTTGCACAGTGTTAATCATATTAGACGACCTGATTGCTATGACCGGGGTAAACAAGGACAATGACAGCAAGAAAGCATGTGTAGGAATGTGACAGTAGCAGACGGAGAGGAACAGAGGTTCTTTGTGAAGCAATTTTTCTGCCACATTAGTTGTACAATTTCTACATTTTATTAAGCAATAAAAAGGACAATACTTTTCTGCAATGAACATATTAATTAACATATATTGGCACAAAACCAATAGACGCACAATAGATTATCAATCACCTGCTATAAGAGGGACAAAGTCGCAAGTAATCCATTTATGCAGATTACAGATCTCGCAAATAATCTATATACAGAGACAAAGCTAGTTTATACAGTAACTGGATTTCAGATAAGCAGATAACCTCGGAACAACAGATTATAGATCTCAGGACAACTGATGATTGGTTAGTTTTGCAAGGTGTATGACATCATTTATACTGCTAACTCGCTGTGGTATAGAACATTCATGGATTGTTTAATCTGGAACTATCCATTTTACTGTATGGACTTTATCTACAAATGGGAGACATAGACCCACATAATGATATAACAAGTTTCTTTCAATTCTCATAAAGGTTGTCATTTATTGTCAAGTAACTTAAGCCGTGTTTCCATACATAAAAAAAAAAGCAGACGTTTTATAGAGAAGATATGGTTGTCAACTCGAATATACATGGATAATATATGTTAATGACATATACAAACCCCTAATACGGTAATAAGTTTAGTTACCGAAAGTTCAACTGTGCATTATGGGTAATAATGCTAAAGATGTTCTGGAAACATACTAAAAACACAAAGGCCCACTGGTTGAAATGTTTCCAGAATCTCTTAATATTTTACATTTTACAAAAATGTCAAGTTTTAAGCTACTATCCAGGCCTGAAATTTACTCGCCAATGCCTGGTAGGTGAATGTAAATTTTAAGCCCTGCATGACAAAAAAAGTGTATATAAATATTATTGCATACCTTTTCATCCAGAGTCCCACTGGGGAGGTTTTGCACAGCCACGTACTTTGGATATGAATGGAGAAGGTATTCTACTGCATCCACGTGCTGTGTTGATGAGAAAAATAAAGAAAGAAAGTGATTGCCAAGTTTAATTGGACCCCTTAAGGACAAAACTTCTGGAATAAAAGGGAATTATGACATGTCACGTGTCCTTAAGGGGTTTAACTTGTAGTTTGATTTTTTTTTGGGGGGGGGTTCATAACAAATTATACAGATACATATGGTGGTCATGCAGGACCGCACATCGTCGCACAAAGTATAAACGGTATAATACCATTAAAATGTATTGGTAGGTAGAGTAAGTGCAAGTATTATTGGGGTGCTTGTGTGTTGGCACTTTCATTGAACCTTATATTGAATGGGAGTAAGCTTGTGGAGAATAATGTGTTGCCAACTCAGTGTAGGTAAGAGGGTATAAAAAAAAAAATATATATATATATATATATATATATATATATATATATAACAACAACAACTCCCCCCCCGCCCCCCCCCAAGGCACTCTTGTACCAAAAGTGCTAAAACTAACATAATTTGAATTAGTGGTTGGCTGTACAGTTGTACTGCCAGACAATTTACTTGAAGATCCCTTTATTTGAACCCCTTAATAACAGCAATACACTGTATGACCATTGTCATTATGCACTTTGTGACAGAAGATTTACATTGGGTGTTGCTTGCAAAAGTAATACATGGAAACAGCCATATGGAGGTCCCTTAAGGCATGTGATCTCAAGGACAGCCAGCCCCAGCGATTGCATGCCTTTTACTGGCAGCCATCACAGTGACCTTCAGATCTAAATGTACATGTCATGATCACATTGTGTTTAATGGCCTCTCAGTCTAAATCTCAAATGCAGAGATGCTCTGAAAAGCCTTGGTCTCCAAATGGTTAAGAATCATCAGATTGGTGACTTCCAGAGAATATACAGTATTTTTCCCATAAATTGTTTTTAGATCTTAATGCTTCCTATGCAGCATACTGTTAACCATCAATATGAAAGCATGTTACCTCGAAGTCTATCTCAATGCTCTTTGGCTCCTCCTGGTGGTATACTCTGGGGTTGTCTGTTGAGTAATACAGCAGACAAGAGTCTCCTTCACTACATAATCTGTAAATTTGTAACACAAACAACAAATCAGATATTGTCTATAACACAATAACACGATAACTCGCCACTGGCAAGTGAAAATGTAGCCCTGGAAAGTAGAAATTTGCACCTTAGTGAGTCTGCAATGCAACCTTCAGGTTGTGAGTAACTGTTTAGACCTGTGCAGTAAGTAACATTGGATTTGAGATTTTAAGCCATGCCCCAAGGTAGACATCTTAGAGTCTTCCTCCTTTTGTCACTTTGCCAATCCCACATTATTGCACAAATACACATTTTACACACACTGTGCATACATATACTTGTCACAAAGGTCACAGAGACTACACACACAGAGACACATCTGAAATATAAGCCTGACCTCGCAATGCCACCACGGAGTATCCTAATTTTGGTGTCTTCGCCAATCTGCAAAGCATTATCTTGGACACGTCCATCTTCCCATGTCACTGGAGCTCCATACACACTGTGAGACTTTTCACCTTCAAAGAAAAACATACAGTAATATTAACCATAACATGAGATGGAAAATAGAGCATCATTGTATACACTTCCACAGCCCAGTTGGTTCATAGCGTCACAGCTTTTACAGTATTTACGAACATGCTAAAAGAACATTCATGGCAATATTGGCCAATATTGGCCAAGATATCTACCCCATAATGCTCTGTGCCAGCTAATATACACTTTAAAGTAAAAAAGTCTGGTATTTTCAATCCTTTCAGCTACCTTCTGCAGCCATACTAATTCACAGTTGTTTTGCAAAGCGTTTCCACTGAATGGAAACGCTTTGTTTGATAAAAAATGTCTTTATACATGTTTGTGAGCATTTAAGCTGTTTAGCTTCACATCAAGTATTTCGGTATTTGAAAGAGATACACAGTTTTGACCACAGCATACCTGGTGTCAGTACAGGAGGGAGGCAGTCATGCAGGAATTCCTTGGCTTTCTGGTCTACAGCAGCATCCACTGGTGCGTAATCTGCCAATTTCCTCATCAATGTGTGAACTTTCGAGATAAATATGCTCCTGCGTTGGTCCTCCTGATATTAAATATGTCAAGAATTCACAATGACATGATTATACCATTTTGCCCAAGGAGATCATACTGTCTAATCATTGTGCTCAAAAACACACACATTAGATATGATAATGCAATTATACCAATCATTTTACTCCTTTAATGTCAAAACAAAAATGATCAAATGTGTATATCCAGAGATCGAGAACAGTGCTCTTACTACTGCAAGGTATTCTGGGTTAGCATAAATTTTTACCTTATTTATGTCTGTTGTACAAAACAGCTTTTAAACAAATCAGGTGCAAAGCAAGATTACCACTCATGGACAGCGGTTTCGTTGTTAATGAAAAGATTGAAAAACAGAAATTTTACTAACCGTAAATTATTTTTTTCCTTAAAATATAGTGGCAGCATCAGTGGGATTGTATCCTCTTGATGGACAAGCAGACTGTAAATATATCATTTTAATAGTCCCTCCTACTTGCCCTCTAAAACCCTGGACCAGTGGGATAGAACAAGATCCCTGGAACATTAAAAGGGTGGGTCTCAGCGAACTACAGCTTGAAGCACCCTGCGCCCAAAAGCAGCTTCAGAGGACGAGAAGATGTCAAAAAAATAGTGCTTGATGAAGGTATGAAAAGATGACCATGTTGCCAGTTTGCAGATGTCTTCAGGAGAGGCGTGGGATTTTTCCGCTCGTCATGAAGTGGACATGGCTCTGGTTGAGTGTGCTCTAATGGAGGAAGGTATTTGCACATCGTGCAATTCATAAGCCAACTTGATGGTGTCAATTAACCACCTCGCCAGACTGGGTTTAGATGCTCCCATACCCTGAAAATTAATAAACAGGTGATCTGAGGACCTAAAATCTTCTGAACGGGATAAGTAAATCAGAAGTGCTTTGCGAAAATCAAAGTTATGCCATTTTTGTTCTTGATCCAAACTTCCCGTACTACAGAATGATGGAAGCAGCAGAGGTTCATTCATTTTCTGGAAACTTGAATTCCAATGAAGAGGAAAGGGCTTGGATCTTCCTAATTCTCCAAGCTGAGGTTATTGCTACCAGGAAAATAGTCTTGAGAGACAGAATTCTTAATGATACACCTTCAAGTGGTTCAAATGGAGCTTTTACATAAAGACTGTAGCACCAGAGATAAATCCCGGGAAGGGAATTAGTATTTCAGAGGTGGCCTTAGTAGAAAAATGGACTTGAAGAAACAACTAATCAGCAGACATGTCGCAAACTCTTGTAGCAAACAATGGGCTGCAGTGTGAACCTTTAAAGTAGAGACACTGAGTCCGTTTTCAAAGCCTTCTTGCAGAAACTGAAGAATCATCTTGACAGAGGGACGGCAATGAAAGCAAATATGCCGAAATATTGTTCGAAATCCCCAAATAGATACTAGACGTAAAAGCTCTGGTGGAGTTTAGAATTGTATAAAACAGGTTATCTGGAATGCCCTGGTTCTTCAGGATTAACCTTGCAACAGCCAGGCAGTCAATCTGAACATTCAAATAGTTTTTTTCTGGAAGAACAATATTTTACAGGAGTTGATCTGAGTATTGAAGCTCCCAGTAGTCCAGTGCCATAAGTCGCAATGTCGAGAACCAGCTCCGGTTTGGCCAATATGGGAAGACAGCAATCACTCGAGCTTGTTCTGCTTTGATCTTCTGTAAAGTTCTCGGGATCATTGGGATAGGAGGAAAAAATGTATGCCAGACTGAAACCCATGGGGATCAACATGCTGTCCAGAACCTTAGGGTTGTCCTGTCTGAACAGTGAAGTAAACTACTGCACTTTCTGTTCCTCTGCCTTGCCATTAGATCTATTACCGGAAGACCGAATCTTTTTACCATTTCTGAGAAGGCTTGAGGGTGTAGAGACCAACTTGTTTGTGGCCATTTGGTCCTGCTGGGGTCATCTGCTACCACATTTTGTTTGCCTTTTCTGTGAACTGCTGAAATGGATTCCAGGTGTTTTTGGGACCACATCATAATCTAGCCACATAGAACGTGCAGGCCTCTGATTTTTGTACCTCCCTGACGGTTGATATATGCTACTGTTGCGCTGTTGTCCTACTGTATCTTTACTGCCTTGTAGTTTGAATTTTACTAGGGCATACCAGACAGCTTTGAGCTCTTTGTAATTAGAAGAGTGTTTTCTTTCTTCCGGATTACACAGCCTGTGACGGAAGTGTGAAAGCAGATGTGCTCCCCATCCTAGTTTTGATGCATAAGTTGTGATAATCACGCACTCTTTTTGCTGGAAAGGAAAACCTATTGACAGGAATTTCAACTGTTTCCACCAAAATAGCTTGGGTTTCCATTCAAAGGCTGAACTTTGCATCTAGGTCCTTGTCCTTTTTTGTCCAATGAGCTAAAATTTCCTATTGAAGTGGACGTATTGCCGATCTGTAGACGTCAAAGTACCCAGTACACTCATTGTTTGCCTTATGGTGCAAACAAAATTTCTTCCTCTAACTTCTGCAGAAAAAAAAACTCTTGGCATCTATGATTGAAACCCAGAAACTGAATTTTTTTGGGTTGGCAAGAGCTGGGATTTTTTAAAATTGATAATCCAACCAAGATTTCCGAGCATGCACATTGTTGTTTGAAGATCCCTTTCCAGAGGACATCGGGTCAGGTATGATAAGCCAGTCGTCCAGGTATGGGATTAAAGAAACACCCATTTCACTTAATCTTGCAGTTAATGGCGTAAGGATTTTGATAAAAATTCTTGGGGCCGATGCGAACCCGAAGGGAAGGACCTTGAATTGGAAATGATGGATACTGGAACCGGAGTGAACTGCAAACCTTAGATATTTCCCTTATTGTTACCGCCATGGGAAAGTGAAGATAGGCGTCCTTTAGGTCTAAAGTTTCCATAAAATTCCCTTTGTTCAATAAATGGGTGACAGAGTAAATCGTGTCCATCTGGAATTACGGAATATACTTGTTGATATTCTTTAGGTCCAGAATAGGTCTGACTGACTGATCTGGCTGTGGGACCAGGAAGAATCTGGGATATACCCCTTTTTCTTCCTGATGTCTTGGCACTCTTTCTATCACACCCTTTTTTAACAATGCCATAGCTTCTGACCAAACAGCTTCCTTTTTATTTTGAAATGGGTAAGATGACAGGAAAAAAACAAGGTTTCAGAGTTTCTGATAACTTGATTTTGTAGCACTCTATACATTAGACTAGAAAAGCAATGCATGTGGTAATGATGATGCACAGGTAATAGAGTTATAAGCCAAGTCTATTTTTATACAGGATATAGAATACGTAGGAGGAAATAGTGTAATTTAAGGTGAATTAAAAGTGATGATATAACTAAATGTTACAAAACGATCCATGTTTATTACAGACAAGTGTATGAGGGGTAAGAGAGGGGACGGTTCAACTACACAAAACCATTTTATTAGTATTAAAATAGATCAGAATGATTTGGGGTTCAAAGGATCCTGAATCCATATATACAAAATGTATTTGGAAAAAAATAAATTTCAATTTCATCTATTCTTTAGGTTCAATAATTCATATACGTTTTATCACACGGGAAGGAAAATAAAAAAAACAATTACCGAATCAGTGTTCTGTACACCCATATAATCCATGTAGTCAAGAGGAAGTCCTTTACGAAACTCTACATCCTCCTCTCCAGCAACTTTTAGGGCCGCTGGCAACACCTGGAGGGGAAGACAGTGTATGTTAGTAACGAACACACGCTTATAAGGTGGAATTAACGTGTTCCACATAAAACCAGAGGCATAACTTAGAACATGTCACCTCTATAACAATGCATTGATAAATTCAGGCAAAACAAAAAGCATGATGTACAACATATTAGGAATGTTAAAGGGACAGTCTTAGCACCACATTCCATTCATCTCAACCAGGTGAATTGTGGGACACAGCAGCCTTGTTGCTGTAAACAATGCTGTTTACTCTTCAACAATGGTTGTTCATTAACCCCTTAAGGACTGAGCCAAATGTACACGTTGTGAACAAAACAAAACATAAACAAAACCTGGCATTTGCGCTATATGTCTGTCAAACCGTAATTCACCTCTTTCATATTAAATGCACCCCCCTTATTATACATAATTTTATTCAGGGGAAACGGGAATTCCATTTACCGTATATACTCGAGTATAAGCCGACCCGAATATAAGCCGAGGCCCCTAATTTTTCCCCAAAAAACTGGGAAAACTTATTGACTCGAGTATAAGACTAGGGTTGGAAATGCAGCAGCTACTGGTAAATTTCTAAATAAAATTAGATCCTAAAAAAAATATATTAATTGAATATTTATTTACAGTGTGTGTATAAAGAATGCAGCGTGCGTGTATGAGTGCAGCGTGCGTGTATGAGTGCAGCGTGCGTGTATGAGTGCAGCGTGCGTGTATGAGTGCAGCGTGCGTGTATGAGTGCAGCGTGCGTGTATGAGTGCAGCGTGCGTGTATGAGTGCAGCGTGCGTGTATGAGTGCAGCGTGCGTGTATGAGTGCAGCGTGCGTGTATGAGTGCAGCGTGCGTGTATGAGTGCAGCGTGCGTGTATGAGTGCAGCGTGCGTGTATGAGTGCAGCGTGCGTGTATGAGTGCAGCGTGCGTGTATGAGTGCAGCGTGCGTGTATGAGTGCAGCGTGCGTGTATGAGTGCAGCGTGCGTGTATGAGTGCAGCGTGCGTGTATGAGTGCAGCGTGCGTGTATGAGTGCAGCGTGCGTGTATGAGTGCAGCGTGCGTGTATGAGTGCAGCGTGCGTGTATGAGTGCAGCGTGTGTGTGTATGAGTGCAGCGTGTGCAGGGCCGGTGCAAGGATATTTGCCCGCCCCCCATATGTCCTGACCTCCCCTCCTCCTCCCTCAGTGGTCCTTACCTCCCCACCCCCGTGTTCCTTCACCCCCCTCCCCCAGTGGTCCTGACTCACCCCTCCCCTAGTGGTCCTTCCCCTCCCCTGCCCTAGTGGTCCTTACCCTCCCCTGCCCTAGTGGTCCTTACTTCCCCCTCCCCTCCCCTAGTGGTCCTTATCCCCCCCCCCTCCCTCCCATAGTGGTCCTTATCCCCCCCCTCCCTCCCATAGCGGTCCTTATCCCCCCCCTCCCTCCCATAGCGGTCCTTATCCCACCCCTCCCTCCCATAGCGGTCCTTATCCCCCCCCTCCCTCCCATAGCGGTCCTTATCCCCCCCCCTCCCTCCCATAGCGGTCCTTATCCCCCCCCCTCCCTCCCATAGCGGTCCTTATCCCCCCCCCTCCCTCCCATAGCGGTCCTTATCCCCCCCCCTCCCTCCCATAGCGGTCCTTATCCCCCCCCCTCCCTCCCATAGCGGTCCTTATCCCCCCCCTCCCTCCCATAGCGGTCCTTATCTCCCCCCCTCCCTCCCATAGCGGTCCTTATACCCCCCTCCCTCCCATAGCGGTCCTTATACCCCCCCTCCCTCCCATAGCGGTCCTTATACCCCCCTCCCTCCCATAGCGGTCCTTATACCCCCCTCCCTCCCATAGTGGTCCTTATCCCACCCCCTCCCTCCCATAGTGGTCCTTATACCCCCCCCTCCCATAGTGGTCCTTATACCCCCCCTCCCATAGTGGTCCTTATACCCCCCCCCCTCCCATAGTGGTCCTTATACCCCCCCCCCCTCCCATAGTGGTCCTTATACCCCCCCCTCCCACAGTGGTCCTTATACCCCCCCCCTCCCACAGTGGTCCTTATACCCCCCCCCTCCCACAGTGGTCCTTATACCCCCCCCCCCTCCCACAGTGGTCCTTATACCCCCTTTTTTATTATTATTTTTTATTATTATTATTTTTTATTATTATTTCTTATTTTATTTATATTTTTATTTATTTATTTTTCGTCCCCCCTCCCTGCTTGATACATGGGGGCTCTCCTTCCCTGGTGGTCCAGTGGCAGTTCAGTGGGGGGGAGAGGGGGGCTGGCAGAGCTGTAACTTACCTGTTCTGCAGCTCCTGTCAGCTCTCTCCTCCTCTGCGCCGTCCGTGCAGCTCCTTCTATCAGCTCACACTGTAAGTCTCGCGAGAGCCGCGGCTCTCGCGAGATTTACACTGGGAGCTGACCGAGGTGCTGAACGGACGGCGCAGAGGAGGAGAGAGCTGACAGGAGCTGCAGAACAGGTAAGTTACAGCTCTGCCAGCCCCCCTCTCCCCCAGTCTGTATTATGGCAATGTAAATTGCCATAATACAGACCTTGACTCGAGTATAAGCCGAGTTGGGGTTTTTCAGCCCAAAAAATGGGCTGAAAAACTCGGCTTATACTCGAGTATATACGGTAATATCAAATATTTAGCTATGAAACATAATTTAATATGAAAATAATAAATATAGCACGTTACATTTGAAATTGAAATTCGCGAGATTGGTTACGTTGCCTTTGGGACTGTATAGTAGCCCAGGAATAAAATGTACACCCATAATGGCATACCATTTGCAATAGTAGACAACCCAAGGTATTGCAAATGGGGTATGTCCAGTCTTTTTTAGTAGCCATTTGGTCACAAACACTGGCCAAAGTTAGCGTTAGACAGACAACCCCTAGGGGCCTTAGGATAAAATCGATCCAATTTCTGAAGCTATTTGACAACTGGTACCAGCATGTAAAGCGGTATACAAGTTTAACCATGGCCAGTACAAATCCCTTACTGCAATGCATCAAATAGTTTTTATTGAGGGTTAAGTACAACACAATAGAACATTACAGAAATGCACCTAATAAGGTTATGTTCAATGATAGGTATTTTGTATTTTTTTTTTATTATTTAGATTTTTTTTCATATAATAAAAATAACAGCAGACCCCACGCCTGGCTTTCTGGGCTCTGAGCCCCCCGGGGGTCTTTCTCGAACCACTGCCCTAAAGCCTGGGGGCGGAACATTGTTGGCCCCAAATGGTGCAGGAACCTTAGGGAACAGGTTGAAGGCTCATGTTGTGCCTGGGGCTGGCGGAGTGGCACGCACCAGACTCGCCTTCATGTTGGGATTCTGATATTAACGTACACAAGCAGGAGGAGGACATGGGCTGAGCCCAGACAGACTTACCTGCACGCCATCACCACCAGTATCCTGGAGCCGAACCCGAAGGCTACGCAGCATCCCATGCGGGAATCCAGTGGCTCCTACTCTGTTTTACTATGCTTGTTTTTACCTACTTTCATATATTTAATTATTTGTACATCTCTTGTTACTCGACTCTCTTCTCTTCAATCTTTAAGACTCCCTCTCAGTATATATGTCTATACCAGCTACTAGTATTCTGTTGTCAAGCTTAGCACTGTGGTGATTTGTTTCTTATTATACTACTCTCCAGCTACCCATCATCTTGATCTTTAGCATGTACTTAGTTTTGAATAGACAGGTGTACCTAGCATGTTCCTTAGATAACTTAAAAATGAGGCAGACATATTATGGAGTTTACACCACACTCATGGACAGCTGTTTCGTTGTTAATGCAACTCTCATCAGCATGAGGTTGGCTACTGGCTTGCTGTGGAGGCTTGACGTTACTTGTAAAGTACATACCTTGTGGTGGGGGAAAAAGTGTGGCTGAAAATCCCTTCCACCTGAAGTGAATAGTTAATACATTGCTAAACACAAATACACACACCAGTCAAGCCTTGCTTTTTCCACAGAAATCTCACTTTAACAGTGCTCTTACTACTGCAAGGGATTCTGGGTAGGTGTATGCAAATGAGATCAACAAGCCAGTAACCAACCTCATGCTGATGAGTTGCATTAACAACAAAACAGTTGCCCATAAGTGGTTCACTAGCTTTGCTCCTCTTCCTGAGTTGTGTTTCAAAGCTGTTGTATACAGCAGGCACATACTCCAAGGAATCCACGTATAAAGTGGAATTATGAGGCAAAAATGTGGTTCTTTGTTGATCTCATTTGCACATGCCTACCCAGAATCCCTTGCAGTAGTGAGATCACTGTTAAAGTGAGATTTCTGTGGAAAAAGCAAGTCTCATGGCTTTACTAGTGTATTTGTGTTTAGCTTTCTATTAACTATCTACATACATATATACACACACGTTGATACGCTTCTATGCTTATGCAACTGTGCTACTGTAAACATATGTTTTAACTCCTGTATGTACATACTTTTCTTTATCATTGCCTCAATAAAAATTAACAGCAGAAGAAGAGTAAACAATAAAAAAAAAATAATATCCTGGGTTGCAATGTAAGTCACAACATGCTCACAAACGGCAGTTATACAGTGCAATTAACAGCGATAGGTGTACACCAACCTTAGACAGACCTCTGGGCTATGAGCCATAACCTCGGCCAAAGCTCAGCAGAGCAGCCCTGGGTGCAGGCAGCAGAGCCACGTTCAATGGTATGTATAACCAACAAGGAAAAACATTCTTACTTTTTCAAGCAGGTTTATCCAGCTATTTTTCTGAAACGAGGAAACCGTTATATGTAGGGAGTGTGCATCAGGAAGGCAATCTCCCTGGTGGATAAAACCTCGCGGGAAATACAAGAGATCTCCAGCTTCAAGGATCGTTTCCAAGATCGGATCCCCAATGTGTTCGTCACTGAAATTAACTGTCAAAATAAAAATATAGCAACAGATGTAATGAGATTCAAATATAAAACAAATCATGCTATAGCCAGAGCAGTGGGAGACACAATGAACAGATAAAGAATATAAACAGATAGAGAATGTGCTATGAATGAATATGGTGAGAGATGAGAGTGACAATATGGAGCTAAATTACGTGTTACTTAATGTCAAGAACACAGATAATCTTCTTATGTATATATGGAGTTATGAAACTAAGAAAAATACCATATTTACTCGAATCTAAGGCGCATTCAAATGTTGAAACCTGAAAGCAAAAAAATGTTTTCACGGGTGACTGTCATTCACATTTGTACAAGATACTTCTATACAACATATAGGTTGATAAGGGAGGACCGCCCTATGACCTGGACGAAATCCGCATTGCGACAAAGATAAGAGGTACAACTTTACTGTACACAAAAACCAAGTCTCGCATCACTCTTGCAGCTATGCAAATGTGAATTTTGCCCAGATGAATTTGCATCGTATGCCTGTCGTATCTAATGCATCATCGAACCTAATGCGCATTCAAACTTTGGAGACTTTATTTTGCCAATACATGTGTGCATTAGATTAGAGTAAATACG
The DNA here is from genome assembly GCF_036172605.1 of Pelobates fuscus. NCBI lineage: Eukaryota > Metazoa > Chordata > Amphibia > Anura > Pelobatidae > Pelobates > Pelobates fuscus. The sequence goes on along the minus strand of NC_086318.1, from coordinate 351,473,158 downwards.
GTATTCACGGTGATTCACCAGGATAAATTATTCATGAGATATCAAACATTAAAGAACCTCAACTTACCACTTGAGAGCTGAGGGAGATGTTCTGACTTTTGTCTGAAGGGAAAAGCAAAACATTTTGATAACTAGATTAGCATATAAACACACATAGAAATAAATCAGTTTTACGTAGGACAGTGCTGTAAGCTGCACGGAGACTAGAACACACATAGAAATTAGGGTACACCATAATTATGCTACAGATTGTTTAATTGTTCCCCTCTAAATTTTAGGTTAAAATTATTTTGGTATGTTTTAGATTCCAGTGCTTTAAATATCAGAAAACTATGGTATAAAGAGAATGATGGCAGAGGCACTTGTTTTACAGCTTTGTATATTTTGCTCCATAAACCATAGGTTTGCATGCACAAATGCAATGTTATTTAATGGGAACTGATGACTAAGAAGATTTTCAAGGGTCCCTGCACATAGGCTCATAATCCCATGGGCCAGGCAGTGGGAGAAATTGCTGGATGCCTCTCCACTTTGGCTCGGTATTATCATCATTACAACAAACATGAAGTTCTTGAGTAGTATGGATTATTATATAGGGTCCTTCTGGATATTACAGCATCCAGAGATTATTACTCATTTTTTATTGAGGTATATCAAGCCTTCAACACCGACAGAATATAGCGAGATGCGTACAGGAGCAGGACATGTCGTAATTACACAAAATATCAGCAGCAGTGGTATAAACAGATAAGACATACAAGACATATCACAGAGTCATGTTGGCATAGCTAAGATTAATAGGCTCTATCACTAATACACATTAATCCAATTTTAAATCTCACTCAATCGAAGAGGAAACCTCATTTTGCATTTTAAAATGTAACAAAATTATCATTCTATTAAGCGAAAGCTAAGTAAACCCACCAAGCAGACAGAATGCTGGGCTCAGGATGTATGCTGTGACTGGCTCGTATATACAGCAACAAAAACATAATGAGTAACAATATAGAATATCGCAATAATCAATTGTAGGGTAGCATATACGGTGATAATTGTAAGAAAGCCATGGCCTGACAGCCCTGTTTATATTAAGTGACCCCACAAAGTCAGCCCTTTCAGCATATGCAAATGCCTGAAAAGGAATTATTGTATAGTCCCCCCAGAGAGGTATGGGGCATGTTCGGTACTGTCCGTGTCGCCGGTCAGCACCACTGCAGCCCTGGGTGTTAGTAGGAACCAGCACACAATGTCCATGGGCCACACTCCTTATATCCAGGGTATGGTTCTGAAGGAGTGCTGGACAGCGACAGATCTCCCAGGCATGTAAAATTCCTTGTAGTTCCCTACCCAGGAAGGGGCCCAAAACGTGTAAGCCATCTTCGATAATCCACATGGAAGCTATCTTTCACGATTGTGCCAGGAGTCACCAAAAGGTAAGAGTGAGCTTGGTGGGGACAGGGATAACCCTCACCGATCCATGGAGACTGGACTTCCTCGGCTGTAGCTTCTATAATATATTGAGCTCACAATAAGGTTGCCCAGTGGGCACCAGACTCATGTACAAATACGTTTACGTTGATATTCAAGGAAAATGTGCACTTTAGTGGCTTTTAAAATGAGATTGCAGAGGAGCACACGCCTACTGCAACTATGCAGCATGTCAGTCAAGCTCCCTCTCTTGCTTAGTTATTTCTAATACTACTTATAGAATTTAGTTCATTTACCATTACCATCAAATACTTCCAGATTTATTGAATAGGTTATGTTGAGGTCAGCTTGCAGGAAGTACTGCACATGGTGAGTGTTCCCCAGTTCTGGGTCACAGATTCACTAGTGTATAAACCCGTGTGTAGTCTGGAATAGCCAGACTGTAGGGACCGGGCATTTCTCAAAATGGTAACTGCTGTGTGTGTGTTTCTGGCAGCAAACAGCCTTGGAACAAAATCTACTTCTGTTTTTTTTTTTCTCCAATTTTAATAATAGTCAAACTAGGGACATGCCTCAATTTATTTGGGAATGGATATTTGTAAATTCATGAAAAATTATTTCAATTCTATAATTGCGCTATGTAGGAAAACAAGAACAACCCACAGTTCCCATAATTTTGCCAAATCTTAATCCATCGTTTATTTGAACAAATTAAACACTTGCCTGGGCTTGTAGACTCTCCAGTGTTTCTTCCCTTCCAACTGAACCACAAATGCTTCAATATCGTCATAATGTGGGGCAAATCCCTGTGTGCCTGCAGGTGTCAGGTAGCTGCAATTAAAGGAAAAAGATGGGTTAATCCAGGCTCTAGTTTCTGTCTCATTGACAGCAGCTAGAGGCGCTTCTCTCTGTGATTTTCACAGTGAGAAGACGCCAGAGTCCATAGCAAAGCATTGAGAATACTTTCCTATGAGACTGGCTGAACGCGCGCGCGCGGCTCGTGCCACGCATGCGCATTCAGCAGATGACGGTGAAAGGAGGAGTAGAGTCCCCAGCGCTGAGGGAGCCTGGCGCTGGAAAAAGGTAAGGGATTAACCACTTCCTCACCCTAGAGCCCGGCGGGAGGGGGGCCCAGAGGTTGAGGGGGATCCAAGGACCCTATAGAGGCAGGAAAACGAGTATGTTTTCCTGGCACTATAGTGGTCCTTTAATCCGCCAGCCACTAAAGACATTTAAACCCTGCAAAAAAAACGTTGCCTTTCCTGCAGAATGGCAATGTTTACAGTTGCCCTGTTAAAACTAGAACCACATGGCACCCCCAAGAACACTTTGATTTAGGCGCCTATAGTGTCCCTTTAAGGGCCTTTCAAAAAGGGAAAAAGATGAAACCACTTATATTAAATTATGTTTGTTGAGATTGCACATCGCACAACAGCATATCACGAAAGCAAATTATTTTAAAATAAGCATGTATGGTTTCTGCTGAAACATTTTCAGAAACATTATTGGGGAGTAAAAATTTGTTTTGAAACAGAATTAAAGTATAGTTTTCTATTTAATCTATGGATACACAGTTGTGGAGGGATGAAATGTTCCATCTTATATACAAAGTGACAAGAACAAACCCCCAAAGAATATACTCTGAACATTTAAAAGAAGAAGTAAGCATTTTCTTTTTGGGACATCCAGACTTACGTGTTGCTCCCAACCATGCTTCCAAAGAGCTCTTGCAGGACTGATAAGAAGTTCCACACTGTGTGCGAAAATGCCTGGGGATTTAGCAACCGCAGCGAACACCCATTCTGTAAACAGACAGGTAGGAATAAAAAGCAATAATGAGCGGTCTTCTTGCAAACCTAGCATTACCAGAAGGCTTGAAAACAAATAATTTACAGTAACAAACTTTTATTTTTTATTTTTAACTTTCTTCTTTCACTGTAAGAGCTGGACACAGGTACAGAGGACAAAGCTTGGGACTACTCTAGTGATAAAAATAATCTAACTCTGGCTAGATGGGTGAATTCAAATTGCATGTATTTTCTTTTCTTTTATTTTTTTAAAGCACATACCATTTTCTTCCCAAGCTAAGTGCATTACGATTTAAAAGGTTTAGCAGGCTTATTCACTGTAAAAACTAAGAACTTCAAATTTAAGGTTCAAGTAGGTGAACTGAAAGCATAGCTGACAGAGCGATCATAAGTAGATTAGAAATAACCTATTATTATTACTGGCATTTATAAAGTGCAAACATATTACGCACCGCTATGCAATTGGGGAAAACAAAAACAATTAAAAAATATATATATAAATAAAAAAAACGTACAATACACACAGAACAACACAAAAGATTAAAATATTTGAATTTTATAAAAACTATCAAACAAAATCTACCTTCTCTCACAACTCCCTAGTTCCCCATCTTATGAAATACATAGGGAAGATAAGAAGGACTTACGTGGAGAAAGAGGGATATAGAATAATATGGAGGAAAGGAGACCAAGATAGGAGACTCTGTCCGAGACTTTAAAGGGACTCTCCAGGGAGGCAATTTTACTTACCTGGTTCCAGCGCCGGGAGCCTCGTGAAGCCGCGCCCCCTATTTCGTCAAAATGACGAAATAGGCGGGCGCGAGCAGGGAGCAATCAGACGCTTCCATTTGGAAGCGTCATTGCTCCCTTGTGCGCATGCGCGGCTTTGCCGCACATACTTCAGAAGGCGGCATTCATGCCGCCCTCTGAAGTCCTGAGCGCACTACCGCGCATGCGCGCGGCCGTGAGCTGAGCTGAGTGACAGCTCAGCTCGCAGTCTTTGCCCGACCCCCTCCTCCGCTGACAGGCTGGAGAGAGAAGGCGCGCACACAGTGCCTTCTCTCTCCTGAACACGTCAGATGTATTTTAATACGTTTGACGTGTCCAGGGCCTTTTTAGGGCCCTGCGTGATAGGAAGTCCCTCTAGTGGCCGTCTGAGTGACGGCCACTGGAGGTATTCCTATCAATCAATGTAAACACTGTATTTTCTCTGAAAATACAGTGTTTACATTAGATTGCCTGCAGGGAGCTATAGATAATACCTGAACAACTACATTAAGCTGTAGTTGTTCAGGCGACTATAGTGTCCCTTTAATACAAAACCGAGACAACACTAATACCCAGACACTATGGATAGGTAAAGGTAGTAGTAAGATATTGGGGCAAGGTATGAGTTAGATCCACATACTACTGCATGAGACTACCTGGTGCCAGCATTTCAAGTAAGGAATCAGTTCATGCAAGCAGAAAGGATGCTTATACTTACCCTAAAATAGTCCCACACAACCAGTGGCAGCGCTCGGCCAGGAGGATTATGGGTTTCTCGTTTTCCATCAGTATAACTGGTGACATCCAGGTTAACACCAAACTGCACATTGTCCTACATCCAAAACATAAAGGAAAGTATGTTAGAAGTTATGAAGTTTTATAGTTCACATAATCTCAAATACTGACCCATCTTTTTAAAAAACTATAAAACATGAGTGTATTTAACAAGTATCACTACTGAGAATGTGTAACGTCTCATTAAACTGAAAGCATGTGTATTGTAACTGCTACTAGCTTTTACAAAGCCTGGCTCATGCTTTTATGAACTGAGCTGTGTGCAGTGATCACTCAAGCAACATTGCACGTGCACCACACGTACAATTTGGACAAAACTAACGGCAAGAAGTAAAACTGATTTTCTGTGTCAGATAAATAATACACGTTGATGCATTTATAAGTCAAGGAAGAAGGCCATTTAAAAGAATGAAGAGCGTTTGCAGGATACTCCCAGTGCCATAAACGTTTTTAATAATACAAACTTGTTTTGGTGCTTAGAAGAGCATTAAAGTTAAACTGTGTTGAAAACTCAAGTGTTTATTCAGTAAACACTGAACAATGGAGAACTAAAAATCAGAATATAAACTTTAGGCCAATATAACCAATTTGGAGAAATATTCAAATCCGTTGTAGCTGGGCTATTTTAACGTAAATTTTGTTTTTGAGAACAATCAGAGTAAACAAGGTATCTAACAAATCCCTGTACCAAAGGTTTTACTGATGAAGTTAAGAGTCAAGTTTAGACCCTGCAGGACGCAATACATGGGTCAAAACAAATACAGCTGCTCAAACTCACGTCTCGAAGGATCCGGTCAAATTCCGATGTGGAAAATAATCCACTGTAATAGCTGTTGTTGTGCCGTTTAATAAGAGCAGGTTTTTTTTCCCAAATATCCCTAGAATAAAAATGGAAAATATGAATATGTCTACTATCAGATCAAAGGCATTAAGACAAATAATAGAATAGGGGAATCTTTAAGACTGTTGCAAGACTGGTAACAATTTACTGAATGTGGATTCCTAGGGATGTGGAGACCTTGCCAGGTTAATGTATAAAATATGGTAAATAGAAACAGGAAGAGATTTTTAAAAACTCACAGATTTCAATAAAAAAAAACTGGCACAGGCTTAACCCTACTTTAGTAAAGGGAGTATAGACACAAAGACAGAATTTCCACAGAATGAAATGAAAAACATTCTTGCAACCTAAACTTTAGGATATACCATTCCTCCTCCCCTCGCCCTGTCTCGGTTGGAGTTCCCCAAGGCTCTGTCCTTGGTCCCCTTCTATTTTCTCTTTATACTGCCTCTCTTGGAAAACTTATTGCCTCTTTTGGATTCAACTACCACCTGTACGCTGATGACACTCAGATATACCTCTCCTCACCGGACCTCTCCCCGGCCGTCCTGCAACGTGTCACTGCTTGCCTCTCTTCCATCTCTGACTGGATGTCGTCACGCTTTCTCAAACTTAACCTCTCTAAAACTGAACTCCTTGTCTTTCCTCCTCCTAATACTGATCCTCCTCTCTCACTCTCCCTTCAAGTCAGTGATATCCACATAAGTCCATCCCTACAAGCGCGCTGTCTTGGCGTCATACTTGACTCTGGTCTCACCTTTGAGTCTCACATCCAGTTTGTTTCCAAGTCCTGTAGGTTCCAACTCAAAAACATAGCCCGCATCCGCCCCTTTCTTACGCAAGATGCTACCAAGGAGCTTGTCCATGCTCTAGTAATTTCCCGCATGGATTACTGTAACCCTCTCCTGATTGGTCTCCCCAAAAGCCGTACTGCCCCGCTACAGTCTGTAATGAATGCTGCAGCTAGACTGATTTTCCTATCCAGTCGGTCCTCTCACACCTCGCCCCTCTGCCAGTCCTTACATTGGCTCCCTGTATCCTATAGGAGTCAATTCAAAGTGCTAACCCATACATTTAAAGCACTGAACAATTCCAGCCCCTCTTATATCTCTTCACTGATCCAGAGGTATGCCCCTCCTCGTACCCTCCGCTCTGCCCGCGACCACCTCCTGACCGCTGCTCGCACCCGTACGGCCAACTCACGCTTGCAGGACTTCTCACGGGCGGCTCCTCTCCTATGGAATAACTTGCCTACTGCCATCAGACTCTCCCCTAGTCTTCAATCATTTAAGAAGGGCCTTAAATCCCATCTCTTCAGGAAAGCGTATGGCCTCCCAGAGTAATCTCTCCCTTACATACCTGTCCCTATGGGATAGTGCTTTGCTCTCTCCTCCAGCTCTGCTTCACTCCTACTTGATATTTCCTATCCTAATGTTTCTAATACCCCACCTCCTATAGACTGTAAGCTCATTTGAGCAGGGTCCTCTTCAACCTATTATTCCTGTAAGTTTTCTTGTAATTGTCTTATTTATTGTTACATCCCCCCCTCTCAAAATATTGTAAAGCGCTACGGAATCTGTTGGCGCTATATAAATGGCAAATAATAATAATAATAATCACTCCAAAATATGAAGAACCTGGACCATAAAACAGTCCATACAGGATTCTGCAAGTAAATACAGCACATCTCTGACACAGGAGTTAGACGTATATAATGGATTTCATTCTCAGATACCAAAATGTAGGCTTTCAAGTAACCAAGCAGCATTTCCATGATAAATGTGAAAGGACCACTATAGTGCCAGGAAAACAAACTCGTTTTCCTGGAACTATGTAGTCCTTAGGTCCCACCCCACCGACACTGCCCCCCTCCCGCTGGACTGAAGGGGTTAAAACCCCTTCAGCCACTTACCTTTCTCCAGCGCTGAACTCCCTCGGCGATGGTGTGCTCTCCTCCCCCTCCGACGTTGGCTCCCAAGTGGAGCCGAATGCGCATACGCGGCTAGAGCAGCGCACATTAAAAACGCCCATAGGAAAGCATTACTAAATGCTTTCCTATGGAAGTCAGCATCTTCTCACTGATTTTCACAGTGGGAATCGCGGAAGTGGCCTCTAGTGGCGGTCAGTGAGACAGCCACTAGAGGCTGGATTAACCCTCAGTGAAACATAGCAGTTTCTCTAAAACTGCTATGTGTACAGCTGGAGTTTTAAAACTAGAGGGACCTGGCAGCCAGACCAATCCATTGAGCTAAAGTGGTCTAGGTGCCTATAGTGGTCCTTTAATACACTTTTGATGCCATTCTTGTCATGGTTTCAGTTGAGTCAGGTTGCAGTGAGTGTAAACGCAACTGAACCAGTCGGACAACATCATCGGATGGATGTTTATACAGGTATATAGCTAGGCGATAATATTTCCTATGGTGCAATCACAATGGAAACCAGCAAACACATTCTAGTGGTGACTCCACTCCCTTAATTTTTTATGTGCACTACTTTTTAGAACAGAACACTTTGATCTAGCTCCCTAGTGCACTTTCCATTTTGGAATTCAAAATGTAGCAAATGTAATTATCTGCTGGTTCATGTGTTTTCAGCTTTACAATTGACTTAGTTGCAAATAAAGTATTATTGTTATTTATATAGCACCAACATACCGGTAATCGAAAGCACTTTACAATTAGAGAGGTAAAGAAGGTCATAAATATGTGGAAGCTTTTCTTTCGGTATACAGGGTTAAGTGTTTAAAGAATGATAAATAACAGATAAAGGGTCTAATTACCCATTTTTGCAATAAGGTATTTTCGAAAAATAAAAATATCAAAATTATTCACCAGAAAAGAAAAAAAAAAGAAAAATATTGGGGCTCACTTGATGTGAGTCCATTCCAAGAGACTGCAAATGGCAATGAATAGCATACCTGAAAAAGTCTGCAGGTTTAATGGGAGATATCAGCCACTCGAAGAGAGTCGATGCTCTGTCTCTGCTGTTCTGAATCTTGCCGAGATCTTGTAACACACTGAGAAGTGGAGGTCCAACGTGCTGTTTGCTGCTGCTCTCAACATCCTGGAGCAAAATATAAATATTAACATCTGATCTCCCCTACAAGTATACATCTCAAAGAATATATTAAAACTTCAACAGTTTAGAATTCCATCCCTTACGACCCTAGCAAAAATAAAAGATGTTGGACTTACATGACAACAGAATCTAGAAAGCATAAAATCAAACTAATAATAAATAATTCATAGTTGCAGTTAAGGGATTTTGGGCCATGTATAAAACTAGTAGATAATCCTACATACCATACAGGAATATTTTAATTAGAAAGCAATCGCAACATTGAATGATGGATCATGAAAATATAGGCAAAGACCAGTTTAACACATATAATGTATTGTCCTACTAACGCATGCAAAACGCACCACCAAGTACTATCTCCCACTAGACAAGTCTTTGAAAGGCACTCCAAAAACCATATCCACCACGGCTCACTGTAATATGCAAGTTATGGTGCATTGAGTCTTTGGCTGCCGTAAACAGTTTTTTGTCAAATCTTTTTTAACCCCTTAAGGACACGACATGTATGACATGTCATGATTTCATTTTATTCCAGAAGTTTGGTCCTTAAAGGGTTAAACTAAACTATTTGACAAAAACTGACTCCTGCCAGAGCCCAAGGCATGGCCTCTCTGTAACTGCTTGGAAAATTTGAACATTTTTGACGGCAGAAAGGGCTGTGAGCACTGGGCTAAGAAGCTACCACTGTTGTCCAAGATTGGATGGTTTTGATAAAACAGAAATATTATTCTGTATCTGTAATGTCTGAGTGGCTGCAGAAGAGCTGGGCTTTGGATCCCAGTGTAAACCTAGTCTCCCACCCCTCCCCCCCATGGTTTGATAGAAACCAGGGATGACACATAAGGCATTGTTGCTCTTTAACCACTACAATGTGTTGCAGTGGTTATGGTGCACAAGGTTCCCTTTAATAAAGGTTGGTTTGGCAAATGTTAGGTCACTTTGCGGTGAGACAAAAGAAAAGGTTTAAATTCATGTAATAAAAACTATGCTATTGCGACTAGTTTACAATGTGAGAAATAGTCAATAATTTAAATATCCTTAAAGGGACACTATAGTCACCAAAACAACTAACTTAATGAAGTAGTTTTGGTGTATAGAACATGCCCTGCAGCCTCACTACTCAATTATCTACCATTTAGGAGTTAAATCACTGTGTTTATGAACCCTAGTCACACCTCCCTGCATGTGACTTGCACAGCCTTCCTAAACACTTCCTGTAAAGAGTCATCTAAAGTTTATCCTTTCTTTATTGCAAGTTCTGTTTAATTTAGATTTTATTATCCCCTGCTATGTTAATAGCTTGCTAGACCCGGCAAGAGCCTCCTGTATGTGATTAAAGTTCAATTTAGAGATGGAGATACAATTATTTAAGGCTAATGCGCATGCACGGCGAGGGTATTAGGTCCTACTCATAGAGAAACATTGCTTCTATGCTTTCCTGTGGGGATTTAACTGAAGCTGGATGTCCTTAATGCAGAGCATGAGGATGTCCAGTATCAGGCAACCAAACGTCACCTAGCAAGCAGTAGGTGTCTCTAGTGGCTGTCTGAATGACAGGAACTAAACGCAGTCTTAGTTCTGCAATGCAATTATTGCCGTTTCTATAAAACTGCACTGATTTACATTCCAGGACTAAGGGGGCAGTGACAATGAGAAGAAGTGGTCTTGGTGCTTATAGTGTCCCTTTAAAGCACATTTAAAAATTGGAAAAAAAATCACTACTAACACCAGGCAACTTTTATTCCAGAATTAGAAGTAAAATATATAAATAAATGTATATTACCGTGGTCACTGAAGTATTCAGTATTTTGTTTTTTGCAGGTGTATTAAGCTTTTTAACTTTTTTGTTAGAATGTTTTTCTTTCTTTGAATTGACACTATACACCTCTCCATTCGCTTCTTCAATCTCGTTTACATTTTCGAGGGCAGGTAAGCTGCTTGCATTGGTTTCAGGTCCAGATGACAAAAGTTTCCTTTTCTTCTTCAACAGTTTGTGTTTCTGCGATGGCTTTGAAATTGCATGTTTGCTCTTCTTCACAACACCTTCCTGAAAGACACAATAATAGTTACACTTACTTCAGACTGTACGTTTATATCAGCAGGAATTCCTTTAGATTGTCTTTGTCTTTTTTTAGTGCACATTCATATTGTACAGTGCTTCAGAATACATTAGTTTAATACAATAATAGGGAGAATACTAAACAAAAATTTTTTTACAAAAAAAAAGAGAGTTTTGGATAAAAGTTTACAAAGATTTCGAGCTTTGTAGATCCTGATTGGATAAAACACAATTGGTCAGTTTTTGAAAACGCATTCCCACAATCTGCGGCACCACTTAATTCCTGATAAATCTATGTATATTATATTTATTCAGCGTTAGCATATGTTCTTTGCATGCTGTGTTATATGAGAGGGACAGCACAGTACATACAGCTGTCGTAAAAAAAAAAATGAATAAAAACCTCTAACACAATAAATACAATACATATATACATAATAGGTCATAAGCTCCTTGCTCCACAGATCCTCTAAGTATTGAGGAAGTGATACCAAATATAATATATAATAATATTGTAGAGCTTCCAAAGTCAGGGTGCAGTGTTTGCAATATTAGTCAATGTTGTACACTTTGCTTAAAGAATTGAACAGAGTGTAATCAGACAGTAAGGTTACACAGACAGAGCTGCATATAAGGCAGTAGATATACAATGTAGCATACAATGCTGCTATCTCAGGTATATGGTATTCTGATCCTGGAACGCAGTAAAGTCACACAGTATATAGTAATCCAAATACATCTTAGTAGCCATTTTAATACAGACTCCTCTAACTAACCTGCCTCTGGGACTCCTTATGAAAAACAGCAAAGGCTGAAACACGTGGTCCCTCCATGAACACAGCTCACAAGCTTCTTTTGGACTAAGGGAAAACGCACGCACAGCAGCGGCGCTGGCTGCCAGGAGTACGCGTCGTGACGTCATTACGGAGCGGCCATCCTAACTTGCCAAAAGAAGGTTACAGCTCCCCCAAGCGACCACTAACGGTGTGGCAGGCAGGAATTAGTGATGTGTCGTATCGCCTCTGTCACATTATTGATGTGCTTTTTTCTTTTTTTTTTTCTTTCTTTTTTTTTTTTTTGTTAACTTGAAGTCATGTGTTTTAGTCCCCAGGTATCCATTTCAATTGAACGGTGAGTTATTGGAAAAATATTGAAAAACCTTTTTGTTTTTTAAAACCAAGAAGGTTTTTCAAATGATCTGCTGGCTGTATTCAGAATAGACATTGTACAGGTTGAACATCTCAATGTTTGTAGATTACAGTCTCCATACTTGTTCATTAACTCTGCCACTGCCAGAAAATAGCTTAAAGTGCCACTGTCACCGTCACGGGAACTTGCAAAGACCCCCAAAGGTGACATTGCTGCTGGGGATCTGCTTTCCTATGGGGGAATTCCTAATGCTCACCACGCATGCGCATTAGGTCCCCCTTGCCGACGTTAGAACGAAACATTGTTTTCCTGGCACTATAGTTTCCCTTTTTTTTTTTTTTTGTCAATCTTTGTTTTATTGAGGTATGGATAAAGACGTTATAAGCACGAGAATAGATAATATAAGACACGTATAGGCAACCTTCGGCACTCCAGATGTTTTGGACAACACCTCCTTTGATGCTTTGCCAGCATTATGGGTGCAAGAGCATTATGTAGTCCACAACATCTGGAGTGCCGAAGGTTGCCTACCCCTGATATAAGATGTACAGATATTGTAGCTGTGTAGTCGTTTGATAATACCTCTTTTTTTTTTATAGGAACAAGCAAAAACAAGCTAGACCAACATGTCTATATATATATAGTTGTGATATCATGCTAACAAACGTATAAGACTGACTAGACATTTAGATGTTAACTAAATACTGATTATACACATGTTTTGAAGAAAACATGTTAAGGGCTTATTGCAGAGATAAACAAACCCATCTGAGGTAACATGCTAGCTAGTATGGAGCGAACAACTGGGACCAAACAAATCGTTATGCTGCTGCACCACAGTAAGAAAAATCATAGTACAACATTATTAGCTGGGGGACTTTGAGGTTAGAGGCCCATAGCAGGCAAGAGTCACCATCAGCCGATGCCTAGGGCTGGAAGGCAATGGGAACCTGCTGTAAGGCAACACAGAGGCCTCTTGTTGAATAATCAACAGGAATGGACCCTGGGGCCATTGCCTGGCTTCTTTGCAGCTTGTTGTGTAGTGGTCATCTGAGTAGATGAGCGGTGTGGTTGGGGATGTCCTATGTGGAGCTGTGGTTTAGTAGGGTAGCAGTTCACAAGCTCAAGCCATCAACTTCCCCCTCATCAGCTCTCTCCCAGAGGGACTAAGCTTCGTTTTGCCTCATAGTGGATCAGACCTGAGTGTGGCTGCAGTGATTAACTTTGGTGGTTGTCATTGGAGTCGGCCAGGTTAGGTACTTGTGTATGAGTGGCAGGCTATGCGAGACCAGAAATCTTGGCACAGCTTGTAAAATTTGGCCTCAAAGTATTGCATCCAATCCAGGCTCCTTTGAGATGGCTTTAGTGTAGTGGCCATTTTGGATTTGTCACACGGTTCCGGTGGCGGTGTATATTAATATTGCCACTGTAACTTTAGGTGTGTGCCCAGCGGGGACCTGGATATCCCCCACCGGTCCAGAGGCAATGGGATGGCAGTTGATCCGCTTCAGGAAACGGGCCAGCGACTCCAGGTAGGCCGCAAGGCCAGACATTATAAAAGTCCTGTTAAAACTGTAATTTTGGGACCTGCAGTGTCTGTTGGCAATTATGCAGTTTTAGCATAGATAAAGCTTGTTCCAGTGAGAGCTCCTAAAAAGCATATCTGGCCAGCTTGAGAGTAAGCCCACACACCCCTATAGTTTCCCTTTAAATAAATTAAAAAAATAAATAATAAATAAGATATATTGGATAAGAGCTCCATATAAATTGTTTTGTGCACATGTCATGCAAATAAGATATTTTGATACTCTGACGATAATTAAATTGTGCTAGCCAAATTGCTGGCATATACAAATGTTCTCATTTTAGATGAAGATCGTAACTTGAACTTTTTTTTTTAAAAACAGTGTTTACATTACTGCCTATGAACACCTCTAGTGCCAGTCACTCAAATGGCCACTAGAGGTGCTTCCTGGATGCCGTTTAGCGTTCTGTGCTGAGGCACTGATTGTTCCTCATAAAGATGCATTGATTCAATGCATTTTTATGATAAGATGCTGAATGGGCACTTTTAACATGACTGCTGACCACCCATTACTCCACTTTTCTTTTCACCAATAAAACAGAACACACCAATTTCTTCCTTTTGGGTCGGGGAATGGCCACAACCTAATTTGTAAGTAAAAATGCCAGCAAGATACTGTCAGCTACTGGTTAATTAACCAGTAGACAGCTTCTCCAACGGTATTTTCATAAGTCAACCACAAACCTCATATCTTCTTCGACCAAGAGCAGGCTGCAACTCCCCAAGACCAGTTAGGGCGGGCACTCAAAATCTTATGCTGGTGAGGCAAAACATCCACCACAGCTCCACCCTTCCCCTATTGAGGAGCAGTGCTACGCCCCCTTGAAGCCAGTACCAACTCTAAAAACGACTGCAGTCCAATATTAAAAATGTCCAAGCCGGGGCGTGGCCGGACCGTGCATGGGTGCAGACGTGTAGTGCCTGTGCTCCGAGCCCTCGGCCTAATAACTAGCGATTAACTAGCGGATACCTGCCTTAACAAGGTCCGGACAAAGAAGCCTTTGCTGCAGGGGGCACCCTCCACCGGCTCACCTCGTAAATACAGCGGCACTATGGACGATTATGTGTCCACGCCGGCGGATCTGCGGGGAGCCGGGCATACAGCCAAAATGGCGCCGGCCACCCCTGGCACTGAAAGCGCAGGAGTCTCGTCTGAGGAGGGAGAACAGAGCGTCGCGCTGAATTTGATCCGCCAAGAACTCACACGGATTTCGGCGAGAATGCTTACGAAGGCGGATTCCAGTGGAATGCTGCAAGAGTTCCGGGCGGCTGTGCGGGAGGAGATCACCGCACTACGCACAGACTTGTCTGCTGTGGAGGTGAGAGTGGACACGAGTGGACGTATGCGCAGGCGAGCCGCTCCCAACATAGGGCCGCCGAGATAGCAGCCACCAGACAGGGGAACCTCCTATTGACACTGCGGCGACAGGTGGAGGACTTGGAGAACCGCAGTCGTCGCCAGAATATCCGGATACATGGATTACCGGAGCCGGACGCATCACCGTTACAAGGCACGGCCCGGGCACTCTTCAGACATATCCTAGGCCGTAACTGCCCAGAAGATATCCAATTAGAGGGAGCCCCCCGCAAGGATGCTGGATGGCCCGACAGGCGCTGAGGAGTAAGGGCTTACCAGCTGAAGCGAATGGACTTCCACGGAGGTATTGGGGCTGGGCATCGTGGTTGGCCATAGCGGGTCGATGAGGCTAGGTTGGGTGGCGGTTGGGGACCTCCTGGGTGGGCCTTCCTCGCCTCCCTCCTCTCCCCCCTCCCCTCCCCTTGCTGCAAGAAGGACTTGGGACACTATAATGGAGAGAGACACGTCCCCCCCCCCGTCCCTTGCTCCCCCCTCCCCTGGGGCAGTATGCACAGCATAGGAGGAGCTCCCTCATCGGGGTTTTGGGTGGGGGGGTCCCGGGACTCATGGACTCAGGGACGCTCAGCGGATCTTGGTGGCTCTGGTCTCTGGGGGGGGGGGCTACGCTAGTACGCTAAAACATCCACTGGGGGGACGATGGGGATGGGAGTCCGGTTCGCAGTATGAGCAGAGGGGTTTAGCTGGGGCTGGGGGGTGGGGTGGTCTGTGGGGAGCTGCTGGTGAGCCTCAATTCCATCTTGGAGGGCGGGAGGTTCCCGGAAGATACCCTCATGGCAACAGTAGTGATGGTGCCGAAAGACGGGAAAGATCCCACCTCATGCGCCGGCTATAGGCAATAGCCAGACCTAGATAGCGGCCCTATATACGACCCCGAAGGCCCGCCTGAGGATAAACGGAGCCCTGTCCCCTATCTTTACGATTAGCAACGGAACGCGACAGGGGTGCCCCCTGTCCCCCCTCCTGTTTGCCCTCACGCCAGAACCGTTCCTGGCGGCGGTCAGACTGGACGGGGTATCATAGGGTTCGCCGTGGGGGGAGAAGAACATAAGGTAGCTGCTTACGCAGACGACCTGCTATTTTTTATTGCAAACCCAATGGTGACACTACCGAATCTACTTCGGGCCTTTCGGAGTAGCACTGCCCTCGCTCCAATCTTACTATCAAGCGGCGCACCTCCTCCGAGTGGTGGACTGGCACGTGCCCGACACCGATAAGCAATGGGTCAGCCTAGAACGCGCAAAAGTCAGGGAGCGAATACCGTGGGTCACGTGGCTACTGAAACCCATGCAGACTGGGGACATCCGGAAGCACGCGCTCATAGGGGCAACCCTGCAAGTGTGGTCCACTATACGCTACAAGTTAGAACTAACGACTAACCCGACCCCGCTAGCCCCGGTGATCTACAACCCTGAGATTGCAGGAGGGCTGGCGCTGAGAGATGTGGCTGGGCTGGGAAGCCCGGACAAACCATACTTAAGGCACTGGTGCACGGGGGTCAGTTGAAACCCTTGGAAACTTTAACTTCCCTGACACCCCCAACTGGGCTGACCCGCTTCAGATACCAACAAGTTTGGCATTACTACCAATCCTTACCGGGCAAGCAGCTGGTACACAGGGTGTTGACCAGCTTCAAGGCCATCTGCGCAGAGGGGAGGCGACTATCGAAGGGCGTTTCCACGCTGTACTCCATGTTACTGACTGCAACTCGGAGCCCTCCAACGACATACCAATCTAAATGGGAACAAGCCACGGGTGTCACTCTTACGAACCCCGATTGGGAGAAGATACATATCCTTACGCATCAAGGTACGACTAGTGCAAAATTACAAGAGATGAACTACAAGCTCATGACTGGCTGGTATAAGACGCCCTACCCGCTCTTCCGGATGGGCCGGACAACAACGGCCAGCTGCTGGAGATGCGAGGCGGATGACGGCACAGACCTGCACATCTGGTGGTCATGCCTTCTCATAGAACCCTTTTGGCAACAAATACACAGGAGGCTACGGGAGATACTAGACTCAGACATCCCGATGCAACCTCTACCGATGCTCCTCCACCACACTATGATGCCCCTGGGGGTGTACAAGAGATCGCTTACGAGACACTTCTTAAATGCCACCAAGAGTCTGATCCCGGCTCGCTGGAAGACATCTACTGTACCAACGATAGCGAACTGGATGGAAAAGGTGGAGGAAATATACAGCATGGAGAGCCTCACGGCGGACTTGAGAGGAACGGGGGAGAAATGCACCCGCCTATGGGCACCCTGGATCGAGTACATGGCCCGTAGGCCTGCAGGGTGGCGGGAGGCCGAATAGATGGGTGAGCAACGGTGCGCGCAGGGCTGGGACATGGGTGGCGGGGGTGCTGGCTGAATCCCACCCCCTTGGCCGACATCCGCTTTCCCTCCTCCCCCCCTTTTTTTTTTTTCCTTTCTCCTTCCCACACATGACTGACCTTAAACCAACAACACCTAGACAGATAACAGATACTACCCCATTAACGCAGAGTGCGTTCGTCCTGACCGTGCATTTGGCTTAATGTAATGGCAGCACGCTGTCGTATACGGTCCATGTGCACGCATGGACCGTATACGACAGCGTGCTGCCATTACATTAAGCCAAATGCACGGTCAGGACGAACGCGGAGGAAGGGGTTAGACCTCCCAGACAAGACATCCTTGATCCGACCTTCCCCTGTAGGGTCGCACAGAAAACGTTCAGTTTGCGCAGTTGCGCTCGGTTGTTCAGTTTAAAACAGAGGCTGGGAGAGGGAATATAAACATGAAAAAGGGAGCTAGCATTGCCGTATGGATTGTATTGTAAAATACTTGGATTTTGTAAGCTTTCAAGTTGTTTATTTACTGTACCCATGTATTATATGCTTCAATAAAAACGAAGATTGCAAAAAAAAAAAAAAAAAAATGTCCAAGCCAATATGGTTAACCAGATCCTGATTATCACCTTCCAACTCTGTATGGTGGATGACCAGTCCCTCCACTCCTGTGCCTTCCCGTTAGGTAGCAAACACCATATAGGCCAGGGCACAATCCCTAACCATACCACTAACAGATCGCTAAACAAAGCATAGCATTTGGCCATATCGTGCTTACACAACTGGAGAAATGTGGACTACCAAAATATTGGGCACGAAACAAAATGCTTTAAGGCCACACATTCTGGGTACATGTGTGCCCACCTAATGCCCCGAACACCTCTCAACCTAATGCTGACCTGGTCATAAGGAAGTCCCAGGTTTTGGTCATATTGTCTCCGCACTGGGCTCTAACCAATATATAAAAGAATGCACCAGGATCCATACAAAATGCAGTCAGGAACCTGAAAGAACAAAACAACAGGAAAACATTAGGACTATAAAAGATGTGGGTGCAAGTACAGCCGACACCTAAATAGTTCCAATGCACTAGCCACTGCCGATGCAAACTGAATCTGAGGAGAATCCAACCAGATCCACTCCCATTGCAACCAAGGTAGCCTTAAAAATACAAGCAAATTGGCAACGCAGAACCGCTGAACCATTTCCCTGCATAAGCAATAAACATAACGTACCGTGGTGCAATGCCAAGTAACGCTGGAGAAGAAAAACTGGCACCAGGAACCTCCTGCCATACAAATTCTAACCCAGACCCAACCTGGACCGTCTTGACCCTAAGGATCCAAAGATCCACCCAACCTCCCATAACCACATCAGTTAATGATAGAGGAGAAGAAGCCTCAAGCAATACGCAAAGTGGAGTAAAAACACAAGGAAAATGCTACTTGGCAAAGGAGAGTCTCACGTGGAGATGCACAGACTGAGCCCAACACCCCAGAGAACCAGCGAAAGGGGGCATCTCCGGTCATCTGACCGCAGTTGATGCTAATCATTTAGAATTTATTGTACAATGAAACATTTAGAATCATTCTCACACTCCAACAAATTACAGAGAAAGAAAATAGCTGCAAGGGCCTGCTTAATAGAGGACATGGACTCCTGAGTAACAAATCGACACTCTATAGAATTAGTTCAGTTACTAGTTATATAACTATTTGTTTTTGATTACAATTAAACCTAGAGGTTTAGAGAATCTTTCTTGATGTTGATAAAATTTAACATCCATTGGATTTTTATGCAATGTTATATATGCTGCGGATTTTATAGGAATTACTGCTTAGACGATTTCCCCCAATTTTTCATGTAGATCGGCAGTGTATTCTCAAGTTGTAATAGGACAGCCCATCAGTAGGTGGAGTATTCTATCTGTCATTTACTTTGACCACTTAGGATCCCGCCCAGAATATGGCGTGGGATCTTTCCATTGGTAGCTGTATGTCATACTTACCCCTTCAGGAGCTCCCTACTTTTTATTATATTTGGATTTCTTGTTACCGACCTAGGCTTGTTTACAGGGCTGGACTGGGAAAAAAATTTGGCCTGGGCATTTTTTTATCACAGCGGCCCACTAAGAAGGGGGCGGGGCAGAGAGGGGCACCAATGACAAACACGCCCCCTCTCAAAGTGAGCATATTGGTTCAATGCTCTTCCAGGGCACACCACGCGCAGAGCTCTGCTGAAGAGCTCTAGCATGAAAAAAAGCCCAGTATTTGTTCTGCACAGTGCAAGCTAATTTAATAGCATGCTTGCACTGTGTTTCCTTGCAACTTGTCTCTGGTGTCTCTGTAAATGGGATACCAGGAGACAAAAGGGCCAGGAAAGAGTATTGTGCATGTGTTTGGAGCCTGCTTGTGGGATTGCGTGTTTGTAGAGTGAGCTGATTGTGATGTGGTATTGTGTAATAAGGTTGGTTTTCGTCGTGTTGTGTTTGTGGTGTAATGTAATGCATTTGTGGCTAGGAGCTGTAGAGAATGTGTGTATAATGTGTGTGTGTGTGTAGGTGATGTAGTGTTTGTAGGGGATGTATAGAGTGTGTGTTTAGGGATGTAGTATGTGTTTGCTGACAAGGAATTTAGTGTGTGTATAGGGGATCCAGAGTGTGTGTGTTAGGAATGTAGTGTGTGTGTGTAGGTGGTGCAGTGTGTGTGTCTGTATATAGGCGTCTAGCGTGTGTTTGAAGGACACAGAATGTGTATAGGAGATCTAGTAAATGTGTTTATATACAGCGGATTTAGAGTGTATATACGGATCTAGTGTGTGTATGGAATGTAATGTGTTTAGGGGTGCAGTATGTGTGTGAGGGGTGCTGTAGTATATACATATAATATAAATATGTTTGGAAGTATTGTGTGTGTGTGTGTGTGTGTGGTGCAGTGTGTTGGGGAGGTTCTGTGTGTATGTGTGAGGGGTGCAGTGGGTGTGTGTGAAGGGTGCAGTGGGTGTCTGTGAGGGGTGTATTGTGTATGTGAGAGGTGTAGTGTGTATGTGAGGGGTGCAGTATGTGTGTATGAGCGGTTGTCAGGATCGAGACAGGGATCCAACACGCAGAGTACAAAGAGTAGCAGATACGTATACCGGACCTTAGAATGGCCGGACTTAACGTAATACTACGTATAGAATGGTCAGGGACAAGCCGAGGTCGAGGGAACGAGAAGACAGGTAAGCGAGAGACAAGCCGGGTCAAGGATAACAGAGAAGACAGGTAAGTAATAACAAAGCCGGGTCAGAACCAAAAGACAGGAGAATACAAGAGCACTGTGTGACTAGGCTGGCTAGAACCACGACAGGGCAATGAGCAAATGCTGAGAGCTCCCTTAAATACCCTGGTTCTAGAGACTAATCACGCCTCCGCCGAGACCTGATTCGTGTCCGGGATTTGACTGACAGGTCGGGCTAGAATAGCGTCATGACGTCGACTATTGAGCGTCACGTTACAAAAAGGCATAGTTCTCTCGCGGCCGGCGTTTACATGCGCGAGGGGACCACGAGGAACGGGAGAATCATGCCGTCTGGATGGAAAAACGTCTAAGTCTCTACCTGTCTCAGGGGTAGAGACTACAGGTACCCTGACAGCGGTAAAGTGTGTGTGTGTGATGGATGCTGTGATTGTGAGGGGTTAAGTGTGTAAGAGTGCAGTGTGTGTGAGGGTGATGTGTGTGAAGGTGCTGTGTGTGAGGATGATATGCGTGAGAGTGCTGTGTGTGAGGGTGCTGTGTGTGAAGGTGCTGTGTGTGAGGGTGATGTGGGTGATGTGTGTAAGAGTGCTGTATGTGAAGGTGCTGTGTGGGAGTGTGTGAAAGTGCTGTGTGTGAGGGTGATGTGGGTGAGAGTGCTGTGTGTGAAGGTGCTGTGTGAGGATGATATGCGTGAGAGTGCTGTGTGTGAAAGTGCTGTGTGTGAGGGTGCTGTGTGTGTGATGTGGGTGATGTGTGTGAGAGTGCTTTGTGTGAGGGTGCTGTGTGTGAGAATGCTGTGTGTGAGGGTGATGTGGATGATGTGTGTGAGAGTGCTGTGTGTGAGGGTGATGTGTGTGAGAATGCTGTGTGTGAGGGTGATGTGGGTGATGTGTGTGAGAGTGCTGTGTGTGAGGGTGATGTGGGTGATGTGTGTAAGAGTGCTGTGTGTGAACGTGCTGTGTGTGAGGGTGCTGTGTGGGAGTGTGATGTGGGTGATGTGTGAGGGTGCTGTGGGTGAGGTTGCTGTGTGTGATGTGTGTGAGAGTGCTTTGTGTCAGGGTGCTGTGGGTGAGGGTGCTGTGGGTGATGTGGGTGATGTGTGTGAGAGTGCTGTGTGTGAGGGTGATGTGTGTGAGAATGCTGTGTGTGAGGGTGATATAGATGATGTGTGTGAGGGTGATGTGGATAATGTGTGTGAGAGTGCTGTGTGGAGGATGCTGTGGGTGAGGGTGTTGTGGGGGATGTGTTTGAGAGTGCTGTGTGTGAGGGTGCTGTGTGTGAGGGTGATGTGTGTGAGAGTGCTGTGTATGAGGATGCTGTGTGTGAGGGTGCTGTGTGTGAGGATGCTGTGGGTGATATGTGTGAGGGTACTCTGTGTGAGGGTGATGTGGGTGATGTGTGTGAGGGTGCTGTGTGTGAGGGTGATGTGTGTGTATATGTTAGAAGGGATTGTGTGTTGGGTGGGTAAAAAGGGGTGCAGTATGTGTGTGAGGGGTGCTGTAGTATATATATATCATATAAATATGTTTGGAGGGTGCTGTGAGGGTACTGTGTGTGAGGGTGATGTGGGTGATGTGTGTGAGGGTGTAGTGTGTGAGGGTGTTGTGTGTGAGGGTGCTGTGTGTGAGGGTGGTGTATGTATATGTTAGAAGGGATTGTGTGTTGGGGGATAAAAAAAACAAAAACTGGCATTATATACCCCCCTTCCTTCTTACCTTAAGCCTTGGAGGGGGGGACTGGCACGGTGGTACCTGGGAAGGGTGGGACCGGCACTCTCACACCATCCCTGGTGGTGCTAGTGGTGAGTGAACTCTAGCCGTGGGGCTAGAGTTCACTCTTGTGAGATCTGGGGTGTTGCCATGGCAATGCTCCAGAACTCGCGAGAGAAACCCAGCGGAGTTGCAAGATAGAGCTCCGCTGGGTCCTCCCTCCCCAGCCGCATGTCTATGCAAGTGGGCCGGTCTCTGATCTTCCCAACAGCCTGTCATGGAAAACAGCAGGGCCGGCGCTCAGATAGTGCCGGCCCTGCAGGGACTGGCTGAGGAGATTCTGTGACCTCCCCTGCCAGCCTCAACCTATGGACTTCACAGCCCAACGGGCATTTGACGGTGTGACGGATGGCCAGTCCGGGCCTGCTTCTTTATCATTTCTCCACTTTCTGTGTTCCTGACCTTGGCTTGTCTTACCATTTTTGCTGTTCTCTCCTACGTTTGACCTTGGCGTTCCTCTTGACTACTCTTTACGTTAAATCGGGCCATTCAATACATTTTACCTCTCCTTTAGCAGATTAGGGTCTGTGTGTTTTGGGTTCTCCTACTTGAGGTGTGACACTGTAGAATTTCCAAACTGATTGAACGGTTCCGCCTATTTAAATCACTTCAGCTGCATTGATCGTTTCGTCTGGACTTTTAGACTCTGTGTGTAATTCTTGTTTAGATTATAGGGTAGTACATTTATTTAGATTCTCGTCTGAGGTCTTAATCAAATACAACGAGATTGTTAAATAGACTTTCTTCACACACAGAGATATTACGTTTATTTAAAAAAAATAAAAATATTGTATGTTTCTATTTCTATCTTTACTGATATCTTTAGTGATATTTTTCCAATATTTATTTTGTTATTGGTCACTTTAGAGTTTAGTAACTTTAGGGAAAATAAAGGGGGGAAGGGGAAGGTTTAGAACAGGTGCCCTCGAGGGCACAGTTTAGTAACTTGATAGATTGTTCTTTATATCTTTACTCTCTATTATTTCACCTGTGGTTAATCAACTACCTCCTCTCCATGGATATATTTAATTGTTCCCTATCGGTTTATCCGCGTACCGACACCTCTATCGGTGGAGACTATTATTATCTTTGATATTTAACTGTGAATATTAGGCATGTACTAGTCAGCCAAGTTTTTTTTTGTCATCCTTACGCTAAGGTTACTTTTGGATTTCTATTCTTATTGTTTGCATTTAACAAAGTGCTAAATGGATGTTTTAAGTGATTTTATAATAAAAGTTAAGCTGTAGAATTCTAAACTACTGGGCTGTTTTTTTCTCAAGTATATCATTGTCTCCATTTATGGGAGTTCATGCCCTTCTTTCCAACCCTTCTATAGATTTATTCTCCCTGTAAATTACCTTTTTTGTTTTCTACCGTCCAAAACATGTTTACCCACCACAACAACAAATTAGGAGAAAAATGTAGCCTCATCTGACAAAACAAATGCGTTCCGAAACCCCTCAGTGAAACCCTCCCGAAAAATCCTAACTGTTCTACACCTGAGGTACCGCACGAGCCATTGGAGCAGTCAGCCTGTGCTCACCAGCATCCTCTCCCTTAGAAGCCTCATCTTAGGAATTTGAGTTAGGAAAGGATTCTCTCCACCTAAAACATTGCACTGCTGGATGAGCCACACCAGACTTGGTGAAAGGCACAATGAATGCCTGCCAACAGTCGCACTCTCTCAGTCGCCCTCTCTCCCGTACTGGATCAGTCGCCCTCTTTCCCATACTGCCTGACCCAGACATCATCTCCTGAATCAATGAGGTCAGTGCATCCGGACCATGAGACATCTGAAAGTCCTGCTGCAAGGAAAGGAAAGCCTCCCTGAATCTAGCATCAGTCATTAGAAAAATGTGGTGGGTGGCACACTAAACAACATTTACTTGCTTCAAGTTGCTTTCTAATTATTCATTATTTATTTTTTTGATAGCACAAACACTGCCATGGTCCCTTAACAGTTTACAGGCGTTGTCTGCAAGCTTCTCCCAATATCCCTTGCTCCTGGTAAGGACTCATACATAGTATCCATTAGAGTCTGCCATTACTAATGCAATGGCAGCAGTCATGCCCTCCCCCCTCCCTTTTCAGGACTTGGGGGGAAACATTTTTATTAATATTACTGTTATTATCTATAAACCATAAACATATTCTGCAGTGCTGTACACAGCTCTATACTAGGGGTGGTTGTTAAATATAAGAAAATTCAACAAGATAATTTTGATGTATGTGAACTAGAGGTAGTGTGGGCCCCGCTCAAACAAGCTTAACGTGCACAAATCATAACTTCTTAATGAATTTTTGAAGGCCTCCATAGAAATGCAGCAGTAATATAGACAGAGGTAAATATGTGCCTCAGGCTGTTTTCAGTAAGGAATCTGCCACAGTCATTGTATAAAGGGAGACTGCTGAATGGGTTTCTTTATGAATAGGACAGGGATCCTATGGAGAAAAGGGGGAGGGAGGGCTACAGAAAGGTGTTCTATTAAGATAATCAACATATCCAGTAGGTGGTGTAAATATGCTTTTGAAAAGGCATCTTAAAACGTAATTTTTCCCTAAAAAAAAAAACTTATTGTACAACCAGGAAGTGAAGGGTGCAGATCATTTCAACGCTTATTGTGGCATTGTCAAACCCAGATAAGAGAGGATCCGACACACAACACATGGCTTCTGAGGAGGCTATCACTGACAGTAAGAATAATTTACTTATATGGCAATTCTGAATTTCTTTTATGGATATTGTGTGAAGACACAGTGTATGGGGGGAAGGTTGGGGGGCTTTACGGTGTATTTATATTTTCAGTGCTTCATTGAG
Organism: Pelobates fuscus; assembly: GCF_036172605.1. NCBI lineage: Eukaryota > Metazoa > Chordata > Amphibia > Anura > Pelobatidae > Pelobates > Pelobates fuscus. The sequence goes on along the minus strand of NC_086318.1, from coordinate 351,448,106 downwards.
AAATGGCTCAGCAAAGCTTTGTTAGTCCTCTCAGAACAAACCCAAACGATGTCAGAGACACAGTTCAAAGATCTCTTAGGTCACGTTCACCTTGCTACAGCTGAGGTCCCAAGAGATGGGTACATTTATCCCGATATGTTTTGAATTGAAATATAGGGGCTTTGTAATGATATTACTCCAGTACCAAACAGAGAAATGTTATGAGCTTTTTTAGGTTTTATATATTGTGTGTATATACTTTTTTTTATTATTATATAACACCACTATTATGATTTAAGTTGTTTTTTTGTTTGTTTGTTTTTTGTTTTTTTTAAAACAGTTAGCAACATTTGTCTGTTCTCATTTCAATAAAACAAACAAACAAAAAGAAAAACAGGACGAAGTCTAATTTATGGTGAAATAGATGTCAGTAGGCTGGTGAATATCCAGATGCACAGAGCAATTTCTGGCGTTATTTTGTTTAAAATGAAACAGCAAGGTAAGAATGGAATGTTGTTTCTTCAGGATTGAAAAGAGATAGTAATTCTAAACAGAATCAATACATATAGAATTAATTTGTCAATATTAATAATAAATTACGGTATGTTATTCATTCTGACATCTTATTAAAAGGTAATTGCAATATTTATGTGTTTGAACGTAAATGGGATAATAAAATGACTATGGTTGCCAATGTATTAATTATGCATTGGTTTTCTGGGGATACTTAGTTAAAAGATTAATTAGATTAAGATTAAATAAATTAATGGTTTGAATGCGTAATGCAATAATAATCATTATAGTTTATTTGATCATATTTTAGCAATAACATATACATAATGTTGTTTTCGTCAAGGCCAAGATATGTATTCACAACAGCAATATCGCAGATAATGGCTGATACTGAGGTGACTAGTCCACCTAAACATTTTAATAAAGAGGGTTTGAAGGTTCTGAATAAATCTCCTGGAATAATATACTGAAAAGTTAGCAAGCATATGGGCCCCTTATGCTTATGGGGCCCCTTGTCAACTTCCCAGCAAACCAATGTGTTAAGACAGCTCTGCCAATAGCTAATAGCTTTTTAAAATGGTATTTGTCTTTTTTTATTTCATATGTCAAGCTGACATGGCACAGCTTGGCATACAGTTCTAATTACCATGGTGCCATGTGCATAGTCACAGTTTTGGAGCACATGCTGAAGCTGCAATTTAGAAACAGAAGCCTGAGCTTGCAGAGGAATTAAGGAATGATGGTGAAATGCTACAAATGCAACCAGGGGAGGATGGTGGGTAATTGCCCCCTGGGCAAATAAAAGGCTCGGTTTTTATTGGCAGAACACTGCAAGAGTGATTTAGCACGTAGAAATTGTGCAGAGTAGTGCTTTGTTCTTGGGCTGGCTTGTTCAGTGCTCATAACACGACATGTGCAATTCGTTTCATTCTGAATGTATATTCATACGAATTTCATGCCATTTGGACATTTGAAGAGGGGGAGAGGGAGGAGAGTGTGTGGCTGTGCAAGCCAGGTAGTCTTATTGCCAGGGGGTCTCTCTGCTGCACTGTGACTTTACTACAGTGATTAATTTTGTGTTTTGTAGTTTTCTGTGATTTAATTTAAATAATAATTTAATAAAACAAAAGAAACCATAATGGACCGTCCACGTCTTCCTTACATGCTCCCCTCAAGCAAAGTGACTGAGGAAACTGGTAGCCATCATGTCGCTGCTGGTAGTACCACTACTAGCTACTTCACCAGTACTAGCGTCAAGAGGCAAAGCACCGGTAGTGGTACACTTGCTTCCTCTTCAACTCGCCTGAAGCGGAGGCAAATGAAACAGCAGAAGCTGCTAGTGCCACCACCCTCCCTGCCCCTAGAACGCCTACCTTCCCTCCCACCACTCTCCCTGGGCAAATCTCCCACAACTACCCCATTACCACCAACACTCTCCCTACCAGCCATCACTTGCTCTCACTTTGCTCTCTCTCACATACTCTCACTTGCTTGTTCACACACAAATTGCTTTCTCTCTGCTCTCACACTCTGCTCACTCTTTGCTCCTAAACTCTCCACAAAGATGGTGTCACAGGGGTGGGATTATATTGGTTGCACTATCTGTGCAGTGAAAATACAATTTAGTAAATTGTATACATACTAAACCAACACTACAAATTATTAACTAAACCCAGACCACTTCTTTAAGATTAAATGGTCTGGGTGCTGCTGTGGTCCACTATGCAATGTAAAACATTGCTGTTTTAAAAAAAAAAAAAAACACTGATGTTTAGTTTTCAAAACGAACGACATTTCGAACTGCTGAATGCCTGAAACGAATGACATGCCGAACTGCTGAATGCCCGAAATGAATGACCAAATGCCGCGTGCCTGAATACTGAATGTCCTAACCGAATGCCATTCGGCAGTTCCGAAGTGCCGAATCGAATGCCATTAGTCCGAATTGCTGAAGCAGACAAATTTTTTTAGTTACCCGAATTTCCGAACCGGACAAAATTTTTTGCCCATGCACATCCCTACTCATAAGAGTCATAAAACGCGACAGTTGTCATTGGTGCTGCAGTAAACAGAGTCTGTGAATACTCCATCATGTTGTACAGGTTATATTGATGGATATTGCAGGGATTTATGATCTGACATCTTGCAAACCCAGCAGTCTCCATCTGTTGCATGTTCAATGTAAGTGTAACTATCCACACAGGGATTTGCAAGAACATCCAGTGACCGGGACAATGGACTTTTGGCTCGGGTGCAAGTACAAATAAAGTCCATTTGTTGGTACTTGCCCAGAGCCAAAAGTCCATTGTCCCAGTCACTGGATGTTCATTACTACTGGGTACAGACATCCCAGGAACAGTTATTATTATGTATTTATAGCATATTCTGCAGTGATTTACAATAACAGTAATGGGATATTTAGAGGTTGAAGAGGACCCTGCTCAAAGTAGCTTACAATTTATGAGGATTTGAGGTAGGTGGATTGTTAAGTGTCTTGCCCAATGACACCTTACTGGTAAGGTGATGTGACTGGGATTTGAACCTGGGTTACCTAGTTCTTAGCCAGTTACCACTGCTCTAACCAGACAGGAACTCATGGACTAAAGATGTCCACCCAACGCAGCTTTCATTGATGTTCAAAATAAACACTCCAAAACTCATTCCTGGATTCATGTACTTTAATCAGCCAGCTTGCAAAGTGACCCAGCAACGTTTTGACAACATTGCTGGTTCACTTTGAATGGTGGCTAAATAAATTGCTAGAAATAAAGGACTGTGTTTTGGAGCATTTATTTTGAAAATTACTATAGGGCATGCATGACACAGACCAGCAGTGCATCATCTGAAGCTGCATAAGGAGTCAGATCACTTTGACAGTTTGTAATGACAGTCAGATTCCAAAGCCCAAGCTGCAGGACCTGCGTTCATCCTCTGCTCATACTCCGGCCCTCCAGATGTTGCTGAACGACAACTCCCATGATTCTCAGCCTATCTATTTCATTCACAGAATCATGGGAGTTGTAGTTCAGCAACATCTGGAGGGCCGGAGTTTGGGGAAGCCAGCTTTAGATGGAGAGCCAGTCATTTGGGTCTTACTTGGCTAACCCTCTATTTGATTGATGGAGCAAGGGGCTGTCTTAAAGCAGCAAGTTATAAGCAATCATGCAAAATTCGTATGGTTCTTAAACCGACTCTTTAATAGACAAGACCTACCGTTAAATTCGGAGGAAACAATATTTCCAACTGTAATTTAGTTTGTTAGTGGTTTATTTTTACATTTTTTACTGGATCCATCCTTGTCCTGCTTGCTCCCTGCAATAAAACAGATACATTTATTATAATTAGGATACACAGAAGAGAGAGCCATTTGTTTGGTTTATGCCATTTCTATCTTTGAAATACATAGTGGAATGCATGAACATAGCACTGTAAAAATGTTGGAAGCAGCAAGCCTATATTATCTTTGGTTCAATGGTATTTATTATGAAAACTCCGAACAGATTGTGACTTAGGGAGTAATGTGTAGAACAGGAATGCAGTGGTTGTCCCTGCTCATTTGTTCCACAAGCCGTCTGTTCACGCCAGTTTCACAATCCTTCTTTGTTTAGATTCAGTTGAGAAATATGTTTGTTTCAGGTGAAGAACTGCTAAGACTAAAAAATGTTCTCCGTGCAACACTTTTAATCTCTTTGTTTTCTACAGATTGTAGAACATTACCTTTTACTCAGTAGATTTTCTATTCTTTCATTACTGAGAGATTTCTAAATTAAGGATGTCCAAACAGAATTCTGCCTTTAGAAACAGACAAACCCCACATTTCTTGACAGAAAACCAATTTTGAAATGAGATGATCTCAAAATGTGCCTCCTGTCTATCCCCCTTATTTGTCTAATTTCAAATCTGTAACCAAAAATTGTAGAGATGTAGTTTGGAAAAGTCCCATTGCTAAATTAATGTTAGCTTCTTGATTTACACTATATTCTGTCTTAAATATATTTCAGGATTGTCCTCGGACTAACCTCATACCTCATGCTTAAAATAGGTATATCAAAAAATGGACACAACATATTCCTCATGTGGACAGAGATGCAGTCTTAAAATGCAGTACAAATTAAAACCTTGTGTCAATGGACGTCTTATAAAATAATATTTTCCCCTCCACTTACTATTATGATTAGAAGATAATGATCACTGTCCACTGAACCTTCTTCGGACCTGACATAATGCTTTTCACACTGCTCTTCAATGCTTACATTTCGGGGTGACTTTAAATAACACCTACAATCCTTATAAATAACAACTCTGGATGTATCATCACTATGTTATTGGCAATTGCCAGGAGAAAACTTCCTTTAAACCTGAATAAGCCTTAGTCCTCCTCCCCTTCAGTAGTTTATTGATAAATTAGCCTTATTATTTCATATAAAATAGCTAAATGCACTCACTAACCACACACAAAATGTTAAGTCATGTTTTTCAAATTTAGGGCCTCTACATTCCTAGATGTCCAAATGTAAACATGAAAAGTAATAAAAAGGAAACTACCATATGGTACGTGTACTCAGTTATAAAAACCATTGATTTCATAATTCATGTTTCTTCTTCCATTGCAAATTTTTGAATATTCTCACTTATACGATTTTCTCTCACATTTATCATGCTTAAATGCTGGCTTGACCCTTCTCCTTTGCCTCTCCCTTTCTGTTTAGTTAGCATATGTATTTACTACTCGACACACACAAAAGTAGTGTTTGTTACATTTTATATTTTTAGTTTTTTGTGTTCATTGTTATAAATTGTTAAGGAAAACAAACATATTTCATTAAATCACAATTCATTTTTGTGTATGTCTTGTCTTTGCTTAAAGGACACCTCTTATAATATAATAATACTTTCATCAAGTTTTGAAAGGAAATAAATTTTTTATTGAAGTATATGTGAAATATGTGTCCCTACTTTAATATATGACAGGGTTTATTCACTGAAGGGACATTTCAAAGTGAATTTAAAATTTGAGGTAACAGTAGCTGAACTGCCCTCTATAGAATACATAAGCAGGGAAGACTATAAACTAATCAGCCGCAACATTAAAACCACTGACACGTGAACTGAATAAAATTGATTATATTTTTTATAAATTGCACCTGTCAAGGGGTGGGATATATTGGGCAGCAATTAAACTGTCAGTTCTTGAATTTCATGTGTTGAAAAGAAATATGGGCAAGCGAAAAGATCTGAGTGACAAAAGACAAATAGTGATAACTAGACAACTGGTGAGAGCATCTCCAAAATGGCAACTATTGTTGGATGTTCCTATTATGCAGTGGTTAGAACCTACCAAAAGTGGTACAAGGAAGGACAACCAGCGAACCAGCGTCAGGGTCAAGGGTATCCAAGGCTCATTGATGCACATGGGGAGTGAAGGCTAGTAACACAGTAAAGGAGTTTAAGCATGCGTGGGATAGGCATAAGGCTATCCTAACTATAAGATAAGGCCAGGGACTAATGAAAGTATTTAGAAAATTGGGCAGACTAGATGGGCCGAATGGTTCTTATCTGCCGTCACATTCTATGTTTCTAAGTTTCTGTCTAACAAGCTACTGTAGCTCAAATGCTGAAAAATCTAAAGGGTGTCTCCAAACATTTTTTTGGTTTTATCAGAATAATGCCCTATTGGCATTATTATATAGGTGCACCTAAATGAAATGCTGAAAAAACTAGGTTTTTACTAACCTTAATCTAGCCCCTGCCTCCCCCCCCCAGTCAGCAGCATCTGTCTCAACCTCTAACCCAGCAGCCCTGACTCTGCCTCATCCAGCAGCCCCTGCCCCCCCACCCAGCAGCCCCTATTTCGCCCAGCAGCCCTGTCTCTCCCTCTCACCCAGCTGCCCAAAGTCCCCCTCTCACACCCTGCAGCCCATGTCCCCGTCACACCCAGCAGCCCCATGTCCTCCTCTCACACCTTGCATTTCCCTGACGCCCTCTCACACCTTGCAGCCCCGTATCCCCCTCTCAACCAGCAGCCACTTGTCCCCCCTCACACTCTGCATCCCACTGACCCCCTCTCACACCCTGCAGCCTCAAGTCCCCTTCTCACACCCAGCAGCCCCGGCCCCCATGTCCTCCTGTCACACCCAGCATCCTCTGTTACACCATTCAGCCCCATGTTCCCTTCTCACACCCTGAAGCCCCATATCCCCCTCTCAGACATTTCAGCCCCATGTTCCCCTGTCACCCCCTGCAGCCTCTGCCCCCCTGTCACTCCATGCAGTCCCATGTCCCCTTCTCACACCCTGAAGCCCTCTGCGGGTTATATCTAAAAACAGATTACAGAAGCTGCAGATCTTTTGACTGTAGCCTTTGTAAGTCCTCCCCTTTATCTCCAGCACAGACTGTCAGACAGTTTCTGCTGATTTCTGTTGAAATTGGCACTTTTATAAACAGTCACAAATGTGACAGTCACATGTGTCCCTTTAAAAAAAAAAAGCGGGGCTCCGATATTTTTAGATATTGTCAAAACAGGTGATCAGCTTATTAGAATGTCGTTTATTTTTAAATTAAGATAACTCACATTTACCCGACCCCCTTTAAGAAGATGATTGAGTGTGATGAGCCTATTATAGTATGTGAAACTAAAGGGCAGATGTACCACACATTTTTGTAAAGTATTATAAAGATAATACTTTTTAGCTTTATAAAAAAGAATTCACATCTGAATAGACTCTTTTAACATTTCCCTGCCTTGTTCTGACAAATCTCCATTTTTATCCTGTTAAACCATGAAATTCTCTAGCCAATCCTGTTGCCCATATAGCTTTGAAAAACCTTCATACCCTCTGCACATTGAGATAGGGTTCTGGAGACAGCATGATAAACCATGAGACTACAGGACACGATTCTTTAAAATTAGACTTAGGACTAGGGTTCCATTAATCTTAGGGAGGCACATACATTGTCTGTGATGGGGGGAGTTACACTCCTGCCCAGCAGCTTTTCTCAATTCAGCCTATTTATCTTTAGTGCTATGGTGGGAAAAGCACTGAGGAATAAGTTGCACTGTCTTTGTCTCCCAAACCCTCTACTGTAGCATATCACTAATGGTGGAATGAATGAATAAATAATATTTTTAATATACTGTATATATCATTATTTTCTGACCATGTAAAAAGGTAAAAAATTAACAAAACAAACAAAAAACAACGATAAAATAATACTCATCTATTAAAGAGACACTATAGTCACCTGAACAACTTTAGCTTAATGAAGCGGTTTTGGTGTATAGAACATGCCCCTGCAGCCTCACTGCTCAATCCTCTGCCATTTAGGAGTTAAATCCCTTTGTTTATGAACCCTAGTCACACCTCCCTGCATTTGACTTGCACAGCCTTCCATAAACACTTCCTGTAAAGAGAGCCCTATTTAGGCTTTCTTTATTGCAAGTTCTGTTTAATTAAGATTTTCTTATCCCCTATGTTAATAGCTTGCTAGACCCTGCAAGAGCCTCCTGTATGTGATTAAAGTTCAATTTAGAGATTGAGATACAATTATTTAAGGTAAATTACATCTGTTTGAAAGTGAAACCAGTTATTTTTTTTTCATGCAGGCTCTGTCAATCATAGCCAGGGGAGGTGTGGCTAGGGCTGCATAAACAGAAACAAAGTGATTTAACTCCTAAATGACAGTGTAGGGAATGATCTATACACTAAAACTGCTTTATTTAGCTAAAGTAATTAGGTGACTATAGCGTTTCAAGCTTGTTTGTCACCCTTTTAAAGAATTTTTTTTAAAAATACAGTTCACAGTATTTTGCTGTGATCTGATTTCTTTTTTTTTTTTTACCGGTGAGGGTTAACTCAAATGTTTTTTAAACCCTCAAGGGTTCTACTTATTTAATTATTTATTTAAATGTTTAAAAATTATTATTTATTACTATTTATTTAGCTAAGTTGGGTGGAAGTTAGTGGAAAATTGGGGAATTTAGTGTTAGACTAGTTAGGGGTTAAAAAAAAGTTTAAACAAGTTTAAAAAAGTAAAAACAAGTTTAAAAAAATGCTTAATGCCACTACACACAAAAAAACTAATCCCACACTAAGGTTCAAAATATGCCTTCTGAAATACCCTGGGGTGTATTCTTTAAGAAATGGTATGCCTTCGTGGGGTAGTTTGAATAAGCTGAAACACAGACCCATCAAAAAACAGAAAAAACACAACTTTACTACCATATTTATCAGAGATTGGAGGTGAAATGGCTACATAAAAAGGTATGTCAAAATAACCTTAGGTAAATAGCCTGTGAGACAAACATACCAACTTCTAAAATTGTTGTTATTATTTTTTTTTATTTTGCTTCCTGTATTTTGTGACCTGTAACTTTCAAAATAAACTGAAATCCTACACATATTACATACTCTTTAAATCAAGACACATAAATGAATGTATTTTGAATTCCTAAGCTGATCATATTATGCAGACATTATTGCCAAAACTGCATTTTTTTTTTTTTTATAAAATGAGAATTTATGTATGTATATGTCACATCAAAGTGCATAAATGATAAAATGTACTGCATAGAAGGCTGTTTGAAATCCCTTCTCAGGTCATACTGTTGCCAATTATTGTGATACTCTCATGCAGAACTAGTATCAGAGTGTCCCAATATTGGTGGGGTTTTCTCGACTTTTAACATGAAATACACATTCAAGCTGCAAGCTGTGGTGTTTATTATTATTATTATTTACATTATGGGCACGTAATATTTCCAAAGCCTTTTGACTTTATAATGCCTCTCTAGATGGACCCTTTGTGATTGAGTAATTTAAAACGGTGCAGTTAATGTGCTGCCTTGCACCCTGTAACCACTGTTCAGTGTGCAGTGCAATATTACATGTCAGGCAGTTGTTGCCTGGATGTGTAAGTACTTGTAAAACCCCATCCTGAATTATGCAAAAATGAGCAGGAAAGAGTATGTGTACTGCAGTGCTTAGTTATCCTGAATTGCCTTATAAAACAGGGAGGTGATCTGCGTTCACACAGCTGGAATCCTCACACATCTGGATTTCTTCTCTTCTCCTTACTGCTCACTGCAAAATGAGTTAAGGTAATGAGCTGGTAGAGGAGAAGTGGGTCAATTTCTGTTGACGTGTGTGTGTGTTTTGTTTATGTTAGTGTGAGAGTTGTTTGTGTGTGTTTGTATATATTAAAGTGAGCAAAAGTATACGTGTGTGTGTGTGTGTGTGTGTGAAAATAATTGTGTGAGTAGGTCTAGGTATGCATGTGCAAGAATAAAGTTAATTAGGGGTCTTCTGTATGTGTGACTAATTAAATGTATGCTTGTGTGTGTGAGTCGGTGGTTAGTAAGATATGTGTATGTGGTTAATAACTGTATATGGGCATACCCCTCAACATTTTAAATGGGCAAATAGGGATACTTTAAATTTAGGGGGTGTGAGTGGGGGTGTGGGCATGGAGGGGCTGTACAGGTGACCTGCTAATAATAATTTAAGCAGCTAAAATGTAATTAAGAAAAAGAACAACATGTCTTGCTTACGCAGACTGATTTCTAAACACATTTAATGTTGTTTAAAGACACATTACTGTGACTATTATTGCTGTAGAGCTCTGTTATACAATCAGATACACCAAAAATATGAAGCTCCTGGAATTGAGGGATTTGGGACCAAAATAGGGATTGTCCCTCATAAATAGGGACACTTGGAGGTATGTATGTATTTATGTTTAAGAGAAAGAATGTGGCTTAGAGCAGCATTTCCCAAACCAGTCCTCAAGACCCACCAACATCCAGGTTTTGTTAGTATCTCCATTGGAATAAAATAGGGAAATACATAAATCCTGGACTGTTGGTGGGCCATGAGGACTGGTTCGGGAACCACTGGCTTAGAGCATGTGTGACTAATTCAATAAGCTGTGTGAGGATGGATGCATAAAACTGACAGGGCCTTGGTCAGCTAAACTATTACATTTTGGAATCCAAAATTAAATTTCCATTCAGTTTACACTTTTGTGGGTCATTTGACGTCAAAGACCCCAGCACATGGTAGTTAAATGCATGGCAAGTCACAGCTCGATATAGAGTATGCCATGTAGCTCTGTTTCCCAGAAAGCTATTTTTCCTATTATTAGAGAATTAGAAATTTGACCTTTCTGTTCTTATAAAGGAAAGGGTTAAATTGGAAAATCCCTACAAGAAGGTTATCAGAGGCTCAACTATGTGCTGTACATGTGTTACTTAAGATAAGGAAATACTAGTGATCACTGGTTTTGTGGCCATGCTGTAAACAAGTGTCCATAATGTTTTGGCATGTCTTTAAATAAAATACATAATGTCTGTTAATGCATTGGTGTTGCAAGGTCTTTAGCGGGGTGAAGCACCAGATCTCTACAGCTACTGGAAGGGGCAATAGGATATTAGTGTTTTTTTGTAATAATTTCTAATTTGACAGCAGCTTTGATATGCAACTTTCTTTATAAAAAGAAAGATCAGAATCTTAGTGCTTCCCCAGGCTACTTAGGGCAAGTGGTTGGTGCCCCTAGGTGACTCTCAAAATAGGGTACTGGAGAACAAAACTTTGCTGCTTACCCCTCTATTAGTCAGGTAGTGTGGCAGGATCACATTGAAAACCTTGCTGCTTTCTGGCTGTGCTTTCATTGAGATTTCGGAGAACATCAATGGCACGCTGTTCACAGGTAGAGAGGGGGGAATATAACTCTGAAATGCAGTAACAGGTCATGACTTCCACAGTCCGCTCTTACTATAGGGATCGTCGCCACTTTAGGAGGGTTGAAACAGATAGCTCCCCTTTTATTGAGGCACCCTGAGTACTCCTGTGGTGGAATCTCGGTAAAAATAAATTTAGTAGGCCGAGATTACCACGTGGCATGTGTACGTGCATATACTGGCGTATCGGTCGGTTGGTTGCACGTGGCAAAGATACGATCAGTAGTGTACGGAGCATGTGCGAGAATACCGGATATAGTATTCCCCTCCTCCATTGTGCTGGACAAGCCATGCGGTCAAACAGGAAGTTAGTTCTTGTTCGTTTTGATTGGTTAAGAGAATGTGCGGGTGGAGCTTATTATGGGAGGAGTTATGTGCCTATATAAGGAGCCTGCACTATTGTCCGGGGCTCAGAACTTGTTGTATTTTGGTGGCATTAGTCCCTCTGAGTCCCGATCGGTGAACCGAATAAAGAATCTCTTCCTTCCTGAAGAAACCTGTGTCCATCTCTCTGTGCTTGGCTTCCGTCAGTTTCTCCGGTATCATTTGGTGCATTGGCCAGGAAGCTCATCGTTCAACGGTAGCTGAGAAGCAGAGGCGTGAGACGGTCTATCTATGCCCACGTTCTCTACGGCTGCACCCCTGAACTTCTGCGTGGACCTCCCTTCGTCTCGGCGCCACTGGTCTGTTGTCCAGGAGATCATCGGCCTCTACGTAGTAAGTGCTGGGGTGTCCCCGTCGATGAGTGTGAACTCAGGTTCAGGAACGAGGAGGTAAGACGACCGCTGTTTTAGACGGCGGACCCACTAGGGGTTATACCGATTGTGCGGTAGGCCCATAAGGGGTTATTTGTGTACTGAATCTGCCCCTTCCAGTGGAGGGAAGGAGCGAAGGCGCACCGCTCAATTGAACGCTCTTTAGTAAGACCGTTTAATTTGGTATGGAGTCAGGCGGGGTTCTGTGTAAATAGCCCTAGCTGGACACCGGTGTCTTGTCTAGACTAGCGTTCTAGGGTGTACATTTTGTTCGCTAGATCGGAGGGACGGGAGACTAAGCGGCGTCTGTGTAAATTCGGTCCGCTAGATCTCAACCTATCTTGGCTAAGTGGGAAGGTGTGTAAATTTGGAACCCACTAGATTTTTGATAGAGTAATTATACTAAAAGGGTGCTGTTGTAAATTCGGCCCTCTAGTTCGCTATATGTGGTGCTTGGGCAGTGTGGCTAACCAAAACGGATGTAGATAGTTTTAGGTAGTCCATCAAGGTACTGGCCAATAGATTAGTTGGGAATTGTATATGTGTTAAAGATTGTTTAGTAGCGTGTATATCTTGCTAGATAGCGTGAGCTCTGCCGTCTAGCGAGAGTGTTAATAGTGTGTAACTGTATGATAGCGCACGGTACCATAACCCTGTATAATTACTGACACTGTATATAAGTACTAATAATTGTCGTTTATATTGCATGTCTAACACCATAATCACTTACTAATTGTGCTGTGACCTTAAATTGTACTTTGACCTATGCTAACCGTACTGTAACTGCTGTTTGTAAAGACGATGTTACTGGGGTATGTTATAGACGGGTAATTCATATATAGGGAATTATAGCGTGGGTGACTGTATAGTTTCGCCAAAGGGCATAGTATCTATTATTTAGTGACTGGTGTAACAGCTGTGTGTGTACGGGAATTCCCTGAGTGTTTTTGTTGTGTGCGTTTTACTTAGTAACTGTACCACGTGGTGCTGTTGCCGAGGGAACGGGTGTGACCGTTGATAGAGTGCGTGTATAGTATTCGTTGGAAACGACGCTCCATTGACAAGTATGGGCGCGTCGGAGTCGACGATTTTGGATCCCTTAGGATGTATGCTAAAGAATTTTAAAAAGGGATTTACAAAATGTGATTTTGGGGTTAAAATGTCTCCTGCACGCTTGATTACTTTATGTACTAGGGAATGGCCTACTTTGGTTGCCGCATGGCCGCCACGTGGCAGTTTAGATCCTAATCTGGTACAGCGTGTACACGTGGCTGTATCAGGTAGGCCTGAACTTTATGGACAGTTTCCATACATTGATTGTTGGAGGCAGGCCGTAAACGACTCGCCAAGATGGATCCGAGTATGCCACGAGGAGCAATGTCGCCTCATGGTGGCCAGGACTCGTTTGTCCACTAGGGCCATGATTACGCCCATTTTGGACACGCCCCCTGAGTCCGAGATCCCTATGCCGCCCCCTTACTCCTCCACCACAGGAAGAGGAAGGGGAAGTGATACAGGAAGCTCTACACCCCTTTCCCCGTTGTCCCCATCTACTTCCTCCTCTAGTTCAGAGTCCATCCCTCTTATTACTAAACCTCCCCTTCCGGTACCAACCCCCGTTAAACCCACATATCCTGATTTAGCGCCATATCAAGCTTCCGGTCAGGCTTCCCCTAGCCCGGCCCGGAATATTTTATTCACCGATCTTCCCCACAATAAAGCTTCCCCATCCCCATGCCTTAAAACCCCCCGACTGGTACCCCTAACCGACGCACCTCAACGAAGCCCCATACTAACCCGACAACTGACCGGTACTCTCAAGCCCCGACATTATCAAATGCCACTTCGTTTAGCTCAGCTCAGCACACCTCAATGATGAAGGCCAATTAATATATGCTGACCCAGTCTTTGTATACGTCCCGTTTACGACTACCGATCTCTTAAATTGGAAAACCCATAATTCCTCGTACACCGACAAACTTCAAGCCATGACCGACCTGTTCACCTCAATAGTCCAGACGCATAATCCTACTTGGGCTGATTGCCAGCAATTACTAATGACATTATTTAATAACGAGGAGAGGACTAGGATAAACCAAGCGGCCATTAAAGCGCTGGAAGAAGAAGCCCGTACATTAAATCAAGCTAATCCAGCAGCATGGGCCGCAGCCCATTATCCGAACACTGATCCTGAATGGAATATTAATGGCGCAGATATGATTCATTTAAAAGCCTATAGAGACGCTATAATTGCTGGTATGAAAGCCGGAGGAAAGAAAGCTATAAATATGTCTAAGACGGCTGAGGTGTTACAGAAAAGTGATGAATCGCCCAGTGTCTTTTATGACCGATTATTGGAGGCATACCGCTTGTATACCCCCTTTAATCCGGAGGCCCCTGAGAATTCCCGAATGGTTAACTCTGCCTTTGTCAGCCAAGCCTACGGAGATATTAAGCGCAAGCTACAAAAGTTAGAAGGGTTTGTAGGAATGTCCATAACCCAACTAATGGAGGTAGCTCATAAAGTTTATATGAACAGGGAATCGGAGACTAAGAAAGAGGAAGAGCGCAAGATGCGTAAAAAGGCGGATATGCTAGCAGTAGCGATCGCAGGCGTAGACAGACGGGGACCAGATAGAGGCGACAGTAAGTGGAATAGGGAACCCCTGAGTAGGAATCAGTGCGCATACTGTAGAGAAGAAGGGCATTGGAGAAGCGAGTGTCCGCGAAGGGAACAGTATGAGAGAGATCAACCCAGGGCAGGATATGGTAACTATGGAGGCAGAGCGAGAGGTAGAGGAGGTCCCGGAGGGAGTAATGGTAATAGAGGAAGTGTTAGGGAAGACAGATATTATCCCGCAGCGCAGAGATCCCGCGATAGAGAAGATAGGGACTTTGTAGGATTGGCTGACACGGTTATGGATGACTATTGATACCGACCGGGCTCCATCCCCCTTGGCCGAGCGGAGCCTATGGTCGAAGTATCAATAGGGGGAAAAAGGAGTGCATTCATGATTGATACTGGTGCTGAACATTCGGTGGTGACTGACCTAGTTGCTCCTCCATCTGGAAGAACTATCACCGTAATAGGAGCAACTGGAAGGAGTGCTGCAAAACCGGTTCTTAAAAGTCGACTATGTACATTGGGAGGCCACATAGTAAAACATCAATTCCTTTACATGCCTGAATGTCCAGTCCAATTGCTAGGACGTGATTTGCTATCAAAACTACAAGCGCAGATAACGTTTCTACCAAATGGAACAACATCTTTAAAGTTTAATGGACCTTCAGGTATTATGACATTATCAGTACCAAAGGAAGAAGAGTGGCGACTTTATACAGCGTTGACTAGCCAAAACCCCAAGAGTGATGAATCCTTATTCAATATACCAGGAGTTTGGGCAGAGAACAACCCACCAGGACTTGCCCGCAATATTCCACCCATTCGAATTGAACTAAAACTTGGGGTTTATCCAGTGAGCCTACGGCAATATCATATCCCACAGAAGGCTAAGAAGAATATCCAATCGTATCTGGATAAGTTCTTTGTTAAGACACCTTTTGTCTTAATAAGTAAATCGCCGTTTAGTCCACCTTCCCCTCTCACCGTATCAAGTCTTTGTTCGTATAATGTATAATCCACGAACCATAACCAGGGGAAGCGGTAATCTCCCGAATGGGATCCGTGAATACACTCAGGTTCCCGAACCAAATTCCACGAACTGCCGCTAACAACCGAATAACGATATCCACCAAGCGGCATAAGTTTCCCATAAATAGTCCTTAAGCGTGAATAAGAATCCCCCCAATAACGAGACTGAAGCTCCGTGTTGAGGGTCAAACAAGATCTGAGGACTGGAACACCCAGCCTGCTTTTTATTAGGAAAAGGCACACACAGGACACTCCCAGGGGGAGGATGAAAACAACCAATTATACACAGGGTAACACCCCCACGTCTCCTCCCCTCAGATAAACACATAACACAATTATAACGTACAATATTTTACCCCAGTTCTGGATGTACCCCAAAAACAGGGGGTACACCTTTAAGTCCAGCACCGCTTGAAAGGTCTTGGTTAGGGGAACACTCTGTCCAAATTTCAGCCCATTCGGTTGTGGGGTTCGGGAGTTATGGATGTTTGAAGTTTTGACCGACTGCACGGATTTTCTAGCCGAAAAGAGTTCCATAAGTTTTGGCCCTGCAGTCGGTCTCCGTTCGCCTGTTAAAACTATACGAAATTCTCCTCATCCACAACTATCTCCGAGTTCGCTGGATTCGTCATAGCTGATTACGTGTAACTACCGAATGGCCCGTCGTTCGGTAGTTCCAGCACGAATTTCTGGGCGCATGGAGGTCTCAGCGGTGTTCGCCTGTTTGTGTATCCGTTTTTAGTTACATGCGTTTACAGGCAAACACCGCTGTTCGCACGCAAGATGGCCGCGAACACGTGCAAAAGTCCCGAAATGGCGGCCACCTATATGTTATACATGGAGTTCGTGCGAAATGATGCGAACGGCTGGAAACAGGCTGGAACGGTAAAACATGCTTCATAATATATCAAATCAGTCATTTAGACCGATGGCACAAAATAGCTGAATCCACCAAAGAAATAGACAGACGGATGGTTCTGTCACATTCATACGGTATGGTATCCTAAAATTCTGTACTTCCTCCTGGAACACCCCATTGCTGCCTGTTCAAAAGTCCGGTACAGATGAGTATCGCCCTGTGCAGGACTTGAGAGCAGTCAATGATGCGGTTGTAAGTATACACCCAGTTGTGCCCAATCCATATAACCTGCTTGCTTTAATTCCCGGCGGGGCTACCTACTTCACAGTCTTAGATCTTAAATATGCCTTCTTTTGCCTCCGAATTGCTGCAGAAAGCCAGTGTATCTTTGCATTCCAATGGGAAAATGCTGTAACGGGCTCGAAACGCCAGATGACTTGGACAAGACTGCCCCAAGGGTTTAAAAATTCACCTACCCTATTTGGTTCAGCTTTAAGTCAAGACTTACTGGATTTCAGGTCCATCCCAGGAGAGTGTGTACTATTACAATATGTAGATGATTTGTTGATAGCCGCAGTTACAAGAGAAATATGTCAGCAAGCAACACATGATCTACTACACATTCTCTGGAAGGCAGGATACAAGGTGTCTAGGAAGAAGGCTCAGTTGTGTCTGCCAACTGTCAAATATCTGGGATTCCATATCTCTGAAGGTCAAAGAATAATGGGGCCAGAGAGAAAAGAAGCTGTATGCCAAATACCAATACCCAAGAATAGAAGACAAGTGCGAGAGTTCTTGGGGGCAGCAGGCTTCTGTAGGATATGGATTCCCAGTTATGCGATATTGGCAAAACCTCTGTATGCAGCTATCAAGGGTACAGAACACAATCCCTTCCTATGGACCCCAGAACAGCAAAAGACATTTGAAGATGTGAAGAAGGCTTTGATGAGTGCCCCAGCATTAGGTCTACCTGATCACACACGACCATTCTACTTATATGTACACGAGCAAAGAAGAATGGCTGTGGGAGTATTAACACAGTACTTGGGATCATGGCAAAGACCTGTTGCCTATATGTCTAAGCAACTGGATGCAGTGGCCAGTGGTCTTCCACCTTGTTTAAGAGCCGTAGCTGCAGCCGCCCTGCTGGTAGCTGAAGCCGATAAACTCACTCTGGGTCAAGAACTTTATGTGCGAGTCCCGCACGCAGTACAGACGTTGCTAGATTACAAAGGCAATCATTGGTTCAGTAACAGCCGCATGATTAAGTATCAAGCAATGTTGTGTGAAAACCCAAGAGTGCATTTAGAGACTGTCAATACCTTAAATCCAGCTACCCTTTTGCCACAACCTACTGAAAGTCAACACGATTGTTTGGAGGTGATGGATGAAGTATTTTCAAGTTGACCAGATCTTCGTGACTTTCCCATCCAGAACCCTGATGTTCAATATTATACAGACGGCAGTAGTTATGTGAAAGAAGGGATTCGCTATGCAGGATATGCAGTAACAACGATAGACAAGGTGATAGAAGCTCGGCCACTGTCAAAAGGAACATCGGCACAGAAGGCAGAATTGATAGCACTAACACGAGCGTTACAATTGGCTGAAGGTTTAAGAGTGAACATCTATACGGACTCCAAGTATGCGTTTTTAACCACTCATGCCCATGGAGCTTTGTATAAAGAAAGAGGACTATTGAATTCAGAGGGTAAAGAAATTAAGTTCGCAGCTGAAATACTACAATTATTAGAAGCAGTATGGGAACCGAAAGAAGTTGGGATTATACATTGTCGAGCACATCTGAGAGGAGATGGTAATGTAACCAAAGGAAATTGGATGGCAGATAATGCAGCTAAGCGTGCCGCTGAATCAGGAAGACAGGAATATGTGGAACATATAGCTGCTCTTATACAGACTCCACTGTCTCAATGGACTCCAGTTTATACAGCTCAAGAAGAAGAGTGGTTAAAGACTGAACCTGGAAAGTACCTGGAGAACAAATGGTATCAGTTAGAAGATGGGAGAATAGTTATTCCAGCATCACTAGCGGTAGAAATTGTCCAAAACTATCACAACGGGACACATTCTGGAAGAGATAGTATGGAAGAATCTCTCAGAAAACATTTCTACATACCAAGATTGTCCAACTTAACTCAAGCCATTGTACGAAGATGTGTAACATGTGCTAAAAATAATGCAAGGCAAGGACCAGTAAAGCCACCAGGAGTTCAGTATATGGGGGGACTCCCTATGTCCGATCTACAAATTGACTATACAGTTATGCCTAAATCTGGTGGACATCGCTACCTACTAGTAGTTGTGTGCACCTATTCAGGCTGGGTAGAAGCATGTCCTACGCGTACAGAGAAAGCAGGAGAAGTTGTGCGATTCCTGCTACGAGAAATAATACCCCGATATGGACTACCATGCTCTATAGGATCGGATAGTGGTCCAGCCTTTGTTCACCAGTGCCTACAACAACTGACTCATATGCTTGGTATTAAGTGGAGACTTCATACAGCATATAGACCTCAGAGTTCTGGTAAAGTAGAAAGAATGAATAGAACTATTAAGAATCAGTTGGCAAAAATGTGTCAGGAAACCCAACTCAAGTGGAATGTTCTTTTGCCTATAGCTCTGTTGTGTATTCGAAGTACACCTACCAGAAGGATGGGTCTCTCTCCTTTTGAAATCATGTATGGGCGTCCACCTCCCGTAATTGGTAACTTAGGGGGGGATTTGAGTCAGTTGGGAGAAGGAATTACTCGGGAGCAGGTTGTAGAGTTGGGTAAAACTATGGAGGAGGTACAGAAATGGGTACAAGATAGATTACCTGTGAATATTTATCCCACTGTTCATAGTTACCATCCAGGAGACCAAGTGTGGATTAAAGAGTGGAATAATATACCATTAGGGCCTAAATGGAGGGGTCCTTATGTTGTTCTTTTGTCTACCCCTACAGCAATAAAGGTGGCCGAAGTGACTCCGTGGATTCATCACTCCAGGGTTAAACCAGCAGCAGTGGATTCTTGGCAAGCTACAACAGATCCAGAGAATCCCTGCAAGATCCGGTTAAAGCGCACGACTCAGTCGGAGTGACGAGGAACCATTTTGGATTACAATTATTGTTTTTACAGAGATTGGTAAGTGAGTGTTTTGACGGCCATAATAACGCCTGACCACTCACCAACGTATTAAAAAGCCAGGGTGTCTCAAAGGGACCCCTGTGAAGACGAGCAGAACTCCATTCCCTGCAGCCCTTACATCCTGGAAGCTGAGGTGCCATCGCACGGGATCTTAAGTGGGAAAGAACGTATGGGTCTAACGCTAAATATATTTGTCCCAGTAGCAAAAACAAGTACGTAAGTCCAAGATGCCCAGATAAGGAATATAATTATTGCCCATATTGGTCTTGTGTGGGGTGGGCAACTTGGGGACAGACAGCAGACAAGGATATGATTGTTACTAAGTTGCCTACCAAACCATATTGTAAGTCTATGGAATGCAACCCAGTCCATATACTTATAAATAATCCTGATCAATTCTTAGACAGGTTCGGTAACTTATTTGGGTTTCAGATATATGGGACGGGTTTAGATCCTGGGGCAATATTGTTTATAGGGATAGAGACCGATACCGTAGCATCCCAAACTCATCAGGTATTCCATTCTTTTTATGAAGAGATGAGTGTAGATAATAAGATCCCCCATAACGCTAAAAACCTGTTTATAGATTTAGCTGAGAGTATTGCTGGTAGTCTTAATGTAACCAACTGCTATGTGTGTGGAGGTACTAACATGGGAGACCAATGGCCTTGGGAAGCAAAGGAGGTAATGTCCGGTTCTGAGGCAGTTGAACAAATAATATCTTCACAAGCCGATTATCAGATGAGTGTTAGAGGTAAATCAGAGTGGAGATTAAAAACCTCCATCATAGGTTATATTTGCATAGCAAGGAAAGGAATAATGTTTAATACTTCTGTAGGAGAATTAACTTGTTTAGGGCAAAAAGCTTATGATGATAATACAAAGAATACAACCTGGTGGTCGGCTTCAAATGTCTCAGAACCACCCAACCCTTTTGCAAGATATGCCAATTTAAAGGACGTGTGGTTTGACTTATCCATCACATCTAGTTGGAAAGCCCCAGCAAATTTGTACTGGATCTGTGGTAAGAAGGCCTATTCGGAGTTACCACAGGACTGGGAAGGGGCATGTGTGTTAGGTATGCTCAAACCATCCTTCTTCTTGTTGCCTATTGAAACAGGTGAGACTTTGGGAGTTAAAGTATATGATGTGAATCATAGGAAGAAAAGAGGACCCATAGAGATAGGTGCCTGGGAAGATGATGAATGGCCTCCCCAGCGTATTATAGACTATTATGGGCCAGCCACTTGGGCAGAGGATGGTACTTTCGGATATAGAACCCCAATATACATGCTCAACTGCATTATAAGGTTACAGGCGGTGGTTGAGATAATTACTAATGAGACTTCACAAGCGCTCAATCTTCTAGCGAAGCATAACACCAGGATGAGGACAGCAGTTTACCAAAATAGATTAGCTTTGGATTACCTATTGGCAGTAGAGGGAGGTGTATGTGGGAAGTTTAACCTGAGCAATTGCTGTCTTCAAATAGATGACGAAGGGCAAGCAATAGCTGAGCTTACTAGCCATATGGTTAAACTAGCGCATGTGCCTACTCAGGTATGGAAAGGGTATAATCCAAGTAGTTGGTTTGGTAACTGGTATGAGCAGTTTGGAGGGCTTAAGGCATTGGTAGGCGGAGTCATGCTGATTTTAATGTTGTGTCTACTCCTGCCATGTCTTATTCCTTTAGTAGTTAGGTCTGTGCAGAGCGTTATAGAAAATATAGCAGAGAGAAAGGCTGCTGCACAGATAATGGCCATGTATAAATATGAGGCTCTAGATCTGGGAGAACCAATGCAGGAGTGTTGAGGGATTCACATCATCGGAAAGTCTGGTCTGGTTCATAGCAACCTGAGGTATATGCAAACCAAGGTTAAGTGATGCCTCAAGTAATTGTGAAATATCAGAGGCATCAAAGGGGGGAATGTGGTGGAATCTCGGTAAAAATAAATTTAGTAGGCCGAGATTACCACGTGGCATGTGTACGTGCATATACTGGCGTATCGGTCGGTTGGTTGCACGTGGCAAAGATCCGATCAGTAGTGTACGGAGCATGTGCGAGAATACCGGATATAGTATTCCCCTCCTCCATTGTGCTGGACAAGCCATGCGGTCAAACAGGAAGTTAGTTCATGTTCGTTTTGATTGGTTAAGAGAATGTGCGGGTGGAGCTTATTATGGGAGGAGTTATGTGCCTATATAAGGAGCCTGCACTATTGTCCGGGGCTCAGAACTTGTTGTATTTTGGTGACATTAGTCCCTCTGAGTCCCGATCGGTGAACCGAATAAAGAATCTCTTCCTTCCTGAAGAAACCTGTGTCCATCTCTCTGTGCTTGGCTTCCGTCAGTTTCTCCGGTATCACTCCCAGCTTATTTCAACCAGTGATTGAATATTATCAATTTTGCTCACAATGCATGGGCCTAGTATACACTATGCCCTCTATATGTTGTATTCAATCCACTACCTCATAAAGGTGGCAAACTGACTGACGCATGGGCACGCTGGGCAGTTGCCAGGGGGCCCCATGAGCCTCGGGGCCCCATAGGCTAGCCAACTTTTCAGTATATTATTTCAGGAAATGTATTCAGAACCTTCAAACTCTCTTTATTAAAATGTTTAGATGGACTAATCACTTCAATATCAATCAACACGCAAGCTTTGTGTTGAACACTTGATTAATAATAAATAATTCATAGTAATATTGTACTGTGCCATCTCGGTTTGTATGGTTTATCAAATGAGAAACATTTTTATGTTGAATTTCTTGTTTTTGAACTGCAAGGGTCATGTTATATTGTCCAAACGTTTGTGTGAATTAATTTCTGCTGTATTCAACATGGTTCAAAGCCAGAAATCTGATTTTAATTGCCTTATCAGCTGAAATAGCTGAATTTGTTATAGTGAATGCCTACAGTGGATTTAAAAACAAATATATTTTCTGTACCATTTAGCCAAATTGACTAATTTATATTTGTATACTGAATACAGCCCTGTGTGTTTCATTGTTATGGAGGTCTGACATACACTTACATACTTTATTGTTCAGATGCATAAGCAAGCCCAGAGTATCATGGGGCAATAAGGTTACTCAGAACACTTACCTCCACTGCTCTATTCACTTTAAGTCCCCTTCAGGACTTTTAGGTCCAATCGCACCTGTATATTTAAGGATCAAGCAAATTTCCTTAACAATTTTTAGGAGCAAGTATGAACCATGACTCAATTCATGTTTAAACAAATATAGGATTAACGTGCACGTCTGCCATTTAGGTCGTGTTGCTACATGTAATATTTATTTGATGTGGAAGTTTCATGTCAGGAGACACTTCCAGGTTTTATATACGCAGTACTGGTAACACCAAACAGATATTAGTTTTTAAACAGTTTTAACCCTATCACATCTGTGTGTGTGATGAAAACACAGTCATTTATTGAAACATTGAAATATTGCAAAACAGCAACAGTCTAATTCCAGAAAACAAAACTAAATGCAATGAATGCTGTTTGAAAAAAGCAGAATACAATTCCCAATCTATATATTTATATAACTTTATAATGTGTAATAATATCTATTTTTTTTTTATTTCATACATATGTATTTTAATGATAAAACAATCTAATAAAATGTTTTTTATAAGTCAGTCTGGTAAAGGGATTTTATATATCTATGTGCGAAATTTACTGTGGAGGGGAACCACAACATGTATTTTCTGCACAATCTGATAACGATTGGGTTGTGCTGACACCCGATCTTGTTGGGATCTGAGGAAGAGTGTGCCGTATGCTCATGTTTAACAGAGCTTGCAGTGCCCTCACTGTTAAATTTAGTACATTTGAAAGAAGTATTCCAACCAAAAAACTGTGGTTTTGGGTAGAGTAACCGTTTCTGAGGTGGTCTGCAAACACTTTAGAAAAATAATAGAAGCACTAAAACTTACTTATATTCTATCACAGTTCTCACTTCAGCCCGGTCCTCCTTGGCTGAGGAAGGTCAGGGAGCAAACACTGATGGCAGGGAGCAGGGTGGTCGATCGGCCATTGGCTGGCTATTGCGAGCTTGCTCTTATATTGCACAGAATTGACATTAGCCAACCCGGACCTTCGTTCTGGGCTGGTTAATGAGGCTGCTGTAGGTGGGGTTTAAAAACGCTGCACATACAGACTCCAGGCATCATAACCACTTTAAACCACTGAAATGGTCCTGGTGCTTGGGGTTAACTCTTTAAGCCTCTACACAAGTGCTAAATCAGCACTCAGTGTTTGAGAAGCCCTGATAGGCTGCCCAGCCAGGCAGCATATCATTGTAGTGCACATGACTATCAGGTTCTCGTGCACCCTTTGTGTGCAGGGATGCTGATTGCATCGCAGTCACGCTCATTTGCCAGCCACACCCCTCCATCCAATGACAGACCTTTCGAAGTAGGTAGATCTGGAATATTTGTTTGATTTCCCACCTGCAGTATTTGAATACTACATACATGATATCAGTATCAGTACATGTGTATAGATGATATGTGTCCAGGAAAAGCATTCTGTAGGGATTATGCTGCCAGGAGTACCTTGGTCTGCTCCATATGCAGGGTGACCAGATTTGGAAAATTAAAGAACCGGGACACCCATTAGCCAAGGAGGCAAAGCAGGGCAAGCCGCGGTGATAACTGTGCCGCTCTGGAAATCAGGTAAGTAAAAACACCTTTTAAACAGTGTTTTTACAACTATAGTGACAAGAATACTTTGTATCCCTGATACTATAGTGTTCCTTTAAGAAAATTAAAGGAACATTTTGGTCACCATAACAACTTCATCTAAATGCTAGGAGTTAAATCACTCTCAAAAAGTTTTACCCCAAAGACTATCTCTAACGTCAGATCTTCCGGTCACCCAGCGGCATGGGTGCCGTTGATTGGCTAGAGCGGTCAGCTGATACTCTAAGCCAATTGGTAGCTACCCATTCATAATTTTTTTTTTTTTTTACTACTGATTGACTTAGAGTGCCAGCTGACCACTCTAGCCAATCAGCAGCAACTCTACCCGTCATCACTCTGTGCTTCCTGAAGCTTAGTTTCAGAAGTCTGATCATGCTGGGGGATCTGAAATTCAGTGATGAAAGTAGTTTAGAAATGTTTTAACCCCTTAATGTAATAAGGCCCCCAGGGGCCTACTGGCACCATAACAACTAAATTTAGATGAAATTGTTATGGTAAACAGTGTTCCTTTAAAAATGCCCAATATTTCTACATCTAAAAACAAACAAACAAACAATACCTGGGGAGATGAGAGGGTCTAAAGTCTGCCTGCCAGCCCAGGTACCAAAACCTCACAATTTGATGTCTCGTTCAGTCAGTCCTTTGTCCGGGATGAAGTGGAGGGATCACTTCAATTGTCTTCCAAGTTGTCCTTCCTGCTCCAATCTCCTTTTCTTCTCCTTCTTTTGACACTGTCTTTTTCTTTGGACACAGTCTTCTCTCCTCTTTTACCTTTCTGCTCCCTTTTGCTCCTCTACCTTTCTCCTCCTTCTGCTCTTTCTGCTCCCTTCTGCTCGTTTTACTTTTCTGCTCCTTCTGCTATCTTTTGCTCCCTTGTGCTCTATTTTGCTCTGCTGCCTTTTGCTCCTTCTGCTACCTTACCTTTCTGCTCCTTCTATTGCTTCTTCTCCTTCTCGGTACCGCATGCGGGGGACTGAAGGAAGACATGACGTTGCGGAGTGACGTCACTGGCACAGCATGCTCAGCACCGCGGATTGGACCATTGCCAGCAGCTCAGGATGAAGGGACGGGGCATAGCATGGAACCCCCATCTTAGAAGCAGAGGGGTCTGCCGTCTATGGCCTACATCTTTTGCTGGTGTTGGCAACGGCAAGTTGGAGCGGTGCAGCGAGCGGCTCTCTAATTCAGTGGGACGGCCTTGCACCCCTGTTAGTATTAAAACTGGGACACTTATGCGTCCAGAGAAACTTTCTCAGGATGCTGGGAAACACTAACCCAGGACGATCTGGGTTAAACCGGGACGTCTGGTCACCCTGTCCATATATAAGTAGTCAAGCCATTTGCTAATGTTTGACTCCTTACCTGGGGTCTGCCAGGCTCCGCCTCTCCTTCCTGTATGTAGAGCCAAAGGTTCCCAGCATATTGGCTGAGAGCCTTAGTTCATAAATTTCTACCAATAAGCTAAGTCCTGCTCTGCCAGGTTTACCTCAGTCAGAGATCTTCCAGTTGTTAGCGAGGCAGGGACCAGTGATATCCTAGAGAAGGCTAGCAAGGGCACACTTGCCTCCCAAGTTGCAATCATGTAGGAGTAGTTGGCTGCAGCTTCTTAAAAGGAGTTTTTTCTGAGTACCTGAAGATGCGATAGGATGACTTGTAGCAGAGTACTGCAGGATTCAGGCAGCAGGCAGGATTTGGGCATTTGCTAACCCAGCAATATGTGGCTTTTTACTTGCCCCTAGCCAAAAGATTCCATCGTTCTCATGTTTTTTATGACCTAGGACACTGGGGTAGGCAACCTTCGGCACTCCAGATGTTGTGGAATCCATCCCCCATAATGCTCTTACACCCACAATGCTGGCAAAGCATCATGGGAGGTGTAGTCCAAAACATCTGCAGTGCCGAAGGTTGCCTATGCCTGAAGGTGGTTCTACTATAGTAAATATTTTATTGTCAGCATTTGCCTGATGCCTTGATAATAGCAAAATGAAATGGGGATACAGTGTTGGGTCTTGATCCAGGGGTTTAGTACCACTCCCATCATTTATCCTTAAATATGAGCAAAAAAGTGGAATTGTACATTTCATTCACTCCTTCGTATGGTAATAATCTTTAGGACCAGTGAATGTAACACAGAGATTTTCCCACCCCTGCTCCACTTAATGGATAAGTAGATATTTAATACCTTATACAATTTCACGGTACTTGGAAAACTATTTTACTGATATATATGACTTCAGGGTACACCTTGTGATGTATTTAAGCTCCTGGAAGTTTGTTGTGTTATATGTAACAACTGTAACATTGATTAATTACTAGTGGCAAGCTTTTAATTTTAACCTTAAAGCGGCACTGTCATGCCGAACTTACCTTTCTTTAATCGATTCCTCTTCACTTCCTCTGTCAGGATCTGTTCTTCATTTCTTCCTGTCTGCTCTAGTTTTCTTTAAAACATAAGTAAAAGTAGGGACTACTTTGTCTTATGGAGGTTTCCTACGCCTGACCATCTCTGACCAGCGGAGGAACAAAGTGTGCTTCATTTCCCGTGGCCAAAGCAATTTCCCCACAATGCTCCCTACTACGGAATTTCGTCCTAACAGAATGAGAACAGTTTGTTCATCCATGTTAGGACAATTTGGGACTTTGTTCGTATCGGAATTTCATTCTTTTTTTTTTTTTTTTTTTTTTTTTTAATTCTTTATTTTGTCAGTGTTGTAGTTTAACATACAAGTTTGCCCTGTCACAACGGCAGGTGTAAATCAACATCAATACAGATCATACTATCTCATAAGCAAGGGAAGCGTTACATATTATGCGTATTCAAGGTGAGACAGGTATTCTGTGTTACATGCGGTTCAAGGCTGTAGTCCGCTTTGCTGTGGTTGTCGTCAACACTATTTTTTGTTTAAGATGTCATGTTGGCATACAGTTTGGTTAGGTCCACAGTTACCTTTGGTGTCAAGGGTTTAGCCCGTCGGTGGTGCCACCTGGTGATGGTCATAAATTGGTTACGCTGTGGTGTGCTGGGGGTCTTGGGTCAGTTGGGGGTGTATCCGTATAGTTGGATTCAGGCTGGTTATCAGTGACCCAACTATATGTGGCGTGTCAGGCTCGGTTACAGCTGTCGCCCGTATCTCGTTGAGTCTCGGTCAGTGTTTCGTGTAGGTCGCTGGGTTCGTGTTAGTCCGGTCGTGTGTTAGCTTGTTGGTGTCGGTGCGGGCGGGTGTTGGGCCCCTGACCTGGAGGAGGACATGGGGGGGGGGGTAGTAAGACGTCATGTGATTCGTGGGAACCTACCATGGGTCAAGTAGGTCTGCTTGGTTGAACCTCCTGTATTGAGGTGTATGTCAGGGAGCCTCACCCCGTACTAGTGGTGCGGTTAAGTATTACATGGGGTCGTCAGGTGAATGGTGGGGTAGCGGGTGCCGGATAAGCATATATACAAATAAACATAAATGTAGGTAAATAACATTTTAAGCGAAAAGTGATAAGGTTAAGTGATCTTAATCGAAAGTCCCTTCTTCGTCACTAATGTCCGCATCAGCTCCTGATCAGTACCGTTACTCATCATAGCGTCCTATGTAACCGGTGGTGGTACAGCTTGGGAGCGCGGGATGAAGGGTATAACTGTGTTCAGGTCCCAGGATCTTGCTGGTTGTTCTGGTGTCACCGGTACGGCTGATATGCCCAGTTTTCGTAGAAATGGTGCTGCTTCTTCCATGGTGTGCAAGGCATGTACGGCACCGGCTTGTGTGACTACTATGGAATTGTCCGCTCCCCATCTATACGGCAGGCCTGCCGAGCGTAGCTGGGTAGTAACGGGTCCGCATGACTTCCTCCACAATAAGGTAGCCCTTGACAAGTCTTGAAAGAATAGTAAGGTGGAGTCCTCAAAGGTAATTGGTGTCTTGCCTTTAACAGCTTGCAGAATATGTATTTTGTCCTGGACGGTGTGGCATCTTAAAATAACGTCTCTGGCGAGGTTGGATTTCGTGTTGTTTGTCGAGGGGAGACGATATATACTTTCAGCGTTCATTTTGCGGGCCACTGCTGGGGGCAGTATAGTCGTGAGGAGGCGCCTTATATAGTGGGGTAGTTCCTCTGCCGATATCGCGGCCGGGATCCCCCTGATTTTTATGTGGGTTCGGCGGTGTCGGTCCTCCATGACTGCAAGTTTCCCCATTAGGAGTGTTTGGTTCCGTTGGAGTTGGAGTATTGTGTCCTGTACTGCAGCGATCTTAGTGTGTGCGTCTTGTACGTTGTCGGTGACTGCTCCCACTGTCTCCCTGATCTCTCGCATCTCAGATTTGAGCTTTGCGGAATCTGCGTCCAGTAGTTTGTGGATACTGGCAAGGAGTAATTTTAGGTCCCCCTTTGTGGTCGGGGCAGAGTCATCTTCGGCGGCTATATTTAGGGGTGCTGTTGTCACTATGTTTGGTAGTACCTCTGTTTGCCTTCGTTCCGGCCTCTCCGACCTCTCCGGCCTCTCCGGTTCAGATTCGGCCTCACTTTGGGATTCTTCCGGTGGCAGAGGAGGTTCGGGTCGTGCCGGTCTTTGGAGCATGGCCCCGATGTCTCTGTTGGCGGGCCCGGTAGCCGACTTCTGCGATCTGCGGCCCATGGTCGGGTCGTGTGACAGCGGCTCTGCTCCTGGCTGGTCTGAGAAGTTTCTCCACAGGAGTGACTCGAGGTCTGTGGTCGTCAGCGGTCAGTAGGCCTCAACTCGGCGGCGCCGCTTAGGTAGCCTCTGCGGCTGAAAAAAAGGCATCAGCCGGCTCAGCACAACTTGCTGGATCAGGGTGAGTAGGATTGCAAGGTGGATTGTTAGTATTTTTGGCTGGATTTAACGGATTGAGGGTGACTCGGGAGGAGGTCAGGAAAATGGCGTCTTATCAGGTCTGCATGCAAGCTCCGCCCCCCGGAATTTCATTCTAATGAAGGAAACTCCGATCCTATTAGTGCCACTGCTGCATCTTGCAGCCGCTTAGTAGATAGCTCCCTAATTCCCACGTTATTAGGGAGCTATCTACCAAAAGGCTGAAAGACTTAAATTGTTCTTTCAGCCAAACATACTAATACTGTCAGGATTACAAGTTGATCCAGCATGCAGTACTGTGTCACACCTAGGAGTAATGATAATGTATAACCGGACCTTAGAGTGGCCAGACTTAACGTTTCCAAAAATAGTCAAAATACTTGCCGAAGTCAGGAACACAGAATCAGACACAAAGATGAGGGAAAGCCAAAAGTCAAGAATACCAGATATCAGGCAAGTCAAAGCCAAAGTCTAATACCAGAAAATCAAGATCAGGAATGCACTCTCAGATAACCATAGGCATGAAATCACGACAGGGCAATGAGCAAGAGGAGAATTGGGTTTAAATACCCCTCCTGTGGATCTGATTGGCTGTAACCGGCCTTTGACCCCAAAGGCAATTACCAGGTTTCCATGTGCATGATTGCTGCTCGGCACAACTTTTCCTGTCAGGATGGTAATGTTGCTCGGCACAACTTTTCCTGTCAGGACAGTAAATTCCATTAACCACATTTTTATGTGCGGATGAATACTTGACATTACCCCCCACCTGAAGACCGCCCACCGGACGGGCAGGACCAGGTTTGAGACGAAACTTTGAGCGTGAAAAGAACAAATTTTACGACCAGCATGGATATCAGAAGCCGAAACCCAAGAATGGTCAGCAGGCCCATACCCCCTCCAATCAACCAAATACTGTAAGGAACCACAAGAAAACCTGGAATCAATGATGGAGGAGACTTCATACTCCTCCTGTCCAGAAACAACCAAAGGAGGAGGGGGAACAATCGGACTTGTGTACTGATTGCAAACAAGCGGTTTGAGCAAGGACACATAAAAAGTATTAGGTATACGTAAGGACACTGGAAGGGCCAGAGAATAAGAAACAGGGTTGATTCTCCTAACCATATGAAAAGAACCAAGGAACCTCATAGCAAACTTCATGCTGGGAACCTTCAACCTGATGTTGCATGAGGATAACCAAACCCGATCACCCACCTTGTAAACTAGATTGGCACTCTGCCGTTTATCCGCATGAAGCTTAAAGCGAGCAGCCGCAGGTTCAAGAGCGGAGTGAACCTTAGTCCAGGTATCACGAATAGAGGTAAGGTGATCATCCAGAGTAGGGATAGCCGTATCAGAAAACACAGCAGGATGACGACCCATATTGACAAAAAATGGACTATGCCCAGATGAGTCATGGGTAGCGTTATTCCTTGCAAATTCGGCCCAGGGCAATAATCCAGCCCAGTTAGACTGCGTACTATTCACAAAGCAACGTAAATACAGCTCAAGTGATTGGTTAGCTCTCTTAGCCGTGCCATTAGTTTGGAGATGGTAAGCAGAGGAAAATGACAATTCAATTCCCAACTGTTTATTGAATGCCCTCCAGAACCGTGGCACATATTGGGAACCCCTGTGAAACACAATATTTTGAGGAATGCCATGTAGCCTGACAATATCGCATATAAATATGTGCACCAGGTCCTGAGACAATGGCAATTTTTTACGTGGAGTAAAGTGTGCCATTTTGGAAAAACGGTCAACTACCATAAGGATGGTATTATACCCATTGGAACTAGGCAGTTCAACAATGAAATCCATCAATAAATGAGACCATGGGATACTGGGTATAGGAAGTGTCTGTAACAATCCACACGGAAGTTTATGAGGAACCTTCGAAACTGCACAGGCAGAGCAGGCTTCTACATAACCTTTAATATCCCTCCTGAGTGACTAACACCAAAATGACCTGGAAATGGCAGATACAGTTTTAGTAATACCTGGATGCCCAGCGGTCACATTGTCATGGAATACCTTCAACACCTCTTTCCTGTCAGGCAATGGAATAAACAATTTATCTTGAGGTTTGTTGCAAGGTGCCTGGGGCTGAGCCGCCATGATAGCACGGAGCAAAGAGGACGATAAAGAAAGGAGAGTGGATGCAATAATACACTCAGGAGAAATAATAGGGGATGTATATTGTTCTAGATCTGATTCAACGTCAAATTGCCTAGACAGGGCATCAGCTTTAACGTTCTTAGAACCGGGTCTGTAGGTGATAATGAAGTTAAAGCGAGACAAAAATAATGACCATCTAGCATGTCTAGAAGACAGTCGTTTGGCATCCCCGATATATCTAAGGTTTTTGTGATCAGTAATAATCAGAATGGGATACTTGGAACCCTCCAAAAGATGTCGCCATTCCTTAAGCGCTAGTATGATGGCTAACAGTTCTCTATTACCAATGTCATAGTTACGCTTGTCAGGAGACAACTTTCTGGAGAAGTAACCACAAGGATGCAAAGGGGCATCCTGACTCTCTCTCTGAGAAAGAATAGCCCCGACTCCTGTTTTGGAGGCGTCAACCTCAAGTAGGAAAGATTTAATATGTCAGCAGATGCGAACATTTGTTTAAGAAGCTCAAAAGCCTTTGTAGCTTCTTTAGGCCATATAGTACAATTAGCCCCCTTGCGTGTAATATTGGTGATGGGGGCTATGAAACCTTTGATGAATCTCCTGTAATAGTAAGAGAAACCAATAAACCTCTGTATGGCTTTTAACTCACTGGGTAATGGCCATTGTAGAACAGCCTCTAGTTAGCGAGGATCCATTTGGAAACCAGAGGCACAAATGTTATACCCCAAAAACTGAACCTCATGTTAATCAAATACGCATTTTTCAAGTTTACAATAAAGACCATTTTTAAGCAAAGTTTGTAAAACTTGTTTGACATGATCAAGATGAGTTTGGATGTCAGGGTAATAAATAAGGATATCATCCAGGTATACAAGCACAAAAGAGTAAATATAGTCTCTAAGTTCATCATTAATGAAGTCTGGAAATATGTCCGGAGCATTACATAACCCGAAGGGCATAACAAGATATTCGTAGTGCCCAGTCCTAGTGTTAAACGCTGTCATCCATTCATGAGCCTCCCTAATTATCACCAAATTGTACACACTCCTAAGGTCAAGCTTAGTGAAGATCTTAGCACCCTGGAGTCTATCAAACAATTCAGATATAAGGGGAATGGGATAGGCATTATTGATAGTAATCTTGTTTAATGCCCTGTGGTCTATACAAGGTCGTAATTCTCCATCTTTCTTAGCTACAAAAAAGAACCCTGCACCAGCAGGCGAGGATGATTTACATATATGGCCCTTACTTAAAGATTCCTTGATGTACTCATCCATGATTTTACTTTCCTGTGGGGATAGGGCATATACCGCTCCTTTAGGAGGCATAGCCCTGGGCAACAGATCAATGGAACAATCATAAGATCTGTGTGGAGAAAGAGCATTAGTCTGGCTTTTACTAAACACCTCTCTAACCTCCCAATACTGTATGGGAATTTCGGAAGTCAGAGACATAGCAGCGGGTAAAGCAACAATGTCCACTTTTCAAGAAATGGTTAACATGCAGCTTTCCTGAAGTCTCTACCCCATTCCAGTACTTCCCCTCTAGTCCAGTCAATATGAGGGTAATGCTTGATGAGCCAAGGGAACCCTAAAATGATAGGACAAGAAGGGGAAGCGATTATCTGGAAAGTAATGTCTTCCTTATGCAAAGCTCCTATCGTAATGCAAATAGGCAAGGTCTGATGGGTAATAAGAGGTTGAGATAGGGGTCTCCCATCAATAGCCTCAACCGCTACAGGTGATGATCTCTCCTTGTTTTTTTAACAAAATACAAATCAATAAAGTTACCAGCTGCATCTGAGTCAACCAGGGCTTTGCATGAAAAGTTCTCCTCGTTGCAAAAGGCGGAAATGTCAAGAAAAAATCTGCTTCGGGAATTACTAGAGGAGATATCCATTACACCTAAGACCTGTCCCCTTAAGGTTCTTAGGTGCGGAAGTTTTCCGGACGTATAGGACAAGCATCTCTCATATGCCCTTTCTTGTCACAATATACGCACAAACCCTCTCTTCTCCTATAATATTTCTCTGCCTACAGTCCTGTAACCCCTAACTGCATAGGTTCGGGTTCAGACAGCGTCGAGAGGTCAGGGACAACAGGTTTGGGGAATTGAGGTGCTAGTGACATAGTCAAACGTCTAGTTCTGTTTCTAGTAATTTCCCTGGTCCTGAGTCTTTATCGATCTGCATCACATAGATAATAAAGTCATTTAACCCCTTAGGTAGGTCTTTGGCAGCAATTTCATCAAGTATAACTTCGGATAATCCTTTTTTAAAAGCAGCGATTAATCCGTTGTTAGTCCAGTCTACCTCAGATGCCAAGGTACGAAATTCTATGGCATAATCCGAGATAGACCGGTTCCCTTGTTTGATATGCATTAGGGCAGTGGAGGTGTCTTCCTCTCTGCCTAATGGTTCAAACATCAGTTTGTATTCCGCCAGGAATTTCTGGTAACAATAAGTGATATTACTTTCTCACAATGGATTAGCCCAGGTTAAGGCCTTACCTTTAAGTTGGTTCATCAGATACCCAATCTTAGCTCTATCTGAAGGAAATGAACCAGGTGAGGCCTCAAAGTGGTACTCAATCTGATTGAGAAATCCCCTACATTCCTGGATATTACCAGAAAAATGCGGGGGAGGAGATAAGGAGATCATAGGTGCCTTATATACTATAGGTGGAGGTACATTAGGCAGTGGTGACATAATCAGAGAAGCCTCAGGTTGTAAATGAACCGTCCTAGTAAGGAGCGTGCTAAAAGCCTGGGCAAATTGATCCATACGGTGATCATTCTCCTTTAGCTTTCTCTCACAAGCTGCTATGTGCTGACACAATTCTGCAAGATCTATGGCCCTGTCGTAATGTCAGGATTACAGGTTGATCCAGCACGCAGTACTGTGTCACACCAAGGACTAAGGATAACGCATAACTTAACGTCTCCAAGAATAGTCAAAATACTTGCCGAGGTCAGGGACACAGAATCAGACACAAAGATGAGGGAAAGCCAAAAGTCAAGAATACCAGATATCAGGGAAGTCAAAACAAAGCCAAAGTCCAATTAAGATCAGGAATGCACTCTCGGATAACCATAGGCATGAAATCACGACTGGGCAATGAGCAAGAGGAGAATTGGGTTTAAATACCCCTCCTGTGGATCCGATTGGCTGTAACCGGCCTTTGACCCCAAAGGCAATTACCAGGTTTCCATGTGCATGATTGCTGCTCGGCACAACTTTTCCTGTCAGGATGGTAATGTTGCTCGGCACAACTTTTCCTGTCAGGACAGTAAATGCCATTCACCACAATTTTATGTGCAGATGAATACGTAACAAATACTAATTAAAGATTAAATTTGACCCAAAACAAGACACTTTCAATTGCTTTCAATCAACCAATCAGAGAGTTATGAGTCAAATTACACAGCATGGGAAAATTCCAAATAACTTTCCCACCCTGTGTAAAATAACACAGAGCACTCTGGTTGGTTGGATTTCAAGCCAACCAATCAGAGTCCTGTGACAGGTAAATGTAGAGACTTACCTGCCAGTCTCTTGCCAGTTACCTGCTTAAACCAATCAATCAGAGCGCTCTGTGCCTAATTGCAGGGCGTGGGAAGGCGTTATAAGCCTATCCCCACCCTGCGGAGCTTAATCTGCGCGGTGCCCTCCATGGGTGAAGATGGATTATTCTTTTAGCGTCAGGGTTTTTTTTCCGTTTGATTTTTTTTTTGCACTCAGGTTCTTTATTTTATTTTCAAAGTTCGACGGGTATTATGGAGTTTTATTTGGCCTTTTTGGGGGCTGAAAAAAAAGATTTTAGAAAAAAGAAGACATCAAATGGTAAGTTTTTTTTTTTTTTTTTTTTACAGGTATTTTGTTCTCTTGTTCCCCCCTCACTATTTTTGGGTGAGGGGGTGGTAGGTAGGGGACTAATTATTTTTTTGTGTGGGCGGGTGACTAGGGGCTTGGGTACCCCTAGTAACCTGGGGGGGTAACATTTTCATTTAGCCAAAAGGTCCTCCCCTATTGTTATTTATGGCCCCAACCCGCCGCTCAGGGCAGGGGGCCAGAAGGAGGACAATAGGTCCCCCTCTGTTGTTAATTAGGGCCCCCACCCGCCGCTCAGTGGTGGGAGCTGCAGGGAGGGCAGGACAATAGGTCCCCCTCTTATTGTTATTTAGGGCTCCCACCCACCGCTCAGGGGATGGGGCCAGGGGGAGGACAATAGGTTCCCCCCATTTTTATCTAGGGCCCCCACCCGCCGCTCAGGGGTGGGGCAGAGTGGAGGACAATAAGCCCCCCTCCATTTTTATATAGGGCCCCCACCTGCCGGTCAGGGGTGTGGGCCGGGCGGGGGGGCAATAGATCCCCCTTCAGTTTAATAGCCCCCACTTGCGCAGCACGGGTGGGGGCTCGGGAGGGGGAATACCAGAGTTTTTTGTTTTTACTGTTGCTCACTGTTTAGTAGACATGCCCCTACTCGCGGCATAGCGAGTAGGGGCAGAATTTACTAATACTAAGTAATCTTTACTTAGTATTAGTACATTTGGCTGAAAGACCAATTTAGGTCTTTCAGCCTTTTGGTAGATAGCTCCCTAATACCGTAGGAATTAGGGAGCTATCTACTAAGCGGCTGCAAGATGTAGCCGCGGCACGAATAGGATCGGAGTTTCATTCATTCTGACAAAGTCCCTAATTGTGTCCTAATATGAATGGAGAAACTGTTCTCATTCTGTTAGGACGAAATTCGGTAGCTTAGCCGGCGTCCTGTCTAAGTGACAGGACGTTCGGGAAATGTGAAGGGAGGCTTCGCGGGAACACGGGGGAAGGTGAGAATTGTGGGAAAATTGCTTTGACCACCAAAAATTAAGCACACTTTGTTCCTCTGCTGGTCAAGTATAGGAAACCTCCATAAGACAAAGTACTTTGTCTTGTGTTTTAAAGAAAACTAGAGCACACAGGAAGAAATGAAGAACAGATCCTGACAGAGGAAGAGAAGATGAATCAATTAAAGAAAGGTAAGTTCGGCATGACAGTGCCGCTTTAAAGGATCACTATAGTGTCAGGAAAACAAACCCGTTTTCCTAAAACTATAGTGCCCTAAGGGTGCCCCCACCCTCAGAGTTCCCCTCCTTTGGCGCTGATTAAAACCCCTTCAGCAGCTTACCTTAATCCAGTGCCGGGCTCCCTCGGTGCTGGTGACCTCTCCTCCCCCGCCGACGTCAGCTCCCGAGTGGAGCTGAATGCGCATGCGCGACAAGAGCCCCTCGTGCATTCAAACAGTCCATAGGAAAGCATTTCTCAATGGGGGGGGGGGGAGGATCTGCTCCCGTTGCAGCTCTCTCCAGCGTGCGAGTTAACGGCCCGTGGCAGTAGGGCAGGGCGGCGGCCGTCCACCCCGTCCTCCGCTCCACTAGGCCGCAGTCCGCGGGGTATCGCCGGAGCGGCCAGAGCTTCAACGTGGTACTTGTGGGATCAGGCAGCCTCCTCTTCAGTATGCTTTGGTATCGATTTAGGTCTGTTTGTTGTGGGATTAGCTTGTTTAAGTCATGGTACAGGCCTAAAATTCCTGGAGCTCAGCAGACATGCGACTGATCCGCTCAGTGGCTCAGCCCCGCCCCCCATATACACAATTTTAAATAGAACATGATTAGGATACATATTGTAAATACAGTTTCAAATAAAACATGATAAGCATACATATTGTAAGTACCTAGTTGTGAGGAGATTAGGAAAAGAAACAATGTCAATAGCATTCTTACAGATGTATATTACCACTTATAAAGAAATACTATAACTATCTCCACTATCCATGCAATTTAAAGTGACAGTGCAAGTGTATATACAAGCACAGAGAAAAAGTGTTATGTGCAGAAAATCCATTGAGCAAATTAAATACAATTAAATAAAACTAAAATTAAGTCAGGGTGGAGGTGGATACTTGTTACATTCCCTCTATTGTTTTGCTTGGACTAAATATTATATTTTGAATTTAAAAATTCTAATTAATTTAACCCCTTAAGGACCAAACTTCTGGAATAAAAGGGAATCATGACATGTCACACATGTCATGTGTCCTTAAGGGGTTAAAAAATGACAGATTTCAAAGTCATTGTTAAGTCCATTGGGAATGAGGGTGTTTAATTCAAATATCCAACTCATTTCTGTGCAACCTAGACTTTGAATAAAATTACCCCCCCTCCAGTTCTTATTTATCTGTTGGATCCCCATGAATTCCAACAGGGAATGGTCAGAATTGTGAAACTTTTGAAAATGCAGGGGTACCTGATGCTGTTGGTACTGTCTCTTGATATTGTAAGCATGTTCACATATCCTAGTTCGTAATTGTCTAGTTGTCCTGCCTATATATTTTAATCCGCAAGGACAGGTTAACATATAAATTCAATTTTGTGTATTACATTTTATCAAATCCTTTATTTTATATAACTGTCCATTAGCTTCAAAACCTATTTTTTGATAGCCAACCACATTCTCCCCACCTTCCACATTTCTCATCGTAAGCTGTGGCTGATTGAAATTAGTTTTTTTTCCCCAAATCCAGGTCAGATGTAATAGGATATATTACAAAGAATTATGTGTGCTAACACTGCAGCGCATCCCCCCCAAAAGTTATTTTGCACCGAAAATAGATGTGCTTATAGAAGGTGGACCTGTTTTCTGTTATTCTTTCTTGCTAGAATGCAAAATGAAGATCATAATGCAAAGTAACACGATCACTCACTTTTATGATATTTGAGCATACAAAGAAAGTCTTTGTTTTACAGCTTTTTTTTTATTCTTTATTTCTCCATCTTGGCAGACATAGTGATAGATCATTAGCATAGTGGCTTGTGCAAAAGCCAAGTAACATGACATGTATTTGAACAGTGTTATATATTAAGCAACCAGAGACACTGCATGTTCATCGTAAGTAATATCTTCGTCACCGTCCACCAAGGAGTTTTTGTTTTTTAAATAACACTTAACAAACACTAACTTGTGTCCCATTCAATTTTTAACAAGTTGTTCACTTATGCTATCTTGTGATTTGCCCTCCTCTCTATACCACCTTTTTTAAGATTCATTTATTTTTGGTGTGTTGTTGCATTACTCTTTGGTGGATATAGTTGCGTGACCTAGTACATACATGGTACATTCAAGTAGAAGTATACATTGTGTATTGCGACTCGTACAGTGTTTGTTTTACAGCTTTTAACCAAATTTTGTTATTATTCCAATAGATCATGAAGCCATGGAGCCTGTGGAAGACACTGAACCCAGTACTTTGCTATTTGAATCTGTGAGTATCATTTCATGCATGACATGATTTGGTTTTAAGTTGATATATTTAGTATATGGATCAAAGTTTGGAATGGAAAACATGGAGATATATTTATTAAGTTAACACTGAAGCAATTGTTTGCTAAAGCGATACATTTGGTACAGTCAGCATAAAAACACTATTTGGAGGTTTAAAGAGACACTCAAGCCATCACAAGCGAAGATACATTTGTCTATTAGAGCAAATTCAGTTTCTATTTACTTAGAAGTCAACAGTCGTTTAAAACAAAATGCAACACATTTTCCTTTTCCAGATTAGCAGAAACGGCGTCACTTTGAAATGTATGTCTCATGGAATGAAACCAATTGTGATATGATTGAGGGAATGGCACAGAGGCAAAATAGAACGTCTGAATGAAGCGTAGGATAGGCATTACCACACTGTGGGTAGAACCACTATTTATAGTGATTAGCTATATAAATGTTTACAGAAGATAACATTATACTATGTATTCTGTGACATAACAAGTAACAAGTATCTTCTTCCAACAGACAGAAAAGTATCCAGTCCAAGATACTGAGATTCCTAAAGGTACAGTGTACATTCACACACGATTAGTTCTCTGTTAATGGTATAATAGTCTGACAGTCAGGTAGAAACCAATCTAATGAAAAGTTGGATATTCATTGATAGCTGCTTAGACACCTGCAGACCTATAAAATGTTATCTTCTATATTGGTGTATGATAATTTTAAGTGTTACGTTAGAGTAGGAATTAAGGGGAAACTCTATGCACAAAAACAACTTTAGCTAAAAATGACATGACACTACCCAAATACAAAACAAATAAAACATACTATTTAGTAGATATACCCCCAATGAAAACATGCATGCAGTTAATTGTGATTTTTTTTTCTCTTTTGCTACCTTTGCAAGCCATCATTTCCCTGCCCAGGCTTTTTGTGGCTGTCCAATCAATTCCATTGCAGCTCAATGAGAAGTCTTTGCAGGGCAGGTGTACCGGTCGGTTGCCTACCTCTTGAGTTTAGCTCCATTGAGCTGATTAGCAGCCAGGGGGTGTAACCAGGTTAATACATTGAAATAACAATTTCTATTGAAATTTGCACTTTTTGTAAAATAAAAAAATAGGGCACAATCTTCACACATAAAGCAAGATACAGTGCTTTAGGTATTTGGAGTATTCATATAATTAAGTGGTTTTGGTGTATGAAACATGCCTCTGCAGTCTCAACGCTGAGTTCTCTGCCACTTAGGAGTTAAATCACTTTCTTTATGCAGTTCTAGCCACATATCCTCTGGCTGTGACTCACACAGCCTCTAAGGAAAAAAACATTAACTTTGTACATTTCAGTATGTTTACTTTAGAAGTATTTATCTCTGTTAATAGATCTTTAATCATATACAAGACTGCTGTAGGCTCTGGCAGGCTATTAACCAAACATGAGATAAGAAATTCTAAATTAAATATACTGTGTAATAAGGTACCGTATATACTCGAGTATAAGCCGACCCGAATATAAGCCGAGGCCCATAATTCTACCCCAAAAAACTGGGAAAACTTATTGACTCGAGTATAAGACTAGGGTGGGAAATGCAGCAGCTACTGGTAAATTTCTAAATAAAATTAGATCCTAAAAAAAATATATTAATTGAATATTTATTTACAGTGTGTGTATAATGAATGCAGTGTGTGTATAATGAATGCAGTGTGTGTGTATGAATGCAGTGTGTGTGTATGAATGCAGTGTGTGTATGAGTGCAGTGTGTGTATGAGTGCAGCGTGTGTGTATGAGTGCAGCGTGTGTATGAGTGCAGCGTGTGTATGAGTGCAGTGTGTGTGTGTGTGTATATGAGTGCAGTGTGTGTGTGTGTGTATATGAGTGCAGTGTGTGTGTGTATGAGTGCAGTGTGTGTGTGTATGAGTGCAGTGTGTGTGTGTGTATGAGTGCAGTGTGTGTGTGTGTATGAGTGCAATGTGTGTGTGTGTATGTGTGCAGTGTGTGTGTATGTGTGCAGTGTGTGTGTGTATGTGTGCAGTGTATGTGTATGAGTGCAGTGTGTGTATAATGAATGCAGTGTGTGTATAATGAATGCAGTGTGTGTGTATGAATGCAGTGTGTGTATGAATGCAGTGTGTGTATATGAATGCAGCGTGTGTATATGAATGCAGCGTGTGTATGAATGCAGCGTGTGTATGAGTGCAGTGTGTGTATGAGTGCAGTGTGTGTATGAGTGCAGTGTGTGTATGTGTGCAGTGTGTGTGTGTGTGTGTGTATGTGTGCAGTGTGTGTGTATAAGTGCAGTGTGTGTGTGTGTATGTGTGCAGTGTGTGTGTATGAATGCAGTGTGTGTATGAGTGCAGTGTGTGTATGAGTGCAGTGTGTGTATGAGTGCAGTGTGTGTGTGTGTGTATGTGTGCAGTGTGTGTGTATAAGTGCAGTGTGTGTGTGTGTATGTGTACAGTGTGTGTGTGTATGAATGCAGTGTGTGTATGAGTGCAGTGTGTGTATGAGTGCAGTGTGTGTGTATGTGTATGAGTGCAGTGTGTGTGTATGTGTGCAGTGTGTGTGTGTGTGTGTGTGTTGCAGTGGTGGGGGGGTGGGCAATTTTATTATTTTATTTATTATTATTTTTTATTATTTTAATATATTTTTTTCATTATTATTTCTTATTATTATTTTGTATTTAATTATTATTTTTATTTTCGTCCCCCCTCCCTGCTTGATACATGGCAGGGAGGGGGGCTCCTTCCCTGGTGGTCCAGCATTGGCAGTTCAGTGGGGGGGGGAGAGGGGGCTGGCAGAGCTCTTACTTACCCGTCCTGCAGCTCCTGTCAGCTCTCTCCTCCTCCGCGCCGTCCGTTCAGCTCTTCTGTCAGCTCACACTGTAAGTCTCGCGAGAGCCGCGGCTCTCGCGAGATTTACACTGGGAGCTGACCGTGGTGCTGAACGGACGGCGCGGAGGAGGAGAGAGCTGACAGGAGCTGCAGGACGGGTAAGTAAGATCTCTGCCAGCCCCCTCTCCCTCAGTCTGTATTATGGCAATGCAAATTGCCATAATACAGACTATTGACTCGAGTATAAGCCGAGTTCCGGTTTTTCAGCACAAAAAATGTGCTGAAAAACTCGGCTTATACTCGAGTATATACGGTAATATAAAAATGTGTTCTCTTTTTCAGTAAGGTTTTCTAGAGGTGTGGTGAGTCCCCAGAAGTGGTGTAGATATCGCTGCATAAACAAATTGAATTAATTTCTAAATGGCAGATATTTGAGCAGTTAGACTTCAGGGACATGACGCACCCCATAGCAGCGGATGGGGGTCCTAAATAAGACTGAGGGGGGGACCTATTGTCCTATCTCCCGGCCTCTACCCCTGAGCGACGGGTGGGGGCCCTAAATGAAAATGTTACTCACCCCCCAAGGTGACTAGGGGTCCCCAAGCCCCCACCCCTGAGGGGACAATGGGCCTATTGCATGGGCCTGGAGCGGCAGCTTCATCAGCCCCCATGTTAATCTGGCCCTGCATGTTTAAAGTAAATTGTTACATGATGCAAACTATTTTATGCTATTATATTAATTAGAAACTTGACGGTGCCCTGCGGGGAAAAAAATCGAAACTTTCTGACTGTGTAATTTTGTCTCATATATCTAATGTTAAAAGTATATACAATCATATAACTGTGAGAGAGCCGGAACAGAGTATAACATATATAAGAAATTCCTATTGGGTTACTTACATACTTTAATCCAATATAAGGACTGAAATGTTGACTACCGCACAATAAAGCATGCAATTCAAATTTTTACCTCAGAGTGCACTCAATTAAGGTGTTTTATATATATATATATATATATATATATATGTGTGTGGGGGGGGAGGGGGGAGGGTTCAGAGAAACAATATTACTTAAAGATCTTAGTGTCACATTCTTTACTGACATAACATACACATGAAGGGGTACTGTGTCGACGAAAGGGTTTTCCCTGAAATAGTAGACTGAGCCTGAGGTGGTGAGTGTGGAATGGGGGGTCTTGACATAACTAATGTGCCAAATTAAAGCAGATTTTTTTCCTTCAGGAAATGCTGCAGCATTATAAGTTCAAACATTTGGCTTCTGTCTAAAACTATTATCTGCATGTGTTTTTAAAAGCAGAGAGTAAGCATTCTGGAATTCAAGGTGACTTCATTCATACAGAGATATCATGTGTTCTGTGGATTCATGGCAACACAATGGGAACCTGTCTTTTAAATCTTGTATCTTGATTTGATGTTTTTATGGAGCTTCTCAGATCATATTATTTTCTAGTTTTATTGTATATGGGTTGTCCTACTTTTGTTAGAGGTATATTTCTAATTCATGGGTTTGTGGTGGCTCCCTGAATCGGAATTTTTTTACTGGGGCGTAACTAGAATCTTCAGAGCCATGGTGAATCCGTTAAAGGAAAACTCCAGTGCCAGGAAAACAATCCGTTTTCCTGGCACTGCAGGTTCCCTCTCCCTCCCACCCCCCAATCCCCAGTTGCTGAAGGGGTGAAAACCCCTTCAGTCACTTACCTGAGGCAGCGACGATGTCCCTCGTCACTGTCTCCTCCTCCGCGCCGCTCCTCCTACTGACTCCGTCGGCCGGTGGGCGAGACTGATCCCGCCCACCGGCTGAGGAGACCTAATGCGCATGCGCATTAGCGCTCCCATAGGAAAGCATTGAAAAAGATTTTCAATGCTTTCCTATGGGGAAATGAGCGACGCTGGAGGTCCTCACACAGCGTGAGGATGTCCAGCGACGCTCTAGCAAAGAAAATCTTTGCTAGAAATCAGGAAGTTCCCTCTAGTGGCTGTCTAGTAGACAGCCACTAGAGGTGAAGTTAACCCTGCAATGTAATTATTGCACTTTATAAAAAACTGTAATAATTACACTTGCAGGGTTAAGAGTAGTGGGAGTTGGCACCCAGACCACTCCGATTGGCAGAAGTGGTCTGGGTGCCTGGAGTGTCCCTTTAAGCCCCTCCCTCCACCCCCCCCCCCCCCCGTCCTGCTATAGAGCAGAGGTGACCAATAGGAAGATCCTCAGCCTCTGTACATATCCTATGATGACTATTTACTCATACTTGCAGGGTTCTCTCAGTATACAGTGTCTGTGAATGTAGGGATGCTTTTGTATGGAGTATATTTGTGTGAATGCTTGTTTGTTTGTTTGTTTGTTTGTTTGTTTGTTTGTTTGTGTATAATACTGATATTTAAATGCAGGGGGTCTGTTTGTGTTTGGTGTTGGAATTAAAATCAGTGGTGTGTGTAGTGTTGGTGTTTGAATGCAAGTTTTTTTTAATGTAGTATTGTACAGTGCTGCGAAACTTTAAACATAATAATAATAATGCACCGTGATTGTCTGTAATTTTGGCATGCGAATACAGGGGTGTGTTTGTGTGTAGTGCTGATGTTGAAAGGCAGGACTGTTTTGTGTACAGTATTGTGTATAAATGTAGGGTGTGTTTGTGTGTAATATTGGTGATTGCATGCAAATGTATATTCAGAAATACATATGCACTGTTACATACAGTCGCAAGAAAAAGTATGTGAACCCTTTGGAATGATATGGATTTCTGCACAAATTGGTCATAAAATGTGATCTGATCATCATCTAAGTCACAACAATAGACAATCACACAGTCTGCTTAAACTAATAACACACAAAGAATGAAATGTTGCCATGTTTTTATTGAACACACCATGTAAAC
Source organism: Pelobates fuscus (assembly GCF_036172605.1). Taxonomy (NCBI): domain Eukaryota; kingdom Metazoa; phylum Chordata; class Amphibia; order Anura; family Pelobatidae; genus Pelobates; species Pelobates fuscus. The sequence goes on along the minus strand of NC_086318.1, from coordinate 351,403,766 downwards.
ATTTACAGTGCAGGTGGAAAAAGTACGTGAACCCTTGGATTTAATAACTAGTTGAACCTCCTTTGGCAGCAATAACTTCAACCAAACGTTTGCACAACGGTCAGGAGTAATTCTTGACCATTCCTCTTTACAGAACTGTTTCAGTTCAGCAATATTCTTGGGATGTCTGGTGTGAATCGCTTTCTTGAGGTCCTGCCACAGCATCTCAATCGGGTTGAGGTCAGGACTCTGACTGGGCCACTTCAGAAGGCGTATTTTCTTCTGTTTAAGCCATTCTGTTGTTGATTTACTTCTATGCTTTTGGGTCATTGTCCTGTTGCAACACGAATCTTCTGCTGAGCTTCAGCTAGTAGACAGATGGCCTTAACCCCGTAAGGACCAAACTTCTGGAATAAAAGGGAATCATGACGTGTCACACATGTCACGTGTCCTTAAGGGGTTAAGTTCTCCTGCAAAATGTCTTGATAAACTTGGGAATTCATTTTTCCTTCGATGATAGCAATCCGTCCAGGCCCTGACGCAGCAAAGCAGCCCCAAACCATGATGCCCCCACCACCATATTTCACAGTTGGGATGAGTTTTTGATGTTGGTGTGCTGTGCCTCTTTTTCGCCACACATAGTGTTGTGTGTTTCTTCCAAACAACTCAACTTTGGTTTAATCTGTCCACAGAATATTTTGCCAGTACTGCTGTGGAACATCCAGGTGCTCTTGTGCAAACTGTAAACGTGCAGCAATGTTTTGTTTGGACAGCAGTGGCTTCCTCTGTGGTATTCTCCCATGAAATCCATTCTTGTTTAGTGTTTTACGTATTGTAGATTCGCTAACAGGGATGTTAGCATTTGCCAGTGACTTTTGTAAGTCTTTAGCTGACACTCTAGGATTTTTCTTCACCTCATTGAGCAGTCTGCGCTGTGCTCTTGCAGTCATCTTTACAGGACGGCCACTCCTAGGGAGAGTAGCAGCAGTGCTGAACTTTCTCCATTTATAGACTATAGTCTTACCATGGACTGATGAACAGCAAGGCTTTTGGAGATACTTTTATAACCCTTTCCAGCTTCATGCAAGTCAACAATTCTTAATAGTAGGTCTTCTGAGAGCTCTTTTGTGCGAGGCATCATTCACATCAGGCAATGCTTCTTGTGAAAAGCAAACCCAGAACTGGTGTGTGTTTTTTATAGGGCAGGGCAGCTGTAACCAACACCTCCAATCTCATCTCATTGATTGGACTCCAGTTGGCTGACATCTCACTCCAATTAGCTCTTGCAGATGTCATTAGTCTAGGGGTTCACATACTTTTTCCACCTGCACTGTGAATGTGTACATGGTGTGTTCAATAAAAACATGGCAACATTTCATTCTTTGTGTGTTATTAGTTTAAGCAGACTGGGACTGTCTATTGTTGTGACTTAGATGATGATCAGATCACATTTTATGACCAATTTGTGCAGAAATCCATATCATTCCAAAGGGTTCACATACTTTTTCTTGCAGTCCACATTGCCATTTACAGAAAGGCACATACACTGCCACACATATGCCCATAGACATATATATATATATATACACAGATAAACAATGAGAGATACACACACAGATTGATACCCATACACAGTTACATTAACACATACTGACATACATGCAAAGATTCACACAGATCCACATTAACAGATACATACACTGACACACACATACACATGCACATATACAGTGACACACACAAATACTGACACACATGCACTGATACACACAAACAATGAGACACATACACTGATACACTAGCACACATGCACAGATACATACATTGACAGATATGTACAGCTGCATAAACTAACACACATACACAGATTCACACACTAGAGATCCAGTGTTGCAGTTGCTGTTATGTGGTCCCTGGTGGTTTGGTAGTATAACTGATGCTCTGCATCTCTTCTGGCAACTCTCTATAATATCCTCTCCCTTGCATTGCTGAAGCTCAATATGCAGTCAGAGCGCAGGATGGGAATCCCCAGGAGGGATACACAGTGTCAATTATACCACTGGACAGCCAATGACCTGGCTGAAGAACAGGGCCGGACTGGAAATTAAAAGCAGCCCTGGAAAAAAATGATTTACCAGCTCCATAATGCGTTGCGCCAGCATAGTGTGCAGGTACAGAGTTAGAATTTGAAAAGATAACTTAAAATAAAAAATTACTACTCCAACGTGAAAAAAGCACAGATAGGCTTCAAAAAAACAAGAGTGCAGATTTATTTTAAGCAGACGTGCCTTTGCATATAACCAATGTTTCAGTCCAACTACCATGACATATTAAGGAAAGCTTGGTAATGGGACTGAAATGGTGAATGTATGTAGGGTACAAGTGTAAAAAAATTACGTTATCTTGTTTATTTTGAAGTCCTGTGGGTGCGCTCTTCACTTTAAATATGTTATTGTGCTGGAGTATGTGTGTGTGGCAATGTGTGTATGGGTGGCTGTGTGTGTGTGTGGGGCAATGTGTGTATAGGGGGCTGTGTGTGTGTATGGGTGGGCAGTGTATGTGGGGAAATGTGTAAATGTGTATGGTGTGTGTATGGGGGGCAATGTGTGTGTGTATGGGGGCAGTGTGTGAATGTGTATGGTGTGTGTGAGGGCAGTGTGTGTATGGGGGGCAGTGTGTGAATGTGTATGGTGTGTGTGGGAGGGCAGTGTGTGTATGGGGCTAGAGTTCACTCTCACCACTGCGCGCTGTAACCGCAGCAACGCTCTGTACTCATGCAAGAAGGACCCGGAGGAGCTGCAGGCTGAGCTCCCGGGTCCGCTCTTCCTCCCTCCCCTGCCGGCTGCCTGCACGGTGCCTGCAGAACAGGGAGGGAGATCTCTGATCTTCCCTCCGGTCCATGAAGGCACAAGGTGCTTGGACAGTGCCAGCCCTGCATTGGCCAGCAGGGGAGTGCCTCTGGGGGAGGGGGGGCAATTGCCCGTTGCCCCCCTGGATCCACCAGTGATATATACAGCCTTTATGTCTCCCCCCCAGTCCCTCTGTATGTTTCTTTCTACCCCTCACTGCTCCTCTGTGTCCATGTCTCCCCTCTCCTTCCCAGTCTCTCGCTTCCCCCTCTGCCTCTTTCTCCCCCTCTCCCCCCAAAGCATTAGGAGTGCCGCCGGACCAGCGAGGCTGCCACCCGGCCCGATGGCTCCAGCGTGGAACGCGGCCGGCCCCCTCTGAGTGTTCCACCAGACTGGCGGTGGGCCAGTCCGGCCCTGCTGAAGAAAGGAGCCGTCGCTGGACTCTTTTCAGGGCAGCTGCAGGCAAGCAAACAAAGTAGAGTAAGATGCCTGCTGCTGCCTTGCTTGCAATTGCAATCCCTGATGGCTCTCCCCTGACAGGCAGAACTCCAGGGCCCGGTCACAGTTGCGTTCCTTGCTACCCTGGTAGTTCCACCACTGGTTGGTTATATTACAATTGGTAATTATGCTTGCTAGAAGAACTTGAGCAGAATTAATCTGAAAGCATGACATTCAGTAGGAAATATCATGTCTAATTTATGCATTGAACTCCTTAATTACAGCCCTATGGAAACAAACTGGTATTCCCATCCTTGAGAACTGGTTAAATTAATTGGGAAATACTAAGTCGCTGGGGAACCTCACTGATTCTCTCTGAGAAAGCTTGGTTACATTGGCTAGAATACTTTATAACTGTTCTGGATTAGAGCTATACCTACTTCATTTTGGAATAATGGGGTTGATATAATAAGCTTTCCTAATGATTCTATACTGTTAGAAAGAAAATCTTCCTAAATGATTTATTAATAAAAATGCACGTAGACTCCAATGGCGATCTATGTGTATAAATTATTCTGAAAGTTTTTCTAATAGCATTGAATTATTTGAACACGTATTAAATCGAGGCCTATCTACATTAATAATATGAGGATTGGTTCTATTTTTAGACACTGTTGGGTCATGGCTGAAGTTATCCTGCTAGTCTGGCAAAATCCCCCGCTATATCAAGCTGTGAATGTTTATCTTACATATATCATTCGTATTATATGCTGATGGGTATCAGTTGCATTTTGTATATGTGCAATTATACCAAAAAAATAAATAAAAAAATAAAATAAAATAAAAAGATAGATAGGCTCAACAAACTGATGGAATTAGAGAATCAGTTTATAATCTAAACATGTATTGATAAACATACATAAATATACTGTAATAATGTAATAAAAGGAAGGTTAGTAAAAAAAAATGTTTTTTTTCGCCGGGAGCAGAAATTTGCATTCAGATAGTTCAGATATAATATTTTCAGAACTTTCGTACAGTTGTCCCCCTCATTGTCAGGCACTTAAAGGAACATTATGGAATTAGGAATAGAAATATATATTACTAATGCTATGGGCCCTTGTCACCATTTAGGTGACCAGGCCTCACTCGAAGGTTAAAAATTTGAGTTTACTTACACTTTCTCCCTCGGAGCACTGGTCTCTGGCATTCTGCTCCACCACTTTGGTTGAGATCATCGAGGCCGATGATCTCAGCAAATCCAATGCTTTCTCATAGGGAAGTATTGGGAAGCAAGTGTGCATGTATGGCAAAACGCTGCACAGTGCCAATTATAGAGATCGTCTAATAGAAATAATGCTTTACTTCACTAGTTCAATGAAAGCATCTCCAGTAGCTGTCATTATGACAGCAACGTAAGGAAGATTAACCCTGCCATGTCAACGTTGCCTTTCCTGTAGATCAGCAATATTTTCAGCTGTAGGAGTGAAATGGAGGGGTAACATGGCACCCAAACTACTTAATTGAGATTAAGTGGTCTGGGTGCCTATAGTGTTCCTATATTCCTATATAATTCCTATATTAGAAGGTGTAAAATTGTCATATTTTCTTTGTGATAATGTGTATTAACATTTACAACTTGGAGGAAAAACGAGACAGGGGGGATATGATAGAAACATTTAAATACATAAAGGGAATCAACACAGTAAAGGAGGAGACTATATTTAAATGAAGAAAAACTAACAAGAGGACATAGTCTTAAATTAGAGGGGCAAAGTTTTAAAAAAATGTATAAGGAAGTATTACTTTACTGAGAGAGTAGTGGATGCATGGAATAGGCTTCCAGCTGCAGGCGTAGAAATTAACACAGTGAAGGAGTTTAAGCATGCGTGTTATAGGCATAAAGCTTTCCTAGCTATAAGATAAAGCCAAGGAACAAGGGGCGTACGTAGAGCATTTGGCACCCGGGGTCAGGGCTGGATTAACATAGGGGCTGATGGAGCTGCAGCTCCAGGCCCAGGCCCAGGCCCATGGAATAGGCCCATTAATTAAAAAAAAAAAATGTTTTTTTTTTTGTTTTGTTTTTTGTTTGTTTTTTACACACCCTACTCTTAGGGTTGCCAGGTATTTCTCATGTATTTCTTATGGTTGCCAGGTATTTCTCAGAAGTATTTCCCAGGTATTTGAGGCTGCCTAGCCGGTGCGGGTATTGCAGTAATAAACAGAGTATAAACAGAGATTATTCTGCAATACCAGCGCCAGCCAGTAGGGGTCGCTGTTTGTGTGGAGAGAGGCAGGGATAAGAAGTTACAGCATCTCCCTCACTGCCTCTCTCTACTCATTGATCCGCAGGGGAGCAGCTCTGCACAGAGAGTCCAGACAGCAGTTTCGAGCCTGTGAGACATGGGGACAGTCTCTCAGTGTCCCCATGTCTCCCAGCCAGTGTCCCCATGACTCCCAGTGTCCCTGGTGTCTCTCTGTGTCCCTAGTGTCTGTGTCCCTAGTCTCCCAGAGTGCCCTAGTCTCTAAGTGTCCCCATGTATCTCAGTGTCCCCATGTATCTCAGTGTCCCCTAGTGTCCTAGTGACATCGGGACACTGGGAGACATGGGGATACAAACACTAGGGGACACTGGGTGACATGGAGACATTGGGGGACACAGGGAGACATGGGGACACTGGGCGACTTTGAGACTTGGGAGATATGGGGCACTCCCAGTGTCCCCATGTCTCCCAGACAGTGTCCCTAGTATCTCAGTATCTCCATGTCTCCCTATTTCCCCCTGTATCTCCATGTCTCTTAGTGTTCGTAATGTGCCACTGTCCCTAGTCTCCCAGTGTCTCAGTGTCCCAATGTCTCCCAGTGTCCCCATGTCTCCTAGTGTCTCAGTGTCCCCTAGTATAAAAGAAAAAATCTGAGGCTCTCACTGTGATAGATTTAAGCAGGTTTATTGGACACCGCAACGTTTCGACCTGTACCCAGGTCTTCATCAAGTCTCCAGTGTCCCCTATGTATCACAGTGTCCCGGGTGTCTCCCAGTGTCCATAGTGTCTCAGTGCCCCCTAGTCTCTCAGAATCCCCTAGAATCTCAGTGTCCCCATGTCTCACAGTGCCCCCAAGTGTCTCAGTGTCCGCTAGTATGAAATAAAATAAAAAATTAAGCAGGTTTATTGGACACTGCAATGTTTTGACCTGTACCCAGGTCTTTATCGAGTCTCCAGTGTCCCCTATGTATCACAGTGTCTCAGTGCCCCATGTCTCCCAGTATCCCCTCATGTCTCAAAGTCACCCAGTGTCCCCATGTCTCAGTGTCCCTAGGTCTCCTAATTGTTCCCTAGTATCTCAGTGTCCCCATGTCTCCCAGTGTCCCAATGTCTCTCAATGTCCCCTAGTGTCCTAGTGACATGGGGACACTGGGAGACATAGGGACACAGACACTAAGGGACTGGGAGACATGGGGACACAAACATGTCCCCTTTTTGTGTATGTTCACCCATTTCGTCAGTTCTGGTTATGTGATTTGTGTCAGTGGCCCACCCTTTTACCCCATCCATAGACTTCCTGCTTTACTGGACACTGTTGTTAGGGGGTATGGTATGGGACGGGTTTACTTGAAAGATGAAAGCGTGAGATTAGCATAGGGTATGTGTTTTCTCATAGCTGCATCCTATGAGTTTCCCTCCAGCACCATCTCCATCAGATACATGACACTTAGGAGGTAGGACTGTTTTAGTGTTGCTGGTCAATAAGATTTTGTAATTAGGCCCATCATAATTGTCAGCACCAGGCCCACTGGGCTCTTAATCTGGCCCTGCCCGGGGTGGATCCTGTGCTTGGCACCCCCTCGCCCCCCCCCCCCCCCCCCCCCAAAAAAAAACTGTAAAAAATGTTAAAGGCTTTCTTTTTCTTTTACAATTTGTAAACTTTGCAAAATCACTGTCAGCCCCTCCTAGAAAACCCTTGTCCTGCCCCGCCCCCTCATACAAAACCCTTGTCCTGCCCCTTCTACAAATCCTGTACTGCCCCGTCTACAAAACCCCCGCAACCCCCTTCCACAAATCCCCTGCTTATCCCCCCTTATAAAGACTTCTGTCCCAATACAAAACCCCTGCCTCCTTCTCCAAAATCCCTGCAGTCCCACACACACATTTACAGGCAGACAGTCACACACTTAGTTACAGACAGACAGTCACACACTCAGTTACAGGCAGACAGTCACACACAGTTACAGGCAGACAGTCACATGCACACAGTCACAGACAGTCATGCACACAGTCACAGGCAGACAGTCACACACACATACACACACACACACACAGTTACAGGCAGACAGTCTCACACACACACATACACAGTTACAGGCATACAGTTACACACAGACAGTCTCACACACACACATACACACACATACACACACACACACACACACACACACACACAGTTACAGGCATACAGTTACACACAGACAGTCTCACACACACATGCACACATACACACATACACACGTACACACACAGTTACAGGCATAAAGTTACACACATACAGTCACACACACACACACACACACAGTTACAGGCATACAGTTACACACAGACGGTTTCACACACACACATACACACACATACACACATACACACACACACATAGTTACAGGCATACAGTTACACACAGACAGTCTCACACACACACACACACATACACACACACACACAGTTACAGGCATACAGTTACACACAGACGGTCTCTCTCACACACACACACACACATACACACACACACAGTTACAGGCATACAGTTACAAACAGACAGTCTCACACACACACATACACACACAGTTACAGGCAGACAGTTACACACAGACAGTCTCACACACACACATACACACACATACACACACACACAGTTACAGGCATACAGTTACACGCCGACAGTCTCACACACACACATACACACACACAGTTACAGGCATACAGTTACACACAGACAGTCTCACACACACACACATACACAGACACACAGTCATACACACACACACACACAGTCATACACACACACACACACAGACACACAGTCACACACACTCCTACTTACAGACAGTGGGCTGGAGGAGGACTGGATTCCCTGAAGCATGTGGGGAAGCATGGATTCCATCTTGCTGCACCTCCTAACAGCAGCGGGTAAGGGCCATATTAAGCCCCGCCCCCACCGCCGGTTTGGCTCCGCCCCCACTTTACCTCTGTGCGGCCAGTTCAGCAGCTCTTAGTGTGTGTGTGAGCTGTTCTGGCCGCACGGCACCCTAACTAACATGGGGCACTGTGCGGCCACAGCTCACACAGCCCCCTCCAGCCCCCAGACCAAGCTCATGGCACCCCCACCATGGTGGCACCCGGGGCGGACCGCCTCCTCCGACCCCCCCTTAGTACGCCACTGCCAGGGACGCAACACTGCATTTTTATTTACTCACCCTTTTTCAATGCCGGGGTTCCATCGTAGCTGCTTATGTCGTAGCCAGGAAAGGACATTTTGAGCGAATGTTCGAGATATAATTAAAGGACTGGTCAAAAATTTGCACTACACTGCCGGACGCTTTTAATAAAGCCATCTTAGATGCCAGCAGAGATGAAGCAGAAGGTCATTGAGGATTGCCTTCTTTTTTTGCTTTATCCAGCATCAGTAATAGTGTGCCCACAGCATAAGCAATTTTAAACTATATTACGAAAAGTATGGTCTGTGGGATCTGTAGATACACTGCTCCCTGGGATAGATAACAGAGCAGGATCTAACTCAGGAGCCATTAAAGCCTGGATGTCCGGGATACCAATGTGGCTCCTGAGGAGAAGGTCATCCTCCTTAACCAAGATGGATCTAAAAGCTAGTTTGGCAAAATCTCTAACCTCAGAATTATGCTCCATAGCCCATCTGGAGTGAAATTATTTTGATGGGAGAGTCTTTCCTAAGAGACTCACTCTAGCCATCTGAACGTTGCTAAGTTTCACTCGCTCAGTGGAAGCTGCTGCATGTACCACTTTATCAGATTCCTAGTCTATTTCTGGAGAGCAATGTCTAGAACTGGAATGGCTTTGGGTAGAAGAATGAGCAAAATGCTCTAGAAGAGGAAAGAGAAGGACTATCTAACCCCCAGCTAGATTTGATCCTTTTTAGATCCTTTTCCTCTGAAAGGTGTTTCTGGTGCTCAAACTAGGGAAACACACTATTCCTCTTTTGGGATCCTGTCCCTTAATTTTTTTGCTTACTCAAACAAGTATGAGGGGAAGGAGGAGCAGAATTTTTTTTCCGCAGAAGAGACCAGCAACCTTTCTTCATTCTTTTTACATAAAACTGGGACCATATCCTCCTCAGAAGATGAAGAGGATAGATCCCTGGCAAGGAAAGCTCTCTTATGGAGCTTTCTAACATTGATGGGGCTGTCTCTGAGAGAGGCATCCAGGGCCAGCCTTTGCGTGTGCGGGCTGTGAAACCGCACAGGGCGCCATGGTAACAGGGGCGCCGGGTGGCCGACGCAGCTCGCAGTCGATCACTCACAGACCAGCCCGAGTTATATGTCTGCAGTGCAGAGCAAGTGAAGTGCATAGTGCTGTTGTGCACTTGACTTGTGAATGGTGAGGGCAGAGCCACAGCTGGGAATCCACTTGGGTGATGCATAGTCCAGTGCGTGGAGGAAGAAGAGCTTGGGGGCGCAACGTCGACGTACTCTGCCTTCTCAGGGAGCCGCGGAAGAATCAGCTCAGTGTGTGAGGGCGGCGGCCGGTGCTCCTCAGTCTGCAACTCGGCGGCATGGGAAACTGACAGCTGGATCCAGGGGGCAGCAGCCTTTAATGTGAGTACTTGTTCTTATTGCTTTATTTTTTTAACTAAATAGATTGTGTTTTATTGAAGGGGGGCAGGGGACTGGTGAAGGGGGGCAGGGGATTTGTGAAAGGGACTGGTGAAGGGGGCAGAAGATTGGTGAAGGGGGCAGAAGATTGGTGAAAGGGGGCTGGGGATTGGTGAAGGGGGCTGGGGATTGGTGAAGGGGGCTGGGGATTGGTGAAGGGGGCTGGGGATTGGTGAAGGGGCAGGGAACTGATGAAGGGGGCTGGGGACTGGTAAAGGGATTTGATGAAGGGGAAAGGAAATGGTAAAGGTGATTGGTGATGGGGGCAGGAAATTGGTAAAGGGGGGCTGTGGACTGGTGAAGGGGGCAGGTGAGGGGGGACAGGGGACTGATAAAGGAGGCAGGGGATTGATGAAGGGGGGGCAGGGGATTGGTAAAGGGGGCAGGGGACTGGTGAAGGGGGACAGATGACTGGTGAAGAAGGGGCAGGGGATTTGATGAAGGGTGGTAGGGCATTGGTGAAGTGGGGCAGGGGACTGGTGAAGGGGGGCAGGGGATTGGTGAAGGGGGCAGGGGACTGGTGAAGGGGGTAATGGATTTGATGAAGGGGCAGGGGATTTGATGAAGGGGTTGGGGAATAGTGAAGGCGAAGGGGACTGCTGAAGGGCGGCAGGGGTGATTGGTGAAGGGGGGCAGGGGACTGATTAAGGGGGCATGGGACTGGTAAAGGGGGCAGGCGTTTGATGAAAGGGGGCAGGTGATTTGATGAAGGGCAGCAGGGCACTGATGAAGGGGGGCCGCGGTTTGATGAAGGGGACAGGGAACTTGATGAAGGGAATGGCAGGGGTTTGATGAAGAGGGCAGGGAATTGATGAAGGGGTGGCCCTGGGTCTGTTGAAAGGGGGAAGGAGGGCAGGGATTTGGAGAAGGGGTGGAGGGAGCAGATTGTTAATGTACCGCCTAGCTTTGCTAAAAGGTTATGCCTCCCGGAGGACAAAGAGTTAGGCCATTGCTCAGAACACCTGCCCTGAAAAGACTTTTCTATCAGCTGTATTGGGAAGTCTGTGAATGGGCGGTCACATTAAGTCTGGTCTGGGAAAGAAGGGGAGGGCTGCAGACAAGAGAACATCATTAAACACATGCATGTTTGCATTGGGGGTATATCTACTAAACAGTGATTTTCGTTATTACTTGGGCAATGTAGAGTAACTTTCAGTCCATGACGACCAGTAGGAAGATTACCCATGCAATGCCTGCTAACCTTTCCCAAATGCTATTCCAAAACAGGGCCTGTGTTAGTTTATGTTGATAATGGTAATGCTTTATATAGTTAAGCAATTTCAAAGTAATTTCAAAATTAATAAATTAGGGCCAAATTAGTGCCGCTGGCAGGCAATTAGTTTAAATAAGTTGGCTTTCTTTAAATTGTCAGTTGTGTTTTAAACAAGGGAAACCAGCTTCACAAGTATTCTTAAATATGTAGATAAATATATCCAAAGATTAAAGGATTTCCACCCTTGCACACTCTCGGTTTTCCTGCTAATGAACCTCTTTCTTGGTGATTTTCAATAAAATAATTAAAATAATCACAGTGCTGCAGAGGTATTCGTAGCTATTCGACTTGCTGGAAGTCAGCCATGACAGTTTCTTTTGTGCGAAGACGCCCAGGGGAACAAATTGAAGGAGGTACAACTGACATGTAGTGACAAATCCACCACCTCGCCTTTCTTACAGTTAGACTTACATGAACTCACGAAGAACACACACTATACAGGCACTGGTTTGTAGATAAGTCTATGTACCTGTAGCATTCTGTATGCAGAACAAAGATGTGTCATCTACAGACATTTCCTCGGTTTTCACATTGGTCAGGTGTCGACATGTTTGTGAAGTACTTGCATTGGAAATGCTGAGTTTTAAAATACAGCGTGATTAAATTCATCACATTGACAATCAAAGAGCCGTTTCAATTCACCCTAGCATTGTAATAATATGTTAAAATCCTTCATCAAAGCAGCTAAGTAGGGTAACTAAATATAATTAATTTTATAATTTGGTAAATGTTTTCTATCCAGTTATTATTCTTGGCTTCTGTGCCACTGACATTATGAAAATTGGGAAGGTTATACACAGTTGTAGAATCAATTAATCCCATCGACAACCGTGACTAAAAGATGTATACTTGGAAAATCTTTAAGAAGTGTTCCTATAAAATAGTGCAATGCATTAATGAAGATGGGGTTATATGACTACAGAATCATTAGCCTGTCACATTAAAAAAGGATAAGTTTAAGGCCAGGGCCAGATTAAGAGCCCAGTGGGCCTGGAGCTGACATTTATGATGGGGCCTAATTACAGAATCTTATTGACTAAATACTAAATCAGTCATACCTCCCAAGCATCATGTATCTGATGAAGAGGGTGTTGGAGGGAAACTCAAAGGATGCAGCTATAAGAAAACACATACGCTATGTTAATCTCTATCTAATTTATGCTTTCATCTTTCAAGTAAATCCATACCCCATAACAGCAATGCCCAGTGAAGCAGGAAGTCAATGGACAGGGTGGTGGGCCACTGATGCGAATCACGTGACCAGAACTGCGAAAAGGGGCGAACATGCCCAAAAAAGGTCTGTCCAAAGAATTGGAAGGCCAGTCTGGCATCAGTGTCCATATGTATCACAGTGTTAGTGTCCCCATGTCTCCCAGTGTCTCAGATTACTCATTTCTCCCAGTGTCCCCATTTTAGTCTGTCCCGTGTCACTAGGATACTAGGGAACACTGAGAGACATGGGTACACAGAGAGACATGGGGACACTGAGAGACCCGGGGACACTGGGACATTTGGGGACACTGGGAGAAATGGGGACACAGACACTAGGGACACAGAGACATTGGGACACAGACATTTGGGGACACTAAGACACTAGGGACACTGAGAGACATGGAAACACAGACACTGGGAGACATGGGGACACTGAGACACTAGGGACACTGTCTGAGAGGCATGGGGACACTGAGACATTTGGGGACACTGGGAGACATGGGGACACTGGCTGTGAGACATAGGGATACTGGGAGACACGGGGACACAGACACTAGGGACACTGGCTGGGAGACATGTGAACACTGGGAGACATGGGGACACAGACATTTGGGGACACTGGGAGCCATGGGGACACTGAGACACTAGGGACACTGAGAGATATGGGGACACAGACACTGGTAGACTAGGGGGCACTGGAAGGCATAGTGACACTGAGACACTGGCTGGGAGACATGGAGACACTGTGTCCCTAGTGTCTCCATGTCCCAATGTGTCTCCCTATGTCCCTATGTCTCACAGCATCCCCATGTGCCTCAGTGTCCCCTAGTGTTTCAGTGTCCGCAAGTGTCTCAGTGTCCCCAAGTGTCTCAGTGTGTCCCCAGGTCTCCCAGTGTCCCCTAGTGACCCAGGTCTCCCAGTGTCCCCAGGTCTTCCAGTGTCCCCTAGTGTCCCCAGGTCTTCCAGTGTCCCCTAGTGTCTCAGTGTCCCCAGGTCTACCTGCTGCCTTTCCCCTCATCCATCACTTCCCTGAGCTGTAGTCTGTCTCTGCAGGCTGGGAGCTGCTGTCTGAACTCTCTGTGCTGTGTAGCTGCTCCCCCGCGGATTAGTGAGTAGAGATAGGCAGCTGTAACTTCCTATGCCTGCCTCTCTCCACACACCGTGGCTCCTACTGGCTGGTGCTGGTATTGCAGAGTAATCTCCGTTTATACTGAGAAAGATATCTGCATTTGTATTGCCGGTATTACTGCAATACCGGCATGGCCAGGCAGCCTCAAATACCAGTCAGGTGAAAAACCTAAGAGTAGGGTTTTTTTTTTAAATGAGCCTGTTTCATGGGCCTGGGCCTGCAGCTGCAGCTCCATCAGCCCCTATGTTAATCCGGCCCTGGTTAAGGGGCGAAGGTTGGAATTACGATAGCCTTAGTGTGGTTTTTAGAGTTAAGGGACCAAAGGCCAGAAATGGTTTTAGGATTAGGGGCTCCTACCTTCAAGATGCTGTACACCAGGGGTGCCCAAAAGATATCGCCCCTAATGTTTTAATGCTACAGCTTCCATGATGCTTTGTCGTTCTAAAGGCATGCAAAACACTATGAGAGTTTTAGTTCTACAACATTCTGAAATCTACCTTTTGAGCCCCTGTGCTGTAGATTGTAACTCCTATGACTTTTAGCTAGGTTTTAGGACTACAGCAGCATTATTACATTGCTTATTTTAAAGCAACTTTGTTCTGTTGCATTTTTTTAATATAAAGTATTATACACTACGCAATGTTGAATATAACAAAAGTGCTTCTACATCAAGACAAAGCACTAACATTAAGAATGGAGACACCAGCAATAGGTTTGTGATCAAAGCATCACTTTCATCTTCTGGGGACTTTTCAGAATTTGCTAAGACCCCCAACGGTGACATCGCCCAGTGGTCCAGGGTGGGCAGACAAAGGTAAGTTCTACTTACCTGAACCTGTCCCTTAACTGGTAATACTTGGGGTATGACATGGATAGAGGAATAACGGAAAAAGCAGATAGAGATAAACTGGTATAACAGGTCAGAAACATCCGAGGGAGTTGCAAACTCAATTTCTTAGAGAGGATAAAAGCATTTAATGCAAAACAACAACAAAGATACTATCTGTTAGTGAAAGAAGACAGGTTGGGCAAAATTTAAAGTCATACCTTTAAAATCACCATGCAGCTTGTTCACTAATCAGAGAGATGTTTTGAGTTACCAGTAAGAACAATATATAAAAAAATAACACAAGAAATGGAACTAAATGGAAATATCAAGTGGTTTGGAATAGAGTATTTTTTAAAATTCTTGTTTTAATTTTTATTTTTGTAGTGCAATGACAGATAATGGCAAATGTAAGCAAGTTACTGTGAGGCAAATTCAGATGGTTTCAATGCGGGATACGGTAGCAAGTAAAATATGTACATGTGCTCGTAGGTTGTTACAAATAATACACTGGCTTCCGCCTTTTCACTGCTTGCTCGAGAGAGAATTGTATTTATTTACCACTCAAAAATGTTACTCATTTAAACATTCCTAATACAAACTTTTGATCTGCTAGATTAAATTTTTTTTCTTTTTTGTCCAGAAAAGCAATGTAATAGTCACATATTGGATTTTTGTTGCGTCAGTGCTCAGTACAGAAGATCTGATGGTGGTAAATTAGTTAATTTAACACATTTTTATTTGCGAAAAATATATAAGGTCATAAAGTTTGCCTCAAGATTTCCTTGTAACCCTTTAGAGGACGATTGTCTTGTGAATCATATCCCTTTGGAAATTCCAACTCATTCCCCGGGAGCTCCCACATCAGACAGGATAAAGCAGGTACGAGCTTTAATTTGTATAACTATTAACTTGACGATTCCATATTTTGAATGCTGCCCCTTTTCCTTCCATCAGGTTCAACATTCTAGTTCATATTTTTGCAGTTTTTGAACAACAAAAATTGTTATTGGCGACAAAATGAATACATGAATTAATTGTGAGATCTAAAGTGCTCTGTTCCTTTTATTAATTTTGAAGCCTGCATCTGCACTTTTTCTAGTGCTATAATATACTTCTTTAGTACAGGTGCCCAAATTGCACAACCTTTTTATTGATTTGTACTATTGATTTATAAAGAGGCAAAATTATATTTTCATCCTGAGAATTAAAGCCCCTTTACTAACAATACTATGCTGGCCTTAGGAACTGCAGGTTGACATTGCACATTGTTGTCTAGTTTGTTGTCTATAACAATTCCCAAATCCTTGTCATGTGTTGTTATCCCCAATTCACTACTGTTAAACCCTTAAGGACGGCGGGCTATGCTCTTAAGGGGCGTTCTATGCTCTTAAGGGGCTGGCTCTAAACGCTGGCAACCCAGGCAGCCCTCCTGTGCCCAGTGACCGCGGTCTGCAGCCTCTGATTGCAGTGACAGGCTTTTATTTTATTTTAATTTCAATCCACCGAGCCTCCCTACCTTTGGGAGAGCTGGAGTGGATTCTTTCCACTCCAGTGGGGCTGATGTGCCTGAGGTCCCTGGTGTCCAGTGTGGCTGCTGGATTGCTGCTGCTGGGCTGGCTCCTGTGCTGCTGGGCAGATGAGAAGTTAATGGAAGCAACAAGGGAGCTCTGCTCCCTTGTGCGCCGCTTAGTTATGCCGGGAGCTGGAAAGATGTCATATTCTGCCTCCCAGCAGCACAGAAGGGCACGTGAGGGAGAAGAGGAAGACCTCAGAGGACAGTGTTCCGTCGCCATCCACTAGCAATATCAGCCGCCGTCCACCTTGGGGTTGGGGGAGGGAGGCTAAGTTGGCCAGCCAGCTCTTGTAGCCCCAATGAAAGAGGCTAACAAGGCATCTGCCACAGTGCCACCCCTCTGAAAGTGCCGCCCAAGGCAAATGCAGCACTAATGAGGACCTTGGAAGGCATTTCTCCCCGTACTAGAGTGTTTCTGGAGGTTTCTGCAAATGGGAAACACCAGATGTCTGGTGGGGCTGCAGTGCGCAGTATTTATATACAGAATACATAAAGGGAATCAACACAGTAAAGGAGGAGACTATATTTAAAAGAAGAAAAACTACCACAACAAGAGGACATAGTCTTAAATTAGAGGGGCAAAGGTTTAAAAATAATATCAGGAAGTATTACTTTACTGAGAGGGTAGTGGATGCATGGAATAGCCTTCCAGCTGAAGTGGTAGAGGTTAACACAGTAAAGGAGTTTAAGCATGCGTGGGATAGGCATAAGGCTAGCCTAACTATAAGATAAGGCCACGGACTAATGAAAAAGTATTTAGAAAATTGGGCAGACTAGATGGGCTGAATGGTTCTTATCTGCCGTCACATTCTATGTTTCTATGTTAATGCATTCATCCCACATCACCTGTAATTCATTTGGGCACACCAAGCATGAAGCTCATCTCTCAACCGAATTAAGAACCTTACATGGAATGTTTGTGTAAATGTGCATTCCTCAGCATAGACAGCTGTGGTTCGGTGTTGTACAGACAAATAATCTACTAGTACTACATAATAAATAAGACAACTAAACACAATTTCTCAGACTAAAGGTGCCACCTGCTGCCAAATTGTGAAAATGCACATTTACAGAGTATGCCAGTGGTTCTTAATTTTCTTTATAACATGGACCAATTTACATACATAATATTTCTACTGGTATCCCATTCTTCAAAAGTATAATTAACACAGTGTGCCATCAATCATTTATAATAAATGTGACAAAACACCTTTGTTGTTTAACTTTGCCAGGCTCTTCCTGTTGTCAAAGATGTTTCAACATAATTCCTTTAGGGCCAATAACATAGACATTAAATGTGATACTGCTACCAGCTAAATTTCATTAGAGATTATTGGTCGTATTAATTCCTTAGCACCAACCAGTGCAAGCAACACAAATTCCTGATAATGTGATTGAGTTTAAAAAGCAGAATGATATCCATTTGAATCAGGTTTCCCTATTTCTGTTAGGCTTTGGGGGTGTAGGTTTAAAAAGTATATTGGGTGGGGCGTTCTCCACTGCATTATTATCGTTTTACTAATTTCTCATTTTTGTTTATCATTTATACATTGACAGATGTTGATAGAGTAGCATTAAAATATATGATGGGGGGAGGGGGGGGGGGCAGGGCCGGACCACCATGGTGAATGGTTGCATGTTAGATCAGCACCTGAGGGCAGCAGCCTTTTATCACTGACGACAGGGAAGTTTTCACGTGTGTCAGAAATCTGAGGCTAAAAGCCCAACCAACTGCTGATGTTGTTCCTGCACTCGGGACTGGGAATTTTGTCTCCTTTGTGAGCAATTCGAGGCCTCCTGAATTGCGGCCTACTTGGGGTGGGAGTGGGGCAGACGGCTGCTGCCCTTCTCTATTGCTAACCTGCTACACACCGGCCCATTGACATAATCTGTTGTTTACCCTCCCCCCGGACCGCTGTGTTGGTTATCCCAGTCCCACTGGGTCCGCTAAGCCTGTTCCAAGAATATTAAATAGCGGAACCCTGCAAGCCATACGGCTTGCCCAAGATGTCCGCCGCATTGAAACTGCAGCATAACCAGCAGAGCCTGACAGGCCAAGATTGGAGAGAAGCCTTCAACAAAAGATTTGATGCAATCTGTCAGGCCTTTTGGGACTGTCTCACCAAGCGACAACCCTCATTTACCCCTCCTGTGCCGCAGACAACCCTGGAAGCAGTGCCGGTTGCCTGTTCCTCTTCTAGGCTGGGCGCCCAAATGGAGTTCCCTCCAAGCTGCAGTCGATTTACCTGTGGGAAAGCCTGATTTTCCAGAAAACCTGCGGGCCCACGATCCAGCTGCTCAAAGCAGGAGGATCCATGGACTAAGGGCACTGTCTCGGAGCCGCAGCTACAGGGAACTGCAGCACTCAGAGCTACTGACCACCTGCCTGCTGCACATACAACACTGCTCAACATGCCTGTGTGGAGCAGAGGGGACAAGACATCTGACACGGAGACGGACTCTCTGCTATGGCCCGCAAGTGGTGTGGATTGATCTCAGCCGACAATATCTGCTCCTGTACCTCGCCTGTTGCCGGAAAACCCTAATTAATTATATGCTCAGCGCTGATGTTTGCTGGTTTGCCTAACACTCCACTACCGGCTATCACCCAGTGGCCCCATGCCTATACTACCAATGTTTTTTCTTTCTTTTCTTCTTAGTGTTTGTCACAGTAAACTACAGCATAACGCCCATGCGATGTATAGTCTATTCCTGTCTAGGCGTAGATATCGACTGTTGTTTATTTTAATTACTCTAACATAAAGAGAGGCTTGTGCAATCTTGTGACAACGAGCAACATGTTTATCTAGCATCATATATTTTCCAATGTAAATAAAATAATAGAGGTCCAGACACTTCTTGGTTCAAGACAGGTACTTTATTAGGAACCACAACAGCAACGTTTCGACCCCAAAAGGTCTTTTCTCATTATATTTGTCATAACTATGTGTATACTACCAATTTGCCATCATATATACCTATATATATATATATTTTTTTATTTTATTTTTTTTTTATTCTAATTTTTTGTAGTGCACAGGGTGCTTGCTCAGACCTTTTGGGGTCGAAACGTTGCTGTTGTGGTTCCTAATAAAGTACCTGTCTTGAACCAAGGAGTGCCTGGACCTCGATAACTGTATTCATTTTTGGAAATCTGGTGTTTGATTCCAGTTCAGCAAGCACCCTTGCTCAGATTTATGGGAGTGAGTCCAGTTCCACACACACTACTCAATATTTTCCAATGTAGACCTAGCCTGTTTATTATATTGTAAAAATGTGCAGTTGTATTAAATTGCCTTGTCTATTGTCTAATCGAAACGCTTACATTAGCTATAGTGGCATTGGAAGCTTTTGCACTACAAATAATTAGCATTAAAAAAAAAATTATATATATATTTATATATATATATATATATGATGGCAAATTGGTAGTATACACATAGTTATGACAAATATAATGAGAAAAGAAAAAGCATCAATCAATTGCTATTTTATGGGGATGACTAGAGGATTGGGGGACCCTAGCCGCAGAGTTGGGGTATGACATGTCATTAGAGCATTGTTTGAAAATAAAACAAGAGTAAAATGCACACACAATAAAAGGGGGAGATACTTCCTGCAGGGGGCTCCAGAAAGGGAGGGCCAATACCTGAAGACATCATATGGATGAAAAGAAATATCCAGGCACACCTGAGGTTTCTTTTAAAAGGCAGGGTTTATTTGAAACAAGTGGAGACAATGTTTCGGCTCCTCTCTGATAAAGGCTTAGAGAGGAGCCAAAACGTCGTTTTGATGACAGTATAGCATTACCAACCCCTTATTTATTTTATTTAATTCGAGCCCCTACTCGCGGCCCATGGGTGGGGCACTGGGGGGAACACTAAGTCCTTCCCTTGCATTTTATATTTAGGGCCTCCACCCGCCACCCATGGCTGGCAGCCAGGAAAGGACATCAGTTCCTCCACCTTAGTTATTAATATTAAAGCCCACACCTGCATCCAATGGATGGGGCAGGTGGGGGACAATAGGTCCTCCACCCTGAATATTATAATATTACACACCTGCTGACCATAGCTGGGAGTGGGGAGACAAAATGATGTCCCCTCCTTATTATATCAAAATTCCCACCTCCTGGCCATGGGTATGGTACATGTTCTCCTACAACCCCATGTTATTTCACCCACCCCATCCCCATGGGATGCAGCCTTTACTAGCCACTAGGCAGCATCTCTTATTTAAAACTCCGCCACTCGATGCCCACTGTGGGAATATGTGTCCCCCTGTCTCCCTCTCCACCATGTTCTTTCATTAACCCTATCCCTAAGGGGTGCAACTTTTTCTAATGACTGTGCAGCAAAGGCTGCCCAGGCGCAAGTTTAACAGCTTAGTAGATGTGCCCCCACCTGCGCATGGCATATGGGAGCATAGAGAGGTTTAAAACCCTCTCCTAAAATAATATGGGGGTTTCATTACCCCCATCTGATTTTATTTATTTATGTTTTTTTCTTTTTTAAAGTAGCTCCTGGCTGGCAGCTGCTGGCCATCTGCTAAATAATTAACCTTCTCGTTGCTGAATGATTTGTAACTATTCGTATAGTTTGGATTTTTTTTTTAATGTAGCATTCGGTGTAGATATCAGACATCTGGCGGTGTTTGGTCTGGCTAAAAACTGGACCAAGTTCAGGCCTGGTGAGGGCCCGTATTTCAAAATCTGGAATTTCATGAGCAATGTCCGGATTTTGCAGTCGAAATGACTCCGTATGCAACCGAGCCAATCGGACGTATGTGAATGACCCCATTAAATTACATCTACACGCTCACTATACCAATAACCAAGGTGTGTCAGTGCACACTAGAGGGCAGTCTTTAGCCATTTAGCTAGTTTCCATCCGCAACAAAAGTAGTGTTCTACAAGAGCGATCAAATTTTTTTTCCACTTCTGGGCCTAGTTAAAGTATTTCTCTGCCTCAGTTAACTTGAAACAGATATACTTAGAGTCTGAGCCATTGGTGGCCATTAAAACAACACTTGAAACACAATGATTTACAAAACAGCAGAACATCATATCCATTATTTAACCTATTAAGGATCAAGGTAACTGTCTAACTTCATAAGCAAAACAAAACCTAGAATTTTGATCCATGCTTGTTCAACTGTAATTTTCCTCTTTCATGTTACAGGGATACTCTATAAACCAAAACAATTTTAGATTAATTAAGCAGATTTGGTACATAGATTATGCCCCTGCAGTCTAACTGCTAAACACACACATACACAAATATAAGTGGGATATACTGAGTATATATGGGCAGGAATAAGTAGAGCTATCACTAAGCTATATCCAAGTACCAGTTGTTTGACATCCCACTCAATTACCTTCTCATTCCCTTTACACATTACTAGTGGCTGCAATTATTATTTTAATTGTCTCTGGTCATCACCTCCAAATTCCTCCTGCTACCTCTTGCCTGAAGTGCCCACTTGACCTTTATATTGTAAGATCATGATCTATCTAGTTATTTTCATAAAAGAGCTTCAGTGGCTAGTTCTCAGCTCTGGGCCAGGGTCCTCTATACCTTGTACATTGGTCTAGTAATATTGTTATGGTACTTTTTGAAAGTAAACCAAAATGTTCAAAGTCTATCTGTTCCTGTCCAAATCTGAGATGATTAAATTGCGTATACGCAGAAGTAAGCTCACACTGACACATGGAGTTCAGGTTGAAAGCACTTCAGAAAATTTAATACAATCTGGTTGGAAAACAGTTGTGCAGATCTTTTTAAAAGCAAAATGACATCATCATTGAATATCAGATAATAACAAATAAACATCATTGATTGGATTAAACATTATGTGACTAACTTCGTGTCCACCCACCAATATTATTAATTGGCTCAGGGGTTTGAGTGACCAGCTAGGTGTCCTCCCACCGGGAGGTGGTATTGTTCTGGACAAGGGTGTGGACAGAAGGCTCAGGCGCCATCTTTCCCAGCATGAGGTTTACTCGGTGGAAAGGGGGGCTTGAGCGTCATTTTACACAGTCAGTGATATCAGGCCTCATGTCCAGGTGCAAGGTCTCTTATGAATAGAACATTTCATTACTACTGTGTTCTCGTGGCCTTCAAACTATACTATCTTACAAGTCTTAAGGAGTAGCCAGCACCTCCTGGTACTTGTCCTTGTAGGAAACACGGTCTTTGTCTACTGTATTAATTGGGTTGAGAAGTTCAGTCACGTAAGGTAGTTTTAAAATGAACAAGTTAAGTCATGAGGACAAAATGGAGGATTTGAAGAAGTCAGGTTAGGAGGACAAAATGGAGGATT
Source organism: Pelobates fuscus (assembly GCF_036172605.1). Lineage (NCBI taxonomy): Eukaryota > Metazoa > Chordata > Amphibia > Anura > Pelobatidae > Pelobates > Pelobates fuscus. The sequence continues at coordinate 351,381,265 of NC_086318.1, read as the reverse complement.
GTCACAATATAAGGTTAAAATGGAGTTAGTACAATAATTCAATACAAGTACAATAATAATTTTTAATAATTCCACATCAGTCCCCCCTATGAAATGTTAGATTCTAAGAGATAAAACTTTATTATGTTAGTATCAGAAGACGTGTTAACCCAAAGGCACAAAAATGACTGGAGTAACGGTTCTCAAAGTCTTCTTAGTTCTTCAGAGGGACATCATAAATAGACAAGCTTACATTACCATATGGACTTGTGTTATCTGGAATATAGGCACAAGTAGTCATGGTGACAGGTAAACGTTGTTGGTTGCAATAGATATAATAAATGCAAATCAAAATATTATTATTATTATTAGCAGTGACGGTTGGGAAAATGGACTCAAACTTTCCTTTTACTGCAAAATCATCTGGTACCCCCCTTGGCACACCTATGGCATCAATATATATATATATCAATCAAACTTTCCCTTTAGAGGGGTGCTCCTCTTTATGTTCTGAAGCATGAATGTGGTGTGTCAAGAGTACCTTGTCATGTATTATGTGTATGGACATAATAACCTTGGCTAGGGTGTAGTATTAAACCTGTCCCACGCTACATCAGCGTAGGTGGACTCGGATCATTTAGTCAATATTAATATCACCACAAACTCAGGATGGGCAAATAATCCTGAGGGAGCTTGGCGTTTGGATCTTTTTAGCTTCACGAGGTCTCCTTTTGGGGTCCTCGGCCTTCCATCGATGGCAGGTGGTCAGGCATTATTATGGCCATCAAACACCTACTTGCTGGTATCTTTTTATTTAACAAGTCATTTTTTCTTTAGAGTCAAAAGTGTGTCAAAATCAACAAATGTCACTTCTCATGTTGCAGAGAGAGTCTTGAATCTGGAACAATGAATCCACTGAGTGATCTCTGCAACTTTCACAATGCACTACTGGGTATATGGTCTTGGATGTCACATTGATGACCGGCTAGACTTCTGGCCATCCTGACAAAATGTCTATGATAACTAGTGCATATTTGACCCAGTAGCTCTTTGTCATCTGGATTCTTGAAAGGGATATTGAGAGTTAGCTAGGTGCTTAGGAGTATTTTAGAGATCAAAGAGTTCATGAGGGTCTTGGATAGGTATAAAGTTCCATGGGCTCACTGCCCAGTACATGTTTTTGGGTAAACAGAGCTTAAGAGCGTTGGAGTACAGCCCGTCTTCAAGGGTTGCCCCTTTCTGTTTTTCCAGCTTTGTATTTCTTCAGGGTCAGTAGCTGCTTTGTCATTCTCTTAGAAGCTTGAGATCTGTAGGTAGGATCTACATGGTGAGTATAGAAGTTTCTTTAGCGGACACCATTCTGTCCACTTCCCTTGGTGCACTTGTGGCTTGGTTGGCAGCTTTTAGTCAGCTGAGTGGTGCTTCTTATCTTCCAGATTGATCCAAAATAATGTGCTGCACCCAGGGCATGTCTTGAGTCAGTGTAGATATTGGCATGTCTTCCTTCAGGCATTTTGTATGCCACTGAGAAGGCTGTCAATTCAGCGTCTTGAGCAGATGTGAGTGAGGAAAGTGAAGGTGCTTGACGTACCTGATCTTCTGTAGCAACAGCAAATCCAGTATGGTACCTTTCCTCTTTATCCGCAAACAGAGTGGAGTCAGGATCTGGTAAAGCTACTGCATGCTCTGTTGAAAGGTGTCTTGTTTCTTCTTTCATCTGTTCAAAGCAACCATGAGGAGCAGTAGAAGAGGTTTCCTCACCTATTTCTGTGTGAGATTGGGGGGTATTTGTCTTTCTATTCACAGTTCTCTTGCTGACCCCCCTCTGTAGAGATCTGTAAATTGAATGTTCATGTTTTGTTCTAATGAGTCAGGTTCCTTTCATGAGATTTCTGGGGACTTAGTGTAGAAAAAACATGAGGGACAGCCACCTCCCTTACAGGTGTCTTACTTCCATGGGAATCTGGGTCAGGACCGCACTATTTCTTTGAGAGTGCCCAAAACAGTTCTTTCATGTCTGAATAATTTTAATTTTTCGTTAGTGTGGTATTCCCCCCTGGGAAGTGGCGGAAGAGTGGCCAGAGCAACTTTTCTTCAAAATATAATGTTGTCAGGTAGAGGCAGAGTCGTCTATGAGTGGAGGAAATTGGTAAGGAATAAGAAGGGAGGAAGCATATAAAGGATACAGATATGGTGGTGGGGAGATGGAAGAATGAGTAGCGGATAGAGTGAGAGGGAAGAAGGAGGAGTAGGAGGAGGAGAAGGAGGAGTAGAGGAGAAGTAGGAGGAGAGAGGAGAAGGTGGAGTGGAAGGAGAAAGTGGAGTAGAGGGAGGAGTAGGAGGAGGAGTAGAGGGGAAGTAGGAGGAGAGAGGAGAAGGTGGAGTAGAGGGAGGAGTAGGAGGAGAAAGTGGAGTAGAGGGAGGAGAAGGAAGAAGAAGGAGGAGTAGAGGGGAAGTAGGAGGAGAGAGGAGAAGGTGGAGTAGAGGGAGGAGTAGGAGGAGGAGAAGAGGAGAAGTAGGAGGAGAGAGGAGAAGGTGGAGTAGAGGAAGGGGTAGGAGGAGAAAGTGGAGTAGAGGGAGGAGTAGGAAGAGGGGGAGGAGTAAGAGCAGGAAGGAGGAGTAGGAGGAGGAGAAGGTGGAGTAGAGGGAGGAGTAGGAGGAGGAGTAGAGGGGAAGTAGGAGGAGAGAGGAGAAGGTGGAGTAGAGGGAGGAGTAGGAGGAGAAAGTGGAGTAGAGGGAGGAGTAGGAAAAAGAAGGAGGAGTAGAGGGGAAGTAGGAGGAGAGAGGAGAAGGTGGAGTAGAGGGAGGAGTAGGAGGAGGAGAAGAGGAGAAGTAGGAGGAGAGAGGAGAAGGTGGAGTAGAGGAAGGGGTAGGAGGAGAAAGTGGAGTAGAGGGAGGAGTAGGAAGAGGGGGAGGAGTAAGAGCAGGAAGGAGGAGTAGGAGGAGGAGAAGGTGGAGTAGAGGGAGGGGCAGTAGGGGAAAGTGGGGGACTGCAGATGAAGGGGAGGGATCGGTGGGAGGAATAAGCGGGGGTGGGCAGGTAAGGGAGCAGACAGGTGATGTAGCAATGGAGGAGACATCAGAAATCAAGACTAGGTAGAAATGCAATGGAGGCTGCAAATAGCCCATGTACAACAACTATTAACTGGCCCTATGCTTTCCCTAGAGAAAAATAATAAAAGGCTAACATGCTCATCTTGTCTCCACAAGCCTCGAACGTTTCACTCCCATGGGTGGCCCATGATGGCTTGCCCACCACTTCTCCACACGGGGTCTTGTGCCCGCGGAGACAGACGCTATCCCTGACTCTAGTTCTTAATTTAATAATTTATATCTAACATCTCAAAATGTAATTTCTACTTATATCACAAATATACATTATCACAATTTTATGTCTCGTAAATGGGATAAAATTTATTCTACTCTTCACTGATAATGTATTTTTAAAACATACAAAATAGACAAATAACATTGCCTTCTGCAAAATAAATGGAAAAGATAATGGAGATTTTGTTAAGCTTATAAATGGCTATACATTGATTCACATTTCTTGTTCTCCAGTTTCTGGCTGTTGATGACAATGTACAATGTAATAGAGCAGCGGAAAATGCTAGTAGAATGCTTGGTTGCATAGGGAGAGGCACTAGCAGTAGGAAGAGGGAAATGCTCATGCCATTGTACAGAACACTGGTGGGACCTCACTTAGAGTACTGGATACAGTACTGGAGACCATGTTCTTCAGAAGGATATGGATACCTTAGAGAGAGTTCAAAGAAGGGCTACTAAACTGGTTCATGGATTGCAGGGTAAAATTCACCAGGAAAGGTTAAAGGATCTTGACAGGTATAGCTTGGTGAAAAGACGAGACAGGGGAAATATGATAAAAGCATTTTTAAATACATAAAGGGGAAACAACACAGTAAAAGTGGAGACTATATTTAAAAGAAGGAAAAACTACCATAATAAGAGGACATAGTCTCAAAAATAGAGGGACCAAGGTTTAAAAATAATATCAGGAAGTATTACATTACTGAGAGGGTAGTGGATGCATGGAATAGCCTTCCAACTGGAGTGGTAGAGGTTAACTCAGTAGAAGTGTTTTAAGCATGCGTGGGATAGGCACTTGCTGCTAGTAACAGATCTAGAATTAATATACTATAATGCCCAAAGTCTCAATTCCTATGCATATGCAATAATAAAATATCTGGGCTTACAACAAAAATTATGTTAGTCAGTCTTTAAACTTGGCTTATTCATTTGTTCAAGAAATCTTGGTTTATTAGAACTTTCTTTTAGTAAATGTTCTTTAAGATAACCCTTCTTTCAGCATGTTATCAATCTTTGTACACAAAGCTAAAACACACTTGTTACTTATACGTGAAACGATAGACATATATATTCTATCTACATATTAACCAATACTTGTCACAGACACCTTCCTGACACAGGGAAACTAATAGCAGGATAATCCTAGTAACCGTAACCTTTTTTGTTCATAATATATGGGAATTAAGGAAGACAGCATGTCTTTAAGATAGGATGAGCATGACACAATACACGGGCGGAAAATAAATAAATAAATAAAATAAATAAATAAACTCACGGAATGCAAACAATATACCTACAGCCATTAATCACTTTTCCTCTTCACAATCTAGCTTAACAACTTTGCATATTCCCTCTATCCACATTGCATAGCAATGCAACAAATCACACTTGCCTTTACATTTTTAACTCGTCCAAATAATTCTCTATTCCCGCATCAGATTCACTTTCCTAACCTTTGTAATAAACACTGAGCTACATCCCTGGCTCCTTATCTTATACAACAGTCTTGGAGAAAATACTTTGTTCCATTGCTAAATCTTATTAGTTTCTGAATAATTTTACTGAACGCTGAACTGAAAAACCAGGAATGTCACCCCTCCCTCTCCCCCCTCGCGTCTCACAGAAGGCAAGGAGAGAGCCAGCATGAAGTTTTTTAACCATGTCAGCGCTGGAAAGACAGTTACGTTACAATTATTGCAAAAGCAAAGGGACACAAAAACACAACATTTAATAATACTCTTTAGTGAAACTCAATACAAAACCCCCACCCTCTACCAGGGTAATGGCTAACACAAAATACAAAAAACAATTATTATAATATACATACATTCTTAACCCTTTGTGATCTAGTTCTTCCGCAACCCTACCTTCCTGCTGAATAGCATTGCTACTCTGTACCAGTAAGCTTGCTTTCTTCTCTGTCAGTAATCTACCACATGAAGGCACAGCAATTTTACACACTTTAGCAATCTCTATCTTCAACTAGATCACACGCGCTAGCCAGCCCTTATTGGGCTTTTCTAACCCTGTTCCATTCCCCTCCTATACAGGCGTCCCAGATATAGGGGGAAAAGGTTTTAAACAGTGTCTACAATGGTGGACTGACACTCGAGAGGGGTGGGTCCCCCCCCAGTGCCCCAGTGCGTCTTCCCAAAACGTAGACTAGTCACTAATTGGAGGTGAGAAGTGTGTGACCAATCACTTCTCTCACAATAGAAATAGGAGAGGATAGAATAATAATATAGGAAGTATAGAAAAGGGAAAAGGCAAGGAAAAATCCTTAGAGACAGACACAGGAGTTCATGAGACTCCTAATTAAACAGACAAGACAACAATACAATTGAAATACAGTGCATGCATTACAGTTCAAATGAAATCAACAATAATCCCTTTCCTTCTACATGTGCTTACTCCAAAGTCACCTTTCTCAACCTCGTAGTGTCCCCGCTCGGAGAACGACTTTCATAAGTCTCACTACCAGCGGCCAAGGATAACAGCTAACACCGGTCCGAAATCCTTTCCAGCCTCCCTCTACTCTGCAGTCCACAAGAATGTGGCCACGTCTATCCTCATTCCCGTAGTGCCCCTATAAAACCCACTTTATAAGTCTCACTACCACGTGATGCGAAAAACAAGCAATACCTGCCTGAATTCCCCCAGGAAACAAAGTCCCCTGCCACAAGGCTAAGTCTCCTACCACAATTAAATAACCAGTGGATCTCCGGCTCAACTAGAGCCGAAAGGTCCGGGCCAGGACGTCCCCAACTCAACTAGAGCTGGATGGTCCAAACGTGCACAGTGAAGCTAGCTAGGCTATCAAAGTGACACACCATTGGATCACAGGAACCTATGATTCTACACAGATCCCACAGTTCCACCAACTTCTTTTTCCTTACAGCCACAGCCACGAGGCTCCTAAAAGAAGTAAACAGGCAACAGAAGACCCCCAGGAACACATCCACAGGTCAACCCCCCTTTTTCCTTACAACCACAGCACAGTGGTTCCTAAAAGAGGTAAAACAGGCAACAGAAGACCCCCAGGAACGAATCCACAGGTCCACCCCCCTTTATCCCAAAAGGGGTAAAATACAAACAGATAGACAGACACACTGAAGACCCAGGCAAATCCTCTCAGGTCCACCCCCCTTTATCCCAAAAAGGGGAAAACAAGCAAGACAGAACCCCAGGCAAATCCCCTGCAGGTCCACCCCCCCTTTATCTCAAAATGGGGAAACAGGCGAACAATTCAAACACAATTCAAACACACCCAGGCAACAGATAGACTAAAATGCAGGTAAAAAAATGAGTAACGAGACACCGGGCAAGATATTACCTGTCTTTGATGTCCTCCCGGGAAGCAGTCACAGACACGTGGACGGGTCAATCAAAGGGGCCGGAACATACCGGTGGCTCTGCAGAAGTCTCTACCGTGTACTTGGAGGTGATCAGTCTCCCTTCCTACCCCCAGGATTCCCCCGTCCAACAGCATCTTCCTTAGGACGGCTCACCGGCCAGACATAGCCCGATGCCCCACGTTGGATGCGCCAAGTTGTTATGGTACTTTTTGAAAGTAAACCAAAATGTTCAAAGTCTATCTGTTCCTGTCCAAATCTGAGATGATTAAATTGCGTATACGCAGAAGTAAGCTCACACTGACACATGGAGTTCAGGTTGAAAGCACTTCAGAAAATTTAATACAATCTGGTTGGAAAACAGTTGTGCAGATCTTTTTAAAAGCAAAATGACATCATCATTGAATATCAGATAATAACAAATAAACATCATTGATTGGATTAAACATTATGTGACTAACTTCGTGTCCACCCACCAATATTATTAATTGGCTCAGGGGTTTGAGTGACCAGCTAGGTGTCCTCCCACCGGGAGGTGGTATTGTTCTGGACAAGGGTGTGGACAGAAGGCTCAGGCGCCATCTTTCCCAGCATGAGGTTTACTCGGTGGAAAGGGGGGCTTGAGCGTCATTTTACACAGTCAGTGATATCAGGCCTCATGTCCAGGTGCAAGGTCTCTTATGAATAGAACATTTCATTACTACTGTGTTCTCGTGGCCTTCAAACTATACTATCTTACAAGTCTTAAGGAGTAGCCAGCACCTCCTGGTACTTGTCCTTGTAGGAAACACGGTCTTTGTCTACTGTATTAATTGGGTTGAGAAGTTCAGTCACGTAAGGTAGTTTTAAAATGAACAAGTTAAGTCATGAGGACAAAATGGAGGATTTGAAGAAGTCAGGTTAGGAGGACAAAATGGAGGATTGTCACAATATAAGGTTAAAATGGAGTTAGTACAATAATTCAATACAAGTACAATAATAATTTTTAATAATTCCACATCAATATGACAGTTTAGGCAAGGTTCTAGTTTGCCTTATAACAATTGTATATGTAGTCTTTACTATAAACATATTGTGCTTAATAACATTTTATATGTGTTTAAATTCTAGCCTGAAGAAAATGACTGTCCGATAATGACTATCAACGCATTATCTGGTATGTACCGTATATATATATATGTGCAATCCCCAGGTATATTAATTTTATTATTTTCTTACATATATTAATTAGGTTTGTAATATTAATGCAGTAAATAAGAAACATATTTCTTGACAGACAAGACAGTAGTAAAAAAATATATATCAAGAATTCCAGTTTGCATATAATTTTTTTCAGTGTTATTTCAAATGACATTAAGACAACAGTGCACTAGTGCCAGGAGTCCTCTGGTACTGTCACATGGTAAGGAGTCAAATAAATATTAAAGCTTACCTGCGTCCCTTGATTACCTGCGGTCCTTTTGGGACTTTGGTTATAACTCTTAAGCTGATGTTTACCTTCCGCTTTAGCAATATCAATGTTGCACTTATTTGAAGGTCCCAGCTTAGTCAATGAATGGATACCATTCATTGACTGAGCTGGGACTTCAACTTTAGCAATGTAATTGAAGACCAGAAGGACTGCAGGCACCCAGGGAATCCAAATAAGCGCCAATTCATTCGAAAACAGTTTTCCTTCCTACCATGGGGCTCCGCCAGGTAACTCCTTTCTCCAAACCGCTACAGTTGACTGTATAAGTTATGGTGCTAAGACTACCCTTTAATTATGGAATCATTTGATTAAAACATTTTTTTTCCAACCCTGCTTTTCTAGAGAAAAGCGAAGTATGGTTGCCCTAGGAAATGGCTATTATCTCATTAGTAAAGAATCTTTCAGAATGACTTGTCCACTGATGTTCATTTGTGGGAGACATAGAGCCAACCTTTTTGAATGATTCATAAGGTTGACTTTGAGGGTGCTCTGTTTATATTTTATCTGTTGAGATTATGCAATACACTTCAAAAATGTATTTTTTATGTCAAAAGTCAAAACCTTTCTCAAGTATTAAGCCTACAAATGAATCAAAACAATAGTTTGCTGTCCAACAATCTTATTTATTTTTAAATTTAGATTTAACAAAAATCAGCAACTTGACGCAGGAAAGCAACGAGACCTGCTGTTTCCCACCAACTATTAGTGACTTGCTGAATGACGAGGATATGCTGTATACTCTCCAGATTAAGTTAGATCCTTGCTATCCTACTGTGAAAAACTGGAGAAACTTTGCCAGCAAGTGGGGAATGAGTTATGATGAGTTATGCTTTCTGGAGCAAAAGCAACAAAGTCCTACCATTGGGTTCCTACTACGCAATAGTGAAAGGTCTGTGGATCAGCTGATTGACTTGTGCAAACTCTATAAACGGGTTGACGTCCAGAAAGTGTTATCGAAATGGGTCAATGTGGAATGGCGTCTGAGGCTACATAATAATTTCAAAAGCAGTGTGTGAACTAAAATACTTGTGGACTTATTTTGCTTCCATATGCATAATTACTATGGCATTTACTGTATGTCTGGTCTGGTTAATCAAACATTACTTGCTTTTTTTTCTCTCCTTTGCACATAGAAATTGTTTTTATTATGCTTTATTTTTATATTTTGTATCCAGCCAACTGTTTCCTGTTAGGGATGCTATTACCCCAAAGCCAATAGAAGAGAATTCGTCTTTAAAAAAATAAATACGACATGGTAGCATTATATTATTATCCAATTCCTACAAAGTGGCAAAATATATGCATTCTTGGAGTGTCTTTCTTGCTGGCATTTCCATTCTAGACAGGAGATGGCTAACCTGATACTTAATGTGTAAGTAATTATAAAGAGACAGACTAAGAAATATATTAAAACTGATTTCACTGTGTACAACTACAGTTTAAATATCCCGGACAAGTCCTCCCTCTGGGCGCCATCAGCCAATCCCAGAGCGTGTTCGCTTACCATGTGCTGTTCCTCAATATGTGTTACTTCAACTCCACTGTTCCTCATTATGCGTTTTTTTTCTTTTTCTGTCTGAGGATTTCAACTATGAGTGCTCTATTATCTTCCTACTTACAAATAACCTTCTTTTCAATGTAAATACTGAACCTTTCTTTATAACATATTAGATTAGAATATTAGAATTATCCAATAAATAAAACATTTTAAAAAAGAATTATGCATATTCCATCAGTTTATAAAGTGTTAAAATCTAGGGGGTAGGGCCTGAGCGTCATGGCAGCAGGACGTATCTTTCTGGAGCTTCTACTCCTGAACTAATATTCTACGAGCTATTCAACTCCTACCATTCTCAGTTGACACTGAAACATCTGTACCCAGAGCCTGTACTGTACTGGATGATTTTGATCGGTACTTTACAGTGTCTGCTCCCAGACTTATTTGGGGTACGTGAGTGGCCTGATGACCATGGTCCATGGAGCATCGACCCTTAGCAAACTCTTCAATGGGTTATCCTGGCCCCCACTGGACTGTTCTATATATGGTTTCTTACCGTTGAGCATCTTATCCCACCAATTCCAGCATAACGGTGCACACACAAGATGGCGGAAGCTTTAACTCCCATCTGGGAAGGCTAGACGCTGCCACAGACAACTCTACCAAGCTCCATAGAGTACTCCCTCTTGAAGCTGGAAGGTATTTTCAAGTGCTTTTGGGCAACCTTGAAGGTACCACCCATATCTAAAGCTGGGGATCGGAGGAGTAACCGGCAAAGAGTTAGAGTGCCCCCTTTGGGTACATCATTTAAGCAAAATCTTGTTTGGCCCCAAATTATCACCCACATTGGTAGAGGTCCGTCCGCAGTAAGAGGTTAGTGAACACCAGGACCCACTGCTCTCCATAACATATGAGGGACTTGGACTTTGTAAGTTCATGGTATTGAAATGCTGTCCTACACTTCATCTGGGGCAAAGGTAAAGCCCCACTTTACTCCAGTTCTGCAGCTGCTCTCCATTACCCTCCTATTAATCCCAGTGGCCTGTAAACTTCTGGAATCTGGTGAATTTAGACTCATGGTATGTGAAGGCCTTTCACTTCAGATTTACTATTACATAATCAAAGTGAACGTCATCTTGTTCTGTTGTTTGGTTTAATTTTGACATGTTGCCTTTTCTTTTTGTTTTCACTGGCATGATGCTTGTAGCTCTTTAATGTGGACGTAATGTCCAGTCCCAGTGGTATATTCTCTATGGAATGTGTACCTCGACCATGTAACGGTGTCCAAGCTATCTTACTACTAAGACACTGTTTAGTAACTGGCACTTTTTATGCTCTCTCAGTTGCACACTCTGCATCTCCCTAACATATCTCTCAATCTCTAACTGACTACATTACCTTTTATGAAACTGTGGCCATCTAAATTATTGCTTGTATTCTCTTTCATTATTGTTTTACTCTATAAACATTAGGCTGTTTTTTCTAGGAACTTATTTTAACATGCTGCAATTCTTGTTCACATGCCATCATTCCTAATGCTACTTTATATCTTGTATAAATCGAATGCCTCAATAAAAGAACGATTTACAAAAAAAAAAAAAAAATTACAATCTAAATATAACAACATCAATTTATTTTTTTTATGGTGGCTAATATTTTTGTTAAAAATAAATATGGGCAAAAGAGAATGTGTGAAACTGGAGAACGTCTAAGCTAAACTTCTGTTTCTGGTATTAATGGTCTGACCTAGAAGAACCGATATTCTTTAAGCCAAACGAACATTGATGCTCACCAAAAACAAATTGACCTCTCGCTAACCAAAGAAATGCACAAGTTCTGTGATTCCTTGTGGGATACAGAGGCTTTGGAAGCTTTGAGTCAATAGATGGATTTTCCTTGAACACCACGATATCTATGATTTTTAAGAAGATCTGAAAATGGGGCAATTTTGACAGCTCCTTTAAGAATGATAAGACCATGGTTACTCTACTCCAGAGGATAAGTCCAGAACACCCATAGAAGTTTCTAATAGTTCCTAATCTTGCAACTAAGTGGTTGGTGAATCACCTTCCTGCACAGACCCTAAATCGTGTAGCATGCATTTTGAATGACTGCACCTCCTAAAAGTTTTATGTCAGGCAGAAGTAGAAACATTACTGAACTCCAGGAACCTGTCCATATCATATAATTTTACTTTTTGGTATCAGAAACTTTTTTCAGGGGCTTCATAATGTATTTTCAATTTTAGGGATGCACTGAAATGAAAATTCTGAACCGAAACCGAAAATTCAGAATGCCCTTAGCCGAAAACCGAAACAGAAAATGACTTTTTTTCCCCAAATGATTTTAAAATAGATTTTGTATAATTTTATTAATATTGGACTTTTTAATGGAGTTAATGGATCTAAAATGAAAAACTACAAGCCAATAAACTACAAGCCATGTCTCTCTCCCCCTTCTTCCATCTTTCACTACCCATTCTTCCATTTCTCTCACTTTCCCCCTTCTTTCATATCTCTCTCCCCCCTATTTTTCACCCCCCTTCTTTCACTCCTCTCTTCTTCTATGTCTCTCATTTTCCAGGTTTCCCCCTTTTTCCATCTCTCACTACCCCCCTCTTCCATGTTTCTGTCCCCCCTTCTTTCATCTTTAACCCCCCCCCCCCTTCTTCCACTCCCCTCCTCTTCCATGTCTCTCACTTTCCCCTCTTTTCCATTTCTCACTACCCCCTTCTTCCATGTCTCTCTGTAATATCAACTTAATGGAATATTTAATGGAGCATTCCAGGTATCCACACATGTTAAAGAAACACTCTAATTGAAAAATACTTTTTTTCTTTAATTTTTTAAAACAATTTAGTAGATATTTTTTTTCTCATTGGGGGTTTACCTAAAAACAGAATGCAAAAATTGCAGATCTGCTGTCTATGCCTTTGCAAGCCCTCCTTCTAACACAGACCAGCCTTTCTGTGGCAGTACAATTTTTAAAAAAACAAACAAACAAAAAACACACTCTTCACACATAAATTGCTTAAAGTGTGCGGAATGTTTTATTTAGTTTGATGGGGTCTTTTTGCATATTTTTCGGTGCACATTTAATGTAATGCATTAGACAAACATGTAATTTATAGCAGGGAATATCAATTTGACTACAGAAAAGTGTTTAAAAGGACACTCTAATGCCAAAATACAAAAGAATTTTAAAAATATCAACAACAAAAAAACACAACGTAGTATATATACTCTAATAAAAATATGCATGCATTTAATTATGATTTTTTTTTTAATTGAGGGGTGCATCTAAAAACAGATTGAAAAAGCTTCAGATCTCTTGTCTGCAACCTTTGCAAGCCCTCCAGCCCAGCCTAGACTTTGTGTGGTTGTCCAATTACGGGCTTACCAATGACGCTCAATGAAAAGTCTTTGCAAGGCAGGTACTCTGGGCAATTGTCTGCCTGGGCAATTGTCTAACATCCAGGAAGTAACAGGTCCAGACAGCCAGGGGGTCATAACAAGGTTAATTTATAGAAGTGGCAATTTCTATTGAAATCTGCTCTTTCTGTAAAATGAAAAAAAGAGGACACACTCTTCACACATAAAGCACTTCAGGAAGCTATGGTGGTTACGGTGTTTGGATTGTTCCTTTAATCTAACTAGGTGTGTATCATCTGTCATAAACTCTTGGAAAATATTGCATTCTCTCAATGGGAAGAGAAGATTGGAGATGAATCTATAGAAACAAATAGATATTCAAGATGCCATAAAGGGCACAGAGTGGTGACTGTGAGCCAGAGACACGTTCTTGCCATAGCTGAGATGGTACAACTCCTATGCAATAAATAATTGACATTCCAAGCAAAAACACAACACAAATACTTAAAATACCCAAATTTCAGGTATTATTAGAAAACTCATTTTTCAGGTTTGCGTCCAAACTTTGTTAAAGCATTTACCCTAAAGCCTAAAGGAATTCTTTAAATATATATCTTTATTTTTAAAAATCTCTCTTTCATTTGTTAAACATTTTATATATTTATTTGATATGCAATAATCAGTAAATAAAATGTACTTATCTTAGTCTACTGAAAAATTGTGGAAAGTTTGACTGTTTCTACTGACCTGTTTAAAAACTCGTGCTCAGAGCTTTATAAAACAATGTTCCCGGTGGCCCACAGATGCCATAACCTTGAAATATCAGCTAAAGAAAGCAGAGCATTAGACATTAGATAGGTATTGCATTAAATCATCTAAACTGCTCAAGTGTCTCTGGAACAAGATATGAGGTATGAGATGTGTGCAATGACATGGAAACCTGTTCGTTGTCTCCAATGTTTTGGACTTGTAAAGTTCAAACGTTTCTTAAAGTCATCAGTGTCAAGAGTTTATTCAACATCCATCATCAGAGACAACTCATATATGGACGACAACAAGACGACAACAAGAAGCTAACAAATACTTACAAAATTATAATGTACTGAGTACTGACAACACTGCTGCTCTAGATGGTGTGGACTCTTTACTCTATACAATTCCAGCTGAATCTTAAGCAGCCACCTATGGCCCAGAGATTAGACACGGTCTTAAGATTTTTTCTCATCCCTATGTGAAAAATTAAGTGGTGAGGTGACAATGGCAACCTATCTAAGGCCCTTTAAGTTGTTAAACCTTCTCTGGGTGAATGGTGATGGTGGGTGGAAGGCTTTGGTAGATGAAAGGCTTAGCAGTCACCCCCCCCCCCCACCTCCAAATATTTATTACTGACACACACGCCCTCACTGATACATACACTGACATACACTCACTTACAAATACACAGTCATTGTCACACACACTGTTTAACCAACACACACTTTCACTGAACCATACACATTCACAGAAATACACACTCACTCATTCACAGTTACACAGTTTCACACACACATTCGCCGACAGACAGACATATACACTAACTGACTGACACACATTCACTGACAGACACATACACACTCACTGACAAGGCACACATGCACACTCACTCAGCGTCAGACACACACACACAGGGACCCACTCAATGACAGATATACAGTGATATACACATATACAACACTCACTGACAGACATATATGCACTCAGTGTCAGACACACACATTGACTGACAGACACACATACATATACTAGCTGACAGACACACACTGGCAGACATACACATTCACTGACAGACACGCATAAACACACTGACAGACATGGATACACTGACACACGCTGAAACACGCATACATACACTGACAGATACACTCAGTGACAGATATACACACTGACAAACACACATACACACACTGACAAAAGCATATACAATCTCACTAACAGACACACACTAACTCTCACTAACAGATACACACTAACACACACTAACACTCACTAACAGACGCACACTAGCACACTCACTAACAGGTGCACACACACACACACACTCTCTCACTAACAGACACACACTAACACACTCACTAACAGACACACACACACACACTCTTACTAACAGACACACTAACACTCACTAACAGACACACAAACACTCTGCCGGGGCCAGAGTAACGTCATATTCTGACTCTGGTATCACTGCGGCTCCCTCGCCATCCACCTCCCACATAAGGTAGATGCCAGGCTCGGGGGGAGGGGGGGGGGGCTGAGGTGGCCAGGGTGTTTGGGAGGTGGGGGGGTCGGCTTTATTTGTCTTCCCTTTAAAAATGCTGCACAAGGCAAATGCCTTGTCAGCCTCGCAATATATACACCACTGTGAATATATATATTCAACTACCAAAACCATCTGCCCCATCATTAACAACTGGCACCCAACTCTAGTGCTATCTATTTGTTGTTGCATATTATGGAAGTGCTTTGAGCCATGCTGAATATCGTATATGTTTAAAAGTGGTGATTAAATATTAGTGGGGTTTTTTACACCAAACTATCAGGTATTTAAAGCTCTTCGAAACATATAAAAATTCATCATGATAGTTTTTGACTCTAAGTCCACGGGACCAGTATCAGGAACCAGTTAGTATTTGGAAATACATGTTCATCCCAGCACAGTGGTTTCCAAATTATTGGTTTATTGACTAGACCCACAGAGTAGATTTCATTAGATAACCACAATTAGTAACTTGTAACTGCAATTTGACTTGCAGTGGCCATTTAATACAGAACTTCTTCAGTGTAATATCTAGTACTGTTGGTGTAGAGCACCTACTTTAGAGGTTTAGAAATACTACCGCTGGCACATGCAGAAAAAAATCTTAATGACATAACTTAAGTGTAAGATTCTTAGTATATACTATAGAATTGCATAAACGTAATGTGGATCATGAAAGAGCTATGTTGGATTAATTGATCAAATAGCCTTGATTAAAGCATGTGGACCAACGGAGCAAAACTAGACCAGTCAAAT
The DNA here is from genome assembly GCF_036172605.1 of Pelobates fuscus. Classification (NCBI taxonomy): domain Eukaryota; kingdom Metazoa; phylum Chordata; class Amphibia; order Anura; family Pelobatidae; genus Pelobates; species Pelobates fuscus. Next base: position 351,365,214 of record NC_086318.1, on the reverse strand, counting down.
TTCTCTACATACTAAACAAGATAAGGAGGGGGCTGGCATATCACATAATGTAAAGATGGGGAAATGTGTGTTAAAAGGATCACTAATCAACAGTCAGCTGGAGATAGGAATATTAGCATATCGATCAACCTCAGAATTCTACGTGAAAGGAAACCCCATATTCTAATTCAGATTTGGCAGTTGAAACCGTTTAGCACACCATTTATATGAATTACCCCTACACAAGTAAATGTTTTTAAAACAACCAATTGTTAATTGGGTATTTTACATTAATTTCTTGTAGTCATTTACCACCAAGTGTGTATTCTCTCTCAGCTAAAAATATACTTGTTTACTAAACACATAAATGGCTTATAAATCTAAACAGCTAATTAAATTCCAATTTTTTGTGCGCCCAACATATTAGTCATCTTAAATTACAACATGTTCTATATAATTGCCCACCACATTAAAACAAAACAATAATAATAGGTTGTTGTAATATTGTATGCTGAAGCTCTTTTAAACTTCAAATAAAAAAAACAAACACATTGGGTGCATTGTGAATATCTAAGGGACTTGGGGTACACTCTCTTCCCTGTCAGTTTTTTTCCCACTCAGTTTGGAAAGTAAGGCAGGGGGATTGCTTCACTAAAGTTGGTTATGTCAAATTACCAGATCTCTTTACTGACATCCTCTCAGTCTTCACACCCGTCCCTTTTCACCATCTCTTTGCATACCTCTGTCTACCAGCCTTTTGTTCTCCAATCTCCAATCTTATTTAGCCACTCGTGCAGTCTCTGATTTTTACCATCCTCCCTCTTGTACGACTTTTACATTTATTGTAGTGACTTCCCCTTAGACCAGGAGTGCGCAACTGGTAGATTCCCAGATGATGTGGTACTGCATCTTCCATAATTTTTGATGTTCTAAGGGCATGCAAAGCATCATGACAGCTGTAGATCTATAACATTTGGGGGATCTACCTTTTACCCAGCTGTGCCTTAGGCCGTTATTAGCCCTGTTCCTATTTTGAATAAAATATAACTGACAAACCTCTGTTCCCTTTTGATTTTCTTTCATTCCCAACATGAATATAGATTACCATCTTTTATTTACCTTCAAATTGTCGATTTAGGCGAATGGGTGGGTGTTTTATGCCATGAGGTTCACTGTTGGATAGCAAACAGTTTGTGTCTTTTCCTGACCCAGAGCCGAAGCATTACACCCTCATAGTCTGCCAGAGCACCAGACAGGTTCTGATATCATCGTGTCAAGCAGTTCATTAGATAGCGATGGACCTTGAGGGAACACTGCTTATGGTATGTGCAAAGACAATATATCTTCTCTGTCCTGATTTTTCTATCTAGGGCAACTGGCCCGTACATTCCCATTTGGGTCAATGGCTCAGAATAAAATGCATTCATTTCCAATAAGTGGCACCAGCGCTGAATGCTAATTGACTACTACACAAATTTTGTGTTTACTTATTCCCACCGGTCCGTATCACTCCAATAACATAACACAAAAGATATTTATTGAAAGTAATTAATTTATTTGTTATAGCATAACATAACATCTATAATTTGTAGGACTTTTTGTTAAATAATAAAGTACAGAATTCCCAGAATGGGGTAAAGTTTGGTAAATTATAATACATAACAAACGCTATACATTAATGAATAAACTCACATATACAGAGAATACAACTGCCTTAAAAGTCAAAGGTAATGGTATAAAATATACTCAAGACTGTTTTATTTCCACATTTTATGATACAGGGGGTATGTTTAAATGTTTGTGATCTAATGTCTACGTTAGAACAGTGTTTTGTAATATTAGATTCCTTCTTTCATCACTACAATATCAAGTCAGAAAGGTACATTTGCATTCATTGTTTTTATCTTTCTTGTTCTACCCAGAGTTAACTAAGTTTTACCAAAATCCTCTTGTTGCTCCAACAAGGCCAGTATAATGAATAATGCACATCGATCATGCAGATGTGCCAAATACCGACACAATCTATTCAGGGATTGGTGCATCTTTGTTCAAGAATGTCCGTAGTATCAGGACCAATGGATGCTAACTCTGGTCTAGAGGGAATATGGACCAGAGAAATAGTTGTTTGGGTCACCTTTTTTTGTAGCACTGGTATAGCAGTGGTATTTGATGGGTAACGTACTAGAATATAAATTGAATAGGTTTTATGCAGTACTGATACGAATGACTGAGATGCTTGTTGAGAGTAATAGCATAGCAAATTATTCAAAGAGTACCGTTTGAACTAATCGGTGTTTATCAATATATTCCTACATACATAACATAATAATTATAATACATATATTGCACTCTTACTGTAAATGACCCTGCTAGGGTGCTCCAGTGCTGCAATTCATGTATAAATACATCCACAAGCCAGTATGCACTGACAGGACTGCTTAATTCATGGTTTAACATTTGGAACAAAATACTGAAAAGTTGATCTTGAAGTCATGCACTCTATCAATAGAGAAGCACTTTCAACTATGAATTAGAAAAGTCCTGTGAGTTCATGCTATCTTGTGTGCATATATACAGGCAGTGCAGAATTATTAGGCAAATTAGTATTTTGACCACATCATCCTCTTTATGCATGTTGTCTTACTCCAAGCTGTATAGGCTCGAAAGCCTACTACCAATTAAGCATATTAGGTGATGTGCATCTCTGTAATGAGAAAGGGTGTGGTCTAATGACATCAACACCCTATATCAGGTGTGCATAATTATTAGGCAACTTCCTTTCCTTTGGCAAAATGGGTCAAAAGAAGGACTTGACAGGCTCAGAAAAGTCAAAAATAGTGAGATATCTTGCAGAGGGATGCAGCACTCTTAAAATTGCAAAGCTTCTGAAGCGTGATCATCGAACAATCAAATGTTTCATTCAAAATAGTCAACAGGGTCACAAGAAGCGTGTGGAGAAACCAAGGCGCAAAATAACTGCCCATGAACTGAGAAAAGTCAAGCGTGCAGCTGCCAAGATGCCACTTGCCACCAGTTTGGCCATATTTCAGAGCTGCAACATCACTGGAGTGCCCAAAAGCACAAGGTGTGCAATACTCAGAGACATGGCCAAGGTAAGAAAGGCTGAAAGACGACCACCACTGAACAAGACACAAGCTGAAACGTCAAGACTGGGCCAAGAAATATCTCAAGACTGATTTTTCTAAGGTTTTATGGACTGATGAAATGAGAGTGAGTCTTGATGGGCCAGATGGATGGATTGGTAAAGGGCAGAGAGCTCCAGTCCGACTCAGACGCCAGCAAGGTGGAGGTGGAGTACTGGTTTGGGCTGGTATCATCAAAGATGAGCTTGTGGGGCCTTTTCGGGTTGAGGATGGAGTCAAGCTCAACTCCCAGTCCTACTGCCATTTTCTGGAAGACACCTTCTTCAAGCAGTGGTACAGGAAGAAGTCTGCATCCTTCAGGAAACATGATTTTCATGCAGGACAATGCTCCATCACACGCGTCCAAGTACTCCACAGCATGGCTGGCAAGAAAGGGTATAAAAGAAGAAAATCTAATGACATGGCCTCCTTGTTCACCTGATCTGAACCCCATTGAGAACCTGTGGTCCATCATCAAATGTGAGATTTACAAGGAGGGAAAACAGTACACCTCTCTGAACAGTGTCTGGGAGGCTGTGGTTGCTGCTGCACGCAATGTTGATGGTGAACAGATCAAAACACTGACAGAATCCATGGATGGCAGGCTTTTGAGTGTCCTTGCAAAGAAAGGTGGCTATATTGGTCACTAATTTGTTTTTGTTATGTTTTTGAATGTCAGAAATGTATATTTGTGAATGTTGAGATGTTATATTGGTTTCACTGGTAAAAATAAATAATTGAAATGGGTATATATTTGTTTTTTGTTAAGTTGCCTAATAATTATGCACAGTAATAGTCACCTGCACACACAGATATCCCCCTAAAATAGCTAAAACTAAAAACAAACTAAAAACTACTTCCAAAAATATTCAGCTTTGATATTAATGAGTTTTTTGGGTTCATTGAGAACATGGTTGTTGTTCAATAATAAAATTAATCCTCAAAAATACAACTTGCCTAATAATTCTGCACTCCCTGTAAATATATATATATATATATATATATATATATATATATATATATATATATATATAAATATATATGTTCCAAAACATTATAATAAAAATATATTGGTTTGTTAAAAAAAAAGATCCGCAAGAGTGATCACCTTTTTTTTTTTTATTCTTCATTTCTCCACCACAAGCTGCTTGTCTAATGAAAATATAAAAACCATACTGATTGAACAAGACTTTATGGAAACTTGCAAGCAATTCATCACTCTTTAAGTATGAACAAGAACGAGGGAAGTGATTGGTTTCTCTCTAGAAAAAAGTATTCGGCATAATGCTTGCAATTATAATAACAGTGTGTGTTGCACAAAAAAAGGTTCTGCACAACAAAATTTTTGTTTGCAGGAATAGGCAGAATTCAGCACAACAGACATTATTTGCTTCATATAGAGACTTTTTAAACATAGAAACATAGAATGTGATGGCAGATAAGAACCATTCAACCCATCTAGTCTGCCCAATTTTTGAAATACTTTTAATTAGTCCCTGGCCTTATCTTAAGTCTAGGATATAAGTGAACGTTTGTGCAATGTGCACCCACAGTCAAAGGGTTGTGCATAATTAAGCACACATACACATATATTTTGATACTTGCTCTTATCTTATGTAACATAAAACAGCATATATGTTTTGCTAAACATTATTGACTATAACCCTGTAATACCCACTTACCAGATTAATCACAGAAACAGGAAATGTCAATCAATAAAAACATTATCCTCATTAAAAGTCCTCCAAACATATGTATCGACTCTTTGTAACTGTGATGTTGTGAAAAGTCTTGTCTAAAGAATTAATAACAACCATTTGATTTTTGTTCTTGTTTGCAATAGGTGTTCTTATGCAGTTTGTCCATAATGGAACTGAAGGTAGCAGAGTAAATTTAGAAAGTGGGAATTTACGATGTTTTTATTCTTGGACCTGATAAGTCAAAGTCAACGTCGGGCAAAGAGAAGTTGGATTCAGGAAATTTAAAGGGAAGCTTTGAGAGTGGACTGAGGCTCGTTTTGGGTGAATCTATTTCCACATTTGCACTAGGTACCTTAAACTGACTATTTATATCTTCCCCATTTTCTTCTGTTTGGCCAGTAAAAGGTATTTTCCATTCTGGAGAATTCAATTGTCCGTGTGGAAAGTAGGCATTCATAGGCATGTGGCAATGTTGGCATACGCCATCTTTGTTACCTCTCACTTGAGGCATATTAATATCTATAGCTGGCACCTCTGTATGGCCTGAGAATGGTTTCTTCCATTCTGGAACATTAAAACTTGCAGATGGAATTTTGTCATCAATGTCAAGATCGTTTAATCCATTAGTTTCCAGTTTTGGAGCAGAAAAATTCAGATTGCCTTGTACTTGGGGAATTTGTACATCTAAATCATTCACTGGAAGCACAGGAGTTTTTATTTTCAGAGGTTTAATGTTGGCAGAGGGCATGTCCACATTTATTTTAGGGGCAATTATATTGGCAGAAGGTGGATCTATGTTAAAAGAAGGGCTTTTTATTTGCACAGGTGTATCTCTAATTTTCATTTGGCCATCTGGTAAGTCAACACTAGGGCTTGGCATTTTCACAGAGGAGGTTGGAAATGTGGGTAATGATAAGGTGCCATCTAAACTTTCCATAGTAATCTTGGGTGCTTTAACTTGAACATTAGGTGCTTGTAAGCCACTTTCTAGTTCTGGGGCCCTAACTTTTAAATCAGCATCAGGAACATTGAATGTGGCACCTCTTGTTTTAATGCTAGCTGAGTTATCATTGAATGATGGACCTTCCATCTCTACATTTGCTTTTGGCAGTGAGGCATCAGGTATTTTGATTTTAGCATCATAGTCTGTTGACAGTGTTCGAGATTTTCCAAAGCCAGGAAACTTAAACTTTGGCAAAGTTGCCTTTTTTTCTTGACTTTTAAGACTGACATTTTGAGAATTTACATTCATATTGGGCAATGTGAGACTTCCATGTACATTGGGAGGGGTAGGCTTATCAAACTTCACAGAATCTAATCCACCAATTTCAACATCCGGGAAGTCTGGTACATTAAATTTCGCTGGAAAAAGGCGCAAATTTGGCATCTTAAATTTTGGCTCTTTTAAATCAGCATGTGGCATATCTGGAATTCTGACTGTGCCATGAGGCAAAGCCATATCTACATCTGGTTTGTTAATTTTTCCACTGACATTTATGTTGGGGCCAGAAATATGTGGACTTGGTAGGTCAACTGAGGGCACTGTAACTTGAGGCGGATTTATTTTTTGTTCTGAACCTTTTATATTTATTTGGGGTACATTCATATCCACTTCAGGAGTCTTTAATTGGCCACCTACTTTTAATTCAGGTGTTCTTAACTTTGGAACAGGCATTTGAAAAGAAGGTTTTGAAAATGAAGGCATATTCAGTTTTGGAGCATGTATATTTGGAACTTTTATTTGGGGTGCATTGATGTCTACATCTGGGGCATTTACATTTACATCTGGAGTTTTAACACTTGGATTTGACATTTGGAACGACGGCAGTTTAATCGTTGGATTATTTATTTTTTGCTCAGATTTGTTAAAGTTTAAAGAAGGCATTTTAAATTTTGGACCTTTTAAGTCGGCTTCTGGAATATCTATATTTGCTTCAGGAACATTTAATCCCCCCTTCATTTTAGGTGCTGACAAGTTCACATTGGGAGTATTAATATCTAGACTTGGCCCTTCTAAATTTCCATCTACACTTGGAATGCCACCACTAGCTTCTACCTTTGGTGCCCCAAATGATGGTAATTTAAATTTGGGCCCATTAAATTTAGGCTCTGGGGTTTTAAAATTTAGGTCAGTGGTCTTTAAATCCACATCAGGGATTGATAGATTAGCATCACTCCTTATTTTTTGCTCAGATTTTTTAAAGTTTAAAGAAGGCATTTTAAATTTTGGACCTTTTAAGTCGGCTTCTGGAATATCTATATTGGCTTCAGGAACATTTAATCCCCCCTTCATTTTAGGTGCTGACAAGTTCACATTGGGAGTATTAATATCTAGACTTGGCCCTTCTAAATTTCCATCTACACTTGGAATCCCACCACTAGCTTCTACCTTTGGTGCCCCAAATGATGGTAATTTAAATTTGGGCCCATTGAATTTAGGCTCTGGGGTTTTAAAATTTAGGTCAGTGGTCTTTAAATCCACATCAGGGATTGATAGATTAGCATCACTCCTTAATTTTGGAGGTTTAAAATCTAATTCAATATCAGGCATCTTTTTGGAACCAAATAAATTAAAGGTGGGCATTTTAAATTTTCCTTTCATGTCTGGTTTTGTAACATCAAGGTTAACATCAGGGCCTTCCACATTTGGAATTTTAAAATCAGATTTTGGAAGATGAACTCCTGGAGCTTTCAATTGTGGAGCATTTAAATCTGCATTGGGAAAATCAACATTTAATTTAGGACTTTTTAGTTTTGGAACATTTATATCTATATTTGGAAGATCAACACTTGCTTCTGGACCTGTTAATTCTGGGATGCCTATGTCAGCTTTTGGAAGATCAACTTTTACTTCTGGTCCCTTAACTTTGGGAACCTTTACATCAAATTTAGGAAGATCAAAGTTTGCATCTGTACCTTTTAGCTTTGGAAGTTTTATATCTCCCTTTGGAAGAACATTCACTCCAAACCCCTTCAGTTTTTGAACATTTAAATCTGCTTTGGGGAGATCTATATTCACTTCTGGCACATTTCCTTTTGGTAATTCCAGATTTGCCTTTGGAACATCAACTCTGATATTTGGACCTTTTAAGTTTGGTGATTGCAAATTGACATTTGGGACACCAATATGTGGAGTTTTGAAATTTGGAAGTTTAATGTCTGCCTTGGGAAGATCAACATCCACTTCTGGAGCTTTCAGTTTTGGGATTTGTATATCGGCTTTAGGAAGACCTACATTCAGTTCTGGTGTTTTCACTTTTGGCATTTGTAAATCTACTTTGGGCAGATCAAGATTTACATGTGGTTCTTTAAGTGTGGGCATTTGCAAATCGGCTTTAGGAAGATCAATATTCACTTCAGTTTTTTTCCCTCTTGGTAACTGCAAATCAGCTTTGGGCAGGCTAACATTAAGTGTTGGTCCTTTTAGCTTTGGTGCTTTCAAATCAACTTTTGGAAGATCCAAATTCATCTCTGGCACTTTCAGTTTTGGCTTTTGTAAAACAGCTTTGGGAAGATCCAAATTCACCTCTGGTCCTTTCAGTTTTGGCATTTGAAAATCAGCCTTTGGAAGATCCAAATTCACTTCTGGTCCTTTCAGTTTTGGCATTTGTAGATCAGCCTTGGGAAGATCCAAATTCACTTCTGGTCCTTTTAGCTTTGGTGCTTTCAAATCAACTTTTGGAAGATCCAAATTCACTTCTGGTCCTTTAAGTTGTGGCATTTGTAGATCAGCCTTGGGAAGATCCAAATTCACTTCTGGTCCTTTCAGTTTTGGCATTTGCAAATCAGCATTTGGAAGATCCAAATTCACTTCTGGTCCTTTCAGTTTTGGCATTTGTAGATCAGCCTTGGGAAGATCCAAATTCACTTCTGGTCCTTTTAGCTTTGGTGCTTTCAAATCAACTTTTGGAAGATCCAAATTCACTTCTGGTCCTTTCAGTTTTGGCATTTTTAGATCAGCCTTGGGAAGATCCAAGTTCACTTCTGGTCCTTTCAGAGTTGGCATTTGCAAATCAGCCTTGGGAAGACCAACATTCAATCCTGATCCTTTAAAATTTGGGGTTTTCAAATCAACTTTGGGAAGGTCCAGATTGATTTCTGGTCCTTTAAGTTTTGGCATTTGCAAGTCAGCTTTGGTAAGATTCACTTCTGGTCCCTTCAGGTTTGGTGTTTTCAAATCAGCTTTGGGTAGATTGACATTCAATTCTGGTCCTTTTAGATTTGGGATTTGCACATCAGGTTTTGAAAAATCAACCTGTATACCTGGAGCCTTTGTTTTTAGATTTATATCTGTTTTAGGAAGGTCAACACTAAGTTCTGGACTTTTTACATTAGGAAGATCAGCTTGCACTTGTGGTCCACTATTTGTCCCTGCTACTTTATAATCACCAGTCTTCTTGGACGGGAAAAAATTAAGTGATGGCATCTTAAATTTAGAACTTTTCACATTTGGTTGCGATATATTCATGTCTGGACTTACAACATGACTTGGTATGGATGGCATAGAGAGTTGCACATCTGGAGTGTTTAGCTTACCATCAACCTCTGCTTTAGTTGCAGGTAAGCTGATCTTTCCTTGCACTTTAGGAGTTATGTTGGTGTCAATGTCAGGGGTTTTCAGCTGTGTTTGTAACTTGAAAGAAGGATCTTTAGTGCTTATTTGTAAATCTGGAGTAGGAATACCAGGCAAATCAATTTGTGGGCCCTGCAAGGTGTTAGATTTAAATTGCAAATTATTTTTGTCTGGTTTGGATCCATCTTGCAAGGAAGTTGACCCTTTAAGGTATCGGCGAACCTTATTGTTAAAGATGTCATCATATACTGAAGCTCTCGTACCCTAAATAGACAAAGCAAGACAAAATATTATGAAACCCGTTAAATCGGATGCTTTAGTCAAACATGGCAAAGACAGAAACACTCACCACATGATCTGTTTTAAGAGCATATATGCCAGTCTGAGGCACCGTAGGCTCATTTTTGACATGTAGTTGAAATCCACCTTTGTATGGCTCTGCCCTTTTCAAAATATCCATGACCTCTTCTTTCTTCATGTTTTCAAAATAAATGGTGGCTCCAAGGAGAGCATCTCCTGAAAAACATACATATACAGATAGAGATATATATATATATTTTTTTTTATCATCATAGTGCATTCTTTTGCTGGTCAAATAATTTCACAAGTAGAGACAGATCCAAGCACTACCACCCTTATATGAATGAAGGACAATGTCTGCAAGCACTGTAACAAGGTCTTACAATAAAAATAAACAGACTTATTTATCAATTATCATTAACATTCAGTTCTCTGAATACTTCAGAAATATAGCTCATGTTTTTCTTGCAAACTGGATAGACTTGGACATTCCCCATATCCAAAGATGGGAGGAGAGATACGCGTCCATGTTGTGCATGTGTGATGGCCAGTACATTTCTTACACTGACTTCCCTGGTCTAGGGGCTGTGACACTGCAAGAGGGAGACTCTAGAACCATAACCTCTGTACTGAAAAAGGTTGCTGTGCTTAGATTGTCACTTCAACATTTTACCAGCAATCAGTATTCGGATAGATCCCGGGTTATCAATAGAAATCTCACTCTTCAAAACAAACACATACAAAAAAAAAAGTTTTGATAGGTAATAAAAAAGCCTACTGTAGTCTTAAAATGCTATGATATAATGTTAAAAGAGTAATAATCTTTTAAGGATAGGGCCCCTTTAGAACAAAGGTGCAAAATGAGTTTTTGCAACATAATCTCTGCCATGGCAGATTTTGAAATTGAGATATCATTTAGTATTTTGTATCCATTTCTCTTTCCATAATCTCTATAGCTTCTCACTGAGTAACAAGTGAAGCTCCTAACATTTAGTATATTGTGGGTTTTTTTTTTTAATCTTAAAGTGACACTATAGTCACCAGAACAACTACAGCTCATTGTAGTTATTCTGGTGTGTATAGTCAGTCCCTACATGCATTTTCATGCAAACACTGTCTTTTTACATTACAGCCTATGGACACCTCCAGCGGCCACTTCTCATTTGGCCACTGGAGGTGCTTCCTATTCCAGTGCAGCACAGTGTGCAGCACTGACATTCAGCATCTCCAAGCTCTGCATGAAGACACTGAACTTTCCTCATAGAAATGCATTGATCAATGTATCTCTATGAGGAGATGCTGATTAGCCAGGCCAGTGTTTCGCCCCTGCCCACCCCACCTCCTTGGTGATCTGATCCAATCCAATGCTTCCCCTTTGGCTCATAATAATTAATTATTTTGGGAAAACATTGGATTGGCTAAAATAATTAATTATTATGAGCCAAAGAGGCGGATCGGGACAAGGCCAGCGCTGTAAAAAAGGTTTGTTTAAACCCTTTCTAAGAAGGTGTAAGGGGGGACAAGACACCTAAATGGGGGTTTTAACACTATAGTGTCAGGAATACATGTTTGTAGTCCTGCCCTATAGTGTTCCTTTAATTTTTATTGATTTCATTTTAGTGAGCATAATGCCTACCTGATACACATACAAGTCAATTTACTTGTAGTTGGATAAAATGTTGCCTCTGAGTGTGTGTCATCTCTTTCAGAGAATCAGTTCCCCTGGTCTAAGTGCAACAATGACAAATGGTACTTCTTTGCTATTGGCCAATTCAAAACCACAGCCATGAAGGAAAAAAAATGATACAGATTGCTATCGGTAAGACTCTAGCATGTAAGAAGAGATCAACAGTCAATTCTCTCAAACTTTCTTTAATAAAAATATTAAAGGATCTATCATATCTCAGACTCTATTTTTAAGCAGCGAAAGTCTTACAAATGACTCCGCTTTTACCTCCAAATCAAGTGTAGTTGATATGGAGAATAATACCATAACTGGTCAGGGACCTTGAGAGTGGACCATACCTTTTCTTCTACATCCAGGGAAGTGGGGAAGAGTGTCGTAGAATTAATAAATATAATGTGGGTTAGGGTGTCTAAGTTCTTTACCCTAATAACAGATAGACAAGAAGAAGTCAACCCTTTGGTCCAATTAAATTCCCCACCTCCTCAACAAAATCCCTCACATATGACCAGGATATGCCTTATTAAAGGAGATTAAATACATGCTTATATTATCGAAAGTGTGTGAAAACATACCTTCTTTCAGTCCCAAATTATTGCTAACTTGTTCATGTTCATTTATGCCAGAAACGACCACCTTGCCATTGTCATCATCCAGTTCCAGCAGATCAGAAATGCTCTTAGAACGTCCACTAAGGACCAACTTATTGCCTTTATCCAAATCAAAACTCTAAAATAACATGAGGAGTGAGATTTTAACATTTTGTAAATTAATGCCAGCTTGGTCACTGGTATAAAATTCAGTTTTAACACAAAAGGCCTTGGAAGGCAATAATCTGAAATATCCAAAGTCAAGGAAAGTGGTACACAGATTGGTTAGACAAGTTGAATCGAAGGTTAGTGTAAGACAAAGACAGGTCTATTGACAATAGCAAATAGAATAATTGATATGCCAAGCTAGGTCAGAAAAATAATTATAAAAAAAAATAAAAAAAAATTAGGATAATGAACACACTATAGGATAAGAAAAAAAACACAATAAAGTGATTCAGATTGGGCCAAGTTGTCTTTTACAGACAGCAGTTACTGCACAATTATCATTCTGCTTTGCCAAATGAACTTGTTTGGATTGACCTTTGGCCATCACTGGGATTTGGATGCAAAGGGAGATATGATGTCAAGAAGCAGCATAGAGACAGCTTCCAATGTTGCGTACTGTGAGTACTCTATGGAAACTTAGACTTAAAGAGATACCCATTGTACAGCGCTATGGAATTTGATGGTGCTATATAAATAATAAAAAAATTAAAATAATATAGTGTTAGGAATAAAAATCTGTATCTCTAACACAATAGTGCCCTCTAGTCCCCCCACTCCTTTGCAGCCCTGCTCCAGCAGCTAAAGGGTAAAAAAAAAGCATCAGTCATTTACCCGCTGCGTGGGCACTCCAACGTTATCCAACAGGGGGGTGGGGGGACCAATGCGTATGCACGGCATACTCCCCATAAGAAAGTATTGCTTCAATGCTTTCCTATGATGATTTCAATGACGAAGGATGTCGTCATGCAGAGCCTCTAGAGGCAGTGTTAGTCCTGCAAGTTAATTATTGGAGTTTCTCAAAAACTACAATGATATACATTGCAGGACCAGGTGGGACAGGGAGACTGCACCTAGACCGCTTTGATGAGATGAAGTAGTCTGGGTGACTATAGTGTCCTTTTAACTCTTTCAATTTAACACTTTGCACCAAAATCACTCTAGTAAATATGGGTTTCCACTGATTACGTGCTCATACCCCAGAACATTATTTGTTTGGAACATTTACCATGTTGACTGCAGGTTCAGAGTTTCATGATATCAATGGATATTTCCACACATTCCTGCAAAAAAAAAAAATCTCTTAATGGTAATGCATAGTTTATTTAACCCCTTAAGGACATATGACATGTGTGACATGTCATGATTCCCTTTTATTCCAGAAGCTTGGTCCTTAAGGGGTTAATCCATCAAAAATGTCTATACTTAATCAGTTAAGAGTTTGTTTTTAGTCCCTCAGGCAAGTAAAATGCTAATATCGAAAGCAATTTAATATTTAGTTTAGATCATCTCTGATTTCAAGCATGTCATTGGGTAAGAGAAGTCCCACCAGCACCACCATGAGGTCTGGACTGGTAATGTTTGAACCATATAATCAGCGGTGTTTGCTGTTTTTGGGTTTGTTGTTTTATATATGAAGGTCAAACAAACTATGAGATGGCATGGATAGAATAAATCGAGCACCCTGTCATGTTTAGCTAAATAGTTTTTCAGAATGCTGACTAACACATCTCCAAAGACTTTATACGTTTCTTCTGCTTAGAATTTCCCAAGGAACACTCCAAGCACCATAACCATTACATATCTCTGTAGTGGCTATGGTGTCGGGAGTCCCCAGCCCCCTCTTTGTAAATAGTCAAACCATTTCTGTATGGTTTCACTTTTTACCGGGGGCCAGCCAGGCACTACTCCCCTCCTCCATTACTAACGTGGGAGAGTTATAAGTTCCTAAAGCCATGCAATGCAGGACTAAGCACATTGGCTGAGAGCATCAGCTGTGGTCATATTGGACCTGATTCTCCAAATGATTATAAGCTACATTAGCCATCTGTCAGTGACAGATCCACTATGAAGCCTGCATTGTTCGGATGTTTTCGCCATCCCCGAAGTGTCTATAAATTAAGTAGTGCAGTCAGTTCATTCCTTTATATGTTTACTCTACAGGAGCATTTTTCAGAAACACCTCACCTTCAGGACATTTCTGCTTTTAGCTTAGCACTTACTGCAAACACAACCCAGATCAACCAGTATGGACAAAATATGTCGACTGTCTGCATTCCTATGGCTTCACACATTAGATTAGAATATGACTATTGAAGATAATCTATGCACCTTGTGGTAGCAAAACTTTCTCGTCTTTCATAAATAGGCAGCAGCAAAACATTCCTTTCCCTTTTTATTAAGCCAACAACATAACATTTGTGATTCAATGTTGGAGTCAAGCAAGTGAAAGTCCAGTAGTTTCTTCCATAAACATGAATTGCTATTATTTATAAAACTTTAGATAGTTCAGGACAAGGTTAGAGAAATTAAAAATCCATATGTACCACAGAGTAGTGTTTTTGAGTTTCATTTCTATTATAGGTTTTCTGTATTGTTTGCTTCAAACTTGCATTTCTATCGTTGGCTATTCAATACCAGTGATCTTCCATACAACAGTATTTTGACTTATTATGCTATGGCTTGCATCGTACAACCCCTACCGTTTACAGAACTTTAACAATAACACAGGAAAGACTAGAATCGGCTGTGCGTTCTCAGCCACATTATTGCACTTAATAAGGGGGTGAAATCCTGCCTGCTTTTTAGTGTGCATTTAACAGAAACAAAAAAATAAATACAAATGGTAGAATGCAATTCTAGCCCCTCTTATATCTCTTCACTGATCCATAGGTATGCCCCTCCTCGTTTCCTCCTCTCTGCCCGTGACCTTCTCCTTTCAGCTGCTCGCACCCGTACGGCCAACTCACGCTTGCAGGACCTCTCGCGGGCGGCTCCTCTCCTATGGAACAGCCTGCCTACCGCCATCAGACTCTTCCCTAGTCTTCAATCATTTAAGAAGGGCCTTAAAACCCACCTCTTCCGGAAAGCTTATGGCTTCCCATAGTAACTTCTACCTCACATACCTGTCTCTTGCTCTCTCCTATAGGACAGTGCTTTACTCTCTCCTCCAGCTCTGCTTCACTCCCACCCTATTTGATTGATATTTCCTGTCCTATTGTGTCTTACACCCCACCTCCTATAGACTGTAAGCTCGTCTGAGCAGGGTCCTCTTCAACCTATTGTTCCTGTAAGTTTTCTTGTAATTGTCCTATTTATAGCTATATCCCCCTCTCATAATATTGTAAAGCGCTACGGAATCTGTTGGCGCTATATAAATGGCAATAATAATAATAATAATAATAATAATGCAGGCATAAACTGTAAAACGTGTATCTACTTTGTAAAGTACATACTATTTTCACTATGTAAGCACCGTGGGAGATACCTTTAAATGCAGGGTGAATTTAAAGTGATCCTGTGTTGCAAATATCCTTTATTCTAAAAATATATATATATTTTTTTTTATTGTGTTAGCTAAATGTACATTGGTTCGGCACCTGTCAATTTTGAGGAGGGGCGTAAAATGTTTCAGGTAAGTAGATTTTGTAGCCTATGCAATCACTGTTAAATTCACAAGCACAATTTATATCTTAAATTTGTCTATCTGAAGCCGGTCTTTATACATTAATACTGCCACAGCAAATGAGGATCTGAGCTTGATGCTGTCTGGCCTTCCTCTCAAAGAAAGGATTCCCCCTGGACACTTAGAAAGAGGTAGCATGACTGCTGCCCACAGTAGTTGGGTTGGGCTTTTCGGGGGTCTTTGAACAACGTTTAACATCTTCTGACTTATATTTGGATGGCAGGGTTTTTTTTTTTTTAAATTCTTTATTTTTTGTAGTGCATAAGCTTATAACATATGGTCGTGAGGTACCCCAAAGGCATTCCTCCAACGCATTATAAACATTTCAGCATATGGGTACATGGGAAATCTAGCACAATTTTTGTTTAGAGGTATTTCAAGCAATAAACAGTAGAGGGTCTAAACAGCTGAATGTGTCTCTGAACTTAAGGTAGCATCGCTGGCAGTTTTATTCAGCAAAGTTTGAGCTGGCTTAGTCTAGCTGTTTTACAAATGTGGGTTACGAGTTTAAGATAAGGGTTACAGTAAAGTTAACATTGCGGGTACATTCACCTAGTAAACGTGAGACATACATTGCGCTGGCTGACTACATGAGAGAGGTATCTAGGTGATTTGTAGTGCTGCACCTATGTGACATATTAAGCGCTTGGGAGACATGTCAGTAGTCTGACTACCTACAGGGCACTTGCCTTGCTTGTATTATAAGGCTGCTGAAATAGGACAGAGACAACAATGAAAAAACAAAACGATACAGTGCTGCAGGGAACCACAAGTCAGGGGATGTAAAATGAATGTGATTAAGGACCATGTTCAGCTGTGGTGAAAAGAGTCCCTATGGTTGCGAAAGTCCTCACCCGATGCCACTCATGTGCTCAAGCAGATAGTCCTTCCTTTGGGTGGCACGATTAGCTTCTCCTTCATAGCCAGAAAGTGGAGCTCTGTCTCACCAGGGCACACACATAGCCCAGGTCTGAGGGCTGCTATCCAGAGTGTTCTTTTTCCGGTAGGTGCCGCCAGCGGGTTTGCGCGGGAGCTTCTCCAGTCGGTCAGTGTGCATGTCGGTGGTTGTTCCGGTAATTGCCTTCATTTGTTGCCCGCTTCCTTATTCCCGAGGTCGGCCCCGTGTTTGGGGTTTGCCCTGTCCTCCTAGTCCGAGGTCATTTAGTGCTCGTTGCTGTGCGCGTCGGACCAAATGGTGTCTGCATCAGGCTCTGCGCACATGGCCTCCGCCATCTTAGATCTAGGCCTGGGGCGTGCGCTGTGGTGTCTCCGAGTGCAGCTTCAGGGTGAGGACCGGGATCACCCCCCCGGTCCAGAGGGGGGGAATCGGGAACGGGTCCGCCGGTGGTATCCGTGCTTGTCGGGCTCCAGTGGGCAGGATAGTGGTGCGGCGGCCGTCCACTCCACTCACCGCCGGGTAAGGTCTCGCCTGTGGCCGCAGGGACCTCTCCCCTGAGGGACTAAAACTGCAGGAGCAAGCCTCTCCTCAGCTCCGGTAGCCCAAGGACGTCGGGGGTCGCAGTCGCGGGTCTGTCACTCCCTCCTAAAGCATGGTTTCCAGGCCAAAAAGGACATATTTAGCAGGAGCTGATCTGCCCTGCGACCGCTCAGCTCGGCGGCCCGGCCCCGCCCCCGATGGCAGGGTTTTTGAGGGAGTTTGTTGTGAGTCATTTTTGATTTGTGCTTTGTGTTTGTCTCCTTCCTTTTTGACACGGTTTGCTGGGTCCTTCACCAGTGCAAAGTTGAAGAGCAGCACAGTTGCCTGATCCAGATTGTAACACACAGAATTACAGACTGTGTAATGTATAAAATAAGACAGAGACACTTCCATTTAACTTCGACACATTCTTCTAGTTAGATAAGGTGTGCTGTACATTTGGGCGTTTACATTTACAGCTTAGTCTACTGTGGTGTGAAACGTGTTTCCACTCATGCTATTGCCAAATGTCCTGATGCATTTATCATGCGATGTCGTATTGTTATTGGTGGTGTTTATGTATTATTAAATGTATTATTAATTATGTATAACTAATACACCCTGATCAGATTTATAATTAGACATTTTGATCCATGTGAGCTTACATTACAGTGGGAAATAATATAAAGCAGAACAAGGCAAGCAGTAATGGTAACTTTATATTACGCAAAATTTTGTGCCAATATGGAGATTGCGTAGTGGACAGAACTATAATGAACAACAAGTTCTTGTTGTTGGTCCAAGGCTATGCTAATGAGGTATAATGGATTAAGATGCTATTTATATCTCTCTCTCAAATGAGCATACTCCCAAATTACATACAAAGCAGATAAAGAAAGTATAAAAATAACAAGTTAGGTGTTTTTTTTTACATTTAAGAGGAAGACTTACAATCACACCCAGCTCAAGTACAGACATTTAGCATGGGCGTAGGAACCAAGCTGGATGAGGTGGACAAATATTTCTATGGGGGGGCATGACATGGGTCAGATACCCACCCCCTGTCAGGCATCAATAAGTTACATTTCTCAGCCAGCACATACAACAAAATGTCCTTGGTCGGGAGACAGAGTAAGATGGGCTGACTGGGAGATCAGAGATCTCCCGAATCTGTTAAGCACTCTTTCTTTAATCTATGGTGTAAATTAAGTAGCCAAAACTGTAGGCTCTCCATGCCGTATGAAAAGTTTTATTATTACTTTAATATGTGGTGTGAGATTCATGCTGTCTGAGGATTTATCTGCACTCCCTTGCAGGCTTTTCTGGCACAGATGCTGCACAAGGGATGGTGTAGCGTTAAACACATACACGACAGCGCTGCCGCAGAACAGCCCTGCGAGGGAATGCACAAAACCATAACCACATCCTGCTCAGGTGTGCTATATGTTAACGCTGAGACAGGTGGCACTTAAAATAAGAGCGAAAGAGGGGAAGAGGCATGTGAATTGAAATGGCGGAAACATGAAGAGAAATGGGGAGAGAAATAATTAGACATTTAGAGAATCTAAGGAGAGATATGTGGAGAATAATTAGGAAAGAGATGGTGAGAGGAATGAGAAAGCTGCGAAGGGAAAGCTATGGGGAGAAATGAGGGAGTCACGTGAGAAATGGGAGATAAATATTTTGATGAGAGATCTAGAGAGACACAAGTGGACAGATGGGGCGTGTAACAGAGGAGATGTAGATGCAGAACAGTGGTGGGAGGACTAATAGGCAGAATGGTTATTCTTAACTTTACGAAAGATCTGGTCTGAATTCCGCCAACCCAATTTAATCTGCACTAGTCGGCCAGACTTAAACATCTCTGCTCTTCGTATTTGAACCTTATACAAAGTATAGTACCGGATTACTCACAAAGAATATATGTGTGCAGCACAAAGCACGCTTGCAAATAGTTCATTTGCTTTTTGCATTTACAAACCCTCACGCTATTCACAAAGTGCCCTGCAATTAATCACTCACACTGATACTATACACACAAGGTGTTCCTTTCCCCTTTCTGGGCAGACCTGTCACAGGCCCATAAATGTTACCCCCTCTCCCACCGGCATTTCGATTGGGAGGTATGAATTTAAATAGTGTTGCTACCACCTCATGCGTGCACTATGAGCTTGTGAGGGGAGGGAGTGGGGCGTGGACCGGTGTGGGAAATAAATATACTAACCAGTCAAAATGATATGAAATTACAGAATGCAATATAACATACAGACTAAAAGTCCTGACCACATTGGGTAGACCTTATCCACTTTGAGGGACAGTTGTTTACAGTCAAACAGGCCCTTACATGAGAATCAGGGCTGTTCACTAAAGTGAGAATTACAAGTGAATTCCAAGGGAATTGGAAATTTAAGGTCAAAATAGCAAACTGTAAAAAATCTCCAAGTCAGCTATGCTTTCTGTTAAACTACTTTGACCTCGAATTCTCACTTTAGTGAAAGAGTTGTGGTTTAATAGTTGAGGTTAGAACGTGCACGGAGTCAAAGCAAGCGATAGAAAGGTATCAAAGTCAATAGAAGGAGAATTACTGGCAGGAGCAGGGTTTAAGGATGAATGTTTAGAATTTGTATTGTACACCCAGTTCTTAATCCTCATTAGTCACAATACCCAGCTATTCACAGTTACAGAATCCTGACCCAGGTGAGATTTTAATAAATATTATTGCACATTAAGGAATTAAAACATTGATGTCATACTCCAACGCCAGATACGTCCAGAAATGTACTTTAACCCATTTAGTAGCAAGGAGCAATGTACAGTATAGCAATGTATTGATTATCCCCATGGCATTTGAATATTTAAACAGATCACCTTACTTGACAACATTCTTACCCCTCCAATTCCAAGTATTTTTACTCACTTGTCAATCTCTGCAATCACTAACCAGTTCTGCACATAACACTCCTCTCCCTGCTCATTATCTCTACATAGATCGCATATTTTACCAATGAATATTATCTCTTATTCTCCGATACCAGCTTCCAATCAGCCATTGATATAAACCTCACTCTGAGAATTGCTCATCTACTTAGTCATCCCTGCTAGTTTGAAGTGTGTTACGTGTCTCTTTTCTACCGGTGTTTTTTATTTTTATAACTGGCTGGATGAATGATTAGGTCTCTTGTATGGCAAGCTGTTGTAGCATGATTCTATATTAACGGATTTATGATGGCTATAATGGTTATTATAAGTGTTATTAACACCTTGGTGATCCGAGGAGAAATCTGATCTTTGGAGCCATGGATGAATTGTTTACCTGCGTGGGGGCAGAATTGGAAATCCATTTAAATGTTTTTCTCCATCTTTTGGATCAACAGATATGGAGATGTTAAAACTTTTGAACTTGATGTACTTAAGTCTTTTTACCCATGTTATTATGTGTCTACAATATATCCAGGTGTCAGGCAAGAATAATATATACAAGAATGAGTTATGCACCCTAAGGCATGGACTCTCTTATGGTCCTTGTAGCCAGCAGTTTATTACCTCCTGAGCAGAAAATTATCACGGGCCAAGTGATGTCACAGCCACTCCCGACCTAGGCTACAGGAACTCCTTGTGTGTGCCTCTATACATGCCTCTCTTGTGTGTCTCTCCCCCTCCCCATATGTTTCTTGCCATGTCCCTATTATCTTGTTGTGTGGCCGAGCCCCATGGCTGTCCCTTGCGCATCACTTCTCAGCCTCCAATATCTTAATGTGTTTTCAGAAGGCGGGAACAGAGCATAATGCTCTCAGACTCTCACTGTGCCTCTCTCTGCCACACTCTCCAGATCAGTCAGTATGGGGCCCACTCTCACTGTGTGAACTAAGTGATAAAACAGGTCTCAAATTTTTAAAGCCAAATCTATTTTTAAAGTAGCGCTCCAAACACCATAACCACTACAGTGCATTGTAGTGATTACGGCATCAGGAGTGTCTTGGCATCTGCTCATTGGAAGTAGTCAAACCACTTTAGGATGGTTTGACTTCTTATCTGTGGTTAGCATGGCACAGCTGTCTGCCTCCTCTCAGTAGAGCTGGAAGCGCATTGTTGTGGTTGTGGCGCTTTGAGTGCTTCTTTAAGGGTCTTTTATACTTATTATATGTTTAAACATATTTCTTCTACTTTTTTTACGTGTATTTTCCTAGACGTGTATATGTTTAACTCACATATTGGGACCACTGCTGGATTCATTTATGGTTTTAGATTTTTCATTATCAGCACTCAGAGCACCATAGGTGTTAAATAAATTTATATTTTATGCTATGGCCTGCACAGCCTGGCACACGGTGTAAATAAAAAAATGGAACAGAAAAATAGGACACAGCCCAGAGTTAATTTTTAGGAGTTGTGCAACAAAGATGTACCAGATCTCCTTTAACCAGCTATTTGTTATTCACATGTGTTACAAACTGGCCTGGAATCCTTTTATTTTCCCTAAGCCCAAGTTGTTTTCCCTTTGGTTCGTTACTTCTATCTACCGAATGTAGACCACCCCCTGGCTCATTATCTTCAAAGCAACCATAAACTTAAGTGCTCTCTATGGGTGGCCGCCATTCATATAACCAAAGGACACATGCTCTGGAAAACAGAGGCCATGTTGTCTCCCAAACGCAGGCAGCGGTACTTGGTCGTAGAGTGTCTGGAACTCCAAGACGGGTACGGTAACTCTCAAACCTTGGTAACTTTGTTCCGCCGCCTGCTTCTGTTCCCGACAAGCCAGGAGAGCGCTGTTCGGTGAAAAGGTTCGCACAAACAAGCAGAACAATCGCTACCTATGAGCCAGGGAAAGCATTTGTTTATTTTTGTGTAGAAACTCCCGAACGCTGACCGACCGCAACCACTTCTTTTATGGAACTAATTTGGGCAGACACCACGTGTGCGGTCTGTCCAAACTTTACCCAGATGGCAATTTGCTTCCGCCAAACGGATCTGGGCGCTAGTTGGACAACTTGGGCGCTCAGATCCAGGCTTATGGGGGTTCCTATTAATATTATGTATGTTTTGGGGTGTTTTCTAATTTATGCTTTGTACCTCTAGTGCCTGGGAGATAATTATTTTAAGGAAAGCAAACTCACTTATCTCCCATACACAGAGACGCCTGGGCGTGTTGTTTCTATGTTTTGTCTGGGGACCCCCTGCTGGGTCGACTGATGTTTGGGTATGCGAACGACTGAGAGCAATAATTCACACAACCTCTGCCGGATTTTGGGAGATTACGAACAAACGTACGACTTGAAGTACATGAGGTTCGTTACAACGTGGCCATAATTCTGTCTATTGACGCATAATTTTAATTGCTACTTTAAATGATATGCGCTGGTAAATGAATATATGGTCGGAGCTTGTTACAAGTGAGATCTGTTGGATGGGTACGCATGTTGTGCATTGCAACTACAACCATTCTCAGCCAGGCTCTACCCACATTCCTATTGTAGCAGATCCTCTTAGTATCGGGTAACACAGAAACACTCCGGACACAGGTCATTGGTAAAAACAAACAAACTATTTATTTGCAGCTGTAAAGTCCCAATGTCATACTAATGCTCACGGAGCCTCGAGTCATCAGTGAACAAAGCTTATATACTACAAATGATGTAATTCATACGTACAGAGGAAATACAAGAGTTACGCCCAAACTGCAGCAAATATTACCCAGTTAGCAAGCTATTACTTATCACTACATGTATTAGCTACTTGTAAGCATTCCACACATGTGCCCTGGCCCTTGATATTTATACAGCAATTTAACCACACAAGTTCCAGATGTGTCTGTGCAGGTACAATCGCACTGATGGTACTTTGGTCAGCCACTACCATCATTCTTAGAAATGAGAAAAGTGAGAAATGAGAAAATGTGAGTTGAGATAACGGATAGTTGACATTGGTTAGCCAGAATACCTCACTATGATCCATTTAAACCCATAACTCCTAACCCATGCAGTATAATACATTCAAATGAAGCTTCACACAATGCTGTATGTTAAAGCCTTTATATAATATGTGGTAAACACTCAAACAAAAGAAGTGTCAGTGAGGTGGAGCAGCCTAAACCAATGTAATTGTACAACATGTGCCAAGCTATGACTCACAAAATTTCTTTAGCATTCTAAAAATATAAGATGCTCCACCTAAACTAAAATTAAAACAGAACTATGTTCATGCACTCTAAGATTTCTGGCTATTCTAAGCTATCTGCATGAAGATTCTCTGTCACGTGCATCTTGATATTCACTTCCCAACACACCCCACCCATCCATCCGTCATATAAGAATAGAAATTAGGCTCATGCTTTATACGGGTGAGGTCTAAATATTAGCATAAGTCTAAAAAAATTTCTACTGGGGTCCTGAATCCATTAGTCCTGAATGCAATTTAGTATTTGTACTTTCCAATGAATTAATATATACCCTTCTACTCTGAAGAAATCTTGCAGGATTATTTTCTAAAGTGAGAGTTTAAACGGACTTCAAAATTAATTTAAAATTTCAAGCTATAGTAGCCGACTTTGCAAAGTTTTCCAGTATGGCTATTTTGACTGTAAAATTATAATTCTCTCTGGATTCTCAATTTAGTAAATAACCCATCTAGGACACTGTTATGTAGCGTGCAAACCGGGCAAGCCTGTACTTTTTATAATATCATGAATTATTCTCAAGTTTGACTCTGAAAAGCTAATATTTCTATATAGATGTAGCGTCCTGTGCACATGTAAGTGGAGGTTTAAACCCTTCCGGCTCGGACTAACTGCATTTACTGTGGAATAAATGTAAGTATACACAGTTTCAAAACTTCGAAGATGCCATTATCAACAATTATTATTATTATTATTATTATTTTATTATTTATATAGCACCATTAGATTCTGTAGCGCTGTACAATGACATGCAGCTATATTTATTACATGTGAGATACCTCACTGATAGCTGTGCATCGGAGAACTTGGCTCAAAGGAAAGTGTTTGAGGGAAAATTTTATAAAAATTACTGTTAAAAATCTTAGTAGATACTATCTGTACTACCAGCCATTCTATTCTCTTTGAATTGCTTGCTGGTATATATATTCTTGGATAATATATGTTTTTTGAGCCCTTTTGAAGTTATGCACAGTGGCGTACATACCGCGGCTGCTACCGGGCCCGTCACTACAAGGGGCCTGGCCGCCCTGCAACCAGGTGCCTGCCGCCATGTGTTGCGCCCGGCCACGCAGTATATTTGCAGAGGCCGCTCGTGAAGGGGCCCATCCGGTGGCCCATGCTGTTAGGGCCACCCGATGGAAATGAATATCATCATTAGAGCGCAACCCATGGGACAGTTTTGCACCGGGGCCCCATGGATTGTGTGTACGCCACTGGTTATGCAAGTACATAAATTCCAGATTTGGGGGTCTTCTATTCACATTAAACTATGAGACTGATCATTTGGGTTATGACAAATTGTATAACCCATCATTGTTTTAGAATTCTGTGTCAGTTATTTAATTGCTGTTATTTTCGTCTAGTCTCTAAATCAAAACATATTGGAATGACAAGTACAATGTCTAAATAAACTATTATAAGAAACAAAGGGTGATTTTACCTTCCAAAAATGAAATAGAAATTATAGATTTCTTGAAAAGAGGTATCCCAACAATCTCACAAAAAATAAAATGAAACTAACTGCATATTTTACAGCAGCCGATGAAACAAAAGCATACCTACAAAAGAATATTTACTTTTGAAAACCACACTATTATGCATTGAATTTAATGACAAAGGTTCCCACAGATCTACTGTTAACTAAGTGTGAACACTGGATTCACTGCAATAATACAAAGTATTATTAAATGTAAATATGTGCCAACATCCATGTAAAGGTAACAACTCTATTAAATGCAAATAAGTCAATGTGTTAATTGCTTTGCGGTATTTATTCTCTAAAAACTATATTGCTGTTAAATGAAAACTGAATTGTACAATTTTGTGCCCACTAACCAGATGAGTACATCACGGCATGTGAGGTTTTAATGACTACCCCGCCCCCATTCTCAGGTTCTCCAATTTCTGTATTTTCATTTTTTTTATCCTTCTCATTTTTTGCTTGTTTTTTGTACTCTAGTATTGGTTTACTGTTAAATAGTGATTCAATTTGAGCATGTGTACTCCGATGCTTTGGTCATATGGTCATGTCACTTACAAGATAAAGTTGTTGTTTTTTTAAAAGTCTAATCTGTGACTAAAGCAGCGTTGGAGAGTTTTTTTCTTTTTCCAAATCGGCGATCTTTCCTTAGATATCATAATTCTGTTTCAATGTACCACAGAGTTCTATCAGAAATATCGAAAGCAGGCTATCTGTGCCAACAAGAGCCATGTTCCTAGTCAAATCTCTCCGAAGTGGTTTTACAAAAAAACTTAAAAAAATAGAGCCCATAGACTTACAGCGACATAACCAAAAAGATAATCTAAAAAAATGAAGATGTTTCGTTTTTTTGTAATTCTTTGCGTGTCCTTAAGGGGTTAAGGAACAAAAGAAACCAGTCAGTTTACATTTCAAGTCTACCTTACAGAACGAGATATTTGTTCAATCAATGTTTTGCATCGTTATAATGTTACAATAACAATATCCACTAACGTGTTTGGTTAAGAGAAAAATAAGAAGTAAAAAGAAAAAGGATGGGAGGCGGGGGATTAGATAACACCTCAATGCAATGAAACTTATACAAATGGGTTCATGGATACTTAAAAAAATATATAGATTGATGATTCAAACTCAATGCTTGTTGGAAAAGTGCCTCATCAGGAAAGGTTTGTATCTGTGATAAATGTTCATGAACATTTTCCCACTTTTGATTGTTTAATTTAATGTCTTAATTACTGATTTTATGGGAGGATTTAGTTGTGTTACTAATAGAAAAGTGTGACAAATGTTTTTTCATATTCCTGCAGATTCCAATGGTTTCCATAGTGATTGCTCCACTCTCAGAACTTTGCCAAACTTTTCTGTTAGCGACATATTTCTAATCTACCCATTGGTTTACGATTTTAACTTTACCGTCAGAATCCTGATAGTGCATGTTTAAAACCAACTATGCCATCTGCTACCGAAGCTGTTATTCAGCAATGCCAGGATCATACTTATAGTAAGCCTTATGATCTCTGTGGGTATCTCCCCAATACACAATATATGGATGCACCATGTGGAAGTATATTTACTTTGAATAAGTGTCTATTACTTTTAATTGCCCCAAGGGAGCCTTGTTTTACAATAACAATCTTTTCAGTAAGTTATGGCAAAGCAGATACACCCTCTGATAATGCTGAAATACTAAGACTTAGTATTTGTTTTTTAAATATTTTTTTAAATAATAGTAAATAAATTTATTTTGAAATCAATGTACTTTAACAATATGCATGTTTATAATAGCATTGTTTAATATTTATTGATTATTGGCATGGCTATTGATTATAGATATATGATATATATATGATACATATATACCATATCTATAATAAATAAATATATATATGTATCTGTGTGTGTGTGTGTGTCTGTATCTTTTCATGTATAAGTAGGAAATGTTGCAAGAAAATATTAAAGCATACAAATATAAGTGTTATAATAGAGTGAATTAAGTGAATATTGGATAGTATTGATTTTCTTACCCTTCGAAGATACCCAAGGCGAAGTCCTCTGGTGTTCTTCCACTGAAGAAGTGAGTCCCTGTCACCTGCTACAAATATTACTATACCTTGAACCATGAAAGAAGCCAAACAAGTATTGCAAACAGAAATATGCTGGGCGGTCACATTTTATGACTTCAAGGGATGGGCAGAATAAGAGAGGACAGGTCCCATTAAGTGTCATCACTGGAACATGCATACAGAATGATGTGCACAAGGTACATGGGAGGATTCCTCAGCAAGTGGACAACTCCCTCATTCAGAAATCTGAACAGAATGATCCATCACTGGTTATGGATAGTAGTATGTGAAATAGTATGAAGTAATTCAGTGATGAGTTTTCAAACTGATTAGGTGACTAGTCAGTATGATATTAGTTGTATTAGCTTATTATATAATTGGAATTAGAGCCAGACTGAGCATGAGATTAACTCCTTAAGGACACATGACATGTGTGACATGTCATGATTCCCTTTTATTCCAGAAGTTTGGAAGTTAAGGGGTTAAACTCGATTCCCCGTAACCTGTGTAGTCAAGGATTGCCAATGCATGCGTAAGTTGTTGGAGTATGTATTCCCGACCACTGGGTAACCCAAGAACTAGCAGTGTCCCACTAGTACCATAACAACTAATGCAGAACATGGCTCTCATGACTCTCAGCAGTGCATGATTCTCTTTTAGAATTGCACCATAGTACACTTTTGTGGGTGGACTATAGTCTATCATGTTTGCACCCCATACATAACAGTTACCACGTACTTATGAATGTTACCAATACTTTTTCCACTCAAAAACAGGCAGGTGTTTATTAGAACCCAAATGTAAGTCCATAAATATTGCCTTAAATACTTCAAAGCTGGAATATACATAGGCGTAGGATCACTTTTCTTCAATTTAGTTGGGTGTTTTAACTCCCTACCATACTCCAGACCTGTGAAACTAGAGATGGGTCTTGCAAATGCACCCTTTTCTGACTTGAAAATGAGACATGGCTCTTTGTTTTGTGTTTGGGTACCGAACCGAAGATCGTTCGCGTACTGAGACATTCTTTACTCAAACTTTTCATTCGACTTCCAAATTGTTCGAGAAAGGAACCGTTCAAGTTCTGAGGTTACACTGTATATTTGTCAGACTGCATTGATAGTCTCTTTACACCAAAACCACTACATAATGCTGAAGTGGTTCCGGTGCTTAGAGTTTCATTTTAAAAACATACTAAAAATTTACCCTAAGAGTAAAGACAGACAAGAAAAAGAGTTCCGTAACCTTCATTGATAAAAGATACAGGCAGGTCACTTCTTCCCCTTTTCAACAAGCAGGGGTTGGAGAGACAGAACTGGGGTGTCTTTTAGATAAGCATACCACCCATCTAGTAGGTGTCTTTCTATATAGTGTGTGCAGTGCTCCTTACTAAACCATTTTACAGTTCCCCCTAGAACACTGTCATGTAAGCACGCAGGTAAAGACTCACGCACACATACTAATTTCTATACACATAAATATTAGAGATGTGCATGGCGAAAAAATTATATTCGGCTTAATCGATTAGTTTGAATCTATTTGTTTTTTACTTTTGATGGTCCAAAATTCGTCCATGTGGCTTTTTTCAGCTTGGACAAATTTTGTTGATGCAAATGTTTCAGGGAAAATGATTTGGACGAACCAAAGGGGAGAAAAACTAGGCCAATCAGTGAACTGCAAAACATAACTATGTCTGTATTTTGCATTACACTGATATGTGCATTTTTACATCCTTTTGTCCATTTTTGTTCATTTCGATTGAATTACATTTCCTTTGAAACAGAATGCACCAGTCTAATGAATACAATCTCCCAAACACATAGATAGATACACGTTGACAGATTTACACAGCTAAAAATCTGCATTCCTGAAAAAACAAACACAGAAACGCGCACTTGCAGATAAACTCACACACAAATACAATCTGCTAGACACATAAATATTCAGATACATATACACACCATTAGGCACATTCTAAGACATACACTCCCACAGATACATAAATACACATTGTCAAACTCACACAGATGCATACTGGCACACACTGAGATACACAGATTCATACACACAGACAAACAGTGACACTACTGAACAAAATCCATATCTTAGTGATCATCCTATTTGCATACCTTTCGGGTTGCATCAGAGTTGCTTCCCTGGAGTCCACTGGTAGCAAGATGAATAAGTTGCTGACTTCATCTCTCAGCATGGTATCCAGCATCAGAAGAAGTGAACTCACCACCTCTTAGCAAAGGTCTGCTGAGTGATAAGTCAGTTGTTCCTATCTGGTAAGGGAATCGGGACAGCTTAGCTACTAAATGCTGTTGAAAATTGAGAAATATGCCTATTTCTCCAGTGTTGCAGGACACCATGCTTCATGTGGACCCCAGTGCTCAACCAGGCTCCTTCCTTTAATGCCATATGGAAACCCTGGGTGTGTGCAGCCACTGACCTCATTGCAAAGACTAGATGGTTCAAGCTCCTCGGCTTCTTAACATTTTGTAATTGGTAACATTAAGGTTGTGTACCTCTGTTGTTGAGGTCTTTCATGGCATCTGTTTTCCTTGTCAGCATTCTTCATGTGGTACTTGTCAGTCTCTGGTGACTTACTCCTACCTCTTTTTTTTACTCCACAGCACCTTCTGGGGATGTGATCATGAAACCGAAAGCCTTGGTGATTTAATTCCAACTAGTACTGATGTTGCAGGAGTAGTTGATGATGGAGTAATACATTATTTAGTTTGGGGAGATTGTCACTGGTTTCAGCAGTATATGATGGTTGTGGTGCACAGTCAATGCTTTCCTAAGCCTTCTCTATGTTTAAGTACCAGCATGGTGACCTGCGAGAGTGCATATGGAGGCTTTATTTGTAGATCCAAAACTACTGTTAGGCTGACTCTTCTCTTGTGTGTGTAGTTGTAGCAGTTGCATAGGAAACAATACCTGAAAGGCTGTTGGTGTAACCATGGCACATCTAATGTTCACCTTATGATGGAGGTTGCCGCTGTCAAGATGCAGCCTCTCCTGGGTTGTAGAA
The DNA here is from genome assembly GCF_036172605.1 of Pelobates fuscus. Taxonomy (NCBI): domain Eukaryota; kingdom Metazoa; phylum Chordata; class Amphibia; order Anura; family Pelobatidae; genus Pelobates; species Pelobates fuscus. The sequence goes on along the minus strand of NC_086318.1, from coordinate 351,335,382 downwards.
GTTAAAGGCATATGTAGCAGGTGCCCTCTTGGATTAACATGTATGATTGGTCACCTGGTCACCTAACCTCATGTGCTGGCATTCATACTGCAATGGTATATACCCTTCCCCCCCCCCCCCCCCGCCCTTTCTACTAATATAGTTTTTATTCCATTTTCAGTTACCTTTTTATTCTACTTTAATGGTATATAATAATAAATCCTATGAGAAGTTGTGTGAATCAACCTTGTTGGCTGTTTGGCAGCCACCTTTTCCTAATGTCTCCTTTTGGGCAGTAAATATGCTGCCTAAAAAGACAAGCCTGCTTATTGATAAACCAGCCAGGAGGAACTTTAACTCTTCATGTAGAACTTGAACTAAACTGTTTAGTATGAACCTCAAATAGTAATGTCTTACATTTAGCACTGCTGTTCTTGATGACTACATTTCGGCCATTTGGTAACACTGTAAATAATAATAATAATTTTGACACTTTTCATTTAACAATTGTATCACAAACTTAGATGAAATTAGTTTTTTTCTCACATGTTTTTTTTTGGGGGAAATGCACAGAAAATATATGCAGTACTGCATACACCCCATATTTGTATTCTGCTACTGATCTCAAGTACAATGACACCCCACATATATACCTTTCCCCTAGTCTTGTCCTTAATCCAACCCCTAATCCAAGCCATAATTTAACCAATAATCCTATCCACAATGCAACCTATAATCCTACCCATAATCTAACTCATAATTCAACCTGTAATCTGACCCATAATCCAACCCCTAACCTTACCTATAATGCAACCAATAATCCCATTTCTAATCCTACCTGCTGTTAGTCTGGGGCCACTATGTTTAGCCACAACTAAAAGATACATGGGGGTCCTGGATTTTGGAGTGAGATTTTGCTGTATTTAAAGAGTGCAATGTGAGCAATGCACAGGTCCTCTGTCAGTCTGGGGCCACTAAATGTGGAACTAGCTGGCAGAGGGGACCCTCAGGTTTGCAATATGCACGTTTCCTGCATGACGGTCTATGCAGTCACTGGGCGCTAAAGCCGTGCACTGCATGACAACATAAATCATCATGTGGTCCTTAACCCCTTCCTGACCAAGGACGTATCAGGTACGTCTGACAAAAAACGGTCCTTAAGAAACCAGTACGTCCGCGAGGAATTAGAGCGTGGGGAGCGATCACTTCCGGGTTGCCCCATGTGGAGCCCGGCAGTGTAGTGCAGTGCATCGGAAGCCATCAGACAGGCCTCCGTTTCTCTGCCTGTGCTGAGTGCCTTGAGGGGTCGAGGCACTCAGTAAAATAAATAATTAAATGAAATTTTACAAAAATTAAACCACTTCCCCCCTCCCACTACCTCTCCCATGTACTTACCGATCAACGCTGTTCCCCCGCCAGCAATCGGTCTTCTTCTTCTTCTACGGGGGACTGTCTGACAGCCCAGACAGTCCCCCCTCTGCAAAAAAGCACTACCAGGGGCCATGTGACCGCTCTAAAAGAGCCGCCATAGGTGTCCATAGTGCTGCCAGCAGTGGGACTGCCTGAACTTACAGGCAGTCCCCCTGCTGGTGAAAAAAGTTTTAAAAAAGTACAAAATAAAGTTAATAAATGAAAAAAATAAAAAATTAATTATATATATATATATATATATATATATATTATATCTAAATGTAATACGTATATATATATATATATCTTATATGTAATGTTTCAAACAGTAAAACATATCACAGCAATTATATTGACAGTGAAAGTGACTTTTTTGCATTTTTCACACACAAACGGGACTTTCACTGATGATATCATTGTTGTAATATATGTTTAGTGTTTTTAAACACTAATATTTGTGTTCAGCGAAGTATCCCGACTATAACAGTACCCCCCATGTACAGGTTTTATAGTGTTTTTGAAAGTTACAGGGTCAAATATAAGGCGGTTTTTCACATAGAAATTTGCCAGATTGCTTATGTTGCCTTTGAGAGCGTATGGTAGCCCAGGAATTAGAATTAACCCCATGATGGCATACCATTTGCAAAAGAGGACAATCCAAAGTATTGCAAATGAGGTATGTTCAGTCTTTTTTAGTAGCCACTTAGTCACAAACACTGGCCAAAGTTAGCGTTCATAATAGTTTTTTGCATTTTTAACACACAAACAAATATAAATGCTAACTTTGGTCAGTGTTTGTGACTAAATGGCTACTAGAAATGACTGGACATACCCCATATTGAATACCCTGGGTTGTCTGCTTTTCAAAAATATATGGTTTGATTTGGGTAAATTAAATTGGTCAACTTAAAAAATGTCCCAAATAGGACATGGGTGCGTGATGACCAGCTGTGAAAATTTGGATGATGACCAGCTAGTTGGAAAACTGGAATGCGCACACTCCAAATAAGGTCTTTGAGCCCCCAGAGAACCCGACACACCTATACATGGGTGGTATCACTGTACTCAGGAGACATTGCCGAACACATATTAGGGTGTTCTTTGGCAGTAACCCTTAAAGTTCTCGCCGGCGATCGCGGTTGGGGAGACTCACCTGGGATCCCAGGGAGTCCCCCGCGGCGGATCCTGCCTCCTCCGGCCCCCCGGCCATGTGAGAGTGAGGTCCTTGCGAGGACCTCACAATGACATGGCTGAGTTAGCTGGCTGCTGCACTGCCAGCAGGGGGACTGCCTGTAATGACAGTTAGTCCCCCTGCTGGCTGAATTCAAATAAACAACAGTTAAAATCAGTGTAAATATTTTTATATACTTAGATCATATATATATATTATATATATATGATCTAAGTATATATATATATATACACATATACATACACACACATACACTGTCTAGGTGTATTTTACTATTAATATATATATATATATATATATATATATTAATATCAAATACACGTAGACTGATACTGATTAAATATATATATAATTATTGTTATATATATATTTATATATAATATAAAAATATATATGTAAATACGTTAAAAAATAAAATTCAAAACATAATTAAAAATAAATAATTAAAAAATATATAGATGTGTGTTATTTCATTCTAACTGTATTGTGATATTAATATATATATATATATATATTTATATCAAAATACACGTAGAACGAAATAATATATATATCTATATCAGGGGTCAAGTCCTGGGGAATAAAGTGTGGGAACTCACTCGAGTTCCACCCTCACCCCACCACCAGAAAAAAACAAAACTTGCATGCATATATAAACATGTACACACACACTTAGGTGCACACATACACTCACAGACACACACAGACTCACAGACACACAGACACACATACACACACACACATACACTCAGGCACACACACACTCACATACACTCACACTCACAGACACACACTTCCAGACACATACACTCACAGACACACACACACACTCACAGACACACACACACTCACAGACACACATTCCCAGACACACACACACTCACACACACATTCCCAGACACATACACATACACTCACACACACACACACACACACACACACACACTCACAGACACACACACACACACACACTCCCAGACACATACACACACACACTCCCAGACACATACACTCACAGACACACACACACACTCACAGACACACACACACTCACAGACACACATTCCCAGACACTCACACACACACACACACATTCCCAGACACATACACATACACTCACACACACACACACACACACACACACACACACACACACACACACACACACACACACTCACAGACACACACACACACACACACTCCCAGACACATACACACACACACTCCCAGACACATACACTCCCAGACACATACACAGACACACACACATACACACACCCACAGACACATACACACACACACACTCACACACACACATCCACTCACAGACACACACACACACCCAGACACACACACACACACACACACACACACTCACAGACACACACATACACACATACACTCAAAGACACATACACACACAGACATACACACACACACACACTCACAGACACATACACACTCCCAGACACATATACACACACACTCACAGACACACACACACTCCCAGACACACACACACACACACACACACTCACAGACACACACATACACTCACAGACACATACACACACACACACATTCACAGACATACACACACATACACACTCCCAGACACATACACAGACACACACACATACACTCACAGACACATACACACACTCACAGACACACACACATACATACACATACATACACTCACAGACACACACACAGACACTCACAGACACACACACAGACACACACACTCACATACACAAAAATTATTTGTATTTTTTTAAATTTAAAAATGTCCACCCAGCCTCCCTACCTGGCTGGCGTGGACCTGTCCCTGGGGTCTAGTGGGGCTTCAGTGCGGCCGGCTCTTGTCTCGCTGTCAGACGCGGCGAGGGAGCTGTGTCCTCTCTGCTCCCTCTTGCTGCGCGGGCTGTCTGCTGATGCCGGGAGCCGGAAATGACGTCATATTCCGGCTCCCATCATCAGCAAACGGCGCGGCGAGAGGGAGCAGAGAGGACACAGCGTCTGACAGCGAGACAAGAGCCGGCCGGGGGGGGATCCTTCAGGTGGCCATTAGGCCACCTCTTGGGCCCCCCATGACAGGGGGAACACGGGGACATTTGGGGGCGGCATTTTTTGCCGCCCCCTCAGTGCCTGCAGGACCACAAACGGGAACGGCGCTCCTGCACTAAAAAAAAGTGCAGGAACGCCGTTCCCACGCGTTCCTGCAGGACTCGAGCCAGTGGCGTACACACAACCCATGGGGCCCCGGTGCGAAAACTGATCCGGGGGCCCCCCCACCCCCCGCGCGAGCGCTTACTCTGCGCAGGCTGGGGCCGCAACACATGGCGGCGGGCACCTGGTCGCAGGGCTGCGACCCGTGCGACCGCGGTATGTATGCCAGTGCATGCATAAACACATACACTTAAAGGACCACTACAGACACCCAGATCACATCAGCTCAATGAAGTGGTCTGGGTGCCAGGTCTCTCTAGTTTTAACCCTGCAGCTGAAAACATAGCAGTTTCAGAGAAACTGCTATGTTTCACTGAGGGTTAATCCAGCCTCTAGTGGCTGTCTCATTGACAGCCGCTAGAGGATTTTCTGCGATTCTCACTGTGAAAATCACAGTGAGAAGACGCTGAACGTCCATAGGAAAGCATTGAGTAATGCTTTCCTATGGGCGGTTTGAATGCGCGCGTGGCTCTTGCCACGCATGTGCATTTGGAGCTGAGAGGCGGATGGGGACGGAGAGATCCCCAGCGTTAAGGGAGTCCGGCGCTGGAGAAAGGTAAGTGCTTAAGACACGCACACACACATGAACAGACGCACACATTTACTGACAGACACACACTCAGTGACAGACGCACACAAACATACTCAGTAACAGACACACACACTAACACACACACTCTAACACACACACACACACACACACACACTAACACACACTCTAACACTAACACACACACTCACTAACACTAACACACACACTCACTAACACACACACTCTAACACTAACACACACACTCACTAACACTAACACACACACTCACTAACGCTAACACTAACACTAACACACACACTCACTAACACTAACACACACACACTCACTAACACACACACACTCACTAACACACACACACTCACTAACACACACACTCACTAACACTAACACACACACTCACTAACACACTCACTAACACTAACACACTCACTAACACTAACACACTCACTAACACACACACTCACTAACACTAACACACACACTCACTAACACTAACACACACACTCACTAACACTAACACACTCCCTAACACACACACTCACTAACACTAACACACTCACTAACACACTCACTCACTAACACTAACACACTCACTAACACACACACTCACTAACACTAACACACTCACTAACACTAACACACTCACTAACACTAACACACACACTCACTAACACTAACACACACACTCACTAACACACACACTCACTAACACACACACTCACTAACACTAACACACACACACTCACTAACACTAACACACTCACTAACACACACACTCACTAACACTAACACACACTAACACACACACTCACACTAACATACTCAAACGTTTTTTTTTTTTTATTTAATCCCCCCAGCCTCCTTACCTGTGGGAGAGCTGGGGGGGGATTCCCTGGGGTCCAGTGGTGTTGCTGGCCAGGCTGTCACCCGGCTGGCTGGCGGGCGCGCGAGGGAGCACTTTCCCCTGGGTGCTCCCTCTTCAGCTCCCTCGCGCGCCGCGTACTGATGCCGGAGCCGGAAGATGACGTCATCTTCCGGCTCCGGTTTCAGTGCGGTGCGCGAGGGAGCTGAAGAGGGAGCACCCAGGGGACAGTGCTCCCTCGCGCGCCTGCCAGCCAGCCGGGTGACAGCAGGGCCAGCCTCGGGGGGCCCGGAGGTGGCCGGCTCCTGGGCCCCCCAGCAGAAGAGGCTGGCCCTGTGGGTACATACCTGGGTCGCAGGGCGGCCGGGCCCCCTGGTGGGCCGGGCCCGGTCGCAGCCGCGACCCCTGCGACCCTGGTATGTACGCGACTGACTCGAGCCCTGATCTATATACATAAATATATACGTATATATCACTATATATATACCTATATATAAATAAAAATATTTTGTAAAAATTATATATATATATACATTTCCTGGCCATATCCATGGCAGCACAACATTGGGTAGCTCCTCCCTATCCCCATTGGACAGGAATAATAATTAAGCCGTATAAGTACCACCTCCTACCCCTCCTTCCCCAGTCTTTTTTTCCTGTCCTATCCCTAGGACATGTCGGTCTTTTCAGACTATTAGATTTTCTTTCATGGCTTACCTGAGGATTAGTTCTTCTAGCCCCTGGGGAGTTCACCCTCTCTCCCCTGGGAAGTCTCCAGTATACGGTCCTGTGCAAAGGTGTCCCCCTGGAGAAAACCCCTTTAGTGACTGGGGGTTTTTCCTTCCTATAATTCTTGCAATGACCCCAGAGGTAGCAAGTGAAGGAACATGGAATTTGGCTGGTTTCCTGTTTGGAATTTCCCCCACCAGAATCAAGATAATGGCTCAATGGATTGGTACTTACCTGCAGGATTATTCTTCCAGTAAGTGATTGGTTTCTCCTACTCTGGCACCTGTAGTTTCTCTGTGCGGCGTTCTGTGGTTCCCCTGCGCCTGCGCGGCGTTCGGGAGTTTCCTGTGCGCCTGCGCGGCGTTCGGGAGTCACCTGTGCGCCTGCGCGGCATTCGTGGGCTCCGGGATGCATGCGCGGCGTTCGGTTGTTTCTAGCGTTCGCGCGGCTTCATTCAAATAAGCGCGCGAACGCGATTAACGCGATTAACGCGATTAACGCGAATTAGCGCGTTCGCGCGCAAAATCTGTTTGTTTTCTATTTGGGCCGTTTGCGCGTTTTTTCGTTCATATGCGCATGCGCGATGACGTCAGACGCCCTTCTTAAAGCACCAGACCTCTTTTTTTTGGGCAGGTTAAATTTTCATCCTCCTGGAAAGTTTTTCTACACCATAAAGATCACGTGACTGTTGGTTCTTCACCTTTCCACGTTCTTTTTTCTTCTAAAGCATAAAAGTACGTTTTTTCCTATTTTATTTCTTATTTCTTATTTCTTGTAGTTTCTTCTTCTTGGTTTTGCTGTTCCATCTATTATTTATAGATGGATTCTCGCTCAAGATCCAGGGAATCGGATTCTTCTCATCATAATAGGTCACAATCTAAGCAATATAGGTAAGCCATCCTTTAAAAAAATTTAAAATAAATAAAAAAAGAGTGGTAATGTACTAATGAGCACGTTTGGTGTATTGCAGTGCTAAAAGTACAAAGACTTCAGGATCGTCCAAAGGGAAGTCGCCCAAAAGGACGCTGTGTATATCCTGTGATAACAGAGCCATAGAAGGGAAACGTCTCTGTTCAGATTGTCTCTCAGCAGCTGCTGGACCTTCTCATTCAACACCGGACTTTATGCAACTTATTAAGCATGCAGTTGCCCAGGGCATCAGAGAGGTTGGTAAGACCCACAAGCGACCTAGATATTCTGAGCCCTCAGATTTGTCTCCAGGAAACTCGGAAGATGAGTTTATGGATTCAGCTTCGCTGAGAGACCTAGCTTTTTCCTCGGAGGAGGATGCTATGCCTGATCCTGACTTCCTGGTACCTGCGGAGGTGGATCATTTAATTGCTCGGGTCAGAGAAACCCTTACCTTGAAGGAACCCTCAGAGGAGGAACCCTCTACATCTAACCGCTATTTCTCTGATCTTAGAAGAAAAAGAGCGGCTTTCCCTGTGCATGCCACAATTAGTGACCTTATTAAAGAAGAATGGTCCAGGTCTGATAGGAGATCATCTGCAAAAGGGAAGTTCTCCAGATTATATCCGTTTGATTCCAAAGATATTTTTACCTCTACTAAATAGTTGACATTTGCACATTGGTATATTACCAGATTTAAATATTGGTTCACAAATATTTGATAATTGGATATCTTATCCCTGCTTAATTTTATAATAAAAGTTATATTTTATGTATAGGACACTCAGCTGGTTGCCTAGTACAATATGTAGATGATGTGTTACCGACAAAGTGCTATCAAAACATTTTTTCCAACATCAACAAACTTTAGAACAGCTTAGCTTTATGTTTTGTGCTGGAAGCTTAACAAAATCTCCCCAGCTTGTACCTGAATTCTACTCAGTTGTCTACATATTGTTTTTCATGAATTCAGACGACCATAATCAATCTCCCATACTGAATATGATCTTTAGGTAACATCAAATAGCATGCTATTACAGACAGCCAATATCATGCTGAGAAAAATGAAAGTCCATTTGTTTTGACAAACATAATGCATGCCCCAAAATTATTCACATCCACCACAAACTGAAATATTTTTAGGAAGTGCAATCATAGTGGTAAGGGCACTTTCTATATGTGGATGACACTGCATCAGTTTCTACCCAAATGTCAAATTTGACATCCCACAATGTTAATGGCATACATGTATATACTGAAAGTACAAATACAGAAAAGAAAATCCATGAAGATGAATTTTATGCTCCACTAAATTCAGTTTTTCTCTTTAAAGATGAATAAATAAATAATTTCAAGTTATGACAATCTAATTTTTTTGCGTATCTATGTTGATGCACACAAATAACTTGACATGCATAGAATGACACATGGAGAGAATTTAGAAATGTTTTGATAAAAGAAGGTTTGGGCAAAGTTCTAAAAGAAGAGCAATCACAGTGGTAACAATAAATGTCCTCAACGATTGATTGCTCTCTTTTAAAACTTTGCTCCACTTCTCGGTTATGATTACATTTATAAAATCTCCCTCCCTCCTCCCATGTTTACCAGAATAAGTGTGCAATAAATTATGGTATTCAAATACGCAAAAACTAGTCGCCCCCTGAATATGCACTTTGGAAAATAATTACTATTAAACATTGATTTCATACCTCTAGAAATTGATGAAACACTGGAAACAATGGCCAAGTTTTCCCTAGTAAGAGACCCAACATGCACTTTGCTGTATTCATATCTAGACTTCTCTGATCCTTTTCCCGTGCAAAATTAATACATACATACAGACATACATAAACATGCATGCATACAGACAGACAGACATACATACATTCATACACACACACACAAAGCTCATTTTCCAGCCACCCTCCTGTCTCTTACCTTGTCTTTGCAGGAGGGTGGCTGGGGCTGATGGGAGTAGTCGGCCGGCTCTTCCTCACTGCTGCTCGTGCGCTCCTCCCGCGCGGAGTGAGCTGGGAGGAAGTGACTACTTCCTCCCAGCAGCACTTGCTGCGGCTGCTTTTTTTTTTTCTTTTTTAAAGGGGCTGTAACGGATCGCCTGGCACCCCGACTGGGTACCTCCGTTGAAGGATGCTCCTAGCGCTTCCTGAGGACTCCAAGCACTGCAGCAGACACCACAATCACCGAACCGGAGAAACATTTACATTCTCCCAAGCATATGAATGCTGTAGACAGTTGAATAGGAACCATATGAATAGGTTTACTCTCCTAGCAGTCAAACGGGAACAGCATAAAATAAATCCTTCCCCCAATAATGAGACAACACTTCACTTTGAGGGTTAAAACAGGAACTCTTCGTACTGTCACATACAGTCTCTTATTCCCAATCCACAAACATAGTACAGCCCACAGGGCGTTACAAAACAACCAATCAATCCGTACAATACACACAGACACTCCCACACAAAATCCTCCCCTCTGCCTGTGATATGATTACTGAACACAATGGGTAATCTCATTATCACCGGCAGAGGAATACAGTTTTTACACAATATTTATAACTTCTAAAATATACATGTCACAAACATAAAACATACATTTTCATAATCAATCCATTCAGGGGAACAACATATTAAAAAAATGGCACGAATCAGACCAGGGGTTCAAAAGTTAAGGGAAAGTCCTTTGTGACCAAATGAAGCATGGCTTTCCAGCCCAAACCAGTTTCTTCTATCCTGGAGATAATTGAGAAGTAATTCAATTATCTCCCAGGACAGACACAAGACTCCATTATGCACATGGTGAGCACAAAGCATTAAAATACTATAAAATACACAAAGTCACATTTTATACATAAAACACAGACATGTCACATATCCCCAGATAGCTGGGATCTGAGCGCACAAAACTACCGAATAGCGCTCAGACCCTTTCACACAGTTCAATTGCCATGGAGCCGAAGTCTTTAACTACACGAATGGGCTCCATGGCATAGCTATCTGGGTTAACACATTCCCATAAAGTCTGGTCCATAGTCCAAAGGCAAGAGGCGGGCAAGCAGCCCCCTCCAAGGACACGTGGCGAGGTCGGTTTCGCCACAGGGGCCCGGTTGCGCTATACCACGGCCACAGCGCTGACCGGGCCCCTGAAGATATGGGGTCCATCGGGTGGCCCTAAGTGCATGGGCCACCCGATGGGCCCCATCAGCGTGCTGGCGCTGGTGCAACTGCACCGGCGACAATTCCGCCGCTACACATGGGGCCCGGGCCCGTGACAACTGTTATGGTTGTCACCCCCTGATGGTGGCCCTGCATGGGGGGTACTGTTATACTCGGGAGACTTCGCTGAACACAAATGTTAGTGTTTCAAAATAGTAAAACATATCACAACAATTATATCATCAGTGAAAGTAAAGTTTGTGAGTGAAAAATGCAAAAAAAAAATTAATTTTTACTGACAATATCATCGTTGTGATATGTTTTACTGTTTTTAAACACTAATGTTTGTGTTCAGCGAAGTCACCCGGGTAAACCAGTATCCTCCATGTACAGGTTTTATGGTGTCCTGGAAAGTTACAGGGTTAAATATAGGGCTTGCGAGCCAAGTTCTCTGGACTTTCTGCCTGGGTTGATTGTAATTAATAAAATGACTTAATTATGCAAAAATAATATATAAATATATTTGTAGAATGTAAATATAAATGTGTATATATATGTATATGTATATGTGTATATATATATATATGATCTAATTACTTTTTATTTAATTTAAAAACAGTTTAATAACTTTTACTAACTTTTAAAAACTTTTTTACAGGCATGAGGGGGACTGCCTGATAGTTCAGACAGGCCCCCTGCAGGCACTGCATAAGCCGGCTATTTCGGCCATGCGATCGCGAGGACCCTGTGATCACATGGCCAGGTGAGCTGGATCGGGCAGAGGGGGTCTGCCTGAGCTCCCAGGCAGACCCCAGGATCGCAACTAACGGCGTGGGATTGACGAGGCGTTTAGGACCGCTCCAAAAATGACAGCATAGAATGCCCTCCGTCCTTAAGTGGTAAACAGAGGCCATCTCAGTATCCATTAGAGAGTTTCTGTTAGAAAAAAATACATCTTCACCTGTGTGTCTCTTAACCCCCCTTTTGTGTTTCTTATCCCATCTTTTAAATGTCTTACCCCTTTTTGTGTATTTTACACCCCCTTTAGTGTATTCTATCCTTCATTTTCCCCCCTTTAGTGTATTCTATCCTTCTTACACCCCTTTGTGTGTCTCTTACTTCCATCCAGCTCAATATATGTCTCTTACTTCCCCCCAGTTCCTCAGTGTGTGTCTTTGTCCACTCCCCCAGCCCCTCTTTGTGTCATTGTCCCCTTCTCCAGCTCCACTGTGTGTGTCATTTTCCATTTCCCCTCAGTGTCATTGTTCCCTTCGCCAGCCTCTCTGTGTGTCATTGTCTCTTTCTCCAGCCCCTCTGTGTGTGTCATTGCCCACTACCTTGCACACAGGGGCACACCTAGAGCGTTTGACACCCGTGGCTGGTCCAGTATTTTTTAATATTTTCAAGAATATTTACTGCACAAATTTGTGAAACTATATGTTAAGAAGAGTCCCCTCAATGCCCCATTAGAAACTACAATGAAATTTAATGGGTCCTGGAGAGGGGTCTCTCTGGCCCCCATTCAGGCTATTCTCACCTTAATTACTGTGGCAGGCAGGCTAGTGTGGCTGGCAGGCTTCTGCTGCTGGCTGGTTGGCTGCTGCGGTCGGCTAGCAGGTTGGCTGCTGCAGCCGACAGGACTCTTTCTTCCCCCTTTGTGCATCTGTTTCTCCCCCAACCCCTCTGTGTGTCTCCCCCACAGCATTTCGGGGAGCCTCTTTGTCCCCCAGCCCCACTGTGTGTCTTTGTGCCAACCCAGGCCCTCTGTATGACTTTTCCCCCCAGCCCGTTCTTGTCCCCTTCTTTGACCTTCTTTTGCCCAACCTCTTGTGCCCTTCTATTGCCCCCTCCTGTGCATTTCTTTTGCTCCGCTGCTGAGCCCTTCTTTTCCCCCCCTCTCCTGTGCCCTTTATCCCCTACCCTTCTGTGCCCTTCTTTAGCTCACTTCCTGTGCCCATTTTAGCCCCCCTCAACCTCTGTCCATTATTTTGCCCCCTCACCTCCTGTGCCCTCTTTAGCTTCCCTTCTGTACCCTGTTTAGTTTCCCTACCCTCCTGTGCCCTTATTTAGCCCCCTCCCATTATTTGCCTCTTTAGCCCACTCCCCTTCTGTGTCTTTCTTTTGATTCCCTCTTGTGCCCTCTTTAGCCCCCTTTAGCTTCTGTGCCCTCTTTTACTCCCCTCCCGTACCCTCTTTTGCCCCCTTCCCCTTCTGTGGACTCTTTAGCCCCCTTTACTTTCTGTGCCCTCTTTAGCCCCTCTTCATCTTCTGTTCCCTCTTTTGCCCCTTTTAGCTCCCCACTCCTTTCTGTGCCCTCTATTGATCCCTTCCTGTGCCCTCTTTAGCCCCCCTTCTCCTTCTGTGCCCACTTTTACCGGCTTTAGCTTCCCTCCCCATCTGTTCCCTTCTTTAGCTTCCTTCCCCACCTGTTCATTCTTTAGCGTCCCTCCCCACCGGTTCCCTTATTTAGCTTTCTTCCCCACCTGTTTACTTCTTTAGCTTTCTTCCCCACCTGTTGACTTCTTTAGCCCCCCCCCCCACCTGTTCCCTTCTTTAGCTTTCCTCAACTGTGCCTGCTCAGCCTCACCTGCACAGCAGACGGATCGCGGTAGGAGAGCTTCTGTTCCCCTACCCAGACTGACAGGAAGCAGTTCTCTGCTCTCTGTGAGCACTTCCTGTCAGACCAGGTAGGGGAATAGAATCTCCCCTCTCAGAATCTCCCCTACCACGGTCCACCTGCTTGGTCACACTACATGCTGTGACTGGCAGGAGGGGAGCGCTGTGCAATGCGTTCCCCTACTGGCGTTCTCCCAAAGATCACACCCCCCCCCGGGCACCCCCATAATGAGGACGAAGAGCCCCTGTCTGCAGCACGCTGCTGCCTTGTGCCCCTTCCGCCTCTGCATTGCGCCCTGCACACAGATAGAGTGTACAGGCCCAGGCCGCCATTTTTAAAGGGCAAGTTTTAAAATCCCCCCCCTCCCCATCCGCAGACACCCATGGGCACTGTCACCCCTTCCCCTGAAAAATTAGTATTTCATGAAGATAGAATCTTTATGAAATGCTCATATTGACTGTGTTTGAATTTCACTAAAATTCCAGCCCAGTCAAGAGTTATACAGAGACAAAGTAGGACAAACTTTGTCTTTGTATATTTCCTATACCAGACACTTCTACTCACTGGGGGGAGCTTTCGCTGTCAATCTCCACAGGCGTCACAAGAGCCAGTTTATTAGCTGAGAGCATCAGCTAAGTACTCCCAACCAATGAACTAAGCACTGCATTGCTGGGTTAGCTAAGCGCAGAGAACTTCTGTCTCTCATGGAGATTTACTCTATAGTGGTTATAGTGCATGGGATGTTTCTTTAATGCAGTTGTTAATGCCTTGATAAATATCTAACAATGGATTATGGATTATGATCAATGCATCACTTCTGTATAACTAGCCTTAAGGAATATGGGTTAAACGCTTCCAAAGTATGTGAGTATTGCACTAATTTATGTATCTTAAATAAATCATCTAAATAAGTCAACACTATATTGTGGGCATCACATTGTACTATCATAGTTATTGTGTACAAAGAGATAAACAAGGATATATACGGATCCATTCATATTGCAGATCATCCATTTCAAAGGGACAGAGACTGTCACTTTAATTTTAGGGGTATGAGGGGAGTGTGACCAGGGGTGGGGCTGTTCTGAGACAATTAGGTGGCTTGCTGATAACAATTTAAGCAACTAAAATGTTATTTAGAACAATAATTGTGTATTGATTTACACAGACTGGCTTCTAAACACATTTATTGCAGGTTATAGACACATTTCTGTGAGTATTATTGCTGTGGAGCTCTGTTATGCACATAGACATACCAACAATATGAAGCTCCTAGAAAATAATCTCATTGGGATATAAAATAGGGATTTGGGCCCAATATAGAAACTGTGCCTTCTAAACAGGGACACCTGGGAGGTATGAGATTTCACCACCCTAAAACCCCTGCACAAGTTAAGTGGGGTGACAGATTCTGCCCAACTCCAAACCTATTGCTATGCTCAACTACAGCATTTTTATAATACTATAGCGGATAGACCCAGTCTCCACAGAAACTTAACTTGGTTTGAAGAACTATGTCTAGGCAAGTCTTAAAGGAACACTATAGTCACCTAAATTACTTTAGCTAAATAAAGCCGTTTTAGTGTATAGATCATTCCCCTGCAATTTCACTGCTCAATTCACTGTCATTTAGGAGTTAAATCACTTTGTTTCTGTTTATGCAGCCCTAGCCACACCTCCCCTGGCTATGATTGACAGAGCCTGCATGAAAAAAAAAACTGGTTTCACTTTCAAACAGATGTAATTTACCTTAAATAATTGTATCTCAATCTCTAAATTGAACCTTAATCACATACAGGAGGCTCTTGCAGGGTCTAGCAAGCTATTAACATAGCAGGCGATACGAAAATCTTAATTAAACATAACTTGCAATAAAGAAAGCCTAAATAGGGCTCTCTTTACAGGAAGTGTTTATGGAAGGCTGTGCAAGTCACATGCAGGGAGGTGTGACTAGGGTTCATAAACAAAGGGATTTAACTCCTAAATGGCAGAGGATTGAGCAGTGAGGCTGCAGGGGCATGTTCTATACACCAAAACTGCTTCATTAAGCTAAAGTTGTTCAGGTGACTATAGTGTCCCTTTAACTAACCAAAGCCAAATCGATACTCTACCAGCATCTCCTAACTGGTATGGTCAGGACAGCAAACAAACTTCCTGGAGACAATGGGAGAACATCATAGAGAAATCCTTCTCGAATACTCAATGGGAAAAAATACTAATCCTCCACCATAAGAGCTTTGCCTGTTCTCGATACCAGGAGGTCAATTATAAACTACTTTCCTTCTGGTACAGGACACCTGCACTTCTACACAAGACTTTATCATCAGTACCAGCCACATCTTGCAGGTGAGCAGCTGAGGGCACAGTGTGACAATATTGGGTCTGCACTAAAACACGACTGTTCTAGAATACGATTAAGGCCAAGTCCATTGAAATCCTGGGTGGCTCATTACCCTTCAACATCCATTACGTGCTCTCCCGCTCTCTAAGTACAGAAAATAGATACTCGGGCATCTTATCAATGCTGATTGGTACATGGGGATTGAGTTAATGTCAGATATGTTAACGAGCCTACTTATTCACTAAATGAGAGACCGATCTGTAACCTTTTTTATTACGCATATTAATACAAATATATTGTTTGCTTATTCATCAGCTATTCTGACCTTAAATTTAAAATTCACTTTGAATTTACATGAAGTTCTCAATTAAATAAAATAAAAAAGTGCTAAAGTTTTTTGCCTCTGTCCCTGGCACAAAGAATGTTCTCTCATGTAGTAGGAATGCAAGTGAAAAACTAGATGTTTTGTCTCCTTAAGAAAAATTGTATGAAACTCGACTGTGCTCCTGCCTTGAAAAGTGCATCAGAGATTGAGAATGCTAAATCTTTACCACCCTATCTAGGAATGCTTTCAGCAAAGTTCAGCAACACCTATGTGGTTGGTTAGAAAGTGACATCTGCCATATGTAATACTAACATTAGATACAGCATGTACTACTTTCCCATTTCATTCATTTAACTCAGAGGACCTTATAAATTAGTTAAATAACTAATACATAATCTTATTGTAATAAACAATAAGTACAAAATCTTATTGTAACTATTTGTAACAGCCTCCTAGTACTCCAGCTGAGTACCTTCGTTACTTCTCAGCTTCCTTCGCTATTTCCGGACATTCGGTATCGCCTTCCCAAAGTACTCGGAGCCGTTGGGAGCGCTCAGATGTCCATCTCAAAGTATTCTGACCAGCATTTAAAAATAATATCAGGAAGTAATATTTTACTGAGGGGGGAGTGGATTCATAAAATAGCCTTCCATCTGAAGTTGTAGAGGATAACACAGTGAGGGAGTTTAAGCATGCGTAAATCTAAGATAAGATCATGGATTAATGAAAGTTTTTAGAAAATTGGGCAGGCTAAATGGGTCAAATGGTTCTTATCTGCCGTGACATTTTATGTTTCTATTCAGAGGTGAAATATAATGAGTGATTATATCCGTCACCCCACACCATGAGTCGATGTAGGGGTCAATACTGAACTCACTTTATTACAGCTGTGCACAGGTATTTATGCCAGAAGATGGTCAGTAGCATCCAACAGCATATTTAACAGTACATACAGTTCCCCATCAAGTCTCCTTCCCATAACGTTTTGCTAAAACAACCCTCAGCCCCACCTAAACAAAATACTCGTCCCCATTTTGTCCATATCACTCTTGCTAACAAAATATGTGGATAGAATACAAAAGTATTTTTCTCTATTAGATCAATGTGCCCATTAAATATATAGATATTGAAAAATATATCTATGGCTTTCCTCTCTTTCTGCCACAGCTTTGACTGTGCTGATAACATCCAAGATCCATGTTCCCAGAAAGTCCACTAGGTACCAGTAAGACTATCAGGGTTAATTACTAACAACTGACATGTAGTCATTTTCTATTGCTCGATATTATTAGGCTGAGAGGTTAGGTATGGACATTTATTTTTTGGGGGTGGCTGGGGTTAGGGGGGGGGGTGGATATGATATTAAATGTAATGTTTTATTAGAGACCCTCACCTACTGCCCATGAGTCAGGGCGTGGAGGTGGGTAACTAGGTTACCCCACCTGAATATTAATATTAGAACTCCCACATACTGCCAAGGGGAGTGACAATAAGTTCTCCCCCTGATTACAGGGAAGTTCCTTTAATAACTAATCATTTTTAATTTTAAGGGGGTGGGGGGTGACAGTGTTGCTTTAACTTGTAAAGATCAGCTCATGTAGTTCACTACACCCTATAGGTATATATTTGGAGGTCAGATAATTAAATCCTCATTTCATAATTAATAGTATTCTATTAGCTTTTACAATGAAAGGTATAATATTATGTGACCTGGCATTATTAATTGATGAGCAACTGTTAGGATTATTGAATGAATATGTGAGAATTCAAAAATTGGCAGGAATGATAATTATTCCAGGAATGCATATAACTGACACTCCAGTGAGAAAAAAAATCCAAGTCACTCTGTACAAATGTTAAGAAGCAGATCTTTTATTTTATAATTTATGTTCGACTAATATCTATTGTTCTGCATTCTTGCTATTGGCGCATGTGGGATAATCCAAATGTATTGCTTCACTTCATCTACCATAATGAATCATTTTATAAACTAATGCTATGAACCTGTTCAATAAAATAAAATCAATGGTGGTGGAACAACAGGGTCAGATGTTAACAGCGGAAGGGTTTTACAGTGCCAATGTCATGGAAGATTTCCAACTGGATGGCTGCTCACTTCCTTAAACTCAACCTGTCCAAAACAGAACTTCTGGACTTTCCTCCCTCAAGTGTTGCTACTCCAGTGTCTGTCTCCCTCCAAGTCAACGGCGCTACCATCAGCTCTACCTTGCAGGCTCGCTGCCTAGGTGTTCTCTTTGATTCCGACCTCTCCTTCACCCCTCATGTCCAGTCGATCGCCAAATCCTGCCGCTACCATCTCAAAAACATAGCTCGCATCTGCCCCTATTTAACATCAGACGCAGCTAAGGTGCTGGTCCATGCCCTTGTTCTTTCTTGCCTTGACTAGTGCAATCCCCTTCTTAGTGGTCTTACGTGTTCCCAGATTGAACTGTTGCAATCTATGAATGCGGGGCAAGGCTCATTTTCCTGTCCGTCCGCACAGGGCCGGACTGGCCTACCAGGAAATTTCCCGGTAGGCCGCCAGCCCTGGGGCCGCTTTGACATGTGGCTGAAAAAAATAAAAATTTTGTTTGCTTATGCGACCAGGCGGCCGCAGCCACACCTGCGCCGGCCGCCGCTTCCTGCCAGCCGCCGGATGTGAGCGGCAAATGACGACATGACATCACATCCGGCGGCTGCGCGGCGGCGGCTCTACAGAGACTGCATCGCGGCCTCTCTTCCCTGAACTGTTGTTGAAGGTAAGAATAAAGGGGCTTGGGGGACCTATTGTATTGGGGAGGGGGGGTCAGTAATGTATTGAGGGGAGGGGGAGCAGTAATGTATTGGGGGAGGGGAAGGGGGGGCAGTAATGTATTGGGGAGGGGGGGCAGTAATGTATTTGGGGAGGGGGCAGTAATGTATTGGGGAGGGAAGGAGGGGGGCAGTAATGTATTGGGGAGGGGAGGGGGGTCAGTAATGTATTTGGGGAGGGGGGCAGTAATGTATTGGGGAGGGGAAGGGGGGTCAGTAATGTACTGGGGAGGGGAAGGGGGGGCAGTAATGTATTTGGGGAGGGGGCAGTAATGTATTTGTGGAGGGGGCAGTAATGTATTGGGGAGGGGGAAGGGGGGCAGTAATGTATTTGGGGAGGGGGGGCAGTAATGTATTGGGGAGGGCGGAAGGGGGGGTCAGTAATGTATTGAGGAGGGGGGCAGTAATGTATTGGTGGAGAAGGGGGGGCAGTAATGTATTGGGGAGGGGGGGCAGTAATGTATTGGGGAAGGGGAGGGCAGTAATGTATTGGGGAGGGGAGGCAGTAATGTATTGGGGAGGGGAGGCAGTAATGTATTGGGGAGGGGAAGAAGGGGGGCAGTAATGTATTGGGGATGGGAAGAAGGGGGGTTAACTGTGTATTAGGGGAGGGAGGGGTCAGCAGTATATTAGAGGAGGTGGGTGACAGCAGTATATTAGGGGGAGGGGGGTCAGCAGTGTATTAGATGGGGGGAGGGGGGACGGGAAAGATCTGACTTGGGAATTTGAGATGAGGCAATGATTATATTTTTTACATTTATATTTGTGGGCCTATTAATATTTTATACATCTATATGTGTGTGTGTGTGTAGAATGAAATGTAAATAGAGGGGGCTACAGGGGTGAGGGAATTATATTTGTAATATATTTATTAGGAACTGTGGAGGGAAGGGGGTTGGATGAGAGTGTAACGGATCGCCTGGCACCCCGACTTGGTACCTCCGTTAATGGATGCTCCTAGCGCTTCCTGAGGACTCCAAGCACTCTGGCAGACACCACAATCACCGAATCCGAGAAACCTTTAAATTCTCCCAAGCATATGAATGCTGTAGACCATTGAATAGGAACCATACGAATAGGCTTGTACTCCTAGCAGTCAACTGGAACAGCATACATTAAATCCTTCCCCCAATAATGAGACGACACATCACTTTGAGGGTAAAACAGGAACTCTGGACTGTCTCATCCAGCCTGGCTTTTATTACAATAATACACATACAGGCCACACCCAGGGGGAGGCATAAAATAACCAATCACATACATGGTTCAGCCCACACATCCCCTCCCCTCAGATAACATTAAACCCAATTATCCGGTACACTTTTTCAGCCAAGTTCTGGATGTACCCCAAAACCCGGGGGTACACCTTTAAATCCAGCATCGCTGGATAGCCCTTATTCAGGGGGACAACATATCCAAAATTCAAGTAATTCGGATGAACGGTTCGTGAGATATGGGGTTCCAAAGATTTGACCGACCGCATGGGTAAAGTATCCGAAAACAGTTCCATGCATTTTGGCCCTGCGGTCGGTCACAAACAAGGGAATGAAAACAGGCGAATTGCCTGGGTTATAGAGCCTGGAGAGGGTTTGAATGAATTCCCTTGTTTGTGGGGTTCTTTCTACCGAACGACGGGTCATTCGGTAGTTTCTATACGAATTTCTGGAAGTATGGAGGTCTCAGCGGTGTTTGCCTAGTCAAGTGTCCGATTTTAGTTCCAGACACTCGACGGCAAAACACCGCTGTTCGGTAGTTTAAGATGGCCGCCGCCACGTGTTTGTTTCCCGAATGGCGGCCACCCAGAGGACAAAGAATACATTACACTGATTGCCAATTACCCGTTTGCAACATTGTTGCAAACTGTAATTGGAGGCACACTTATTCCTGGGTGGTCTGGTTGTTCGGTAGTTTCACTCAATATAATGAATGGAGTGATTCTACCGAACAATCAGAAGAATGCTGCATACATATCCCAGGTTAAACTTAACACACAAATACACATATAATATTACAGGCAGTATACTGGAATATGCTCCACATTCTTAAAGGGACAGTAGTCCCAAAAGTCCCAATATGTCCATCGCTGATTTTAAAGGGCCAGTAGCAGCAATATAAAGTACAATATGCCCCAAATAACCCAGGGGCCATAGTCAGCAGGTAGGAGGCTAGCAAACAGGCTTCTCCAGGGCCCAGTGGCGAGGTTGGTTTCGCCACATTTCTCCCCTTTTCCAAACAGACTAACAGGGTACCTGACCTCTTGCCGGTCAGTGCCCTTGTTAGTCCAGCAGCCCACCCACAAAACAGAAACAGCAGTACAGCCCACCCAAAATAAATGGTTACTACACCTGAGTAATGGAAAAACTTGTCCAGGTCCAGGTGCCTCACCCCGGCTGTGTGGGGGACTGGTAGGCTGTTTTGGTGGGTTGCTGAGTGGGCAGAGACCAGCGGTACTCTGCCCTGGTGCCAGCACTACTACAGGAGTAGTCTGGTTGGAGCCTGGTTGCTGGAGACCGACTGTCTCCCCTTTAGCTGCGCAGCTCTGCTGCTGGAGACCGACTGTCTCCCCTTTAGTTACACAGCTCTGCTGCTGGAGACAGACTGTCTCCCCTTTGGCTAAACAGCCCTGTTGTGGGGGGGCAGGACCGACCGTTCCTACCCCCTGTGCTGGAAGTGCAGAGACCACGGTCCCATCTGCACAGGTGTGGGGCTTACAGTCTCCCCCTGGTACATTAAGCTGCCGCTGGGGAGAGGTGGTAACCAGCTCCTCTCCCATTAGAACACTCTGCCCATTGATGATCCGCCGCTGGGGAGAGGTGGTAACAATCTCCTCTCCCATGCCTACTTTCAGTCTTTGTGGAGGGAGACCGACTGTCTCTCCTCCCAATTCAGTGTCCTGCTGCTGGGGAATAGAGACTGGGCTCTCTATTCCCAAAAAATCACGCTGCTGCTGGGGGGTAGGACCAACTACCTCTGCCCCCTGTAACTCAGCCTTCCGCTGGGGAGGGAGGACGCTGCTCTCCTCTCCCTGCACTTCACACTGCCTTCCCGGCATATCACTCTGCTGCTGGGGGGTAGGACCAACTACCTCTGCCCCCTGTAACTCAGCCTGCCGCTGGGGAATGGAGACTGGGCTCCCAATTCCCTGCAATTCACACTGCCGCTGGGGAATGGAGACTGGGCTCCCAATTCCCAACAAATCACACTGCCGCTGGGGAGGGAGGACGGCCCCTTCAGCTCCCTGTAACTTGGGCGCAGAGACCACGGTCCCATCTGCGCTGGTGAGGGGTTTACTGTCTCCCCTTGGTGGGTTAGGTTGTCGGTGGGGAGAGGGGGTAACAAACTCCTCTCCCTTACACACCTTCAACCGCTGGGGAGAGGGGATAACAGGCTCCTCTCCCTGCACCGTAGACTGCCGCTGGGGAGCAAGAACGGCACTTTCAGCTCCCTGTAACGCACACTGCCGCTGGGGATCTGGGCCGACTGCCCAGCATCCCTGTAGGGCCGGTAGAGAGACCGCAGTCCCATCTCCACCTGCCATCTGTGGGTCTTCCCAGGACCAATCCGTGAGGCCCCTCAACATTTGTGAGTAAGGGCCACCTGCTTCCCCACCTGGCAACTCTGGCTGCTGCTGGGGATCTGGGCCGGCTGCCCAGCATCCCGGTGGGCCCGGTGGAGAGACCTTGGTCCCATCTCTACCTGCCTGTTGTGGTTCCTCACAGGACCAGTCTATGAGGACCCCCACTTTGGGTTCCTCCCGCCGCCTCAGGGAAAGACGGCTAACCTCCTCAGATGCAGCCTCTACTCGGCTGCTGTAACGCTCCTGCTGCTGAGCATACTCCCTCTCTTTCGCCAACCGGAATTCTCGGTCCAGCCTTGTGTTTCGCTCGGCCATGACCTGGTTCCAGATCACCCGGCGTGTCTCCATGGGTATATCATCCCCATACTCGGCCACTCGCTGCCTCACCTCGGCCAGCCAATCATCTCCAGAGCCAGAACCTTCCATACTAGTCTGCTCCCAGGGGCGCTGCACGACTGCTAGCGTTGCCCTCAATTTGTAAATCCAAACGTACTGTGTCTCCGAGCTGCTTTACCTCGCACTAGGACGCCATCCCACCGCTTGCCACCAATGTAACGGATCGCCTGGCACCCCGACTTGGTACCTCCGTTAATGGATGCTCCTAGCGCTTCCTGAGGACTCCAAGCACTCTGGCAGACACCACAATCACCGAATCCGAGAAACCTTTAAATTCTCCCAAGCATATGAATGCTGTAGACCATTGAATAGGAACCATACGAATAGGCTTGTACTCCTAGCAGTCAACTGGAACAGCATACATTAAATCCTTCCCCCAATAATGAGACGACACATCACTTTGAGGGTAAAACAGGAACTCTGGACTGTCTCATCCAGCCTGGATTTTATTACAATAATACACATACAGGCCACACCCAGGGGGAGGCATAAAATAACCAATCACATACATGGTTCAGCCCACACATCCCCTCCCCTCAGATAACATTAAACCCAATTATCCGGTACACTTTTTCAGCCAAGTTCTGGATGTACCCCAAAACCCGGGGGTACACCTTTAAATCCAGCATCGCTGGATAGCCCTTATTCAGGGGGACAACATATCCAAAATTCAAGTAATTCGGATGAACGGTTCGTGAGATATGGGGTTCCAAAGATTTGACCGACCGCATGGGTAAAGTATCCGAAAACAGTTCCATGCATTTTGGCCCTGCGGTCGGTCACAAACAAGGGAATGAAAACAGGCGAATTGCCTGGGTTATAGAGCCTGGAGAGGGTTTGAATGAATTCCCTTGTTTGTGGGGTTCTTTCTACCGAACGACGGGTCATTCGGTAGTTTCTATACGAATTTCTGGAAGTATGGAGGTCTCAGCGGTGTTTGCCTAGTCAAGTGTCCGATTTTAGTTCCAGACACTCGACGGCAAAACACCGCTGTTCGGTAGTTTAAGATGGCCGCCGCCACGTGTTTGTTTCCCGAATGGCGGCCACCCAGAGGACAAAGAATACATTACACTGATTGCCAATTACCCGTTTGCAACATTGTTGCAAACTGTAATTGGAGGCACACTTATTCCTGGGTGGTCTGGTTGTTCGGTAGTTTCACTCAATATAATGAATGGAGTGATTCTACCGAACAATCAGAAGAATGCTGCATACATATCCCAGGTTAAACTTAACACACAAATACACATATAATATTACAGGCAGTATACTGGAATATGCTCCACATTCTTAAAGGGACAGTAGTCCCAAAAGTCCCAATATGTCCATCGCTGATTTTAAAGGGCCAGTAGCAGCAATATAAAGTACAATATGCCCCAAATAACCCAGGGGCCATAGTCAGCAGGTAGGAGGCTAGCAAACAGGCTTCTCCAGGGCCCAGTGGCGAGGTTGGTTTCGCCACAGAGAGCATTAAATATTATAGCATTAAATATTATATTTATGGGGTAGGAACTGTATTATATATTTTTGGTTTAGTGCAGGGGTAGGTAACCTTCGACACTCCCTTTGTTTTTTGACTACATCTCCATTAAGGCTTGCAAAGCATCATGGGAGGTGTAGTCCACAACATCTGGAGTGGCAAAGGATGTCTACTCCTGGTTTAGAGCATAGGTGTATAACCATTTGGCTTCCCCAGGCCAAAATAACCCCTTAAACTCTTAAAGGATCACTATAGTGTCAGGAAAACAAAGCGGTTTTCCTGACACTTTAGTGCCCTGAGGGTGCCCACACCCTCAGGGTCCCCCTCCCGTGGTGCTGAATGGGTTAAAATCCCTTCAGTTACTTACCTTAATCCAGTGCCAGGCTCCCTCGGCGCTGGTGATCTCTCCTCCCTGTCTGACATCAGCTCCCCAGTCCGACGTCACTGGAGCTGAATGCGCATGGCTGCGCGCACATTTAAAGTGTCCATAGGAAAGCATTTCTCAATGCTTTCATATGGACACTCTGCGTGATGGAGGCGAAATGTGCCTCCAGCGTCGCAGATGCGCCTCTAGTGTCTGTCCGGAAGACAGCCACTAGAGGCTGGATTAACCGCAAAAGTAAACGTAGCAGTTTCTCTGAAACTGCTATGTTTACATGTGAAGGGTTAAAGCCTGAGGGACATTGCACCCAGGCCACTTCATTGAGCTGAAGTGGTCTGGGTGACTATAGTGTCCCTTTAACGCTGTTACGGCGTTATATGCCGTCCGCATTTTTATGGACTGTTAAGCTGAATTCTGATGACTCTGCAATGCTATGGGGCTGGTATGTAATTTTTTCCAGGGCTGGTTTTCATACCCAGTCCGGCCCTGCGTCCGCGCCTCCCCACTCTGTCAGTCCCTACATTGGCTTCCAGTTAGATATAGGGCTCAATTGAAGATTATGCTAGCTTTAGTGTACAGATAATCTTAATTTTAATAATGACAGGAGGCGAGTATTTTGCATAATCTTTCTTTACTAACTCCATAGCAGCAAAGAAAAGAGTGACATAACTTTTAACCAATCACAATATAGAATAGGGTATAAGAGGTGTGACCTATGACATCATTTCCTCTTTAAAATTGCGACATCACAAGG
This sequence comes from Pelobates fuscus, assembly GCF_036172605.1. Taxonomy (NCBI): domain Eukaryota; kingdom Metazoa; phylum Chordata; class Amphibia; order Anura; family Pelobatidae; genus Pelobates; species Pelobates fuscus. Next base: position 351,309,657 of record NC_086318.1, on the reverse strand, counting down.
TAATAATGTAGAAATAACAGAACATGAGAAAAAGTCCATAAAATAAGAAACTGGAAACTCAATCAGAATAAATTGAACCGGAACAGGTAGAATGCAGATGAAGGCATCCCATTTTCAAATGATGGTCTCCCTAGACCTGATGATAAATCTCCTGATGCGATGATGAAGACATCTTGTATGGAGACTTTAATGATTCCGTGTAACTTCTGTTTAAGCTGAAACGAGAGTATAAGGTGCGTTAGAGTCCAGAAATGATTGTCTAAAAACAATGAGTGTCTGTCCCTTAATTCAACTCAATATTGACTAATAAATGTGAATAAACTAAACGTCCTCCCCTAATGGTGTTAAACAAGTATCCCACCCCAAACAGTATATATATAGAACCATAAGTGAATTAAAATAAGGCATAGCAACAAGTGTTATCGAGTCAGGCATTATATCCCCATACGAGAGAGTCAAGTGTCATAAGTATTGGTGAAAATGAAAGGGGAGGGAAGAACGAAAGAGAACAGGGAGGGAAAATACTCGCCTCCTGTCATTATTAAAATTAAGATTATCTGTACACTAAAGCTAGCATAATCTTCAATTTTATCACATGACAGGAGGCTTCGTATTTTGCAATTTCAACGCTGTGAAAGAAAAGAAAAAGCTGGGTTATCCAGAGGACGAAAGTAGAATGTCCTAAAGGTAGACTCTCTGGTCCAGTCCGCTGCTCGCAAGATGTCCGAAAGGGACGCGAATGCTACATAAGCGAAAGAGGCCGCTGCCCCACGCACGGAGTGTGCTCCGAAAGCTTGGTCAATACCGGCAAGGGATAATAGCCATCTAACCCATCTGGCCAGTGTAGTGACCGAAACCGGACCATACGGGCGGACGTAAGAGATGAGAAGCTGATGAGTGGAAGGCTGCCGCAACGTCGCGGTGGCTTCCATGTATTGACGGAGGGTTGAGACCACGCAGAGTTGAGGGTCAGAAGGGAAAAAAGGGTAGAAAACCGAGTGAGAGTTGGACTTAGTGCGACGTGAGATCCGAAAGGTGACACCCGCTGGACAGAAGGTAAACGCATTGGCGTCAAATGCGCGTACGTCCGATACCTGTCGGAAAGAAACCAGACAGAGCAGGAGGGTGAATTTTGCGGTAAGCTGGCGGAGTGACAGTTCTTCGTTGGGAGGCCAATTTCGTAAGAATTGGAGGACCACACCAACGTCCCAAAGCCTAGAGTATTTGGGTTCCGGGGGGCGCCGTAGGCGCATGCCACGGAGCAGTCTGCAGATGAGCGGGTCCTTACCAACAGGAGTCCCCTGAGTCGGAATATGAGCCGCTGAGATGGCCGACCGTACCACATTGATGGAACGGTATGATTTTCCGGCAGTGAAGAGTGAGGTCAGGAAATTCATGATGGAGTGAGTAGGTGCAGTAAAGGGATTGAGGTCCCGTCCCATACACCAACTTGTCCAGGAATGCCATGCTGATAAGTAGCACCTCCTTGTTCCTGGTGCCCATGAATCCCATAGCAGGTCCTTAGTTTCCTGCGATAATTCCTCGGTTCTCCAGGAGCCCCGGAAAGAGTCCAGGCCACAAGGGGCAAGCGTTCCTGCAGGACTAGTGGGTGAGGTAGGCCCAATGGGCTCCTGAGGATGGTTGGGGCATCTGGTAGGAGGAGGGGATCTTCGATTGAAAGTTCCAGAAGGTCCGGGTACCATGGCTGGCTCTGCCAGAGCGGCGTGATGAGAATTATTCTCACTCCCTGTAGACGGATCCGGTGAAGGACCCTCGTTATCATTGCGAAAGGAGGGAATGCGTAGGCACCGTCCCTTGGCCACTGTTGGAGAAACGCGTCCGTTGCGAGGCTCTCTGGGTCTGGGAGCCAGCTGAAGAAAACCTCTGTTTGTCGATTGTTGCGGGACGCAAATAGGTCTATGGAGAGAGGGCCCCTCTGTGCATCCAGTAGTGCGAAGATATGAGGGTCTAGCTGTCAATCGCTGGCGTCCCGCCAGTGGCGTGAGTACCAATCCGCCGTCGTATTGGAGTCTCCTGGTAAGTGCTCTGCCAGCAAGGTGATGTTGCGTGGAAGGCAGTAATCGAAGATCTCTTTCGTGAGATCCGCCAGTGCTCGAGAACGAGTGCCTCCAAGGCGGTTGATGTATCTGACCGCTGAGACGTTGTCCATGCGGAGTAGGATGCAGCAGTTGGATCGATCCTTTGCCAGGCTGCGAATGGCGAAGGACCCGGCCAAGAGTTCCAGGCAATTTATGTGCATCGAGAGCTCTTCTGGAGTCCAGACTCCTCCTGTGGAGGTGGTCCCGTCTGTTGCTCCCCAGCCTGAACGACTGGCATCCGATTCCAGCACGAAGTCTGGCTGGTTCCCGAATATGGCCCTGCCATTCCAAGCCTGCATGCAGTTCAGCCACCAGTGTAGTTCTTCCCGAACCTCGGCCGACATTGGAACCGGTTGGTCGTATGTTGGTTGCCTCCGAAGGAAACTCGCCTTGAGGCGCTGCATGGCCCTGTAGTGCAGGGGTCCGGGAAAAATGGCCTGGATGGATGCGGAGAGAAGGCCCACAATCCGTGCCAGTAATCGTAGAGGTATGGTAGTCCGACGAAGAACTTTTCGGATCTCCCTGCAGATTGCTGTAATTTTGGTAGTCGGGAATTGGACTGATAGAGCCGGGGTCAATGCGGACTTGGGACGGTTGACGACAAAGCCCAGAGTGTGTTTTCCGTGTGTCTCCGAAGAGTCTCTGCATCCTCGTCGAAGATCAGGATGTCGTCGAGATAGATGATGCATCTTATGCCTTGGGATCTGAGCTTCGCCACTACTGGCTTCATAATCTTGGTAAAGCACCACGGGGCCGAACTGAGGCCGAACGGGAGACAGGTGAACTGCCAGGGAATCCCGTGCCAGAGAAAACAGAGGTAAGGACGGCTGCTTCGGTGTCCCGGAATGGTAAGGTAAGCGTCTTTGAGGTCCTGACGAGTGAACCAGTCGTCGCGTCGAAGCAAGTCCCGGAGAAGATGTATACCTTCCATTTTGAAATGACGGTATACCACGTGAGAATTGAGCTCCCTGAGATTGATGACAGGGCGAAATTCGCCAGTTTTCTTCCTGACCAGGAAGATATTGCTGTAGAAGCCGGTGGCATCCGGAGCCGGTTGGATGGCACCCTTGGAGCGAAGTTCTCGGAGTTCTGCGTCTATGAGGCGGGCATCTGCCCCTGTAGTCTGAATCGGGCGTGGAGGGGCCCGCTGGAGCGGGTTCGAGTCGAACTCTATTCGATAGCCCTGCACCGTCTGGAGTATCCACGCGTCTGAAGATAGTTCTTTCCAGTTCTGGAAAAAAAGAGAAACACGACCTGCGATATGACAGGAGGTTAGAGACAGAGTAAGATTCCGACTTACCGTTGGAGAATCTTGCCCGTGAGCGTCCTCGGCTGCCTCGGCCGCGATCAGATCCCCGGAATTGGTGGAATCTATGTCGGGTAGATGAATCCGGGTAGTACATTTGCTGAGTCCTTGTTGTACGGGGGCCAGATGGCCAAAAACGGCTGGCGGCACGGCCCCTCTGCCGTCCAGCCCTTCCAAAAACACCACGGGTATGAGAGCCGCGGAAGACTTTCCGCATCGAAGATTGTGCCTTGTTAAGGGACGTGAATATGTTGACCCTTTTATTTAATTCCTTAAGGAAGGCCTCTCCAAATAATTTACCCTGTGCCAAGGGTCCTAATTCCTTGTCCCCCAATTCGACCAGTTTTTCGTCGATACGGTAAAGTGCTGCTCGGCGCCTCTCCGAAGAGAGCGCTACGTTGGTGTTCCGTAGGAAACAGAAACACCTATGTGCCCATTCCCGGGTATCTTGTGCCCATTCACGCACCGTATCTGGGGTAAAAGTATCAGCCCTCTTGTAGGCTTCATCCGCCATATCCATTATTCTGGCTAGTGGCCCAATGGCATCTAGCAGTTTGTCTTGCGCTCCTTTGAAACCGCGCTCTATGCCTTTGCGCGGATCCCGACCCCCTCGGGACATGAATGTAGTCATGAGCGGGTCAAATTCGGGGGTGTGCGTTATTTTGTCTGGGAGACTAGGCCGAGGGCATTCGGATCTCATCCGGTTTCTAACTTCCTTGTCCAAGGATTTTCTGAGCCAGAAGTGCATAAACCTTGCCAGATGCTCAGGTGGTGACCATTCTTCCGAACGGGGGTGCCGGATGTTTCGTGGGTCAAACATTTGGAGTCCCGAATTATCGAGGAAAATCTCCATGCCCTCCTGTGGGTTATCCATGGATGTTGCCATGGAGTCCTGGGGCTCACCCAGACCTAGTTCCCTTATACAGTAAGGGTCAGAGTTGGCCGTAGAATCCCTGTCTGAGTACCCTTGGTCGGAGGCTGCCGCCTGCCATTCATCCAGCACAGCTAGTGCCTGAGTGGGTTCTACATCTTCCTCACCTGAGGAAAGTTGTGTGAGCTCGTGGGTTGCACGAACCGTGGCTTTCCTGCGATCAGCAGGGGCTTTCCCTTTAGCCTTGCGTGGGGTTACATTGCCCTTCCAATGGCGCTTACGCCGTTGTGAACGCTCCCTGGAGGAGTCGGAGTCCTCGGAGTCCGCTTTATAATGAACCCGTTTAGAGATGGGCTTGGGGACTTCAGAGTCTGTCTGGAGCGACTTGGAAGCGGCTTGTTCCATAGCTGCAGCCACGGCTGCTGTTATCATGGCCTGGAGGTCTGAGGTTTGTGATTCCTCCATTATAAATAATGAGAATTCGGGGCTCACCCGATTAATTGCGTGAGGGCACTTAGGCACAATAGGTGGAGAGGCCTGGGGACCGGGGTGGTATAGTATCAGGACTAAATAACCTGAGTTTAGAGACCGGTAGGTCGTAAAGAAGAGAGGGCTGTTTACTGGGGCTCACCCAGGTAATAGGAATCCTGCCTAAGCAGGTCCGTTTAGCAGCAAAAAATGGGGGCTCACCCCGGCCAGAATAAGGTGTAGACCAACTGGCTAAACCAACCCCTAAAGTAAGGCACTAACCTGGTCCCACTGAATGAAAAAGATCCAAGATATTCAAATGCTTGCAGGATTGCTGGAGCAGAAAAATCAGGCACAGTTTATCCCTTTAAGATGGCCGCCGGACTGACAGCCTTAGTGTGGGGAGGATAGTACCTCTCCTAGTTTGGGCGGCAAAACTGAAAGTTCACCGTTCGTATAGTTAAACTGCCGAACGTGCGAACTGTAAAAAGGATGAGAATACCTTAAACAGGCGAACGCGTCAAACTACCGAACGAAGCGTTCAGTAGAAAGAAACGAAAGTCAATGAGCGATCGCATAGAAGAACCACGGCATTCGCATAAAACAGGTGAATGCGCAAAAACTACCGAACCACGCGTTCGGTAGAAAACTACCGAAAATTATGTGCGCGAGCGCACAGAAAAGCCGTTGGCAGAAATAGAGACATGGAGGGAAAATAAAGACGGCGGTGAAGCCGTGAAAGACACCTAGGGAGCCAGTCAGGGTCCCATGGTATACAGATAGGTTATGAGTAAGAACAGTGAAAATATTAAAAGGTACAGTAATAGTACAAACGCATGAATAAAATATGTCAAGTATAGAGACACAAAATATAGTACTTAGCTTGTGATGGAGCAGCAAAGAAAGAGGAAATGATGTCATAGGTCACACCTCTTATACCCTATTCTATATTGTGATTGGTTAAAAGTTATTTCACTCTTTTCTTTCCTGCTATGGAGTTAGTAAAGAAAGATTATGCAAAATACGAAGCCTCCTGTCATGTGATAAAATTTAAGATTCTGGTGCTTGCTTACAAGTCCCTACATAATGCTGCTCCAATCTACCTATCCTTCCAATACACAAGTATGTCCTGTCGAGGCCCCTGCACTCTGCCGAAGACCTATATCTATCCTCTGTCCTACTCCCACATCTGATGCTCACCTCCAAGACTTCACCAGGGCTGCACCTTTTCTGTGGAACTCCCTTACCTTCTCCGTTAGACTTTCACCCAGTCTCCACTCCTTCAAACAATCTTTGAAAACACATTTCTTCAGGAAAGCATTTAAACTGTTAGCGGGTTTTCATTCCCCCTCCCCCCCATGACTTCTCTCCTGCTGTGGTGGAATCTGGGTAAAAACAAATTTAGTAGGCCGAGATTGCCACGTGGTATGTGCACGTGCATTTGCTGATGTATCGGTCGGTTGGTTGCACGTGGCAACGATACAATCAGTAGTGTACGGAGCATGTGCAGGAATACAGGATATACGAGTATTCCCCTCCTCCATTGTGCTGGGCAAGCCATGTGCTCAAACAGGAATTTAGTCTCTATTCTGTTGATTGAGTAAGAGTACGTGTAGGTGGAACTGATTATAGGAGGAGCTATATGTCTATATAAGGTGCCTACATTGTACGATCAGGGCTCAGATTTTAGCTGTTTTTGGTGACATTAGTCCCTCTGAGTCCCGGTCGGTGAATCGAATAAAGAATCTCTTCCTTCCTGAAGAAACCTGTGTCCATCTCTCTGTGCTTGGCTTCCGTCAGTTTCTCCGGTATCATTTTGTGCATTGGCCGGGAATCTCATCGTTCAACGTTAGCTGAGAGCAGAGGCGTGAGACGGTCTATCTTTGCCCACGCTCCCTACGGCTGCACCCCTGAACTTTTGCGTGGACCTCCCTTCGTCTCGGCGCCACTGGTCTGTTGTCCAGGAGATCATCGGCCTCTACGTAGTAAGTGCTGGGGTGCCCCCGTCGATGAGTGTGAACTCAGGTTCAGGAACGAGGAGGTAAGACGACTACTGTTTTAGACGGTGGACCCACTAGGGGTATTGGATACCGATTGTGCGGTAGGCCCATAAGGGCCACCACACCGTCCGTATGACTGTGGTATCGTATTGTGTATGGAATTGGCCCCCTCAGTAGAGGGAAGGAGCGAAGGCGCACCGCTTGTAATTAAACGCCCTGTAGTCAGCCCGTTTAATCTTGGTTTGGAGTCAGGCTGGGTCCTGTGTAAATAGCCCAAGCCGGACACCGGTGTCTTGTCTAGACTAGCGTATCTAGGGTGTATATTTCGTTCGCTAGGTCGGAGGGACCGGGAGACTAAGCGGAGCCTGTTGTATATTCTGTCAGCTAGATCTCAACCTATCTTGGCTAAGTGGGAAGGCTTGTAAATTTGGAACCCACTAGACTATTGATAGAGTAGATAGACTAAGAGGGTTCTGTGTAAATTCTGCCCTCTAGTTCACTATATGTGGTGCTTGGGCAGCGACGGCTAACCAAAACGGATGTAAATTGTTTTAGGTAGTCCCTCGAGGTACTGGCCAATAGATTAGTTGGGAAACTGTAAATGTGTTAAAATTATTGTAGTAGAGTGTATATCTTGCTAGATAGCGTGAGCTCTGCCGTCTAGCGAGAGTGTGAATAGTGTGTAACTGTATCATAGCGCACGGTACCATAACCATGTATTATAATTACTGATATTGTAAATAACCACTAATAACTGTCGTTTATGTTGTATGTTTAACATCATAACAACTACTAACTGAACTGTGACTTTAAAATTGTACTTTAACCAATGCTAACCGTACTATAACTACTGTTTGTAAAGACGATGTTACTAGGGTGTGTTATAGACGGGTAATTTAAATATTGAGAATTATAATGTGGGTGATTGTATAGTTTCGCCAAAAGGTACAGTAATAGTTATTTAGTGACTGGTGTAACAGCTGTGTGTGTACGGGAATTCCCTGTATGTTTTGTTGTGTGCGTTTGGCCTAGTAACTGTACCACGTGGTGCTGTTGCCAAGGGGAATGAGTGTGACTGTTGGAAGTGTGTTTGTTTTGCTTCTGTTGGAGACGACGCTCCGTTGCTAAGTATGGGTGCGTCGGATTCAAAGATCATTGATCCTTTAGAATGTATGTTAAAGAACTTTAAAAAGGGATACTATGTACATGATTTCGGAGTAAAGATGTCCCCAACACGCCTGACTACTTTATGTAGTAGGGAATGGCCTGCCTTGGTGGCTGTATGGTCTCCACGTGGTAGTCTTGATCCTAATCTGGTGCAGCGTGTACACGTGGCTGTATCGGGTAGCCCTGAAATTTACAGCCAGTTTCCGTATATCGATTGTTGGAAACGGGCCGTAGATGGCTTGCCAAAATGGATCAGGGTATGCCACGAGGAGCAATCTCGTCTCATGTTGGCCAGAACTCGTTTGTCCACCAAGGCCGTGATTACGCCCATTCTGGACACGGCCCCTGAGTCAGATCCCTATGCCGCCCCCTTACTCCTCCTCTACAGGAAGAGGAGGTGCTGCTAGTAATACTACTCTCCTTGCTCCATTGTCTCCACCTACCCCCTCCTCTAGCTCAGAGTCTAGCCCACTTGTTTTAAACCCTCCCCTTCCGGTACCTACCCCTATTAACCCCACCTATCCAGATTTGGCGTCATTTCTGGTTCCTGGTCAGGCTCCTCCCAGCCCGGCCCGGAATATTCTACTTACTGATCTTCCCTTCAGTAAAGAAAAAGCATCCCCTTCCCCTCGTCTTACAACCCCTCGACCGGAACCCATAACTGACCTTCCTCAACGAAGCCCCATACTAACCCGACAACTGACCAGTACCCTCCAACCCCGACATTATCAAATGCCTCTCCGACTGACACCGGGCCCGACACATGTTAACGGTGAGGGTCAGTTACAACATGCTGATCCCGTATTTGTCTATGTTCCCTTTACCACTACTGACTTATTCAACTGGAAGACCCATAACTCCTCCTACACAGATAAACCTCAAGCCATGACAGATTTGATTACATCTATAATCCAGACACATAATCCCACTTGGCCAGCAATTACTTATGACATTGTTCAATAACGAGGAAAGAACTCAGATAAATCAGGCGGAAATTAAAGCGCTAGAAGAAGTGGCCCGTACTCAAAATCAGGCCAACCCGCAGCATGGGCCGCAGCCCATTATCCAAACGCAGATCCGAATTGGAATGTTAATGGCGCAGATATGGCCCATTTAAGAGCTTACAGGGACGCCATTATTGCTGGCATGAAAGCCGGAGGGAAAAGGGCGATCAATATGTCAAAGACGGCTGAGGTATTGCAGAAATGTGATGAGTCGCCCAGTGCCTTTTATGATCGATTATTGGAGGCATACCGGTTGTATACCCCATTTAATCCAGAGGCTCCTGAGAATTCCCGGATGGTTAACTCTGCCTTTGTCAGCCAGGCCTATGGAGATATAAAGAGAAAATTACAAAAGTTAGAAGTATTTGTAGGGATGTCTATAACTCAACTAATGGAGATAGCAAATAAGGTTTATATGAATAGGGAGACAGAGACGAAAAAGGAGGAAGAACGAAAGATGAGAAGGAAAGCAGACATGTTAGCAGTAGCTATCGTGGGTGTAGATAGAAGGGAAAAGGAAGTGTATAGGGGAACTGAGAAAAGCGAGAATAAGTGGAATAGGGAGCCTTTAAGTAGGAACCAATGCGCATACTGTAGGGAAGAAGGGCATTGGAGAAGTGAGTGTCCACAGAGGGAACAATATGAGAGAGATAGAACAAGGGCAGGCTATAGTAATGTCAGGGACCAGGATCTGCTACCCTGGGCGGAGTTTGCCCACAATAGTGCGATTAATGCCTCCTCCCGGCTATCCCCATTCCTGGCAAACTATGGGTTTCAACCGTCCATGTTACCTGATACGTTCTTGCCACAGGGGATACCGGCATTGGAGGAACATTTCAGGGAACTCCGTTCCACTTGGGTGCAGGTTCAGAATTCTTTGCAATGCGCAATGCAGAACTACAAACTCCAGGCCGACCGCAGACGCCTTCCTGCACCTACCTATCAGGTCGGAGAGAGGGTCTGGCTGTCTTCCTGCAACCTACGCCTCCGTGTTCCCTCACAAAAACTGGCACCCCGATACGTTGGGCCATTTCGTATACTTCGATTGGTCAACCCTGTAGCTTACGCACTTGACCTTCCTGCTAACATGCGCATCTCAAATGTTTTCCATGTTTCCCTCTTGAAACCGTTGGTTTGTAATCGCTACACCACCTCAGTGCCACGTCCACGTCCTGTTCTGATTGACAATCATGAGGAATATGAAATACGCAGCATCATTGACTCACGGGTCTTCAGAGGACAGATCCAATACTTGGTGCACTGGAAAGGATACGGTCCAGAGGAACGCTCCTGGGTTCCAGCCTCTGATGTCCATGCACCATCCCTCCTTTGTTCCTATCACGCCCGCTTTCCCATGAAGCCCGGACCCACCAACAGAGATGGGGGGAGTCGTTGAGGGGGAGGTACTGTCAGGGTTTCTTTGCTGTTTTAAACAGCAACCCTTTTCTGTTTCAGTGATTGAGTTTCAGCTGCAATCACTATGAGCTCCTTCTGCTCGTTGCCACGGTTACTCACCTGTGAGTAGTAATCAACCCTGCTGCTAATCAGTTCTGCCTATTTAAGCAGCTAAGCCCAGAACCTCCTTGCCCTTGCGTGGTTTCCTGTTCCCCAGAAGTCTCCTTGTTCCTGTATCTCGCAGGACGTCATTTATAAATTCTTGGAAAACCGCCGGAGCATTGCAAAGACCAAAGGGCATTACTAGGTATTCGTAATGGCTGCTCCTGGTGTTAAATGCGGTTTTCCATTCGTGGTCCTCTTTTATCCGGACGAGATTATATGCCCCTCTCAGATCAAGTTTGGTGAAGACCGTTGCTCCCTTGAGGCGGTCAAATAATTCCGTGATTAATGGAATGGGGTAGGCATTCTTAATAGTAATGCGATTGAGACCCCTATAGTCGATACAGGGTCTCAACTCGCCATCTTTTTTCTTCACAAAGAAAAAGCCGGCCCCGGCAGGAGAAGATGACTTCCGAATAAAACCCTTAGACAGTGCATCGGTAACATACTCCTCCATGGCTCGATTCTCTGCTACAGACAGTGGGTAAATCCGGCCCCGGGGAGGATTGGTACCCGGTTGGAGTTCGATACCACAGTCATACGGACGGTGTGGTGGCAGAACGCTGGCTTGACCCTTGTCAAATACATCTTGGAATTCTTGGTACTCAGCGGGTAAGGAAGAGGCAGAACATGCACCCAAAACTTTGACCGGTTTCTGGAGACAGGACAATGTGCATTGCTGGGACCATGATAATATCTCAGCTTTGCGCCAATCAATTGTGGGGTTATGCTTCTGTAACCAAGGGTATCCCAAAACAACCTGGTAATATGGAGAGGAAATTACCTGGAATTGGATCGTCTCATGATGTAGAGCCCCTACAGCCAGAGATATGGGCACGGTTTCTTGGGTCACGTGGGTTGGCTGTATTGGTCTGCCATCGATGGCTTCGAAGGCTAGTGGGAAGTTGCGAGACTGTAAGGGTATAGAGTGCTTTGCTGCAAATGCGCAATCTATAAACAAGCCTGCGGCCCCAGAATCAAGAAACGCCTGGGTTTCAATGGATGAATCAGGCCAGGAGAGGATAACAGGCACCAAGGGTTTGCGCACACATATCTCTGGGTCTGCAGAAAGACCACCCAAGATCTGCCCCTGACAGTATCTTGGGTGCGGGCCCTTTGCCGGACGAATCGGGCAAAACTTTAACACGTGACCGTGGTATCCGCAGTATAGGCACAGACCCTCCCTCCTCCTAAAGGCTCTCTCCTCGACCGAGAGGCGTGAGAAGCCTAACCGCCTTGGCTCCACACAGACAGAGGACTCAGGACCAAGAGGCATGGGAGGTGAGGGAGGTTCGGGTGGGCAAGAAAAGCTCGGTGCCAAATTTACAAGAGGCCTCCGCAGGCGCTCCTTGGATGAGGATCTCTCTCGGAGTCTGATGTCAATGAGGGTGACAAATGATATCAGTTCCTCGAGATCTTTAGGTAATTCTCTGGCTGCAATCTCATTTTTAAACACATCGGAGAGACCCTGTGCAAAGGCAGCCACGAGAGTCTCGTTGTTCCAGCCACCCTCTGCTGCCATGGTACGGAATTCACTGGCATACTCGACAATAGTTTTTGTGCCCTGAGCATTAGACATGAGTAGTTCGGCAGTAGGGGTGGAGCGAGCTGGAATATCAAAAACCCTTTTGAAGGATGCAACAAATTCAGGGTAATTGTAAATAATAGGCTTCTCTGCCTCCCAGATAGGTTTTGCCCAAGCTAGGGCCTTTTCAGACAGCAAAGAAATCATGAAGTGAACTTTGTCACTGTCTGTAGGAAATGCCTGGGGCAGGGTTTCAAGGTATCCTTTAACCTGATTTATAAATTCTCTGCACTGTGCTGGGTTGCCCCCAAAATACTGAGGGAGCGGGACAGACCCAGTCATTTCTCTAGCCGCTACAGGTTTGGAGGCTACAACCGGTGCTAGAACAGGAAGTGAGGCAGAGGCGGCCGCAATCGCAGGCTGGCCGGGTACTGGATCCAGATGGGCATACTGGTCCAAATGGTGGTTCTGCTGGTCCCACCGGGTAAATAGGTTAGGTATAGGTGTCTTGCCTGTACCATCTGTATTTATGGCCCTTGCGTAATGTCAGGGACCAGGAACCAGACAGAGACAGAAGTAGATGCAAACACACCTTTATTAATAAATAACAAATAAATAACAAAAGCAAAGTCCAGGAATCAAGCAGGGGTCAGTCACCAGAGCGGGTAGTCAGACAAGCCAGGATCAGGAGCACGGAGAGCAGCGGAGTCAGGAACAAGGCCAGAGTCAGGAACCAGGAGCAAACAGGAAACACAGGAACAAGGAGACTTCTGGGGAACAGGAAACCACGCAAGGGCAAGGAGGTTCTGGGCTTAGCTGCTTAACCCCTTAAGGACACATGACATGTGGGACATGTCATGATTCCATTTTATTCCAGAAGTTTGGTCCTTAAGGGGTTAAATAGGCAGAACTGATTAGCAGCAGGGTTGATTACTACTCACAGGTGAGTAACCGTGGCAACGAGCAGAAAGAGCTCATAGTGATTGCAGCTGAAACTCAATCACTGAAACAGAAAAGGGTTGCTGTTTAAAACAGCAAAGAAACCCTGACAAGTAATAATTATAGAGGCAGAGCGAGAGGAAGAGGAGGCCCTGGAGGAAATGGTGAGAATAATAGAGGAAGCGTTCATGGGGATAGGTATTACCCAGCAGCGCAGAGACCCAGAGAAAGAGAAGATAGAGACTTTGTGGGTTTGGCTGACACTGTCATGGAGGACTATTGATACCGACCGGGCTCCATCCCCCTTGGCCGAGCGGAGCCTATGGTCGATGTAGCAATAGGGGGAAAAAGGAGTTCTTTCATGATCGACACTGGTGCTGAACATTCTGTGGTGACTAACCTAGTCGCTCCTCCTTCAGGAAGAACTATCACTGTAATAGGAGCAACTGTGAGGAGTGCTGCTAAACCGGTTCTTAAAAGTCGACTCTGTACACTGGGAGGCCACGTAGTAAAACATCAGTTCCTTTATATGCCTGAATGTCCAGTCCAACTTCTAGGACGAGATTTGTTGTCAAAGTTACAAGCACAGATAACATTTCTGCCTAACGGAACAACATCCTTTAATGGACCCTCAGGTATAATGACATTATCAATACCGAAGGAAGAAGAGTGGCGACTTTATACAGTGTTGACCAGCCAAAACCCTAAGAGTGATTAATCCTTGTTTAATATACCAGGAGTGTGGGCAGAGAGTAACCCACCAGGACTTGCTCGCAATATCCCACCTATACGGATTGAACTAAAACTTGGGGCTTATCCAGTGAGCCTAAGACAATACCATATTCCCCAAGAGGCAAAGAAGAACATACAGTCTTATTTGGATAAGTTCATAAGGTATGGTATTCTAAAATTATGTACTTCCCCCTGGAACACCCCATTGTTGCCTGTTCAAAAGCCTGGGACAGATGAGTATCGCCCTGTGCAGGACTTGAGAGCAGTCAATGATGCGGTAGTAAGTATACATCCAGTTGTGCCCAATCCATATAACCTGCTTGCCTTAATTCCGGGCGGGGCTACTTACTTTACGGTTTTGGACCTTAAAGATGCTTTCTTTTGCCTACGAATTGCTACAGAAAGCCAGTGTATCTTTGCATTCCAATGGGAAAACGCTGTAACGGGCTCGAAACGCCAGATGACTTGGACAAGATTGCCCCAAGGGTTTAAAAATTCACCTACCCTATTTGGATCAGCATTAAGTCAGGACTTACTAGACTTCAAGTTCATCCCAGGAGAATGTGTACTACTACAATACGTAGATGATTTGTTGATAGCGGCAGTTACAAAAGAGATATGCCAGCAAGCAACATATGATTTACTGCACATTCTTTGGAAGGCAGGATACAAGGTGTCCAGGAAGAAAGCTCAGTTGTGTCAGCCAACTGTCAAGTATCTGGGATTCCATATCTCTGAAGGTCAAAGGATAATGGGGCCAGAGAGAAAAGAAGCTGTATGCCAAATACCAACACCCAAGAATAGAAGACAAGTGCGAGCGTTCTTGGGGGCAGCAGGCTTCTGCAGGATTTGGATTCCCAGTTATGCGATATTGGCAAAACCCCTTTATGCAGCTATAAAAGGCACAGAGATCCCTTCCTGTGGACCATCGAACAGCAGAAGGCATTTGAGGATGTTAAGAAAGCATTGATGAGCGCCCCAGCATTAGGTCTACCTGATCATACACGTCCATTCTACTTATATGTACACGAGCAAAGAAGGATGGCTGTGGGAGTACTGACACAGTACTTGGGATCATGGCAATGACCTGTTGCATATATGTCTAAACAACTGGATGCAGTGGCCAGTGGTCTTCCACCTTGTCTAAGAGCCGTAGCTGCTGCCGCCCTGCTGGTAGCCGAAGCTGACAAGCTCACTCTGGGTCAGGAACTCTACGTGCGAGTCCCGCACGCAGTACAGACGTTGCTAGACTATAAAGGCAATCATTGGTTTAGCAATAGCCGTATGACTAAGTATCAAGCCATGTTATGTGAGAACCCGAGAGTGCATCTTGAAACTGTCAATACCTTGAACCCAGCTACCCTTTTGCCACAACCTACTGAGAGTCAGCATGATTGCCTGGAGGTGATGGATGAAGTGTTCTCAAGCAGACCGGTCCTTCGTGATTTTCCCATCCAGAACCCCGATGTCCAGTACTATACAGACGGCAGTAGTTACGTGAAAGAAGGGATTCGCTACGCAGGATACGCAGTGACAACCATAGACAAGGTGATAGAAGCTCGGCCATTGTCAAAAGGAACATCGGCACAGAAGGCAGAATTAACCGCACTCACACGAGCGTTACAATTGGCTGAAGGATTGAGGGTAAACATCTATACGGACTCAAAGTATGCGTTTTTAACCACTCATGCCCATGGAGCCTTGTATAAAGAAAGAGGACTACTGAGGGTAAAGAAATCAAGTACGCAGCAGAGATATTACAACTATTGGAAGCCGTATGGGAGCCGAAGGAAGTTGGTATCATACATTGTCGAGCGCATCTGAAAGGTGATGGTGATGTGGTGAAAGGAAATCGGATGGCAGATAATGCAGCCAAGCGTGCCGCTGAATCGGGACAACAGGAATATGTGGAGTGTATAGCTGCTCTCATACCGACCCCTCTGTCTCAGTGGACTCCAGTTTATACAGCTCAAGAAGAAGAGTGGTAAAAGACTGGTAAAAGACTGAAGCTGGAAAATACTTGGAGAATAATTGGTATCAGTTAGACGATGGGAGGATAGTTATTCCAGCATCGCTAGCTGTAGAAATTGTCCAGAACTATCACAATGGGACACATTATGGAAGAATCTCTTAGGAAGCATTTCTACATACCAAGATTGTCCAACTTGACTCAAGCCATTGTACGAAGATGTGTGTTATGTGCTAAAAACAACGCAAGGCAAGGTCCAGTGAAACCACCGGGAGTCCAGTACATGGGAGGGCTCCCTATGTCCGATCTCTAAATAGACTACACGGTAATGCCTAAATCCGGTGGACATCGTTACCTACTAGTAGCTGTGTGCACCTACTCAGGTTGGGTAGAAGCATGTCCCACTCGTACAGCGAAAGCAGGAGAGGTAGTGCGATTTCTGTTACGGGAAATAATACCCTGATATGGACTACCATGTTCTATAGGATCAGATAATGGTCCAGCCTTTGTTCACCAGTGCCTACAACAACTGACTCATATGCTTGGTATTAAGTGGAAACTTCATACAGCATATAGGCCTCAGAGTTCTGGGAAAGTGGAAAGGATGAACAGAACTATTAAGAGCCAACTGGCAAAAATGTGTCAAGAAACCCAACTCAAGTGGAATGTTCTTTTGCCAATAGCTCTGTTGCGCATTCGTAGTACACCTACCAGAAGGATGGGTCTCTCACCTTTTGAAATTATGTATGGGCGTCCACCTCCCGTACTTAGTAACTTAAGGGGGGATTTGAGTCAGTTGGGAGAAGGAATTACCCGGCAGCAGGTTGTAGAGTTTGGTAAAACTATGGAGGAGGTACAGAAATGGGTACAAGATAGGTTACCTGTGAATATTTATCCACCTGTCCATTCTTATCATCCAGGAGACCAAGTTTGGATAAAGGAGTGGAACAGTGTACCGTTGGGACCAAAGTGGAGGGGTCCTTATGTTGTTCCTTTGTCTACCCCAACAGCAATAAAGGTGGCCGAAGTGACTCCGTGGATTCATCACTCCAGGGTTAAAGCAGCAGCAGCAGATTCTTGGCAAGCTACACCAGATCCTGAGAATCCCTGCAAGATCCGGTTGAAGCGTGCAACTCAGTCGGAGTGACAAGGAGATCTTGGGACATCTAGAGTAATTATAGAGATCAGCAAGTAGGTGTTTTGACGGCCATAATAAAGCCTGACCACCTGCCTACGTTACATAGTCAGAGTGTCTTGAAGGGATCTCTGTGAAGGAAAGTGAGGATCAGAAGGACTCCATTCCCTGCAGCCCTCACATTCCTGGAAGCTGAGGTGCCATCGCACGGTCGAAGAGTTAGAAAGAAGATGTCAGGAGGGATGTGTTTAATAATGTATATATGTGTGTTTTTAATTATTCAGGAAGGTAGAGGTACCAGGCTGCGAGGTTTGCATTAAGACTACGAAAACAGGCAATCACATTTCCCAGACCCTTATTTGGCATTCACAGTATGAGTGTAAAGGACATGTATCTAAGTGTAGATACTTAGGCATAGATTATAGTGTATGCCATTTAGTGTATGCCTGAGTGTATGCCTGAGTATCAACCTCGTACAATTTGGTTGACTATTCGGAATGGAGACTCACAGGGGACCCTGATAAATAAAACCATACTAGAAACCGTACATTCTCCAGGTGTTTTGCTATTTGATGCATGTAAGGCGATATCAGGTGGTAGAAAACCGTGGAATGTATGTGGTGATCTTAAATGGGAAAGAACGTATGGGTCTAATGATAAGTTTGCCCCAGTAGTAAGTATAAATATATAGATCCAAAATGCCCAAATAAAGAATACAATTATTGTACGTATTGGTCCTGTGTGGGGTGGGCAACCTGGGGACAGACAGTAGATAAGGATATGATCGTCACTAAGTTGCCTACCAAGCCATATTGTAAGTCTAGGGAGTGTAACCCAGTCCATATACTTATCAATGACCCAGAACTATTCATAGATAGGTTTGGGAACTTATTTGGGTTCCAGATATATGGAACAGGTTTGGATCCTGGAACAATATTATTTATAGGAATAGAGACCGATACTGTGGCAACCCAGACTCATCAGGTCTTTCATTCCTTCTATGAGGAGATGAGTGTGGAAAATAAGATCCCCCATAATGCGAAAAACTTATTTATAGATCTAGCCGAGAGCATTGCTGGTAGTCTTAATGTAACCAACTGCTATGTGTGTGGAGGTACTAATATGGGAGACCAATGGCCATGGGAAGCAAAGGAGGTAATGTATTCCGGTTCTGAGACAGTTGAACAGTTAATATCTTCTCAAACTGATTATCAAGTGAGTGTTAGTGGTAAATCTGAGTGGCGATTAAAAACCTCCATTATAGGTTATGTTTGCATAGCAAGGAAAGGAATAATGTTTAATACATCTGTAGGAGAATTGACTTGTCTAGGGCAAAAAGCTTATAATGATAGTACAAAAGATACAACTTGGTGGTCAGCTTCAAATGTCTCAGAACCACCTAATCCATTTGCAAGTTATACCAGTTTAAAGGATGTGTGGTTTGACCTATCTGCTACATCTAGTTGGAAAGCCCCTGCAAATTTGTACTGGATCTGTGGTAAGAAAGCCTATTCGGAGTTACCACAGGACTGGGAAGGGGCATGTGTATTAGGTATGCTCAAACCATCCTTCTTCTTGTTGCCCTGACAGGCTCCCCAGCACAGGCCCCGCCCCCAAACGAAGCCCCGCCTCCCGCAAATAAGCCCCGCCCCCGCCGTTAAGCAGCAGCCCATGCTGCTGCTGCTGCAAATGCCAGAAGATGGCTGACCCTCAGCAACAGGTAGGCTTGGTGTGTGTGTGTCTGTGTCTGTCTGTCTGCTAGTGAGGAAGCTTGTGTGTGTGTCTGTGTATGGACTCAGCAGTCTGTGTGTGTGTGTCTGGACTCAGCAGTCTGTGTGTGTGTGTGTGTATGGACTCAGCAGTCTGTGTGTGTGTGTGTGTGTGTGTGTGTGTGAATGGACTCAGCAGTCTGTGTGTCTGTATGTGTATGGACTCAGCAGTCTCTGTGTGTGTGTGTGTGTGTGTGTGTGTGGACTCAGCAATCTGTGTGTGTGTGTGTATGGACTCAGCAGTCTGTGTGTCTGTATGTGTATGGACTCAGCAGTCTGTGTGTGTGTGTGTGTGTGTGTGTATGGACTCAGCAGTCTGTGTGTGTGTGTGTGTGTGTGTGTGTGTGTATGGACTCAGCAGTCTGTGTGTGTGTGTGTGTGTGTGTGTGTGTGGACTCAGCAGTCTGTGTGTGTGTGTGTATGGACTCAGCAGTCTGTGTGTGTGTATGGACTCAGCAGTCTGTGTGTGTGTGTATGGACTCAGCAGTCTGTGTGTGTGTATGGACTCAGCAGTCTATGTGTCTGTGTGTGTATGGACTCAGCAGTCTGTGTGTGTGTATGGACTCAGCAGCAGGGCCGCCATCAGGGCATGACAACCATAACGGTTGTCATGGGCCCGGCGGTCCTGGGGGGCCGAGCCCCACATTCATTATGTGCACACATATATATATATATATATAGCGATTTTCGCTATATATCTCTATATATAGCGATTTTCGCTATATATCTCTATATATAGCGATTTTCGCTATATATATGTGCATAGAGATCCCCCTGCTACCTGTACAATTAAGAGGGGGCCCAGCAGCACACTCTGTCCTCCTTTCCAGCTGCTCTCTGTCTAACTTTCCTGCGCCCTGTGGCCACCAGAGCGTTGCCACGGGTTACTATGGCATGCTCCGCACAGCACGCAGGCCTGTTTCGCGAGAGTTAGTCAGAGAGGAGCTGGAAAGGAAGACAGTGTGAGCTGCTGGGCCCCCTCTTCAATGTACCGCAGCTGGCTCCCTCCACCATGCCACTGGAC
This sequence comes from Pelobates fuscus, assembly GCF_036172605.1. Lineage (NCBI taxonomy): Eukaryota > Metazoa > Chordata > Amphibia > Anura > Pelobatidae > Pelobates > Pelobates fuscus. The sequence goes on along the minus strand of NC_086318.1, from coordinate 351,290,092 downwards.
CAACAGGGAATGCGAACTCCCCCCTCCCTGGCACGGTAAGAACCAGGGAGGGGGGAATAAAATTGAAATATACACAAATAAAAAAAAAAATACTCCCCTCCCCCCTATTTTACACACACACTGAATCCTTACAAGCACACACTCTGCACAACACACACACACTACATTCACGAAACACACTCTGCACTACACACACACACTACATTCACTAAACACACTCTGCACTACACACACACTACATTCACTAAACACACTCTGCACTACACATACACTACATTCACTAAACACACTCTGCACTCACTACAAACACTACATTTACTAAACACACTCTGCACTACACACACACACACTACATTCACCTATGCTCTACACACACACACACACTACATTCACTATACACATTTTGCACTACACACACACACACTACATTCACTAAACACACTTTGCTCTACACACACTACATTTACTATACACATTTTGCACTACACACACACACTACATTCACTAAACACACTCTGCACTACACACACACTACATTCACTAAACACACTTTGCTCTACACACACTGCATTCACTATACACATGTTGCACTACACACACACTACATTCACTAAACACACTGCACTACACACACTGCATTCACTAAACACTCTGCACTACACACACACACACACACTACATTCAATAAACACACTCTGCACTACACATACGAACACTATATTCACTAAACACACTCTGCACTACACACACACTACATTCACTAAACACACTTTGCTCTACACACACTACATTCACTAAACACACTTTGCTCTACACACACTACATTCACTTTACACACTTTGCACTACACACACACTACATTCACTAAACACACTCTGCACTACACACACACTACATTCACTATACACTCTCTGCACTCACTACAAACACTACATTCACTAAACACACTCTGCACTACACACACACACTACATTCACTAAACACACTTTGCACTACACACACTACATTTACTATACACACGTTTCACTCACTACACACTACATTTACTAAACACGCTCTGCACTACACACACTACATTCACTAAACACACTTTGCACTACACACAAACACACACACACTGCATTCACTATACACACGTTGCTCTCACTACAAACACACTACATTTACTAAACACACTTTGCACTCACTACAAACACACTACATTCACTACAAACATACTACATGCTCTATACACACTACATTCACTATACACACTACATCCACTACAAAAACACACACTCTGAATTCACTATACACACCTACATTCACTACACACACACTCTGCATCTAATGCATGCATACAAACATTACATACATTACACAAAACGTACAATCTGCATCCACTATACACACTGCATCCATGACACACACATACCGCATCCACTACACACATTCTACATCCACTATACACACTGCATCCATGACACACATTCTACATCCACTATACACACACTTCATTCTTGTGGGCGGACTCGGGGCTGGCCCCGGGGGCCCAGATCTTGAGCTTTGTCAGGGGCCCTAAAATTTCTGATGGCAGCCCTGCTCAGCAGTCTGTGTGTGTGTGTGCAAGGACTCTGCAGTCTATGTGTGTGTATGGACTCAGCAGTCTGTGTGTGTGTGTATGGACTCAGCAGTCTGTGTGTGTGTTTGTGTGTGTATGGACTCGGCAGTCTGTGTGTGTGTGTGTGTATGAACTCAGCAGTCTGTGTGTGTGTATGGACTCAGCAGTCTGTGTGTCTGTGGGTGTATGGACTCAGCAGTCTGTGTGTGTGTGTGTGTGTGTGTAAGGACTCGGCAGTGTGTCTGTGTGTGTATGGACTCAGCAGTCTGTGTGTGTATGGAATCAGCAGAATGTGTGTGTGTATGGGCTCAGCAGTCTGTGTGTGTGTCTGTGTGTGTATGGACTCAGCAGTCTGCGTGTGTGTATGGACTCAGCAGTCTGCGTGTGTGTATGGACTCAGCAGTCTGCGTGTGTGTATGGACTCAGCAGTCTGCGTGTGTGTATGGACTCAGCAGTCTGTGTGTGTGTATGGACTCAGCAGTCTGTGTGTGTGTATGGACTCAGCAGTCTGTGTGTGTATGGACTCAGCAGTCTGTGTGTGTATGGACTCAGCAGTCTTTGTGTGTGTATGGACTCAGCAGTCTGTGTGTGTGTATGGACTCAGCAGTCTGTATGTCTGTGTGTGTGTGTGTATGGACTCAGCAGTCTGTGTGTACGTGTATAAATCAGCCTGTGTGCATTCAGCAACATCTGTGTGTGTGTGTGTGTGTGTATGTGTTCAGCAGTCTCTCTGTGTTCATATTCAGTGTACTGTGTGTATATACTCAGCAGTCTATCAATAATTATTATTTTTTTCCTGTGAATTGTTGTGTAGGAAGGGCCCCAGTGTACTGCTTTGCCCGGGGGCCCTTAACACTGTTAAGATGGTACTGCTTGTGTGTGTCAGTGAGCTTCTATTTAGTGAGCATGTGTGTGTCAGTGATCTTGTCTTTAGTGAGCTTGTGTGTGTCCCTGAACTTCTTTGTAGTGAGCCTTGTGTTTATACAAGTGAGTTTGTCTGTAGTAAGCTTGTGTGTGAGTCATAGAGTTTTGTCTGTCAGTAAGTCTATTTGCGCATGTCAGTGAGCTTGTGCGCTTACAGTACAATATATACATATTGACTTGTAGAAATGGCATACATTTTTTTCCAGGGCTGCTTTGGATTCTCAGTTTGGCTCTGCCAGCGAGTGCGCTTTATCGCTGAATCATCTGTGTGAGCTGCCGCACACTTTAGCCCTGTTACACACGTCTGGGAGCTGCTGTTGACAGGTACTAGTAGTCTAGAGATTGGGACATGGGGTATATGCTCATCTATCTGTATAATACTATAGTGCTGTTCTCTGTATAATACAGATCTGTGTGTGTATAATATCCCGGGATAGTCAGTGTTCCTGTATAGTGCTGCTCTCTGTCTTGGGATATTATACACAAACAGACCTGTATTATACAGAGAGCAGCACTATACGGGGAGCACTGACTGTCCTGGGATATTATACACACAGCCATGTATTATACAGAGAGCAGCACTATACAGGGAGCACTGGCTGTCCCAATTTATTATACACACAACCCTGTATTATACAGAGAGCAGCACTATACAGGGAGCACTGACTGTCCCAATTTATTATACACACAACCCTGTATTATACAGAGAGCACTGACTGTCCAGGGATATTATACACAGACAGTAATTGATAGCTGTGCTGCAAAATGTCCTTGGAACTTTTTTTCAAATGTTGGCAACTATGGCACTGTATCAAAGGAAATGTGTTTGTTTTTTAATAATCTCTGGTGGAAAATAATGAATCCTCCACCAGCGATTATAAAAAAACAAAAAACAACACATTATGTCAGAGGCAGGGCTTAACATGCGGCAGGGGCGGGGTCAAACTGCGGCGAGGGCGGGGTTGAATGTGCCCCCCTACTTTTGTCCTGGCCCACCCTGTGCCCCCCCTAAAAATGAATCCTAGAGACGCCACTGGTTAAAGTGTATGATGTAAATCATAGAAAGAAAAGGGGACCCCTAGAGATAGGTACCTGGGAAGATAATGAGTGGCCTCCCCAGCGTATTATAGATTATTATGGGCCAGCTACGTGGGCAGAGGATGGTACTTATGGATACAGAACCCCAATATACATGCTCAACCGTATCATAAGATTACAGGCAGTGGTTGAGATAATTACCAATGAAACATCACAAGTGCTTAATCTCCTAGCAAAGCATAACACTAAGATGAGGACAGCCGTCTACCAGAATAGATTAGCCTTGGATTACCTATTGGCAGTAGAGGGAGGTGTATGTGGGAAGTTTAATCTAAGCAATTGTTGTCTTCAAATAGATGATGAAGGGCAAGCAATAGCTGAGCTTACTAGCCATATGGTTAAATTAGCACATGTGCCTACTCAAGTATGGAAAGGGTATAATCCGAGTAGTTGGTTTGGTAATTGGTACAAGCAGCTTGGAGGACTCAAGGCACTGGTAGGTGGAGTCATGCTAATCTTGATGCTGTGCCTCCTCCTGCCGTGTCTGATTCCTTTGGTAGTTAGGTCTGTGCAGAGCATTATAGAGAATATAGCAGAAAGAAAGGCTGCTGCACAGATAATGGCTGTTTGCAGGTACGAGGCTTTAAATCAAGGAGAGCACGTACAGGAAGAGGAATGCTGAGGGGTTTGTATCTCTAGAGAGTCGCAAAGTCTAGTTATGGCAACTTGAGGTGTAAGCAAACCCCGATTAAGTGATGCATCTGGAATTATGAAATATCAGAGGCATCAAAGGGGGGAATGTGGTGGAATCTCGGTAAAAATTAATTTAGTAGGCCGAGATTGCCAAGTGGTATGTGCACGCGCATATGCTGATGTATCGGTTGGTTGGTTGCACGTGGCAACGATACAATCAGTAGTGTACGGAGCATGTGCAGGAATACAGGATATACGAGTATTCCCCTCCTCCATTGTGCTGGGCAAGCCATGTGGTCAAACAGGAATTTAGTCTCTATTCTGTTGATTGGGTAAAAGTACGTGTAGGTGGAACTGATTATAGGAGGAGCTATATGTCTATATAAGGTGCCTACACTGTACGATCAGGGCTCAGATTTTAGCTGTTTTTGGTGACATTAGTCCCTCTGAGTCCCGGTCGGTGAATCGAATAAAGATCTCTTCCTTCCTGAAGAAACCTGTGTCCATCTCTCTGTGCTTAGCTTCCGTCAGTTTCTCCGGTATCACTGCAACTATCAAAAATAACCTACTAAGTTCCCAGTGAATACTTTTCTACGTGTCTGTTAGTCCATCTATTGTACAGCGCTACGGAATTTGCTGGCGCTATATAAATAATAAAATAATAATAGAACACTATGTATTATTTCTCCAATAAAACTATCCTTCCTTCCCCCTCCCCCTCCTCCCGTTAGCCAATCATTGATAACATTATCTAAGGGTGACGGGGTGCGATATTAGAATGGAGCTACGGTGAGGGAAAAAAGTATTTGATCCCCTGCTGATTTTAAATGTTTGCCCACTTACAAAGAAATGATCAGTCTATAACTTTAATGCTAAGTGTATTTTAACAGTGAGAGATAGGGGATTTTTCTGCATTTTTAAAAAAATTCTATCAATCAGCAAGATTTCTGGCTCCCAGCATTCTCTTAAATGGAGTGCTCCTAATCTCAGCTTGTTACCTATATAAAAGACACCTGTCCACAGAAGCAATCAGATTCCAAATTCTCCACCATGGCCAAGACCAAAGAGCTGTCCAAGGGTGTCAGGGACAAGATTGTAGACCTACACAAGGATGGAATAGGCTACTAGACCATCGCCAGTGGCAGAACTACCGCAGTCGCAGGGGGTTGCAGCTGCGACTGAGCCCGTCACTCCAGGGGGCCTGGCGTCCCTGTGGACCCCTGCGACTGCATTGCCCAGCTGGCCTTGTAACGCGGCCCCGGCAGGCATGGTATAACTGCCAGGCCGCATTGAATAGGCCCATCGGGTGGCCCATGCTGTTAGGGCCACCTGGTGGCATTTACCGTATATACTCGAGTATAAGCCGACCCGAATATAAGCCGAGGCCCCTAATTTTACCCCAAAAAACTGGGAAAACTTATTGACTCGAGTATAAGACTAGGGTGGGAAATGCAGCAGCTACTGGTAAATTTCTAAATAAAATTAGATCCTAAAAAAAATATATTAATTGAATATTTATTTACAGTGTGTGTATAATGAATGCAGTGTGTGTGTATGAATGCAGTGTGTGTGTATGAATGCAGTGTGTGCGTATGAGTGCAGCGTGTGTTTATGAGTGCAGCGTGTGTATGAGTGCAGCGTGTGTATGAGTGCAGCGTGTGTATGAGTGCAGCGTGTGTGTACGAGTGCAGCGTGTGTGTACGAGTGCAGCGTTTGTGTGTATGAGTGCAGTGTGTGTATGAGTGCAGTGTGTGTGTCTGTGTGTGTTGCAGAGCCTTGGTGGGGGGTGGGCAATTTTATTATTATTTTTTTAATTATTTTGATTTTTTTTATTATTATTTCTAATTATTATTTTTTATTTAATTTAATTATTTTTTATTTTATTATTATTATTATATATTTTTTTTCATCCCCCCTCCCTGCTTGATATATGGCAGGGAGGGGGGCTCTCCTTCCCTGGTGGTCCAGTGGCATTGGCAGTTCAGTGGGGGCTGGCAGAGCTGTAACTTACCTCTCCTGCAGCTCCTGTCAGCTCTCTCCTCCTCCGCGCCGTCCGTTCAGCACCTCGGTCAGCTCCCAGTGTAAATCTTGCGAGAGCCGCGGCTCTCGTGAGACTTACAGTGGGAGCTGACAGAAGAGCTGCACGGACCGGCGCGGAGGAGAGAGCTGACAGGAGCTGCAGGAGAGGTAAGTTACAGCTCTGCCAGCCCCCACAGCCCCCAGTCTGTATTATGGCAATGTAAATTGCCATAATACAGACTATTGACTCGAGTATAAGCCGAGTTGGGGTTTTTCAGCACAAAAAAGTGTGCTGAAAAACTCGGCTTATACTCGAGTATATACGGTAATTTCCAGGGGGCCCAGTCAGTGCTGCGACACTTAATCAGTGCAACCGGGTCCCTTGTGATGACATCAGAGCATATATGTGTATGTATCTGTGTATGTCAGTCTGTGTGTCTGTCTGTATGTGTGTGTGTGTGTGTCTCTGTCTGTGTGTCTGTGTTTGTATGTGTGTGTGTATGTCTGTCTTTGTGTGTGCGTGTGTGTGTGTGTGTGTTTGTTTGTAAGTGTGTTTGTGTGTGTGTGTGTGTGTGTTTGTTTGTAAGTGTGTTTGTGTGTGTGTGTGTGTGTTTGTAAGTGTGTTTGTGTGTGTGTGTGTGTTTGTTTGTAAGTGTGTTTGTGTGTGTATGTGTGTGTGTGTGTTTGTATGTGTGTGTCTGCATGTGTATCTGTTTGTTTGTTAGCATGTGTGGGTGGGACACGTATGGGAGGGGGAGGATAGACATATGGCAGGGTGGCGGGGAGAACGTATGGGAAGGGGAGGATAGATGTATGGGAGGGTGGCAGGGGGTAGACATATGGGAGGGAGGGTCCAGGGCAATTTTTACACTGGGGCTTCTTGGTTTCTAGTTACACCTCTGACCATCGCCAAGCAGCTTGGTGAGAAGGTGACAACATTTGGTGCGATTATTCGGAAATGGAATAAACACTAAATAACTGCCAGTCTCACTTGGTCTGGGGCTCCATGCAAGATCTCACGTCGTGGAGTTTCAATGATCATGAGAACGCTGAACAATCAGTCCATCTTAAGGCAGTTGGGACCATAGTCACCAAGAAAACAATTGGTAACACACTATGCCGTGAAGGACTTAAATGCTGCAGCGCCTGCAAGGTCCTCCTGGGTGAAAGTGTTGTGTGTAGATGAGATCAAAATCAAGCTCTTTGGCATCAACTCATGGCATGTGCATTCGGAGCTGAGAGGCGGATGGGGACGGAGAGATCCCCAGCGTTAAGGGAGTCCGGCGCTGGAGAAAGGTAAGTGCTTAAGACACACACACTCTCATGAACAGACGCACACATTTACTGACAGACACACACTCAGTGACAGACGCACACAAACATACTCAGTAACAGACACACACTAACACACACACTCTAACACACACACTAACACACACACACACTCTAACACTAACACACACACTCACTAACACTAACACACTCACTAACACTAACACACTCACTAACACACACTCACTAACACACACTCACTAACACACACACTCACTAACACACACACTCTAACACTAACACACACTCACTAACACTAACACACACTCACTAACACTAACACACACTCACTAACACTAACACACTAACTAACACTAACACACACACTCACTAACACACACACACACACACACACACTAACACACTCACTAACACTAACACTCACTAACACACACACTCACTAACACTAACACACTCACACACTAACACACACACTCACTAACACACACACTCACTAACACACACACTCACTAACACACACTCACTAACACACACACTCACTAACACACACTCACTAACACACACACTCACTAACACACACACTCACTAACACACACTCACTAACACACACTCACTAACACACACACTCACTAACACTAACACACACACTCACTAACACACACACTCACTAACACTAACACACACACTCACTAACACTAACAAACACACTCACTAACACACACACTCACTAACACTAACACACACACACTCACTAACACTAACACACTCACTAACACACACACTCACACTCACTAACACACACACACTCACTAACACTAACACACTCACTAACACACACACTCACACTCACTAACACACACACTCACTAACACTAACACACACACTCACTAACACTAACACACTCACTAACACACACACTCACTAACACTAACACACACACTCACTAACACACACACTCACTAACACTAACACACACACTCACTAACACTAACACACACACTCACTAACACACTCACTAACACACACACTAACACACACACTCACTAACACTAACACACACACTCACTAACACTAACACTAACACACACACACTCACTAACACTAACACACACACACTCACTAACACTAACACACTCAAACGTTTTTTTTTGTTTGTTTGTTTTTTATCCCCCCAGCCTCCTTACCTGTGGGAGAGCTGGGGGGATTCCCTGGGGTCCAGTGGTGTTGCTGGCCAGGCTGTCACCCGGCTGGCTGGCGGGCGCGAGGGAGCACTGTCCCCTGGATGCTCCCTCTTCAGCTCCCTCGCGCGCCGCGTACTGATGCCGGCTCCGGTTTCAGTACGGTGCGCGAGGGAGCTGAAGAGGGAGCACCCAGGGGACAGTGCTCCCTCGCGCCCGCCAGCCAGCCGGGTGACAGCAGGGCCAGCCTCGGGGGGCCCGGAGGTGGCCGGCTCCTGGGCCCCCCAGCAGAAGAGGCTGGCCCTGTGGGTACATACCTGGGTCGCAGGGCGGCCGGGCCCCCTGGTGGCATGTGCATTCGGAGCTGAGAGGCGGATGGGGACGGAGAGATCCCCAGCGTTAAGGGAGTCCGGCGCTGGAGAAAGGTAAGTGCTTAAGACACACACACACTCTCATGAACAGACGCACACATTTACTGACAGACACACACTCAGTGACAGACGCACACAAACATACTCAGTAACAGACACACACTAACACACACACTCTAACACACACACTAACACAAACACACACACTCTAACACTAACACACACACTCACTAACACTAACACACTCACTAACACTAACACACTCACTAACACACACACTCACTAACACACACACTCTAACACTAACACACACTCACTAACACTAACACACACTCACTAACACTAACACACTCACTAACACTAACACACACACTCACTAACACACACACACACTAACACACTCACTAACACTAACACACTCACTAACACACACACTCACTAACACTAACACACACACTCACTAACACTAACACACTCACTAACACTAACACACTCACTAACACACACACACTTAATAACACACACACTCACTAACACTAACACACTCACACACTAACACACTAACACACACACTCACTAACACACACTCCCTAACACTAACACACTCACTCACTAACACTAACACACACACTCACTAACACACACACTAACACACACACTCACTAACACTAACACACACACTCACTAACACTAAACACACTCACTAACACTAACACACTCACTAACACTAACACACTCACTAACACACACACTCACTAACACTAACACACACACACTCACTAACACTAACACACTCACACTCACTAACACACACACTCACTAACACTAACACACTCACTAACACTTATACACTCACTAACACACAGACACACTCACTAACACACACACTCACTAACACTAACACACTCACACTCACTAACACACACACTCACACTCACTAACACACACACTCACTAACACTAACACACACACTCACTAACACTAACACACTCACTAACACACACACTCACTAACACACACACTCACTAACACTAACACACACACTCACTAACACACTCACTAACACACACACTCACTAACACTAACACACACACTCACTAACACACTCACTAACACTAACACACACACACTCACTAACACTAACACACTCAAACGTTTTTTTTTGTTTGTTTGTTTTTTATCCCCCCAGCCTCCTTACCTGTGGGAGAGCTGGGGGGATTCCCTGGGGTCCAGTGGTGTTCCTGGCCAGGCTGTCACCCGGCTGGCTGGCGGGCGCGAGGGAGCACTGTCCCCTGGGTGCTCCCTCTTCAGCTCCCTCGCGCGCCGCGTACTGATGCCGGAGCCGGAAGATGACGTCATCTTCCGGCTCCGGTTTCAGTGCAGTGCGCGAGGGAGCTGAAGAGGGAGCACCCAGGGGACAGTGCTCCCTCGCGCCCGCCAGCCAGCCGGGTGACAGCAGGGCCAGCCTCGGGGGGGCCCGGAGGTGGCCGGCTCCTGGGCCCCCCAGCAGAAGAGGCTGGCCCTGTGGGTACATACCTGGGTCGCAGGGCGGCCCGGGCCCCCTGGTGGCGACGCCTGCGACCCTGGTATGTACGCCACTGGACGATGGATGGGGCCATGTACCGTCAAATCTTGGGTGAGAACCTCCTTCCCACAGCTTGGGCATTGAAAATGGGTCATGGATGTGTATTCCAGCATGACAATGACTCAAAACACACAGCCAAGGTAACAAAGGAGTGGCATAAGAAGAAGCACATTAAGGTCCTGGAGTGACCTAGCCAGTCTCCAAACCTTAATCCCATAGAAAATCTGTGGAGGAAGCTGAAGGTTCGAGTTGCCAACTATCAGCCTTGAAACCTTAATGACTTGGAGATGATCTGCAAAGAGGAGTGGGACAAAATCCCTCCTGAGATGTGTGCAAACCTGGTTGCCAACGACAAGAAACGTCTAACCTTTGTGATTGCCAATAAGGGTTTTGCCACCAAGTACTAAGTCGAAGGGGTCAAATACTTATTTCACTCATTGACATGCAAATCAATTTATAACTTTTTTGACAGGCGTTTTTCTGGATTTTTCTGTTGTTGTTATTCTGTGCTTCACTGTTAAAATACACCTACCATTACAATTATAGACTGATCATTTCTTTGTCAGTGGCAAATGTTCAAAATCAGCAGGGGATCAAATACTTTTTTCCCTCACTGTATTTCTTGGGCTGGGAAAGAGATAGCGTCAGATATGCTAAATGCAGTCAAGAAACAGCTTATTTGTGCCTTTACACCAACAGGGCTATGCACATCCTTCATGTCAATGTCTATGGGTTAGCCCCCCTTCAACTGAAATGTAATTATTATTTTTTTATTGATTTTGATAGTTGATCTTACCTGATCTAACAAATATCTATCAAAATAAAAAATAAAATGAAAAATTCAGCAGAGAGGGGGGCAAGCCCGTAGTCACGCCCACAAAGTTAAGTAGTGAATACCTCCTCTTGCATGATAGATCTAATGAAAAAAAACAGTTGATCTTACCTGATCTAATGAATATCTACCAAAATCATTAAAATGTTGTCCAAATTTCAGTTGTGGGGGGGCCAGCCCCCCCCCCCCCCCAATTATATATGCAATATCTCAATAATTAGACTAGATTTAACAAAAAAAATTGCCTGATCAAACCTGATCTAACGTACAGCTATCATAATCAACAACATTTTGTAAAACATTTTGTTGAGGGGGGCTAACTACTAGGGGGGCTTTGTTAATATCGCAGATTTTAGAGTAGATCTAACAGAAAAAAAATGTTGATCTAACCTGATCTAACAAAGCTCTAACAAATGGAATAGTCTTTTGTTAAAATTCTCAATATGGGGGGGCTAACCCGGGGGTGGTGTCCAATCCAATGCTCCTCACAGAGGCATTGGGGATTTGATGTGCATGCGCGGCATCTCCACGCATGCACTTCCAATGCTTCTCAATACAGTGCATTGAATTCAATTAACTTCAACGTCATGTCAGTGTAGCAGAAGTCAGTGTAGCAGAAGTCTGGAAGACATCCAAACAGGTGTGTTTAACTCTGCAATGTAAGCACTACAGTTTCTATAAAATTACAGAACCACTACCCCCAGACAACTGAAGCACCAGGAGCCACATCAGCATTTGCAAGAGTACAACACTGAGGTCTACGGAGGATCCCGTGAGACAGTGGCATCCACCATAGAGAGAGCCTGAATCCCACAGCCAACATTTATAGCGGCTGCTGGCATTGAACCTCCGCCTTTTCTCAACTCTTGTCGACCTCAGGCTTTACCATAAAGACAAAGTAGTCCCTACTTTGTGTTATGGTATCTTTAGATTCCAGGCTTAATCAGTACTTCATAAAGAATATATCTTCTTGAATTACTGAATCGTGACAGGTCTGCTGTAAATAAATGTAATGCATGACATACCAGAACAGTCCACTCCAAGAGCCAGGCTATAAAGCCTCTATCCACACTCATAAAAGGAGGTGTCCATGGCCCCCCTCTTAAAGTCTACAACAATATGAGTAGGTGGGACACTTATGTCAGTAAGAAGTTAAACAGACGCTTTCTACCCGTCTGTATAACTCTAAAAAAATTTGTGCACTTACCACATAACTTCCAATAAAATGTTTTGATATGTGTATTTTAATTGCCTGTAAAATTTCAGTTTCAACGCTAACTTACCCCGACTTGCCCTGGCTGAACTTTTGGCCTTTGCCTTCAGAACCATCAGCAGGTTTCTCAGCACAAAGACCACAGACTGTCTGACCAACGTTTGTATTCCCAGGAAGGGAAGTAGGTAATACTGATCCCTCTTCAAAGAGTAAACATAAAGTGTCATTTATTTTATGAAACGTTTTACCTAAGAGTGATCAAAACTAGTCATAGATTCCCATGAAGTTGACTACATCCACAAAAGACGAACACTACATCTAGGTACAGCTCATATATTAGGGTTATTCACTAAAGTGAGAATTGTTGGGAATCAAAAGTGAATTTTAAATTAAGGACAAAATAGCAGAACTGGAAGCATAGCTGACATAGCTAATTTATTTTAACAGTTTGACTAGTTTGGCCTTAAAGCGGCACTGTCATGCCGAATTCCGTTTTTTTTTTAACCCCCCTCCCGCCTCAACTACATCCAATCGACCCCCTAGTCATCCCCAAATGCCCCTATGCCCCCCACATTACCTATTTTTAATTCTTTATTTTCTGCCCCGATCTATATTCAGGGCGCCGCCATCTTTGTGTGGGTAGGTGAAGTCCCTGTGGGACACGTCATCTACCCACACTAGATAGCCCTGAGATTCCCGCACATGCCCAGTGAAACATCTGGACATGCGAACGGGAATTTCACCTATTCATTCATTCATCAGACAGACGAATGAATGAATAGAAAAAATCAGACGAACAAACTAACACTGTGTATCAGTGTTCGTTTGTTTGTTCGGTTTATTACAAGGAGGGAGCTACCGGCGTGCAGCTCCCTCCTTGTAATATGTAACTATAGAAGCGGCAGGGAGCAGTGCTCCCCACCACTTCATAAGCCCCCCAGGTCCCCTCCTCACTCTATGGGGGTCAATATGACCCCCATAATAGCACAAGGGAGATTAAAATCTCCCCAATGCCCCTACTCGCTATACCGCGAGTAGGGGCATGTCCACTAAACAGTGAGCAGCCTGTGGCTGCTCACTGTAAAAAAAAAAAAAAAAAAAGAAAGGGTAATAAGGGGGGGACGGGGAGCCTACTGTCCTCCCCCGCCGGCCCCCACCCCTGGGCGGCGGGTGGGGGCCATAATGGGAATGAGGGGGGACCTACTGTCCTCCCCTCAGGCCCCCACCCCTGGGCGGCGGGTGGGGGCCATAATAGTAATAAGGGGGGTGGGGGGGGGGGCCTACTGTCCTCCACCCCCCGGCCCCCACCCCTGGGCGGCGGGTGGGGGCCATAATAGTAATAAGGGGGGGGGGACCTACTGTCCTCCAGCCCCCGGCCCCCACCCCTGGGCGGCGGGTGGGGGCCCTAATGGAAAAAAGGGATGGGGGGACCTACTGTCCTCCCCCCCGGCCCCCACCCCTGGGCGGCGGGTGGGGGCCATAATAGTAATAAGGAGGGGGGGACCTACTGTCCTCCACCCCCCGGCCCCCACCCCTGGGCGGCGGGTGGGGGCCATAATAGTAATAGGGGGGGGGACCTACTGTCCTCCCCCCCCCCGGCCCCCACCCCTGGGCGGCGGGTGGGGGCCATAATAGTAATAAGGGGGGGGGGACCTACTGTCCTCCAGCCCCCGGCCCCCACCCCTGGGCGGCGGGTGGGGGCCCTAATGGAAAAAAGGGGGGGGGACCTACTGTCCTCCCCCCCGGCCCCCACCCCTGGGCGGCGGGTGGGGGGCCATAATAGTAATAAGTGGGGGGGGGGGATCTACTGTCCTCCCCCCCCCCGGCCCCCACCCCTGGGCGGCGGGTGGGGGCCATAACGATAATGGGGGGGACCTACTGTCCTCCCCCCGCCCCCACCCCTGGGCGGCGGGTGGGGGCACTAAGTAAATCCCCCCCCCCCCCCATCAAGGTGACTAGGGGTGCCCAAGCCCCTAGTCACCCACCCCCCACCCAAATAAAAAATGCCCCTACCTACCCCCCTCACCCTAAAAAATAGTGAGGGGGGAATAAAATTGCTAACCTGTAAAGTAAAATTAAACTTACCATTCGACGTCTTCTTTTTTCTAAAATCTTCATTTTTCAGCCCCAAAAAAGGCCAAATAAAAAACCATCATAGCCGTCGAACTAAAAATAAAATAAAAAACCCGAGCGCAAAAAAAAAATAATCCATCTTCACCCATGGAGGGCTCCGCGCAGACTGAGCTCCGCAGGGCGGGGCAAGGCTTATAAAGCCTTGCCCCGCCCTGCAATTAGCCTAAGAACACTCTGATTGGTGGGTTTAAGCCAATCAGAGTGCTCTTTGTCATTTTACAAGCGTGGGAAAGTTCTTTGGAATTTTCCCACGCTTGTAAAATGACACAGAGCACTGTGATTGGATGGCTTGAAATCCATCCAATCACAGTGCTCTGTGTCATTTTACAAGCGTGGGAAAATTCCAAAGAACTTTCCCACGCTTGTAAAATGACACAGAGCACTGTGATTGGATGGCTTGAAATCCATCCAATCACAGTGCTCTGTGTCATTTTACAAGCGTGGGAAAGTTCTTTGGAATTTTCCCACGCTTGTAAAATGACACAGAGCACTGTGATTGGATGGCTTGAAGTCCATCCAATCACATTGCTCTGTGTCATTTTACAAGCGTGGGAAAGTTCTTTGGAATTTTCCCACGCTTGTAAAATGACACAGAGCACTGTGATTGGATGGCTTGAAATCCATCCAATCACAGTGCTCTGTGTCATTTTACAAGCGTGGGAAAGTTCTTTGGAACTTCCCCACGCTTGTAAAATGACACAGAGCACTGTGATTGGATGGATTTCAAGCCATCCAATCACAGTGCTCTGTGTCATTTTACAAGCGTGGGAAAATTCCAAAGAACTTTCCCACGCTTGTAAAATGACACAGAGCACTGTGATTGGATGGATTTCAAGCCATCCAATCACAGTGCTCTGTGTCATTTTACAAGCGTGGGAAAATTCCAAAGAACTTTCCCACGCTTGTAAAATGACACAGAGCACTGTGATTGGATGGCTTGAAATCCATCCAATCACAGTGCTCTGTGTCATTTTACAAGCGTGGGAAAATTCCAAAGAACTTCCCCACGCTTGTAAAATGACACAGAGCACTGTGATTGGATGGCTTGAAATCCATCCAATCACAGTGCTCTGTGTCATTTTACAAGCGTGGGAAAGTTCTTTGGAATTTTCCCACGCTTGTAAAATGACACAGAGCACTGTGATTGGATGGCTTGAAATCCATCCAATCACAGTGCTCTGTGTCATTTTACAAGCGTGGGGAAGTTCCAAAGAACTTTCCCACGCTTGTAAAATGACACAGAGCACTGTGATTGGATGGATTTCAAGCCATCCAATCACAGTGCTCTGTGTCATTTTACAAGCGTGGGAAAATTCCAAAGAACTTTCCCACGCTTGTAAAATGACACAGAGCACTGTGATTGGATGGACTTCAAGCCATCCAATCACAGTGCTCTGTGTCATTTTACAAGCGTGGGAAAATTCCAAAGAACTTTCCCACGCTTGTAAAATGACACAGAGCACTGTGATTGGATGGATTTCAAGCCATCCAATCACAGTGCTCTGTGACATTTTACAAGCGTGGGGAAATTCCAAAGAACTTTCCCACGCTTGTAAAATGACAAAGAGCACTCTGATTGGCTTAAACCCACCAATCAGAGTGTTCTTAGGCTAATTGCAGGGCGGGGCAAGGCTTTATAAGCCTTGCCCCGCCCTGCGGAGCTCAGTCTGCGCGGAGCCCTCCATGGGTGAAGATGGATTATTTTTTTGTGCGCTCGGGTTTTTTCTTTTTCGTCTGGTTTTTTTTTTTTGCGCTCGGGTTTTTTATTTTATTTTTAGTTCGACGGCTATGATGGTTTTTTATTTGGCCTTTTTTGGGGCTGAAAAATGAAGATTTTAGAAAAAAGAAGACGTCGAATGGTAAGTTTAATATTACTTTACAGGTTAGCAATTTTATTCCCCCCTCACTATTTTTTAGGGTGAGGGGGGTAGGTAGGGGCATTTTTTATTTGGGTGGGGGGTGGGTGACTAGGGGCTTGGGCACCCCTAGTCACCTTGATGGGGGGGGGGGGAATTTACTTAGTGCCCCCACCCGCCGCCCAGGGGTGGGGGCGGGGGGAGGACAGTAGGTCCCCCCCCCCCATTATCGTTATGGCCCCCACCCGCCGCCCAGGGGTGGGGGCCGGGGGGGGGGGGAGGACAGTAGATCCCCCCCCCACTTATTACTATTATGGCCCCCCACCCGCCGCCCAGGGGTGGGGGCCGGGGGGGAGGACAGTAGGTCCCCCCCCCTTTTTTCCATCAGGGCCCCCACCCGCCGCCCAGGGGTGGGGGCCGGGGGCTGGAGGACAGTAGGTCCCCCCCCCTTATTACTATTATGGCCCCCACCCGCCGCCCAGGGGTGGGGGCCGGGGGGGGGAGGACAGTAGGTCCCCCCCCCTATTACTATTATGGCCCCCACCCGCCGCCCAGGGGTGGGGGCCGGGGGGGAGGACAGTAGGTCCCCCCCCCCAATTACTATTATGGCCCCCACCCGCCGCCCAGGGGTGGGGGCCGGGGGGTGGAGGACAGTAGGTCCCCCCCCCCTTATTATTATTATGGCCCCCACCCGCCGCCCAGGGGTGGGGGCCGGGGGGGGAGGACAGTAGGTCCCCCCCCCCTCTTATTACCATTATGGCCCCCACCCGCCGCCCAGGGGTGGGGGCCGGGGGGGAGGACAGTAGGTCCCCCCCCCCTTTATTACTATTATGGCCCCCACCCGCCGGCCAGGGGTGGGGGCCGGGGGGGAGGACAGTAGGTCCCCCCCCCTA
The DNA here is from genome assembly GCF_036172605.1 of Pelobates fuscus. NCBI lineage: Eukaryota > Metazoa > Chordata > Amphibia > Anura > Pelobatidae > Pelobates > Pelobates fuscus. The sequence goes on along the minus strand of NC_086318.1, from coordinate 351,272,464 downwards.
CTACTATTATGGCCCCCACCCGCCGCCCAGGGGTGGGGGCCGGGGGGGAGGACAGTAGGTCCCCCCCCCCTCATTATCTTTATGGCCCCCACCCACCGCTCAGGGGTGGGGGTGGGGGCCGGGGGGGGGACAATAGGTCTCCCTCCCTTATTTTACTTTACGGCCCCCACCCGTCATTTAGGGGTGGGGGGCAATATTTTTTTTATTTTTTTTCTACAGTGAGCAGCCACAGGCTGCTCACTGCTTACTAGACATGCCCCTACTCGCGGTATAGCGAGTAGGGGCATATTATTTACTAATACCAAGTCATTTTTACTTGGTGTTAGTAAATTTGGCTGAAAGACCAATTCAGGTCTTTCAGCCTTTTAGTAGATAGCTCCCTGATACCGTGGGAATTAGGGAGTTATCTACTAAGCGGCTGCAAGATGCACCCACAGCAATGAATAGGATCGGAGTTTCATTCATTTGAATGAAATTCCGATCCGAACAAAGTACCGAATTGCATCCTAACACCAATGGAGAAACTCTTCTCATTCTGTTAGGATGCAATTCGGCAGTTTTGCCGGCGTTCTGTCTAAGTGACAGGACTTTCGGCAATACTGACAGGAAGCATTGTGGGAACAGGGAGGAAAGCTAGGGATCATGGGAAAATTGGTCTGACCAGCGGAAATGAAGCACACTTTGCTCCTCCGCTGGTCAGAGCTGGTCAAGCGGAGGAATCCTCCATAAGACAGAGTCCCTACTTTGTCTTATGATTTTAAAGAAAACTAAAGAAGACAGGAAGAAAAGAAGAACAGATCCCGAGAGAGGGGGAGAAGAGGAAGAGATTGAGGAAAGGTAAGTTCGGCATGACAGTGCCGCTTTAAATTTGAAAATCACTCTGATTTCCTTTTGAATTTCCGGCAATTCTCACTTTGGTAAATGATCATGATATTTTTGCCAGAACATATATTATGTATTATAAAGACTTTGTTGAGCAAAACTGTCACAAAACACACAATTGTGTGGCACTGACATGCTAAGGAACAACATTTTCAAATGTAATGCTCAGCTTTTCTGGATGTTCCAAAAGAAGGACTGACCGTATCCACCTTCGGCCGAGCATCCTAGTTTTTACCAACGTTCTGCATAAATCTTTTGATACTCTCAAGATAACTTTGATCCAAAATCAGAAATTTAATTCTAAGTTATTCACTAAAATGAGAATTGCAGGTGAATTCAAAGGGAATTTGAACTCCTCCCCCTGCCCCACCCCTTACACCCCACCCAGCAACCCACCCTCTTATACCCTCCCCCATGCCACCTTTACCACTTTCCTTAGGTCCCCAACCCCACTCTAAAATATTTGACTATGATTTGGATGCAATCCTACACATACTCCATAGGGTCCATTGGGACAAACTCTTTCAAACAACCAGTTACCCCAGCATGCACAATCACACACAGAAAGACCACAAGCATTGTAACGTTTGTCTCGAGCTCAGATATATGCACCCTTCGTAGTGCGAATTGTATCTGCTTTGTTATATCTTTCTACACTGTTATGCATATTGCACGTATGTCACTTGTATTTTTCTCCTATCTAAAATCAACCAATAAATTTTTTTAAATCACTTTGAATTCTCACTTAAGTAAATAACCCTATCATTATAAACTATTCGTGTACTTGAGTAGATTGCATTTCAGTGCAAGAAACATTATTCAGTAATTAACCTTTACATCATCTACAATAAAATGGCAAAAAAAAGAAAAAAAAAATGATAAGCTTTATTGCACATTTCATCAATACATATTACCGTACTTAATTTCATCTTGACAGAAAATGTTGTTATGATATAATTGCCTTCAAGCAAAATTCAACCAGACTGGTGATGTTTTATTTGTACGCAACCAGTGGCTGGAGATGCATCAAAAATATCCCAAGAACTCTGTCATGAACATGTACACACACATGAAAACTATAGTTGATGACAGAATGTAGGTGACCTTTCTTCTGGAATGCAGCAACAATATATGTTACAAAATATTAGACTGATTGGAATGAATGAATCAGTGGAAACTCAATTGTCACTATGAGTCTATTTGTGGGCTATACTTTCATGATAGTTCTAATTTGCCAAATAAGGAAAGATGGCCAGAATAACATCAGCAAAAGAAACATAATTTCTTCAATAGCCACAATACAATAATGTAATTATGATTTACTTGAAAGGGACACTATAGTCAACAAAACAAGTTTAGTTTAATTAAGCAGTTTTGGTGTATAGAACATGCCCCTGTAGCCTCACTGCTCAATTCTCTGCCATTTAGAAGTTAAATCACTGTTTATGAAATATAGTCACACCTCCCTGCATGTGACTTGCACAGCCTTCCTAAACACTTCCGGAGTCATCTAAAGTTTACCCTTTCTTTATTGCAAGTTCTGTTTAATTTAGATTTTCTTATCCCCTGCTATGTTAATAGCTTGCTAGACCCTGCAAGAGCCCCCTGTATGTGATTAAAGTTCAATTTACAGAGCAGGAGATAAAATTGTTTAAGTTAAATTACATCTGATTGAAAGTGAAACCAGTTTTTTCATGCAGGCTGTGTCAATCATAGCCAGGGGAGGTGTGGCAAGGGTGGCATAACTCCCGATTCAACTCCTAAATGGCAGTAAATTGAGCAGTAAAACCTGAGAGGCATGATCTATACACTAAAACACTAAAACACTAAAACCCTCCCAGGTTTCCGTATCACTTTCAAGCACCTGGGAGGGTCGTGTTTGCAAGAGTTTGTCATCCCACTCTGATCTGTGAGGGCACAGGTGCCTTTATGTACAGGGGAAGTGGAGAAGTCAGAAAGGAGCCATCAGGCAGCGGTGTCAGGTGGTCTGATGGTCAAGGGCTGGCAGCAAAGAAGCAAAATCAAGGGTCAAGCCGAAGGTCAGAATCCAGGAGATCTGCAAATAGATAGCAGGACGTCAGAAGCCAAGGGTCGGAGACAAGAAGCAGGGCCAGGGTAAAGCCGTGGTCAGACGACAAGAAGTATTATCGGGAATTCAAGAACATGGACCAAGATTAGGAACACTGACCATGATCAAGAAACACGGGCAAGGACCAGGATCAGGAACACAGACAATGACCTTGATCAGAAACACGGACAAGTGCCGTGCAGCAGACCCTCCCCCTCAATTACAGTACGGCTCCCCTGAGCTCCCGTCCAGCCATTCGTGCATACCCTCACAGAACACGACACTGAACGCCGGAGCCGGACGGAAGATATTAGAGTCGGGAGCCAGAAGCTGTGAGAACATACTCGAACCAAAAACATGCTTACATTCAAACACACAAACACTGTTCAGTGCTAAATACAACCCTGCAAGCATGGGACATTGGTAGAGCCCCATGTGGCGGACCACCAAGGTATCTCTTCCACGGATCCCTATTTCCCCAAATAAAAGCAGCACCAAAAATCCTGAGTGAAATATCGCCAGTATCGCATATTCCCCCACACGTGAGCCAAGGCTTAATGCTGGGAGTAGAACTGTTTAATGGGAGTACAGTCATCAAATTTATACAGCTCCTCCGCTGTGCCTGAGAGATAATTGAGTCAGGAACTGTACAAACTCAATTATCTCCAGGTTCAGAGACGTATAACAATTTTGAAACACCCCAAAAGTACCCCCAAAATACATGGAAACCCCGCAAAAGTCCCATCCCTGGATAGTCCTTATCTGAGTAACCATCATATCTAAAAAACACTCAGATCAGGTCGGTAGTTATTAATCAACATCGTGGGGAAGTTTTGACTAGCCTGCCATGAGGTCGAAGTCCAAAATAGTTCCAGGGAAATGGTGGCAATGGCCGGTTTCCATTCGTGGGATTTTGTACAAAATCCACATAAGTTATACAAAATCTTTTACTTGTGGAATGCTCCCCTTGTTCAGTAGTTTATAACTCCCAAACGCCGTTCGTGTAGATGGTCGGGAACTTGAAAGGTCTGCGGGTCCATCTTCACCGGCGTTCGCGGGAATGCCTGGCCAAAATCAGTTCCAGGCCCACTGCCTGAATTCGGAAGAAAAGATGGCCGCCATCCATTGTCTCGATCACATGCGTTCGGTTGCACGAAATGGTGGCCACCCAGTGGAGCATTCTATTCATTATTTCCTCTGAGGTTTTCGTACTGGATACTTAACTTTCCAAGTTCTAATGTGGTTCCGGGGTGGTCCTCGTTCGGAAACCGAACCAGTTGGAAACAAACAAAATAAACAAATATACTGTAAATCCAAGGAAATAAGCCGAAACAAGTGATGGGACTATTCCTTCACACCCCACCTGTCAAAGCATTGTTGGAGTTGCATGACAGATGGTAATCTACCTTTTAGCCACCTTTGCAATGGGATAGGCAAAAACATTCTTGCACCAGTGCCCTCGTTTGACGAACTGTACTTTGCCACTGGCTTTTGGAGGGGCCTGGTTGCCAGCCTCTCGCCCCAGTCCCAAGACTGTGAAAATGCCTGTTCGTGCCTTTTTCCTATACCGAACAAACTGTCGAACAGCTGGACCACCCGCACGTGGAGTGTGCTGCTTATTTACCCCCCAGAAGCTGTGGTTAACCGCAGCTAATTGACGAACGGCTGGGTGGTCGTCGTTCGTATAGTCTAACACGTGGTGGCGGCCATCTTGTTTAGTCGAACGCATTCAGCAGTGTTTGGTCGTTGAGTTCATGGAACTCAAATCGGACACGCGACGGCACGAACACCGCTGAACTTTACCTTCTTTGGAACTTCGACAGGAACTATTTGGGGCATGAAAGCCATGCTTGCGGTGTGGTCGGTCAAAAGACACTTCCATAAGACTGTTGAACCCCTGCTCTGGTCTGGGTGATATGTTGTTCACCCAGATCAGGGCTATCCAGGGATGTTTAATTTATGGGGATATGTTGGAGTTTTGGGGTGTTTCTGTACTTTGGGTAAAAATGTGTGTTTTCTCCCTGTGGGTTATTGAGTTAGTCCATTGTCTTTGTTTATTGTATCACAGGCAGAGGGGAGGGTTTGTGTACAGTAACTGGGAGTGTTCAAATGTAAAACTTTTTATTGCATTGTGCATTTCATGTCCTGTGCCCCACAAGGTCCACGTAACCTTGTGGGGAAATACTGTATAAAAGAAGCAGCTGTACCATTAAACCTTGAGTTCTACTTCACCTTTAATTTAGAGTCCTGTCTCCATGTGATTTTAGATGTTTAACAATCCTATCCTTTAACATGGTTTCCATTACTTTTCCCACTACTGAAGGAAGGCTTACTGGCCTATTGTTGCCCGACTTGCACAACATTCGCTAACTTCCAATCTTCTAGAACTACTCCTGTTAACAATGATTGGTTCTCCAGACATGAGGCTTTAAAATTAGGCTAAACAGTTCAATCATTTTATCAGACCTGTGAATCTTGCTTCTAACAGTCTGAGAGTCCTTTGGGTCTTTTTTTTTTTTGCAGTGAGGAGAGACGTCTGCATGGCCACTCTGCCATAAAGGCCAGATCTGTGGAGTGTTGCAGTAATGGTTGTACTTTACAAATTTCTATAATGTCCCCACATAATCTCTGGAGCTAAATCCATTCTCCCCGCTTGCTCAGTTTGGCTTGGTGGCCAGCTCTAGGAAGAGTTCAGATTTTTCCAAACTTTTTCCATCTAAGAGTATAGAGGCCATTGAGCTTTGAAGAACTTTCATTGCAGCTGAAATTTTGTAAATGCATATCAGAGAAAATAACAAGACATAAAATTAAACAACTGTAGCATAAGGCTGCAACTTAAAAAAGAGAAATAGAGGGGGCGGAACCTGACCAGCGAGCGGCAAGATGTGTCTTGCATGAGCTCCCTCTGCATGAACAACTTAAGCTGATAAACAGAACCCTGCAAGCTGGGGAATCCTGCATGTACCATTTGACACCAGACCCGAAGCTCTGAGTGATCGGGAACCACGGCAACATGTTGCGGCCTTCCAGAGCAAGTGTGGGGGAAAGGTGGCCTCTTTCCTCCTGACGATTCAAGACACAGCCGAGTACAACTCTCCTATTCCCCTCCCCCCCCCCCTCCTTTGGACCAGTGGGGGATATCCCGGTCCCTGACGATCTGAGTTGGCAAAGCCCCATAAGCCCCACTGAGCCTGGCAATAATCCCCAGTTGAAGATGGCGGACACACCTGGCTCACTTACACGCGGCCTGAAACTGATACAGCCTGACACAGCAGGACCCGGAATAAAAGCAATGGACACTCTAGAAGATATCTTTAAAAGATTCTGGGATAAGCTTTTGGACCTAGCAAGGCAAGCAAAGTATACACAAATGTCACCTACGGGGGAACAAAACAGCGACACAAGGAGGCCTGGGAAACCTCTCAAGGGCGCAAACTTGTCCCAAGCTACTCTAACCAGCACAAGCTGCCCACCTGGGCTTAGACCAAAGAGGGTTTCGACCGGCAAGTACCAGCCACACACCCGGCAGGCTACAAAAGATTCCTGGCTCATGACAGTAAAGTGTTGCTCTCCCACAACCCCGGGGCTGGAGGGGCACCCCGCCTTCCCAATGCTTTGCTGCTCCTCAAAACGGATCGACCCCACACCTAATATGCGGACTCCGTAAGGGAATCGGATGACTGTCTGGCAAAATAACTTACGGGGCAAGCTTGGTGACCCACGAAGTACGTCCACCACAAATCACACCGGACTCAATTACCAAGCTCTGCTGAAAATGGCGCTGGACAGGGCGGCATACCTAAGCAGCCTGAATACAGATCAGACCACACTCGCGCTAGCTTGCTCTTCAGCATATAAACCACACATGATGTTACACTTAATTATCCTGTTTCACTATGCTGTCAGTTTGCATAATTTTCTTTCATTATTATCTAAATCACTTCTCTACCTGCTTATATCTCAATTTATGCATTGACATGCTTACCTAGCCTGATCACTATCTCACATATGACTGTCATCATATCTTACATTATTGATAGGATGAGAAGTTTAGTTTGAGTTCTGTCTGTGTCCATGTTATTTTAGTTTATCTCACCTTGTCATGTCTGCACTTACACCATACCCACCTTATCATATCTTATCATCGTGGCTGAAAGGATTGCTCTGACATGCATGTCTAGCCTGTTCTAACACTCAAGTGTTTTCACTATTATTTAGTTCACTTACATCAACTCCCATTACTGTCAGGCAGCTTACCTACCACTTATGTTTTTTCTATCTCCTGACGTATACTATTTCAACATGTTTATAATAAAAAAAATGTGCAAATATGTATGCCAAGATATTACCTCTTCTGATAAGCCTTTGCGTGCTGTTGTGGCACTTCAACCATGTTTGTAATTTGCTTGCACAGAAAATTAAAGAATTTAAAAAATGTTTTTTAAATAATCAAGAAGACTTAAAGGGACACTAGTCAACAGAACAAATAAAGCTTAATGTAGTTGTTCTGGTGAGTATAATGGCATCCTTCAGGCATTTCAGAGAAAAGACAGTGTTTACATTGCCCCTAGGGACACCTCCAAGTGGCCACTCCTCAGATGGCCGCTGGAGGGGCTTCCTGGCTCAGGGCTGCACAGTAGGCAGCCCTTCCATTCAGCGTCCCCACGCTCTGCATGGAGACGCTGAATTTTCCTCATAGAGATGCATTGATTCAATGCATCTCTATGAGGAGGTCCTGATTGGCCAAAACGGCATTTAGCCCCACCCCCAATGCCGATTTTAACCAATCCAATGCTTTCCCTATGGGAAAAATCTGCCATTTTGATGATGTCCTGGCACTGGAAATAAGATGAGTTTCAAACTTTTATAGGTGGGCTAAGGGGGTTCCTGACTCTATAGTGATCCTTTAATACTTTTAAAATTTAGTGTTTGTAGAGCCATCATTGACCACTAGGGGGAGTAACAATCTATGAAGCGTTCACTATACATTCACAGCTTTTTAAAATTATGACAGGCTCAAATAACTTGTATCTCATAGGTTTATAATGCTTGGGGGTCAGGGAACAAATCTCACTCAGAAAATCATTTAGGGGGAATAGAGGGGTTCGATCTTTCTTATTTTTAATGGTGTAGTTTTTATAAGTAAGATATTTTACTGTCTAAGAAAAAAAATATTTTTTTAAAAGCAGTTAATTTTATTATGGATATTTAACAATAAGTAATCTTCAAGAAGAAGAACAAAAGTTACATTGAAATAATTTCTTCACATAGCTATTAAAATATAGCTTTCACATGTCTTTTAAAACAAATTAAGTTATTATTTTTATTATCAGTCATAATTATTATGAGCATGTATAATTTCTAAGGTGCTTTCCAAATTACACTCGGGATATTTAACAATAGGTAATCTGCATTTCAAGAAGAAGAAACAAATGACCTTGACTGCTGACCACCCGTTACCCCCGAAACCCTGAACCTTTAAATAAATCACTCCACACCAGAATTTTCTTTTTTGGGTAGGGCAACGGCCACAGTTTTATTTCATATATAACTGCCAGCAAATTAAAAAGGGCTGTCAGCTACTGGCTAATAACCAGTAGACAGCTTCTCGACACGATATCCAAGAGTCTTCCACAACCCGCATCCCATCTTCGAACCAAGAGGCAGTTTGTAACTTCCCAAGCCCATTCCCAATCCATATGCTGGTGAGGCAAAAAAACATCATCCCTTTATTGAGGGACGGTGTTGCGCCCCCCTGAAGCCAGCGCCAGTTCCCCACCTGACTGCAAACCCATGTTAAAGATATCAAGGCCGATGTGATTAAGGTGAACCCAGTCTCTTCTCATTAGATCCCTATTCTCACCCTCCAGGTCCTTATGTTGGATAACTATGCCCCCTATCCTCTGGATGAACTTGGACATAGAAAGATTGAACTTCCGCCTAATCCTTTCCATCGTCTTCCCATTAGGAAGCGAATTCCAAACTGGCCGTGGAACTACTTCCGACCATATCACTACCACATCATTAAACAGCGCGCAGCATCTGGCTACATCATGTTTGCACGTGTGTATCAGATCCACTGTGCTACCTTTCCCAAGGTAGTTCCCACCCACGTGAATTAGTAAAATTACTGGACCTGATACAAAGTGCCTCAATGCCACACATTCTGGATCAATTTGAGCCCACCGTAAGCCTTGCATACCATGCCATCTAATCCTGACTTCACCATAAGGGATTCACAGGTTCCTGCCAGTCTGTCTTCTGCCCTGCGAGCCGCCCAATATGCATAGGAATGCCCCAGAATCCAAACAAAATGAGGGTGGGGACCTAAAAGAATAAGAAAAGAAAAAAGAGACAACATGACCATCAACCTCATAGGAGGTGAAAGCGAACATAAAGCCGACACCTCTGAGAGTTCCAGTGCCCTAACCTTTGCATCGAGGCCTTCTGAGAAACCCAACAAACTAGCCTGGGTCGCCGTGACGATATGAAAAGAGTGAGAGGAGAAGCCTGCTGGCTCAACCTGCCTGCTCTAAAAACCCTATTAAATTGGAACTGTGTCATGTCCGACCCGTTCTCATGAATTAGAAGAGAGCTAACCCGGGAGCATTGACAGGAAGCGCTGCAAGATAGCTAGCGGGCACCATGCCCCCCCAGTAGCACAGATCCTAATGGATGTTCCCTCACCTGTCTGGTCTGTGTTGGATGGACGAATCCTGAGATCAAACTATCCCTTGACCACTATCACGTCCTCCAAGGACATTGGAGATGAAACCTTAGCTGATGGGGCCACCAGCTCCCCAATGTGTAGAGCAGCGAAAAAAACATTATGTAAAGGCCAAATGAAAAAGGAGAGATTCGCAATGAGAGCGACAAACCAAACCCCAAATCCCGCAGAGCCCATGGAGCAAGTCTACCGTTACAGGACACCTCCAGTCAGCCGACCGCAGACGTCGTCACCCCTTTAGCACTCTGTGAATGATGAAACATTTTGAAACATCTTTCCATCCCAATAATTGACACAAAAAAGACATAACTGCCAAGGCCCGCTCCGCAGAGGACACAGACGAGAAAAGCTCCCTCCTCTGATGACAGATCCCATGATCCCCTCAATCCATGATATCAGGAGTCCCGGACCGAAACATATGCCTTCCAAGAACCCAGAGCCAGTGAGTTAAAGGAGAGTACCCTCAGATTTCCAAATCGAGATCCCACAAAAACCAGCTCTAAAGCTCGACAAACAAGGTGCAATGCACCCTACAATCCTCCTTGGTGATGCCGTCATTTACAGAGGAACCCGCCAGATAGAACAAGTGATGGATAAGCCGGAAAACACCGGGCTCCTTCTTAGGGACCAAACCTAACAGGTATACCCGAAAATTGTCAAAAGGCAGGGATGAAAATGGACCAGACTAACTTATTTTCTCAATTTGGCTATCAAAACGTGTTCCTTACCCACCACGGAGGATACATTTGGAGCAAACAAGGACTCATATGATGGGATAAATGGTATTCTCAACCCTACCGTGAAATCCCTCACTCAAAAACCTAGCTGCCCTATGCCTGGGTTATCGTTCTAGCCACGGGAGCAGCCTGACCATGATCACAGGAGTCCTCCCCTCTGGAACCCTCTTCCCTGGAGGACTTGGGCAATGGCTTTCCCTTCTTGAAGCAACGCACAGCAAGATGAGCTCCTCCGCAGTGCGCGCACTCATGCTTAAAACGGCAGGATCCGTACCATTGGCAATGGCTTTCATTTAACAGCCAGCAAATGCCTTTTCTATGTCCTGCTGGAGCACCACTTGACACCCCGGCAGCAGCGTGAAAGGGACGACTCGGAGACATAAGTAGCAGCCAAAGACTCCCATCCTGAATCCCAAAGTTCAAGTGTGGGCATACCGCCAACTTTTGTCTAAATTGCTGGTCATACTTAAATCAGCATTGACCTCCATAAATTTTATAGCCCCCCCCAAATTAGATCTAAATATGCGAAAAGGGAAGGGCCTATCTCCGTAAACCGCAAGACTAAAATACTTGCAAATGTTAGGAAACCCTGTAGTCCAGGGCTTCCCAAACTTTTATGGCCCGAGACCCACTTTTCAAAATGGTAATTTTTCGAGACCCACTTGCTTTTTTTAATGCATATTTTAAAAAGTGAACACCATGACAATCCGCTTTAGAGGCATACAATTGGCACACCATAGCAATCCGCTTTAGATGTACACCATGGCAATTGCTTTTAGAGGCATAAATCTGGCACACCATAGCAAACAGCTTAAGAGGCATACAATTGGCACACTATAGCAATCCGCTTTAGAGGCATACAGTTGGCATACCATGGCAATCAGCTTTACAGGCATACAATCGGAACATTATGGCAGCTTTAGATGCATAAAATAGGCATACCGTGGCAATCAGCTTTAGATGCATAAAATTGGTACATTATGGCAATCAGTTTTAGAGGCATACAGTTGGGCATACCATGGCAATCAGCTTTAGAGGCTTACAATTGGCACACCATGGCAATCAGCTTTACAGGCATACAATTGGAACATTATGGCAGCTTTAGATGCATAACATTGGTACATTATGGCAATCAGTTTTACATGTATAAACTTGGCACATCATGGCAACTTTAGGTGCATAAAATTGGCACACCAGTGCAATCAGTTTTAGAGGCTTACAAATGGCACACTATGGCATCCAGGTTTAGAAGCATACAATTGGAACATCAGGGCAGCTTTAAATACATAAACTTGGCACACCATGGCAATCAGCTTTAGATGCATAAACCTGGCACACCATGGCAATAAGCTTTAGATGCATAAACTTGGCATATCATGGCAATCACTTTTAGATGCATAAACTTGGCACATCATGGCAATCAGCTTCAGAGGTATACAATTGGCAAACAGTCAGATGCATTAAATTGGCACTCCCTGGCAATCAGCTTTAAAAGCATACAATTGGCACACCATGGCAATCAGCTTAAGATGCATAAAATTGGCATATCATGGCAGTTTTAGAGGCATAATTTGGCATATCATGGCAGTTTTAGATGCATAATGTTGATATATCATGGAGTTTTAGAGGCAGAAACTTTGCATTTCATGGCAATCAGTTTTAGAGGCATACAACTGCTTATCCCAGTGGTGGAACTAATGTAGAGAGAGCCCTGGTGCAAGTATGCTTTCTGGGTCCCCTTCTAGTGCAAGTGTGGCCAAAAGGTAGATCTCCATCTGTCGGAGAACTTCAACAATGCTATGCCTGCTGGGAATCTACCATTTGCCCATCGTTGCAGGGTTATATTTGTGAGCAGTGTTTGAGCGTTTAAATGTAAGCATGTTTGTGTATTAAAGGACCACTATAGTGCCAGGAAAACAAACTCGCTTTCCTGGCACTAAAGTGCCCCGAGGGTGCCCCCACCCTCAGGGTCCCATTCCCACCAGGCTGAAGGAAGAGAAAGGGGGTTAAAAACTCACCTTTCTCCAGCGCCGGGCTCCCTCGGCGCTGGGGACTCTCCTCCTTTAGCCGTCATCGGCTGAATGCGCATGCGCGGCAAGAGCCGTGCACGCATATAGCCAGTCCATAGGAAAGCATTCTCAATGCTTTCCTATGGACGCTGGCGTCTTCTCACTGTGAAAATCACAGTAAGAAGCGCTGAAGCGCCTCTAGCAGCGGTCAATGAGTCAGCCACTAGAGGCTGGATTAACCCATTTGTAAACATAGCAATTTATCTGAAACTGCTATGTTTACAGCAGGCAGGGTTAATCCTAGATGGACCTGGCACCCAGACCACTTCATTAAGCTGAAGTGGTCCTTTAAGTATGTGTGTGCATGTATGGGAGTGTTTGTATGTACTGTTGCCATTGGAATGTAGTGGTGTACTTGTTTGTAATGTTTGCGTCTGAACGCAGGGGTGTTTGAATGTAGTGCTGGACTTTAAATGCAGGTGTGCTTTTTGTGTGTAGTGTCGGTGTTTGAATGAAGGGGTGTTTGTATATCATTTTAGTGTTTTAATACATGGGTGTATTTGTATGTAATGTTTGCGTTTGATTGCAGTGCGTGTGTAGTGGATGCAGTGTGTGTATATTGTGTATATAAAATATACATATACACAATGTGTGTTTGGATGTAAGCATGTTTTTTGCATGGAGTATGTGTGCAGTGTATACACATACAGAGACACACAAATACACACATACAGAGACACACACAAACACATACTGACACAGCGATACACACACAATGACACTTATTTTCCTACACACAGATACACATACACTCATGTAAACAGATACACACTGACACACAAATACACACACACTGACACAAAAGGAGACTCAGATACACATACACGCAGAGACAGGTGAGGGTGACCGTGTGGTAGGGAGTGTGTGTGCAGGTAACAGTGTAGGGGGGCAGGGTGAAAAAGGGTTACAGTGGGCGGCGGGCAGGGGGAGAAAGTGTTACAGTGGGCGGGCAGGGGGAGAAAGTGTTACAGTGGGTGGGCAGGGGAGAGAAAGGGCTACAGTGTAGGGGGCAGGGAAGAGAAAGGGCTACAGTGTAGGGGGCAGGGGGAGAAAGGGATACAGTGTAGGGGGAAGGGGGAGAAAGGGCTACAGTGTAGGGGGCAGGGGGAGAAAGGGCTACAGTGGGGGCAGAGGGAGAGAGGGCTACAGTGGGGGGGGGGCAGGGGGAGAGAAGGCTACATTGGGGGGCAGGAAGAAAATGGGTTACAGTGGGGGAGCAGGGAGAGCAGGCGTTACAGTGTGGGGGGCAGGGAGAGCAGGGGTTACAGTGGGGAGAGGGGGCAGGGAGTGAAGGGGTTACAGTGTAGGGAGGGGGGCAGGGAGTGAAAGGGGCTACAGTGTGGGGAGGGGGCAGGGAGTGAAGGGGTTACAGTGTGGGGAGGGGGCAGGGAGTGAAGGGGTTACAGTGTGGGTAGGGGGGCAGGGAGTGAAGGGGTTACAGTGTGGGGAGGGGGCATGGAGTGAAGGGATTACAGTGTGGGGAGGGGGCAGGGAGTGAAGGGGTTACAGTGTGGGGAGGGGGCAGGGAGTGAAGGGGTTACAGTGTGGGGAGGGGGCAGGGAGTGAAGGGGTTACAGTGTGGGGAGGGGGGCAGGGAGTAAAGGGGTTACAGGGTGGGGAGGGGGCAGGGAGTGAAGGGGTTACAGGGTGGGGAGGGGGAGGGGGCAGGGAGTGAAGGGGTTACAGGGTGGGGAGGGGGAGGGGGCAGGGAGTGAAGGGGTTACAGGGTGGGGAGAGGAAGGGGGGCAGGGAGTGAAGGGGTTACAGGGTGGGGAGGGGGGCAGGGAGTGAAGGGGTTACAGGGTGGGGAGGGGGGCAGGGAGTGAAGGGGTTACAGGGTGGGGAGGGGGAGGGGGCAAGGAGTGAAGGGGTTACAGGGTGGGGAGGGGCAGGGAGTGAAGGGGTTACAGGGTGGGGAGGGGGAGGGGGCAGGGAGTGAAGGGGTTACAGGGTGGGGAGGGGGGCAGGGAGTGAAGGGGTTACAGGGTGGGGAGGGGGCAGGGAGTGAAGGGGTTACAGGGTGGGAGGGGAGGGGGAGGGGGCAGGGAGTGAAGGGGTTACAGGGTGGGGAGGGGGGCAGGGAGTGAAGGGGTTACAGGGTGGGGAGGGGGAGGGGGCAGGGAGTGAAGGGGTTACAGGGTGGGGAGGGGGCAGGGAGCGAAGGGGTTACAGGGTGGGGAGGGGACAGGGAGTGAAGGGGTTACAGGGTGGGGAGGGGGAGGGGGCAGGGAGTGAAGGTGTTACAGGGTGGGGAGGGGGAGGGGGCAGGGAGTGAAGGGGTTACAGGGTGGGGAGGGGAGGGGAGGGGGAGGGGGCAGGGAGTGAAGGGGTTACAGGGTGGGGAGGGGGAGGGGGCAGGGAGTGAAGGGGTTACAGGGTGGGGAGGGGTTACAGTTTGGGGGGGTAGGGAGAAAATTATTTACATTAGGGGGCAGGATCTGGGGGCTGTGTCCTACCTTCCTTGATTTCCCTGGTGGTCCAGTGTCTCCCTGGTGGTCCAGTGGGGTAACTCTCCGGTCTGCAGCTCCGCCGGGTGCAGAGCTGCAGACAGTGTAATAAAAGTCTTGCGAGCTCCCTGAGTGTTGCCATGGTAACGCTCTGGGAGCTCGCGAGACTTCTATCACACGGTCAGCACCCGGCGGAGCTGCAGACCGGAGCTGCTGGGCAGACTGATTGGAGGGAGCCCGGCGGCATACAGGGCAAGCCGCCGTGCTCCCTCCTGGTGTCAGTCTGCCTGACTAGCCGGCGGCCCTGGATGTGTGGGTCAGGCGACCCACTGGGAATCGCCCTGCGACCCACCAGTGGGTCGCGACCCACACTTTGGGAACCGCTGCTGTAGTCAATATACGAAAGTTTGGGGAAGCTGCTTACCCTCCTCCTGATCCAAGACCTCCCCCTGCCGCGGAGGATCCACCGATTCCCTGTCCGCTGGAACTAGCGAAAGAAGTTCTACATATTCCCCTTTAAAAATCTTTTCCTTAATTTCCAAAGCCACATGGAGCCCCAGCGGAGAGACCTCACAAGCTAGACCCATTGAAACGGTAGCCACGGAAGGACCCGGCGCCATATCGGCGCTGGATCCCATTGCTGAAACTCCAGACACTGATGGGAACCCAACTGACAATTGGGGAAGCAAGCGCTCAAACACAGCATGCAGCTAGCGCATTACATCACCCTGATTTTCACCTGTCTGCGCAGGAGGGGTGCACTAACCGCTTGCCAGGCGCTAGCGCTTGAATACTCACAGTCTTGCAGGAAGGGTCTGAGCCCAGAACCCAGTTCTCCTACAGCCTGCAGCCTCTATTCCCCCAAACCATCATCATCACTCATTCAGGAGTCGAATTGCGGCAATTCGTATCTTTCATTTTCCTCTCTGGAACAAGAACCAATCTCCACCGAACACGTTGGGAAGGAAGGAGGGGTAGAGGGGAGATACCACCAGGGAATGGGGGGTGTGACAAACTGCTATTTGCTACTGGGCATTGGAGAGGACTGTTCGCTAGCCTCCTGCCCTGCGACTATGGCCCTGGAAGGTATTGCCCTTTGAGACTTGTATTTGGGCACAATGGATGTTTGTATGCTGTTCCTGGCCCTTTAAATACTTGGGAGCAGTGTTCCAACTTTTAAACTGGCACTTCGAATGCAGTCGAAGTGCTGAAGCCGTCGAAGTGCCGAAGCCGTCGAAGTGCCGAAGCTGTCGAAGTGGCCGCCATTACAGTCGAACACGTGGTGGCGGCCATTTTAATCCAGTCGAATGCGGTGAGCTGTACCTTCTCCTACCCTTCGACACTGTGGCTGGAGACTAAGTCCCGTTCGAAGATTCGAACCCACGTTCGAACGGGACTTTGTCATTTCTGAGTGTAAAACAGACCTCTGGTAGACAATATAACACCACGGAAACAACCCCGGTTTCACTTCGACAAAAGTCGAAGTGAGTTCGACGATTCAAACACCGCCTTCGGATGGGACTTTGTAACTTTTCAGGGCAGAAATAGACCGACCACACAGCCTGAATCTGTGGAACTGTTTTGGGCAGGGAAATGTGCTTGCGGTCGGTCATAAAGGACTTTCAGCTAACTCTTTAACCCCTGGAGGGAATTAGCTGAATTTTGGATATGTTTTTAAGTGAAGTATGCTGATTATTAATATGTGTTTTTTTTTATGAAGATTGAATGCATAGTTTTGGAGTTATAGAAATGTATGAAAATGTATGTTTAAACTGTATGTTATAATTGGGTTACCTCTCAGGCTAAGGGGAGGGAATCTGTGGGAGGTAACCATTGTGTGATTGGGTAATGTTTAATTGGATGTGGGTGTCTCCCTTGCAGGGGAGAATTGCATAAAAGCAGAGTGTGTGTAATTAAACTTCAGAGTTCTTCTTGACCCTCAATTCGTAGCCTTGTCTCGTTATTGGAGGGAACTGCTATATCACACTGGGGATTGCTATGCTCTGCATACTCCCTTGAGCTTTAATCACTTAGCTCTTTTGAGAGCTTGCTCCTGTTACGCTCTCCTTGGAGGAGAGGTCTTCCCCACACGGTCCTGAATGCTGGAGGTTCATACAGGGTGGAAGGAAGACGGCGCGGCTCCAGTTAAGCTACGGCGGTTGTGGAGTCTGCGGTGGTTGTGGTGTCGTCTGCAGTGCGTGGAGTCCTCAGGAAGCGCTAGGAGCATCCGTCAACGGAAGGCGTCCGTTACAGGGGGAAAGTGGGGAGATACCATCAGGGGAGGGGGGGAGAGGGGAGATACCACTGGGGGAGGTGGGGAAAGGAGAGATACCAACTGAGGAGAGGAAAGAGGCCGCCAGGGGAGGGGGAGAGAGGGGAGAGACCACCATGGAAAGTGGGGGAGAAAGACCACCAGGAGAGGGGGGGGAGGAGAGGCCACTAAGGGACAGGAGAGGGGGGGAGAACGCTAAGGGAAATGGGGGCAGGGGAGAGCACTAAGGGACAGGGGAGCAGAGCAAATCACTAAGGAACAGAGAAGCAGGGGAGAGCACTAAGGGACAGGAGGGTAGGGAAGTTTACTAAGGGACACACAGACACACAAAGGGGCTCAGAAGGGAGATGCACAGAGGGACCTGGGGGTGGGAGGTGAAAGACACACAGAGGGGTAACAAATCTTCTCTTTCACACTACACACATACACAATGTATCCTTACACATACACAGAAACACACAATGCATCCTTACACATACACACACACACATAAACATACAATGCATCCCTACTCACACACCGAAACATACAGTGAATCCTACACACACACAGAAACACACCATGCTTCCCTTACACACTCAGCCTTACACACAATGCATCTATTACACACACACAATGCATCCCTCACACACACATACACATACACACCCACACACCCACAATGCAGCCCTTGCACACGCAATGCATCCCTCATATACAAAAACACATAATGCATCCCTTATGCACACACACAAACACACACTGCTTCTCTTACACACACAGAAATACAATGCATCTTACACACAATGCATCCCTACTCACACAACGAAACATACAGTGAATTATTCACACAAACAGAAACACACCATGCTTCCCTTACACACTCAGCCTTACACACAATGCATCCATTACACACACACAATGCATCCCTCACATACACATATACATACACACACACATACCCACAATGCAGCCCTTGCACACACAATGCATCCCTCATATACAAAAACACATAATGCACCCCTTACATACACAGAAACACACCTTGCATCCCTTACACATACAAACACAGATTCACACAGTGCATCCTTTACACACACACAGAAATACACAATGCATTCCTTATACACAAACACAGACTGTTTTCTATCCCTTACACACACACACACACACTACATCCTGTACACAAACTGGTAATCCTATACACTACATTCCATAAGAACACACACACATTACATCACAATAGCACATCCCCTACACACATACACTCCACTCCCTGTGAGCGAACTCAGGTGTAGGCCATGTAGGTAGATGTACAGTCAGGCCCTGGGGGCACAGACCTTGAGCTGTGTAAGGGGCCTCAAAAAATGTTCGTTAATTTTTGCGAGCAGAGTTACAAACAGCCTTTCAGAGAGCCTGTTCAGAGAAAAGATACTGTGTGCAGCACTGGCGTTAAATCATATGGCAGATAATATGGGTGGGTAATTAAAGTTTCTTTAATTCTTTGAACTTGAAGATTCTAAATGGCACACGTCAGGGCTGCCCGCTAACCCCCCTTCTTTATGTTCTTACAGTGGAAACATTGGCGGCCCTTTTCAGAAAGACAGCTACAATTAAAGGAATTATGGTTGGACGACAAGACCACCTGGTTTCCTTTTATGCAGATGACATTCTTCTAACAATATCTTCTCCGGAACTTTCTTTTCCAGAAGGATATTACAAACATTTAGTCTATTTTCTAATTACAAACTTAACTTTTCAAAAACTCTAATTATGTCCTTTTATATTTTTAATTATCTATCTTTTAAACAAAGTTATGAAACATTAAATTGGTCAAATAAATACAATATCTAGGAATTAAACTCTGCTCAGAATCAAAGTCCATGATTTATAAAAACGATATGGAATTGATGATAGATCTTAGGGAGACAGTAGATAGGTGGAGGGGTCTAGAGATCTCTTGGCTTGGATGAGTAAATATATTTAAATCATATTTGGTCCCTAAAATGTCATATCTTTATAAAACTATTCCGATCCCAGTTCCATCTAGTATAATAAAGGAAATGGAAATGATTTTATCTTCATATGTATGGAATACTAATAAACCAAGAGAACTGGTCAAATTCTTAAAAGAAACATAAACTCAGGAGGACTGGGATATCCAAATCTACAAAAAAATGACGTCATATTCCGGCTCCCGCGGCATCAGCAAACATTGCGCGAGGGAGCAGCGCAGAGAGGTTAGAGCTCCCTCGCCGCCTCAGATTAGAACTATGCCGTACCGCGGGGTCCAGAAGGTGGCCTGGCAGGAGGGAGCGCTTCCCTTCTGCCGGTCACTCAAATCTTGCGCCCCCAAGCTGCTCGCGCCCGCCCACTCTTAAAAGGAGAAATCCTCTCGAAAAGAGGATTTAGCTGCCGAAATCCCTACCGCCCACCTGGAATCCTGAAACGCCCACTAGTGGGCGGTAGGGACCAGGTTGATGATCCATGATTTGGAGGATGGAGTTTCTTTTTTTTGTTTCTCTCTCTTCTTTTTGCTTTGACTTGACTCGGTACTGCATCTTTGTTCCAGATAGATCCAGTATCCATGCAATTTTTTATATGTTCTGTTGTAAGGTTATAATTATCAATATATACTGATGGATATGTATCTACTGTATGATTGTTTAAGTGATCGTAGACTAAGGATGTGCATGGGCAAAAAATTCGGTTCGGTTCGGACTTCCGAAATTCAGGACTTTGGCAATTCGGGGATTCGGCAATTCAGGACTTTGGCACTTCCGAAATTTGGGACTCCAGCAATTCGGGACTTTGCCACTTTGGGACTTCGGGAATTCAGGAATTCGGGACTTCGGCAGTTCCCTAACCCTACTCCTAAACCTAACCCAACCCTAACCATATCCTAACCCTAACCCCACCCGAACTCTACCCCAACCCTAACCCTACCCCTAGCTCCACCCTTAACCCTAACCAAACCCTAACCCCAAAACACTACCCCTAACCCATAACCCCAACCCTAACCCTACCCCTAACCACACCCCTAATCCTACCCCAAACCTATAACTATACCCCACCCCTAACCCTACCCCAACCCTTCCCCAACCCTAACCCTAACCACACCCCAACCTTACCCTAACTCCACCCCTAACCCAACCCTACCCTAACCCCATAACCCTAACCCTACCCCTAACCCCAACCTTTCTCTAACCCTAAACCTACCCCTAACCCTAGTAGAGGTGGGGTAAGGAGTAGGGTTAGGGTTAGATTCCTGTCATCGTTCCCTTAATTTTCCCTCCCTCTCCTGCTTTGCAACTTTTCAGAAATCCGAAGCACTTCGGCACTTCCGAAATTCGGCAGTTCGGAAATTCGGTTTGGCACTTCCGAAATTTGGCCCTTCGGCAATTCTGGGCTTCCGCAATTCGGTTCGGCACTTCAGCAATTCGGACATTCGGAAGTATCCGAATGTCCGAATTGCCGAAATTAAGCCGAATTTAAATTCGGACCGAAATGAATTGCACATGTCTATCATAGACTATTTGGATTATACACACTTGATTGTATGTTATGAATATGATTGTATGTCTTTATATATAATTTAAACTATTCAATAAAGAAGAATTGTTTTAAAAAAAATGCATATCTGCGTTCACACATGGGATTACATGCCTTTTTATTTTTTAATTTGAATTAAATACCCATCACCCTATCACAAATATCACACACAGTCAATACACCCTTTACAAATATCACTTACAAAGCAGAGGGGCAGACCAGATTCCCAGCACAACTGCACCATCAGAGATCAGCAGGCCCCCTCCCTGCAAGATAACAATAGGGAAGAGAGAATTAATATTTGTTTTAATTTTTTTTAATAATTACTAATTTATTACAGCCCCTTTTACAATCACTACACTCCTATACACACATTATATGTGCCGGTCTTGAATGAAACAGGTTATCTCCCACCTCCACACAGGTACAGCAAGGGTAAAAGGATGCAATATCTGCTGGTCTGACTTCATCGATAATTGATGTCAAATAGTTTGAAACAATCTTGCTTGAAAAAATGTAGATTATTTACTTATCCTCCTCCTTTCCCCTCTGTTGGTCACTTGTTATCTGAATAAAATCAGAATTTAGAGGCTGTCCTTTAGTCATCAATCATTTTTTTCCACCTTATGATTGGCAAACTAAACTGCTTATAGGCCCTCCCTTAAAAAAAAATATCAGCTTCCTCTGCATTTTGTTCGCTTTTCTTGGAGCCACATCCAGAACCCCTAGTCCTAAAGCATCTGTGCATTTTCGACATTTCCTCGTCATTTGCTCGATTTTACATGCTATTTGTGGATCTCCAGCGTTGCCGAAATCCCCATAGGAAAGCATTGTATAATGCTTTTCTACGGGGAGGTCTAATGCGCGTGCGCGGCCATTGCATTGCATGCGCATTATGTCTCCCCCGCCGGCTGGGGAGGCGAGTAGGCGGAGCCTGATCCAGCGCCAAGGGACATCGGCGCTGGATTCAGGTAAGTCACTAAAGGGGTTTTAACCCCTTCAGCAACTTGGGATGGGGGGTGGGAGGGAGAGAGGCACTGCTGGAACCTGCAGTGCCAGGAAAACAAATATGTTTTTCTGGCACTGGAGAATCCCTTTAACCCTGAGCCACGCGTTTTTCATAAACTGCAATAATTACATTGCAGGGTTAACTCCACCTCTAGAGGTCACTTCCTAGTTTCTAGCACAGGTTTCCTGTGCTAGAGCGTCGCTGGACGTCCTCACGCTGTGTGAGGACCTCTAGCGTCGCTCAAAACCCCGTAGGAAAGCATTGAAATGATTTTTCAATGCTTTCCTATGGGGAGACGTAATGCGCATGCGCGGCATTTCCGCGCATGCGCATTAGGTCTCCTTGGCCGGTGGGCGAGATCAGTCTCGCCCACCGGCCGACGCAATCACAAGGAGGAGCGTCGCGGAGGCGGAGACAGGGGCGAGGGACATCGCCGCTGCCCCAGGTAAGTCACTGAAGGGGTTTTCACCCCTTCAGTAAACGGGGATTGGTGGGTGGGAGGGAGAGGGACCCTCCAGTGCCAGAAAAACTGATCGTTTTTCTGGCACTGGAGTTTCCCTTTAAGAGCAGACATATCACAGTGGGATTAGCATACTGAGAAATGGGGTCCTTATTGATGTATTCATTTAATTAGAAATGGGGTTTGAAGTGTTAAGACTAATTGTGGCAAAAGTAAACTCGCCACTGGTTCTTGGAGGAGCCGGTTTGCCAGCCTCCTGCCCTGGGACTATGGCCCCTGTGATAAACCTTGGTAAAATACACTGTTTGTGCCTTTTGGACTTGGAATGTTATTCCCTCAGTAATACTTTGAACTTCCCAAGCAGTTCAAAGCAGCACTTCGAACTCCCGAACGTTCGAAGCGGTTCGAAGTAGTCGACTGGCATTCGAACAAGTGGCGGCCACCATCTTAAGCCGCGAGCACAATGAGCGGTGTTTGGTCATCGAGTGTATGGAACTCAAATCAGACACCGCTAAACACATACCTTCCACTGATGTTCAGCTATTCGAATAGGAATTGAACAGCGAGAGACATAAACTGAGTCTACTCCAGATCCTATAGGTTCCGAGGTAGACCGACCACACAGCCTGATTTCCTGGAACTGTTTTCGGGCAGTAATTTCATGTGCGGTCGGTCAGAAATAAGACTGCCATAAAATTCCTGAACCCCCTAAAGTGATCTGGGTGATTTTTGGATATGTTAGTCACCTAGATCAGGGCTATGAGGGGATGTAACAATTTGTGACGATTTTATGTGTTTTGGGGTACTTTTGGGGTTTTATAGAAATATGTGTTTTTTCTGCCTGGATACAATTGAGTTAATACAGTATCTGACACAATTATCTCACAGACAGAGGGGAGGGATTGTATGATATGTAGGGGAGTGTCATACCTTGTAACATGATTGTTATTGGTCTGTGATTTTGTACTGTAGTCCCCCACAAGGTCCATGTGGGAGTGCCCCTTGCATGGGGACCTGCGTATAAGGCCAGTTGTGGCTACCATTAAATGAGTTCCTGCTTACCCTCAACATAGAACCTCGTCTCATGTGTGGGGGAAATGGCTGTATCTACCCTGGGGATTGCTATATCACAATACTCGGGTTATAATCACTAGCTCTTATAAAAGTTGTTCCTGCTATACTCTCTGGAGTAGGAGAGGTTCTCCCACTGGAAGCTGGATCCTGGTCTTGGGTCCAGGGTGAGTGGAGGATGGCAAGACCCCAGCCAAGCTTTAACACTGGAAGTGGGGACTGCTGTGCTGATGGTGTCTGGTGGAGTGCTTGAAAGCACTTGGAGGTACTAGGAAGAAATGATTGGCGGAGGCACCCAGTCGGGGTGCCAGGCGGTCTGTCACAGTAATTTTAATAAAGTTTTACAAGGTCATCACTACCATTGTTACCACATTTCCCACAATGCTCAGTCATCATTTGGTGGGAAAGGTTGGAATATATCAATGGGATGTGTTGGGGGAATGGGATAATGTAGCCAAACCTACATGATGACTCAAAACATTCTCCCTGGTGTCACAATGACACGTTGGTAGCTCTATGGACTGAAATCATCACTTTTTTTTGTGACAATCACATTTTTCATTACGGTATAGTTAATGCAGTACAGAAGAAAGAAATTAGAGTTAGTACATATGTTCACGTGACAGAATTTGATGTACAGAATGGAAAATGTGAATAACTCCTGATCTAAACAACTTATTTTTTTTTTAAAGTATTAATGTGATGCAGGCAGATTAGGCAGGCACGGACATTTTAGATGTTTAGTTGTACTATTGGGCATGGGGGTATGCTGGGCCTTTAAGTTCATAATGGTGTGCATGGTATGCACTGTAGTCAACATCTTCTATGTAAGCAGTGCTAGCCTATGAACACTGACATGCTATGCAATTACAGTCGAGCGCTGAACAAGGCTAAGCTGCAGTGTTAAGAGAATAGTTAATTCCCGCTATACAGTGGTAAGTGCTGAGTAGTTGTTTGCGATATAGACATGACTGAGTGCCGAGGTATTGTTAACCAAAATATTAGAGATGCCCCTCAATATGCTGATCAGTGCCTGATTTAAGAAAAACAAATTAATGTAAACAGGATTACAACAGGTTCAACTGAAATTAGTAAATAAATTCCACTGGATTCTCATAGGGAAAGCCACAATGCCCCCTGGGCACAGCTCCACCCAGCTGCTGAAAACGGTATACTGTCAGGCTTGCTGGATGCATCAGACTTCTGACCCTCCTGCCGCCAACCTGGGTGAGAGCTGAATTCTGATGAGAGGATGAGTCCAGTAGGTGCCACTCTGCCAGTCCCAGGCTCTACATGAGCCAACCACAAGTGCCCTCGGTTCCGGTACCATTAATGGCCGACAACGGGATTCATGGCAAATGTGTTCCATCCAGGAGTAGGGCTGCAGCCCAGGAAGGCTGTCGTGGGGACCAGGCCCAAGTTCTGGGTACGGAGACTAGGTAAGCCAAACTCACTCTGTTGGGTGGTAGTAGAGTTCCACAGCAATAGTCCAGAGGTGAGGTGTCTCTGATTGTAAGGCTGCCTGCGAGCAGTGAGTGTGGTCGCGCCTGATGTGGGCTCCTAGACTACCATGTTGTTGGCGAAGCACATGGGCCTTGGCGTCAGATAGGCACCACACATGCATGTTGCTGAGCATCGGCTCCCTCCAGTGGGGACCGCCATAACCCCCCCAGCCCAAGATGGGAGGTACCGGGGCCTGCAAGATGTGTCACAGAGCTGTAGTGTGGCAACTAGGCTTGCGAGCAGGGCAGTGGCCGTCTGCCCCGCTCCTCTCCCGAGTAGGCCGCAGGCTCCAAAGTTATGTACCGCAGGGGCCCCAAAACTCCCGATCTTGGAGTCCACGGTGGCGCCCACCTTCTCCTGTACACTTTAGCAAACTACTCCGTCCGAGTATTAGCGGTAAGTTCATAATTTCTGCCATTTAGCTTAGTTTAGTGTATTAGCATGTTATATATTCACAAATGGCTCTCAGACATTGTAGTAAAATAGAACTTCTCTTTACTTCAGTACACACACATAATGACATAACACCAAAGAGACTAAACACAATAGAACAAGTGCATAACTTCACTATGCTGCCATCTACTGGAAGGTGGACTGCATAAACCTCAATACATAACACTCCTCCCCCCTAGACCTCAAAGTCTTTGAGATAACTGGGAGGTTTAATATTTCGTCTTGGGCGCCCCAAAACCGTGTTTGGAACTGCTTCACCTGGACCTTCAGTTGTGCCCATCCCTTCTTCCTGTGCTCTGTCAGATGGACCACACAGAACTGGTTCTTCAATAACAACTCCTGGAGAACTGAGACCTGTATCATCCAGTGGTTCCACATCATTTGGTATCACAGAAAACCCAGTATGACTGGGACCGGCAGCAGGCACAATCTCATCACTCCGTTCCCGAATCTGATCGACATGCCTTCGTAATATTCTACCATCAGGAATTCGTACTTTGTATGACAAAGGTCCTGTGGCCATAAGTACTTTTGCAGGTATCCATTTAGGCCCAGAAACATAGTTCCTGACATAGACATCACTGTCAGGTGCAAATACTCTGACAGTAGAAGCATTATAGTTCTTATTGAATTGCAATTCTTGCTTCTCTTGTAAATCAGTTGTCAAATCAGGATGTAAACGATCCAAACAAGTTTTAAGACGCCGGTTCATAAGGAGCTCTGCTGGACTACTACCGGTGCTTGAGCAAGGTGTCACATGTTGTTGCAGAAGGAAATTTGCAAGTCTACGATTCCAATCTCCTTCAATAATTCTCTTTAATGAGTCTTTGGTAGTCTGAACCATACGCTCAGCTTGACCATTTGATGATGGGTGAAATGGTGCAATAGTAACATGTCGAATAAGATTACTTGCCATGAACATTTTGAATTCTGATGAGGTAAATTGTGTTCCATTATCAGACACAATTGTATCTGGCAACCCATGTGTAGCAAACAACCTCCTTAGAATCTTTATGACTGTGACTGAGGTAGCAGATGTAACTGGAGCAACTTCTAACCATTTTGAAAAGGAGTCAACAACTAAAAAAAACATCTGTCCGTGAAAAGGGCCAGCAAAATCTATATGTAAACGGGACCAAGGTGACCTAGTCACTTCCCAAGGATGTACTGAGGCTTTAGGTGGAGCATGACGAGTAGATTGGCATGGTACACAGTTCTTCACCCACTTTTCAATAACTTCATCCATTTTAGGCCACCAAACATAACTTCTGGCTAAAGCTTTCATGCGAACTATTCCAGGATGTCCTTCATGAAGAGCATGCAATACTCGAGCTTGTCCTGCATTTGGAATTACCACTCTGTTTCCCCATAATAGGCACCCTTTATAGGCAGATAGTTCATGTTGGCGCAATACAAATGGTTTGAACTTGTCTTCCACTTTTGATTTTGGCCACCCCCTCCAAACCCAGTTGAGCACACGGGACAGCAAAGGATCCTTGGCAGACATACAAGCAATGTCACTTGCATGTAACGGAGGGTTTGGAATGGATTCCAACATGAGGACCTCAGACATAGGAGGAACAAGGAAGTCAGGAGAAGGCAAAGGTAATCGGCTTAATCCATCAGCATGTGTGATATCCTTGCCAGGACGATACTTGAACTCACAATCATAGGCATTCAGCAGAAGGGACCACCTGAGCATGCGTGGTGAAATTATTTGAGGAGTGGGAGTATTGCTGGTGAACAGACCCAGTAAAGGTTTATGATCTGTTATAATAGTAAACATCCGCCCATACAAATAGTCATGAAACTTTTTTACACCGGACACAATAGCTAAAGCCTCCTTGTCAATTTGGGCGTAATTCCTCTCTGTAGTAGATAAAGTCCGTGAATAAAATGCAATAGGAGCCTCAACCCCATTTCTCAAAGTGTGGCTCAATACAGCCCCTATGCCATACAGAGAAGCATCGCAGGTGAGGTTGAGCGGTTTCTCCAAATCATAGTGTACAAGCAAACTGTCAGAAGACAACAGTTTTTTAGCAGCGCTGAAAGCGGTAGTATGAACGTCAGTCCACTTCCATGGAGCATCTTTATCTAGTAGACGATGCAGAGGTTCAGCAACAGTGGCTTTATCAGGCAGAAAAGAATGGTAAAAATTAAGCAACCCTAGGAAAGCTTGCAGTTCTTGTTTGTTTGTTGGAACCGGAGCTCTATGGATAGCTTCAACCTTAGAATCAGTTGGATGAATGCCCTGTGCGTCAACTCGGTAACCAAGGAAATCCACGCTGCTTACACCAAAAACACACTTTTCTTTTTTAAGTTTTAGACCAGCATCAAGAAAACGTTGTAAAACAAGTTGTAGCTGTGCAGCCAATGACTGTATAGAATCTGCTCCAATAAGAACGTCATCAAAATAAGGCACTACACCTGGAAGTCCAGATAAGAGGTCCTCCATTAAATTCTGGAATATGCCAGGAGCAATGGAAACTCCAAACTGCAAACGTCTTGCTCGGAAAGCTCCTTTGTGTGTTATTATCGTTTGTGCATCAGCAGCCTCATCATCCACAGGTAACTGCTGGTAGGCTTGAGCCATATCCAACTTGGCAAATACTTTTCCTTTTGCCAAAGTAGTAAGAATTTGATTAACAGCTGGAATTTGATAGGGATGCTCTTGCAACGCTTTATTTATTGTACATTTGTAGTCAGCACAGATTCTGACATCCCCATTTGGTTTCATGACCGGAACTATGGGTGTACACCACTTTGGGTGTGTTATGGGTTCAAGTATGCCTTGTTCCACAAGACGTGTAATCTCAGCATCTATTTTTGGTCTGAGAGCTAATGCAATTTTGCGAGGCTTCATACGAATTGGGGGTACTTTTGAATCTAATACAAAATAAACAGGAGGGCCTTTAAACATGCCAAGACCTTCTTCAAAGACTGCACTAAATCTATCAATCACATTCTGTAGAATATCTGTGGATACATTATTAACTCCAGTTAATGAAATTCCTAAGGGTTCAAACCACTCTCTACCTAGCAAACTTGCTCTTTGTCCCTTAGTAATTATTAAACGTAAATGTCCTCTGAATTTACCATATTTTACTGGTATAAAACAAACCCCTTTAACATCCACAGCCTGTTTGTTGTAGTCCACGAGATGAATATCACAAGGTACTATTGAAGGAGAATTATGAGGCCATAACAATGTAAATGTCTCTTCTGAAATCAAAGAATATGCGCACCCAGAATCTACTTCCATTTTGCACGGAACATCTTGAAGCACAATTTCAGTGTAAATCTTCAGTCCCGATGGTGAATTTTCCACTTTATTCACATAGTCATTTGAGTAAACACCTGCAGTCATTTCACTATCTGAAACGGTTTGTGGAGTATTAAAAGAGTGCGCTGTGGTTTGTATTTTATTCACATTCTTATATTTGGTCTGAATTCCACTGGCTTGACTTTGGCAAACTGTCTGTATGTGACCTGTACGTTTACATGTGTGGCAAACTGCATTTCGAAAACGACATGTATTACGCCTGTGTTTTCCACCGCAACTATAACAAGTTCCTTTAAATGGAGCTGTGACATCAGTGTGTGGTGAACAGTGTTTTGATTTAACATCAGTCTTCTTCACTAGATTTACTTCAGGTGAGTTATCTTTGCTGGAGGATTGTATCTCTTTTGAATGGACATATGCAGCCTCATTTGCGAGCGCTTCCTCTTGTGCAATAATAAAAGTTAAATTCTGTCTTGCAAGCAGTCTCCTCTGCAGTGCTTCATCTTGCACCCCACACACAAGCCTGTCCCTTAACAAGGATTCTAAGCTGGTACCAAAATTGCAATTTTCAGACAGCCTGCGCAGTTCTGCAATGTATGCTGCAATGCTTTCACCTGGTTTCTGATTTCTTCTATTGAAATGGAAACGCCTCACTGTTTCAGATGGGGTGGGTGCTAAATGATGTTTTAACAGTGCCAGTATTTCTTCAAATGAGTAGTCTTGTGGTTTAGCAGGAGATATCAGTGAGCGGACAATATCAAATGATTTGGATCCAATAACACTCAGTAACACAGCTCTCTTCTGAATAGCATCCACCACCTTATTAGCTTCCAGGAAAAACACTAACCTGTCAGCATATGAGTCCCATGAGGCTGGATTAGCCAGATCAAATTCCTCCATGTGTCCCAGAGAAGCCATGCTGGAAATATTTGTAGATAAAAGAATTCCAAAAAAAGTTTTACTTCCTCACTCAGGCTGATTTCATTTCCTTTATATATATTCTGCAGTGTCCATTTATTTTAATCCCATCCTCGTCGCCAGTTTAGTGTATTAGCATGTTATATATTCACAAATGGCTCTCAGACATTGTAGTAAAATAGAACTTCTCTTTACTTCAGTACACACACATAATGACATAACACCAAAGAGACTAAACACAATAGAACAAGTGCATAACTTCACTATGCTGCCATCTACTGGAAGGTGGACTGCATAAACCTCAATACATAACACTTAGGTTCAGCAGGAGCCTCTGTGGCATGCGACCAGTCAGCATGGCATCACCGCCCCCCGCCCCCCCCAAATCATCAATTTTTAGCACTTGTGATCCAGCAAGCTAATTAACCATACATTTACTTGGTTTACAATTAAAAATAAATAAATAAATATTGGACTAAATCCTGTCACTTCCAAACAGTTCATCTATGCTTTTAAATTGTCTCTATTAGTGGTCCAGCATTCCTGTCCCCAGCTCTCAGACAGTGCCATTTATTTAAAATCTTTCTTTACAAATGTAACCATAAATGTATCCATAATTACAAATGTGGATTTTCTTTTTTTAAATCCTCTGCACGGTGAGTTTACTAAATATTTTGGTAAATAAGACACTTAGTAGGAAAGGGATGTGTAATGTGCTCTAGGTGAAGTTATTAGCGTACCGGTCTAACCAGATTACTGTCACTTACTGTGGGTGTTGCTACATTCTTTGTAGTTTCATAGAAACTATCATAACAAAATGATCCACATATACATGTATACAAATACACAGAAATAATGACATGCAAAATGGGAAATTATGTAACATATTACATATATTTACACTTGGTGTCCAGTACATCTTAACTGATTCACGGTGTGGATTCATGTGGAAACATTCCTTAGTGATGGTCTATGTCTGGTCAATCCAACAGAGCACATTGCAAATTTGATTTGATGGATTGAGATTTGGTGCTCTGGGAGGAGAGTTCAGTGAACTAGTTGTCAAATTGTTTTGGAAACAGCTTGAGATTATGTGTGCTTTGTATCAAAGGCTTTCAATCCATCCTTAGATTAGCATTCACAGCACCATAACCACTTCAATGGACTGTACTGCCAGTCACTCAATGTAGTGTGGCCGGGCGGCGCGGACCGGGGTACAGTCCGGCCATGTACCGGAAAAAGATGCTTCTGTACCCTGGTCTGCGCCGCCGGGTAACGCCACAAAGCTAGGTAGGAGGCACAACAGGGAGGGAGGATAACACTAAGGGGGGCAGAGCAGGGGAGAATGGGAGGACCACCAAAGGGGGGAAGGAGGAGAGGGAAGACCACTAAAGGGGGAGGGGGAAGAGGAGAGGGAGGACCTCTAAGAGGGGGGGGGAGGACCACTAAGGGAGGGGGGAGAGAGGACCACTAAGGGTTTGGGGGAGATGGAGGAACACTAAGGGGGTGTGGGGGAGAGAGGACCACTAAGGGGTTGGGGGAGATGGAGTACCACTAAGGGATGTTGGGGGAGAGAGGACCGCTAAAGGGGGGTGGGGGAGAGGGTGTAGCGGAGGGCAATATTATAATCCACGATCTCCGCTGGTATTACAGGTAAATCCACAGTCAGCGCTGAAAAGTAAGGCAATATCCCAATCCTCCCAATAACTGGACGAAACACAGTATGGGAGTCAACTGAGGTCTTCATTCACAGTTCTGGTATTTATACAAGTCCCCATGCATGGGGTTTCCGTACTGGCATAACAGGGGCATTCTACACATTTCTCCCATCAGGCACTGCTGGACGAGAGGGATACTCCCACTAAAATATACCGTTAAGTGGATTATCCCTCCGTGCAGCAGAACCAGCATTTTACATTTAGATTCACGACTTTCCCAATATTCATGCTATTCAGACGAACTGACGTTCGGTAGACAGCTGGGGTCTGAGTGCACCTTTCGTGTGAATACCGCTCAGATCCCAGCTGAAACAACCGAACGCCGTACGAAATACATTTATTATTTCAATTCGTTTCAAAGTACCGAACACCTATGGGGAACCATAATAGGAGAAGACCGGAGCTCCCGAACGGCCTGGAAGTACAGCGGTGTTCGTGTCGTCGAGTAGACATTTTTAGTTCCACGCGCTCGACGACAAAACACCGCTGGAGAGACAAAGGATCCAAGATGGCTGACCGCCGCGTGGTCGGTAGTCGAACGACGGCCACCTAGGAATACACTTAATTACCGATTGCAACATTGTTGCAATCGGTTAACGAGCGCCACACGTCCCTTAAGGTGTGGGCTATCAGGGGGCCCCATATTCGTTTCACGAACAGCCCGGATAGTCGCTGTTCGTGAAACTAAGTAATTGAATGCTAGCGGCTTACGGCTGCTAGCATACGAATTACAATGGCCACATAAGACACAGCAGAATACATACATTACATAGCATAAAATACAGTCAACCTTTATGTCAAGTAAAGTCCAGTGTTCCAGAAGTGGCTAGGTTTGCCACAGAGGGGACCACTAAGGGGGAAGAGAGGGGAGTGGAGAGGACCACTAAGAGGGGGGGAGACCACTAAGGGACAGGGAGGGGAGTGGAACACTGAGGGACAGGGAAGAGAGGGGAGAAACCACTAAGGGATAGGGGACAGGGGAGAGCTCTAACAACAGAGGGGACATCTCTAAGGAAGGGAAGGGGAGGAGAGGGCACTAAGGGGTAATGAGGGGTAGGGGAGATCACTAAGGAACAGGGGAGACCACTAAGGGACAGGAGGGGAGGTGAGAGCACTAAGGAACAGGAGGGGGAGCTTTGAGGGATGGCTGAGGAGAGCACTAATGGACTGGGGGGCAAGGGAGAGCACTAAGGGACAGGAGAGGAGGGGCAAGCACGAAGGGACAGGAGTGGGAGCTCTGAGGGACAGGTGGGGACTGCACTAATGGACTAGAGGGGATGGGAAGTTACTAAGGGAAAGGTGGAAAAGGGAGAGCACTAAGGGACAGAAGGGGAGGGGAGAGCACTGAGGGACAGGAGGGGAGATCATTAATTGACAGGAGAGGATAGCACTATAAAAAAATTGCTGCTTCCCTCTCAGCCCCTATCCTACCCCACAAATCCTCTCTTTCACACTACACACATACACAATGCATCCTTACACATACACAGAAGCATACAATGCATCCCTACACACATAAACATACAATGCATCCCTACTCACACACAGACACACCGAAACACACAATGCATCCCTTACGCACACACACTGCTTCTTTTTTACATACACAGAAACAAAATGCATCTCTTACACACATTCAATGCACCCCTTACAGACACACACTGCATTACATTACATTACATACACAGAAACACACCTTGCATTCCCTTACACATACAAACACAGCTTCACACAATGCATCCCTTACACACCCAGAAACACACAATGCATTCCTTACACACAAACAAACACTGCATCCCCTTTGCACACGCTACATCCCTTACACAAATTGGTATCCCTATACACTACAATCTATAAGAACACACACACATTACATCCTCAAAAATAACACATCCCCTACACACATACACGCCACTCCCTGAGCGAACTCATGGCATGGGTGGGCCATGTAGGTGGGCTTATTGGCAGGCCTTGTAGGCATACTCACGGTAAGGCCCTGGGGGCCCAGACATTGAGTTGTGTAAGGGGCCCAAAAAAATTGAGCTGTTGATTTTTGTGAGCACTGTTACAAACAGTCTCCAGAGAGCCTCTTCTACACCAGATCAGTGGAGCCAGACTGCAGCCTGAGTCCACCATCATCCTCTTGTCCTCATCTGGTGGTAAGTAGGCAATCCAGTATATAATTAGTGTCACTAATCTCTAATTTACCTCACATTAAAGGGACACTATAGTCACTACACTACAGCCACTACAATTACAGCTAAATGTAGTGGTTCTGGTGTCTATAGCCTGTCCCTGCATACTTTTTAATGTAAACACACTGCCTTTTCAGATAAAATACACTGTATGCAGAACTGGCATTAGATCATATGGGTGGGGCATTGTTATGTCACATGGTGGGCATAACATATGGGGGGGTGGCAAATTTTTGTTTGCCTAGGGGGGCAAAAATCCTTGTACTGGCCCTGCTCCTAGTTGGCAGGAGTATCGCTGCCAGGGATTCCCTTTACTCCTTCGTAAAACCCCAGAGTAATTAGAGCTCTCCCCCTAATCATCAGCCGAGGCTTGATTCGAGGTGAAATAGACACACTTTATTAGTGACAAGCTGCTTTTTATATAAATAAATAGGGCTAACTGCAGGAACTGAATTTCGGAGGATAACAGATTGACCACCAGAAGCACTATTACAGCAGGTTTTATATTGTTATCATAAAGATTTCTCTTCAGGACATTTATTACATTCCTGTTTAAGCTATTTCAAAAATTGACAATATTGTATGTCTATATATTCATATTTGCTTATTTAAGATTCATATTTGGCGCAGTCTGTTCTCTTTCTTTTTCTGTTTCTGTTTTATTGTTAGGGTATCCAAGTTATATTCTCTATCTTGCTGCCATTGGAGTTAGCGCTGTATCTCCCTTTTCATTGTCTAACATACTGTTACCACAAAACATATCTTCCCCACATAGTAGTATCCTCTAAATTTGTCATTCCTGTAACCAGTACAAAAAGTGTTCGGATCTGAGGTGTCTAGCCCAAGTAATTCAAGGCAAATATTTTAGCCGGGGTGCAACTATTCTCCAATCTAGTGCACAGTTCCAGGCAGCTGGGTGGAAAGTCCTGGTCACAAAAAGATGGTTTCTGCTGACTTCGGTGCATAGAGCTTCCTTAAATCCTTGGTATCATTGGGTGCCTTATCACATCCCCGATCTCCCCTCCGAATAGTGCCCTTTTTGGTGGTCCTGGGGCCAAGAGCTACCACGATTAAGTCTGACCAGACCGCCATTGCTCCCATGATCCTAGTCACAGTTCCACAAAGTTCCTGGGTAGCTACAGGGCTCTGTACCTGGGAGAGCCTTACGCTAGTCCATGAAGGTTTTTAAGTGGTTGTTTCAGGCTCTCTGGCTGGCAGGCACAGCGGGGAAAGGTTGGCACAGTGAAGATAGCTCTTTTAGGGAAGGTGGTGGTGGGGAGTCCTGCACCAATTCATTGAGTCCCACCACAGCCCTTCTAACCCCACCATTTCCCCTGTCTCAAGACCCCTTTTTCTCCAACCACAGCTCCTTCTCTCCTTCAACACACACATAACAACAACCTGTCTCCCCCAATATACACAACAGTCCCTATCAACCCAAAATGCATGCTACAGACCATATTTCCTGCACACATACACTACAGACCTGATTCACCCAAACATTCTCTACAACCCCAATTCCCCCACAGACTCTGCAGACCCATTTTCTTCCCAAAACACACACTATACCCTACACAGCCCCCATCCTCAACAAGAAATACACAAAAAGGTCCTATCCTATCAAATACACACTACAGCCACTAACCCCCTTAAAACACAGAGAAAACACAACAGCCAGTGAAAGAAAGTAAATGGATACAATCTTGCACTGAAGTTGGTAGGGTTGCAGGGTATCAGGGCATAACCCAGTGATTATAATAAAGAAGCGAAGAGGCTGAGAAGGGTATGACAAGAGATGTCCACCCTATCGTCAGTCCCTATACCCCAGGATAGGCATGTTCATAATCATGGCTTCAAAAATTGCCAGTATAGAACATAAATGAAATATGAAAATAATAAATTTTATTGCTCCCTTCTAGGGAAGATAATAAACACACAAAATAATAAATGTGTATATACCTGAAAAAAGTGTAATAGAAAATATAAAATAGAAATCGTCTGTAGCATAACACACCTTGTTATCACAAAAATGAGTGACACAATCAGAAGCGGGTAACTGTCGATGTGTATGTGACCGTTACCCGATAATTATCACTATAGTTGTAGGTGTAGAGACTAGAGCTTCTGTATAGCCGCACACTTTAAATTACAGAGATAAAATGAACATCTGTGTGGCTAAACAGGCTTAAATGGTGAGAGCGTCACGGAGACCTTGTTATTTATCACTAAAGTAGCAAAAAAGAGGCTATTCGTACGTGACAGTCACCAAAATGAGTGACACAATCTAAGCGGATAAATGTCAATGTGTATGTGATCGTGACAATTACCCAATATACATCACTAGATTAGCAGGTATAAAGACTGGAGCTTTTGTATAGCCACACACTCTTAGATTGCCGGGATATAGTGAAAACATCTGTGTGGCTGAACAAGCTTTCAGTGTATAAATAGTGAGAACGTAACGATAAACTTGCTATTCTGTCACAACAGTAGCAAAAAAAGGTAGCTATTCGTACGCAACAGTCACAACCCGCATAAAAGGTAAACAATATGCGGTCAAGGTGATTAGCTAAATATAGAATATGGCAGATCTAACCTATGGCCCGATAGCAGTAGAAACGGAGCCGAAAACGGCACACAAGCTACTCCTGTGTCAGTGCCTGTACAGGACAGATTTCTAGTCTGAATCAGATTCTAGATTGAGTGGTCCCGGGAAACATGCAGAGTACTCGTCTATTCTGATACTAGTGCTTTACATTCCAGATAGATTACTGTTCTAGTCTGGTCTAATTCTGGACTGAGTGATCTGATTTTACCCGGTAGATTACTACTCTAATCTGAACTGGTTCTGGACCAAGTGGTCTCCTAAAGTACCCAGACTTCTAGTCTAAAGTCTCAAATTCTGGACCAAGTGGTCCCTGTCAAAGCTTCAGACTACTAGTCTATGCTGCAAATTACACCAGACTACTAGTCTATGCTGCAAATTACACAAGTGGTATAGTGAGAAGCGAAGTCGCTCAGACCGGAGTGGTCCCGATATTAGCTCAACGCGCGTTTCGGCGCTGGCGTGGCGCCTTTGTCAAGAGCTTGGTCCAGAATTTGAGACTTTAGACTAGAAGTCTGGGTACTTTAGGAGACCACTTGGTCCAGAACCAGTTCAGATTAGAGTAGTAATCTACCGGGTAAAATCAGATCACTCAGTCCAGAATTAGACCAGACTAGAACAGTAATCTATCTGGAATGTAAAGCACTAGTATCAGAATAGACGAGTACTCTGCATGTTTCCCGGGACCACTCAATCTAGAATCTGATTCAGACTAGAAATCTGCCTGTACAGGCACTGACACAGGAGTAGCTTGTGTGCCGTTTTCGGCTCCGTTTCTACTGCTATCGGGCCATAGGTTAGATCTGCCATATTCTATATTTAGCTAATCACCTTGACCGCATATTGTTTACCTTTTATGCGGGTTGTGACTGTTGCGTACGAATAGCTACCTTTTTTTGCTACTGTTGTGACAGAATAGCAAGTTTATCGTTACGTTCTCACTATTTATACACTGAAAGCTTGTTCAGCCACACAGATGTTTTCACTATATCCCGGCAATCTAAGAGTGTGTGGCTATACAAAAGCTCCAGTCTTTATACCTGCTAATCTAGTGATGTATATTGGGTAATTGTCACGATCACATACACATTGACATTTATCCGCTTAGATTGTGTCACTCATTTTGGTGACTGTCACGTACGAATAGCCTCTTTTTTGCTACTTTAGTGATAAATAACAAGGTCTCCGTGACGCTCTCACCATTTAAGCCTGTTTAGCCACACAGATGTTCATTTTATCTCTGTAATTTAAAGTGTGCGGCTATACAGAAGCTCTAGTCTCTACACCTACAACTATAGTGATAATTATCGGGTAACGGTCACATACACATCGACAGTTACCCGCTTCTGATTGTGTCACTCATTTTTGTGATAACAAGGTGTGTTATGCTACAGACGATTTCTATTTTATATTTTCTATTACACTTTTTTCAGGTATATACACATTTATTATTTTGTGTGTTTATTATCTTCCCTAGAAGGGAGCAATAAAATTTATTATTTTCATATTTCATTTATGTTCTATACTGGCAATTTTTGAAGCCATGATTATGAACATGCCTATCCTGGGGTATAGGGACTGACGATAGGGTGGACATCTCTTGTCATACCCTTCTCAGCCTCTTCGCCCCCTTAAAACACAATACAACCCCTATCTACAAACAGCCCCTATTTACATACCCACACATACTACATCACAATCAGTCCCATCCACACAACCCGCAACCACACAGGCAACATTTCCCACATGCACGCAACCCTACAAGCAACATCCCCCACATACACAACCCTTCAAGCAGCTTCCCAAAACACACACACAAAAACAAGAACCGTACCCTAACAAATGCAACACAACAAGCAGCCACCCCACACACACAACCCCACAAACTCGACAAATCTTGCTTTCACACGTACCCCAAACCTGTGCATATATGTACGTGTAGTATAAATATACAAATATATATATAGTGCATTGAGGAATCTGGCCTTAGGGCAGCAAGGAGGGTAAATCCGGCCATGACGACAAACATTGTTTGTTTGTTTTTTATATTTTTTTGCCTGAGGAAATAAACCTCAATGTGCATTAGATATCAAAGGAAACAAGTAAAGCTTGTAGAATATATACTAATACAAGGTAGTGTAGAAGGAAAAAAATATGAATGCATGATCTGTTTTTTACATACCGTAATTATTATTCATTGATGCATCATTCTTCCTGCTTAAACGCTACGTTTTACATGGAACAGGGACAAATTAAAGACTGTAATTTAATGTGGCAAAGTCCATAATTCCTTCCCAGTGGAAAGGTGATTTTAAAGGTTGAGATCCTGGTCAGATGGTAGCACTTGCGTGGTATAATCCCCACAAGGGATATAATGTTAAGTAGTTAAGTAGATTATCCAAGGAGTAGTATCCAAAGTTTCCTTATTCGGTATGTTTTTTTTTAGTGCCAGGAACAGAAGATAAAAAAAAATAATAAAAGCAGCTAAAAGCCTA
Source organism: Pelobates fuscus (assembly GCF_036172605.1). Lineage (NCBI taxonomy): Eukaryota > Metazoa > Chordata > Amphibia > Anura > Pelobatidae > Pelobates > Pelobates fuscus. Next base: position 351,234,021 of record NC_086318.1, on the reverse strand, counting down.
AAAAGCCTAATAAATGGACAAACACAACTAGTAGCGAATGCTAAATATACTTTAATGTTTTAAAAACAAAAGTTAAAACAACGTGTTTCACCAACTGGGGGACTCTGCACTTGAGAAAGCCCCCCCAGTTGGCGAAATACATTGTGTTGTTTTAATCTACATGTATTCAGCAGTCTGTGTGTGTACTCAGGAGTCTGTATGTATTCAACAGTCTGTGTGTGTATTCAGCAATGGGCATGTATTCAGCAGTCTGCGTGTGTATATTAAGCAGCCTGTGTGTGTATATTAAGCAGTCTGTGTGTGTGTATTCAGCAGCCTGTGTGTGTGTATTCAGCAGCCTGTGTGTATTCAGCAGTACATGTGTGTGTATTGTATGAATGTATAGCATTTGTTGGAGTTACTAATAAATAAAAGCTTAAGTTTACCTATAATTTACATTTTTATTCATGTGAGTGGTTGTGTAGGCAGGGCCCCAGTGCACTGCTTTGCCCGGGGGCCCATAATGCTGTAAGATGGCCTGTCTGAAAACCCTTTCTCCTGTAAAGCAGAGATTATAGCTTTTCCCCACACATTAGTCAAGACTGAATGTAGGGAAGTAGAAAGCAGCTTAGGACGCTGTTGCCCACAGCATACTCTGTGTCCAAGGTTCTGTACTTCGGATATCGTGATGCAACACTTTTCTGGTTTTAAGGAAAGGCTGGTGGCTTGGATACAATACAGTATTGTCCCTAAGTGTTGCAAGTGTTCTTCACAGGAGTTGCTATAGACAGCGATGTCATTCAGGTATGCACAGATATAGTCTTGGAGTCCATTTTTACGGGCACATTCTCCAAGATTAGTTGCACCACCTCTGCTGATGGATTGGCTCTGAAGTAAACCAATCCCTCTGACACGCACCTCTGTAACTCTTTCTCGCATGAGGACGCTGCATGGATGAGGACGCTGTATGGACGTCTATCCATATCCATAAATTACGGAAGATGTGCAGGTTACCTGCTGTTGGTTTGGACGTTTCCCAAAATAGCTAAGGAGCCATCCCACTTCTACCACCAAATGGTTAAACACTTCCGTTAGGTCAGCTTCCTTGTTGCTAGCAGGGGATGCCAGACCATGTTAGACCTAGTAGCCAAAGCTGGACTGAGGGTCTCTGGATACCTCTATCCTGGATCAGGCAGCTGTGATTAGAGTTCTCTGAAGTGGTTATAGCTCCTTGCAGTGGTCGTAGCTCTCTGCTGTGGTTATCCAGCTCATTGCTGTGGTTATAGCTGTTTGCTTTGATTATAGCTCTGGAGATCCTTTCTCCTGTAAAGCAGTGAATATAGCTTTTACCCACACATTAGTCAAGACTGAATGTAGGGGAGTAGAAAGCAGCTTTATTACACAACACATATTTTCACACCAGGGGATCCTCCATGAAATGCAATAGCCCTGTCTGGGGTCTTGATTGCATCATCCCAGCTAACAAGATATAATAATTATCCCTTCTGTGACTTCGCAGACCCAGAGGAAAGATGTACAAAATGTTTTTCCTATTCATGTGGTAATGTGGGGTTCTGTGACATCAGGGACATCAGGGAACAAATAAAATATTCTAGTCATGGGGTTCACGGTAATTGCATACACCCTTTTAGATATTACATTTGGACGATGTTTTAAGGTTTGCCCTTAAGTCCTTCAACATTAGGATGTATAAAAGAATTTGTAATAATAACAGAAGAATACATTGAGGACGTAAGACTGATTTGCTGTTGGCTATTAAAATAATAATAATAATATGTCATATTCATTTGTTTCCTTATTTCTAGTTAAGGGTAAAAAGGCAGGTGGTTTTAAGGCAGGTTATTCTTGCCAAAGACTCTCCCCGGGTTTGGGCTGAGTGTAAAACATGTGGTGGTTATTTATAATACGAATATTACACACGATGTGAGTATGCAGAACATCCAAATATTTAATTGATGTCATTAGCAAGAGGCAAAACACACACCTTACTTAGCATAGCAACTAATAGATACACAACTGCATTTAATACTACTAGATTAATTCCTAAATCATGCATTAGTATCACTTTAAAGTATAACAGTTTTGTTCATGATAGTGAAGGATTGGAGACCCAGAGTATACTCCAAGCAGGGCCAGAAGGGCCGCCATCAGGGCATGACAACCATGACGGACCCTGGGGGGCCCTGTCTGCTCAGGGAGTCCTGGGCCCCACATTCCCTATGTGCACATATATAAAGCGATTTTCGCTATATATATGTGCACCTGCGGGTCCACGGCTGCCTGTACACCGCAGGGGCCCCAGAACACTCCATATCCACTACCTAGTTGCTCTTCTCTCTCCTAGTCTCGTGAGTCGTGCGGCCGTGTGAGGGTTGTCATAGTTTACCGCAAGAATAGGAGAGAGAAGAGCAACTAGGAAGTGGATATGGAGTATTCTGGGGCCCCTGCGGTGTACAGGCAGCCGGGGGCCCGTACTATGCCACCGGACCAACAACTGAATGTGATCATCCCCTTCCCTGGCCACAGGTAAGATGCAGGGAGGGGGGAATAAAATAAAATGTAAATAAATGATACAACAAATATGCTCTGCCCACTCACAGTATGCAGCCCCACAACAACATTTTACACAACATTTACACACACTATATCCTTACACAAACACACACTCTGCAGTCACTATACACACACTACATCCTTACACAAACACACACTCTGCAGTCACTATACACACACTACATCCTTACACAAACACACACTCTGCAGTCACTATACACACACTACATCCTTACACAAACACACACTCTGCAGTCACTATACACACACTACATCCTTACACAAACACACACTCTGCAGTCACTATACACACACTACATCCTTACACAAACACACACTCTGCAGTCACTATACACACACTACATCCTTACACAAACACACACTCTGCAGTCACTATGCACACACTACATCCTTACACAAACACACTCTGCAGTCACTATGCACACCCTACATCCTTACACAAACACACACTCTGCAGTCACTATACACAAACTACATCCTTACACAAACACACACACTACATCCTTACATAAACACACACTCTGCAGTCTCTATACACACACTACATCCTTACACAAACACACACTCTGCAGTCACTATACACACACACTGCATCCTTACATAAACACACACTCTGCAGTCACTATACACACACAACATCCTTACACAAACACACACTCTGCAGTCACTATACACACACTACATCCTTACACAAAAACACACTCTGATGTCACTATACACACACTACATCATAGAATGTGACGGCAGATAAGAACCATTTGGCCCATCTAGTCTGCCCAATTTTCTAAATACTTTCATTAGTCTCTGGCCTTATCTTATAGTTAGGATAGCCTTATGCCTATCCCACGCATGCTTAAACTCCTTTACTGTGTTAACCTCTACCACTTCAGCTGGAAGGCTATTCCATGCATCCACTACCCTCTCAGTAAAGTAATACTGCCTGGTATTATTTTTAAACCTTTGTCCCTCTAATTTAAGACTATGTCCTCTTGTTGTGGTAGTTTTTCTTCTTTTAAATATAGTCTCCTCCTTTACTGTGTTGATTCCCTTTATGTATTTAAATGTTTCTATCATATCCCCCCTGTCTCGTCTTTCCTCCAAGCTATACATGTTAAGATCCTTTAACCTTTCCTGGTAAGTTTTATCCTGCAATCCATGAACCAGTTTAGTAGCCCTTCTCTGAACTCTCTCTAAGGTATCAATATCCTTCTCAAGATACGGTCTCCAGTACTGCGTACAATACTCCAAGTGAGGTCTCACCAGTGTTCAGTACAATGGCATGAGCACTTCCCTCTTTCTACTGCTAATACCTCTCCCTATACAACCAAGTATTCTGCTAGCATTTCCTGCTGCTCTATTACATTGTCTGACGACCTTTAAGTCATCAGAAATAATCACCCCTACATCCCTTTCCTCAGATGTTGAGGTTAGGACTCTATCAAATATTCTGTACTCTGCCCTTGGGTTTTTACATCCAAGATGCATTATCTTGCACTTATCCACATTAAATGTCAGTTGCCACAACTCTGACCATTTTTCTAGTTTACCTAAATCATTAGCCATTTGGCTTATCCCTCCTGGAACATCAACCCTGTTACATATCTTAGTATCATCAGCAAAAAGACATACTTTACCATCAAGACCTTCTGCAATATCACTAATAAAATTATTAAAGAGAGTAGGTCCAAGTACAGATCCCTGAGGTACCCCACTGGTGACAAGCCCAAGCTTTGAATATACTCCATTGACTACAACCCTCTGTTGCCTGTCACTCAGCCACTGCCTCACCCATTCAACAATATTGGAATCCAAACTTAAATATTGCAGTTTATTGATAAGCCTTCTATGTGCAACAGTGTCAAAAGCCTTACTGAAATCTAGGTAAGCAATGTCTACTGCACCACCCTGATCTATAATTTTAGTTACCCAATCAAAAAAATCAATAAGATTAGTTTGGCATGATCTCCCTGATGTAAACCCATGTTGTCTCTTATCTTGAAATCCATGTGTTTTTAGATGTTCAACAATCCTATCCTTTAACATTGTTTCCATCACTTTCCCCACTACTGAAGTAAGGCTTACTGGCCTATAGTTGCCCGACTCCTCCCTATTACCTTTCTTGTGAATGGGCACAACATTCGCCAACTTCCAATCTTCAGGGACTACCCCTGTTAACAATGATTGGTTAAATAAATCTGTTAATGGTTTTGCTAGTACACCACTAAGCTCTTTTAATAGCTTTGGGTGTATTCCATCAGGTCCCATTGACTTATTTGTCTTTACTTTTGACAGTTGAAATAGAACCTCTTCCTCTGTAAACTCACGTGTAATAAATAACTCATTTATCCTTTTTCTTAACTGAGGTCCCTCTCCTTCATTTTCATCTGTAAATACCGAACAAAAATATTCATTGAGGCAGTCAGCTAGACCTTTATCCTCTTCTACATACCTTCCTTCTTTTGTTTTTAATCCAACTAATCCTTGTTTTACTTTTCTTTTCTCATTTATGTATCTAAAAAAAGTTTTGTCCCCCTTTTTTACTGACTGTGACATTTTCTCTTCTGTGTGTGATTTGGAAGCTCTTATAACTTGCTTGGCCTCTTTCTGCCTAATCTTATAGATCATTCTGTCTTCCTCACTCTGGGTTTTTTTATAATTACTGAATGCTAACTTTTTGTTTTTTACTATTTTGGCCACATCTGCGGAGTACCACAGTGGTTTCTTGAATTTTTTGCTTTTACTGACAAGCCTAATGCAATTTTCTGTTGCCTTCAGTAGTGCAACTTTTAAATAATCCCATTTCTCTTGGACGCCATTTAAATTGCTCCAGTCTCATAATGACTCCTTTACACATATTCTAATTTTAGAAAAGTCTGTTTTTCTAAAGTCTAAAACTTTTGTTTTTGTGTGGTGTGACTCAGTCACTGTTCTTATATTAAACCACACTGACTGATGATCACTGGATCCTAAACTTTCACCTACAGTAATATCGGATACCAAATCTCCATTTGTTAACACTAAATCTAGTATGGCCGCTTTACGAGTTGGCTCCTCAACGACTTGTTTTAGAGACAATCCCAGTAGGGAGTTTAGAATATGTGTGCTCCTGGCACAAGCAGCTATTTTTGTTTTCCAATTCACATCATGAAGATTAAAGTCACCCATGATGATAACTTCCCCCTTTATTGTCATTTTAGCTATTTCCTCAACTAGTATATTATCTAACTCTTCAATTTGTCCTGGAGGCCTATAAATCACACCTACGCGAATTACTGTGTGATTACCAAATTCTAACGTAACCCAAACGGACTCTATGTTCACCTCACTAACTTTTTTTAGGCTAGATTTTATGCTATCCTTCACATACAGGGCCACCCCTCCCCCTTTCCTGCCTTCCCTGTTTTTTCTACATAAAGAGTACCCTGGTATTGCTATGTCCCAGTAATTTTTCTCATTATACCATGTCTCAGTAACAGCGACTAAATCTACACTATCAGTTGCCATTATTGCCACAAGTTCATGGATCTTATTCCCTAAACTGCGAGCATTTGTAGACATGACTCTAAGCTTATCATTTTTTAACCTACTTGCTACAGGCACCCTCTGTCCTTGTTTTGGGGGACAATTGGATTGATGTTTTATCACCCTTTTGCCCCCCCCCCCCCCCACCTAGTTTAAATACATCCTAGCAAAACCTCTGAACTGCTCACTGAGAACATTTGTTCCCTTTTGAGAAAGATGCAAACCATCTTTTTCGTACAGTTTATTTCCATTCCAAACAGAGCTACCATGAGAAATAAAGCCAAATCCATGCTCCCGACACCATTCAACAAGCCACAAGTTAAAGTCCCTAATACGCATCCGCCTGTCGTTCTGAGTGTTTTGCACAGGCAGAACTTCAGAGAATGACAGTGTGGAAGCAACCTTGCGTATATCATTGGCAAAAACACTAAAAACTTCCTTAACCTCTGAAACCTCATTGCAAGCCAAGTCATTTGTCCCTAGATGGACAAGTACATGCAATTCCCCTTCCTGCTTTGCTCGCTTAACAATATTACAGATACGTCTCCTGTCTCTGTGAGCAGTAGCTCCGGGAAGACACCTCACAAGACCACCATTGTCCATCTCCACACCTCTTATGATGGAATCCCCCAACAACAACTGCTTTCTATTAGGCCTCACCATAGTCTCCACAACACCACTAGCCTCAGTTCCTCTCTCCACAACACCACTAGCCTCAGTGCCTCTCTCCACAACACCACTAGCCTTAGTTCCTCTCTCTACAACACCACTAGCCTCAGTTCCTCTCTCCACAACACCACTAGCCTCAGTGCCTGTCTCCATAACACCATTACACTCTGAAAGTGCAGAAAATGAATTATGTAGAGCAACAGACTGTGCAATATGCCTTTTATCCACAACTCTAAGTCTACCAGATCCTACAGTGATCCATCTGCCATTCCTAGTATGTCTCTGCGGCAGCGGCTTTGCAGCAGTTCCAGCCTGAGTTCGTTTACCAGAAAATTTACAAATCTCAGAATTCAAAAATACAATCTCCTGCCGCAAGATAGAAAACTGTTTACAGATTAGACAACAACCAAACCTCCAAAAAGTGGAACGTGAAACAAATGCATAGCAACTATTACACTGAACTAAGTCTGCCATTCCAATGAGGTGAATAATTTAAATCAAACAAATCTTAACTTTTTATTTATCCTCCTGAATACCTCAGATTACCTCCAGTTTATCTCCAGAATATCTCCAACCACACACACTTAGAAGCAACATCCAATACATCCTTACACAAACACACACTCTGCAGTCACTATGTACACATTACATCCTTACACAAACACACACTCTGCAGTCACTATGCACACATTACATCCTTACACAAACACACTGTAACGGATCGCCTGGCACCCCGACTGGGTACCTCCGTTAATGGATGCTCCTAGCGCTTCCTGAGGACTCCAAGCACTCTGGCAGACACCACAATCACTGAACCAATGCAGCATATGAATCTTCTCAAGCATAGGAATGCAGTAGACCGTTGAATAGGAACCATACGAATAGGCTTACACTCCTAGCAGTCAACTGGAACAGCATGCAATAAATCCTTCCCCCAATAATGAGACGACACTTCACTTTGAGGGTAAAACAGGAACTGAGGCTGGCAATCCCAGCCTGGTTTTTATTACAGTCAGGTACAAACAGAACACACCCAGGGGGAGGTATAAAACAACCAATAACATAATAGTACAGCCCACAGTTTCCTTCCCCTCTGCTTGGGAGATAATTGAGTTTCCTACTATATCTACTCAATTATCTCCAAGCTAAAACTTACACATTTTTTATAACTTTATGATTTTACATAGTACATGAATAAAACTTACATTTTTATAATCAATCCATTCAGGGGAACAACATATTCAAAATTGGCATGCATCAGACCAGGGGTTCAAAAGTTAGTAAAAGTATATTTTGTTCCCCTGACTGGCAGCATATCAATCTGGCTCATACAGGTTTTACAGAGGCCTCTATCCTGGAGACAAAGGGGAAAGTAATCCAATTATCCAGGGCTAGAGGCAGACTCCATTGAGCACATGGTTGCAAAAAGACATAAAACACTTTAAAATACATAAAGTTCCCTTTTACACATAACACACAGACATTTCACATATCCCCAGATAGCTGGGATCTGAACGCACAAAACTACCGAATAGCGCTCAGATCCTATTCACACAGTTCAATTGCCATGGAGCTAAAGTCTTTCCCATAGTTTTTCATTATATGAATAGGCTCCATGGCATAGCTATCTGGGGGTATCACCGCTCACACAGGGCAAGTACCGAATGGCCCCACTGTGTTTAAAGGGCCAGAATGAGTGACATGCACTCTGTTAGGGCCGAATATGTTTTTTAAAAGGGCCCAATCTCCCAGGGCCATAGTCCAAAGGCAGGAGGCGAGCAAGCAGTCCCCTCCAGGAAACTGGGGCAGACTCTGGTGCAGGGTCCAGTCCGCTACACACACACTCTGCAGTCACTATACACACACTACATCATTACACAAACACACACTCTACAGTCACTATACACACACACTACATCCTTACATAAACACACAATCTGCAGTCACTATACACACACAACATCCTTACACAAACACACACTCTGCAGTCACTACACACACACTACATCCGTACACAAACAAACACTCTGCAGTCACTATACACACACTACATCTTTACACAAACATACACTCTGCAGTCACTATACACACACTACATCCACTACACAAAAACACACTCTGCAGTCGCTATACACATACTACATCCTTACACAAACACACACTCTGCAGTCACTATACACACTACATCCTTACACAAATACACACTCTGCAGTCACTATACACAAATTACATCCACTACACAAAACACACTCTGCAGTCACTATACACACACTACATCCAATACACACAAAAAACTCTGCAGTTACTATACACCTACATCCACTACACAAACAGACACTCTGCCTCTAATACACACAAACACTACATACATTACACAAACGTACAATGTGCATCCACTATACACACTGAATCCATGACACGCACACAGTGTCCACTTTACACATTGCACATCCACTATAAACACACCACAGTACGCACACAATTCATCCTTGTGGGCAGACTTAGGATGGGCCCTGTGGGTGGACTCAGGGGCAAAATTTCTGATGGCAGTCCTGAGGGCCGACCCCCAGGCTGCACTTTGACCCCATGCGATTCAAAACTTTAGAAATATTAACATCAACTGCCTTCCCATGAGGTACTGCTAGCTTGATTGGCATCTAAAACGCTGTGTCACAGAGAGCATTTGCCGCCAGATCTAGCGGAAGAAGGGACTACTTGTTTGTACAAGTTCCGGGGCAACGACTCCAGTGACGTCAGTGCGTAACAACAATTTTAATTTACTAGCAGACACATATATATATATATATATATAAAGTTATGGGCCCCTGCTGTCTTGTACAATGAATAGGGGGCCCAGAAATCTAATCTTCCCCCTGAAGCAGCATGTCCTCTCGTGAGCTGCAGATTGCAATGACAACGCTCTGTGCGGCCACCTGCTGTTGGAGGTGGAAGATGAAACTCCGCCCCCCTTCATTGTATAAGCATGCTGTGCCACTGGACCATGAGGGAATCTAGTGTATCCAGTCCCCCTTCCATCCTGGCCACATATAAAGAGGCAGGGAGGAGGTAATAATCCCAATAAATTTAAGAAAACTACTCACCCCCCCAGCACTTATCCAACATCTCAAACATACACTGTGCATCCATTATACACACAGACACACACACTCTGCATATGTAGCGGAGTAGCAGGGGTTAATCCACGATATCTCCGCTGGTAGTCAGGATTCCACAGGTAAAGCACAGGTAATGCAGTATAATCCCTCTTCCCCAAGGACTAGACGACACATAGTCTGGGAGTCAACTGAGCTTTTATTGCAAGGTCACCAAATTTATACGATTCCCCATGCCAGGGGTTTCCAGACTGTTACAGCAGGGGTTTTAGTCAGGAGGACTGTGTGGGAAACTGACCATGCAAAGTCATTTCCCAGCATTCCTTACTGTACAGGGAAGATAATGACATAACCAGGCACAGATAATTACATTACTTGTATGTACAGTAAAACAGAAATGTTTACATTAAATTCTGTAACATAGGCAATTTACAGCGGAATTCTACGAATGACCCCCTCATTGGATTGCGGGGATCTGAGTGGGTATTCTGACGAAATACCGCTCAGATCCCTACAGAAATAACCGAACGTCATACGAAATACACTTTTAGTTGAACCGGGGTTTAAACTAAAGAACATGTGAAAGGCTTTATTTTACCGAAAGAGCGAGTGTCTCTCTCGCTCTCTCTCTCTCTCTCTCTCTCTCTCTCTATATATATATATATATAGATATGTATGGAGAAGTCAATAATGAATGAGTCTGAAGAAGCAACAACACATCTGAAAGAATCAGAAAAAGAAAAAACAACCTCTATGAAAGAACAAACCATAACACAAGAATACCTTATGACCGCACTTGATCTAAAATTTGAGAAAATTAAACAAGAAATTTACTTAAAGGACCACTATAGTGCCAGGAAAACATACTCGTTTTCCTGACACTATAGTGCCCTGAGGGTGCCCTCACCCTCAGGGACCCCCTCCCGCCGGGGTTAAAATCTTACCTTTCTCCAGCGCCGGGCGGGGAGCTTTCCTCCTCTCCTCCTTCCTCACGACGTCATTGGCTGAATGTGCATGCACGGCAGGAGCTGCGCACGCATTCAGCCGGTCTCATAGGAAAGCATTTACAATGCTTTCCTATGGACGCTGGCGTTTTCTCACTGTGATTTTCACAGTGAGAAGCACGCAAGCGCCTCCAGCGGCTGTCAATGAGACAGCCACTAGAGGCTCTGGAGGCTGGATTAACCCTCAGTATAAACATAGCAGTTTCTCTGAAACTGCTATGTTTATAAAAAACAAAAAAAAACAAAAGGGTTAACCCTAGCTGGACCAGGCACCCAGACCACTTCATTAAGCTGAAGTGGTCTGGGTGCCTATAGTGGTCCTTTAAACATGCAAGATCTAAAAAAGGATATTGTGATAATAGGGAACAGAATCAAAGAAAATGAAGAAAAGATTGAGACACAAACCCTGATATATAAAGAAATAAATGGAGTGCTGGAACAAAAAAGATAAAGAAGTTATGGTACTGTAAATTTAATGATTACATTTCTAACGTTAAATGTACGAGGTTCGAATTCTCCTCAGAAAAGATCTATTCTGGTTTCCCATTTAAAGAAGGAAAGAATAGATATTTGTGCGCTCCAGGAGACTCAATGGAGACTGGAAGATAAAATAAGGATGAATTCTCAGAAATATCCATCGGTAATTTCAGCTTCTGTGAAAGGGAAGAAAAAAAGAGGAGTAGCGTTCCTATTCTCTAGTGACCTAAATTTTAAAATCAAATATAAAGAAGAAGATCCTGAAGGCAGATATATTATTGTGGTAGGGGAATTTTACAACAAAATTATGACTTTAACCCCTTAAGGACACATGACATGTGTGACATGTCATGATTCCCTTTTATTCCAGAAGTTTGGTCCTTAAGGGGTTAATTAATATTTATGCCCCAAATAAAGCACCAGTCCAATTTATTTCTAAGATAATGAAAAAAAATGAAAAAAATAAAACAAGGATCGTTAATTATAATGGGAGATTTCAATTGTGTGATGAATCCCCAGATTGAAAAAAAACATTAACAGGGTTGGTGAAGAATGGGAACGCTACTTCACAAGCGTTAGTAGGGATGTGCAAGAGCAAAATACTCGTTTCGGTTCGGTATTCCGAAATTCGGGACTTCTGCACTTTGGAACTTCAGCACTTCGTCACTTCGGTTCAGTTTGGGACTTCAGAACTTCGACATTTGGGAAGTTCGGGACTTCGGATATGTTCTCATGCATTCGCTTAGTAGATAACTCCCTAATTCCCACGGGTGGGTGCCCTAAATACCAATAAGGGGGGGGGACCTATTGTCCTCCCCCTTGGCCCCACCCCTAAGTGGCGGTTGGGGGCCCTAAATTAGAATAAGGTGGGACACCTATTGCCCCCACCCTTGAGCGGTGGGTTAGGGCCCTAAATACCAATAAGGGGGGAACCTATTGTCCTCTCTCCTAGCCCCCACCCCTGAGCGGGTGAGGGCCCTAAATACCAATATGGGGGGAGACCTATTGTCCTCCCCCCCGGCCCCCACCCGCTACTCCCTAAATTAGAATAAGGGGGGGACCTATTGTCCTCCCCCATGGCCCCCACCCCTGAGCGGTGGGTGGGGTTCCTAAATGAAAATGTTACCTCCCCCACCCCCCCAGGTGAATAGGGCTCCCCAAACTCCTAGTCACCCCCTCCCAAAAAAATGAATAAATCCCTACCTACCACCCTCACCCTAAAAATAGTGAGGGGGGGAACAATAACTAAGTACCTGTAAAAAAAGAAATACAACTTACCATTTGATGTCTTCTTTTTTCTAAAATCTTCTTTTTTCAGCCCCAAAAAAGGACAAATAAAAAACATAATACCCTTTGGAAAAAAAAACAGAGCGCAAAAAAAATCTGATGAAAAAAACCCCCGATGCTGAAAAAGTAATCCATCTTCACCCATGGAGGGCACTGTGCAGACTGAGCTCAGCAGGGCGGGGAAAGGCTTATAAATCCTTGCCCCGCCCTGCAATAAGGCTCAGAGAACTTTCATTGGTTGGTTTAAGCCAACCAATCAGAGTGCTCTGACAGGTAGATGAAGAGACTGACAGGTAAGTCTCTACATTTACCTGTCACAGCACTCTGATGGGTTTGAAATCCAACCATTTAGAGTGCTTTGTGTCATTTTAAACAGCGTGGGAAAGTTCTTTGGAATTTTTTCACGCTGTGTAATTTGACTCATAACAACACTCTGATTGGTTGATTGAAAGCAACCAAACAGAGTTATGAGTCAAATTACACAGCGTGGGAAAATTCCAAGAACCCCCAGGTGAATAGGTCTTTCATCCTTTTGGTAGATAGCTCCCTAATACCGTGGGAATTAGGGAGTTATCTACTTACTCATTCCCATCCATTGACTGGCTAAGTAACTTACATTTTATATGAACGTGTTACTTGATTGTTGTAAGTGTTGCAAATGCTTACAGCTGAATCTTGGCTATGTGTGTATGCTTTTTTATTTAAACTGGTATACAGTGTAACATTCTTCATTCTTCCACTGGGTATATTAGTACTTTGGCATTTTTGTGCTTCAGCAATACGGCAAATCCGAAATTCAGCACTTTGGCTATTCAGACAATCGGCGCTTCGGGACTTCAGCAGTTCTGTTTGGTTCAGCACTTTGGAAATTCGTCAAATTAACTATTCGGACATTTGGAAGTATCCGAATGTCCGAAATCCCCGGAATTCTTCAGAATTGACGTTCGGAACGAAACGATTTGCATGTGTCTATTTGTTAGATATATGGAGAGTTTTCATACAACAGAACATGATTTTACCTATTTTTTTAATGTACATTGTTCATATTCTAAAATTGATTTAATAATTAGCGATTCAGGATTAGCATATCAAACAAAAAAAAAATGTCATCCTAGAAATACCCTGGTCAGACCATAATTCAGTCATATTGGAATTAGATGATAAATGCGAAAGATTGAAATCAGATTAGAGACTGAATCAAAATCTTCTAAAACAAACACAAAATGTAGAATATTTTAAAAAACCAACAGAATATTATTTTTTAGAAAACCAAACAGGTGGTTTGTCCCCGTCAGTTATATGGTGCGCTTATAAATCAGTCATTAGAGGCCATCTTATAAAACTTGGAGTACAAGTGTGCGATTGTGTCCAATGAAATACAAGATCTAAAAATAAGCTTATTAATGGAAACAAATGAATAAAATGTTACATTCTTTAAAAACCATATTATTATTATTATATTATTTATTAGTATTATAATGGTAATAAAGCCGATAGAATACTCTTATATATCTAGATACAAACTAAATTAAACAAAATCTATAGCAATAACTTTACATATGTCTAGAGATCAAATAAATTATCTGAGGGATAAATATAATTTTAAATGGGAAAATAGCCATTTTATCTCGTATTTAGGTATTAAAATATCTACTAAACCCAGTGAATGGATGGAAATGAATTCACTTCCTCTGATAAAAGACATGAATAGATAATTTAAGGAATGGGGATCGTTGGAAATCTCATGGTGGGGGAATAGAAATACTGTAAAGGCCTATATGCTACCGAAATTTACGTATATATTTAGAATGGTCCCTTTGAAAATTCAGACTCCATTGCTAAATATGATTCAGACTGCATTCTCTAAATTAATTTGGGCTGGGAAGAAACCCAGATTAAATTTAAAATTACTAGTAAAAAAAAAAAAAAAAACACTCAGGAGGGTTAGGAATACCAATCATGGATAAGTAGAGGAATTACGGAAATTCATCATCTAATAGAAGGAAATAGGATAAAATCCTTTTCCACACTTCAAACATAATTTAATATTTGTGATCAAGAGATATTTAAATACCTGAGAATTAAGGGATTCCTAAGTGATAAATTGCTATTCAATGATGATTCTCAAATAGCTGAAATCCTTAATAAAAAAAATATTAAACAGAATAAATATAAACACGTAATATCTAAATGTCTTGAAATTATTAAAATATGTATAAATGATATTCCAATTACTGCTATAATAATAAGATGGGAAGAAGATTCACAAATTCAGATTAATTCACAAATTCAGATTAATAAAGAATGAAATAAGGCATTAAGTTAATGCAAAAATCTTAAGGAAACAGTATAAATTGGCAAATCGATGGTACAGAGTTCCCTCAATTATTAATAAAATATACTTAAATGCTCCTCATTATTGTTGGAGATGTGGTGATCAATATGCTAACTATATACGTATATGGTAGTCATGTTTGAAAATACAGATTGTATGGTTTGATATTTCTCCAAGACTAATTTAAAAATTTGGCTATGAGTGGAATTTAACACCTGATCAAGCATTACTACATTTAAACTTTCCGAACCAAAATAATCAGGACAAAAAAATAATAATACATATTTTAACAGCTGTAAAACTTTCAATTGCAAGGAATTGGATAATTTAAAAAAATTCCAACCAGGCAAGAAATTAAGAATCAAATAACTATACAACTAAAAATGGAGAAATGGATATCTTACCAAATAAATTGGAACACAAAAAGACCAGGAACTATGGAGGCATTAGCTTAATATTTTACATAAAAATGAATTTTGATCCAAGATGATTAAAATGTCAAAAAGGAGGATTTAATTGATTAAAAGAGGAAAATTTAACGTAATTTTAACGTATAAAGGAACCTCGTCCAATACAACAAAAAAGAACATAGGAAGGGAAAGAAGGGAAGGAAAGGGAACGTAGAAAGGAAGGAAAAAGGGAAAGAAAATTAAAGGGAATAAAGAAAAATAATTGGTAGAAGCAGAAAAAGGAGAAATAATGCCAAAACTGCTTCTCCTCCCTGAGACCCTCCCCATAATCTCAAAGATAACTAGTCACATCAAGTCTCAATATCTGCCGTTTTCTTTTTGTGTTGATGCTTATGTTTATTGTTTGTATTTTAATGTTGGTGTAAGTGTGATCAATATTAAAATGTGCATGTTTATATATATGATATACTTGAATACTAGATGACGATTTTGTATGGAAAATTGTTGCAAAGAGAAATGAAAATATTTTTAAAATAAATACATTTTTAAAATAAATAATAACAGTAATCTGTGAGTGTTGGGGGAAGTGTGTGGGTGTATCTATCAGTGAATTTGTTTGTATATATGTCAGTGAATCTGTGTGTATGTGTATATGTCTGTCAGTGTGTGTGTATAGTGGTCTGTGAATATGTGTGTGTGTGTGTATAGCGGTCAGTGTGTCTGTGAGTGAGCGTGTGTCTGTGAATGAGTGTGTGTGTGTTTGTCAGTGAATATGTGTATGTCTGTCAGTACGTGTCTGAGTGAGCATTTGTCTGTCTGTGAATGAGTGTGTGTATGTCTGTCAGTGTGTGCGTGTGTGTCTGTGAATGTGTGTGTCTGTCAGTGAGTGAGTGTGTGTCTGTCAGTGAATATGTCGGTCAAGAAATGTGTGTGTGTCTGTGAGTGAGTTATGTGTGTATGTCAGTGAGTGTGTGTGTGTGTGTCAGTGACTGTATCTGTCAGGGACTGTGTGTGTCTTTCAGATTGTATCAAATCTGTGAGTGTGTGTGTGTTTGTCAGTGTATCTGAGAGTGTGTGTCAATGTGCGTCTGTCAGTCAAAGTGTGTGTGTTAGTCTTTAACAGGAAGAAGTGTGATCTTGACAGGAAGGGGCATGGCAATTTAAAGGAGCACTATAGGGTCAGGAGCACAAACATGTATTCCTGACCCTATAGGGTTAAAACCACCATCTAGCCATCCCGAGCCCCTCATACCTCCCTAAATATAGAAATCTTACTTGTATTCAAGTCTGGAGCTGCTTACTTTGTCACTGTATCCTTTAGACCTGCCCACTGCCTGCTGGCATCAGCAGAAGTGGTAGCCTGATCCAATCACAATGCTTCCCCATAGGATTGGCTGAGGGTGACAAAGAGGCAGATCAGGGGCAGAGCCAGCACAATTCAAACACAGCCCTGGCCAATCAGCATCTCAATGAATCCCTATGAGGAAAGTTCAGTGTCCGCATTCCAAACAACATATCTTATGAAAACCTTTCATGTATATTTTTAAAAATATAGGATTTGTAATTTTCAAGACTGTTGTCATTTATGAGTAACAATATATAAATATGTGCAAGAATTACAAATATTTGAATAAAACCAATAACTACTTACCATTTTATTGAGATGTATGAGGTTGATAGGATCACACTTATGACAATTTTTGTAAGGCTCTTTGGGAAGTGTAACCACGTCATGATGCCCCACTTCCGCTGTCCATTGCGCAGTACGATCCCTCGACAGCGGTGGATACTAATCGGCACTGAATAGTGTCTTGCAAGCGCAACCATTTTATGCAGGTGCCAACTAGTATGCAGTACATACTAATTGACACCTGCAAAAAATAGTTGCGCTCGCACGACACACCTGCACACACCAACCGACACACTAAAATGTTGCAACACAGTTTGTAAAGCGATGCTATAGAGTGTGGCCTTTTAGAGGCAGGTAGAAACTCTCCTAAAACCACTACAGCGCATTATGGTTTCAGTAGTTCTTTGGTGCTTCTCCACTGTAAGTGGTTAAACCGTTTGCAAATGTTTTGACGTCTCACCTGGGGTCCATCAGACACCACTCTCTGCCTCATGGCAGCAAAAAGTGAGTCAGAATGGCTTTCAATGGCTATCTTGAGCCAAGCCTGGTAGTGCCGGAAATTAATATTTATAGGTTATGGGTGATTGGGATAAGTCTTTTTATGTATATCTTTTTGTATTAAGGGATTACCGGAATATACTTCTATATAACCCAAAAATATTAATATGCAATCTGACATACATTATAACAAAAAATATACATTTATTCTACTCACAATGCAAACAGCAATATATCAACTTAAAAAACCTCAACAGATGGTAGAACTCTTCAATGGGAAGTAAGAGCCTTTGTCCAGAACGTGAGGGCAACAACAGAATGTGGTCCTTTGTCTACATGACTATAATGACGTCAGAACGTTTAGCCAAAACTATAGCCTTCTCAGGAAACCGCATAACAAAAAACCATGTGTTCTTTTTAACCCATTAGACATCCTTACCTAATATAGTGCTTGCTCATTGGCTGAGAGCATCAGCTGATCGCTCTCAGCCAACACATTAAGGCCTGCACCGACAGACTTAATTAGTGTAGAAAGTCTGTCTGCAAAGAGGCAGGAAGTGATGCCCAGTGGACCCTGGGTAAGAAGTGATACCATTAGCAGTTTGACTAATTAAACGGAGGTGGCGCCAGGGCACTCCTGGTACCATAACTTACTAGTGCTGTATTGGTTATGGTGCCTGTAGTGTTCCTTTAATCATAGTGGATTGATACCCATTTATGCAATTGGACTTTGTTTCTTCCAGTCAACGTGTTCAACAACAGTTGATCAGTTCATAACTGCTCTAAAGGACTTTGTTATTCTAAATGGGGCTTTTATTATTTAAGAACCCCTTCAGTGTATCCAGAGAGCTTATTCTTATATGGCAATATTGAGAGGAGTACTGTATAGGAATTAACATTTAAATTTCATTATTTTTTTCATATTGTGTGGTTTTTTTGTGTGTAATATACTAGTTATTTGTACTCCTCTCTATATCCAGAATTATTCCATCACTATTAATTGGATTATAAAAAATTATAGTTTCCATTTGTTGTTTTTGTTTCTCGCCTTATTTTGAGTGCTAAAGGACCGGTTAATCATACTAGCAATGTTCTAGCTATCAATTGCATGTTTGGAGTAGAGGTTAAATTTTATTTATATTTTACAAACCGCTCTGGCAGTTCTAGGAGTCAAAATGCCATATGGTAGACCGAAAAACATGTTCTGATAGAGACCCTCTAATAACATTTTACAGAACTACGTAAAAATACACAAACACCTTATTTGTATTTCAATATATGTTAAAAAGATCTACTAGATTCCCCTGGTCAAACAGTATAGAAGATATACTGGACTCTGAAGAGACAACAGGTTACTCTTGATTTGACTTTTGTTGAGTACTTAACGGTATAAAATTAAAAGTGGAAACCTAGTATAAGGTAAATCAGTAGGGGTTAACCCTAATTTAGAATATGAATAGAAAGAAAAGAGGAACACTACCGTACAAAGAATAATTAAAACGTAACTTTTAATAGTGGAAAAATCCAATAGTGATAAATATACAAAAGATTACTCTCAATAAACCTCAATGTACAAAGAGGGAATAAGGAGAGATAATGTGAAGTTTAAAACAGTATTAAATTAGTTGACATCAGTTAGGATGTCAAAATAGGCAGATCTAGAGGAAGTTATAGTTCATTCTATAGTTACAGTATTTTCTGTCTAGAGCTGGACATTTAAACTTCCCCTAGATCTGCCTATTTTGACATCCTAACTGATGTCAACTAATTTAATACGGTTTTAAACTTCACATTATCTCTCCTTATTCCCTCTTTGTACATTGAGGTTTATCGAGAGTAATCTTTTGTATATTTATCACTATTGGATATTTCCACTATTAAAAGTTACGTTTTAATTATTCTATTTACGGCAGTGTACCTCTTTTCTTTCTCTTCACTTTGCGGTATAACACCTGTTTTTATCTTGATCAATTTGGCCCATTCTATGAAAAACATGAAATCAGCAATTTCTGGTTACAGTAATAACCTGTTGAAAACACCAGTGTAACTGCAAGTTCATGTCCAAGATTATTTTATTTATCATCTCCAATGAGAGAGTACTGGCTCACTCTGTGGTGTGCTTAGAGCTCCCTCTTTAGCCTGTCCACTGGAAATGAACAAGAAGGGAGAATGCATAGGAGAGATGAGTCTGGGAGCTACTGCGATCAGTCTGAGCACAGCTGTAATGCTCTGATGTCTGCTGGTCACAGCACTCAAGCAAAACAGTAACTTGATCGTTTTACAGAGCAAACATGTACCTCAAATGATAAATAGATATTTCCATATATGGAACATTCAAGACTGGAGTCTGCTTGCTCATAAATGTGGAATTACTAAAATGCTTGACATTTCTTTGGTGCCTAATCATGTACAGACATGACTGAAAAGCAGCAAACTAACTACATCAATCCATTAAAACGTTTTACTAGTGCATACCATCTACCTCCCCAAAGCAGTTAATTCTTGTGGAGTAAAATAATGTTTTCCCATTTGTTTTAAATGACCCAGTCTGACCTACACCTGAAGATATACATCACAAGGACTGTAACGACAAAAATATGCCAAACAGAGGAAAATAAAAAAAATAACAATTAGGATACCTGAACACATCTGAGCTCACCACAAGAGGGATCATACCAGAAGGGATGAGTCCATTCCCCCGAAAGGATGACTTGGTATTATGGGAAATAAAGCTTACATCTATGTCATCAAGGTGAGCAATCACGGACTAATACAGTAGGGACAAGTCAATTTTGCTACTTAAACTAGATAATTACCAGTGATTGGACCTTAAAATAGTTACCAGAACCACTACAGTATAATAGTTCTGGTGTCTATAGCCTGTCCCCGCAGGCTCAGCAATTGAAACTGTTTTTTGTTTTGTTTTTCATAGAAAAGGCAGTCTTTCCATTGATGCTTAGTAACACCTCTAGGTGCAGTCACTCAGACAGCCACTAGAGGTTCTTCCTATTTCATTGCTGCATCGCTGAACACTCCCCATAGAGAAGCATTGATTGGCACATGTGCAATAGTCTCCCACTGCTTTCCTGTGAGATCATCAAGAGTGATGATCTCAGCTGTGGAGGCAGGGCCAGTCACAATGATCAAGAAAAGTGGAGTCATCCAAATAGGTAGTCCAACACTGTAGTGTTAGGAATACACGTTTGTACTCCTAACACGATAGTGTTCATTTAACTTAGTTATAATAACACCTCCTGTTAAAATATAACATTATGGTTTACATTACCCACCAGTGAAATATAACCAACAGGCTGGGTGGGCATCAAATGGAGTTTGTAATTATCGTATGTGCCAAAGCAAGCTTTAACTGGAGTGTTTACATCCACTGAACAGAAAATATAATTGGAAAACAACTACACCTCTAACACTCCTTTGGTGAATGAATCCAGTTATAATAAAAACAAAACAAAAAAAAACTACTTTCTACTGTAGTTTTCACTGCTCAATTCACTGCTATTTAAAAGTTAAATCCCTTTGGTTTCTGTTCACGTAGCCTTAGCCATACCTTCCATGACAGCATGAAAATTAAAAAGGTTGAATTTTCAATCAAATGTTGACTTGCTTTCAAAGTTTATCTCCTGCTCTGTAAATTTAACTTTAATCACACACAAGAAGCCCCTGCAGGGTCTAGCAAGCTATTAACAGAGCAGACGATAAGAATTAAACAGAATTTGCAATAAAGAAATTGTAAACATTACTCTTTACAGGAAGTGTTTAGGAAAGGCTGTGCAGTCACATGTAGGGAGGGGTGACTAGAGTTGCATTAACAAAGTGATTTAACTTCTAAATGGCTGAGAATTGTTCAATTGAATTGAGACTGCAGGGGCATGATCTATACACCAATACTGCTTCATAAAGCTAACGTTTTTGTGACTAGTGTTCCTTTAATGTATGACGCAAAGCCCCAAAAGCGTCATTGGAGTCACTCTGTTAGTATGTCCCTTCTTTGTATGTACACAGATCATTTATAGCTCTATAACTAAGGACTTTTAAACTTAATACATTTGTATATAAAATGTTCACCATTACCTTTTATTAAAAATCCTTTTGTTGAAGAAGGATTTAAAATATTGTTTAGAATACTAAGGACCAACACATGACTAATTTTAAGAGTGGAATCCCGTCTCAATCATATAGGGAATGTACAAGTGGTTTCCATTGCAAAATAATTATAGGGTGTGATTTGTTCACAAAGACTCCATGCACAAACGTTCTCTGCAAGTTTCTTTACAGTTTAATCATGTGCTCGACTCAAAGACAGAGCCAATGGAGACCTCAATAGAGGAACAGGAAAATACTTTTGAAAAAGTAAGAAATAAAATGAAGTAAAAACAGGCAGTCACTGTCTGAACTGAGTGAACTGTCCAGGTGTGTATGTCCCATATCTGTTGGCAACATTTGTAAAGCCAGTCCGTGAACCCTGTGTGGTGCCAACACCAGGCACTCCAAGTCCTTGAGTAAAAGTAGCACCATACGGTGTAGACCCATAATTAAATCCTGCGCCAAAGGGTCTTGTCTGAGTGTTTGACAAGATGACAGGGTTTATATGTTTGCCTGGCGTATTGAATGCAAATTCAGGAGGTGGACTGCTTGGTTTGGATGGAGTAGATGTCAACGGGGTCAGTTCATCACTTAGGTTCTGCAGAGTAGGCATCTGAATAATGTGATGTTCAGGAATATTCAAAATATTGGGAGGCATCGGGTTGGAAGATAACACAGGCCTAACCCATTCATCCTTGAAAATCTGAACAGTCAACGTTGAAACCAAAGTATAAAGACGGTTTGTAACATGAGCAAGTACCATCTGTTCATTAGCATCTCTTCTAATCCGTACATGCACGGATCCAGCCTGAAAGATATAAAGAAATGAACATAGCATTTGTGCCTTCTTGGAAATTCAGGCTATAATGATACTGTAACAGCTTAATTAAGGTAATTGAAGAGCTTTGTGGTTTACAGAGTTTGAATTAACCATAATCAGATCCGGATATATATTTTTCCAATATTCTTATATAACTGACATGTTCCAAATAGTTTTATTGAGCTGGTAAAATAGGGCTGAGTAATAGATCCGTCACTTTTATCTAGAATTCTCAAGTAGCCCAATCGCCACCTGCTGCACTTTTCTCATTATTATGATGAGGTTAAAGGATCACTCCACACTAAAATGCTAGCATAAATAAGTACATTTCACTCTATAGTAGATATACCTTCAATTAGAACATGCATGTATTCATTGGGGATATAACTTAAAAAAAAGCGTGCAAAAGCTGCATTTCTTATGATATGCAGTATTTGCAAACCCTCCCCCTTGGAAGCGCAAAATAAGCTATTTCCCCATGAATGTGTCCCATGCACATTCATGCGCACACGTCTGCTTGTGTGAGCTTGTGTGCACACAGCACTGAGAGTCAGAATGTGCCAAAGTGCCTTTTTGATGGGAAACTCCTCACTTATAATGCACTGACATTATGTCTCCTAAAAAAAAATTGGCACAAACACCACACATAAGATTGTTCGGAAGGTGGCATTAATTAGATTATACCTACCAAGGTACCAAAGCCCAGAGTCCAAAAATGCTCATTGCGAACTTCAAGGACACCATCCAAAGTAGAAACCTGTACAAGATACAAAGGAGGATTGATATTTTATAACTATTTAAAAAGCTTAGAACATGCCAGTTCTTTTGTGGCTACTACAATTTTCAATAGGTGCTTTTAGACGTAGAATTAAAAATTACGTTTCAGATAAAGTTTTGGATGGGTTCTAGCTTTCTTAATTTAATACAATGAGCTGTGGAATTACGTACTTTTAAATCTAGCAATTTTTGTTATATGAACCAAAGTTGAATACCTTTAATTCACATACACCCTCATATTTGACTGGGTGTGTGAGCGCTGGTGCACAAATCCAAGATTTTAGTACTCCAGAGAGGGTCTTGATTACTGGATATTACAGAACACACACAAGGATTGCTAAACCATCATCATTATTCATTTATTGGCATTTATATAGCACGAACAAATTCCATAGCGCTTTACAACATTATAGGAGGACCCTGCTCAAACAAGCTTACAGTCTAGAGAAACTGTATATAAACTGGCATATACAGAAATCCAAAACTAGCCAAGTACAATTTCAGCTAAAAGGTCTAGGTGCCTTGAATGCCAAACAGGCAAACTTACAGTTAAGAATTTATTTATTTATTTTGACCATCTTTATTTTGCGTTTTTTTTACAAACCGGTAATGAGATACACAAAATGAAATGGAGGTGAAGTGCATTACAAGTGATAAACAGTTATGTCAATAAGAGCATAATCAGAAGCATGGAATGCCATATATCTGTCTACTCAGTACAGTTAAGAATTTAACATGCAATCTCACCTCTCTGAGAAGCTTATCAAGCTGTCCAATCACATGGGGTGGTGTAGTCTAACAAAAAACAACACAGCATTAGATGTGCTAACCAGCAACATTGAAGGCATATATAAATATAGTATTAAAATGGTCAATGTTGCACATTCAGCTTCCTCAACATAGACCTGCCACAGATGCATCTGCATGTGACAAATTACTCCATACTTTTTAAAATAATTGAACTTAAAATTATTTTAATAATTACATTTACAATGGTTTTAATGGAGAAAAATATAACATTTAAAAAAAATATATAGAAATCACAGCAGGAGACCAAATAAATGCTTCTAAATTGGAGTACAAAAGCCTTCACAAGCTAGTTATGGCAGGAAAAAGCAGTAAACATATTGGGAGCATTACAAATCACACTTGTAGTTTGCATCGACATGCTGCAACATTACCCTCAACACCTATAATGTAATCAAAATGTTTTTACCAATAAATTTGCTATAAATTTACCTAGCACTATGTACAGATAAAATGCCACTTACTACATACAAACATAGTTACAAAAATATGTTGTTGTTTTTTTGTTTTTTTTTAAATACAGACTTATTGTAATTGGGAACTATTTTGCCCACTTTCCCCATCCGGTTTGTTTTAACCTACAATTTATCATGGAACACATTTGTCTGTTAATATCACCAATAATAAATACAGCAAATCAAAACTGCTACAACTCTTAAACTGGAGACAGATGAAGAAAAGTTTAACTAGTAAATGTTAGAGAATCTTTCCGGATCATCTATGTTGCCTACATTTTTCAATTAGATTTTTAATTGTTAAAATTTGGAGTTTAGTAAAAAACAAAAAAAAAAACCAACAGTATATTTCCGGTAGTAAAGGGATTAAAAACTTACCTGGAGTAACACTTTACCACTGTACACACTCATTGGATACATGGTGCCAAAGGTCATCATAGCGATGGCTATAGCAGAAGCCGTGTCCACAGCAAAATAATTACTGCAAATAAAAGAAGAAAAAAAAAAAAAGATAGAGCAAGTACATACACACGCACACCTCCTGAAAACTGGAATTTGGCCTCGAATCTGCATAAAAAGTATATTTAAGGCATCGTTCTAAAAGTGGAGCAATCACTAAGGAAACACAGCATTCTTCCTGCTGACTGCTCCACATTTAGAGGTTTATAAGCAAATAACGGTCACTTACTTGATTTCAATTAACATGTATGTAATGCAAAGTGCAAGTGCGCCAGCAATGTCGATTAACACAAAAGGATTCATCCGAGGTAGGAAAATGCTGCTTAGGCCAGGAATGATCCCACACAAACTGCAATGATGGAAGGAAAACATAGAATCACATGCGGTTCCTATAATTACATCTCAATAAGATATAGGGTTACTTGACAAGTGATATTGGTAGCAATAGTGGAAAGCTGCAGTGTATTGTGGAAAGGCTGGTCACAACAAAAAACTTTATTGCTCTTAAATAAACGCAATACATTTAATATTATATGGATAAGAAGCACATATGCCATAGGAGTGAAAGGATTGAGGGCATTTTGTCCCTTCTTTTCCCCTCCAATTTATTTTTCTTCAATATGTTTGACTGGACAATAATGTAACGTTTTGATTGAGATCAAACATTCCTTTTAATGGTCATACTCGCATTTCATTAATGTATCTCTACTCAAGTACCTCTTTTAGTGTCTTGTGAATTTCAGCTTCTTTTACAATGTTCATTACAAAAAAAGTACATTACTTCTAGCAAAAATGAATAGTTCTTAAATAAGTGTGAAATGCCACGGTTTTTGGATCTCCTGTGCAGAATGTTGGCAGCTCTCGGTTCAATGTTAAAAAATGAATAAAATAAAAAAATAATGACATATATTGCGTCATCTCTATTCAACACTCTGCATGTCCTACCTGCGACTGAGATCCGCTACATGCTCCTGAAGCCAACTTGTGCTAGCAGCTAATAGATGAGACATAGAAAAAGGCAATATTTAATACATTTCATTACACAATCTAAAATTATTATTTTTTTTTTTATTAATGGGGTTATTAACTAAAGTGAGAATTTAAGTTGAATGCAAATTGAATTTGAAATTTAAGGTTAAAATTGCTTAACTGGAAAAATGATCTCGGTCAGCTGAGCTTTCCATTCAACTGCTCTGGTCTTACATTTTAAATTCACTTTGAATTCACCTTGAAATCTCACTTTGGCGAATAACCGTGTATGTATCTCTGCTCTTGCCAAGAAGCCTGGAAAGAGCGCATCAGACACTAACACAGTGCCATATACCTGCAGGTAGGCTATGAGTAAAGATTAACATATGCCCTTTCAGTTGTCCATAAAAAACTGTGTACCAGTCACAAAGAAATTATTGGTAGGAAGTGTAGAACAGATTAACCTTTTTTGTATGGTTTTTTTTTTTCTGTGGACGGGCACAACTGCTTGCTCTTTACTGCTTTTGAAGTACCACAGAGTGTAATGAGTGTCTGCATAGCTAGACATTGTAAAATGTGACTCATATCACTTGGAGAAATTAATATACAGCCATTTCACCTTGGAGAAGGGAGGGAGCAATTTTAATTAAATCCTTTAAAAAATACATTAACAGTCCAAATGTTCATTTAAAATGCAAATTTATCCTGGTCATTTATAGGATTTTTCTGTAATAGATAATACAGAGTACAAACAGAAAGCACAGTAGTGTGATTATAGGCACTTAGTGATTTGGATAGTATCAAAAGGTAGCAGCTGAGAAAACACTTTGTGAGCACTCTAAACAGCCGACCAACAATGTAAAGTTCAGAAACAAAAACACTCAATCGTTTAGGTGATAATCCCTTCACAATATAAAGTGCAAGTGCAGCGCTAAATTATAAAGCTGGGACTTCCCCCTCAGAGAGATCTATGGTAGACGTACATAAAAACAGGGAAAAAAAAGTTGATATACATATAATGTATTACTGTGAAGGAATAGTGAATATATTATTCAAAGTAAGTGGAAATAAACTCACATGGAGTAGAGCCTTTTCTGTCTAGGACTTCTAGGTGTAGTCTTCTAGGTGTAGTATTATATAGATCATTGGAAAAATAGTGCACCAATATAAAAACTCATTTTTATTGTATATTCATATGTTGTTTTGATTATTTGGTAATAAATGGTATTTTTATCACATACTTACCTCTGAGTATCCTCAATCTCCATCTGGGTTCCAGCAGGGGAGTGTCATCCTACATAAATAGATACCAAGCTAAACAACTTGGAGCCAGTTCTACAGGCTCCACACCAGGTGAGAGTTTTTATATTAGTGCACTATATTTCCACTGATAGAGATATATATATATATATATATATATATATATATATATATATATATATATATATATATATATATATATACACACACATACATACATATATATATATAGATAATACTACACCTAGAAGTTCTCGTTTTTATTCTGATTCATCTACACATATACATCCTATTGTTTTTATCTGCAGAAGAAATGTTGTGTATGCCACCTGAGTTTATTTCCACTTACATTGAATAATAAATTCACTATATGTATTTCTATTTGTTTCTGTTTGTATGTGCATCTACCATGTATCTCTCTGAGGGGTAAGTCCCAGCTTTATAATTTAACGCTGCACCTGATGTTGCAAAGGGATTATCACCTAAATGATTGAGTGCTTTTTGCTGAACTTTAGAATTGATAATACAGTTAAAGGATTACTCCAGCCTCCATGATCATTTCTGCTTTTAGAAGTGGACATGGAGCAAGCAATCTGTATGTGTATGTTGCTGCACATACAGACATATCTGCACTTTTGTGCTGGGGCTAGTTGCACCCTGACCTAGAAAGCCTAAAACTCTGTTCTGGACTGCGTAATGAGAGTCCTGAGCAAAAATGTCTGTCATCAGCAAATTCTGTGCGAGGGTTACAGATGGATTGACATTATTTGCTTAGAAGTAGAGTTGGGAGCGCACCTATAATGTGTACTTTGTCTGTGTACACGTGACTTGCGTGCACACAATCTCACAATGTGCCAGATGTGCCCCTGCCTACTAATAATTCGTAGTTAGAATGTTGTCCTATTGTGGTTGCTTTGGAGATTGTTACATGCTCTCCCCCAATTTTCACTGCGGTAGTGTCAAATCATTTTATATAGCCCTAGCCACAACACTATCCACACTTTCTTTAAAAACAGCCTACACTTTTAAGTTTCCCTAATTGCTCAGTATATTTAATTTAGAAATTCTTATCTCCTGAACTGTTCATATCCTGCTGAAATACAATTTAGAGAGCAGGAGATGAGAACTTCTAATATAAACTAAACATATTGTGCTGTAAGAACGGATTGAAATTAGAGCTATCTTTTCATGACAGGCTTGTCAGTCACAGGCAGGGAGGTGTGGCTGAGGCTGCATAAACAGAAACAAAAAGTTATTAACTACTACATAGCATTGAGCACATTGACTGCAGGGGCATGATACATGGACCAAAACTGATTAAGCTTAAGTTGTTTTGGTGCTTAAAGAGCCCCTTTAAAGTGCACCAAGACTGGTTGGAAATGTTCATATAAAACATTAAAATACAGGAAAAAAATGTTTACTTACCTTCGGAAACATAGGCAAAAGGTTTATTCCTTACAGAAAGCATTGTAAATAGGTTGAAAAATAGTGCTACGAACGTTCCCACCAGAAGACGGCCCCTGGAAAAGAAAATATATACACATTACTCTATTGCAAATAGCGTTGAAATTTAATAAATATAGAGCTGTGCACCTGTGGATAATCTTAAATGGACACTCCAAGCACTGAAATATGTTGGTTGCACAGTACCATACAATACAACTATCTTGTATAGTGTCCCTTTAAGGGTACGAAACTTAAAGGGACACTGTAGGCACGGTAACTGCTTCATTTCATATAAAATGGCTATAGTGTCTGGAGTTCCCTGGCACCACCCATCCATTTAACGTTAAACCATTTTGAATGAAAAAGAGTCCCCAGCAACCCATAAAAGTTTGTGTTGCTTGTGCTTATGAGGAAGCATTAGCCTGAATAGAAATGGGTGGCTGTGATTGGCTGAGAAAGTCAGCTGACTGCTTTTAGTCTATATCACAGTGCCCATTGCTGGTATGAATTGGTATGACTAGAGGGCAGTGTATAATCTCTGTCTTGGCGATACCAAGGCCGGGCCGTGGAACACCCGACACACTCATTCAGTGTTAAAAGGACTAAGAATTGATTAACATTAAATGGAAGAACAGTCACTACAAGCAATTCAAGCACAGTGTCCCTTTAACAGAAAACATGCAGATGCATATTTCCGATATATCTCTGCTCAGGAACACATGTGAATACAGTGTTTGACATAAATGAAAGACAGGTGTTCGTTAAGAAATTTCAAAGAAATGGTCACTGAAGAATTGGGGCCTGAGAATTTTTTAAAAATAAAAAAATAAAAAATTATAATCACTAGAATGCATTAATAAGGGAAAATAAATAGTAGAAATTCTACCTTGGAGTGTTCTTTTAAACCTGTAAGTCAAATGTAGAAAATTTGCATTTTGGGTTACTAGTGGATTGGGTTAAATTGAAGATGTTGTGGGTCTGCTGTGGATACATGCATATTTTCTCAAACATAAAGCATGAAAACTGTTCATGCAATCTAAAATTCAATTACAACAAACAAAACTTAACTCACGTATGAATTTCTGGCTGCTCCAAAAAGCGCTCAACACTAAGATAAAAAGCAAAACATATAAAATCATGAAAGAAGTTCAACTTACAGTGAAATTGCAAAACACAAATATAAAACCAAAGAAATTGCAGGTCTTAATGTCGAAATTCATATTAAAAAAAAATTCAGTGTACAACCAATACCAAGTATTTTGGTATATTTTATATAACTTCAATGACATTGTCAAGAGACCATTTAACTCCATTTAATTTTTAAAACACACGGGTTAGGTAAACCGGTAGTACAGAACATTAGCATCCTGTTCTAGTAGTGTGTATATAAATGACAGTTTGACAGAGGACATGGTGCACTGTAATCACTCTACAGGTACGCCCTAGATTTTTTTTCTTAAAATTTTATTCAACATTCTCAGTCTTTTCCCTGCTCTCTAACTGAGATATACAAGAATCAAGTATATTTTTTTTACCTTTCTTTGAGTATGAAAAGTGCACCCAGTTGTGCAAGTACTGTGGAAGCGAAAACAGCCAATACTTCAAACCTCTCAAACCTAAAAGAGAAAGTGGTTATTTGTTTATTATATACAAATGTAACACCTGTGTCTGACTGCGTGTTTGGTGTACTTGCAAAACCTAGAATTATTATTCATATATAGTTTTAGACACAAAGCAGGACCATTGCATAGTCTCTATCATGAAAAACTAAATGCTAAAACACAACTTGAATATTAAAATGCACGCTTCAACGGCAGAAATTACATATACACAAATGATGACAAATATGGGGAGATTACAAAAATAAAACAAAACAAGAATATAACAGATTTGTTGATCTCCACAGAGGGAACATAATGTAAGGAAAATAATTAGCACATTGTTCAATGTTAAAACTATATCAAATTGCATAAATAATAAATCTATAGAGGAACTGATGTGGATTTGCCATCGACAAAATGAGCCTATAACAATGTCCACTTCATGTAGGAATACATCTTTAACGTATACCTTTTGCTAAAGCTGTACATTTACTGCACAGTAATTTAAGATTCACTACAGATACATTTACTTATTTATTTATAAAAAGACCATTGTAGAAAACTGGGATGCATCTGCAAAATATTACTGGAAGATGGAGCTTAGCACTTTAAAAGCAAAAATGTACACATTTGCATGTAATGTGTTTGTCCTTTCTAAGGTTTATATCTCCACAGGTCTAGAGATAAAAGTTAACTAAGTCAACTAAATAATAAAGGCAAAAAAAAGGATTTATATACTTTATAGTAATTTATAAGGACTGCAATATTTTACACTCTCCTTGGTACCAGCAGGTATTGTACTATTTGATGCATGACGACATAGCCATCAACAGGTGTTAAAGCACTGCATGATAGAATAGACCATCATGTGATAATAAAGGCTAACTCAAGGACTAACCATCATATTCCCATAACATGTACTCCCCAATGTAGTAAATATACAACAAATACATACCCAAAGGAATATGTGTGGTTTGGTTTCTTCACCATTATCCAGTAGCTTATCAAACACGTTATTAAGCTAAGAAACAAAAATAAACATAAATTAATTTAATTCTTCATATTTAATTAGAAAAAAATAAATAGAGATCACAAAATATTGGTTGAATTATCTAGGAGACATTAGAATACCATTTAAACTAATGCCTTGATTTAATATTTGTGTAATATTGTTGGGTAAACCACTAACATTATTTTTTCAAAACATTAAACATATAAAAAATCTATCAATATATATTTTTCAAACTATAAAATCATCTGAAAAGCTTATTCAAAAATATTAAAATTGAGGCCTAATTCAGGTAAGATTTAATAAGACAAAATATTGGAGGTGAAAACTATAATTGAGTCTACCCAGTCATTGAGTCTATTACTCCCCCTTCCTCAGATGCCAAACAGTTCTTCAGCAAAGAGTTACTCATTCTTGACAGAAGAATATTGGAACAGAGTGGCAGATGCGCTGATGGAATGGCAATTTGATATGATGCCAGAGTGTTGGTGTTTTGGGTATGATCGCCCTGCATGGGAAGTTTTTTCCAAGCAGGGGTAAATGCACTGTAAGGAGGAGACATAAAGGGGGGCTCAATTTATCTTTCCCAAATGTTAGATATCTTACCTGAAAAGATCGAAGATTGTCAGGTAGGTGTATGCCGTTAAAGCTTAAAAAAAAAAAAAAAAAAAAATGCACATTCCTTTAGCAGATAATATCAATGCAATTATACCCTGTATCACAGCAGTGATTGTTTCTCAGTGTTAATTATGCATTATCTACGCAAATAACAATTCTATCTACAAATTTAAGAAAGGTTGAACCTTGAAGTTGTTTTCCCAGGAGACTATCCCTTATTGCTGCAGTATAATAAGCGGTGCCTTATTATACTGCGCTGCCTATAAGCGGTGCTCAATCCAATTCTTGCAGATCAGTGCAGCAGCAACTAAGAGGAGACAGTGTGGATGGGCTCCTTGGGACACAACTTTACGGTTAAACCTTTAGCGCCAGCACATTGTTCATTGTAAGGTAAGCAGGCATCCTGGGACTCTATAACACATAATTTAATTGAGATAACGTTGTTATGGAAGCTGTAATTTGGCCAGAGTTTCTTTGAACAGGACACTTGAGGCAACGACTACAGCAATATGTAGTGGTTATATTGCATGGTGCCCCTTTAATGTCCACTGGATTATATGATTAAAACGGTTTATATATTGAGAAAAAAAAAATTAAAAATTAAAAAAAAGCTATAGGCATATAAAACAAAAACACAACATACCAGACAGTGTTTAAAAGGTAAGCAGAAATTGGTATTTCAGCTGTGCACTGACATACATACCCATACTGTTTGTAGAACTGCACCATGTTAGCAAGAATCCTGTGCAGATTACATTTACTACACCAAATAGGATTATCTTCCAGGACTGCAAAAAATAAAGATCTATTATAGCAACTCATTAGAAATTACACTCTCAAACTGTTCTACTGTTTTGTACGCCAGGAATACTCTAGCACCGTTCCCCACTAAAAGGGCAATCTGTTTTACAATTGTTTGCCACTAACACATGTCCCACCAGGCTCCAAACACCAAAGATTGATGGATGAATAAAATCTGGTTTCTGCAAAGCTGCAGAACGCAGATACTGCCTTTCATTTATTGGCCGAGACTATCAGGTGAGTGTCTCTCAGCCAGCGAATTAGAATTTGAGCATACATTTTGCACATAATTAACATTAGCTGCCTAATAAAAGCTGCCAAAGCTGGAGTTACACTAGCTAGCTGCAATTTCTCAACTTGTGTAGCTTATCATGAGATAAATAATATTCAGAATATGTAAAACTCTCTAACATTTCCACTTTAAAAATGCAGCACATGTTAAGAGCGTAACTATTTAATATTTTTTTTTTTTTTTTTTAAACACTGTGTAGAATTTATTGATTACATGCTCTTACCCAGAGTGCTCTCCTTCAGGGCATTAGTTACCTAGCAGCACCAGAGTGTTCTTAATGGTTAATTTTGGACCATAGCTGTTTGAGCATTATTAGTAATGTAGTTCTCAAACAGGAATAAAAGTTTACTCACTCTTCTGTCTGCTGTTACTAGTCGAAACTCCTGTGTCAGCTTGCCCAAAAGGGAACGTTGTGTCTTCCGAAAAAGGTAAATCGTCCCCTTTAACAAATGAAAAAGTATTAATTTAGGATTCAGAATAAAATGCATCAAAATTGTTGTCATATAACAGTCTGATGATTAATCAGAACACCCATCACATTATATCGCCATTAGACGTCATTCTGCTATTTCATGTATTAATCAGTTATGATTATTTCTTATTCACCTGTTCGGATTGTGTATTAAAATTAAACTCTAACACATGTAAACACAAAATATATATCCACTCATGACTATGATATGACATTGCAAAAAAGAGAACTTAAAGGAAAACAAAGCTATTTCCCTGGCACTATAGCGCCCCTCTTTGTCGCAGCCCCCCCCCAGGGTAGACCTAAAGCGCATTCGCGGTGGTCACACTCAAATTAGTTTTTCCCTCACAGGAAAGCGTGTATAATGCCTTCCAATAGCGTTTTACATGATGCTGGATGTCCTCATGCATAGTGTCCAGCGTCAGACAACCAAAGGTCACCTAATTACCCAGAAGTCCCTCTAGTGGCAAACTGCTTGACAGCCACCAGAGTTGGAATTAACGCTCAAAAGGTAATTATTGCAGTTTATTAAAAACTGCAAGAACTACCTTTACAGGGTCTAAGGGACTTGGGAATATGCACCCCGACCACTTCAATGAGATGAAGTTGGCTTGTTGTCTACAGTGTTACTTTAATATTTCCTACATGAATACAGTATGCAATGGTCTGCACTGATGTACATACAATGATTAGAACTTCATGAAAAGGACAGGTACAGAGTTATTTACTAAAGTGATTTGAAATTGATGTGTCACAATTTGTAACCCTCTGCTGTGAGCTGAGGGATCCGTTAATTCTCAAACTACTGGAAGTTTGCCAAGTGCATTTTCAAACTACTGGGAGAAAAAAGCCAGATGAAAAACATTCAAAGGGTTAAACTATTTGAAAGTGATTTGGAAAATGAAATAAAAAGTGTCAGCCCTTTATCTATATGCAGTTACTTAGTAAGGCAACCATTATTTTCCATAATTTGGGGCAAAACGTTCTCTTTGGAAGAGAGGGTTTAGCCAATAACATTCAGCAAAGGCGTACCAATTATTTTGTACTATTACCTTGTAGAGAGATTTATACAAGGTACTGCCTCTTTTGGCCCAAGAGGTTAAAATACCCCTTGGTGGAGTGAGGTTTTAATATTACATCCAGGTGATATAATTTAGCAGCTAAGAGAATCCACTAAAGCAAACAAAGAGGTCTAGGTTTTTCACCAAGGTCATCTCTGTGCTTACAATGGAAATAAAAGGTTTTCAATATTTTTGTATACCTTGCCAAATGCAACCGGTTTTTGTCACAGTAACATAAGATTAGGTGCCCACGAAGGCACAGGATAGACTAGTGCTACTTAAGCTCCATGATTAAAAAGCTATTATATTAGCATTTCTCTACCTCTAATTCTTAACCAGATCGCAATTTTTTCATTGGGTACATAAGAAAGACACTTTAGTAGGAAGCATACTATCTTCCCTTTGGGTGTAGTCCCACTGGTTGCAAACCTCAGCTGATAAATTGATACATTCACTTCACTTAATCTGATTCTCAGGGAATCGCTACATTTGCAGATACTATTACTTTTAAGAGGTTTCACTACTAATTTGACTATAAGTGTTGAACGGATACCCAATAGTAGGAGTATGCTTATGTAAAACTGGCCAATCTACATACACATATCCTATTATCTGGTTACAGATTCCTATGAATTGGAATGTATTTTGTAAATATCCCTAGTTTCTCCCTTTAGGCTTTTCCTTATCACTATTTCCTTTTTGGATTATATATTTTTGTATACCTTTTTAATAACCTCTCTGGGGGTCTGATTATGTCAGTATTTTTGAATGTTAAAGCGGTACATTGTTTTGTATGTAAATTTGTTGTTTCATATTATAGGCTTGTAATTCATAACTAACTTAAATCTGTCCAAACAAGAGTCCAGTAGACATCCCGGGTATGATAAAGTTTGAAACACGAAATCATAAATTATAATATAATAAATAATTATAATGTATTGTGTGTATGTGTACTTTGTTTTTTTACTTTCCTGTCTGGTTCTGCCAGGCGGTGCTCGCAGGGAAAGGGAGCCCACAAGACTAATGCTGGCATCGGGCGGAGGACACTGCGGGAGGACACCAGGGGCTCGTGGGGACAAGGTAAGTGATACTCCAGGCACCCAGACCACTTCTGCCCATTGGAGTGGTCTGGGTGCCAACTCCCACTACCCTTAACCCTGCAAGTGTAATTATTGCAGTTTTTATAAACTATAATATTTACATTGCAGGGTTAAGTCCTTCTCTAGTGGCTGTCTACTAGACAGCCACTAGTGGGACTTCCGTGTTCATAGAATGTTTTCAGTGACGCTGGACGTCCTCATGCTATTTGTGGATCTCCAGCGTCGCCGAAATCCCCATAGGAAAGCACTGTATAATGCTTTTCTACGGGGAGGTCTAATGCGCGTGCGCGGCCATTGCATTGCATGCGCATTAGGTCTCCCCCGCCGGCTGGGGAGGAGAGTAGGCGGAGCCTGATCCAGCGCCAAGGGACATCGGCGCTGGATTCAGGTAAGTCACTGAAGGGATTTTAACCCCTTCAGCAACTTGGGATGGGGGGTGGGAGGGAGAGAGGCACTGCAGGAACCTGCAGTGCCAGGAAAACAAATATGTTTTTCTGGCACTGGAGAATGCCTTTAACCCTGAGCCACGCGCGGGATTACCGCCAGGGAGGTTAATAGAATTTTGATTAAATGTTAGGTTTTCTCACTCATATTAAAGTGTATGTTTAAACCTCGTAGGAAACCTGTTTGGATAGGGCATTTTGTTCTCATTTCTCCAAAGTCATAAATATGATAAAATAGACCTAATAATAATAATTAGGTTAATGAAAATGTGCATGAGCTTAGATTACTTGCATGGTGAGAGGAAGTTGCATTATTTTCTACGTGCAAAAAAATAAATAAAAGTTCAGCTTATCGCATTATTCAAATACGTCACAGGTAAGCTACTATTGATCGTACATATCCATGCTTGGAATGCTATACATTCCAAGGCCATAACCAAGGTCTCTGGTGGTCTTTTTCTAAAAATCCTTGTGTCAGGTCTACATCATCAGTCATGAAAAAGCATTAATAGAGATGCATACTGCATATCTTCACAGACCAGCAAAGTCAGGCAGGTTGAACATCCACTTAATTTGTGTCTGTTGCATTTTTATCTTTTCTGTGTAAATTGCATCGAACATCCTTTGACCTTTAATGCACAGGGGTCTCCATAACCAAAGTAGTTTTATTACAATGATTCATTTGCATATTCTAATCCATGTTTAGCAACACAGAGCATGATAATTCTTTATGAATGATGATCGTGGTGATGAACACTGCATAGCAAGAATCTATTTCTGCTAGTTTTGAAATTACAGGTTGTGTCATTAAATCAGTAAGTATGGCTATATTAGACCAGACGTGTCATATAATTTCTATAAAAATCATCATCTATAACAAATCTTACACCAGACACAAGTACTGGTCACCTCCTCTAGACTAAACTCTACTGAGCAGGGTCCTCATCTATTTACTGTTCCTGTAACATTTTGTAATTGTCTCATTTATTGTTAAATTTCCCCCCTTTATCCAATATTGTAAAGCACTGCAGAATAAGGTGGCGCTATATAAATGCCAATAATAATAATCACAATATTATTTAAATAAAAAGACTCTCAGTGCATTTTGTCTGTTTTTGTAATTGATTGTTTGTTCTATGTTGCTGAATTTGTGATGATTAAAATTAGGTTAGTGGATAAACTAATGCAGAAATAAATTCTCTGCTTG
This sequence comes from Pelobates fuscus, assembly GCF_036172605.1. NCBI lineage: Eukaryota > Metazoa > Chordata > Amphibia > Anura > Pelobatidae > Pelobates > Pelobates fuscus. The sequence continues at coordinate 351,196,804 of NC_086318.1, read as the reverse complement.
TAACTAAATGTATGTATAACTAAAAAACAATTAAAAAAAAAATATATACTGGGGGAAAAAAAAGACTCTCAGTGCAATCTCAGTAGCAAACACAGTCCACATATTGGTGACCCCCTCCTAGTTAATGTATGTTTGGCCAAAATTCGGGCCCCAGGCTTTGAAGAATACAATATAAACAAATAGGTGCCATCTTTAAGGCCGGCAAAGCATCATGGGAGTTGTAGTTCCCCAACAGTATATAGGATGTTATCCTCTGGCCAACTCTGTTATATGGTCACCCCTCACATTCCATGTCTCTCACTCCCCCACCTATAACATGTGTCGCACGAGGTGAGCAATGACGCTCCCGGGTGTAATGAAGTTCCCTTAACCCTCACAGCCCGAGCACAGCAACCAACTTCCTTAGGAGGACACACACAACTCACCATAGCTGGAAACCCTGGGCCGGAAAGAGCCGCCAGGCGGGGGAGGAACACGTTGGCATGGTGACCGACCTCTAACCTGATTGGATAGCGAGCGCGACGTTTCTGAGCCGCGACAACCCACGTGATAGCATATGACGTGGCCGGAAGCCGTATTTATTAAGGGCACCGCTAAGGGCCAGTATATGGAGATAATATTACAGTGTGCGCTATGGAACCATCGGATCTGCCGTGTGTGTGTGTGTGTGCGCTGTTTCTTAGTTATACAAAAATAAAGTGATTTGCAAACAATGTTTCTTAGTTATGTGTGAGAGTTGTTGGCTGCGGTTAAGGGGCAAATGGTCGCTGCCTGATGACGCAATAGTTCCCTTTTTTTTTTTTTTTTAAAGGGACACTCCAGGCACCCAGACCACTTCTGCCCATTGGAGTGGTCTGGGTGTCAACTCCCACCACCCTTAACCCTGCAACTGTAACTATTGCAGTTTTCATAAACTGCAATAATTACCCTGCAGGGTTAAGTCCTCCACTAGTGGCTACTAGACAGCCACTAGAGGGACTTCCTGGTCCATAGCACAGAAATCCTGTGCTAGAGCGTCGCTGGAGGTCCTCATGCTGTGTGAGGACCTCCAGTTTCGCTCAATTCCCCATAGGAAAGCATTGAAAGCATTTTCGATGCTTTCCTATGGAGAGCTCTAATGCGCGTGCATGGCATTGCCACGCATGCGCACTAGGTCTCCACGGCCGGCCACTTACCTCAAACCCCTATAGAGGGTACGCTTGTTTGAGCAGGGCGTTCTTCACCTCTAAATACATAATTGTAAAGCACTGCAGAATATGCCGCCAGTATATAAATGCTAATAATGAGTTATGTCTTGGTATAAAATCCTTTAATAATCACAACAGAAATCATAAAGGAGCCCCTCTGATCTTGCTTTATTAATTTCATATTAGGAGTACGACTTCCACACACCACTGGAGCAGTGTTAAAGGGACACTGTAGGCACCCAGACCACTTCGGCTCACTGAAGTGGTCTGGGTGCTGTGTCCCTTTTGCACCTAGTGCTGCAATTTTAAACATTGCAGTTCTAGAGAACTGAAGTGTTTACATTGCAGCACTAAGTCTGCCCTCAGTGGCTGTCTACCAGACAGACACTGGGGGCACTTCCGGAATCGTAACGGCTGGACGTCCTTACGCTCTGCATAAGGACCTCCAGCGTCATATTTTTCCCCATAGGAAAGCATTGATTGAATGCTTTCCTATGGGGAGGTTTAATGTGCGCGCGGCATTTGCCACGCATGCGCATTAGACCCTGCTCGTCGCCGGACTGAGGAGCGCTTGGGATAAGGCAAGTAAATAAAGTTTTTTTTAACCCTTTATTTACCAGGGAAGGGGGACGCGAGGGAGGGGTGAGGCAGAGGGATCAGTAGTGCAAGGAATACAGCTTTGTACTCCTGGCACTACAGTATCCCTTTAATTTTGGCAGGAAATTTCAATTTAGTTTTAGTCCTAGTCTTTTGACTAAAAAGCCATTTTAGTCATCCAAATTGTTTTACTCGACTAAATCTCCAGTAGATTTTAGGTGACACGACTTAAATCTAGTGGGTTAGTTAAAGCCTCTCTGTCTCTTTTGCCCCTTCTCCAGCCCCTGTGTGTCTCTTTGTGTCCCCGCAGCCCCTCTAGGTGTCTCTATCCCAAGCCCCGGTCTGTCTCTTTTGCCTTTCCATAGCTCCTCTGTGTCTTTTTGTGTCCCCACAGCCCCTCTGATTGTCTTCCCCAAGCTTACGTCTGTCTCTTTTGCCCCTTCTTCAGTCCCTTTATGGCTTTTTGCCCCTCCCAGTCCCTGTGTCGCTTTCTCTCCATAGCCCTATTTATGGGTCTCTTTATCCCCCAGCCACTCTATATTTCTTTGTGTTGTCGTCCCAGCCCATCCATGCTGGGGACGACAATGCAAATATCATCCTTGACAGTCTCAGCCAATCTTATGAGGAAGCACTGTGATTGGCTCAGACCACGACTTTTGATGTCAGCAGTCAGGGGCAGAAGCAGCAGCTGCAGACTTGAATAAAAGTATGATTTTATTATATTTAGGCAGGCAAGAGGGGGCTAGGTGGTGGTTTTATTACTATAGGGTCAGGAATGCATTTGTGTTACTGACCCTATAGTTCCTTTAAGAGGGCAATGCATTCTTCAAATCTCTTTTTTGAAGCTACAGCAGCTCTCACATAACTTCTGGGTTCAGCATCCCCCAATAAGAATCCTCTTCTGCATGGCTGAAGAAAACTACAGAACGCAAAGTCTTGTGGCCTATCTGCGACACTCTTGGTGGCATTGGTGTGAGAGAAGGGGCCGATATCTGCCTCCTGTCTGACAGAAATAGAGCCTCTGTGACGGAGCCCCTTTTCCCCACTGCCAGTAAGGGATATCACAGTGCCTATCATCCTTGGGTCCAGTGAGGAGCTATATCCTACTTCAAGATGGCGGATGCTGAATAATTACTGAGGTCTCAAGGCCCACGGCACTACACTATGAAAAAGCTCTACAAAATATCTGACAACTTTTGGGTCAAACTAGTCAGCAGAAAGTGGCTTCCCAAGCTTGGCCTAAAGACCGGTAACTTACCTTAATATCAACGCTGTCCTGTTTCTCATCTGACGAAGGCCTCTACTCGACAGGGGAGCTGGAAGAGGTCCGAGGGCCTTTTGACCATTTCGAAGTGAACATTCAGACCCAGCTATCCCAGAAATCCCTAAGGCCAAAAACTGCTTTGCCCCACCTCAGGGTGATTACTCCAGCTCGGCTGGTCCAGAAAGTACTGAGGCTGTTGCCTTCTAGTCTCCACGGTGATTCCTGTTGTGTGACGACTCGAGGCAGGGCTTCAAATGAAGGCTTAAGGCAATCAAAGCTGGAGCCCGACTGCAAACCTTGCCATACTCTGGAGTGGGCACCATGAGGTCTAAGTCTATAATATGGGACTGTGATGTCTTGGAGGACATTCTTACAACAATACCTAATCTGCCCTGGCCTGAGACCCAGTGATCTTTGATTGCTTATTGGATGCTATTCTTTCATATTTTATTAGCTTTTTTCGTTTACCTTCACTATGCTCCAATGCCATGCATAATGCTTTTATCGAATAATTCTCTCACATTGCATATATATTTGTCTTCTATGATGTTACTGTGAAGTTATTACATAATTGTAATTTAACTCTTTTTTTGATGTGTTAACCAAAAATAAAATAAATACATGGCAAATTATTTTAATAAGCGTTTTTTCTTTATTTATTTTTTTTTGTAAATATTAAAACAGCTACAAGCCTTCACTGAAGGTAATTTGCTAGGTTTGATTTAAAGTCCTATTGTGCTTCACATTCCTTTAATGCATCATCAAGATGCACCAGTTTGGCACTTTCTACCCAGAGCCTCCTTGCAGTCTCTTCGTCCAAAGCCTGTGGAGCTGGCTCTTTTTCCTTCAAGCCATTGAAATATTTCCCAGATATGCCTGCCATTTCCTCATTCACAGCCAAATAGATGCTGGGCTGGGCTGCTTCTTTGGGTGATTTTACCAGGAACCAAAACAGAGGCGCTAAAATATAGAACATAAAGAGGTTTTAAACACGTGTGTTTTAATTTGTTCGTTTCTTCTCAAATTAGATTTCGAAACTCTGGAATGCATGTTAATATAAACAGTTGTGCCCAGTGCCTACTTGGTCCAATGTATAGAAAAATTTGTCCTGGAGTTTTAAATTCATTTGTGAAACTGTAGTTGCTTTCTGTTGCTTCTTGTGCTCAGCTATTAATAACTGATCATCAGAATTGACATAACCAGGCACTTTGTACGGAACACTGTACCAAGTTCTGAGGACACTCATTAGTTTGCATGTTCCCTTACTAAAATAATGGGTAAAGTAGGATTGCAGTAGAGGAACATGCTAGGCCATATCGCTTTTTAAAAAATATAGCTAATGCGGAGATTCCCCTTTAACTTTCAAAAGTGGAATGGCAGAGTGATACCATTTCAAATGTAATGTGTTCATGTGCCAAAAAAAAATAAAGAAAAGAAAAATCAAACTTGCTAATGTCTATTGCATACATATGTTCTCCTAAACAGTCACGCTTTCCATTTAACCTACCTAGCACTGTGCTGGAGAATGTAGATTTATGCATTCCTGTATGTCTTCCCAGCTCAGTATCTGCAACCCCTGGGTGTAGGGAGTTGGCCGTTACTCCTGTACCTGTTGATGAAAAAAGAAAAAACAAAACACAAATAAAACTCTTTATTTGACACAATACACACTTTGGAATATAGATTATACTTGCCAATGTTTTATGTTTCATATGAGCAAGTTAAAATGCAGAGTTTTACTTTGCTATCCGATGTTAGATGTCCTCATGCTTTGCGTGAAGACGTCTAGCATCTTCTATGTTCCCCATAGGAATGCATTGATTCAATGCTTTCCTATAGGGAAGTTTCAATGCGTGCATAGCGCTCCCCATACATGTGTATAAGGCCCTATCATCGCCGTGGTGTTGCAGGAGAAGAAGATGTAGTCGGCACTAAGGATGGCTCGGCTATGGAAAGAGTTAAAAAAGGGTTTTAAATCAAATGGGGGGAGGAGGGGGGGTGTATTCCTATTGCTATAGTGTTCCTTTAGAATTCTAGGTTTTTATAAAATAAAAAAATATTGTAAAGAAAATCAGTTTATAAAACGAAAAGGACTCTTAGTACCAAAACAACTTAAGCTTTATGAAGCAATTTTTATGCTGAAATCATGTCCCTGCACTCTCACTGGTAAAACCCTTTGTTAAATTTATTTTGTTTCTCTTAAAGGGAAACTATAGGCTAGGAATACAAAATTGTACCCTATAGTGCCCCCCTCACTCTCATGCCCCACCACAGCAGCGCAGAAAAGGTTAAAAACCCTAAATTCACTTACCTGATTCCAGTGCTGGATCAGGCTCCGTCTCTGCTCCTCCTGCCACGGGGACCTAATTCGCATGCACGGCGAGCGCCACAATCTCATTAGGACAACCCCATAGGAAAGCATTGAATAAATGCTTTCCTTTTGGGTTTTAGTCTATAGAAAAAGTCCTGATAGTGGAGCGCTGATTGTAAAAAAAAAATAGATGAGAATAGGGTATGAAAAATAGGAAACCTAACAACCTATGCAATAATACACAAAATAACTATTATAAATTAAATTTATAAATTTTCTCCCATTATTGTATTGAATTGAGTTTTTTCTGTATTTTCTGGGATATATGCTACTTGCTATATAGAATTATTTAGAAGAGAAGGGTTTTTAATAGTTATTTGGGGTTTTAGTCTATGCTGGACGTCCTCATGCATAGTAAAAAGAATACAAATTTGACATTTTCTGCCCAAGGAGACTTTTGTCAGATGATTCCACACATATTAATATGTGGACCAACAGCTTGTTGCCCTAAGAAGAAAAAAGCCATAACTCAAAACAGTGAACCAGTGGATAGATAGATTTAGAGGCATTCTTTTATGATGTAGAGAATACATTTGTTTTAACTCTAAACTTGAACTCACCTTGCAGCCTTTTTGCTAACTCATTTGTAAACAGGACGTTAGCAAGCTTACTTTGGCAATAAGCTGCTTTTGTGTTGTACTTCTTTTTTTCCCAGTTCAAATCATCAAAGTCAATCTCTCCCGCTATGTGTGCCAAAGAAGACACGTTTATTATACGGGAATTTACTGATCTCTTCATCTTTTCAAGGAGCAGGTTAGTTAGGAGAAAATGACCTGCGGGGGGGAAACAGAGGTTAAGCCGTCACTGATAATGTATTGTCTTTTTAAATTAACACACATTACACAGCACTTGCATTTGAACTGTACATGAAAGGTATATATCTGATCTTAATTATCACAAAGCATCATGATTTGTAAGAGGAAACAACCTATAATAACCAAAAACAGAAAGGGAGACTAGAGTCACCAAACCCGCTTTAGTTTAATGAAGCAGTTTTGGTGTATAGATCATACCTCTGAACATTTCCATACATTGCTCCATTCGCAAGCTGCATTTTCACATACTCTTCTGAGTTAAGTACGTGTATATGCTTTATCTAATATTCAATTATGAAGTTAACTTTGGTAAAATCTACAACACTGGTGATAATTTCCATGCATAAATAATGTAAACTTGGCAATTTTTTATTTTTTGTTTGTGCAAGTGGTATCCTTTGATAAAGGATAGAAAAACTCCTGGGAGCTGGAGGTACAAAATAGTTATATTTGGCCAAAAGCAAAAATCAATTCTGTTTCTATTCATTTATGTCTAAGACATGACTGAAATATTGATTTTGTGCAGACATACAAATCTGTGCCTCATGTATATTACTGTATTTACTTTGCATTGCATTTTTATATACAAAGATGTTCCAGGCAAATGCCTCACTGTCAATGTTCTGTGCTCCCTTAATCTATTTTGCCAGACAGTTTTGACTTGTCACCGCATCAATGCGGCTGGTCTGTCCTCTCTCCAGTATTGTAACCACATTTCATGCCAAGGTATTTTGACTCTTCACCCCTCTTCCACTCATGTCCTATCCCTTGTATAGTGCTTCTTTCTTCCTGTCTTGATCTCCTGCCTGCCCGTTGTTTACTTCACCTTTCCCACCGAAATATCCCATACATGTATTTAAATCTGGCAGTTCTGTTTTTACTAGATGTGTACTAGTAACCATAATTTTCCTGCCTGTCTCTTCTACCTTGTGTTACCTTATGCTTCCATGCAATTTCAATATGAAATCTAGTAGTGACATCATTGCATTTGTCACAGTCTGACACATGTCTGTATATATATATATATATATATATATATATATATATATATATATATAGTCATACAATTAGAACCTGTCATGATACTTTACATTATTAAAGCTATTATCAAAAAATTAAATTATGACTTAGGTGTCTAAAACATCCCATCTACCTACCCAAGTGGTTGACACCAAACTGCATTTCAAAGTTGTCTTCTGTCTTCCAGTTAGGACATCTCATTACTGCAGCATTGTTAATAAGAATGTCCACGTGTTCTTCTTCTGCAAAACAAATATATATATATATAATAAGTCACACAGTCCTAAAGGGTACCTGAATGCGAGTGAGTGGTGACCAAAACTTCATCAGAACAGGGTATTCCCAACAAGCATTGTCAGATTCTAATTGCTCAGACTAAAGAAATTCTATTCACCTGATTCAGTATTTTTTCTGCTGAGAAGGAATTATATATATGTCAGAGTAGGATTTGATAGGTAATTAACTTATTTGTTAATTAACCAATTTCAATGCCTAACATGTGGAGATTTGTTTGACGAAGTACGGAAGATGACTTTTAAATGAGTGTATGTGTCACCAACACACAAGGATCATCAACAAAAGGATGAATGACAGTTATATTTTCCCCAAATTACCTTCTCAAACAGCAAATGATACAAAACATTTTGACATAATACCACAGCACATCAGAGCGAAAACACACTTGCTTTTACAAAAACTGGTGAGACCTGGGTCCACTGATGTTTAAAGGACCACTAGGCACCCAGACCACTTCAGCTTAATGAGGTGGTCTGGGTGCCAGGTACCTCTAGGATTAACCCTTTTTTTTTTTTATAAACATAGCAGTTTCAGAGAAACTGCTATGTTTATACTGAGGGTTAATCCAGCCTCCAGAGCCTCTAGTGGCTGTCTCATTGACAGCCGCTTGAGGCGCTTGCGTGCTTCTCACTGTGAGAAAACGCCAGCGTCCATAGGAAAGCATTGTAAATGCTTTCCTATGCGACCGGCTGAATGCGCGCGCGGCTCCTGCCGCGCATGCGCATTCAGCCGATGACGTCGCGAGGAAGGAGGAGAGAAGGAGGAAAGCTCCCCGCCCGGTGCTGGAGAAAGGTAAGTGTTTAACCCCTTCCTCTCTCCAGAGCCCGGCGGGAGGGGGTCCCTGAGGGTGGGGGCACCCTCAGGGCACTATAGTGCCAGGAAAACGAGTATGTTTTCCTGGCACTATAGTGGTCCTTTAAAGCACCATGTACCCTTCAAAGTACAACTTCCCATCAGTTAGCATGCAGAGGATTTCTCAGCCAATTCTGGTTCTACCAATATTTTCAATAAAAATGTTGTGTATAAACCTTGATAGCAGATTTTTAATGCAGCACTTACTAACAGTTTAATTCATTAAAACACAATAATCAGTTTGACTTCTTACCTGGAAGTTCTGTCTGGGCCAACCCTGGCAGTGCAGAGCTTAGCCCATTGGCTATGACCGTTAGCGGACACTCTCAGTCAATGAGCTAGCCATGCACAGGATTAGCTCAGGAGAGCTAACAGAAGCTCCTAAGTGGATGTAAGGAGACAGGGAATGGCACCCAGCACACTCAAAGTAGGAATGGGTTACAGTGCTTTTCTTTAAGAAATAGGCACTTTTATGAATAAATTAAGAAATGCCTCCCTGGCTGTCAGTCAAACAGCCATGGAGATCGTCTTGCTCTTCCGTTAGCAACAGGAGGTAGTACCTCCATACATCCATGTCGGCTGCCTGTGCTTCTGCATCCTCCCCTCAACGTGCGCTCACGCTGAGAATAAAAGGCTTCTCAAAGAGGAACAACAAGTTGATCACTTTCAGTCTGTGCTGGGGAAAAAGAGGAGTTGCAAAGGCTGCAGGCAGAAGATCTGCAGCTTTTGCAAGCTGTTTTACAGATATACCAACAGCGATAATATGCTTTCACAAATTCATACATGTTTTTTATGAGAGTATTTCTACTAAACAGAGATTTAAAAAAAAAAAAAAAAGGAGTGTTCCTTAAGAATCGTTTTACCAGAATGTATATCTAAAGGCACATTCTTACCTTTCCGTATACTTCTGGCAAATTCTTTGATGGATTTAGTAGATGCGAGATCCAGATGTTTAGCATACACATTGTGATTTAGTGTTTGACCACGTACTTCTCTGGCAGCATTTTCACACTTCCCCATATCTCGACAGGCCATAATAACCTTTCCTCCTACAAATTAGAACAGACACAAGAAAAATGTATACAGTTTATGCGTTATTGTATTGTATTTGCCAGCCCCCCACCGCGTATGGTCTCACACACTTTATCTCCTTTAATGTATCCATACCTTTTTAAAAAATACCTCTATTTTACACATGCAGAACGTGTCAGGGAGCATAAATTACTGGGAAATGCACTGAAAGCTGATGATGAGATGGTATCTAGTGCCACACAGAGCAGCACACATTAATGCCACATTGTCCCCCCTTTGTTGGTGCTGTAATGCCGACACAGGAACAACTGCACATATATTTTGCCTAGCTCTCACAAAGTACTGGCGTCTATGTCAATTGTTGCTACAAAAGCTCACTAACATTACCTTAGATTTCAAGCAAGAATCATTCCTTTTGGACATGCTCTCAGAGGCAATACAGGGACCACTAAAAAAAGTGGGGGCATGTATACTAAACAGTGAGCAGCCTAAATTACAATAAGGGGGGGCGGACCTATTGTCCTCCCCCCCCAGTCCCCCACCCCTGAGCGGCGGGTTGGGGCCATGAAGATAATGAGGGGGGGGACCTACTGTCCTCCCCCCAAGGCTCCCACCCCTGGGCGGCGGGTGGGGGCCATAATGTTAATGAGGAGGGGGGACCTACTGTCGTCCCCCCCCCCCGGCCCGGCCGTAATGATAATGAGGGGGGGGACCTGCTGTCCTCCCCCCCGGCCCCCACACCTGAGCGGTGGGTGGGGGCCCTAAATAAAGATTGGGGGGGACACCTACTGTCCTCCCCCCGGCCCCCACACCTAAGCGGTGGGTGGGGGCCCTAAATAAAGATAGGGGGGAAGACCTACTGTCCTCCCCCCGGCCCCCACCCCTGAGCGGTGGGTGGGGGCCCTAAGTAAAGATGGGGGGGGGACCTACCGTCCTCCCTCCTGGCCCCCACCCCTGAGCGGTGGCCCTAGGTAAGAATGGTGGGGGGGGAGGGACCTACCGTCCTCCCCGCCCGGCCCCCACCCCTGAGCGGCGGGTGGGGGCCCTAAAAGAAAATCCCCCCCCCCCCATCAAGGTGACTAGGGGTCCCCTAGTTATATCTGATCAGTTATATCTGATTGAAAATGACATGGAAAATGAATCTGTTGTTTAGCTATTTTTAGTTCACTCATTGCAGCAATGAGATTAAAATAGTAACTTTATTCAGCTTCACGTGGTGAGTATAGTAAGCCTTAAATTAATTCCATCTATGAAATGCTACAGAATTGAACCAAATGAAAGTAGCCATACTTGCTGTAGCAAATTCTGCATTTAGAGAACAGGTTCCTTAGTGAGCACTTATCAATGATCATTATGTTCCTTCCTTATTCCCATTGTATTTTACCTCTTCTTGCCAAATCCATGGCGGTTTCTTTGCCGATTCCTGTATTTGCCCCAGTTACTATCACAGTCTTGCCAGTTATCATTGCTTTACTGGGGCCGTTGTCACTGCGCATGTAATCCCTAAATGAAGTAGAAAGAAATATGAAAAATGCAACCACATGCTTTTTTATTTTATTTTCTTTGAAAACAGTGTAGAGCAGCGGTTCCCAAACTGTGTGCCGCAGCGCAATGGGGTGTCACAACGTGCACACAGAGGTGCCGCAGAATATTTCCCCGGTGCTAAGATTATAGCACCAGGGAAACATTACTGCTCAACAGGGACCCGGTCGAGTGCCACAGTCCTTTAAGACCGCAAACGGGCCCTTGTAATGTCGGCAGGCTGGGAGGAAGTGACAGCCTATTATAATGTAAATTCGGGTGAGCCAAGATGGTTTTTGTATAGAAAAACCTTGGATACTTATTTAGAAATCCCCATTGAAATGCATTGAGTTGATGGTGCCACCTTGGTGCCAGTTTTTGATCTGAAATGTGGGTTGGCTCAAGCTAAATGTTGTTTGATGATATAGAGGGGACCCCAGTGTATTGAAATAAATGGCATCTTGGGTGAGCCAAGATGGCTTTAATGTAAGAAAACCTTGGTTACTTATTCAGAAATCCCCATTGAAATGCATTGAATGATGGTGCCACTTTGTTGCCAGTTTTTAACCAAAGTTGTAGTTTGGCTCAGGCTGAATATTAATGTATGACGAAGAGGGGTGTCCAGTGTATAGAAATCAATAACAACATGGCGAAGATGGATTTATTTTAAATGGCATTGATTTGAAGGTGGCATTTTGATTCCCCTTTTGTGTAGCAAATGTTTTATTTATTTTAGAGGCGGAAGATACAATGTACTCCTTTACAGAAACAAGAACCAATTTGAATGAGCCAGCATAATTTATATAACTAATAACATTTAGTATTTCTTTTTAATCTTTTCATTATTTATTACTATATCAGAAATGTGTAGAAATATGGCTTGCATATCAATACTGTATTAATCAGGTAATATTTATATTGCAGAGTTCAGAATATTTACATACATTTTGAATGAATAAAAGTCATGTTTTAATAAGACGTTAGATGAATAAGAAGGGATCTTCTATCACTGAATAAGAAGCTAACCTCAACATCATCATGATGTCAATACTCACTTAAGCAGGATTCCTCAAATGTAATCAGGTCATTCAAATCATATATAATGTAACTAAAATGTAATATAGACACACTGACAAGAGGGCAATACTCACTTTAGCAGGATTCCTCCCCCCAGCACTGTCCCAACCACAGAGGCAGCAACTACATACTTATTTGTCAACATAGTGGATGTAAACTAGGAGCACTGTATCTGCCCTTATCACCAATGCAGGAGGTCACAATGAAGGCTACATGCTGCAGGAACTACTTTTTTTCTTTTCTTTTTTACTTCCTCTAGTGAGCAAACCATGCAAACACACAACTACGGAAGCCTTTAAGGCACAAACATATTCACATGCAATGCAATCCTAAAGTTGTTTCTCAAGAAAAAATAAAAAGGTGTTTTGTAACTGTAACCATCTCATACTCAGCCAGACTGGTCAGACTAATATCTCTTTATGGTTTGTTCAGTAAATCTGTGAGGTCTATTTAATAAACAGCAGCATATGGCATATTTAATAAATAGCAGCATATTTACAAAAGTTAAGACTTCAAAGTGGATTTCAAGCCAGAGTAGTCAAACTGAACGCAAAGCTGACTTAGAGAATTTTTCCAGCTCAGCAATTTTTACATTACTTGTGCATTTCACTTTGAAATCTCTCCTTAGTAGGTAACCCTGTAACTTTTGAGGTTTATTCACGGATCACTAAATTGGGGTGAACTGAAAATCAAATTGCAGGTTAAAATTGGGAAACTGTAGCGATAGCAGAGTGGAAGGATTTTTCCTTATCCATTTTAACCTAAATTTTGTTTTTCAATTCACTGCCAGGGCAGTCTTTAATGCGGGGCAAACGGGGCAGCTACCCCAGGATCAGTTACTTCTGGGGAGCCCAAGGCAGCTGCCCCGTTGGTCCTGCTGCCCCTTGGGTCCCGCTGCTGGTCTGATGCAGCCCAGGGCCCACACACTAAGGAGGCTGTTGGAAAACAAATTGTTTTACCTATGCAATGCTTAGAGAATATTCCCCTAGACATACGGAGCTATATATTTTATGTTACAGGGTGTCAGTCTCATGTCCTGCTTTCTACTTCTGTATTCCTTATTACGTAGCTCAAGTATTACTGTATACATAGCTTGAAAGATAAAATGGTCAGTGAAAGATCAAATGGTCAGTAAGCCTGATTATAATACAAGGTACTCATGCTTTGAAAGGGTTAAACTCACATTTTTTTTTAAATATACAATATTTTTTTGTTCTTGTGTTCTTGCGCCTGACACCAGCTTTCGCTATCTTTTATTAACATCCTGTACTTGAAAAGAAAATAGCATTTTTTCTAGCACCTGCAATTTTTAATTGGGTTCCTAAATCAAAGACTGTCACATGCATCAGTTAAAGGGAGACTAACTAACAGCAATACAAAATGTTATATAAAAGATCATTTAGATTTCCATGATTGGTTAATGTTTCTGTTGATGTATACACCCCTAGACAAACTGTGTTTTATATATACGATGTATGACGCATTAAACCTTTGAATGCTTATTGACAGGGCCAGATTAACATAGGGGCTGATGGAGCTGCAGCTCCAGGCCCAAGCCCATGGAATAGGCCCATTGATTTAAAAAAAAAAAATATATATATATATATTTTTTTTTTTTACACACTACTCTTAGGGTTGCCAGGTATTTCTCATGTATTTCTTAGGGTTGCCAGGTATTTCTCAGAAGTATTTCTCAGGTATTTGAGGCTTCCTAGCCGGTGCCGGTATTGCAGTAATACCGGTGATACAAATGACAGTCTCATCATAAACAGAAATTATTCTGCAATACCAGCGTCAGCCAGTAGGGGTCGTGTGTGTGTGGAGAGAGGCAGGGATAAGAAGTTACAGCATTTCCCTACTTGCTCTACTCACTGATCTGCGGGGAGCAGCTCTGCACAGAGAGTCCAGACAGCAGCTCTGAGCCTGCAGAGACAGTCAACAGCTCAGGTAAGTGTGGGATGGGGGGAAAGGTTGCAGGGAGACATGGGGACACAGGCATTAGGGGACACTGGGAGACACTACGGGACACAGTGAGAAATGGGGACACTGGGAGACATAGAGACGCTTGGGAACACTGACACATTAGGGGGCACTGGGAAACCTGGGGACACTTAGAGTTTAGGGGAAACATTGAGACATGGGGACGGTGAGAGACTTTGAGACACTAAGACATTAGGACACTATGAGACATTGGGGCACTGAGACACTTAGGGAACATGGGGACCCTGAGACACAGTCTCTCGGTGTCCCCATGTCTCCCAGCCAGTGTCCCCATGTCTCCCCGTTCCCTGTTGTCTCTCAATGTTCCTAGTGTCTATGTCCCTAGTCTCCCAGTGTTCCCTAGTCTCTCAGTGTCCCCTAGTGTCTCAGTGTTCCCATGTTTCACAGTGCCCCAATGTCTGTGTCTAGACACTGTGTCTAGTGTCCTAGTGACATGGGGACACTGTGAGACATGGGGACACAGATTCTAAGGGACACTGGGAGACATGGGGATACAAACACTAGGGGACACTGAGAGACATGGGGACACCGTGGGACTTTGAGACCTAGGAGACATAGGGCACTCCCAGTGTCCCCATGTCTTCCAGCCAGTGTCCATGGTATCTCAGTGTCCCCATGTATCCCTGGTGTCTCTCAGTGTCCGTAGTGTGCCAGTGTCCCTAGTATCTAAGTGTTTCCTAGTCTCCCAAAGTCCCCTAGTCTCCCAGTGTCTCAGTGTCCCCATGTCTCCCAGTGTCCCCATGTCTCCCAGCATAAAAGAAAAAAGTGTCCCTAGTGTCTCTCAGTGTCCGTAGTGTCTCAGTGCCCCCTAGTCTCCCAGTGTCCCCATGTCTCACAGTGCACCCAAGTGTCTCAGTGTCCCCTAGCATAAAAGAAAAAATATCAAGCACTTACTGTGATAGATTTAAGCAGGTTTATTGGACACCACAACGGTTTGACCGGTAGCCAGGTCTTTATCAAGTCTCCAGTGTCCCTTATATATCACAGTGTCCCCTATGTGTCACAGTGTCTCAGTGCCCCATGTCACCCAGTGTCCCCATGTTTTCGAATAGTTAAAGCTATTTGTCTTTGAATACGTAAAGCAGTGTTCCTCTCCCAAACCATTTCAAACAATTAGAGTAATTTTGATTAAATTGTCACTGAAAAATAAAAATAAAAATAAAATCATAAAATTAAAAACAAAAATATTGTACATTTTATTTTATTTTTATATACAATTTGTAGTTATAGACAACTATTAAGGATAATAAACCCAAGACATGTGATGTGCCTATTTACTTTATAAGGATACCACTGAGCAGTGATGTCATCATGCATCATAATAATTCACAGATTTTACTATTACCATGACGTAAAGTCATGATTTTATTAACGACACGGAGGCGAGTATTATCCTGCACTCTTTCTTTATTTCCCTCAGCAGCAAAGAATTTTTTTTTCAAAACATAACCAGTATATAACATTAAAGTCTGAGAGTAGTATCTCCTTAACAACAGGAACAGCCAATCAGGTTCCTCTCTCCAGCATAATAGGCTCTGTCAACCAATCCTATTCCTCTTTATTTGCGATCCCGAATAAACATAACCGGAGGGAAAACTCCATGACATCAGGACTTACTGTGAACCAACTTACCCCTAATCCGTCCCTTGTGGTTAAGATCAAGTAATGACAAACATAGCATGAAGAGAAAAAACTCCATAAATCAGGACTTACTGTGAGATCAACTTACCCATATTCCTTCCTTCTTCGTGCTGGGAGGGAGGGATAATACTCGCCTCCGTGTCGTTAATAAAATCATGACTTTACGTCATGGAAATAGTAAAATCTGTGAATTTTATTAAGACACGGAGGCTCCTATTATGCTGGTTTAAAGCTGGGAGACTACCGTTGCCGCAAAGTGTTGAATGGGTTTAAAATAAAAATCACGAAAGGTGGATTCTGATGACCAATCGGCCGCTTTCATAATATCTTCAAGTCAACAACCAATCAAAGAGGCCTTGGAAGCCATCGCTCCCCGTACAGAGTGAGGTGAGAATAATGAAGTGTCAATGCCCGCTAAGGACATAATCCATTTAACCCAGCGAGCTAGGGTAAGAGTAGATACTGGAAGGTGTCGTTTTTGGAATCAAACGAAGAGTTCATGTTTCGTTATGTCTCGTAGTGCGGAGGTGCGAAATTCATAAGTTTGTAAGCATTTGACAGGGCATAGGAGCGGTCTGTCAGGAAACGCTGGGTATGACACTCTCTTTGATGACGTCTTTGTTCTTCGAGAAATATCGAAAGTGACACCTTTGGGGGTGTAGGAACGTGCGGTGAGGTTCAGAGCTCTGACATCGGAAACCCTCTTGCAGGATACGAGGCAAAGGAGCATAACCAGTTTAGCAGACAGCTGTTTCAGGGACAGAACTGCATTGTCTGGCCATGATTCTAGGAAAGTGAGGATGATGGAGACGTCCCACAGTACCGAATATCGTGGTAACGGGGGACGTGCAAATTTGATGCTGAGTAAGAGTCTACATATCAGCGGTAGCCGAAATGACCGATCGGTACAGGTTCACTGTACGGTAGGCTTTGCCATCTTCAAACAGTGAAGTTAGGAATTGAAGAATCGAAGTCAGAGGAGCCGTTATGGGATCCAAATCTCGTTCCAGGCACCAATCACGCCATCTGTTCCATGAAGACCTATAAGCCTGTCTCGTGCCAGGTGCCCATGCGCCCTCGAGAAGGTGGAGAGTTGCCTCTGAAACTCCCTGGATTGCCCAAGGTCCCCTGAAATCAGCCACACTGTGAGATGTAGAAGGCCTTGTTGTATCAAGGGATGAGGGGATCCGTCCGGGTCCTGAAGGAGGTACTCGAGGTGCGGGAGAATGCGAGGTAAATCTATCGCCATCTCTAAGAGGGGGGGAAACCATGGTTGGGAGGGCCATAACGGCTTCACAATCACCAGGGTTCCCGTCTGGCGTCACAGCTGCAGTAGGCAACGTGGGATCATTGCAAACGGTGGAAAGGCATAGTTCCTTGTGGATGCCCAATCTTGGGTGAACGCATCTGTTGCCAGTGCTGATGGGTCCTGTCTCCAGCTGACAAATCTGGGCAGTTGTGCATTCAAGCGGGGGGCAAAAAGATCTTTGTCCATGGGGCCCCATAGTGACCGGATATCTTTGAAGACCCTGGGGTCCAGTCGCCAGTCGCTGGGGTCCCTGAGGTGTTGTGAGCACCAATCCGCCGTGGTGTTGCAGAGACCGGGGATATATTCTGCTATGACTGAGATGCCTTGTGTCAGGCAGAATTGCCAGAAATCTCGTGCCATGTTCGCCAGACCCTCGATTTCGTGCCCCCTAGGTGGTTGATATATCGGACTGCTGATATATTGTCCATCTTCAGGAGGATAGAGCACTGGGCTTGAGTTGGCGAGAAACTGCGGATCGCAAAGGATCCAGCCAGAAGTTCCAGGCAATTGATGTGGAGGGATGATTCCATGTCGGACCATCTGCCACCTATAGATACGTTTCCACAGCATGCACCCCAACCGAGTAAACTCGCGTCGGACTCTATTATGAGATCTGGTGTGGTGCCAAAGATGGCGCGACCATTCCAGGCTTCCATATGGAAGAGCCACCATTTTAGTTCGTCTTTCGCTTCCGAGTTTAGGGTGATCCAATCCTTGTAGGCTACCCCGTCTCTCAAGTGGGAAGCTTGTAGACGTTGTAGCGCCCGATAATGGAGGGGGCCCGGAAAAATGGCTTGTATGTAGGCCGCCAGAAGACCTATCACTCTTGCCAACTGTTTGAGAGTAAGCTGGGGAGTTGCCAGCGTGCGTTTGATTGCCTTCTTTATACTGTTCAGTTTTGTCATTGGCAGGTGTAGGGTCTGCAGCATAGAGTCCACGA
This sequence comes from Pelobates fuscus, assembly GCF_036172605.1. Lineage (NCBI taxonomy): Eukaryota > Metazoa > Chordata > Amphibia > Anura > Pelobatidae > Pelobates > Pelobates fuscus. The sequence goes on along the minus strand of NC_086318.1, from coordinate 351,178,880 downwards.
TGAGGCCCAAAAACTCTATGTGTTGTGCGGAACCAAAATTCATTTCTCCCAATTGATGAGAACACCTAGTTTTTGTAATAGAGTCTGAGTCCTGTTCAGATGGGTCTTGGTGAGCTGGGAAGATTGACCCATGATGAGGATGTCGTCTAAGTAGATTATGAGACATACTCCTCGGCTGCGTAGTAAGGCAACCACGGGCTTCATAAGTTTGGTGAAGCACCACGGGGCTGAAGATAGTCCGAAAGGGAGACAGGAGAATCTCCATTTCCTTCCCTGCCATATGAACTGCAAGAAGTCTTGGTGTTGTAGGGCAATCGGCACCGTAAGGTAAGTGTCTTGTAGGTCTAACTTCACCATCCAATCTGATGGTTGGAGGAGATCTCTTAGACAGTGTATTCCCTCCATTTTGAAATGGTTGTATGGTACATAAGTGTTGAGGTGTTTCAAATTGATCACTGGGCGGACACCGCCCCCTTTTTTGGCAACTAGGAATAGGCTGGTCACATACCCTGTTGTGGTCATAGGGATTTCTGTGATGGCTTGTTTTCTTACCAAGTCTCGGACCTCCTTGGTGACAAGGGTTGCGTCTTGTTGGGAAAAACTGATTTTGTTGCAACTCCTGTTAACACGGCCGGACAGGCGGCTCCTGGCTCTTCCGGCCCCACCAAAAACCTTAGGGTGGAATACTTTGCACATGTTTGATTGCGCTTTATCAAGGGCAGTAAACGTATGGACGAAGGAGCCAAGCTCCTTGACGAAGTTGTCTCCGAACAGGAGACCTTTGGCTTGGGTGCCCGGCTTATTCAGAGCCATATTCACTAATCTGGGTTCAATTTTCAACAATATTGATTTGCGCTGCTCCGTGGCCATCGCAGTGTTGGCATTGCTAATTAAACAAATGATTAGTTGGATCCACCCGCTTATGGCGGCCCGGTCCAAATCTTGGTCGTCTTCGACCATTTCAAAAATCTTAGTTGCCGGACCCAAGATGTCTAATACTTTATCCTGGCAGTTGCGCAGGGAGCAATCCAAGCCTTTGTTAGGCTTTCAACCTGTCTTACTCAGGAATTGTATAATTTTTGGGTCAACTGCAGGTGTTCTGCAGGCATCATCAGGGACCGTGGGTCGTGGGCATTCTGCCCGGAGCTTATTTCGCGTCGCCTTATCCAAAGGCTTGCGTACTCTAGACGCTATATATTTCGCCACATGGTCCGAGGAGGACCATTCTGCTGATCGTGGGTGTCGCAGATCATCGGGGTCAAATAGGGGTTCCCCGTGGGGGGCCAGGATCGTATCCGCGTCCCCTGGGGCTTTTTGCTCCACATGATATGTATCGGCTTGAGATGCAGTGTGGTCTCGGTCAGGACCGTATCCTTCGGCCAGGCTATCTGATTCCAGATCCGAGGGATCTTCCGAATCCAGATAGGTGTCCTCCTCAATATCGCTTAGATCCAACTCAGAATCTAGTTGGGCTTTTGCCCTTTTCCATAATCTAGCCGATTTTGCCCGGCTAGTGGCTCTTTTGCGCAGTGGTGGAATAGACGCGCCATCTGTGACAGGTGTATAGCTGTCCATCTGTGATATTGAGGAGTGTTTTGCTTTGGCCAAGGCCTTGCGGCCAGCCTGAGGCTGTACAGGGGTCGTGGTCGGTAAAGCCTGGATAATAGCCAGTTGAGACGATTTCTGTGCCTGAATGAAGGCATGTGTCAGTGTCTGTGACAGTGAGTCAGACATCAGTCTCATGGCTGAGGTAAAGGCTTTAGTCATAGCCTGTGACATAGTTTTGTCAAATAGAGTCTGCATATCAGCAGAGGTATCAAACTCAACTGAAGGTGTTTTTGAATCACCTTGAGTGGGGACATGAGACCCAGATGGATTTTGAGCATCTTTGTCAGAAGGCATATTGATTATGCTATGAAACTGACAGGTGTAAAAAGAAATAAGTTAAAATGCTGAACCTAGAGGAGTAAATAGACTAGAGGAGTAAATAGCCTAGAGGAGGGTTGATTAACCCAGGGAAAGGGAGAGTGAATCAGGGGAACAAGCAAGTAGTCACAGTACAGATATGTATATGATAATCAAACCGGAGACACAGAGAGCCGTCCGACCGCCACTAACACTAAACCCCAACTCCGAGTTCCAGCCGTTGGGGGCAGTATCAAGCTCCGAGCGCGGGAAACCAATAAAATGGCCGCCGCGCGTGGCGTGGCCGAAAGGGAAGCAGGAGCGTTCGTCTAAATGGCCGCCGCGAATGGCGAAGGTTAGACAAGTGGTCGTGTCGGGGAAACAACCGAACTCACAAGTTCATGGACTTAAGCGTTCGTGGGAAAACTATACGAATGCCGCGATCCGGCAATAGGCTATTCAGTTCGGTGAATGAAGCGTCTAAAACAGGTGAATGGCTGGTCGGACCTGACAGGCTAAGATGGTGCGAAAGCGCTGTGACAGGGCACCAAGAATTCCGTTAGACTTCCCTGCGCTCGATCAATAAAGACTGGGCTCAGGGTGTCAAGTCTGTAATCAGGGCTCAGAGGGTATTACAAAACGTAATAGGAAAAAGGAAACAATTAAGTATTAAAGTAGAAGGAAAAAACTGTACATGACAGGGGGGAATCAATTAAAGGGAGACATGAATCAAACTGGTATCTGGACTTAGATAATAACAATCAGTAAGTACACTAATAGTTACAATAATGAATTACAATATGATAATTAGATTAATAATACAAATTAAGATCCCCACAGTTAAGGAACCGTGCGGACCTGATGTTACTTAACTGAGGGATCAGCAAAGAAAGATCAATAGGATTGGTTGACAGAGCCTATTATGCTGGAGAGAGGAACCTGATTGGCTGTTCCTGTTGCTAAGGAGATACTACTCTCAGACTTTAATGTTATATACTGGTTATGTTTTGAAAAAAAATGTCTTTGCTGCTGAGGGAAATAAAGAAAGAGTGCAGCATAATAGGAGCCTCCGTGTCTTAATAAAATCTGAGAGTATCTAACAAGAGTTTGAACAATCTGAAGCCAGTCAGTGTGGAGCTGGGACTACAGGGTAAACAGAAACTCATCAGAACAAACAAAAACTTCCTGGATAATCTGCTGCATGGACCTAAACAGGATCTGAAGAAGATGGTAATGTATGGGGTAAATTATTCATACAGAATACATTGAATACAGATCCAGGGACAGACTTGTAACCGATCGCCTTAATACGGGGTCAGGAAAGAATTTTTTACTTGGATATTTTACCCATGTCCAAGTTTTTTTTTTGTTTTTTTTTAATTCTTTATTTTTCATGTGCACGATATGTCTTACAAGCTTGAGGAAGCCAGATTGGTGGAAACAAGCGCAATTATAACAAGCAACTTAGACAGAGATATGGCTATTAGTAGGATGCACATTTTTGGTATCAAAACTTTGGTCATAAAGGCATACAGAGGTTTTGTTAAGTGTGCTATTACTGTAGTGACATGGGGTGTGTGGTGGGCAGTGATTTGTCTATACCTGTCACTGGTAAATGCCTCATGTCCAAGTTTTTTCGCCTTCCTCTGGATCACTAATTCACTAAATATTGAATTGTAGCAAATGTATCTGACCAGTTTATTCACTAAACACCAAATGTTATCCACATGTGTTTTTGTATTTTTGTAACTCTTAAAATAATATATATGTGAAAGCTTGGTACAAATGTATTAAAGACAAACACTCTAAATAAAATTAGAAGACTGGATTCATTATATAGTTACTTTTTAATTACAGAGGTTACAAAAATACAAAGATAAACAAAATAAATTTTAAACACCTTTAAAAGGGGAAATAATATTTCATTGATGAATTGCCATATATAACTGACACTAAATATATATTATCCTTATGCTTCTGTAAATATGCAGTCACAAATATAGTGCCATGTCCCAATAGTAGGGAATAGAGAAAATTTATGACAAACTTACCGTAATTCTCTTTTCCTGGCTATTTCTCATGGCAGCATCACTTATGGGTAGCTCCTCCCTTAGCAGTCACAGGACAGGAATTAATTGGATTAATGAATTAGACTGCTAGGTATAAAGAGTCCCTCCTCCCCTTACACCTCAGTCCAATTGTAAAGCTGAAAAAATAAAAGAATGGGCGGGAACCCTGATGCTACCATGAGAAATAACCAGGAAAAGAGAATTACGGTAAGTTTGTCATAAATTTTCTCTATTCCTGGCTAATCATGGCAGCATCACTTATGGGTAATACCCAAGCTCACTTAATTATAGGGTAGGAATATTAAAATCGAGAAAAGACACTAAACAGACTCAATGCCGCAAAGAAATTTAATATCAACGGGACAAAGAAACAAAGGAAGTGGAAGGAGTATCCATATCCAACTTGTAGTGTTTCAAGAAGGTCATCGGGGAAGACCAGGTGGCTGCCCTGCAAATATCATCGTATGGAACCTCTGCCCAATTAGCCCATGAAGTCGACAATGCTCTGGTAGAATGAGTTCTTATCTTCATTGGTGGAGATCGATTTTTAGAGATATATGCTTTCCTGATCACTAGTGCAATCCATCGTTTTAATGTGGATAAAGAGGCCGCCTCACCTCTCCTGGCTCCTGAAGGTAAAATGAAGAGTTGGTCAGTTTTTCTGTAAGACTCAGAATGCTTAAGGTACATAGACAGGCAGTTCATGACATCCAAACGTTGCAACCTAACCTCCTCTTGCGAAGAAGGATTGGGGTAGAATGATGGAAGGACCACTTCTTGAGAGAGATGAAACTGAGAGACCACCTTAGGAAGAAACTCAGGTTTTGGCTTCAGGCACACCTTATCATGATAGAATTGTAGACAAGAAGATAAGGTAGAAAATGCTTTAATCTCCGAAATTCTTCTTGTGGAAGTAATTGCCACCAAAAACAAAGTTTTATACGTCAGGAGGGTAGCATCCAAACTCTCAAGAGGAACTAACAGATCCTCAGTTAGGTAATTGAGCACCAGAGGAAGGTCCCAAGGAGGGGTAGTAGATCTGGAAGGAGGTCTCAACCTGAAAGCTTCCTTGAAGAACCTGGAGATCAAAGGATCCGAAGTCCATGAGACGTTGCACAAGGCTGAAAGAGCCGAAGACTGAACCTTAAGAGTGCTGAGGCTAAGGCCCTTATCCAGACCATCTTGCAAGAACTCCAAGATTTCAGTATTGCGAGGATGCAGGAAGTCAACATTTTTGGCCAAGGCCCATTCCCGGAACACATCCCAGATCCTATGGTAGCATGAGGAAGTAGAAGCTTTCCTTGATTGCAAAAGGGTATTGACCACTGCTTCTGAGAGACCTAGTAGTTGAAGTCTTTCTTTTTCAAGACCCATACCCCCAATTTGAGGCGTTCCGGATGAGGATGGGATATCGGGCCCTGCGTCAGCAGATCCTCCATAACAGGAAGAGGCCAAGGCTGTTCCTGGCTCATCATAGACAACAGGAACAGCCTTGGCCTCTTCCTGTTATGGAGGCCAAATCGGAATTATGGCAATAACCTTCTTTCCTTCCGACCAAACCTTCTGCAGGAACCTGGGTATCATGGGTAGGGGAGGGAACGCATACCCCAGATCGAATGACCAAGGAAGAGAGAGAGCATTCTGGCCCATTGCCTGACTGTCCGGGTGGAGAGAGAAGTAATTCTCCACCTGATGATTCTGGGAGAACGCCATCAGGTCGATCTGGTGCATGCCCCACCAACGGGCAATCCATGCAAAGACTGCCAGGTGAAGTTTTCATTCTCCCGGAAGAATTTCCTTTCTGCTGAGGAAGTCCGCAGTCACGTTCTCCGAACCTAGAAGATAGATCGCCTTCAGACCCTGTAGATTGGTCATGGCGATTGTCATCAAGGGAGCCAGTTCCTTCAAGAGCAATCTGCTTCTTGTGCCTCCTTGGTTGTTCACATATGAAGCAACCGCTCTGTTGTCTGTTTTGATTAGTACCCAAGAATTTAAGATCCGTGGTAGGAACACCAAGATGGCCTTGGTAACAGCTCTCAGTTCTCTTAGATTTTGAGTGTAGCTGACTCTCTTCTCGGGTCCACTTCCCTTGAGTCCAAGTGGAATGGAAGTGGGCACTCCATCCAAAAGAACTGGCATCTGTTGTAATAACCTTCCAAGGAGGTTCTTCCAACGGGAAGCCTATTGCCAAATTCTTCTTGTTCTTCCACCAGTTCAACCCTTTCCTCAAGGGCAGGGGTAGAGAGATCCTTTGCTCCCAATCTGTTCCCACTCTGTCGAACTGGAGAAGGAAGCAATTCTGGACCGGACGAAACTTCCACTGGGCCCATTTTACCAACCCAATAGTTGATGTCAAGGAACCCAGGAGACTCATGACTTCTCTTGCAGAGGCAGTCTCGAGACCTTGTAGCTTCCCTACTTTGTCTCTGATTTTCGTGACCCTTTCTGGAGACAGGAACACATGGGCAGATACGGTGTTTATCACTGCTCCGAGGAATATGATCATCTGAGAAGAACCTAGGGAGCTTTTCTCCACGTTCAGAAGCCAACCGTGGTCTTGAAGAATATTCATTGCCACCAACTTGTGATGAGCTACCATCCTTTGAGATGGACCAATGATAAGGATGTCATCCAGGTAATGGAAGATCTCGATTCCATTCTCCCTTATGAAGGCTATCAAAGTGACAAGAACTTTCGAGAACGTTCTTGGCACCAAACTGAGGCCAAACGGTAGTCCCCGGAACTGAAAGTGCCTTCCTAGCGCCCAGAACCTGAGAAACTGCATATGATCTTGGTATATGGGGATTTGGTAGTAGGCGTCCCTCAAGTCTATGGAGGTCATCCAGTCTCCTCTTTTGACGCTCTTCAAGATGGTCTGTAAAGATTCCATTTTGAATGTTCTTACATCGAGCATGGAGTTTACCCCCTTCAAGTTCAAGATGAGATGCCACTTTCCTTGGGGTTTTGGGGCCAAGAACACTGTGGAGTAAACCCCAAGGAACCTTTCCTGTCTTGGAACTTCTTCCACCACTTTTTGTTCCAGAACAGTAGAAATGCAGGTCCTCATGGCCCTTCGTTTGATGCCTGCCAACACCCTGGATTTTTTGAAGAAAGAGGATTTTGGGCGAGAGGAAAATTCTATCCTGTAACCCTCCTTTATGATAGAAGTGACCCACACGTCCGAAATATTTTTGGCCACACGGGGTAGAAGAACTTCAGTCTTCCTCCCACAGTCCCCAAACGGGCCTGAAGAACTTCAGAAGTTCTTCCCAGAGGTTCTAGCTCCTCTTCCTCTGGAAGCCTTATTGGAAGAAGAGTGTGAGAAGGATTTCCATGAAGAATTTCTGGAATACTCCCTTCCTGGTTTATAGCTTCTGCTGTCCCGAAAGGACCGATCCTTGAAGTGCTTATTCTTCCAGAAGGAGGGAAAGCTCTTTCTGCTTACATGAGGCACAAATGTTTTTTTCCCATCAGCAGCTTTTTGAATAGCATCCTCCAGAATTTTGCCAAATAGGAGATCCCCCTGGAACGGAAGGCCACACAAGGACGCTTTAGAGTCATAGTCCGCTCCCCACTAATGAAGCCATAAGGCCCTTCTAGAAGCCACAGACAGGGCCATACTCTTGGCAATCATGCGAGTGATGGCTAGGGAGGCTTCTGAACAGAATTCCGTGGCAAGGCTAAAGTCCTTGAGGCTCTCCAAAAGATGTTCCCTACGGACACCCCGATCACTGTCCTCCTCCAAATTAGCGAGTTACACTTTTAAGGCCCTGGAGAGAGTGGTCAGTGCCACTGTCGGATTAATGGCGGAGCCCAGGGCCAAGTAGGCGTTAATCAAATCTCCATCCATACGCTTTTCCATAGGCTCTCTGAGATATGCCATGGAGTCAATAGGAAGCATAGTTTTCTTTGCCATATGAATCACCGCAGCGTCAATCTTAGGAATTGAATTCCACAGGCAGCAGTCCACGGCAGAGAAAGGATAAATCCTCGTGAATTTACTTTTCAAGGTGGATTTGTTTTCTGGCTTATTCCATTCTTGAAGGATCATGTCGCTGATCGAGGATTGCACAGGGAAGGTAGGTCTATTCGGTTTTAGGTCCTCAAAGAACCTGTCAGCCTCTCTCACTACAGACTTTTCTTCCGTGAGACTAAGAGTGTCTCTGAGAAGGGTTATATTGTATTGATAGACTTCAACTTCCTCCTCACCATCATCTGAGACCTCCCACACATCAGGGTCTTCTCCAGAGCTGGAAGACTGAGGTTCCGTTCTACGTCTCTTACTCGGACCACTAGACACCATGGTAGACTTAAAGCCCTCAGCAATAGCTTGGGAAATCCAGCGTTTAAGGTCATCCTGTGGGGAACCCCCACTGGGGGCATCTGACGCTTCCAATAAGCATTCCCTGCAAAGGTTCCTTCCATGGGGAGCAGGTGATGAACAATTAATGCATTTATTGGACTTTTCCCTTGATTTCCTTGCTGGAGAATCCAGATGCTTGCTGGGGCTGAAATAAAGCCATATATGACGTATATTACAGGCTTAGTTTTGAACTCTTTTAACAACCCCCCTATAGAAAAAAATAATGGCTCACCTATGTTTTCTAGAGAGGGATCTTGCAGAGGGATAATCCATACTAAAAAGGAGAATCAAAGGAAATTGAAAACACAATTCCTAAAAAGAGGCAGATGCAAACTGACAAGAAAAGAAAACCCCCCAAATCAGCAGCACAGAAGAGTTAGAAATCCTACCTCAATGACAGAAAAATTCCTCCAGGCAGCCAGGCAATAACATCCAAGGAAGAAAACTGTAGAGAACTCAGGACTGAAATGCAAGCTCCTGAACAGCTGATACAGCGCCTAGGCAGAGAAAGCTGTATCACTGAGTTTAAATAGAGCCGGGGAACGTCCGGTCCGCGCATGCGCAGACTGCTGGAACGCACGCTATGCGTTCCAAACGCTCACGACCGGCCTGAAAATCACTTCCGGGTTCGCCGGATCCGGCCACGACCACCAGCCTGTCTGCTGGAGCGCACCCCCAGGAAGCCACAGGCAGTCGGGGAAGTGCCTCCACGCCGCAGAAAGCACCATAACAACCAGAAATCCAAGGAGACCCCTCAGGGAAGCAGAAAGCTATCAGACCATAGCAAACACTACAGGTTTGAGCAAGATCACCCTACAGGGGACTCCCTCAGCATGGATTCAAAAGAACTGCCATCAAGGTATGGGGGGTGGGGGGGGGGATTTTGGACCCCAATTATTAGGGGCAAGCTGACAACAAGAGGAATTTTTAAGGATAACCAACCCCATAAACAAAGAGGAACCGTGTCTCCCTCAGAACACCTTCTAGTCCCACGCTGCAGTTCAGCATTTACACTGAACCTGACCCAGTTAGCACTGCTCATGCAGGCTGTTTACTGGGTCCTTCAAAATAAGAGAGGCTGAACTTCATTTGGAATGAACCCACGACAAACGCAGGAAGGCGGCCATAAAACAAAATGCAAAAAGTCCTGTAGAACTTGCTAAGGACAGGAAAAAAGACTGAGGTGTAAGGGGAGGGGCTCTTTATACCTATCAGTCATATTAATTAATCTTATGAATCCCTGTCCTGTGACTGCCAAGGGAGGAGCTACCCATAAGTGATGCTGCCATGATTAGCCAGGAAAAAGCATATTATGGTCCATTCTGACCAAATCTCATCACATTTTAAACCACAGTTTTGCACTATATATTTTTTTATGATCAAACATGTCAGCATTTACTCATGAGGTAGCTCCTCCCCTCACATCAGTAAGGACAGGAAATATAACTGTGAAATTGGTATAATAGATTGATCCCCTCCCCAACAGGCAGTGTCTTTTTCCTGTCCTTCACAGCAGTTTGGAAGGAGTCTGCTTAAGCAGGCCTGGATTTTTCTTCTATGTTCACCCGGCCAGTATTTTTGTGTCCCTGCCAGAGTTCAGCCTCTAAGCCCTGAAGACCCAGCAACAGCACTTCTCTATGAGTCACCAGCCTTGGTACCTCCTTTACTGACCAGGGGTCAGACCCACTCTCTCCCTCAGGGGATGAAAGCAGTCCACTCTATACTTGCCAGGGTTCAACCTCTTTGTAACGGAATGCAGTATATTAGTCCACGATATCCGTTGGTATTCTCAGGAAATCCACAGTCAGAGCAGAAAGCACGGCAATATTCCCCATCCTCCCAATAACCGGACGAAACACAGTTTGGGAGTCAACTAACTTGCTTTATTCACAGACTTCCATATTTATGCAGTTCCCCTTGCAAGGGGTTTCCTTACAGCTGTTACAGGGGATTTCTCCCATCAGGCATTGTAATTATCCCAACAGGCATTGCTACACGAGAGGGATACTCCCACTAAAATGGACGATTAAGTGGATTATCCCCTCGTGGAGCAAAACCGACAATTTATACAGAAATCCATATTTTATACATTTTTGCTCGCTTTTAGACGAATGACCGTTCGGTAGATAGCTGGGGTCGGCGGGCACATTTAGTGAGAATACCGCTCTGATCCCAGCTAAACTAACCAAACGCCGCACAAAATACATTAAAACATTGAGTTCGGTTTAAAGGTACCGAACATCTATGGGGAACAGAATGTGCCGAACGCGGAACTCCCGAACGCTCTAGAAGTCTAGCGGTGTTCGGATCATTGAGTAGCCGTATTCAGTTCCAGGCTCTCGACGACCGAACACCGCTGCAGAGACAAAGGATCCAAGATGGCCGACCGCCGCATGGTCGGTAGCAGGACGGCGGTCACCTAGGAGAGCCCTTAATTACCGATTGCAACATTGTTGCAATCGGTTAATTGGTGCCACACGACTTGTGAATGTGTGGTCTACCTGGGGAGCCCGCATTCGTACGGCGAACGGCTGGGATAGCAGTGTTTCGTCGAACGAATGCTTTGTATGCTGGCAGCGTACGGCTGCCAGCATGCGAACGGCCATAACACAGCACTTATACAGGTAAGGACATACAGTATATATTCAGCCTATGGACAACCTGCAATACATATAGTCCAGAAGTGGCTAGGTTTGCCACAATGCTCCCCCAGAACCAAGCCGGCATACACAGTCTGATCCCAACGGATCGGCTTGGGGATGTCCGGGGGAGTACTCACAGATCACGTCTCTAGTTCTGTCTGTCTGGATAACCCGTCAGCGTTACCGTTTTGTTTTCCTGGCCGGTAGTGGATGGTAAAGTCAAAGGGCTGCAGCGCCAAACTCCAGCGCAGCAGCCGGGCGTTGTCCCCAGATACACGGTTTAGCCACACCAACGGGTTGTGATCTGTGAGTAAGGAAAAAGGTTGTCCATACAAATACGGCTGTAACTTTTTAAGGGCCCACACCACGGCCAGGCATTCCTTCTCAATAGCGGCGTAGCTCACTTCACTGGGCAACAACTTGCGGCTTAAGTAGGCTACGGGATGTTCTCCGCCATCGGCTCCCACTTGACTCAGCACTGCCCCCAATCCAAACATTGAAGCGTCTGTGTGGACAAGAAATCTTTTAGTTGGATCAGGAGCGGTTAACACGGGAGCATTAGTTAGGGCGGTCTTGAGTTGTTGGAATGCCTGCTCACACTCTGGGGCCCAGACAACCAGTCGAGGAAGGTTCTTTTTGGTCAGGTCCGTCAGGGGTTTGGCCAGGGTGCTGTAGTCGGGTACAAATTTCCTATAATACCCTGCAGTCCCTAGAAACGCTAGCACCTGGGTTTTGGTCCTGGGGGTAGGCCACTTAGCTACGGCCTCAATTTTGGCTGGCTCGGGTCTCTGCTGCCCACATCCTACTCGGTGTCCCAGATACTGCACCTCGGCCATACCTACGTGGCACTTACTCGGTTTTAAAGTTAACCCAGCTTCCCCAATACGGTCTAAGATCGCCCCTATATGAGCTAGGTGATCTTCCCAGGTCTGGCTGAAGATGGCTATGTCATCCAGATAGGCACAGGCATAGTCCTGGAAGCCGTCCAGTAGCCGATCTACCATCCGCTGAAAAGTAGCCGGAGCGTTTTTCATTCCGAAGGGCATGACTTTAAACTGGTACAGGCCAAACGGAGTGACAAACGCCGACTTGGGGATGGCATCATCGGCTAAAGGAATTTGCCAGTATCCCTTACATAAGTCAATGGTGGTGAGATACTGACCCCGGGCCATCTTATCTAACAGCTCGTCTATCCGGGGCATCGGGTAGGCATCAGACACTGTCTTGTCATTCAGCCTCCGGTAGTCAACGCAGAATCGGGTAGTGCCATCCTTTTTAGGCACCAGGACTACCGGTGATGCCCAGGGGCTATCTGAGGGTTCGATAACCCCTAGCTGCAGCATTTCATCCAACTCGGCCTTCATATGGGTCCGGACGGATTCCGGAACCCTATATGGCGCCTGTCGCATAGGTAGCTGTCCCGGGGTTTCAACTCGGTGTGTGGCCAGCGGAGTGTACCCAGGTAAATTTGAGAAGGTAGCCCCTTTAGCTACGATCAGCGCCTGTATCTGGGCACGCTCGTGAGGGCTTAGCCGCTCCCCCAGTTGAACTCCCCGGGAAGGCTCTACCGGTTCTTCCGGTTCTAGTAGATCAGGTAGGGGCAAGTTCTCCTGATCTTCTAAGGCGGAGGCACAGATTGCCGTCACATCTTCTATCCTCTCATGGTAGGGTTTGAGCAGGTTTACGTGAAGCATGCGTCTCTTCCCCACCCCTGAGCAGGGGCCGATTACATAGGTAGTGTCGCATCGCTGCTCCACTACCTGGTATGGGCCTTGCCAGATGGCCTGCAGCTTGTCTGTGCGGACAGGTTTTAAAATTAAAACTTTCTGTCCCACTTGAAAGCTGCGGTCCCTGGCTCCTCTATCGTACCAGCGTCGCTGACGTTGCTGAGCCGCCTGGAGGTTGGTGTGCACAGCCTGAGTTAGCGCCTCCAGACGGTCCCTGAACTCCAGTACATATGATACGATAGGGGTTTCGCTAGCTGTACTCTCCCCCTCCCAGTGTTCCCTAATCAAGTTTAAGGGTCCCCGTACTCTTCTCCCAAACAATAGTTCAAATGGGGAGAACCCGGTTGATTCTTGGGGGACCTCTCTATATGCAAAGAGCAGGTGAGGCAGAAACCTCTCCCAGTCTTTGTGGGTTTCCCCGAACGTCCGAAGCATCTGCTTCAGCGTCCCATTAAACCTTTCACATAGTCCATTGGACTGGGGGTGGTAGGCGGAATTGACTATTGGCTTAATGCCACATACCTTCCACATATGTTGGGTGACCTCGGCAGTAAATTGGGTGCCCCGGTCGGATATTATTTCCTGGGGAAACCCTACCCGGGAAAATACTTTCATTAGGGCTTCAGCTACGGTTTCAGCGTGAATGTTAGGGAGAGCCACAGCTTCGGGGTACCTGGTGGCGTAGTCCACCACGGTTAGAATATACTTTTTACCAGAGGGACTGGGTTTTGGCAGGGGCCCTATTATGTCTACTGCTACCCTGCTGAAGGGTTCGGCAATAATGGGTAGGGGACATAACTTGGCCTTGTAACGATCCCCTCGTTTACCTACTCGCTGGCAAACGTCGCAGGAGGTGCAATACTGTCGCACATCCTGTGAGATTCCGGGCCAGAAAAACGCATGCGTCAGGCGGTATCGGGTACGGGTCATCCCTAGGTGTCCTGACAAGGGGATATCGTGAGCAATTCTGAGCAGCTCCTGCCTATACTTTCGCGGTACTACTAACTGTTTGTTAGTCAAGGTGACAGACCCCCCCACGTCCTGGGCCGTGACACGGTACAATAACTATTTCTCCCACGTGTACTGCTCCCCCTCTAACCCTGTCTGGTCAGCTTGGGCCCGGTCCCTATAGACTTGTAGAGTGGGATCGGTCTGTACTTCAGTGACAAAGGTAGTCGGGGTATCCCAGGATATGGGAGTCGGGTGGGGGTCATGGTCTCTTACCTGAGCCTCAGAGTGTATCGGGGTAGCCGTGGTGCGAGCCTGTTGCCGTGTGGTTACTGGATGGGCTTCCTGGTAGGGGGCCTGTGGAACAAAGGCAGAGGTCATCTGACCCAAATCATTCCCTAGCACAACATCTGCGGGTAAGTTCTGCATTAGTCCCACTTCTACTGTCCCCTCTCCCGCACCCCAGTTCAAATGTACTTTTGCCGTGGGTAGTCGGTATACAGCTCCTCCGGCTACCCGAACAGCCACAGATCCGCCGGTATGCGTGCCCTCCGATACCAAATGGGGTGCTATTAGGGTTAAGGTAGCTCCCGAATCCCGCAGTCCCTGAACTTCGTTCCCCTCAAGGGTTACCAGCTGCCGGTGATGCTGCCGGTTATCGGTGGCTCGGACCGACATTACTTCGTGCAATATACCCAGGGGTTCCTCCGCATGAACACTCCACAAATCCTGAGTGGCTGGTTCCCTCTGGTAATGGTGAGCAGCCGCCCTGGGTGCGGGGTTTGGACGCCCCTGATTCCAGGTGGGCCTGCCGCGATTCTGGGTGCATTCTCGGGCCATATGCCCCCATTGTTTACATGAATGGCATTGGATGTTGGCCCGCCCGTTGTATCTGGAGGGTGGCGGTATCTGTCCTTGTGAGGGACGGAACGGAGCGGCTGTGGGCGTTAGAGATGGTGTAGCGCTAGGTAGTCCTGTGGGTCGGGAGTAGCTTTTGGCTACAGGTCCCTGGTGCCTCCGGGCATCAAAGTGTTGATCGGCCAATCTAGCCGCTTCGGTTAGGGTGAGGGGTTTTCTGTCTCGCACCCATTCTTGAGTCTCCGGTGACAATCCGTTAAAAAATTGTTCCAGCAATTCTCATCATCTGACGCAATTCCTCCATGGTGGTGGCGTTGCTGGCCTGTATCCACCCTTGGGAGGCTTGATCTAATTTGTGTGCCCATTCTGCGTGCGAATCTCGCTCTGGTTTGCGCAAGTGTCTGAACTTGCGCCGGTATGCCTCTGGGGTAATGGCATACCTCTCCAAGATTGCGCGCTTTACTTTTTCATAATCTTTGCTGTCCTCACTGGGCACAGCACAGTACGCTTCGGCTGCCCGACCTGCTAGTTTGCTTGCTAGCAGTTGCACCCATACTGACCGTTCTAGCTCATGCAGATCACACAGTCTTTCAAAGTCCTGCAAGTACCCATCTATTTCGTCCTTTTCCTCGCAAAAAGCTCTGAAGGCCTGGTACGGGATCTTGGGCTTTACCGGGTTGTAAAGGGACCCGGGGTTGGACTCGGTTCGAGTCAAGGTGTGTTGCGGGCTGTGTGCCATAACATATTCCTGCACATTTGCCATCACCAGGTTCAACATGGCATCCGATATAGGCTGCGGCAAAAATGCTAGCCTGGTCCTCATCTCTCTTTCATAGAGGGTTTCCTCCATAACTACTGGGGGTGTAGCGCTGCGGGCTTGGTCTCCCTCCATCAGCTCGGCGATTAGGGTAGCCTTGGTTTTGCTGCTGGCTACTTTCCCTCTGGCTTCTAGTAGTTCCTTTAAAGTCTGTCGTTTCAGTATGGTATAATCAATCTCCATACGAATTGCCTTTGCTTTCCTTGTTCGGTAGTTCCAGTTACACGAACTCCTCTTTTCGGCTGTAAGGTTCGGATCCCACAGCTGCCACCAATTGTAACGGAATGCAGTATATTAGTCCACGATATCCGTTGGTATTCTCAGGAAATCCACAGTCAGAGCAGAAAGCACGGCAATATTCCCCATCCTCCCAATAACCGGACGAAACACAGTTTGGGAGTCAACTAACTTGCTTTATTCACAGACTTCCATATTTATGCAGTTCCCCTTGCAAGGGGTTTCCTTACAGCTGTTACAGGGGATTTCTCCCATCAGGCATTGTAATTATCCCAACAGGCATTGCTACACGAGAGGGATACTCCCACTAAAATGGACGATTAAGTGGATTATCCCCTCGTGGAGCAAAACCGACAATTTATACAGAAATCCATATTTTATACATTTTTGCTCGCTTTTAGACGAATGACCGTTCGGTAGATAGCTGGGGTCGGCGGGCACATTTAGTGAGAATACCGCTCTGATCCCAGCTAAACTAACCGAACGCCGCACAAAATACATTAAAACATTGAGTTCGGTTTAAAGGTACCGAACATCTATGGGGAACAGAATGTGCCGAACGCGGAACTCCCGAACGCTCTAGAAGTCTAGCGGTGTTCGGATCATTGAGTAGCCGTATTCAGTTCCAGGCTCTCGACGACCGAACACCGCTGCAGAGACAAAGGATCCAAGATGGCCGACCGCCGCATGGTCGGTAGCAGGACGGCGGTCACCTAGGAGAGCCCTTAATTACCGATTGCAACATTGTTGCAATCGGTTAATTGGTGCCACACGACTTGTGAATGTGTGGTCTACCTGGGGAGCCCGCATTCGTACGGCGAACGGCTGGGATAGCCGTGTTTCGTCGAACGAATGCTTTGTATGCTGGCAGCGTACGGCTGCCAGCATGCGAACGGCCATAACACAGCACTTATACAGGTAAGGACATACAGTATATATTCAGCCTATGGACAACCTGCAATACATATAGTCCAGAAGTGGCTAGGTTTGCCACACTCTTATCCCTGAAGATCCAGCAATATCACGTCTCTATGAGTTGCTAACCTGGGTACCTCCTTTCGTGATCGGGGGATCAGACCCAATCGCTCCCTCATGGGATGAAAACAGTCCATTGCCCTTATGCCAGGGTTCAGCCTCTAATCCCTGAAGACCCAGCAACAACATATGTCTATGAGTTGCTAGCCTGGGTAAACCCTGTAGTGACCCGGGGTCTGACCCAATTCCCTCCTTCAGAGGAGGACGCGGCCCATACATGAAGCCATGCCAGGGTTCAGCCTCTTAACAACACACACACTCTAATAGTCTGTATAAAAAATATATAAAAAAATAATATATAAAAACAAACTTAGCTTAATGACAGCTTCCTAACGGCAACTTTCCACATAGGTGCCTAGTAGAACAAATGGAATTGAAGTAGATATCCCAATAAACAAAAAGGATAATGAATATAAAGAAAAGGAAGAAGTGTTACAAAATAAACTAAAAAACTTGGACGAAAAAATCGCAGAGATAAAAAATCAGAAATATCAAAGAGATAAGGAAGACAAAAGACAAAATAGGTTTTCCACAGTCAATAAGCTCCAACGTAAACGTAACGTTTCCTCTTCCCCACAGAAAAAACGATCATTAAACACCAATCATTTTAGAGAAAGAAGAGAGAATGAATATTATAGAAAAATGTCAACATCTTTCTGAAAAAAAATTTTCAGGCTCCTGAAAATGATATTATACTCACCTGCACAAAAATTTCAGAATTATAAGCCTATGTCATGCCGCACTAACCTATGGTCGCGGTCCCGGGTTAATCCATGCCATTTTAGGCCACTTATGTTTTTATATGTTTTTCTATTTTCTGCCTTAACTAACCTTGCATCTCACTACTGATATACGGCGCAGGAACAAATATGTGACAAAGCGATATTAAAGTATATAGAAGAAAAAAAAGAAAAAAAAAAACATTTTCAGGAAAGAACCAAGGAGCTATTCCTAAAGATAGACAGGGGGGATCCAATTATAGAAGTATAGGAGATTGTTTATTTTGTATGATTATTTTAACCTAAGAGGGCCCTGATGAAGTTCTGATTAAACGAAACGCGTTGGACCAGTGCCTTTTATTTTATTTAACAAAATAAAACATCTATTTTTCTACCATACTTATTGTTTCTGCTCTCCTTTTGGTTTCCGGATCTTCAAACCCATTGCACCCAGTGGATCCAGTGTTTGACCCCCCTACAGGAGTAGGTGGTGGTAATTTCTATGCAAATTTTCTATCTACATTTTGTGAGTGTACCTGATAGCGTGTCTTTTATAACATACTTGTAACGGTCTTCACTATGTTTGGTTAATCTTTTATAGGTATAGACAGCGTCTTCCCCTATCTTTGTATCCATTCAGCCTCTTAACCCTGAAGACCCAGCAACAGCATATGTATATGAGTTGCTAGCCTGGGTAACCCCTTTAGTGACCTGGGGACTGACCCAATTCCCTCCTTCAGAGGAGAAAAGCGGTCCATACATGAAGCCATGCCAGGGTTCAGCCTCTTATCCCTGAAGACCCAGCAACAGCATATCTCTATGAGTCGCTAGCCTGGGTAACCCCTTTAGTGACTGGGAGTCTGACCTAACTCTCTCCCTCAGGGGATGAATGTGGTCCATGGTATACCTGAGGCCCAGCTAGGGTTCAGCCTCTTATCCCTGAAGACCAATCTCTATGAGTCGCCAGCCTGCGTACCCCCTTTCGTGACCGGGGGTCAGATCCAATCACTCCCTCAGGGGATTAAAGCAGTCCATTGCATACATGCCAGAGTTCAGCCTCTTATCCCTGAGGACCCACCTCTCTGAGCCGCCAGCCTGTGTACCCCCTTTAGTGAACGGGGGTCTGACCCAACTCTCTCTCTCACAGGATGACAGTGGTCCACTGCATACATGAGGTCAAACCAGGGTTCAGCCTCTTATCCCTGACGACCCAAAAAACAGCACTTCCATAAGGTGACTACCTAGGTATGCCGTAGGTTTGTTTAAAACCTTCCCCAACTGGTGGTGACGAATGGCATGTTCTTTCTAACAAATAGGTGATATTTAGGAGGTTTCTGTTGTGAGCATTTAGGAAAGTTTATACATGCTACGATGCAATTTACAAAAGAGCGCTGATAATGCAACAATGCATTTACAAAAAGAGTGCTGATAATGCAATGATGCATTTTACTAAAGAGTGCTGATAACGCAATTATGCATTTTACAAAAGAATGCTAATAAAGCAATTTACAAAAGAGCGCTGATAATGCAATGATGCATTTTACTAAAGAGTGCTGATAATGCAATGATGCATTTACAAAAGAGTGCTAATAATGCAATTTACAAAAGAGCGCTGATAATGGATATCCTGGTTGCATAAAGTCTGCCTGAATACCACAGTCCTGGAGACAGAGAAGAGGCCAATACCCTCGGTAATAGAAAGCTTCCCTAGGTGACTGAGCCAATTGTACCTGTACACCCTGTGCATATAAAGGGTGAGTGATTGCGTAGTGATAATATATACTTACCAGCAAGCGATGCACTCATTTACTGATGTTGGAGTCGTTATCATGTCACACAGTATAAGATCTTTTTTGTACAGTTCTGGTGTGGTGTAGGGAACGAACCAATCCAAGTGTTGTAGCAGCTTATTCTATGTATCTTTCTATTATTCATTATTTGTTTGTAAGAGCCTATTTTATCACAGATAGGTTCTATAACATGGTCTCCATACTGTAATGAAGATCCCGGGGAATATTCAAATTCACTGAAAACAGCCAAGTTGTGACTAGTTACTCTGCCCACATTTTGCCATCAGACTTTAATTTGCTACAAATCTACATTTAATGATTAAAACTGTTCTTGAAGATTTTTTTCCTTTTCTATAAAAGTTTTTTTTTCTTCATTATAAATAAATAAATGAAATTAAAAGAAAATATTTTTTTGACGATCATGTTCTTTCTATGTAAAACAACTCCATGGCCCATTTCCTACATAATTCAAACACCAGAGCCACTACAGAATGGTTATTGTACCCAGGGCCGGATTAACTTAAGCAAGAGCATGTGAAGTGCAGCCAAAAAAATGTCATAGGCATGGGCAGGGAGGCTGGGTGGATTTAAAATAAAAAAATAATAATAATAATTTGTGAGTGTTGGTGGTAATGTCTGTGTGTGTGTCTGTTAGTAAATGTGAGTGAATGAGTGTGTGTACCTGTGAGTGTGTGTCTGTGAGTGAATGTGTGTGTGTGTGTGTGTGTGTCTATGAGTGTGTGTATGTATATGTGTGTGTCTGTAAGTGTGTGTTTAAGTGAATGTGTGTGTGTTGTGTCTGTAAGTGTGTGTCTAAGTGAATGTGTGTGTGTCTGTAAGTGTGTGTGTCTAAGTGAATGTGTGTGTGTGTGAGTGAATGTGTTTGTGTGTGTGTGTGTGTGTCTGTGAGTGAATGTGTGTGTGTGTGTGTGTCGGTCCGTGAGTGTGTGTGTGTCTGTCAGTGTGTGTCTGAGTAATAGTGAGTAATCAGTGTGTCAAATCAGTGAGTGTGTGTGTGTTTGTCATTATATATGAGAGTGTGTGTCTGTCAATGAGTGTATGCATCTATCAGTGAGTGTGTGCGTCTGTCAGTCAAAGTGCTGGTCTTGACTGGAAGGGGTGGGGAAAATTTTAATTAAGGGGTGGGGGTGCCCGAGCACTGTCCTGCCTAGGGCATCACAAATCCTAAATACACCACTGCCACACACACACACTGAATCTTGCACACACACTGCACCCCTCACACATTGCACCACTCACACACACCACTGCTCCTATGCCCTACTACAGCCCCATATCCCAGCAGACCCCAGGTAAGTTGCCATACTGTTCTTAAACGGTTTGACTACTTACTCTGGGAGGGGTCCTGGCACTCCTGGCACCATAACCACTACACAGAGCTGTAGTGGTTATTGTGCAAGGATTATTTATTTAAAAATGTACAAGTGCCCCTCCCGAGATCAGGCTCTGGATCCGCCACTGATTCCCAGCAGCTGATTACCCAGACAAAGGAAAGAAAAGAAAAGTGTTAGTGCATAAGTCCATGGCAGCATAAGGGTTTCCAGACCCTGTTGTGATTTCCAGCCTAACAGAGGCCAATGCACTTAGGGACAACCGGTGGGCATTTATCAGCAGGGGCCCAGTCAGGTGCTATGGCCCTTTAACAGCGCGACCGACCCCATTGCTTTTTGGCAGTGCTGGGAGGAAGTGACAGGCCACAAGTCACTTCCTCCCCCCCCCCCAAAAAAAAAAACAGAGCCGCACGGGAGGGAGTAGGAGGCAGGGAGGAGGGGGGCTGGAGAGCCAAACCCTCACTCCCAACAAACTCATTCACCACACTGGATCCCAGGAAAGCCACCCTCAAGTAAAAGGTAGGGTTTAAAAAATTTTAATTTTGCATGCATGTCTGTGTGTGTGTCAGTATGTCTGTCAGTGTGTGTGTATCAATATTTCTGTCTGTATGTCAGTATGTCTGTCAGTGTATAAGTATGTGTGCACCAGTATATCTGTCAGTATGTGTGTCAGTATGTCTGTCTGTGTGTCAGTATGTGTCAGTGTATATCACAGTGTGTGGCAGTGTATGTGTATAGGTGCATATATCTTACCATTCAAACACCAACACTACACACATACACCCCTGCATTCAAACTTCATACAAACACACTCCTACATTGAAACGTCAACACTACATACAAACACACCTCTGCATTCAAAAACCAACACAACACATAAATGCAAGCTTGCATTCAAACGCAAACACCACATACAAAACACCCTTACATTCACACAAACTCCATACAAAAATATGCTTACATTTAAACACACAAACACTGCTCAGTACTACATACAATCCTGCAAGCATGTGAAAATGGAAGTGTGCCAGCTGTCAAAACATTGTTGGAGTTGCACAACAAATATGGATCTACCTTTTGGCCACCCTTTGCAATAAGGGGACCTAAAACAATAGTTGCACCACGGCCCTTTCTACTTTAGTTACACTACTGCGTTGGGGTGGAGGGAGTGATTGCATGCCAGGGAGTGGGAGGGGAGCAAGGTTCATGTGGCCCAAGAAAATCCAATCAATATTAAAAATGTCCCTGTTCACTGAAATATGGTGATTTCTCTCGTGCAACGGTCATGTATTGAATACTATTCTAGCAACCTAGTTTTATACCCTTACCTTTTGTGTCACTATCCCCCACACCCACTAAAACGTAAGCTCATTGAGCCGGACCCTCAACCCCTCTGATCCTGTGCGTCCAACTCATCTAATTACAATTACGTGTTTGTTAGTCCACCTATTGTATAGCGCTGAGGAATTTATTGGTGCTACATAAATAATAATAATGATGCTCTTATCCGATGAATTTTGTCAAAAGGTAGTGAAAATATCACTTATGTGGAAGTAGGGATAAATGCAGGTGCTCAAGTGACCCAGGTAAGTGCCAAAGCTGTTAGAAAACATTTTGATTCTTACCTTGGAGATGGTGCGTCTGGCACCATAATTCCTGCAGCAGGCTGTAGTGGTTATAGTACCTAGACTACTCCTTTTATATGTTCTGTTATATTTACAGTAGTCAACTGCCATCTTGTGAACACAGAATATCTTGTTTGTAGTATATCTACTAAAATGTATCGTTGGAAGTTTGTAAATTGTAAAACTGTTATAAAATTATAAAAACGATGGTTCTGATCACCGAAATAACAATTAAAAAATATCATGACAGCCAAGGAACTTGTTAGCTGATCTGATGGAGATTTGTTCTGCTTTCTGTGGTAAGTCTATTAACAGAAACACTTCAGGGAATTCCATTCACTTCTGTTTTCTGCGTAACATATCCATCTTCCATCACTTTGGAGATTCAAACTAAACTTTGCTTACAGTGAACATAATCATTTCATCTTGTCTTTGAGCACGCTAATGCGGCAAACAATAAGCAAATAACACATGGTGATTGTTTTATATTTATTTAATTAAGTTTTGTTATCTATTTGTTTTTTTTTAGAAAAACTGAGGCGTTTTTGCAATAATGGGTCATGGAATGTCAGAGCTCCATCATATCTCTAAATTAAGGTTCTCAAAGTAACGACCTACGTGCTATTAACAACCCCCTGACTATTTTCATGTAGCTCACCATTAAGGGTGGACTTAAAGGTGTATAACCTGTCCAAGGAAAATATATGCTTTAACTAGCAAACACTAGCTGTATCGTCCAGAGAAGTTGCAACTACACTGAACAAAATTATAAAAGCAACCATTTTTCATGAGCTGAACTCAAAGATCTAAGACTTTTTCTATGTACACAAAAGGCCAATTTCTCTCAAATATTGTTCACAAATCTGTCTAAATCTGTATTAGTGAGCACTTCTCCTTTGCCGAAATAATCCATTCACCTCACAGGTGTGACATATCAAGATGCTGATTAGACAGCATTATTATTGCACAGGTGTGCCTTAGGCTGGCCACAATAAAAGGCCACTCTAAAAGGCCACCTGAGCCTTTCCCCACCCTGCGGAACTCAGTCTGCGCCGTGCCCTCCATGGGTGAAGATGGATTACTTTTTTAGCGTCTGGTTTTTTCTTTTTCGTCAGATTTTTTTGCGCTCTGTTTTTATGGATTATGGATTTTTATTTGACCTTTTTTGGGACTAAAAAATGAAGAATTTAGAAAAAAAGACATCAAATGGAAAGTTTTATTTTTTTTACAGGTACTTGTTCTTTAGTTCCCTTCTCACTATTTTTAGGGTGAGGGGGGGTAGGTAGGGGTTAATTATTTTTTGGGGGGTCAGGGGTGACTAGGGGCTTGGGGACCCCTAGTCACCATGGAGGGGGTAACATTTTCATGTAGTGCCCCCAACCGCCGCTCAGGGGTGGGGGCCGGGGGGAAGGATAGTAGGTGTCCCCCCCCTTATTTTACTTTAGGGCCCCACCCATCGCTCGGGGGTGCAATAGGTCTCCCCCTTCAGTTTAAAAGCCCCACTTGCAATATTTAGGGCCCCCATCCGCCGCTCAGGGGTGGGGGCCGGGGGAGGACAATAGGTCACCCATCACATTCTCATTTAGGGCCCCCATCCGCTGCTCAGGGATGGGGTCCAGAGGAGAGGACAATAGGTCCCCCCCACATTCTCATTTAGAGTCCCCACCCACCGCTCAGGGGTGAGGGCTGGGGGGAAAGGACAATAGGTCCCCCATCACATTCCAATTTAGGGCCTCCACCCGCTGCTCAGGGGTACGGGCCATGGGGGAGGACAATAGGTCCCCCCTACATTCTCAGTTGGGGTCCCCACCTACTGCTCAGGGGTCGGGGCCGGGGGGGAGGACAATAGGTTCTCCCCCATTTTTTTAGGGCCCCCACCCGCAGCTCAGGGGTGGGGGCCTGGGGGGAGGACAAAAGGTCCCCCATCACATTCCAATTTAGGGCCTCCACCCGCTGCTCAGGGGTACGGGCCATGGGGGAGGACAATAGGTCCCCCCTACATTCTCAGTTGGGTCCCCACCTACTGCTCAGGGGTCGGGGCCGGGGGGGAGGACAATAGGTTCTCCCCCATTTTTTTAGGGCCCCCACCCGCAGCTCAGGGGTGGGGGCCTGGGGGGAGGACAAAAGGTCCCCCCTTATTCTTATTTAGGGCCTTCACCCGCTGCTCAGGGGTGGGGGCCAGGGGGAGGACAATAGGTCCCCCATCACATTTTCATTTAGGGCCATCACCCGCTGCTCAGGGGTTGGGGCCGGGAGGGAGGACAGTAGTCCCTACTTTGTCTTATGTTTTAAAGAAAACTAGAGCAGACATAAAGGTAAGTTCAGCATGACAGTGCCGCTTTAAAGCCAAATACAGTGGCTGAGTGGATTTTGCAAGATACAACAGGGTGCCATATTCTGTTGAAAGAGGTTAGCTAAGACAAGAGAGCAAAAATGGACAGAGAAAATGGAGGAAAATAGATGTTTTTTTGTATTTTTTATTTTTTTTACATTTTATTTAGCAATTAAGGAGTTTACATGCAGTCGCCATGAAGAAAACATCATTACATCAGTTGGACAGATACAGAGGTTCATGGAATATCTGTGTTACATAACCTAACATGAGTCATAACAGAATTTACAGATGGATAGTAATTGCGACACTGTTCAATAATTGTCATAACACAACAGCTCTTCAGCCTTATATCAAATAAATGTAGGAAGAGCAAGTGAGAGGGTTCGTGCCTCTGCATCATGGACTACATAAATAGTCATATCATCAATAATAACAGTGATTGACAATAGTAACCGTATAACTAAAAAAAATAAGTAAAGGAAAACAACCATGCGTGCAATGCAGTAGATTAGAGGCTAATATGGACGTTGTTAATGTGGAACGACAGTGTCCCTTAGTAAGGGTGTTCTCTGAGAGAAGTGGTCTGGGTGCCCTTTAAGAAGTTTCAGTCAACTGGAAATGTTATAAATCAACCTGGAAGAGAACGTGTCTATATTGTCTTAATGCACTGTAAAGAGGAAGGTTCGAGTGGCCAAAAAAATTTCCAAGTATCAGAGCTGGAGAATTGCAGAAGTTAATTGTGTCTTGAGGTCAGAAAATCTCCAAAACTACAATCCGACGTTACCTACGTCACCACAAGTTGTGTGGAAGGGTTTCAAGAAAAAAACCTCTACTCATCCAAAAACAAACTCAAGCATCTTCAGTTTGCCAGACACTAATGGAACTTCAAATGGGATCAGGTTCTATATTCAGAAAAAGCCAAAATATAGCTTTTTGGCAATAAACACCAGAGGTGTGTTTGGCATACACTGAGAGGTAGTCATTTGGAAAAGTACCTCATGCCCACAGTTAAATATGGTAGTGGCTCTTTATTGTTTTGGGGCTGTTTTTCTGCCAGAGGGCCTGGAGATTTTGTTAGGAAACATGGTACTATGGATTCTATCAAATATCAATAGATATTGAATGTACACCTGACTGCCTCTGTCAGAAAGGTTTAAATTGGCAGTGGTTGGATCTTCCAGCAGGACAGTGATCCAAAACATACATCAAAATCAACACAAAAACTGTTTGCTGACCAAAAAATCAAGGTCCTGCCATGGCCATCACAGTCCCCTGACTTGAACCCCATAAAAAATCTGTAGGGTAAAGAGGAGAGTCCACCAGTGTCAATCTTTGTATGATTCTGTATGGCGGAATCATCTTAGATCCCTTGCCATGTATTCTCCATCATCATCAGGCATCAAAGGAGAAGACTCAGAGCTATTATCTTGGCAAAGGGAGGTAGCAAAAAGTAATGACTAAAAGGGTGCCAATTAGTGGTAATTTTATTCTGCAAAATTCAATTCAGTTTTAGTCATTGTCTTTTAACTAAAACGCCATTTTAGTTTTAGTCGTATTTTATTGATTTGAATGGTTTTTGTTTTAGTCTAGTAGTTTTAGTCAACTAAATCTCCAGTAGATTTTAGTCGACAGAACTAAAATCTAATGAACTTAGTTAAAGCCTCTATCTGCCCCTTCCCCAGCCCCTCTGTGTCTCTTTGTGTCCCCCAAGCCCCTCTGGGTGTCTCTTTCTCTCCACAGCCCCATTGTTGTGTCTCTTTTCCCCAGCACATTGTCTCTTTCTCCTGCAGCCCTTCGATGTTGCTTTCTGTCCCCCAAGCCCCTCTATGCAGCTGATCTCCCCCACATGCCTCATTCCCCCATCCCGTCACGTGCCTCGATTTCTCTCCTCAAACCCCACCAAATGTATCTTTGCCCCAAAGTCTCTCGATGTGCTCATTCCCCTCCAGCACCCCCATATATCTCATTCCCCCAGCCTCCCACGTGTCTCATTCCCTCAGCCACCTCCATATGTCTCATCCTACCAGCCCCCCATGTTTTCCCTTCTCCCATCCCCCTCATGTGTCTCATTCTCCCAGCCCCCTCATGTGTCTCATTCTCCCAGTCCTTCCATGTGTCTCATCCTCCCAGCCCCCTTATGTGTCTTATTCCCTCAGCCCCCTCATGTGTCTCATTCTCCCAGCCCCCTCAAGTGTCTCATTCCCCCACCCCCCTTATGTGTCTCATTCTCCCAGCCCCCTCATGTGTCTCATTCTCCCAGTCCTTCCATGTGTCTCATCCTCCCAGCCCCCTTATGTGTCTTATTCCCTCAGCCCCCTCATGTGTCTCATTCTCCCAGCCCCCTCAAGTGTCTCATTCCCCCACCCCCCTTATGTGACTCATTCTCCCAGCCCCCTCATGTGTCTCATTCCCCCAGCCCCCTCATGTGACTCATTCTCCCAGCCCCCTCATGTGTCTCATTCCCCCAGCCCTCCATGTGTATCATTTCCTCTCCTTCATTCCCATGTGTCTTAACCTCCAGTGTTAATTTTGGCAGCAAATTTCAATGTAGTTTTAGTCATAGTCTTTTGACTAAAAAGCCATTTTAGTTTTAGTCGTATTTTAGTCTGACGGAAATTGTAAGTCAACAAACTTAACACTGGTTCCAATAATTGTGTTACATGTATATTTAACAACGTTTTATTTTTAATACATGTACATGTGCCTTGGGTCAGACAATGATAGATTTTGATAGTTAGTCTCTATAGTTTTCCCTGCTTCACTCCCTGCACAGCGCAGTGCACAGCGCAGTGACATCATCAGACAGACTGCAGAATTCAATTGTGTATAAGGATCCTGTCATGTACTAAAGGAAGGGGTCAGTTTTCTCATTATTATTTTTTTACATATACATTTAGGTAAACTAGAAAAATGGTCAGAGTTGTGGCAACTGACATTTAATGTGGATAAGTGCAAGATAATGCATCTTGGACGTAAAAACCCAAGGGCAGAGTACAGAATATTTGATAGAGTCCTAACCTCAACATCTGAGGAAAGGGATTTAGGGGTGATTATTTCTGATGACTTAAAGGTAGGCAGACAATGTAATAGAGCAGCAGGAAATGCTAGCAGAATGCTTGGTTGTATAGGGAGAGGTATTAGCAGTAGAAAGAGGGAAGTGCTCATGCCATTGTACAGAACACTGGTGAGACCTCACTTGGAGTACTGTACACAGTACTGGAGACCCTATCTTCAGAAGGATATTGATACCTTAGAGAGAGTTCAAAGAAGGGCTACTAAACTGGTTCATGGATTGCAGGATAAAACTTACCAGGAAAGGTTAAAGGATCTTAACATGTATAGCTTGGAGGAAAGACGAGACAGGGGGGATATGATAGAAACATTTAAATACATAAAGGGAATCAACACAGTAAAGGAGGAGACTATATTTAAAAGAAGAAAAACTACCACAACAAGAGGACATAGTCTTAAATTAGAGGGACAAAGGTTTAAAAATAATATCAGGAAGTATTACTTTACTGAGAGGGTAGTGGATGCATGGAATAGCCTTCCAGCTGAAGTGGTAGAGGTTAACACAGTAAAGGAGTTTAAGCATGCGTGGGATAGGCATAAGGCTATCCTAACTATAAGATAAGGCCAGGGACTAATGAAAGTATTTAGAAAACTGGGCAGACTAGATGGGCCGAATGGTTCTTATCTGCCGTCACATTCTATGTTTCTATGTTTCTATGTTACATAAAGGGTGAGTATAGTCAGTCCCAACAGGCATTTTCATGTTAACACTGCCTTCTTATGGGAAAGCATTGGATTGGCTGAGATTGGCAATTATCTTAAAGATAAACTACTTATTCAAGGAGGGGGAAAGGGTGGGCTGGGGACTTAAATAGTGTTTTTAACATTGTAGGGTCAGGGATACATGTTTGTATTCCTGACCCTATAGTGTTCCTTTAATTTACAAAGAATCTACTTGCTTTCAAAATTTGAACGGATCCTTATTTTAAAGAAAATTTTTTGTGGTAACAGTTCTCCTCAGTTCATCAGTTGTATCATCAGTTGTAAGTATGTAGAACCTTTAAGACAAGTATAATGAATAATATCGAACGTTTGACAAAACTGATATTTGTAAAAGGGAACATGAGGGCATTCAAGGGAACAAGGTAAGTGTCAGACATTTTAGAAATGGTTTGACACCTAACAGTGGGGCAGTATCAGGAGAATCATGGCACGATAACCTGTAAAATAAAGAATGAGTAAAACAATGAAAGGATCCTATTGTTGCCTATTGTTGCGTGATAACAGGTTATGCTTATATAACTGTTCAGTAGCCCGTCTACTAATGTTGACTTATATTCACTTATGGCTACAGAATAGTGTTCTAGTTGGGCGCTCCACCACTGCTACAAGAAGAGCACTTCTACGTTTAAATTTTATGGCAAGACAGGAGGCTTCATATTTGCTTATCTTTCTTTACTGTAACTCCCAGCAGAAATGAAATAGTTAACAATCAGTGTAAAAAAGTTTAACCTATCAGCATGCATCACAGTAATATAAACTGCCATCAGGTTCCTCCCAACTCCTCTTTCTTTGCTGCTTAGCCTCCCAGGTGAGTCTATTCTAATTATACCCTTATTAATGCTCTTTAGCTGACTATAATAATTTAAATATAATAAATATAGTTTTTGTTTTTTTAATTTTATTTACACGTGATGCAGATTAGCTTTAAAACTAATCTCCTTTGGTATTTCTTGTTTTGCTTTTTATTACCCTAATAGTGGGCTGACATTCTAGTCAGCCCAAACTTTGTACTTCATATACTATTCCTAATTTTATCACATGACAGGAGGCTTCGTATTTTGCATAATCTTTCTTTACTAACTCCATAGCAGCAAAGAAAAGAGTGACATAACTTTTAACCAATCACAATATAGAATAGAGTATAAGAGGTGTGACCTATGACATAATTTCCTCTTTCTTTGCTGCTCCATCACAAGCTAAGTACTATATTTTGTGTTCTCTATACTTAACATATTTTATTCATGCATTTGTTCTATTACTGTACCTTTTAATATTTACACTGTTATTTTCATACCCTATCTGTATACCAGGGGACCTTGACTGGCTCCCTAGGTGTCTTTCACGGCTTCACCGCCGTCTATATTTTCCCTCCATGTCTCTATTTCTGCCAACGGCTTTTCTGTGCGCTCGCGCACAAACATTTCGGTAGTTTTCTACCGAACGCGTTGTTCGGTAGTTTTTGCGCATTCGCCTGTTTTATGCGAATGCCGCGGTTCTTCTATGCGATTGCTCATTGACTTTCGTTTCTTTCTACCGAACGCTTCGTTCGGTAGTTTGACGCGTTCGCCTTTTTAAGGCATTCACATCCATTTTACAGTTCGCACGTTCGGCAGTTTAACTATACGAACGGTAAACTGTCAGTTTTGCCGCCCAAACTAGGGGAGGTACTATCCTCCCCACACTAAGGCTGTCAGTCCGGCGGCCATCTTAAAGAGATAAACAGTGCCTGATTTTCTGCTCCAGCAATCCTACAGCAATTGAATATCTTTGATTTTTTCATTCAGTGGGACCAGGTTAGTGCCTTACTTTAGGGGTTGGTTTAGCCAGTTGGTCTACACCATATTCTGGCCGGGGTGAGCCCCCATTTTATGCTGCTAAACGGACCTGTTTAGGCAGGATTCCTATTACCTGGGTGAGCCCCAGTAAACAGCCCTCTCTTCTTTACGACCTACTGGTCTCTAACCTCAGGTTATTTAGTCCTGATACTATACCACCCCGGTCCCGAGGCCTCTCCACTTATTGTGCCTAAGTGCCCTCACGCAATTTATCGGGTGAGCCCCGAATTCTCATTCCTTATAATGGAGGAATCACAAACCTCAGACCTCCAGGCCATGATAACAGCAGCCGTGGCTGCAGCTATGGAACAAGCCGCTTCCAAGTCGCTCCAGACAGACTCTGAAGTCCCCAAGCCCATCTCTAAATGGGTTCATTATAAAGCGGACTCCGAGGACTCCGACTCCTCCAGGGAACGTTCACAACGGCGAAAGCGCCATTGGAAGGGCAATGTAACCCCACGCAAGGCTAAAGGGAAAGCCCCTGCTGATCGCAGGAAAGTCACGGTTCGTGCAACCCACGAGCTCACACAACTTTCCTCTGATGAGGAAGATGTAGAACCCACTCAAGCACTAGCTGTGCTGGATGAATGGCAGGCGGCAGCCTCCGACCAAGGGGACTCAGACAGGGATTCCACGGACAACTCTGACCCTTACTGTATAAGGGAACAGGGTCTGGGTGAGCCCCAGGACTCCATGGCAACACCCATGGATAACCCACAGGAGGGCATGGATATTTTCCTAATAATTCGGGACTCCAAATGTTTGACCCACGAAACATCCGGCACCCCCGTTCGGCAGAATGGTCACCACCTGAGCACCTGGCAAGGTTTATGCACTTCTGGCTCAGAAAATCGCTGGACAAGGAGGTTAGAAACCGGATGAGATCCGAATGCCCTCGGCCTAGTCTCCCAGACAAAATAACGCACCCCCCCGAATTTGACCCGCTCATGACTACATTCATGACCCAAGGGGGTCGGGATCCGCGCAAGGGCTTAGAGCGCGGTTTCAAAGGAGCGCAAGACAAACTGCTAGATGCCATTGGGCCACTAGCCAGAATAATGGATATGGCGGATGAAGCCTACGAGAGGGCTGATACTTTTACCCCAGATACGGTGCGTGAATGGGCACGAGATACCCAGGAATGGGCACAAAGGTGTTTCTGTTTTCTAGGGAACACCAACGTAGCGCTCTCTTCGGAGAGGCGTCGAGCAGCACTTTACCGTATCGACGAAAAACTGGTCGAACTGGGGGACAAGGAATTAGGACCCTTAGCACAGGGTAAATTATTTGGAGAGGCCTTCCTTAAGGAATTAAATAAAAGGGTCAACATATTCACGTCCCTTAACAAGGCACAATCTTCGATGCGGAAAGTCTTCCGCGGCTCTCATACCCGTGGTGTTTTTGGAAGGGCTGGACGGCAGAGGGGCCGTGCCGCTAGCCGTTTTTGGCCATCTGGCCCCCGTACAACAAGGACTCAGCAAAGGTACTACCCGGATTCATCTACCCGACATAGATTCCACCAATTCAGGGGATCTGATCGTGGCCGAGGCAGCCGAGGACGCTCACGGGCAAGATTCTCCAACGGTAAGTCAGAATCTTACTCTGTCTCTAACCTCCTGTCATATCGCAGGTCGTGTTTCTCTTTTTTTCCAGAACTGGAAAGAACTATCTTCAGACGCGTGGATACTCCAGACGGTGCAGGGCTATCGAATAGAGTTCGACTCGACCCCGCTCCAGCTGGCCCCTCCACGTCCGATCCAGACTACACGGGCAGATGCTCGCCTCATAGACGCAGAACTCCGAGAACTTCGCTCCAAGGGTGCCATCCAACCGGCTCCGGATGCCACCGGTTTCTACAGCAATATCTTCCTGGTCAGGAAGAAAACCGGCGAATTTCGCCCTGTCATCAATCTCAGGGAGCTCAATTCTCACGTGGTATACCGTCATTTCAAAATGGAAGGTATACATCTTCTCCGGGACTTGCTTCGACGCAACGACTGGTTCACTCGTCTGGACCTCAAAGACGCTTACCTTACCATTCCGGTACACCGAAGCAGCCGTCCCTACCTCCGCTTCTTCTGGCACGGGATTCCCTGGCAGTTCACCTGTCTCCCGTTTGGCCTCAGTTCGGCCCCGTGGTGCTTTACCAAGATTATGAAGCCAGTAGTGTCAAAGCTCAGATCCCAAGGCATAAGATGCATCATCTATCTCGACGACATCCTGATCTTCGACGAGGATGCAGAGACTCTGCGGAGACACACAGAAAACACACTACACCTTTTGCACTCTCTGGGCTTTGTCGTCAACCGTCCCAAGTCCGCATTGACCCCGGCTCAATCAGTCCAATTCCTCGGATTCGTAATAGACTCCACATCATGCACTCTCCACCTCCCGGCTACCAAAATTACGGCAATCCGCAGGGAGATCCGAAAAGTTCTTCGTCGGACTACCATACCTCTACGATTACTGGCACGGATTGTGGGCCTTCTCTCTGCATCCATCCAGGCCATTTTTCCCGGACCCCTGCACTACAGGGCCATGCAGCGCCTCAAGGCAAGTTTCCTTCGCAGGCAACCAACATACGACCAACCGGTTCCAATGTCGGCCGAGGTTCGGGAAGAACTACACTGGTGGCTGAACTGCATGCAGGCTTGGAATGGCAAGGCCATATTCGGGAACCAGACAGACTTCGTGCTGGAATCGGATGCCAGTCGTTCAGGCTGGGGAGCAACAGACGGAACCACCTCCACAGGAGGAGTCTGGACTTCAGAAGAGCTCTCGATGCACATAAATTGCCTGGAACTCTTGGCCGGGTCCTTCGCCATTCGCAGCCTGGCAAAGGATCGATCCAACTGCTGCATCCTACTCCGCATGGACAACGTCTCAGCGGTCAGATACATCAACCGCCTTGGAGGCACTCGTTCTCGAGCACTGGCGGATCTCACGAAAGAGATCTTCGACTACTGCCTTCCACGCAACAGCACTTACCAGGAGACTCCAATACGACGGCGGATTGGTACTCACGCCACTGGCGGGACGCCAGCGATTGGCAGCTAGACCCTCATATTTTCGCGCTACTGGATGCACAGAGGGGCCCTCTCTCCATAGACCTATTTGCGTCCCGCAACAATCGACAGACAGAGGTTTTCTTCAGCTGGCTCCCAGACCCAGAGAGCCTCGCAACGGACACATTTCTCCAACAGTGGCCAAGGGACGGTGCCTACGCATTCCCTCCTTTCGCAATGATAACGAGGGTCCTTCACCGGATCCGTCTACAGGGAGTGAGAATAATTCTCATCACGCCGTTCTGGCAGAGCCAGCCATGGTACCCGGACCTTCTGGAACTTTCAATCGAAGATCCCCTCCTCCTACCAGAGGCCCCAACCATCCTCAGGAGCCCATTGGGCCTACCTCACCCACTAGTCCTGCAGGAACGCTTGCCCCTTGTGGCTTGGACTCTTTCCGGGGCTCCTGGAGAACCGAGGAATTATCGCAGGAAACTAAGGATCTGCTATGGGATTCATGGGCACCAGGAACAAGGAGGTGCTACTTATCAGCATGGCATTCCTGGACAAGTTGGTGTGTGGGACGGGACCTCAATCCCTTTACTGCACCTACTC
This sequence comes from Pelobates fuscus, assembly GCF_036172605.1. Lineage (NCBI taxonomy): Eukaryota > Metazoa > Chordata > Amphibia > Anura > Pelobatidae > Pelobates > Pelobates fuscus. The sequence goes on along the minus strand of NC_086318.1, from coordinate 351,145,208 downwards.
ACTCCATCATGAATTTCCTGACCTCACTCTTCACTGCCGGAAAGTCATACCGTTCCATCAATGTGGTACGGTCGGCCATCTCAGCGGCTCATACTCCGACTCAGGGGACTCCTGTGGGTAAGGACCCGCTCATCTGCAGACTGCTCCGCGGCATGCGCCTACGGCGCCCCCCGGAACCCAAATACTCTAGACTTTGGGACGTTGGTGTGGTCCTCCAATTTTAACGTAATTGGCCTCCCAACGAAGAACTGTCACTCCACCAGCTTACCGCAAAATTCACCCTCCTGCTCTGTCTGGTTTCTTTCTGACGGGTATCGGACGTACGCGCCTTTGACGCCAACGCGTTTACCTTCTGTCCGGCGGGTGTCACCTTTCGGATCTCACGTCGCACTAAGTCCAACTCTCACTCGGTTTTCTACCCTTTCTTCCCTTCTGACCCTCAACTCTGCGTGGTCTCAACCCTCCGTCAATACATGGAAGCCACCGCGACGTTGCGGCAGCCTTCCACTCATCAGCTTCTCATCTCTTACGTCCGCCCTTATGGTCCGGTTTCGGTCACTACACTGGCCAGATGGGTTAGATGGCTATTATCCCTTGCCGGTATTAACCAAGCTTTCGGAGCACACTCCGTGCGTGGGGCAGTGCCCTCTTCCGCTTATGCGGCAGATGCGTCCCTTTCGGACATCTTACGAGCAGCGGACTGGACCAGAGAATCTACCTTTAAGACATTCTACTTTCGTCCTCTTGATAACCCAGCCTTTTCTTTTCTTTCACAGCGTTGAAATTGCAAAATACGAAGCCTCCTGTCATCTGATAAAATTGAAGATTATGCTAGCTTTAGTGTACAGATAATCTTAATTTTAATAATGACAGGAGGCGAGTATTTTCCCTCCCTGTTCTCTTTCGTTCTTCCCTCCCTTTCATCTTCACCTCTACTTATGACACTTGGCTCTCTCATATGGGGTTATAATGCCTAACTCGGTAACACTTGTTTTCAATGCCTTATTTTCATTCACTTATGGTTCTATATATATACTGTTTGGGATGGGATACTTATTTAACACCATTAGGGGAGGACGTTTAGTTTATTCACATTTTATTAGTCAATATTGAGTTGAATTACGGGACAGACACTCATTGTTTTTAGACAATCATTTCTGGACTCAAACGCACCTTATACTCTCGTTTCAGCTTAAACAGAAGTTATACGGAATCGTTAAAGTCTCCATACAAGATGTCGTCATCATCGCATCAGGAGATTTATCATCAGGTCTAGGGAGACCATCGTTTGAAAATGGGATGCCTTCATCTGCATTCTACCTGTTCCGGTTCAATTTATTCTGATTGAGTTTCCAGTTCTTATTTTATGGACTTTTCTAATGTTCTGTTATTTCTACATTATTACCTTGTGATGTCGCAATTTTAAAGAGGAAATGATGTCATAGGTCACACCTCTTATACCCTATTCTATATTGTGATTGGTTAAAAGTTATGTCACTCTTTTCTTTGCTGCTATGGAGTTAGTAAAGAAAGATTATGCAAAATACTCGCCTCCTGTCATTATTAAAATTAAGATTATCTGTACACTAAAGCTAGCATAATCTTCAATTGTGCACTGTGCGTTTAATTGAGCACTGGCAGTCTTTGCCGCGGCTCCCGACATCTTGCCGGTCTGTTCAGCTGCTCAGTTTTTCCTGCGCACAGTTGTTTCCCCTAGGTCTCCATAGAGACGCGTCCCACCCTTTTTCTATGTCCGCGGCCATTTCTATTACCTTTTCCCTGCGCTTTTGACTCAGCGCCATCTTGTGGATGGGTTCTGTGCGGCGGTTTCGTTCCATTTCGGCTCTTCACTGTGAACGCGACCCAGCCATTCGGTAAGTAAATTTTTCGTTCTTAAAGCCCTCTATAGTTTAATTAAAGGTATACAACCCTCATACTCAAAATATCAGTTTTTTTTCTTTTTACAGATTCCCAATATAAAAAACAAAGTGTTTAAAAACCCTTTTTCTGAGGGTGACCCCCTTTAGCCTCTATTCTGAGGGTGACCCTCTCTGGACTACATTAAGGGTGACTCCCTATTTGCCTCTAGTACAGGGTAACCCCCTATATGATTACACAGGTACATACCTGTCATTGATTTTGAACGTTATATTGTCCTTTTCTCTCTGGGTGAACCCCACTGATAAGCTGTGGATGAACCCCACTTTATTTACAGGATAATTCATTTATTCGTTTTCTGCGTTTTACATCCTTTTTAAGTCCACTGCCTCTTTGTAAATAGTTGGTCTGCATAAGTAAAAAAATTGATAAAAAAATAAAAATAATACAAATAATATTTTATAGTGGTGACCCCACTGTTACTGACATTATGTCAGATTTACCCGAACCAGCAGTCTCTGCTGAACTTAAGGCATGGCTATACAATGCCAATGCCAACTCCATACCCAAGGCTCTAGCGGCTTTCCGCGAGCAGACAGTCCCAGCCCTACAGTGACCATTACCCAATTGTCAGACTCCAAGGATTCTCTGAGGATTTGGACCGTGACGAAGCCCCTCACAAACGCCCTTGGAAGGGCGATAGCGCTACCGCCGGTAAAGGCAAAGCGCCTGCCAAAAAACATAGAGTTCCCATTCTAAATCCAGGGAAGCTGTCTCCCAACATGATTTTGACCCACTTGAGGGTTCAACCTCTAATTATCATCTTCAGGTGGTAGATGAACACTATGCAGGGTATTTGGATGAGAATCCTCCACCTGATAAGACATCCTGAGATCTTTCCTCTTCTAGATTCGCTAATGAGTCCTCCCTCATGCCACAAGAGGAATTCCACTTGGAGTCTGACCTAATCCCTGACCCTAACTCAGATGATACCCTATTTGATGCTGCTGGCCATCCCTTATTTGACCCTAGATGCATCAGGCACCCTAGATCTGCCGAATGGACACCTCCGGACCACATTGCAAAATACTGTAATATGTGGCTTCGTCGGCCTTTAGAAAAGGAGGTGAGAGCCGAATTAAGGGCATCATCCAAAACAAGGTAGCAATTACACCTGAATTTGACCCCTTCCTTGTTACGTTTCTGACCAATTCAGGGAAAGACCCACGTAAGGGTTTAGAACAAGGCCTGAAAGCCACTCAGGACAAACTTATGGATGCGGACAGCCCGCTTATACAGATTTTCATTATAGCAGACGAGGCTTTGACAGGTGGCACCTTTGACGCACATATGGTGCGAGAGTGGGCACAAAAGGGCTTTATGCCTTTTAGGCAATGCCAATGTGGCGGTCTCAACGGAATGGCGGAAGGCCGTTCTTTATAAAATCGATGCCAATGTTGCCGAATTGGACATTCAAGAACTTGGTCCTGAGGCTCAAGGCATGTTATTCGGAGACAAGTTCATAAAAGAACTAAGTAAACAGGTCTCCGTATTTACTACGCTAACAAAAGCGCAATCCTCTATTCGCAAGGTGTTTCACACACAACGTTTTTCTAGGAGAGCTGGTCGTTACAGAGGCCGAGCGACTGTCAGAGCCGCCTTCAAGGGATACAGGCCTCGACCATTGGACACCTGGAACTCGGGCAATACCCAATTCCACCACAGGCAGTTTTACCCTTCTCGCGGAGCTATCCGAGGATGTGGATCTGCTTCCCTCCGCGGTCGCACTGCTACAGGTAATGGACCTTCCTTATTCTCATATTTCTATTGCAGGCCGGTTAACCCTTTTTTCTCAACAGTGGTCTCAACTCACCTGGGATCCTTGGATCCTTCAAACTGTATCCGGGTTTCTCCTGGATTTCTTAGACGAACCGATACAAAATTTTCCTCCTTTCCCGATCAAGATGTCATTGTTAGACGAGTCAACTCTACGGAACGAACTCAACAAACTATTCACCAAGGGTGCGATCGAAAGAGTTGTTGGCCCACAGGTCTTCATAAGCAACATGTTTCTGGCCAAGAAAAAGTCAGGAGACTTACGACCTGTTATCAATCTGAGAGATCTGAACATGTTCATCACATAGCGTCACTTCAAAATGGAGGGAATCCATTTGCTGCGAGACCTACTCTGCGGGGGAGATTGGTTTTCCCGCTTCGATCTAAAGTATGCATACCTCATGGTGCCGGTAACACCAGCCCACCGCTGCCTCCTTCAGTTTCGTTGGGAACAGGAGCTATGGCAATTCACTTGCCTCCCCTTCGGCCTATCTTCCGCACCCTGGTGCTTTACCAAACTAATGAAACCAGTAATGGCATTACTGCGTTCCCAGGGAATCCGGTCCATCGTTTATCTGGACGCTATCCTCCTCATGGTGCAGGACCAAGAGACTCTTCACCTTCATACAGCCATGACCTTCGCTTTGTTGCAGAACCGTGGCTTCGTGATCAGTCTCCAGAAGTCATCTCTTACTCCGTCTCAGACGGTACAATTCCTGGGATTCAAGATAGATTTTGTTCAGGCAGTCCTACAACTTCCTGCAACCAAAATCAAATCCATCAAAAAGGACATTCGGAAGTTGCTGGTATCACCATACCTCTGCCTGCGAGATCTAGCCCGCATCATCGGCTTGCAACATTCCCTGCCCCGTTACACTACCGAGCACTGCAGTGCCTGAAAACACAATATTTACATCAGTTGACACCCTACGATCAGCAGATCTCACTCACTGACAAAGTCCGTCTAGAACTCCATTGGTGGCTACATCTTATGAGCCAGCGTGCCTTGCAGTCGATGCCTTCTTAAAGACGTGGCCGATGTTCGGAGCATATGCGTTCCCTCTATTCTCCATGATTCCACGCACACTACAGTACCTCAAAACTCAAGGTGTGAAGAAAACTCTAGTGACCCCCCTATGGCGGGCCCAACCATGGTACCCTTACCTCCTGGAAATGCCAGTGGATTTTCCCCTGCTTCTACCCACCTCCTGCAATCTCCTCAGGGACCCGGCAGGCAACTTTCACCCATTGGCAATTTAGGATCATCTCCGACTCGTGGCTTGGACCTTTCAGGGGATCTTGGAATGTCTCAGGCGTTTCGGCTACTGCTCAGAGACTCCTTTGGGACTCATGGGCCCCAGGAACCAGACGCTCTTACATCTCCGCATGGTATCACTGGAGCTGCTGGTGTTTGGAGAGGGACATTGATCCCTTTTCAACATCTATAATTAATATTATCAATTTCCTGTTGTCTCTTTTGGACCAGGGCCAATCCTACCGGACTATTAATGTGTTTTGATCTGCTATTTCTGCAGCGCACGTTCCTATTGAAAGTTCTTCAGTAGGAAAATATCCTTCTGTGTGTAGACTCTTGCATGGCATCCGCATCGCTATACCTCCGGCTCCTAATTATAATCAATTCTGGGATGTGACCCTCATGTTAACATTCTTAGAATCTTGGCCAGACAGCGAGGCGCTCTCTCTACGCCAATTATCAGCCAAATTAGCTCTCCTCCTTTGTTTGGTCTCCTTCCGAAGAGTCTCCGACATCAGGGCTTTTGACTTTCATGCCCTCGATTTCACGCCGGAAGAGGTGCACTTTCACATCACTAGGCGCACCAAGACCAATTCATCTACAGTGAGCTACCCCTATTTTACGGAGAATCCTCTCCTCTGCGTAGCCTGTTGCGTAAGACACTACATCTCTTGCACTACCCCTCTTAGGGCACCTATGGGCCCCTCCTTGTGTCTTATGTGCGACCACACAAACCAGTCTCGTGCCCTACTATTGCTCGGTGGATTAAATGGCTTCTAGCTCTGGCTGGCATTGATGCGTCTTTTCATGCTCACTCGGTTAGAAGCGCGGCCGCCTCCTCTGTATTTATGGCTGGAGGCTCCCTGGCGGAGATTTTGACCTCCGCTGATTGGTCTAGAGAATCCACTTTCCGTACCACATGTTTCTCTAGCCATGCTATCTACGCGTTAAGACAGCAAATATGAAGCCTCCTGTCTTGCCATAAAATGTAGGATTATTCTAACATTTATTGACCAAATAATCTAAATTTATTAAAGACAGGAGGCGATTATTTTCTCACCCTGGAACGCCTTTACCCACCCTAATAGGTAAGTATCTCTTAGTGCCTCCATCTCTAACTAGGTGGCTATCATTCTCTTGGCTTGTCCTCTTTTTCTGGCCTATACTTGTCAGTTAATTAATAAATGTGTAAGCTTGCGCTCAAACTGGATGTTAGTTTCATTGCATTTTAATTTGTTTTTCTCTTGCCCATACTTTCACGATGTTTCTCTTTCCTTCTAGTGTGAAGACCGCTCGTCATCTCTGTTTCAAGTCTCCTCCGTGGGTTGAGCACTGTTGTCCTCCTACTTGATCTTACATTGTTATCAACTCATCGTTCTCCTGTTCTACGTTTACATGGTTGACTCTACGGCTGTTCGGCTACATCAAGAAAGAGGAGTTGGGAAGAGCCTGATGGCAGTTTATATTACTGTGATGCATGCTGATTGGTTAAACTTTTTTACACTGATTGTTAACTATTTCTTTGCTGCTGGGAGTTACAGTAAAGAAAGATAAGCAAATATTCACCTCCTGTCTTTAATAAAATTTTGATTATTCGGTCACTAAATGTTAGAATAATCCCGAATTGTCATGAAAATATATTTCATTGACATCATTTAAAGGGCAATTCTGATTAAGTTTGAGGATTCCATGAAATCGCCGATCGAGAACGTCATACACGGAAGTGAAATAACGATCGAGAGCGCTGGAACGCACGTTGCGTTCCATTAGACGCAACCCGGAAGTAGAAGGCATTAGGACCGAACCTTACGAGCGGGCTATTTAAAAGAAGGAAGGAACAAACAAATAACACAACAGCCAACTAAGGAAGCCTTTTTTCAAGGCGAAACACGTTTTGGACTACTGTTATAGACTACACTGCCTACCCAGATATTGATCTGGTATTATTTTATTGATTTTATGTCTTGATTTTTATTTAGATAAATAAAGCAGCTTTTTAAAGAAACCTCTTCAACCTGGCATCTTTATACTTTGGAGCCAACTAAGAGAGAGAAGGAAAGCACTCAGCACTTTGGTAAAGAAGGATTTGGACATCCTTAAATGGTCCAAAGGCGCATACTATCCGAGTCATATGAGGGTATGACTCCAGGCTTGTGAGTGACATCGCTCTTACATTTTATTATTTAAATCTTGTAATACTGTATTGCACTATTTCTTGTACAATTCTATTTTTCAGAATACCTGTTGAATTTTTACCCAGCAGCTCCACCGTTTATATGTATGTATAACTATGTGTTCTTAAGTGGTGTAGGGGATACCACTTTTTAGGTGTTAGAGCTTTTTCATCCACTTGCCTCCATATTGTGCACATATTTCATTTTTAATAAATCTTTATTAGTCTGTGAATGAATCCTTCCAGTCTGACATGTGTCCATTCTAATGGTATTTCTGCATCTAGAATGTAAGCTTGTTTGACAGGGCCGGACTGGCCCACCGGGACACCGGGAAATTTCCCGGTGGGCCGGCACACTAGGTGGCCGGTGCGCGGCCGCCTAGTGCGCACCAGCCCGGGCCGCAATTACAGGGTGACCGGCAGGAGGGGATGCGCTCCCCTCCTGCCGGTCACAGAATGTAGCGTGGCCGGGCTGGCAGACCGGGCAGGGGCAGTGGGCCAGCCTCTTCTCTGGAGGGCACCCCGAGGCTGGCCCTGCTTACACCCGGCGGGCGGGCAGGCAGGCTGGCAGGTGCGCGAGGGAACACTCTCCCCTGAGTGCTTCCTCTTCAGCTCCCTCGCGCACCGCACTGATACCGGAGCCGGAAGATGACGTCATCTTGTGTGTGTCTGTTACTGAGTGTGTTTGTGTTAGTGAGTCTGTTTGATGTCTGTTAGTGAGTGTGTGTTTGTCAGTGAGAGTGTATGTTTTGTAAGTGAGTGTGTATGTATGTCTGTCGCTGAGTGTGTCTCTGTCAGTAAATGTGTGTGTCTGTTAGCTAGTGTGTATGCGTCTGTTCGTGAGAGTGTGTGTGTGTCTTCAGCACTTACCTTTCTCCAGCGCCGGACTCCCTGGGCGCTGGGGATCCCTCCGCCGCTCAGCTCCGAATGCGCATGCACGGCAAGAGCCGTGCGCGCATTCAAACCGCCTATAGGAAAGCATTACTCAATGCTTTCCTATGGACGTTCAGTGTCTTAGAATCGTGGAAGCTCCTCTAGCGGCTGTCAGTGAGACAGCCGCTAGAGGCTGGATTAACCCTCAGTGAAACATAGCAGTTTCTCTGAAACTGCTATGCTTTTAGCTGCAAGGTTAAAACTAGAGGGACCTGACACCCATACCACTTCATTGAGCTGATGTGATCTGGGTGTCTGTAGTGGTCCTTTAACCCCTTAAGGACATGTCATGATTCCCTTTTATTACAGAAGTTTGGTCCTTAAGGGGTTAAGTGTGTGTGCATCTGCATGCACTGGTGTACATACCGCGGTTGCAGGGGTCGCAACCCTGCAACCCCTGCGACCAGGTGCCCGCCGTCATGTGTTGCGGCCCCGGCCTGCGCAGAGTTAGCGTGCGGGGAGGGGGGGGGCCTAGGGATCAGTTTTCGCAACGGGGCCCCATAGGTCATGTGTACGCCACTGGGTAGGGGAGCAGGAACCTACAAGCGAGAACGCTCCTCCCGCGAGCAGGCAGGTTGGAGCGTTGCCGTGCGTTACCATGGCAACGCTCCGACCTGCCTGCTGTTCTCACGGGAGAAGAGCGAAGTCAGCCTGCAGCCAGAGGAGCTGCAGGCTGAACAGCACGCGCCACCACTGGACCACCAGGGATTGAAAAGTTCCCCCTCTCCTCTGGGCCCTGACCAAAGGTAAAGGGGGAGGGGATTAAAAAAAGTTTTTTTTATATAAATATATCAATGCTATAACCCCCCATACACACACTACACTCCTCCTCCCCACCAACAGCACCCCTCCACATACACAGAACCCCCCCACACACAGAACACCTTCACACCTTCACGCACACAGAACTCCTTCATGCACGCAGAACCCCTCCACACATAAAAAGCACCCCTTCACGCACACAGCACCCCTTTACGCAGGGCCCTCAACACCTCCTGTTTCTATGCTTCCAGCTTGTCTTGTTGCAATTACATGTTTGTTAGCAGGGCTGGCCTTAGGGGTGTGCGAGCTGTGCGGCCGCACAGGGCGCCATGGAGCAGGGGGCGCCATGTGGCCGACACAGCTCACACATGGCCGGCCGGGATTTATAAAAAATTTTTACAATTTGCGGCGGGGCAGAGCTTCCCATGTGGCGGGGGCGGAGCGAAACTGACGACGGGGGCGGAGCTAAAAGTGCCGGAAAACTGCTGCAGGGGAAGCAGGAAGGAGTACATGCTTCCCCAACAACCAGTCTACAGGAGCTGCACTGCCTCCACAATCAACAGCTGTATCTATGTGTGATTTTCAGTGTGAGTGTGACTGTCTGCCTGTGTGTGTGTGACTGACTGTCTGTGTGTGTGTGTATGACTGTCTGCCTGTGTTTGTGTCTGTGTGTGTGACTGTCTGCATGTCTGTGTGTATGACTGTCTGCCTGTGTGTGTGTGTGTGTGTGAGACTGCCTGTGTGTGTGTGTCTTTGTGTATGACTGTCTGCCTGTGTGTGTTTGTGTGTGACTGTCTGCGTGTGTGTGTGTGTGTGTGTGTGTGTGTGTGTGTGTGTGTGTGTGACTGTCTGCCTGTGTGTGTGTGTGTGTGTATGACTGTCTGCCTGTGTTTGTGTCTGTGTGTGTGACTGTCTGCATGTGTGTGTGTCTGACTGTCTGCCTGTGTGTGTGTCTGTGTGTATGACTGTCTGCCTGTGTGCGTGTGTGTGTGTGTCTGTGTGTGTGTCTGTGTGTATGACCGTCTGCCTGTGTGTGTTTGTGTGTGACTGTCTGCCTGTGTGTGTGTGACTGTCTGCCTGTGTGTGTGTGACTGTCTGCCTGTGTGTGTGTGTGTGTGTTTGTGTGGCTGCCTGCCTCTGTGTGTGTATGGCCCTTTGCCTGTGTGTGTGTGTGGCTGTCTGCCTGTGTGTGTGACTGTCTGCATGTAAGTATGTGTGTGTAAGACTGTATGTGTGGCTGTGTGTGTGTGTAAAACTGTATGTGTGGCTGTGTGTGTGTGTGGCAGTCTGCTTGTGTGTGTGTCTGTGTGTGTGTGTGTGGCTGTCTGTAATTGTGTGTGAGTGTGTTTATCTACCTGTAACTGTGTATGTGTATTACTGGTTGTACCTGTGTGTTTCTGCCTGATCCTGTGTATGTGACTATCTGCCTGCGACTATGTGCATGTGGTGGATTTGACAGTGTAAATGTATAACTGTGTGCATCTGACTGTGGGACTGTGTGCACATAAATCTGCAAAAATGTACACCTTTATTCACACACAGGCCTAAATGCATGTTTTTATCTGAACCAGCACAAATATCACATACAACCAATATACGCATATCACACACTGTTAATACACCCATTACAAATATCACACACAACCAACACATAGTATACACATCACTCACACAGTCATCACACCTATCACATACACAGACAACACAAACATTACATCATACATGGATGACAGGGAGGGTAGGGGGGTGCTGTGAAGATTGTTAGTCCACCTCTTGTACAGCGCTGCGGAATTTGTTGGCGCTTTATAAATAATAATTAAAATCTGAACACGGTGTTATCACTAATAACTGCTGAAATGGCATGGTTTAATCATATTTCACAGTAACTCGTAGTACATTTCCAAGGAAAAAAAAAAGTTAAATAACAATTCACCTCTGATTAATGACTGGGGAATTTTCCATCTATGCTTCATGATGTGCTTTTTTTTACCTAACTTTTTCCATTGCATAAGAGTTCTATGTCTAAAGTGTTTTTTTTTTTATTGTTGTTGTTGAACATTATCAATAAAGTTATACATATATGAAGAAAAAAAAAGAAGAAGCAAGCGAGCAAAAAATAAAAAATAAAAAAAAATTCCTTCGACCCTTATGGCTGGGTTACAGAGAGGGCGTGGCCAGGCGCGTTGGTCACATGACGGCGGCAGACTGGGCCGTCTCTCCTCGCAGTACTGCGCAGGCGCATCGCGAGCCTCTTCCAACGGCCGCTGAGCGCAACTATCGGGAGAGCGAGTGTGGGGGGGGGACAGATAAACTAGCAAGCCACAACAATAATAATAACAACAACAATAAAGTGACGCAGAGCGCGGAAAGTGCGCCGACTCCCCCTCCCCCGAGCGCGCAGCTCGCCTTAGTGGAAGAGGCCAGGCCGCTGGGGAGCGAGGAGGGGCAGCCGGCTGGGGTGTCTGCCGCTGCTGCCATCTGACACTGTGCGCCTCTCCATGTCACCGGGAAGACGTGACGCGCGGGCGATCTGCTGCTGGACATACCCCCCACGGTGCGGCCTCTCTCCTCATTCGGGAGCCGTAAAGCGTGTCAGGTACTGGGATTGGGGTAACTAGCACCCCCCAATATAAACGCCCTGCCCGGGCCCAGTCTCTCCAGGCCAGCCTGCCGCCCCCTGCCTGTCCTGGCTGTATGTATACACACAGCTGTCATATATGTACAGACAGCTGTCACGTCCTAGCGGTGTCCATGAGCCGCCCCCCTCCTCCTCCAATTCCCCAGGGGGTGCTCCGTGTACCTGCTCCCTTCACACGTTACCCCAAACACATGGACCGATTGCTGCCTTGATACCGGCTCCAGCTGCCTCCAAAGGAAAGTGGGTCTGATCAGGGGAAGGGGGGCTTTTTACACCTTGACTTCAGGACCAAGCCTCGACCTTCCTTGTGGCCCCCAAAAGCAGGGATACATTATCCAAGCCCCCCAAACTTCCCAAGGCTAAGTCATGCAGGCACCCCAGTTTCAGTACGATTTCTTCTGCGAGGAAAATGCTCCTAAATGGAGGGGACTGCTGGTAGCTTCCCTTCAGAAGGTGAGAACTTTCAGATGTGTTTGTTTGTTTGTTGTTTCCTTCACAATGAGTGAATCTATTTTTTATTTTCCTTACTATTGCCAGACATACATGATATGTGTTTTTGTTTTTTGTTATTGTTTGGAGAGCTGCAAGAACTGTATATGTGGGCTTGTGATGTCCCTGTTTCTTGTAGGCCAAGGGATTACTCATGAGTTTCTAGTAACATTGAAAGATGTGATGATGAGTGCATGAAAGCACAATAAGAAAGAAGCCTTAGCTGATATTATAGCCAGACTGGGCTGATTCCCTTTTTTTTTTTTTTTTTTTTTTTTTTAATTTATTTTATTTTTTTACCTCTTATACACTGCACAAAGGGATCAAGCTGACGGCATAGTTAGAAGATCATAGCAGACTTGTGTATTGCTGTTGAGTGTAGGTGAGTGTGCAGATTGTCTTGGAAGTTAGGCAACATGTTTTGTTGGCATCAGCAGGGAGGGAATCTTTGAGCTATGACAGCAGTAAAGAAAATATGTTCTGAGTTTCTCTATATGCATGTGCAGCCATTCTATGAAGTTTTGAGGCTCTACTTTTTGAAGCTGTCACTAGCTGGTGGAACTGTTGCTGTTTCTTCCTTGAGAAACGTTGTTGTTGTGTTTTTTTTTTTTTAATTTTGTTACTGTATGCACATATGAGACATTGTATATCCAGTGGGATTGTGTCCATTTGTGTTTGTTCTTTTAAAGTGCGAGTTTATTAATCTCACTGTTGTATGTTGCTTATTTAGTCAAATTTTAGTGTTACACTTAACACAAAGTTTAAACTGTACTGTATAACAGGCAAAACAGCACAACATATGCAACTATCTCATTGGTGTTTAAAAGTTTTATTTTTTTTGTTTATTGCCTATTTAATGATCATTCAAAATTATGAATATTGAGATATGAATATTAGTCAAAAATGCAAACCGTTTTTGTCTCTCATGTTCCTTAAACACAGCCCTAACTTGATGCAAATGTTTAAATGGATTTACTTTCATATTGAAAGTAAATCTGTAGATTTGGAGTTTAGTATTTGTCACTGCATTAGCAGGCAGTTTAGCATGAATTTTAAACCTTGAAGTCAAGCTTTTCCCATTCCTTTGCATAATGTGATTTCAGTATGACAAATTTAATCATAATTCCAGATCTTCATGTATATGATTTTATCAAAATGACTCAGGCAGCCAGTATAGGAACATATGTGGTTTTATCTTTACTACTTGTGCTCAGTTTATATGGTTCCAGTGATTTTAAAAGTACACTCTAAGCACCATAACAAACAAAGAATACTACAGTGGCTATAGTACCAGTAGTTCTCTGCCGATCTTCTCATCCCCCCCCCCCCCCCAATGTAACTAGTCAAAACAATTGTTGATGATTTGATTTATGTACCTGAGCTCCACTGGAACTGGATTTCTGCCTCATCTCATAATGAACTGAGAGCCTTACAAGCTTCCTTTAACTTTCCCGAGCTAAACACTGCAGGTCTCTTTTTAGGCAGAAAGCTTTGTTCTAGAGAGGAGGCAGGGAGTAGTCCCCAGAAGATCCGCAGGTAAGAAATCAAGTTAAGCACGCTGTAGTGGTTATGGTGCTTGGAGTGTTTCTTTAAAGGGATCCTATAGTGCCAGGAAAACAAAGCAGTTTTCCTGGCACTGTAGGGTTAATCGGGCCCCCCTTCAGCCTCTTCCTTGAATCCAGCGCCGATGTCCTTCAGCGCTCGTCCAGGCTCTGCCCATGCTCCTCCCGCGCCAATGTCAGCGAGTGGGGGAGACCTAATGCGCATGCGTGGTAATAGCTGCACGCGCATTAGACATCCCCATAGGAAAGCATTATTCAATGCTTTCCTATTGGAAAAATCTGACGCTGGTGGTCCGTGAGGACGTCCAGCGTCTGATAACGCACCAAAAGTCCATTTGAATTCCGAAAGCCCTCTAGTAGCTGTCTGGTAGACAGCCACAGAGCGCAGATTTAGTGCTACATTGCAGCACTAAGTGCAAAAGGGTCACAGCACCCAGACTACTTCAATTAGCTGAAGTGGTCTGGGTGCCTACAGTGTCCCTTTAATTTGACAAGTGCCCTATTAAAATGTCAGTTTTCTAGTATGGAAAGTGTTCAGGTAATTGTCGCAAAATGCCTGTAATAGACTTACTGGAGCTGTGATACACTAAAGGTTAATGAAGTCACGCTATGTCTGCAATCTGAGCAGCCTTTGATTAATTAACAGACTTCTGTCATAAAAATTAAAGGTATAGTAAATGTTTTGCTTACTTCCTGTGAGCTATAGGGAAATCTGTGAAACTGTTGATTTCGAAGTGTAGTTTTTAATCGCTGAGAAGGGCCCAAATTTCTGTCCCTATGTATGTTTAGTGTGCTTGCTACTTTTGTTTGACATTGTGCATATTCATCAGGCAGCTGCCCGCAATGGGCAGTTTATTGTAGCAGCATTGGTACACAATACAGTGTAGAACAGTTTGATGCCAGGAAGAGTATAATTAAGGTGTTTTCCAAACCTTATTTGAATGTTTATATTATCCCTGACTCGCTGAACTACTGCTAGTACTACTTGAAACCGGAGTCAACAAGCTAATACCATGTACAATACATAATATAGGTCCCCGACAAAATAAGGCTAAAAGTACACCCCAGGCACTATAACTACAGCTGTACAAGTTATGGTGCCAGGCAAGCCTTGGCGCCTTCCGATAGGTTGTCAAACCCTTTTCAAATGGTTTAACGACTTATCTGGGATAAGCCGGGCACCTACTGTCATCTGTTGCTCTTCACTAAGCTGCAGGGCTCAGCTCAGTGGAGTTGCTGGAGCTCTTCGGTCCAGCTTTTGGAGGTGGCTGACTGCGCCCGTTGATTCCCAAACCAGTTGCTAAACTGTTCATAAGCAATTTAACTACTTACCTCGGAAGGGCGCTAGGTCATTCCAGGCACCATAACCACTACAGTAGGCTTCATTGGAAGCTGCCATATAGATTGCTTGAAATAAGTAAGACGTTTGAGCCTCACAGACTTTCTTTGTGTCTCTTGGTTCTCTTAATAGAGATTTTTTATGCTTCTATGTTTCCTGTAGTCCTCTGCTCTACCAGCTAACCTGATGAAGATTGTGTTTTTACGTTTCTAAATTAGTTCTTTTGAAATCCAATAATTTTAATTTGATAAGATGCTCTCCTCCCCACAAACAACACTTGCATCTTTGCTCTTTTCAATTATTTTCAGCTTTTCAAAAGAAAGTACTAAAATAACAAAAGGAAAAATAGAAGTGTATCCTAAACATCTATCTCTCTCACATTTGATCGAAATCTGTACACCCGCTATCCACTTGTACATGTCAGATGCAGGTGTTGGGGCTCAAAAGCTCTGCTTGCACATTAGCCATTGGTGATTCAAAATTGAGTCCAAATTGCAAAGACATTTACCTTTTGCAATCCAGCTCTGTGAATTGGGTGGTCATTGATTGGCTGATTACTTTCAGCCAGTCAGTGGTGCCACTCCGTGCTTCCTGAAAGGGAAAGTTCTGAACCAAATGCCACCTGGGGAAAAGTGGACATCACCGCTGGAAGCAACTTTGGGGTTAAAACGTTCAAGAAAAGTTTAACCCCTGGAGGTAAGAGTGCCTCCAGGGCCTACTGGCACCATAACCACTTAATTTAGATTAAGTTGTTTTGGTGCCTGGAGTGTCCCTTCAATCCTTGAGAATTGACCATGACCACCAACTACTAATTATGTTATTTCAATGCTGCAGCTTTCCCCCCGATATGATTATATATTTCTTATCTAATCAACATTTTAAAGCTCTACAAAGTGTAGAAATCTGCCAGTCAGCCCCACGTCACTGTGATTAACTTTTAAAACATGTTCAACATGCTTAATTTGATCTATACGCTGTTCTAAGCAAAATACCTGGAAAAGTCACTATTTTCGTTTCTGTCTTAGACTTTTCAGCATAGTTGTAAATGTTGTGAAGTCTGTCAGATGTGTATGGCATCCTACAACCTCTAAAGTACACCCAGTGCCAAAGATTGTCAGATGCTGCTTGTCATTTTGGGGGCATGTGGCTGAGTGTGCTGCTGCCAGATTCATTCCCAATAATTATGTTAAATGAGCATAACATTTTGCACTCTGCAAATGGTTATTTTATCTATAAAATCTTAGCGTGTTTCATACAATCTTCCATTCTAACAACTAGCTATGAAACTCATTTTTCATATTTCTGAGTTACATAAATTCCTATCAGAAACACTTTTTTAAAAAATGTATCTGTTTTTTTTTTTTTTTTTAATTCTTTATTTTTGATGCGCAAAGAATATACTGTAGAAGCTTGCATCGCCACAACAGCGGAACAGACAATAACATTTTCAAACATTTAAAGACAGTGACATGGCGTTGGAAGTGCGAGCACAAAATTATTATTTTTTTTTTCATGAGTACTTCATGCTAGTCATTGTTGTCTAGACTAAGTAGCGGATAGCGTGTGCCATTCCGAGGTAAATACTAGACAGGAATATAGGAGATAATCATTATATATCAATTAACAGTTGTTATAGAATGCTAAGCTAAATAGTGGGTAAAGCAAGACATAATAAAAGTTACGTTCTGGTTAAACCAATTTGCATTAGAGTTAGACATATCGGTAGGTTCATTATGTGTTTTGTATAAGAGTGTTGCCCCCCTCTGATCCCCAGGTGTTTGGGTGTAGGTGGTTGCTTGCTGAGGCCTATTGTGTGTGTACGTGGGGTATGCCTATGTACAGTGATAAGTCTGCGGTGTTGTGTGTGGTGAACCTTTAAAAATTGTGTGTGTGCTTCTCTGTTGGAGACTGCGGTCCTAGCTTCTGGGAGGCTGCCCCAGTATTGAGTCTCTCAACCTATACCCTGTTGGTTTGCGGTGGTTTCCCAGTGCGTTGGGCTGTGCTTCGTTCTCCGTGGTCCGGAGGCGTTGGGGTGAGGAGTTCCAAAGAGGGAAGTCGGCCCGCTTGGTGGGCAATGTGCAGTCCCGTTTGAGTGTCTCTGTGGTTGGTGCGTTTGTGGGCTGTTGTAGCGCCGGTATGGGTGGGCTACTGCTGCCATCGGTTTAGTTCCCCTGGAGCTCTGCGTTTGCAATCTTGCTCGTTGGGCCGCGCCAGTCCGGGGTCCGTGCTGGATCTCTGCGCGTGGGTGAGATGATTTTTGGCGCTTTACTGTAGTTGTCCCTCTTGCTTTGGTTGCTTGTTTTTTTGGGCTGCTCCCGCTCTGTGTGGCTTCAGGCCCCAGCTTTCGAGGTGGCTCGTCCCCTGTGTCTACTCGGCCTGAAGGAGTAGTGCGGTGGATATGCTGTGACACGCTCTGGGGCTTTCCGTGGCATGCCCCGTGCGATATTTTCGAGTGGGGGCTCCTGCTCTGTGGGCCACTGGAGCGCCTCCAGCTTCTCCCAAAAGGAGCTGAATATGCCGTTGAGTCGTAGCTCTGTGGCCTTCCAGGCTGTGCACAGGGTTGCGTTGTGTGAGCCTACCGCCATTTTGGAAGTTGCACTGTTGCCCTCCGAACTCGGTAAGCTTGTCGCTTGGGCGTCTCCTAATGTGGGGATCGTGTGGGGGTGGCCCGGGATAACCCCCGCCGGTCCAGAGGGGGGGGAACGAGGGCTCCAGGGCAGGATTCCAGCCGAATCCGGCGGCAGGAGAGCGGCCGTCTCTCCCGCGCCAGCCATGCTGGTAGGCCTCTCCAGGGTGGTCGGTGTGCGCCGATGCAGGTGTCGCTTAAAGGGTATCATTGTGTGCCGCTCGGTTACTCCTTTCCCCAGGAGGCCTTTCGTCGCTGTTTTAATAACTTTTCTGGGTTTTATTCTCGCTTTTTTGCCCCAGTATGCAGGAGCCGTCGCGATGAGCGTCCTCTTGGCTTGGCTGTCAGGCCCCGCCCCCAAAAATGTATCTGTTTTTAAACATCAGCTATAGATTTTGCACACACAAAAAAATTAAAACCACTTGTATGTCTGCTCCATTCATTTTTTTCTAGTTTCAGACAGAAAGTAGGAAGATAAATAAAGGAAAATATAAAAGCATGTCCTTTACATAAAGGTATGTCATAACAAGATTGAAAGCTGTACAACAGTCATCCACATGCATATATGGCAGACTCCGATGTGGTACTTTTGTTTATGAAATCTTGATTGAAGCTACTTGCCTATATTGTATAAGCCACTTCTGTAGATGGATGTACTTTTGTATGTTTTCTAGAGTATTCTACTCTATCAGCTGGGGTATTGAAGGTTTGGGTCTGTGCAACAGCGCTTTCATGGTATACCCACAACGCTTACTCAGACAGGTGCATTCAATAAATATTTATAAAGGAACTCTATAGAGTCAGGAATACAAACGTGTATTGCTGACCCTATGGTGTTAAAAACACTATTTGGGATTCCTGTTTGTCCTTGCCCCCCTTAAAAATCAATGCATCTCTGTGAGGAATGTTCAGCATCTCCATGCAGAATGTGAAGACGCTGAATGTCAGTGCTTTGTGTTGTGCAGCACTGACCCAGGAAGCACAACTAGCAACCATCTGAGAATTGGCCAGGGGAGGTGTTCCTAGGCAGTAATGTAAACGGTGCCCTTTCTCTGAAATGGCAGTGTTTACAGCAAAAAAGTCTGCAGGGACATATTATACTCGCCAGAATGACTACATTAAGCTATAGATGTTCTGATGAATATAGTGTCCCTTTGACTTTTCTCTATTTAGAAAAGCTGTAACTGTGTATGTTTCGTGTTTTTTTTTTTCTCTCTTCATATACTGCATATTATCTTAAAAATATATTAACAAATGGTAAACTCCGGCTCTTAAAGACTTTTTTTTCGTGCTTTGTAAGTAATAAAAAAGAATCAATAAGTCTTTAATTTAGCATAAAATAGGTCTATTTAGATATGCAGCAACAAAGAGTAGGCCTGCCTTGTAAAATGCATTGCAGAACATAAAATGAATTATTGTTGCCTGAATTCTCATCTAATTGCATAGTCTTAATCTCGGGTACATGTACGCTATGTCATGCCTCTGCAGCGCTCAGGAGATTATTTGAGGCTCCTGCCATGTTTGATGTGCTTCTGCAGCGCTAAATCAGCTGATCACTATCAAACAATGAATGATAACTGCAAAGAATTTTGCACAGAATTGACAGAAGCCAGCCCAGGATTCTTGTTTCAGGCTGGCTATTTACAGCCCAATTACACTGCCACAGGTATAAGCCAAAGGGGTTGAAGTCGGTATTTGCAGCATTGTAAAGTTTTTCCAACAGTACTGAATCATTTGGAAAGCTAATGAAACCAAGGCCAACATATACAACAGTATTTCACATTCTACAAACATCACCTAGGCAGAATAGTGACACACTGCACTACATTTAAGTCAATTCTTAATAGATGGAAAATAGTGTATATGAATATATATGCTGAAATCCACCAAATTTGTCCGTGTTACAGAAATTGAAAGTTTTAAAGATAAAAATAAAACAGCAGGTTTCAACAGTTGTTACAAAGTTAACGATATACTGTATTTGAGATAAATGTAAATTGTAACCTTGTTTCTTATTCTAGAATCTGACTGTCTGATTTTGAAAGCAAGTTGAATTATTGAGAAAGTTATACGTACTGCATATACAAATTGTAATGTAACTCCTTTATGTCCACTGATTTTGCATAAAGTGTCACCACCTTGCTCTATTTTAGAAGTGTTTTGAACTCTGTTGGGTTGTGTGTACTATGTAGCCTTTATAATGTTGATTCAGCTTAGTTTATCATCTTTAGTTTTGCTGTTTTTTTTTTTTTTAGATGCTCATGATATTATGTAGTGCAATTGCGACAGTTGTTGGGGATTTATATACAAAAGGTGTTCTGTTCTGAAAAGTGGTGCAAAGATGTAAATGGAGAGAAGCAACCAGTGGAATGTGCCTGCTGGTTCTCTTGTTTTTTTATGATGATTACAACATTTTTAGTACTTTAAAGTTTTGAACCACTTAACGGAATCTAACATTTGTTGTAGATAACCCTCTTAATGTTTGTATGTATAGTACTTTTATATTTTTTAGCTTCTAAATTCCAAGCAAATTTGTCAAGTCCTGGCTCTAAGTAACCCTCTTGGCACATTTAACAATTTTTGTACATGCATTTAGCAATCCTTTTTGTGAATGGTGAGCAACCGACTGACTTAGCATGTCACCTGAAGCTCTCTGCCAATCATTGGCACCCCTGTCCGATGTTTCCTTTTTCAAGAATTGGCGAGAAGTGGAAAGAGAGGTGCAGAGCGAAACTGTGTTGGATTCAAGACTTTGGGGTTAATATATATATATATATATATATATATATATATATATATATATATATATATATATATACATACTACTCTTCACATGCTCTTGTTTCAGTATGGAAACTTAAGAGGGATGTAGGGGAACAAAACTGGTGTGGACTGGCTGACAATGAAATTAGATAAGGTAAAGATGACTTTGCGCGCTATGCAAATGCTCTTGCTGCTTCAGTCTAACACTGTGGCATGTTCCCTTTCTTCTGCATTCACTACATACATTTTTTTTTCTCTGTCCCAGACTGTATAACAGGACCTTCTGCCTGCTAGTAAGAAGGGTAGGAGAGGAGTGGACCTGCGAGTAGTAGGGGACAGTCCTTAGCGTAGAGTTAGCGTATTTATGCCAAGATCAGGGTGCTAACTGCACAGTATGCCCTTGGTTGGTTAACTTGCATGATGTTAGGCAGTGTGACGTAGATTCACGCCTGGTTGGCCATCTAATTCTTCATGCATTTGGGCATGTTTGTCCCTTTGGGCGATTCTGAGTACGTGATTCACATCAGTAGCCCACCCTTTTACCACATCAGTAGCCCACCCTTTTACCCCGCCCACTGAAATTCTGCTTCACCGGACACTGCTGTTTGGTAGGAGGTATTGATTTTCTTAAAAGATAGCATAGGTTATGTATTTTCTGATAGAAATATCCTGTGAGTTTCCCTCCAGCACCACCTCCACAAGATACATGACGCTTGGGAGGTATAACTGTTTTAGTGTTTTCGTTCGTTAAGATTCTGTAATTAGGTCCTTCGTAATTGTCAGCATCAAGCCCAATGGGCTCTTAATCCGACCCTGACAGTTTGTGAATTGTTTAACCCCTTAAGGTAAGTTGGCGCAAGGGACTTCCTGTGACCATAACAACTTTATTTTAATGAGTGTTAAGAATTTTTGCACACTGGGAATTTAACATTGCTGTGTTATTGATGTGTGTGCATATTTTAATTGGTTAAAGGGAAACTCTTCTGTCATTGTTTTAAAATGCAACGTGTGCCAAGTATGAAACTTTTGCTAGAGTATAGATATTCAAGCTTTACCTTGCTCTAGATTGCAAGCGTCATGTCATTGATTGTGCCTAAAGTATGTTGTAGGTTCTGTGCAAAGTGCTATAAAAGTGTTATTGTGTTAGAGAATTACGTTTTTATTTCTGTGTATCCACATGTATATTTGTGTTGCACTCACTGTGTGGATTTTTTTTTTTTTTTTTGTTCTTTCTCAATGTCATGTGTGTCTAGCTTTTGTACGCATATTTTTATTGGAAAGAAAATAATCTTGTTAAAGCGTGATCAGTTTGTGTGCAATGATTGTGTTTTGCTTTTATGTAAATGTATGGGCAAACATGGAGGATTGTTCTTGCCAATGTTTTGTTGTTGTGCTGGTTGTGCTGCTAGTTTTGAAGCTTTAACAGTAAGCATAGGTGTGAAAAAGAATTTTGAGAATGTGTTGCAGGAAAGTTCCTGCATCTGAATCATCATATAAATGTTTAAACAAGCACAATTTTTGTTCCATTAGATGTAGTTACCCAGTAGTTTCCTTACGTATCCATATACATTTCATATTTTTCTTCAGAATATAACTAATATGACTAGTTGTGCTTTTTAATTCATTTTCAAGTTGCTTGCCAAGGTATTGGCATACATGGGAGAGAGTGCAATTTGCTAAAAGTGTTAAAAACCAAGACTTCTATGGAACCTTTGGGTGCTTATTACATAGATTATGAAAATCTGCTTTTTAGATGGATTTATGTAGTGTCAGGGATGGGATCTGCAAGCAGCCTCTTTCAGACACAACAAAGTGTCTTCAATAGTACCATGTGAAAATTATTAAAAACCACATCTCACACTCAGCACATTGCATACTTTTTCGGGCTTGTATGATGGATTTTGTATTTTTTAAGAGAAATTAGGATCATAACTACCACTTACTACCACGGGTGCCCTTCCTCTGGTGTTCATTAGAATTTTTTGAGTAATTTGACCAATTAAAAAAAAAAAAAAAAAAAAAAAAAAAAAGATTCCCAGTACAACTTATTGTTTGCTCATGCTGCCTGGATTTGTATACTGCTAAAAAAAATGTTAAACTATTAGCTATATATATATGTATATGTATATGTATATGTATATGTATATGTATATGTATATGTATATATATATATATATATATGTATATATATGTTTTTGTGTTTGATCCTGAGGAAAGTCCTAGATGTTGGACTGAAACGTCGATCTCAATTTTAAAATGCTTCAATAAATATATATATAATGTCCTGCTCAAACAAGCTTACAATCTATAGTATATATATTTTATATTATATTTATTGTCCCTGAGTGGTTTACTGGCTTTGCATCTCTGCAAGTTGTGTGTTCAAAGCTTGGATATTCAGCAATCAGACACAACGAAATCCATGTTTAAAATGTAATGAGGCAAAAATGTGATTCTTTGT
The DNA here is from genome assembly GCF_036172605.1 of Pelobates fuscus. Classification (NCBI taxonomy): domain Eukaryota; kingdom Metazoa; phylum Chordata; class Amphibia; order Anura; family Pelobatidae; genus Pelobates; species Pelobates fuscus. Next base: position 351,122,493 of record NC_086318.1, on the reverse strand, counting down.
TAAACTTATTTGCATATGCCCACCCAGAATCCTTTGCGGTAGTAACATCACTGCAGATTTGTGATTTCTGTGGGAAAAGCAAGTCTTATGGCTTGACTGGTGTGCAGATTTTTGTTTAACATTTTTATATATTCTACACACACAGGACCTGCAATTTTACAACCCATGCTACTAGCCAGACCTTAAACATCAGGAACACAACGATATATTCCTGACCCTGTAGTGTTAAAACCACCATTTAGGTGGCTTGACTACCCCTAGTTCTTATAAAGGGTTACAACTTACCTTATTTCCAGCTCTCCATGGATCTGCAGGCGCTGACGTCGCCCCCGCTCTACCTCTTTGGCAGAGAGTAGAGATGCTGAACATCAGATCTGTGCTCTGCACTAGGAGTGGCCACTGTAAACACTACCTTTCCTATGAAAAGATTGTTTTTGCATTTAAAAGCCTGCAGGGACTGACTATACTCACCTGAACAAATAGAATAAGCTTTAGTTGTTCTGGTGACTATAATGTCCCTTTAATTTACATTTCTACTCGCCAGGGCTAAATTGAGTCCCGCATGTGCGGCCTTTCATTGACACACTTACAAGACACTGTAGTACAGGGTGCATGCTGGTGCATCTGTATGGAGGAGTTAAAGGCAAGAACACTATAGCCCAGTTTGCTTGCCATTTCTGCTAACTCAGTGGGGCTAAAGGAAGCAGATGAAAACTTCCCTGACTTAAGTGTTACAGCAGTAATTTTAGTAGAATGTGGATTACATGCAATTTCAAAGAATAACTTCTCACACGTGTGCTGGTAATTTGTTGCACACCTGTTTTCGTGTTCCTTCTGTGTGCATTTTTTTTTTTTTTAAATTGCATAGCATTTTACGTCCAGTCACTGCGAAAGTGTTTTTTTTTTTTTTTTGCACTAGCTGTATTGCTAAGTCACATGTTGAACCTTTCACTTTCTAGTCTTTGTTGAATTCCTCTTCAACATACCTGCATCTGTCTGTACACTAGTCATTTGCTGTAACTAAATGGCTACATAATTGCAAACATATGGTAACCGTTCTCTGCTTGGTATTTAATCATATTCCAGAATTATATGCAGATTATTTTGCCGATGTCATTGCCTTGTCTTTACCCCTGCCAGTCTGAATTAAACGCATCACAGTATTTATGGAAAACTCATGTAGACCGTTTTGGTTTCTCTTTTAAGTTCAAGCATTATTAAGATACCAGAAAACAACGGGTCGAAGGATCAAGCAACTTCCACTGCCACAGCTTGCTCTTGAAAACAGGCATGTTTCAAGCAATGGAAACTAGATGCCTATGGCAGCTCATTGGATGTCTGAGAACATTTACATAGGATTTTGTGGTATCTTATGTAGATTCCAGTTTTGTACTTTTGCACATGTGCGAAAGAACACCAGGTTTATCTGCCGAGAGCTGATGATAACCCACTGTTAAATATAATGGTAAAGTGTTTTTACCATTTCTTTTCTCTCCCCTGGCACTGTGATGGAAGCAAAAAAGGCACCTTGTGGAGTCTGTGCAAAGAACCTTCAGGTGACATTGCTGCTTCATAAGGGCACTCCAAACACCATGGTATCTTATGCTCCTAGCATAGATTCTGGTTGAGGGAGATCTCCGGTCCTTATGTCTCTACAGCGATTTGCTTTTAATTGCTGCAAATTATGCCGACTCAAAAGTGTCAGATCCCATACATATTCTGTTGACTGGCACTTTCACAGCTTACTGTGAAGGAGTATTGGCTGCGATCGCATCTGATAGCTTACTCACAAAAATGTTATTCAAAATGTCAGTAAAGTAAGCTTATACCAGCTTCTATCAGCATAGGTGGTAATTTTTTCATGCCATATGAGAAATATATTTGTAGTTAAGCGCTTAACAACATATCCCTGCTGTGATTTATAAGATATCCTCAGCTCAATTTAAAGGAGCACTATAGGGCCAGGAACACAAACATGTATTCCTGACCCTATAGGGTTAAAACTACCATCTAGCCCCCCTATCCCCCCTCATGCCTTCCTAAATATAGTAAAATCTTACTGGTATTCAAGTCTGCAGCTGCATGCTTTGTCCCTGTTTCCTTTAAACCTGCCTGCTGACATCAGAAGAAGTGGTAGCCTGATCCAATAACAATGCGTCCCCATAGGATTGGCTGAGACTGACAAAGAGGCAGATCAGGGACAGAGCCAGCACAATTCAAACACAGCTCTGGCCAATCAGCATCTCCTCATAGAGCTGAATTAAATCAATGAATATCTATGAGGAAAGTTCAGTGTCTGCATGCAGAGGGAGGAGACACTGAATGTTTGGATGCATTTTAGGCAGCCATGACCCAGGAAGGATCTCTAACAGACATCTAATGAGTGGCCAGTGAAGTTATCACTAGGCTGTAATATAAACACTGCATTTTCTCAGTGTTTACAGCAAAAAGCCTGAAGGTAATGATTCTACTCACCAGAACAAATTAAAGAAGCTGTAGTTGTTCTAGTGACTATAGTGTCCCATTAAATATACACTGGTTGATTTACTTTGTAGTGCTGCAAATCCTTGCTTTTGTGGAAAAATCAGGAACTTCAAAATTAAAGTATCACTCCATCCCATAACAACTTAATCTCAATTAAAAAATATATCCTTGTATATTCTGGTTTTGTTGGTATTTATCTAATTGCTGGTTAAACATCTGTATAGACTTTATAAAACCACTCTGATAAAACCACCTCTAAAAGCAGATAATTCTGCATCCTTATTGTTCTTACTGTAAAATAACACTTTCCTTTGACTAAATCACTTTTCTTCCAGTCTAAATGCATGCCATTGTGCCCTATGTATAGTCCTGTTTATGAATAGATTTCCAGATAATGGTTTATTTTGGCCCCAAATATATTTGTATAAGGCTATCCTATCCCCTCTTAGGCGCTGTTTTTCCAAACTAAAGAAATGTAACTTTTTTCAACTTTGTGTTTTTTTTTTTTTATTGTTATAACTAAAATGTTCCATTCCTTTAATCAATTTTGTAGCCCACCTCTGCACCTTTTCAAATGTCATAATATCCTTCTTTAGAATAGGTGCCCAAAATTCCACAGCATATTCAGGGTGTGGTCTTACCAGTGATTAACCCCTTAAAACCGGAAGGCGTACTATTACGCCCTATTCTAAGTGGCTCTAAACGCTGCATGGCGTAATAGTACAACCTCTGTTTTTTTTTTTTTTTTTTACTTACCCGGTTGCCGGCGATCGCGGTTGGGGGGACTCCCAGGGATCCGTCCTCCTGCAGCCCTCCCGGCCATGTGAGAGTGAGGTCCTTGCGAGGACCTCACAATCACATGGCCGGGTTAGCTGCCTGCTGCATTGCCAGCAGGGGAACTGCCTGTAATGACAGTTAGTCCCCCTGCTGGCTGGAAATAAAATAAAGTTAAATCAGTGTAAAAAAATTTTTTGATAGAATATATATATATTCCCAATATATATAACCCCAAAAATAAATACATATATATATATATATATATATATGTATTTATTTTTGGGGTTATATATATTGGGAATATATATATATTCTATCAAATTACACGTAGACTGATACTGATTAAATATAGAATTATTGTTATATATATATAATATAAAAAAATTTAAATACGTTAAATAAAATAAAAAAAGAATTAAAAATAAATAATTAAAAAAATATATAGGTGTGTTATTTCGTTCTAAATGTATTGTGATATTAAAATATATATATATATATTTATATTAAAATACACGTAGAACAAAATAATATATCTATATACATAAATATATACGTATATATCACTATATATATATATATATATATATATATATAGAGAGAGAGAGATACAAATATTTAAAAAATTATATCTATATATACACATACGTGTGTGTGTGTGTGTGTGTGTGTGTATATATATCTATATATATTAATTCTACATATATATTTATGTAATATTTTTACATAATTGGGTATTTTAATTAATTACAATTAGCGGGACCTGTCTGACAACCCATGCCGAAAGTATAGGGAATTTAATTTGCTAGCACTATATTTAACCCTATAACTTTCCAAGACACCATAAAAGCTGTACATGGGGGCTACTGTTTTACTCGGGAGACTTCGCTGAACACAAATATTAGTGTTTCAAAACAGTAAAATGTATTACAACGATGATATCGCCAGTAAAAGTGAAGTTTTTTGCATTTTTCACGCACAAACAGCACTTACACGGACGATATTATTGCTGTGATACTTTTTACTGTTTTGAAACACAAATATTTGTGTTCAGCGAAGTCTCCTGAGTACAACAGTACCCCTCATGTACAGGTTTTATGATGTTTTCAAAAGTTACAGCGTCAAATATAAGGCTTGTGTTTCATTTTTTTTTCACATTAAAATTCGCCAGATTGGTTACGTTGCCTTTGAGACCCTATGGTAGCCCAAGAATGAAAATTACCCCTATGATGGCATACCATTTGCAATAGTAGACAACCCAAGGTATTGCAAATGGGGTATGTCCAGTCTTTTTTAGTTGCCACAAGCACTGGCCAAAATTGGCATTTTTTGCATTTTTCACAAACAAACAAATACTAACGCTAACTTTAGCTAGTGTTTGTGACCAAATGGCTACTAAAAAAGACTGGACATACCCCATTTGCAATACCTTGGGTTGTCTACTATTGCAAATGGTATGCCATTATGGGTGTAAATTTAATTCCTGGGCTACCATACAGTCTCAAAGGCAACGTAACCAATCTGGCGAATTTCAAATGTAACGTGCTATATTTGACCCTGTAACTTCCCAAAACACCATAAAACCTGTACATAGGGGTACTGTTTTACACGTGAGACTTTGCTGAATACAAATGTGTATTTTATTGCAGTAAAAGCAAACCGTATTATGACATTGACAGTTAAAATGTCATGTAGAACTAAAAAAATAACATTTCTTATTTTCTCCCGTTATTTTCATATTAAATTGTTTCATAGCTAAATATTTGATATTAAATGAAAGCCCTGTTTCCCCTGAATAAAATGATATATAATAAGGGGGGGTGCATTTAATATGAAAGAGGTGAATTACAGTTGGCCAGACATATAGCGCAAATGCCAGGTTTTGTTTACGTTTTGTTTTGTTCACGTGTACATTTGGCTCAGTCCTTAAGGAATTAATAGAGGCAACGTTTATATTTTCATCCTGAGAATTATACATAATACTTTACTGAACTTAGCAACTGCTGATTGACATTGCATATTCTTGCCTAGTTTGTTGTCTATAATAATTACCAAATAATTTGGAGTGTATATTGTGCAAGACAAAGACACACTAATTTGTGATTGATAGTGAAATATGATACTAAAATTACTAACCGTACGTGCAGAAATAAAACTGTTAAATAATATCCGTCCAAATACCAGTGTGGTGCCCTTTCACTGGGCACAGGAATAAACGCTGCAACTGCAGCCAGATCCCAGATGTGCAGCGAAGAGTGCTTGCCGGTTGGTCCTGCAAATCATGGCATAACCCTAAATGGGTGAGAATGGATTAGAGCTCCAAAGCATCCCCTGCTTTAATAATTTAATTCAGTATTCTAGTACAGCGTACTATATTTAGTGAATCTAAACATGATCTTTTTTTTAATTTTTTTTATTATTGAATACACTAAAGTGAACATGCATTGACAGGTTCAGTTAAATCAGGGTTCAAAATTTTCACTGGCCAGTACCCATTGGCATCAGAAAATTCAGCCTGGGTGAGCCATGGACCCCCAGCCTGGGAAGGTGAGTTTTGCTGTTAGAAAGCAGCACCATATTGCAACAGCGGCTCCGTAGATCTTATCTACAGCCATCAGGAATGGTGTTAAACCTGAGGATCAGACAACAGCCTCCTTAGAAATTAGGAAAACCGTTCTGGACCAGAGAGCCTCCACGTTGTCTTTCTCTTGTCCTATCCAACAGGCAGTCACTGTGATAGTAATAAACCAATATATAAAGTGCTATAACTAGCCAAACATAGTGGTATACAGTATAGGCTAAAAAAGGAAAATGCCCATTTAATCTTCTGTAGTGTATTATAAAAAGCGTGATCTCTGCTCTAGTACATGTGAGTGGTTCTAATTACTGAATTGTGCATTCATATACATTACAGTATGTATTTTTTTTTTTTTTTTTTAATTCTTTATTTTTGTTATGCAAAGAGGTTAACATATTGGCCTGTAGTGCCACAACAGCAGCAGCAGGCATAACAAGGTATTTAGTGTAACAACATATGATTGAATTGCACATTTTGTTAGGTAAACATGGTCATACTAGTCCTGTTATCAGGTATTAAGGTAAGTAGTGAGTCATAGATAGAAATTGTGCCGTGACTGGCTATTACTGGTTGTAAAGTTCAAACAAATAAAAGACCTCTGGCTAACCATAAATTAAGACCTAAAATATAATATAATAAAATCAAGTAATATAGTAATGTAGTACACTTATGGCGCTTTGGTTAGGTAACATCATTTTCTGGTACGCCTGTAAAATGACTGGTTGTGGGTGGCCAGGTTGACCATCCTGCGTCAAGCTTATGTGTCGTGTGGCGTGTGTGCTGTACAGTGGGCTGACCCACTGTTATTATAGTCGTGCGAGGGTTGAGTGTGTGTGGCTGTCGGGTTCGGTTGGTCCTCAACCTGTTTGCACATAACAGATGTCAGTGAGGGACAGCTACGCGGGTGAATTGGGCTATGCAAATAGTTTAGGTGGCCAATGAACAACTGGCACTCGCTGTCTTGTTAATCACATCCCTAGACTGGGAATAAACAGTGTTCCCAATGCTGAGGTTAGACGCGTTTTGGGCTTAGTCGGTATGTCCCCCATGCGTCCGTGTATGGGGTTGGGGCGTTATCATGTTGGGGTCTGTTGCCTGCTAGTATGTGGGGAGGGAAGAGTGTCACCCGCTCTCTTCCACCCAGGTTGGTGGGTCTGTTCCCATTCCCGTGAGCTTACTTGTCCGGGGTAGGACAGGAGGCCCTGTGTCTGGTGTATTCTCTCCTCTCTTAGTGTGTGCTCTCCCCCTCCACCCTCCGATCTTCTGTCTGCTATGTCAAATTGTGAGTTCCCTTCCCTCTGTGCCTTTACATCTTGCAGCTGAGCTAACACATACAGTCATCTCCCATAGTCTTAACAAAGTTCAGTAACGACCAACTGTTGGCAGGTTAGGACGTGTATATCTCCTTTTCTGATCGGCGTTATAGAGGGTGCTGCCGCCTGGTAGTGCCTCCGCCATCTCTCATCTCAGTGTCTCCGTCTTCTAGTAGCTTGGTTGCTGTGTGTCTCTGGGCGCTGACTCGCTGCTGTGTCAAGGGTTGAGTGGGCCCAGGGGGCAGCTGGAGTTGCTGCAGAAAGTCTGCTGGGTCTTCGGTGGCCGATAGGACATGGATCTCCTCCCCTCTTGGCACCACCAGGGTGCCCAGGACTACCCATCGGTACCTGACGTTGTGTTCCCTCAGGAGCTTGGTGATGGGCAGGAACTTGCGTCTGGCTAAGAGCACTGAGAATGGTAAGTCCGCATATACCGTTATCTTGTTGGCATCTACCAATATGCTGGGGCACTTCCTGGAGCAGGCCATGATGGCCGATTTTACTGATGCGTCTCGGGTTACCGCAATTATGTCCCGAGGAGCGTCCGCTGGGGCGGTTGGAGCCTTCCTGATCCTGAAGGCCGACACAAATAGCGGTGCATCTCCCGCTCGTTTGACCCCCATTGCCTGTGTCACCTTGTGGGCGAAGTCCAGCAGGGAGTCCGGGGTCACCGTTTCTGGTGCTCCCCGGATCCGGACATTCCTCCTACGGTGTCTCGCCTCCAGCGATGCCACCGTACGTGACAGGTTGTCAATCTGTTGTGTGAGGGCGTCCACCTGTGCTTGGGTATCTGCCTGTCGCTGTTCCCGGGATGTCTCTCTGGATTCCACTGCTGTAATCCGCTGCCGCAGCCCGCCAACCTCCGTCTGTACCCCTGCCAGGTCTGCCTTCCATACAGCTCTTAGGTCTTGGAGGAGTTTTTTTATGTCTCCTTTTGTGGAGGGAGAGGCATCAGAGTCCGAGTCTGCCTGCAGGTGTACTCCGCTGGTAGGTCGGGGCAAATCCTCTTCGTCTATTGACTCGCTGGAGTCGCTGGAGCCGCATGGTCTGCTCGGCGCCATTTTGTTGCGGGCCTGTGACCGGTCAAAGGAGAGTCTGATATCAGGGTGATTTGCGCTCTCCGGACGGGCGTTTTTTTTGTGTTTTCTCCCCATTATATTCTAGAGGGTAGTGAGGCGTGTTTGGGGCTCGTTTCGGAGGTAATTCACTTGTAAAACAGCCGTTCTTTAGGGATTTGGAGCCGGAGCTATCCGCCAGCACGTCTGCTCTGTATCTCAGCTAGCCACGCCCCCTACAGTATGTATTTTTAAAAATCTTTTTTCTTTTTGCCTTATTTATGTAGACTTTTATAAACTTCTTATCCTGTGTATCAGAAGATTGTGGAATCTTTGTATGCTTTATGTTTACACGAGAAGATTTCAGGGGGACGTATTTAGTTTTTTTTTACCTTATACTGTATACCACTATGTTTGGTGGGTTGTTATAGCACTGTGCATACTTCATTTATTGGGTTATTTGTGTTTTGGGGGTGTTTTTATACACTTGTTATTTAAAACAGCACGTGCACTTTAGATGTTCTAGTAATCATTTATTGAAGTGCCTTAATACGTTATCTGTTTGTTTTATTTTTTATAGGCGCTGTTATAGTGCCTAGTAACAAAAATTCTTTTGTTTTCCTCATCCATCCAGAAATTGTCAGTCTCAACTGCTACCTTGCAGTGGGTGCAGAAGACTGAGTGAATCTTTTTTTTTTTTTTTTTTTTCTTTCAGTGCTATAAATTTCTTTTGGTACTTAGAGTAACCCTTTATATACTTACCCCCTTCCTCAGCACTAGTGTGGCTGGCTGCCACAATTATAGGTGCTATTGTAGCATTTACTTTGTGACTACCTCTTAATTGATCATTCCTGCTTGGAGCAACAACTCTCAAAGTAATCTGTGCTTACTGTCAACAACCCTAATCTAATGCAGTGTTTCTCAACCTTCAGGCCTCAAAGCAGACAACAGTATGATTTTAGGATAGCAGTGCATCAGCAAAGTATGCTTAGTCATGTATTAATCAGTGACTCAGTCATATTAATGAACCATCTGAGCTAATGCAGCTGTGTATACATGGTCGTCACAGTTGTGTACCCTGAGGACTGAAGACTGGAAAAATTTGATGTAGAGCACAATTTCTAGTGTAATGTGCAAGTGCTCCCTGACAATGCAGAATTTAAAGTTTCCTTTACATTGGCATATGTTCCATTGTCAGAAGAACAGAACTCTTGTAGATCCACCTGAATCCTTGTAAAATTGTCTTGAAATTCTGAGTATCAACGATAAATTGATGCTGATAAACGCAGAACTGTGTTGCTGTGCTAATATCCTTAAACTCTTCACTGTATGTGTGCCTTGGGAATTGGAGTTAAAACTGATGCAGGGACGCTTTTGTATTGAAATGTTGGATTGTAGTATTGTACAGATACTTGTTTTTCCCCTCTGCATTTACCATTACACGACTATTACGGAGGTTTCAGATGAAGCACCCTTTTATCCTACAACGCATTGTAGTTTGCTACTGTTAAAGCAGCACTCCTAGCACAATAGCAACTACAGTGTACTGTACTCTCGCTCCCCACAATGTAAGTAACCAAGTTATTTTTGAACAGTGCCAAAAATGTGTGTGTGTGTGTGTGTGTGTGTGTGTGTGTATGTATGTATATGTATATGTATATATATGTGTGTATGTATATGTAGAATTACAAAGTACTGTGCAAATGCACCCTTTGCCTTCTAAACCGCATTCTAGGTACAGTTTAATATGTAGGATGACACATAAACATTAAAACAGCACTGTTATTGTCTGGAGACTTTGCAGAATTTACAAAGGCCCTGGCAGTCACATTTATGTTTTCGGGTCCGGTAAACGAGGGGAGGAGGCAAAGGTGAGTTCTATTTACCTGAACCTGTCCCTCGCGGGCGCTGCCATCTTCTTCTGGAGGGTCCTCTTCATCTTCTGGCACTTCATGTATGAGAGTATAGCATCGAGTACTATGGGGCAAACAGCGAGACCCTGGGATCCTCCATAGATAAAGCCAATTCCCTGGGGACATTGGCGCTTCTAGATGGCGGTAGCTCCAACTAGAAGTGTCAGGTGTAGGAGAAATACTGAGACAAAGAAGTCCCTAATTTTGTCTCCTTGTATATCTCTTGACTGGGGTGGCATTTTAGTGAAATTCCCATATAGTCAATATGAATATATCATAAAGATTCTATTTTAATGAAATACTAATTTTTCAGGGGATGTGACAGTGCCACTTTAACTAAAACAGAAACACTTTCCAAATGATTTATATACAGAAGTCACCATTAAAGTCTATAAGATATTTTGTAATTCAAATCATTTGGATACTTTTTTGGAAAGCTGATTAAATCAAGGCCATGGTATGAGGATGCTGAAGACCGAGCTTAATGTAAAAAAAAGTCAAGTAAGTGGAATGGGGGTGGGACCAGTGCCGGCAGACCCACGCAGCTCTAGAAATAAGGTACGTTTTTTTTCTTACCTTTTGAGGGGGGCTAAGTGGGGGCAAGCCACCTAAATGGTGGTTTTAACACTATAGGGTCAGGGTACATGTTTGTGTTCCTTTAATGTACTTTGATTTCTATTACAAAATAACATTACAACTTGACTCACATCGCCATATATGTACTTTTAACAAGTTGTATTTTGGGGCATTATAAGAGATTTTTATGGTGCCTGGTTTTACAGAAACAACTATTAAAAAAAAATGAAGTAATAAATAATCCTGTTTTATTTAAGGTTACTGTGTTCCATCTAGTTCAAAATAAATTTGCTATAAAACTTACCTGTATTCCAGTGTTGGAACATTCTCCTAACTGAATCCTCAATACAAATTACTTTTGTCTAATCAGATGTGTCACAGATTTCACTCTATGTATGTGCGTAAATCGCAGAGTTCCATGAATTCGATTCAGTAATTGAATCTGTTTCAATCTGTAATCCTTAACTGATGTTAGAATGACAGTCAGTAGTAGGTTTGTGTTAGTTGCAATGATGCAGGGGGAGCATCTATGCCCCCAAATCACTTTATTAAAGGGCCCACTTAATCTCAATGCAATGGTCCTTTCTTCTTTCCTGTTTTTTTCAATACAGACCATCGCAGAGGAGACCATGTCTCCTCCAAGATGTTGCAGGAAGCAGCGCTGGGAAAAGGTAAGTAAACTTTGTAGGCACACATGAGAGGAGAAGACAAGTGGATCCTGGCCATTTTCAAGTGGATTTCATTGCTGCAGTTCCATTCATTTGAAAATAGCTTAACAAATGCCTATCAAATTGTAACTTTATTTCCCTCTCTATTTCACTCTAATGTAAGAGTCCAGTTTAGGGGGATGGCCATCTGCTTAAGCATAAAACCTACAGCTGCCAATTGCTACTACATGTTTTAAGGACCATTCTCCTTGATCTTGGTCATAAACGGGACGCAAGGTGCAAACTGCACATAGTAGCCAATGGTGTTTGGAATAGAATAGGTTTGCCCTAAGTCTACGCATAGCATATTACTCTGAAAATGCTGCTTATAACTCTCAACAAATTTCCCAAAATCTGGAGAACCCCTGGGAGCACGAGTGAGTGCCCCAGTAAAATGTCTTCCTTCTGCTGATGTAGTTCTAATAACGTAATAATAGTTTTGGTCTTTTTTTTTTTTTCTTAGTTATTCCTGATCAAGGGGCAAAAAAACAACTAGGTGTCAGCTTAACCCTGCTGGCCAGTCACTGTGTACCCCATACAAAAGAAAAAATAGGGTGGATAATGACTGGTGTTGAACCTTGGGGGGGGGGGGGGGGGGGAACAAGTAGTATGGCATGTTTAACATAAGGTTTATTCTTAAACAGACATGCATCACTTGACAATTCAGTTTTTTTTTTAAAACCAGAAAACACTTTTAACCCCTTAAGGAGCAAACTTCTGGAATAAAAGGGAATCATGACATGTCCTGTGTCCTCAAGGGGTTAAACAAATATACACCCCAAATAAAGCAAGAAAAACATTGAAAAGTATGTAAAAAAAAAATTTTTTATAAACTTGGTCACATTACATTATTGAGCACGCCTCTCCGCTAGGGGAGTTTCTTTTTTTTTTTTGTCAATTTATCAATATTTAGTAAGTGATGTAACAGCTTATTGATCCAAGGATAAATCTGACTGCCATTCTGGAGTCGAGAAGGACTTTTATCCTAGTTTGTTGCAAAAATGGAAAGTGCTTCAAACTGAGTATTTTGCCTTCTTTTGCAAAAACAGATATGGAGAAAGGCTGACATGATTGCATGTCCCTTTTTTTTTTTTTTTTTTTTTTTTTTTTTAAATAATAATTCTTGAAGCAGGTAAAGACATAGTAATAATAACAGACAGTGTAACATATGGTCATGACATGTAGAGGAACTGCACACTTTTTAGTAATAGTAAGATAGATGACGTATGGAGCAGAGATGCTAAAGCTTATATGATCAAAACAGACAAGGTATATTATTCCATCCTCAAATACATGAGACAAGATTCTGGAGACAGGTATCTTAGTGTCGCCAGAGTGAATAAAATGAAAGTATATAATGCAAACATAAGTATTAATCATGTGGTCACTGGGAAGGAGAGCATGTGAGCCACGACTTTGGGCCCAAAATGAGGGCTATGGATTGCATGTAGGGGGACGGTCAGCCTATGCCTGATTCAGGCATCAATAGTAAATACTTGCTGTGTCCATGAAAAACTTGTTGTTGTCCCTCCACAATTCTCCTCATGGCCCATGTGTATTCAGGCTTGGATCTGGCAGTTTTCTGTGCCCAAGAGCTACCAGCGCTACAGACCTGCCAGTTAGTCATCCTCCCGCTTGCAGGACTGAAGGAAAGCCATTCTCTCACCCCAAAGGGTCTTTGTTCTCTGCTTGACTTGGACATGGGTCCCAAAGTGATTTGGTGGCTCGATATTCTTCCGGCCGCCCGGGCAGCGAGATGGACGTGGCCTCCCATGTGCGCCCGTCCCAGAGCCGGGTCGGTGAACCTCTGGTTCAGTCGCTTTCTCCTGTGTAGTAGGTAAGCCATGGAGGGGAGGTCTGTGTTCTAAGCACCGCGAGAATGCCTCACAGATCCGGTCAAACCGCGCCTCAAAATGCTCTCTCCATGATTGGATTGCCAGGCCCTCTTGAAACTGTGGAAGTTGTGACTCGGCAGCCATTTTAAGAGCTTTGCGCGCTCTTCGTTCCCGCAGAACGAAGGCCGCCTTCCACGCTAGGCCTCATATATGGAGTGTTGTATATCTCTACGAAGACACCAGGCACAGGTTTCCACTGGCCCCCACTCAATTCCTCTATGAGCCACAGTCGTGTAAAGCTGCAGAATTCACGATTAGGCCAATAAAAGCCTCAATTAAGCTCCGTTTTGCCAGAGCATTAAGTAAGCACGTCTGCCCAGCTTGGCTATCAGGCCCCGCGCCGCATGTCTCTTTTTAACCTATGTTACTATTCACTCTGTCTTTGTAAGGGATATTACATTGTTGCTTATTCATTTTATTCATGCTTGTATACAGTGTTTACTATGTATTACAGTTTCTATTTATAGATATGGGAAATTTTTAATTGGATAGCTCTTCCTAACTACTATAGGCATACGGTTAGACATTTTATGTGCACTAGAAGTATTATTTTTCACAAACACAAAAAGCATTCAAAACCATTGCAAATGGAGGAGCATAGAGTGTTAAAAAGTAAATAAATAGCATTGTTAATATAAGTTAACCCCTTAAGGACACATGACATGTGCGACATGTCATGATTCCCTTTTATTCCAGAAGTTTGGTCCTTAAGAGGTTAAAGGACCACTATAATGCCAGGTAAACAAACTTGTTTTCCTGGCAATATAGGGTCTTTAGGTCCCCCCCCCCACCCTCAGGGTCCCACTCCCGCTGGGCTGAAGGGGTTAACACTTACCTTTCTCCAGCGCTGGGCAACTCTCCTCCTTCTCCTGCCGATGTCAGCGTTGAATGCGCATGTGCGGAAAGAGCGGTGCACACATTCAAACCTTCCATAGGAAAGCATTTCTCAATGCTTTCCTACGGACGTCCAGCGTCTTCTCACTGTGATTTTCACAGTGAGAAACGCTGAAGCGCCTCTAGTGGCTGTCAGTGAGGCAGCCACTAGAGGTTAGATTAATCCTCAGTAAAACATAGCAGTTTCTCTGAAACTATGTTTTCAGCTGCAGGGTAAACACCAGAGGGACCTGGCACCCAGACCACTTAATTGAGCTGAAGTGGTCTGGGTGCCTATAGTGGTCCTTTAAAATGTATCGCTTGATTAGTGTATCCTAATTATGACAAAATGTATCCATTGAAATTGCTTGTAGCAGAGGAGTCCTAGAGAGTTATTTAGTGTAGTCCTAGCAGAGGAGTGAAACATGAATCAAGTGTTTTAGAAAAGCTACCTATCATTTGCTACCACTGTATTCTACCCTCTGTCTATTTGTGGGAGTTAGAATTTATTGCTGTGAGATTCTGAGGGTGATATCTATATATTTCAGGATAAGGTATTGTTATAGTATACAGTTGATGTGTGGTCCATTCCAATGCTTTACACACAGACTTGAGGACCTGTGGTACATGTGCGATAGCCACTGCCCCCTGCCAATTAAATATTTTGCATCATGTTGCGTGTGATGAATATGAATACCATCAATTTTTGAAAGTCTTTAATGAGTAAGCGTAAGTAAGTTGTGTTTATGGCCAAATATATTGTCAGTCTACATGGACAGTCTGCATGTGCACCGAAAACATTAGGACAATGTGTTTTTTTAATTCTTGGTGTCCCTTTAAATTTGTAATGCTATGCAATCAACATGGATATGCTTCCCGCATTATTATAAAATATAATGTAATCTGTAAGCCAGGGCTTAAAAAAATCCATAGTGCCAGTTTGCCAAGGCACCCAGCACCAAAAATGTGTTTCCCTGCCAGTAAAGACAGATCAAATTATATCCACAGTATCGCTATAGTTTTAAAAGAGACTCCTTTTTCATGTCACTCCCACGCGGCATGAGGAGTCTCGGCTCCTGGAGAACATATGACATTCTCAGAGTGCTTTGAGTTAAGATATTGTACGGGTGTAAGAAAACACTTCTTCCAGGAACCAGTTCTCCATGGCCTTCTCTCTGTCTACACCTCTGAAGAGCAGCTAGTGATCCATTTGGTGAGTAGCTCTCTGCAGAAGTGCGGATAAGTGTATAAATGTCTTGGCACACCAGTCAAATGACAGTCTAATAATGCAACAAATTAGGAGACCACATTTTTTTTTTAAATATCCCCTATATGTAAAGAACAATGACATCTAAACGGACCACACTTTTAAGGATAAAATAATAAAATCTATTATTCACATGGTCTGAGAAAGGATTGGTAGGGTTGAGGACATACCGTATATACTCGAGTATAAGCCGAGTTTTTCAGCCCATTTTTTGGGCTGAAAAACCCCAACTCGGCTTATACTCGAGTCAAGGTCTGTATTATGGCAATTTGCATTGCCATAATACAGACCGGGGGAGAGGGGGGCTGGCAGAGCTGTACTTACCTGTTCTGCAGCTCCTGTCAGCTCTCTCCTCCTCCGCGCCGTCCGTTCAGCACCTCGGTCAGCTCCCAGTGTAAGTCTCGCGAGAGCCGCGGCTCTCGCGAGACTTACACTGGGAGCTGACCGAGGAAGCTGCACAGACCGCGCGGAGGAAGAGAGAGCTGACAGGAGCTGCAGAACAGGTAAGTTACAGCTCTGCCAGCCTCCCCTTCCCCCCACTGAACTGCCACTGGACCACCAGGGAAGGAGAGCCCCCCTCCCTGCCATGTATCAAGCAGGGAGGGGGGACGAAAAAAAAAATAAAATAAGAAATAATAATAAAAAAAAATAAATAATAATAATAAAAAAAAAATAAAAAAAAAAGGGGGTATAAGGACCACTGTGGGAGGGGGGGTATAAGGACCACTATGGGAGGGAGGGGGTGGGATAAGGACCACTATGGGAGGGAGGGGGGGTATAAGGACCGCTATGGGAGGGAGGGGGGGGGATAAGGACCACTATTGGAGGGAGGGGGTGGGATAAGGACCACTATTGGAGGGAGGGGGTGGGATAAGGACCACTATGGGAGGGAGGGGGGTATAAGGACCGCTATGGGAGGGAGGGGGGGGATAAGGACCGCTATGGGAGGGAGGGGGGGGATAAGGACCGCTATGGGAGGGAGGGGGGGGATAAGGACCGCTATGGGAGGGAGGGGGGGGATAAGGACCACTATGGGAGGGAGGGGGGGGATAAGGACCACTATGGGAGGAAGGGAGGGGGGGGGATAAGGACCACTATGGGAGGGAGGGGGATAAGGACCACTATGGGAGGGAGGGGGGGATAAGGACCACTAGGGGAGGGGAGGGGGAAGTAAGGACCACTAGGGGAGGGGAGGGGGAAGTAAGGACCACTAGGGGAGGGGTGAGTCAGGACCACTGGGGGAGGGGGGTGAAGGAACACGGGGGTGGGGAGGTAAGGACCACTGAGGGAGGAGGAGGGGAGGTCAGGACATATGGGGGGGGCAAATATCCTTGCACCGGCCCTGCACACACTGCATTCATACACTGCATTCATACACTGCATTCATACACTGCATTCATACACTGCATTCATACACTGCATTCATACACACACTGCATTCATACACACACTGCACTCATACACACACACTGCACTCACACACACTGCATTCATACACACACACTGCATTCATACACACACACACTGCACTCATACACACACACTGCACTCATACACACGCTGCACTCATACACACGCTGCACTCATACACACACACGCTGCACTCATACACACACACGCTGCACTCATACACACACACGCTGCACTCATACACACACACGCTGCACTCATACACACACACGCTGCACTCATACACACACACGCTGCACTCATACACACACACGCTGCACTCATACGCACACACTGCATTCATTATACACACACTGTAAATAAATATTCAATTAATATATTTTTTTTAGGATCTAATTTTATTTAGAAATTTACCAGTAGCTGCTGCATTTCCCACCCTAGTCTTATACTCGAGTCAATAAGTTTTCCCAGTTTTTTGGGGAAAAATTAGGGGCCTCGGCTTATATTCGGGTCGGCTTATACTCGAGTATATACGGTATGTTAAACTCAAGAGTAAATTCTATGCAGGGTTGATCACTACCAATCGTACACTGTCACTTGGTTCTACTTTACACAGTGGCTCTCCTCTGAACCTGCAGACTCTGATACAACCTTTTCCCAGTGTGACTGCAATCAGTGGCACTCTTTAAGGGTTATTCACTAAACATCCTATTTTATCCGGATGGACAAAATCCAGTGAAAATGATTGAATCTGACTGCAATAGTAATTCTCATATTTACTAAAGCCAAATACTGTTGGAATTCTGTTGACCCGATTTATATATATATTTTTTCTTTTTTATAAACTAAGCTAACTAGCTAAGCACTGGACAGCCACCACATAATTAACCTGTTCCAAGGTTTGATGGACATTTAATGCTGCCATCGGGTAAGCTGGATTTCAGCTGGCTGACCCGGACCAAATTCAAACCTGTTCGGGGTATGAATAGCAAACCCAGACATTTTTGAATGGTGTGAGCAGTGTCTAGATTTTGCAGGCTGAATGGCCCAGTTTTCAGCCAAATATCTTCACCCCATTAACTCTGTCTAACACTGTAAAACTACATTGAACGTCCTCACTTTTTGAGTGAGGATGTCCAGTATCTTGAAAACACCCATTGCATTGAATTATTGCTTTCCTATGGGGAAGGACTAATGCGTGCTTGGCAATGGCTGTGCATGCGCATTATGCCCCCTGTGATGGTAGTCCCCATTACCAGGAGCTTAAGATGGACATTTCAATTAGGTCCCTGGATGACTTCCATGTTTGTTATCCTGTGCCCATTGTGGGTGCAGGCTGTCTAATGTGGTTGTTTGGAATTAAATGTTTTGTGTGCTATACTGTCCTGCTGCTGCTTTCAACCAACTAGGTGGATTTGGCTATGAAGTCTGTAAGAGTCATCTGTTGGTTGTAAAACACCTGCATACACTACCTGAATAGCAAGGCTGGTTAATTTGCATATATTTAGGAGATCTACATATCTTGAATTCTGCAGGCAGGGGAAAACATTCATGTTGTCTTCCCCCACCCCCTTATAAATGTTATGTTATTATAAAATCCTGTATGTTTTCTGATATGATTGAGTTGTCACAGCAAGTTTAATGTTATGCACATATTGGCTAGTCCTAAGTAAACAAAAGCTGAGTATGTTAGTTCCTTTTGAAACGGAGTGCCCTGCTTGCTCCCTGTATCCCAGGACAAGTTAAAAAGAGAGCTAGGCCTGAGAGACGCAACTAAAAGGCAAGAGCTAATTATGTAAAGGGAGTAGCTAATCACAGTCTAGGCAGAGATGCGGGTTCCTGCCTGGGAGAGAAGCTGAAGAGGAAAAGGCAAGAGGGTGGACGATACCAGAGAAGAAGAGAGCGGCACCCTGGTCAGGTGAAAGAGTACCTGAGAGATCCCAGTCAAGCTTCGGTGACTAGGGCTGAGGTGTTCCCAGGGTCCCTGAAAGCTGCTTGGAAGTGGACTGTTAGTGTTGTATTCCTAACACCACAGTGTTCCTTTAAAGAAGTACTCTACCATAACCACTACAGGTCATTGTAGTCATCATGGCACTATTATTTTAAGGAATGGGTGTCTGTCTTAAGTTTATTTAATTTTTTTGTATGTTTTTTTTTTTTTTTATTCACACTATTTTAGAGCTTATTATAAGAGATTGTCTAACGTGCCCTATCACTTTTTCTATCTTTGGAAAAGTACTTTATGTTGTGGAAGAGCATTGGTTATCTGCTGAATAATGTGTTTGATACGTTTTTGTTTTAACACTGTTTTAGCTGCATGCTTAAATATAGTTCTGCTATTTTACTATAAGCAGCTGTAAATATTCCCATATGGTAACACAGCTGTGAAAAAAATAGAATCTGGCATTTGCGGAGTTTGATTCCAGTTTATTTCACTATATATAGCAAAATATGAGCTGGCTAGAGGTAGATACAGATCACTTAAATCGTGAACAGCAGCCCAGGAGATGTCCAGAAAAGTTTCCATCAATGAATAAAACAAATTCTCAATGAAATCCGTGGGTTAGGGTAGACATCAATGAAGTTCAGTCAAGGTGAAGGGCAAGGTCATGAAGCCAAAGAAGAGAAACTAAAGGCAAAGTGAAGGAACTTTAACAAGATTGTGGCAGTGGAATCTGTTTACAGGAATTAAGCACTAAATTCCAGTGCCTTTATGCTTTAGAAACCTGGAGATTTCTACGATAGAGTAACTGTGACTTATGTTTCTATAGATTAGTAACTAAAACAAGTCTTTTATTTCCATGATAAGAATACATGCATGTTCTCAAGTGACACGTAAGAATGTACACAGTCTTATAGGTACACTCTAGGTTGGCGTTTATGTATGTAGAGATGGATATCAGACTATGTAGATTAAAAACTATACACCAGGATAAGTTTTTTTTCTTTTTTCATCGTCTGCTAAAACTAGTGCCTGATTTTGCTCTGTTTTATCAAATTCCGCAGCTCTGTAGAATAGATAGTTTTAGCACCATGGTTTGTGATGTAATGTTTTTCTAGCCAAAATATAAATTGACAGATGTGAAATATACACATGCATGAAGCGTTCAAGTGAAACTGCCACTTGTGCTGAAACTGCCTCCAGATGAAGCTTGCATAC
The DNA here is from genome assembly GCF_036172605.1 of Pelobates fuscus. NCBI lineage: Eukaryota > Metazoa > Chordata > Amphibia > Anura > Pelobatidae > Pelobates > Pelobates fuscus. The sequence continues at coordinate 351,102,488 of NC_086318.1, read as the reverse complement.
ATAGTTATTGGTAAGGAGAGGGTTAAGGTAACTATATATGTCTGAACCTTTCTACTCAATCTGTTTTCTTCAACTCCTTACAGCTTCATTTGCAATATGCTGTGTCAAGTTCATTCTTTTCTATCCGCCTGAAAATGCATAGCAACTTTGGACATTATTCCCTAACTGAGAATACTCTGTTTAAAAATAATGTCCAAAGTTGGTATGCTAATTCAAAAGCACTGGTGAAAGATTTAACAGCTTGTCATGGGACTCATGGCACCTTAACAGCTGTAGCCCGCAGCAGTGGTTTTGGTATTTAGAATATCCATTTACAGTTTCAAATTCAGCTTTCAACATAGGCCACAGTTTAGCAAATTAACCAATTTTTCTTTGAATTCTCTAAATACGCTGATTTTGTTAGGCTGCAGTACTATGGTAAGCGGAATGGCTTTCTTTGTGTCCTTAATTACATAGTACGGCTCTTGGGTTTGTTCTGTTCACTTCTCCTTGTTGTCCTTAAGTGACTGCGCAGTTTTATTTTAGTTTTCTATGTACAGTTGAGATTTTTCTGTGAAGTGAAATTGATACTGCACGGTTGGAGCTGTCTGCCACCCTCAAGACTCTAACTTGCTTTATAAATGCTGGAAAGGAGTTTTGCTGTAGTTAATTCCAGATTAAGGTAATTTCTTAACTAAATAGCGTGTCACTAATTAGCGTAAATTTAGCATATATCCAATTCTGCTACATTAAATTGGTGTTTGATTTAGAGATAAATCCCAACATGCTATGCGACCTAGCGCCTGGGATTTGTCGAGCCCTGCCTTAGGAGTTTGGAATGTTCCATACGGCAGCATCCTTTTTTGCAAAATTTTTTTGCATTGGTAAAATAATTTACTAATGTCCCAGCAATACTAGAAAACTTGCTTTTAAACAAGCATCCACAAGTTGGGCTTGTTGCTCGCCAGCAACTTCATGATGAGTCCAGTAACACTGTCCCTAGTAAGCCTATTTATTTTCAACTTTGTTAAAGGACCACTCTAGGCACCCAGACCACTTCAGCTTAATGAAGTGGTCTGGGTGCCAGGTCCAGCTAGGGTTAACCCATTTTTTTTATAAACATAGTAGTTTCAGAGAAACTGCTATGTTTATAATAGGGTTAAGCCTTCCCCCTAATCCTCTAGTGGCTGTCTCATTGACAGCTGCTAGAGGCGCTTGCGTGATTCTCACTGTGAAAATCACAGTGAGAGCACGCAAGCGTCCATAGGAAAGCATTGTAAATGCTTTCCTATGCGACCGGCTGCGCGCGCAGCTCTTGCCGTGCGTGCGCATTCAGCCGACGGGGCGGAGAGGAGGAGGAGGAGGAGGAGGAGAGCTCCCCGCCCAGCGCTGGAAAAAGGTACGTTTTAACCCTTTTCCCCTTTCCAGAGCCGGACGGGAGGGCGTCCCTGAGGGTGGGGGCACCCTCAGGGCACTCTAGTGCCAGGGAAACGAGTATGTTTTCCTGGCACTAGAGTGGTCCTTTAAGGTTTGGTGGGTTTATTTCAGATTAATGTGAGAACAGCACACAGATTTCCTTAAAACTGTAAAAAGAATCTTTCTTTTATTGTTGATATTTGCAGGGCTGATAGTGGTTGTGCTAAAAGAGTTATTATATTTGAAGGGAAATCTTTGCCCTATCTCATTTGCATTACAATGATCAGTGTTTGTTTATAGTATTGCATAAATGATTTCTCACAAATGATGCCTGCAGGATATGCATATAGTTAAGCTTTGCTACGGAGAGGCAGAATATTTGAGTTTTGTTGTGAAGTAAAACAAATGAAAGATGATCTGGACTTGGCAATGGAAGCATGATTGGAATTTGATGTGTGCAGAGGTTTTCTGTGGGAAAACGCTTTCACCATTGCTGTTCCCATGGCTCATTTGCATATAGTATGTGGTTCCATTTTATAAGAGGCTCCAGCTGTTAAACCTGGTTTTAAAGTGGTACTGTCACCTGAAAATATCTTGCATCAGTTTTAAAGCACTTATCAGATTATTTTCATATTTCATCATTTTCTGCAAGCTATAGTAAGCTTTAGTGAAATTTAAGATGTGTCCATTGCACAATTTTTAAACACTTTGTTTTTTAGCAGTAACGGACACAAACAAAAAAAAAAAACACCAGGATTTGTCAAGTCCTGGCGTGTGGCATATGTGGTCGTCCGTCTGTTTGTGGTTTATCATTCAAAAACCACAGTTGTAGCCATGCTTGTGGAATTTAATAAATTTGGCTGGTAATCTAGCCTGCAAATCAAGTTTAACAAGGCTATCATTCTAAACGTTTTAACCCAGTGGATTAGACTGCTCAACCACAGAATACCTTCACCTGTAACCGGTACAATGGGCAACTCAAACACCTTGGAGTATGGCTTAGTTGAACAAGAGAGCTCCTTTTTAGAACAACTGGATACTCCTATATAATGGACTGGTCACATTATTTGTACTACAATCGTGCAAATATGACAATGTGTGAAGTGACTAGGTTTCACATTGGGTTGTGGAAAATGTTAGTACATTTGAACGGTGAGACAGGCTTTGGTTGGCACAATGAAAAGAAAAAGAGTGAATACAATGGTGGGGAGCACTTCATAATGTTTAGGGTGTTGCCATGTCGCACACTGTGGTGAGGTTGAACATATGTGTTACATGTAAAACTTCCTTCTCAATTCAGTATGTAACACTTAAGAAGAACATGTGTGGCACAGTTGTGTGAAGAGTTTGGTGACACACTGTTGTACAGTGACTATGGAAAGCAAATTTCAGTTCAAATGATAGCATATGTGGTAAATTACTTTGCAAGGGTGTTGGATGATTTGTTTTCCTTCTATTTATTCTCTTAGTCCCATTTGAGAGTAGGGTGGAGAGGGCACCCAACTTTGATAGAGATTTTGCCACTGTCTACATGACAATGCTTGTAATTTCGGTAAACTACGACATTCAAAGGTACTTTTGAGTTAACCGTTAAAATTGACAGCCAAAGAAAAACTGAAAATGTTTATCTTTTGAATGCATGTTTGTTAATTGCTTCCCCAAATGAGTTCATAATTACAGTAAGTGAACAACAAAATGTTGCCCAACTAAACCAACTGTAACAAAATACTCTGTAATGAGTCAGGAAATGAAGTTTTCGCATTGTTAGGGATGTCAAATAATGTTCTACTTTTGTTACTTCAAATAGTTATGTGAATGAGTGTTCACTTGCAGAGCTTAAAAAAAACAAGCAACTGCCTCTCTCCCCCCCCCCCCCCCCAAAACAACTGTTTTTTAAAACAATATCGGACTTTGATCCATGAGAACAGTCTTACTTTGCAGAAAATGACTTTCCTAAGGTTTAAACACTGAAACTGTGTCCCTGGACATCTGTCACGCCAACCAGTCTATCTTCCCCCTGGCTGTATGTCCGATGATTATACTGTTGCTCGCAATGGGCAGCCAGTGATTGGCCGCAAGTGTCAATTAATTACTAATCACTGTAAAATCCCATGGCTTTACTCTATCCCAATTTTTCTTGACCTTTCTGTTTTACTTGTTGATCATCAACAGCTTCTTCTCATCCTCCATTATCTCGATCTACAAGATGCCACTCTCTCCTGGTGCTCTTCCTACCTCTCCCAGCACTCATTCAATGGTTTTTCTCTCTTCTTCCCAATCCCTCTCTGTTGGTGTTACCCAAGGGTTTGTCCTTGGTCCCCTATTGTTCTCAATCTACACTGCCTCCCTAGGTAAACTCATCAGCTCCTTTTGGTTTCCAGCATCATTTCTATGCGGATGACATGCAAATTTATCTTTCTCACCACCCCTCTTGGCTCATGTCTCTGACTGCCTCTCTATTTCCAAATGGATGGCTACTCATTTCCTTACACTGAACCTGTCCAAAAATTAACTTCTGGTCTTCCCTCCCTCAAGCGTTGCTACTCCCTTGTCCCATTCGACCATATTAAACGCCTGTTACGGCAAAGGTCCTTGTCCATGCCACTGTCCTCTCTCGCCTTGCCTACTGTAATCGGCTTCTCAGTGGTCTTACGTGTTTCCAACTTACCCCATTACAGTCTATAATGAATGCGGCGGCGAAGCTCATCTTCCTGTCCACCCGCACCTCCCTGCTTTGTCAGTCCCATTATTGGATTCCCGTTAGATATAGGACTCCATTTAAGATCCTGATACTTGTGGCAGTGTGACAAGTGCCTTGGGTAACAACTGTTTAAGGTTATGAGGTGGAGTGGCTCTTTAAATTTCTAGTTTCTAGTGAATAATCTTATTCTAAGAACCATAAGTAGGGGATTTTACAGCAATGGATAAGAACCCTTGACAATCTTATCTCGTGCCAATGCTACTAAAGCCTTTACAGGAATTCCAAACAACATAACCACTACAGCCTGAAGGGACTGATTATACTCACCAGAACAAATGCAATAAGCTGTAGTTGTTCTGGTGACTATAGTATCCTTTTTTATAAAAGAAAATCAAGCAACATATGAAAAGAAAGGTTATAAGTTATAGGTGAATTCCAATGTTATATTTCTAGAGAAGTAACAGCTCCACTTCCATATAGCACTGAAGTAATATAATTCATGTGTTAAATGACACATGGAATTTTTAGTTTTTCGAGACTGAGACCTAAGACAGAGGTATTTTAAAAAATAACATACAAATTCTCAATTGCCAAACAGACAACATGAATATAGACCTAAATGTGACCCCACCACCAGAAATGTATAGTTTATTCATAATCATATAGCATTAAAACGGTCTTTTAAGGATCACTATAGTGTCAGAAAAACAAACCCGTTTTCCTGACACTGTCATCCTTGGGGGACCCTCACCCTCAGGGTCCCCTTCCCGTGGCACTGAGGGGTTAAAACCCCTTCAGCAGCTTACCTTAATCCAGAGCCTGGACTCCCTCGGCGCTGGTGACCTCTCCTTCCTCGACGATGTCAGCTCCCGAGTTTAGGCAGTGTTAGAAAAGTGTACACTTATTTCAGAGACTTCTTATGTCAAATGGAATGCAGAATACTCCACCTAATTGTAATAAAATAGTCTTAAAGGACCACTACAGTGGATATGGTGCTAGGAGTGCAGTTTGACGTCTTATTTGAGGTCCACCATGCCTGGCTCCGCTACAGCAGGAAGCTCCTGTTAAGGAACTTTTGATGGCTGATTAGCTGAGAATGGCAGCTGATAACCATGATCCAATGAGCCTGCACCCACATGCTTGGCTCAGACAGAGAACTTCTGGCTCTAAAAAAAACGTTTTATTTACAATGGAGAACACCAGGATACTCCTGGCATCATAACCACTACAACATGTTATGTTTATGGTGCTTGACGTGTTTCTTTAATGGATAGGATCCAAAAAATCTAGTCATTGCATGAAGATCATTGCTGAATTCTCCAGGATCAGTGTCTTATTTATTGCATAATATACGGTAACTTAATAATATTTCCTGGTTCTGCATGTAGTTTGAAGTGTGTCAGAAAACGCACTCCACTTTGTTTGGACAATGCATTCAGTTATCCAGTGATGGCATAAAGGTTACGAACACCAGTAATACAGTCTGCATATTTTTTTGATGGGCTCTAAAACACTAACACAAATTAAGAACCCATGCTTTAGTTTCTAAAACATGCACTTCATTTTGTCGTATGTTTCTATCTAGTCCTTTTCATTTTATTAAGGCATACTTGTTTTATTGTAATGTGGCAAGTTTTTAAACTTAAAGGAACACTATAGGGTCAGGAACACAGACATGTATTCCTGACCCTTTAGTGTTAAAACCACCATTTAGCCCCCCCTCGGCCCCTCATGCCTCCATAAATATAGCAAAATCTTACTGTATTCAAGCCTGAAGCTGTAACTCTGCATGCGGTTTGCCTCAACAAAAAAAAACAAGCAGTCCGCTGACATCAGAAGTGGTAGCCTGATCCAATCACACTGCTTCCCCATAGGATTGGCTGAGGCAGATCAGGGGCAGAGCCAGCATTATTCAAACACAGCCCTGGCCTATCAGCATCTCCTCATAGAGCTGAATTGAATTAGTGAATCTCTATGAGGAAAGTTCAGTGTCTGCATGCAGAGGGAGGAGATACTGAATGTTTGGATGCATTTTAGGCAGCCATGATGACCCAGGAAGGATCTCTAACAGCTGAGGAGTGGCCAGTGAAGTTATCACTAGGCTGTAATGTAAACACTGCATTTTCTCTGAAAAGACAGTGTTTACAGCAAAAAGCCTAAAGGTAATGATTCTACTCACCAGAACAAATTCAATAAGCTGTAGTTGTTCTGGTGACTAGAGTGCCCCTTTAAGTCTTCCACTTACTCAATAGAAAACGTGTAAAACTCTGGTTGTCAAAGTGAACAAGCTCCTGAAAGTACCACTTACATGATTGATAAGTTGGCTGCACACCCAGTATTATCTGTCTTGATCTATTTAATATACTTAGACGATACATATATACTATGTTTATGATGGACATTGATGTAAGGCAGTGAACTTATGTTATAAGGTTTTCCAAGTAATCTCAAGAACTAAAAGAAAAAAAAAATCCATAAGAAGGAATTAATTAATATAAACTTAATTGTTCGTTTTCATTACTTTGCTTGAATAGTCTCTCGATATATCCCTTTAATCATTATGTTTAATGAAAGTATCTTAAGTTATTGTTAGATGTTCTGTTATTAATGAATTGGAGAAAGCAGCTTGTTTTCTTCTCTATTTAGAGAGCAAACCTATGACATGGCAAAATAGCATTCCTGGTATTGCAGCGGACCATGTGACCTTCAGTAAGCGAAGTCAGTTGTAACCATAAAAACCACATATAGAGAAAGAGGTGTAAACAAACTATCACAGTGTTGCCGTCCATGTAATGTTGAACGTACAACCAAGTAAATTATTCAAATACGTATTTTACTTATTTCATTGCTAACGGATATTATTATAGCCTTCGAACATTTTAATAATCTTTACTTCTATTTTGGTGAGGTCCTTATTACATGTTTGCTAAGCCAAACAGTACTGATCCTACATCATCCTAATCCTTCCCCAACCTCCAGTCTTAAAGGACCACTCTAGGCACCCAGACCACTTCAGCTTAATGAAGTGGTCTGGGTGCCAGTTCCAGCTAGGGTTAACTAATTGTTTTATAAACATAGCAGTTTCAGAGAAACTGCTATGTTTATCAATTAGTTAAGCCTTCCCCTATTTCCTCTAGTGGCTGTCTCACTGACAGCCGCTAGAGGCGCTTGCGTGATTCTCACTGTGAAAATCACAGTGAGAGCACGCAAGCGTCCATAGGAAAGCATTATGAATGCTTTCCTATGTGACCGGATGAATGAGCGCGCAGCTCTTGCCGCGCGTGCGCATTCAGCCGACGGGGAGGAACGGAGGCGGAGAGGAGGAGGAGAGCTCTCGCACAGCGCTGGAAAAAGGTAAGTTTTAACCCTTTTCCCCTTTCCAGAGCCGGGTGGGAGGGGGTCCCTGAGGGTGGGGGCACCCTCAGGGCACTCTAGTGCCAGGAAAACGAGTATGCTTTCCTGGCACTAGAGTGGTCCTTTAAGGATACTGCTCCTAAACCTGACTCTTACATTAGTGCAGAGGTTCCCTAACTTGGTGCCGCGACGGGCACATACGGGTGCCACGAGATATTTTTCCAGTGCTATGATCATTTGACCATAGCACCGGGAACTGTACCTGGCTTTCCCCTGCCGTCTCTACAAAACCGGAGGAGAGGTCAGACATCTCCCTCTCTGGCCCGCTAGCACAGAAATGCTGGCAGCCGGCAGGGTAGGGAGGGAGAGAGGACACTGGGAGCTCTAACCTGCAGCTCTGCCAGTTTCTCCTCTTGCGAGCTCGGAGCATTGCCATGGTTACCACGGCAATGCTCCAAATCTCACGAGAGTAAACTCTAGCCTGAGCTGCTAGAGTTCACTCTCACCACTGGGAACACCAGGGCCTCTCCACTGGACCATTAGGGTTTAGTACTGTCCCCCCTCCCAGGCAAAGATAAGCAGGAAAGGGGATATGAAAATAATAATTTTTAATTAAAATTATGTATGTATGTATGTATATATATGTATGTATGTGAATTTGTCCTCCTACCCCAACAGAGACACAATAGCTCCCACCCATACATACATACAACCTGCCCCACCACACACACACACACTGTACCCCTCACGCACAAACTGCCCCACGTACCACTGCATCCTTCACAAACACAATGCACCCCTGTACACACACAATCTGCCTCTACACCCCCCCCACACACACACACAAACTGTACCCCTCATACAACCTGCCCCCCACACACAAACTGTACACTTCATGCACAAACTGCCCCCCCTCCCCTTCCCACACGCACTACATCTTTCACAAACACAATTCACCCCGTACACTCTCCCCCAGATTAGGTTCTGGATCTGCGCCTGAACAGTATTTCTGGCCCAGTATATACCGCTGCGCTGTACATATATACAACCTATGAAATTGTTTTTAATTGGGGCGTCTTGGAAAAATATTGAAATATTAAGGGCGCCTTGAACCTAAAGTTTGGGAACCACTGCATTTGTGGCATTTTTATTTTGCTTCTTGTAGCAGGGGCATTCAGTTAAACTATTTTCAAATGAATGTCACTGCAGCATTAAGATCCACTTGAAAATAGCAGTGATCCATTCCACTCTATTTTGTTTGCATTTCGTTTTTTAGTATAAAACAACCAATTGCAGGAGAAGTGTTGGAGTAATTTTTTTTTATCTTCATCCGTTGCAATGTGTGGATTTTCTGTGCCAATCTGAACCGAATTGTGATGTCATTTGCTAAATTATTATGAATTTAAGAGTTTTTTTTGTTGTGTTTTAATTCTTTATTTTTGCAGTGCTTAGGTTTTACACACACGCTTGTCAAGCCACAATAGCTAGTCCAAGCCAATGAAGTAGTACATATTTTACATTTCACAATATCGTGGCATTTGTACATAGCACTTTTTTGTTAGTTATAGAACCTGATTACACGGGAAATCTGCTATTCTCATCGTTTGGTCATTTAGTGAACTGGTTAATCCTGTAACCTATGGGTTAACATGCTAGGTGAACCTTGCTAAATCTTGCTTGTAATATAAAGTAACATCGCTGTACTAGTTAGACATAAGGTTTTTAGGCTGTGTCAATATAGGTATAGCTTGCAATGTGAATATACAGGGTAAGGGTACTAGACGATACTTGCGCCAGTTTTAAGTGACTGATTACTCGTGGGTTAACTTTGCTAAGGTCTTCTATCCTGCTTTTGCTGTTGCGATTGTTTAGAACATAGTTTAACATGAACTTAGAGTCCTGAGAGTAGTCGCTTGTGTGAGCACCTCACAGCTTCGCCAGCGTGCAGTTAGGTATTCCTGTTACCCGGAGGGATGTTGGGCAGGCTTTGAGACTCAGGCTGGTTCCTCAAGTCCCGTCTGCCTGGGTTCTGTTTTGTGGCTGCTGAAGGTTGGTAAGTCCCCCTGCGCTGAAGAGTTTGTCTCAGCCGCTTTCCTCCAGCTGTTTGGTGTCTTCTCCTTGCGGTTTTGCAGTTAGGTGTCGCTGTGCCGTTATGGAGGTGATGTGTATTCTGTGCCGGTCGGCTGAGCAGACCCGGGGGGTTGTCTATTAGATCTGGGTGGCTGCATGTGTCCGCTTGTAGTCGCCTTCCAGACCCACAGGGCTTGTGTAGGTTGCATCCCCCCGGGAGCCACAGGTATCTGTGCGAGCCAGCAGGGTCACTGCGCCGCCATTTTAGATACGGCTCGTGGCCTGGTCTGCGTGTTGGCGGTCCTTCAGGGCCCCGGGTGCTTCGTTGTAGCTGAGGCTGCAGAGCGTATAGGGTACGGGCCGGGATCACCCCCGCCGGCCCAGAGGGGGGGAACAGGGCCCGGTCCGCTCAGCTAAGGGAGTCTGGCCAGACAGCATCGGGCAGGATAGCGGGCGGCGGCGTCCGTCTCGCTCACCGCCTGAGTAGGCCTCATCCAGAAGGAGCGGTGCGTGTCTCTCCGGGGGACTAAAACGTTAGTCGCAAGCCTCTCCCCGGTTCCAGAGTCTCCCCATGTGCCGGCCCACCTCCGTAGGCCGTCGGGTAGGGCAAAAGTTTCTTGTTATAGATTAATGCTTCAAAAGTTGCTGGAGCTGCTGTGGCATGCGAACGTCCAGCATGGCGGTCAGGCCCCGCCCCGTTACAAATAATTTTAACTGTTTTTATCCAATGCTGTAATTTGCAGAGTAGTGACCGTTCCCTATTTGAAATTGATAGATTTTTGATACTGTATGTAGTAGCACTTCATTTTAATGTTGTATACCAAACACTACAATAAGGTTCGTCAACCTTCGGCACTTCAAATGTTAAGGACTACATCTCCCATAATGCTCTTAGAGCCATAAGGCTGGCAAAGCATCAAGGGACATGTAGCCACAACATCTGGAGTGCTAAAGGTCGCCAATCTCTGCAATAGAACAATATTTTCTCATTGTGTAGTTAATAGGACCCCTTCCCTTATCTATGTGCACAAAACATGCAAAACGTAGCCATATTTATAGGCCTACCTTTTACATTACAGAAGCTACACTTTGTTTAAATCACTACCTTCTCAGAGAACTTCTGCTGCCACTGACAAGCACATGCAAATTTGAGTCTGTAGTTTAACTAATACAGTGGGACCTCGGTTTACGAATTTAATGCGTTCTCCGGGACTTTTTATTGTGAAAAATCTGGAAACCGAAACGTGGTTTCCCATAGGAATGCATTGAAAACCAATTAACCCGTTCTGGAGGTCAGAAAAAAGTCAAAATGAGCTGGCATGGAAACGACAAAGCTCAGCTCCCTACCTTTCTACAGCTTGAGAAATGCACCAAAAAGTCCCAAAACAACTGCAAACAATTTCCAGAATGGCTCCAAAAAAAAAGCTTTGCAATTTTAAGAGTGCTGCATCCCTCTGCAAGATATCTCACTATTTTTGACTTTTCTGAGCCTTTCAAGTCCTTCTTTTGACCCTTTTTGCCAAAGGAAAGGAAGTTGCCTAATAATTATGCACACCTGATATAGGGTGTTGATGTCATTAGACCACACCCCTTCTCATTACAGAGATGCACATCACCTAATATGCTTAATTGGTAGTAGGCTTTCGAGCCTATACAGCTTGGAGTAAGACAACATGCATAAAGAGGATGATGTGGTCAAAATACTAATTTGCCTAATAATTCTGCACTCCCTGTATGCCTGATGCAAAGCTTAGTATAGCTCAAAGATGGAAACTAGCATCTTTACCCCACCCTCAATTAATCACAATCGATTTTTGATATTTGGTAGAGACTGAATATATTCCAGCCACCTAACATTCTAGATTTCTTTACACCTGGTTTCTTGGATCATCTCTTTTGACACCCTGCACCATGTTAGATCCCTTCTAACTTTATTTTCTTTTTACTGAACATATTTTCACCCCATTTTGGCAGTTTGTAGTTACATTTTTAATTTCCTTATTCTCTAAAATACCTTGTTTAATAATAATAGTCAAATGTGGACAAACATTATTTTTGGGCAGTTTTTTTAAAATGCACAGAATATAGTGCTCAAAAGGAGTTAGTTTATCATCTGTGAGTTTTTTTTGAGGTTCTGTATTAACCCCTTAGTGTCCAGACTGGTTTTTTTTTTGCCTTACTTTTCTGTGTGTAATAGGATATTACACTGGATCTGTTAACATCTGTTAAAAGAACACTGCATGCTGGATTTTACTTGTATATCAGCTAATTGAAGTGATCTGGGTGCTGTGACCCGTTTGCACTTAGTGCTGCAATGTAAAACATTGCAGCTCTAAGTCTGCCCTCTGTGGCTGTCTACCAGAGAGCCACTAGAGGGTTTCCGGAATCCAAACGGACTTTAGGTCCGTTATCTGATGCTGGACATCCTCATGGACCTCCAGCATCAGATTTTCCCCATAGGAAAGCATTGAATAATGCTTTCCTATGGCTAGGTCTAATGCGCGTAATCCTTGGTTCAACTCCCCTTACACACTTAACATCCATGTATTTCAATACTGAATGTAAGCCAACTCTAACACTAAATTAAATCCTAAACACCATCTGTAACCAAATACTAAATTTAACCCATCTCTCGTTGAACACAGACGTACGTCATTATAACTTTACATAGTTGTAATCTGCAATCTAAGGGGGACAAGAATTTTGTTTGTAAGGGCAAACCTTCAGTAAAGACGAGAGACCCCTTGTTTGTTTGAAAAGGCAGACTTCTTTCAACACTTCATCGTGTGTGACATCACAACGTTTGTCTGATTTTGAACAAGTATTATATTATATGCATTTGCTAGAACTAGAACTGTTTCTCCTATATTATATTGATCCTGGAGTATGGTAACCCTTTTACTCTGTTAAATATTGTGATCATTTTTTTTTTGACAGTGGCCTCATTACTAAGGTCTCATAAAAATATATCTTCAAACATATTCATGAATCCATTAGCATGTGCATTCAGTGATTTCTCCCTGGCTTGGGTACGAAGGGTAATCATGCATATGTTTTCTTTTTAAATTTTAGTGACACTGCTAGTGCTTGAATTATGTGTAAATAGTATGTTTTAGACACAGACTTGATTTTGTAAGCATATGGTTTCATTTAAAAAACAGAAAATGTTTTGTAATGGCTTGTGTGTTGGTTTCACTCCACCCCACCCGTGTGGCATGTGGTTTCACACATCATTGGTATTTGCTGTTTCTCGATCTACCACCCCTGAACAGTGAGCTAGTACTTATTTTAGGCTCATGGTGATATTGACGTTATGATACATACCATATTGAACAAAATGAAATGGCAGGATTTTTTTCTGTTTTGGTTGGTTGCCAAATATGGATTGATTGTATTTACTTTATTTTTAGCTATGGTTTGAGCGATATGTTGTTCAGTCCATAGCCATAGTTGCACTCCTATGAGTAGAATTAGTTGATGCCTAGAACTCTTCAACAAGCTTTTAGCAGTCACGGCATATCTGATTTCAACCTATTCACAGCATAGATCAGTTTTGTGAACCAGGCAGTGTGTGGTGATATAACAGAGCTGCCAACATCTGTGGCTTGGGCTCTTTCCAGAGTCAGGGAGGATGGCTAGGGAGGTTTGTGTATTTTGTGCTGGTGGAATGCACATGCCATACATTGATTGGAGGTCCAATGAACTGTTCCCTTTTTTTTCCCCATAAAAGACAATAAAATACAATACAACAATTACATACAAATGGTAGAAAACGTTACTCCCCCTTTGAAAAATACATCCATAAAAGTTTTCTTTATACGCTTCACTTAACCAAAGACAAACAATACTTTGACTTACATATCTACATAGACAAGACAATGCAGCAAAAGAGAAGGGAGGAAACATTAAGTAAGAATGTATGTCTTATATCTTATATTGTCCAAAGTGTGGACAATCACACGGTTTCTCTTTAGGTCTGTATAGGGGTTAATTTTTAACAAACCTTATATTTATTAAAAACCTCTATTTATTAATCTTCTCCCAGCATTTCATCCAAACAGTTGTTTTTCTACTTAATTTTTGTTTGCTCAACAACCGTTCCATTTTTATTTGAAACTCAAGCTGGGCTCTAACTTGATCCCAAGGAACGTCCCTGCCAATTTTCCATCCTCTCGCAATCACAATTTTTGCTGCTAGAAAAAGGTGAATAAGAATAATTTTCGAAATCGTACGCCATTACCGGCCAGTTTAGATGGAGCAGGACGACCTCTGGAGAGAGCCTCAGCTCAAGGTTCAGATCTACAGACACAAACCTTTGAATATTACACCATAAATTATTCAATTTACTACACTGCCACTAAATATGCTTAAAAGTACCTGTGTCTATACCACATCTCCAACATAGGTGGTTTGTTGTGGGATACATTTTGTTCAATTTATCTGGTACGAAGTACCATCTATTTAGAACCTTAAAATGGGTTTCTAATAAATTTAACGAGTGTATATTCTTCGAAGCTCCTATCAGTAAAGAACCCCAATATCTAATATTTATATCTATGTTTAATTCTTCTTTCCGGGCGGCTATAGCTGTTGGTGTTTTTTCTTTATTACACATTTTGCTTAATACCAAAGCTTTTGAGAGTGGTTTATTTATCTTATCTGTATTGAAATGTATATTTATCGCATTGTTCAAACTAGATTTTGCTACGTCAAAAAACTTTTAAGTCTTAAAAAATTAAACAGCTCTTTTGATGGTAAGTTGTGTTCCTGTGTTAATTGAACAAAGGTTTTAATTGTATCTTCTGCAAATAGTTGGGACAGTCGAAAAATTCCTTCTTGTTTCCAATATTTAAGGTTTATATCTGCAACTTGTTGTTCAACAAAATCCAATTTTAAATAGTTTGGGATTTTATTTTCCATTTTTAGAGTTTTTTTTTTATTTTAAGCCAGCTATTTATTAAATGTGTTAAAATTATGTTGGAATAGTCTTTTTTTTTAGGGGATTTAGTAGTGTTCCAAATTAAGCAATCCAAACTAGGAACTCCTCCTGCAATAAGTTCTATTTTATACCATCCTTCGTTTTTATTCTCCTCTAATTGCATCCTATATATATGTAAAATTACAGCTGCTCTGTAATTATTTGATATTAAAGGATAAGCTAATCCTCCTCTACTTAATTTTTGTGTTAATGTTGACTGGCTCAATCTTGTTTTTTTACCTTTCCAGATATATTGGGTGAAGCTTTTCTGTATTAATTCCAACCAGTGGTTAGAGAAATATAATGGCAACATTTGAAACCTTTAGTTCCATTTTGGAATAACATATGAATTAACCAAGTTTATCCTTCCCCCAAAAAGATATTTCTAAGTTTCTTCGTTTTTTTTAACCATTTATTAAGGTTTTGTAATAAATCTAAAAAAATTATTTCCATAATTCTGTTTACATCTCTAGTCAATTTGACTCCCAGATAATCCATGCTATTGTCAACATTATATGGTTCACCTTTGAAGAAGAACTGTTACATACAGTGTAGATTAAAAGTAATGATTTTTTTTTAAAAATCAGATTTTTTTTTTTTGGTTTAAAGTCAATTTTATTTTTTTAAATTTAATCTCAGATTTATTTTAATGAAATGCAATTGCTGACAATTAAGTTACAATTACATTTTCTCTCAGACATTGTCAATATCTGATATCAGGGACAAACAAGTGCTAAGGAAAAGCAGTTAGGCATGACATTGGTATATATCTATCATTCATTGCTAACTGCTCTTCTTTACTTCTCTACTGACAACTATAATAAACTTCAGATCTAAGGGGGAACCATTCAAGAAATATGTTTTCTGATAATGTTTTAAAGAAAGTCACACCAGTGAACTGGTGAAAGTCACTAAAGCACTTGGATTCATAAGTTGCTCAAGTAATGATTTCCCTTTTAACAGCAGTGGTCTCTGCCCCTGGCGTTGAAAGAATATTCTCTTCCTTTGGACTTGTTAATGCGAGAAATCGGTTGGGGCTCGATAAAGCTAGAAAGCTTGTTTTACTTTTCCAGATTATGAATGAAGATGAGTGAGCTGCAGAAGTTTAAAAGAACACTTTAGGGTCAGGAATAAAAACATGTATTCCTAACCCTATATTGCTCAAAACACGTGCTAGGTGGCCAGACCTCCTTATCCCCCTTTACTCCACCCCCACACCTTAAAAAGGTAATACAATTACCTTTATTCCAGCACTGCCCATGTCCACTTTCCCCGCCCCCTTGGTTGAGATCATCAGAATTGACAATCTCTTCCAATCCAATGCTTTCGGAGGCTAATGCGCACATGTGGCAAAATTTCACGCTGGCCAAACAGCATCTCCCTCCGCAATAAATGAGCCGCCCGCCTCCCACTCCCTTCCTCCGCAATAAATGAGCCGCCGCCTCCCACTCCCTCCCTCCGCAATAAATGAGCCGCCCACCTCCCACTCCCTCCCTCCGCAATAAATGAGCCGCCCGCCTCCCACTCCCTCCCTCCGCAATAAATGAGCCGCCCGCCTCCCACTCCCTCCCTCCGCAATAAATGAGCCGCCCGCCTCCCACTCCCTCCCTCAGCAATAAATGAGCCGCCCGCCTCCCACTCACAGCTCTCCCTGAGCCCCCTCCCTCAGTCAACAGCCTGCCTCAGCCCTTTGTGATCTGACTGCCCTCCTCTGCTCTCAGGCAGCCGGTCACCTCGGGGGCTAAATAGGCTCACAAATCCCAGGTGCCAGGACAAATTTCCTGGTCGCCATGGCGACCTGGCGCCTAGGATTTGTCGAGCCCTGGCATAGAGAACACATATTAAGAAGAGAAGAAATTAAATGTTTCTATTTCTTCGTCTCATTTTCAATGTTAGTCCTGACTGTGCCTGAATTGAACTGGATTGTGATTTAATTTTCTTATGGCATCTCCATCTTGCATTTTTTTGTCTATGGAGTATCCCACAATATGCTCCATATATCTCTGCTGTATTCTCACATGTGCTGAGAGTACAGCAGTGGTTTGGGTTCCTGGTGGAATAAAGAAGGTGGTGCAGGTTAAAGAAAGCTTCTGGTAAATATGAATGTGGTTCAGCTTCCTCCCCTGGCCACCACATACACAGTACAGATGCCAATCGTCTGGGTTCTTTGCAAAATAGCCGCTTTCATATATATATATATAAAAAAAAAAAAGCAAACCAGAAAAAACTGCAGAGCACGAAAAAGGCAAACAAATTATTGATGATTATACTCAGTGATCTCATTTCTGTAAGTGGTATTTCCACTTTAAAAACCATGCACAGACTTTTTTTTTCCGTCAGTGCTATGTAAGTAATATTTTTGTCTTTTTTTTTCATATTCATATCACTAATGTTCTAATGAATTAAAAACTTTAAATTCTCTGTGAAACTCAAAAAACTTTTTGTTGGATTACCCCATTTAACAATCTTAGTAGAAGGGAAACTGTCACGATTACTTCTGCTCCCACTGTAATCTCATTAAAGAGATAGGTGTCACACATACCTACCTCCGGTCCATCCGTGATCTGCCTCCGTTCTTTGCTGATTTGCCCTGCTTAGGAATACTTCCCCAAGCAGGGCAAGGCTCCTCCATGACATCGTCACGCTGGCTTAGTTGCCAGCTTACTGGCATCTGAACGGAGTGATGTCAAATCACTCCTTTCCTATACTTGCACCCGCTAAAGAGGTAAAATAGCAACCACAGTGCATGTGCTGTTTTTGCTATGGGTGGAGAGCAGAGGGCCCTCCTCTTCCGCTCCCCTGCCTCTCAATTTATCGGCATTCAGTGTCTGCCAAGGAATTGCATGAGAGATGGGAGAAAAAACTATTTTTAAATGGTTTTCTCCCAACCTATACATTTGCAAGGAAAACTGCTAGCATACTGTATAGACAGAATTTTGAACTCTTTTAAAAGAGTGGAAGTTGTATATTTGTTGACCGTTTCCCTTTAACCTTGTTTGACAGTGACCCAATTAACATGCGTATTATTGGTTTAACCAAGTCTTAAAAATGGCAAATTACATCAATGACCCATCCTTTAACGATCATGTGATATATAACAAATTGAGTTCTGCCAAATACTTTCATTAGACTCTTCCTAGTGTCACAAAATTCTCCATTTTCTGTTACAATAGGCCATTTATTGTGGGTAGTTCTCTGGAAATTCTTAGCAGCCCAGGTGTTAAAAACTGACCTTTCTTGAATTGGAGCAGAGGTAGGCAAACTCCACATGTTCTGGACTACATCTCCCACAATGATTTGCCATCATTATGTGAAATTGAGTCTACAACATCTGGATTGTCCAAGGTTGCCTACCCCTGAATGAGAGCAAAATTTGTTTAGATTGTGTTAAGATTTGCCAGTTAGTGAATGTGTCTGTTTGTTCACATGTTATATTAAGAACTGAAAGGAGAAGCAAATTGTTAAAAATAAGTTTGCAGTAGCTTTTATTTTTATAATTCCAATACCACTTTTTTTTTCCTGTGAAAACATTGGTCATGAGCAGTTTATTTTTTATGTATGTTTTGTAGTTATAACAACCCATCCTTTGCACTTCATCATTTGGAACAACAAGGAGCATGGGTTTTCGTTGGGCATTTTGATAATCCCAGTGATCGATGTATAGGTGCCTTTGTTCCTATATCCTGTAAACCCTGACCATGTTTGTTTGAAATAACAAAAAATATTTATATTAAGGAAAAAAAACAGTCCCTCACCCCCAACCCCCCCAAACATACTTTTGTGTGATTTGTGTTTGTAGTAAAGTAACACTTGTAAATAATTGCCCTATTAGAACTATTTGAAATAACATTTCTACATCATTATATTTGATGTGATTACTTTTGCAAATATTGCTCATTCCTTGCTTTAATGTGGTGGAACTGGGCCTTCAGTTTGATCTTGTATTCCTCACTCATGTTTTCTATCCTTTTTCTCTTTTTCCTTTTATTTTTCCTTCACTCTATTTTTCTCCCACCCCTTTTGTTCTGTCTGTTATTAAAAAGTGCTTTAACATTAACCTATTTTCTTATTGTAATCCATGTAGGTTCAAGTTCAAGTCCACCCTAACCTCTCATCAGCAGAGGACGCTCTCCAGTACGTTGAAGAGTTAATTCTGCAGCTGCTCAGCATGCTCTGCCAAGCACAGCCCCGCAGTGTCCTGGATGTAGAGGTACTCCAAAATAGTTCATATATTGATCTGCTCATAAAGATGCCACTTAAAAGTACTGCATTTTATTCTATTTCCAGAGAACACTGGTGGTACGCGGCCAAAATCCATCAAGGTCCTTGATACTCTGCAGCAAGCAAATTTGGAACCTAGGTGGTTTCTACTTAGGCAGCATATTGTCTGCATATTCCTAAGTAGCCATAACGGTTTTGTTCCATAAAAGCAGCATCGTCTGCAAAATTTATTTTTGCCACATGGGATCAAGTTTGCACATATTTATATCAGTTTCAAAAATTGCTTTAAATTGCAGTCCTGTATTTTGTTTTCATTTTGTTTATTTACTTCCTTGCATTGGAATCTCAATATCTTAGCACCGCTATTTTGTTTTCATTTGTCCATATTGTTTGTAGTTAGCCCATCTGTGGGATTTTTTTAGACACCAGACTTGTTAGCGAAATGGAACGCTGCTTAAGCTGTGCCCATTGCCAAATATTATGCTCCCCATAAGTAGAGTAGTCTCTACTTTTTCTTACGTGTAACTCAAAAGGCGAATTTAAAAAAAATTAAGGGGCAATAAAGGGACTAATTAAAGGTTTAGAAGTTTAAGTGTTTGTCACTTTATGTAATGCAACCTGCGCCAATCCGCATCTCCTCATAGAAATGCATTGAATCAATGCACCTTAAAGAGAAACGTTCAGCGCCTCCATGCAAAGAGTGGGGACGCTGAACGTTAGTGCTGCATATTTTTCCTCGGCAGTAATGTAAACACTGACTTTTCTCCAAACAATTGCGGTGTTTACAAAAAAGCTTGAAGGGACATACACACCAGAGCAACAATCTTAAACCGTATCATAAAGTGAAGAGCCATAGGCTGCACAGCGTAGGGTAACTACTCAGCTAGATAGGTTTAATGTGGAATCAAGGACAACACAGTTTTTTTGTCATTGATTCCACAATAAGCCAATCTGAGTATTTACACTGCGCTGTGCAGCCTGTGGCTTCTCACTTTTGAATGCATTTTGGAGGTTAGAGGACCTCTAACCCGGAGCTCTGGTGTTACGAATACCGGTGTGCAACACTTCACTACTGGTCTTCATTAAATTGTAGGTGTTCTGGTGACTGTATTGCCCCTTTAATTATTAGACCATCAGTTTTCTATTGGCTTTATCTGTACACAGAGTGAGTTCTAGTGCCCATTATTACCAGAGTTTCTTTGTTGTACATTTCGTTATTTGCATCTAGACCAAATTGTTTTCATTTTGGTTTGCAACTTGGTGAACAAACCACCAACACTGATCTTAAGCACGTTTTGAAGTGACTTTGGTTCTCCAATCTTTGTTTTTGTGATGTTACATACATAGTTAATCACTGATGTTAGAATTGTTAGAATTTTAAAGTGAATTTAAAATGTAAGGCCAAAGTAGACAAAAATTATTTTTTTTTTTATTCTTTATTTTTGTAGTGCATATATTAATCACAGGCATACATATGGTACCCCAACGGCATTCCATATGCAGGTTTCAAGACATTAGTTACAGTAGGGGGTAGATAGACAATGCACTTTTTTTTTTTTTTGTACATATATTACTGAACGCATTACTGGAATCAAGATTATATAAACATGCCTAAAGTACACATCTAAGCTATGCTTCCGACATAAGTTTGCAAAGGATTAACGCTCTAGATATGCATATAAACAGGTTAAAGTAAATAATTAAAGCAAGTTTCACAAATCTGACACAGAATAGGCTATAATAGCTGAGTTGCAGCAGGGTATTGAAGCAAGGCTTAAGTAGTAGGCCAAGGTTAAAGGCTGTGTGTCGTTTTAAGCCATACACTGCAATATTGTGGACTAGATTTAACGTTGAGTCACTTGAGATACAGTGAAAGAGAGTGTCCGTGGGTGCTTGCCTTGCGTTAACCGATGCCTCTTCTTAGCTGGGTGCACCCTTCCAGTGTGTGTGGGCTCAGGGCTCCTGTGTTGTGCGGCGATGTGGCTGCTTGTTGCGCTGGTTTCTCATGCCTGGAGCTGGAGCTGGAGCAAAGCCCTGTGCTTTTGGGTGCAGGTGCTTTCTTGGGTCTCTCGCCCCTCAGTCTCGCCTGTCGGGTCGTTCGCCTAGGCTGTGTGCGTGTGTGGAGGTGCTCCTCTGTCGGCGCCATCTTGTGGTCACTGTCGGGCGGGAGTCGTTGCGGCCGCGACAGGTACGTGCGGAATGCTTGCGGAGTGTGTGTACCGGTAATTCGGGCTGCCGTCCTGTCCGTGCCTTTGTCAACTCCCAGCTGCTCGGCATTCTGCTTTTGCCAGGAAGCGTCCTGTGGAGGCACTGGCCCTATCGCCTGTGCATGTGGCCTCCGCCATCTTGGTGGCTGCGTCTGGGGTTTGAGTCTTGGCGGCCCTGTAGTTTCGCCTGCCGTGCTTGTGGCGGTTGGGTCTTGAGAGTGGGGACCGGGATCACCCCCCCGGTCCAGAGGGGGGGGGGGGTACGGGGCCGGTTCCCCGCGGGTCCGACTGAGCGCTGAACGGCCTCAAACGTGTCGGCCTCAAACGTGTTAGGCCTCAAACGTGTCGGGTAGGATTCCTCCCCCAGGGGACTGAAGCCTGTTGGGCCAGCCTCACCCTGGGTCCAGGGCTCTCTGTCCGTTGGGGGCCGCCGTTGCCGGTCAGTTTTGTGCCAGGGAAACTTAAATATAGTGCCTGTCAGGCCTCAGGTTGCAGGAGCTGGTCTCACTTGCGGCCATCCAGCTCGGCGGTCCGGCCCCGCCCCCAAAAGTAGACAAGTTTTAAGCATACCAGCTCAGCTTTTTTGCCTTCGATTTGACATTCACTTTGAACTCCCAACATCTCTAACTTAAGTGAATAACCTTGATGGTTTCCAACAGAGTTAACAGGGAATGTTATACGTTATAACCACTAAAGCTCATTTTAGTTTATATGGTGCATAAAGCCTGGCCATTTTGTGTCAGGTCAACAGTATTGTGGATGGATAAACCCAGTGCTCCAACCCCTTTTCTCTTTATATTTATATATTTATTTTTGCACCAAGTTTTTTTTTTTTTAACGTCTACATGCCTTGTTGGGCACTTGACACTGCCCCGTACCTTGTTTTTAATGTATTTATTTATTTAACGTGCTAAGAAAATGTAAAACTTACATTAAATCCATCACCAGGCAAAGTTCTCCACGAACGTATAACCCGCCTTTCCCACTTTCTCAATTCCAGGCTGACTAAGTATTGTGCGCTGGGATTGTAATTACACTCCTTCACAAAATTACAGATTTCTCTGTATAGGCAATGTTTCAAACTGCACATAGAATGTTTCACCATGGCCACTTTTAGAAGCAGAAAAGGTCAAAGAGGTTGGAGTAACCCTTTAACTGATCATACGACCCACCGCCACCAATTTACAAGTTTTATGCAATAGTTAATTTCTGCATAAGCCAAGCTATGGGAGAGGTGCCAAACCAACATGTGCACCACACTTATTGCAATGAGCTGTAGTGGTAGAAATTCCTATTATACCCCATGCAGTCATTACAAAGAACAGATTTCATATATTCTCATGAGCCTAGAATCTTGTACCTTTGCTTATGCTCATTACATGTAGTAGACTTGTGTCCACATGGTTATTCATGGTGCGAATCATCAGTTTAAAGTAAACTTCAAAGCTTAGGCTAAAATATCCAAACTGAAACACAGTTTTGGAGATTTTCAACAATTTGGCTATTTTGACCTAAAGTCTGAAATTTACTTTGAATTCCCCACAATTCACAAGTTGGCAAGCTACCCCATATGTTTTAGGATGGCTGTAGACCGTCTCATAAATGACTGCCTGTTGGAAATTGTGTAGTACAATGTTTTTTTTGGATAGCAGCTGCCGGTCACATTTGCACTCCTGTGGCACAGAAATAAAGAATAAGGTTTTTCACTTCAAATTAAAATTCTGTTGATTTTTATCTTTATTTGGATAGCATAACGTGAAAATTGTATTCTCTGAAAGTAGATTTTGAAAAAAAAAATTTGCGCGATTGTTGCCTTTAAATGTTCTTGCCAGAATCTTTGCTCTCCCCTAAAGTGATAAAATACTGCCATCTACAGGACTGTTTACTTTTAATCCATGCACAACATTTTTTCCCTCTTTATTTTTCAATTTTATTATGCACAGAGTACCATTCTAAATCACAAACTATATAGTGTTTACATTAAAAAGTTGCCAAAAGCAATTGAAGAGATCCTGCATGTTGATGGATATTAAGAAGTGAGAGATTGCTCATACTGTGTCATTAATAAGACTCGTCCTATATATAGGATATCGTAATCCGTAATGCACATGGATCTGCTGGGTTTCAATTCAATTTAAACCTACTCCTTATTCTTGTTTATGTGGCCTTATGCTGTCCCATAAATCTTGTCTAGCATAGTTTTAAAGGATATGTAGATCAGGCCCTAACACACTGTAGTAGTTATAGTGCTTGAAATGTCCTTTTTGAAAAAGTTCAATTATTTTACCCTGTGAGCTTGTTATCCCTGGTCTAAACCGTACATGCACAATTTATGGTGTTTTACTCTGTCCTATTTCCCCAGCAAACATAGTATTCCTATTTTTACAGCATAGAATATGTTTTGGAAAATGTCAGTTTGTTTGTTTTTCCTTCACAGGAGCGTGTTCAGAAAACCTTCCCTCATCCCATCGATAAGTGGGCAATTGCAGATGCTCAATCTGCTATTGAAAAGAAAAAAAGGAGAAATCCTTTATCGCTCCCTGTAGATAAAATCCATCCTTTATTAAAGGTAAAATTATACATCACCTTCTCTCCTTTTAATGTATTTTGATTGTCATTCTATGATATGTTCAATTAAAAGTCAAACAATTCAGAGCATACAGTTGTTTTTTTATTTTGCATTAAACTTAAAAATTTAAAAAAAATTATAATCTATGATGGGAGGTTCAACCTAATTTAGTTTAGGATCTTTGCTATTAAAGAAAAAAACCTTACAGAGCATTTTCAATAAGGAGAAAAAATAAAGAAATCTCAAGGGTTTTTAACTCCTTTGTTATGGGTGTCTTAACCTTTACATAGTCATCACTTAATAGTCCCCAAATTTCATCAAAATCCAGCTATTGCTGAACTCTTTGCAAGTAATGCAGTCTGGCAACATATCCCCACCCCAGACTACCTGGGCTATTGCAGGATTTATCAATCCTGACATATCTAGCAGTAGTTTTTCAGAACCTGTCATGGCATTGGATCGATGTGACAGCCTGTTGGATGTCAGTCAGCCCATGCTGCAGGCAAATAGGCAGGTTCTGAGTCTGTGATTGGTGTGTACCTTGCTATTGATGTAACCTTGCAGAACTTCGTGATTAGCTGCAAGGATGAATCCCTTAGCCAGTCATAGCAAAGACATTCCTCAACCTTGTAGCCACGTTGCTAAACAGTGTGTTGGGGTTAGCAAGGGATATGGTTAGACGAAGTTAGGAATGGTGTCAAAGTGTGATGCTAGATGCTGGAATTTTTTTTCTGATTATTCCAAACTTCCATCTTCACCCAAGATTTGCATCTTTTGTGCTAAAATAGTAATTCCTGTAATGTTGGCGTTGCATTTGCGATAAATACTCTTGTTTACTTCTACTTTGCATTACTCCAATAAATAATTTGTCACAAAATACTTTCAGTAGATGAATAACACATTTGTTTCTTCTTTCTTTTTAGGAGATCTTAGGTTATAAAATTGACCATCAAGTATCTGTTTACATAGTAGCAGTATTAGAATACATTTCTGCAGATATTTTAAAACTTGCTGGGAATTATGTACGGAATATACGACATTATGAGATTACAAAGCAAGACATAAAAGTTGCCATGTGTGTTGATAAGGTAAGTAAAGGTCCAAGTTTCCAGATTACTCTTTCTTCTAGCTATACCAATTCATACCAGCAGTGATGGCTGTAGTAAGCAGACAGCAGTCACTTGACACTTGCCAATTGCCACCATCAACTGCTGCTCAGGCTCATGCCTGATGGTCTGCTGGGAATTCTCATTAGCTGTAAAAACACTTTCATCATGTACACAAAGATGGTGTAGGGGGCTGCAAACACTAAAACCACCTCAATGAGATGAAGCCATTACAGTGCCTACAGTGGCCGCCTTTTTTTTCCCCCCCAAACATATAATGGTAATAACTACTTAGAGTAAATTAGAGAGTGACTTCTGAGAGAATGAGATGCCAGCAGCAAATCATTAAATGGGATGTTGTCATGTGAACTGCAAGGCTATCAGCATTGCACTATGCAGCAAAAAACAAAAAACAAATTGACTAGAAACCTTTATATTATTATTCTTATTTCGATTTGTAAACAAAAAACTGAGCAGACTGAAAGTTGCACTCACATATTAATATATTTTGTTCCTTAGTAGGTTTATATTATGCCCCCTCCCAGCATTGTTTAAAAAATGTACTTACCTGTAAGCGAATGATCTCCTCACTGCTGCCCAATCCACCTGTGGTGAGATCATCAGGCATGAAAATATTACTCATAAAGAAGCATTGTATAAGAACTGCTACCGCCCCGATCTGCCAAGCCAGTACTTCACTATGATGTCACCATACACAAAGTCCTTTAACCCCCTAAGGACACATGACATGTCATGATTCCCTTTTATTCCCGAAGTTTGTTCCTTAAGGGGTTAAAAATCCAAGCATCTGAAGAAGAAAGCTGACTAGTTGATAGCCTCTAGTCTACAGGCGTGTTTTCTGAAAAATGTAAACATTGTTGTCTCTCAGAAATGGCAGGGTTTTACTTTGTCAATGTAAATGGGCAGCATCTCTATGCACAAAAGTACAGATTTGAGGTTAATCTTGCTGAAGCCATAATGGTGCCCTGGAAACTCCATTATAAGTAGCCAACCCGTTCTAGAATGATTTCAATTCTTCCCTAGGTTCTTTCACTGGGCACTGCTCCCCAGCTCCCCTAGTAAGGTGGATGTTCCTAAGCAGTATTTCTGTTAGCTCTCTACAGCTAAGCCCTCCATTGAAGATCTCTAATTTTAAAGTATTATTATTAAAAGCCACCCCTTAAGTATACTTTATAAACAATATGACTGCTCAACTGAGGTTTAGTTTGGGTAACTTTCCAATCAACACATTACTTTGTAGAAAATTGTAATAATAACTATATAGTCTTCTATAAATACAAAACTGCTGCTCAGAGTAGCTTTAATCTTGTTATTTTTCTGTCATATACTTGGAAATCCCAAATGCACACATAAAATGAGGTGTCATGCCTTAATCATGTGTGGACCAGCTCATTTACATGCACCCTCCCTCCAACTAATAATAGCTATACTTGTCTTTGCACTTTTGTTAGGAAGAAAAAAGCCAGATGTCTTGGTTCTATACCTAGCTGTTTAGCCATATGTTAGAAGCGCATGTGATTGCCACCTTCTGTAATGATATGCATAATGAGGGGACATACCATTTTAAGTTCCTTAAAGTGAATGCACCAGTAAGCAGTATGGGCTGCATGCAATAATAACTGTTCCAGATTGGGAGGGGGTGTACTGACATAAATAAAATGGATGAGTGACAGTATTTCAATGTGACATGATGGGAATATCATTAATTTAGAATGTATGCAACCACTTCAAATTGAAACTGAAAGGCCTGTCACGTTTTCCTTATCTAAGAAAAGAAAAAACATTTTAGTATTTTTAATTTTTAATGCTGTGGAAAATCAATGCTGAACCTTAGAATAATGATCTTCAGAATGGCCTTTTGCAAAGTGCAGCAATTGCCTCTGAGTTTTGGATCCATATGAAATTTATCTCCTTATAATAAAATTGTCCGTCTACCATGTCACAGTTTTTTTGAGCGGTGATTGATGCTTTTACTACCCAAGTACACCCAATAGACAATAAATCAGAATTTATGTGTTTCTACTGCCAAAGAGGTTGTAATTGCAAAATACTATACTTACCGTATATGTAAAATTATTTCCTCCAGGATAATAATGAAACATTGTCAAAGCAGCTTCAAAATAAACTCTTATTTTTTTTTTTTGCCTTACAATTTTGTGCATGAAATTGTAGCCAAATTATATGTAAATATATAACTTGTTCCCATGTTAAAATATCCTGTCATGATACACTCAACATTAAATGATAGTAGAAACAAAAAAAACATTCATACTTTGTGCTAGTAGATTTGCTAGCAAATTATTAGGTTTGTAAATGTCGCCTCTCCTCTCAGCTGTCTTTATAGATGTCTGTTTTGACATTTGAGCAACAGTTGAGAGCAGCAGAACCCTCCAACAGGTTCTGCAGCTCCTTCTCACATATATACTGATATCACTCTGTTCTGACAATGATGCAGTGTTATTTGGAGGGAGGGGATGGGATGGGGAAGGGGGCTGACTGTTGTGGTGCCAAAAAGGTAGTAAGACCACAAAAGCTTCTAAAGCATTTCAAAATAGTATTAATGTTTTTTAATAACTTCTATATTCATAGAGCTTTAAAGAGCTCTTGTACTTTAACATGACCCTGACATGACAGGTTTAGTTTAAAGATTTGTTATAATCGAAATTTTCCCTTCATGTTGAAGCGGATTACAAACTAATAACTATGTCCTGTTTTTAAATTAGGATCTAACCTGCCAAAATCTTCTCTTCCTAAGGTATTCAGAAAGAATAAACAAATATTTTAATTTCCTTCTACGCAGCACAATTCATGCTTTTTATTGAACATTTCATTATTGCCCTCCTTTGGACACCTGCGCAGTTATGTCAGGAGAGGTAGCATTTGCTAGAAAATATTTGTTCATGGAAAATACTGTTGTTTTTCAATGTTATAATTTCATGCTTTCTTCATAAATCATTTTTGTAGGTGTTGATGGACATGTTCCATCAAGATGAAGAAGACATAAGTGTCCTGTCTTTAGCTGAGGAGGAGCCCTCTACTTTGGGGGAGCAAATGTACTATGACCTCGTGAAGTCATTTATGGCAGAGGTTAGACAGTACATAAGGGAACTGAATCTCATCATTAAAGTGTTCCGGGAGCCTTTTTCCTCCAATACAAAATTATTTTCAGCTCATGTAAGTATAATCGTACTATTAAGAGGATTCTTTTCATATTCCTTAAATTGTACCGACTGACTTTAAATTATCCATTCTTCAAATTATCCATTCTTCAAATGAAAAGATTACAAATATATGCTTCTGTATTTCAAATTCATTACTTATAGTAAAACTTGTAGCATTTATGGTCTAAGGAAGACAATTTTGTTAGTTAATATGGGATATATGAAAGGTCCTTAAAGGCAATCTATAAGCATTAAAATAACTTTAGCTTAATTAGGTTTATAGATCATGCCTTGCATCCTTCTCCTCCTCTGTGACTCACTGAGCCTTCCTACACACTTTCTAAAAAATAAAGTCAAATCATTTTTGCTTCCTTTATTGCATAGTGTTTTATTTAGCCTTGTGTGTGATTAAAGTTCAAAGAACAAAGCATGAGATAAGAACTAAAAAAAGTAAACGCATTGTAAAATCTGATTAAAATTGGGAAGAAGAAAAAAAAATACACACGCAGGGGAGGTGACTAGGGCTGCATAAACAAAGTTAGTAGATATACCCCAAATGGAAACTTGCTTGCATTTAATTCTTAATTGCTTTCACTAGGGATATATTTAAAAACAGCTTGCACAATCTGTAGATCTCTTGCCTGCTGCCTTTGCAAGCCCTACTTTTCTAACCCAGCCCAGACTATGACTGTCCATTCAAAGACTTTCCAATGCAGCTCAATGTGAAGTCTTTGCGAGGCAGGTGCTCTGGGCAATTGGGTTTAGTGCAAATAAGCTAACTGGACCAGCTGTCTGCTTGAAAAGTCAGGTGAGTGTGTAACCAGGTTAATTCATAATGTGTACATTTCTATTGAAATTTGCACTTTTTCCAAAATGGAAAAAAACAGGATACACTCTTCACACACAAAACGTGCTTATGGGGCATGAAGTGTCCTTTTAAGCTGAATTTGTGTTAGTGTGTGGTTCCCTTTAACAAGACTTGGTTTGCATGGATCTGTAGAATCATTAGGTTGTTGCATTCAGCTCTGTAATTCACATGACTGAATATTCTTAATTTATAACCCGGGTCTATCTAGGATGTAGAAAATATATTTAGTCGAATCATTGATATCCATGAACTTAGTGTGAAGCTTCTCGGCCTTATTGAAGACTCAGTGGAAATGACAGATGAAGGCAGACCTCACCCGTTGGTAGGAAACTGCTTTGAGGATTTAGCAGAGGTAGGTTTGAACATCCTGTTTTTGAATTAATCAATGCCGACCTTTGTGTTTTTTGAATTGTGAAGGGAATTTACTGTATAGCAGTATATCAAACAACTAGAGAACTTTTTCATTTTGATTTTTTTTTTGATCAAATTTTAATCCAGCTCTTGCAAGTATATATAATAGCATTTACAAAAGTATACTCTTTCTAAAATTCCTCCAAAGCTTTGCTGTAGGCACAAATAAAGCAAAATAATAAGTATGAAGACTTAAAGTGAGTAGATCTTGTGGTCTGAAATATCTTTTCTCAGAAATGATCTTGTTTTGATCAAGTTTAATTCTATTTCAGAAAATCTTATCAAGGCCTCAGCTAACCACTAGGTGGAGGCAATTGCAAACACAGTATTTATGCAGTATTCTTTATTGTGACTATAAACTGAAACGGCCAAAAAGAAATAATACACATATATCAAAACATATTTGTGAAATAATGAAAAAAGAATCTAGGTTTCTTGTGGTTGAAAAACCGCTGTTGACTTACACATTTAATGCCAGTTTAAATTTTGAGGTGTTTTCATAACCTGGCATGTAGTCACATATTCAAATTACAGCAGGTCATAATTTTATCTGTATATAAAGTGCAAGGACCCAGCAGACCACTTCATAAAATGTGGTGCCGGGGGCACTGCGTGCAAAAAATATCTACAAGGATGAACTCATGGTCTTTTGAACAGCAAAGACATTTATATTCAAGACAGTTAACAGCACATCAGCATTTCAGTTCACAGAGTGGGGTTTACAACCGGAAAGTATCACACTCTGGATTGAAAAGTTGACATGCTGCACAAAAGACAGTCCCTTTTGCTGAGGGCAGAAGTGGTGTGCCATGAAGGGGGAGTGAGCATGTTGCCATTAGACACCCATAACCATCATGCTGTGCAAGCTGCCATCAGACCTTCAAATATGCTCAGAATTAAGCCACCTGGCAGCAGAGGGGATAAACTTAGAATGAGCAGAGTTTCATCGTGAAACGCTGCACATACAGACTCCAGGCACCATTTTAATGGATTTAATTGATTTTTACTCTTTCCGTTTGTCATGTTTAGTTCATTTTGTTTAAAGACATAGAAAATAAATGTTTCTTTAAAACTCATGTATTTTCAGGAGCTTGCCTTTGACCCTTATGAGTCTTACGCTCAGGATATCTTGCGGCCAGGATTTCATGATCATTTCCTTGGTCAGCTTTCGAAGCCTGGTGCTGCCCTCTATCTTCAGGTATAATAAATGTTGAGAGTGTTACATAACGTGGATAAAACCGAGCCAGTTGTTCTGGGTAATTTTTGGGCATTTGTTAATCTTTTTAACGAGATATTCCCTTAAACGATTGTGAGCAATAGTTTTAGTGCAATGTTTTTTAAACCTGTCCTAAGCACCCATTTAACAGGCAGGTGTTTATTGATATCACTCCTACAACATGGTCAGTGGTTCCTGTTTTTTCTTGCACACCTGTACACTAAGAATGTCTTGAAATCGTATCCTTTTATTAAATCCTTAGGACACGTTTAACCCCTTAAGGACACATGACATGTGTGACATGTCATGATTCACTTTTATTCCAGAAGTTTGGTCCTTAAGGGGTTAAAGAACACTGGATCATGTTTAACTTACAATGCAGTGTAGTTCAGAGTGCTATACCGTTTTGCTCGTACTTTCATATGGTATGTGGTGTATTTGAAAGAACTTTTCAAACTTGTTGCTGATGTGTTTTTTGTTTTTTTTCAGTCCATAGGTGAAGGTTTTAAAGAAGCTGTGCAGTATGTTCTGCCTCGACTCCTCCTTGCTCCTGTTTACTATTGCCTGCACTACTTTGAATTCATAAAGGTAAGGTCTATTGTTTCGCCATTGGGTAAGTTAAGTTAGTACAATGAAACGTAGTTTGTACCAAAATTTGTGCAGGATTTCTATTTTGTATCGGAAGTAGGATACTTAAAAGATAAATGTTTTAATATTAGTGTTATTTGTATCTTCAGGCTCCAAATGATTCATACTAATTATAATTTTTGTTTTGTATTTTTGACTTTGTGTATTATTGATTTGTAACATAATTTATGTGCTTACTGTTTTTTCATCATATTTATTCTAAAGTATTGTTTTATATGTTTTGAAGGTACTGAAAAAAATTTGTTTTACAATTTTTCCCTCTGACCTGGTCCCTTCAGGCACCGAGGATTTAATGATGGCAGCTGTACTGCATCTGGTTTCTGCAGTGCTGCCAATCCTGCTGCTCATTCATCAGAGAGAGAGTGAGAGCATCAGCTCATCATTCTCAGCCATTGAATAAGCATCTGTGCATAGAATAATGAGCAGAATTGACATTGGCTAATCATGCTTGTCACGAATGTGGGCTATTGGCCCAGCCGAGACAGTGGGGAGAGTGGGAAAGGGTTAATGACACCAGGCCCCTGGTTACCTGTTGCTAATCCCAGCAACCACTAAATTAACCCCTGCATTCCCTTCTACACTAACACCCTAGTACACACCTTACTGCCACCGCCAAGACTTTATATCCGGGTGTCTTAGGTTACCCAATACACAGTAGAATTATAATATCACAACCTTACTTTACTGATCAGACATATATAATTAACCTTTTTTGGTAACATGTTTACCTGAGCTTTCCTCAGAAGAGTGAGCTCATAGAGAACAAAGACACAAGCTGATTAAGTAAACATTTAATCTGACAAAAAGGATTCACAGTGCTGTGTACAAAAAATACAGAAATACAGATAACAAATTGCAAAGCAGTACATAAAATAAAATAGGAGAAAACACAAGAAATCCCTACATGTATTTACCGCTTATATATAATTCTTGTTGGAGTTTCAGATGTTACAGGTCTCAAAGTAGTTGTTGAAAAAAGAAAATCTCCCTCTGGATGGTCTAACATCCTCAATATATACCTTAAAACTAGTTGTTTCTCGGTGGGCAGACCCCTGGGAGGATCACAGTTTTCCACTCCATATTTTCTTAAACTATGTTGTTCTTTGAAGACCCCAAAGTCAGAGCATATGCACCAATACCTTTTACAATGCCCTATGTCCAGCTCTGGTGATGGTTATCTAGTAGTTTTATGGCTTAGGCCTGGTGTAAGATCAAAGCCTACAGTAAATGTTATTCCAACTTGTGCAAAAACAACTCATAACATATATCAAATACCAACTCATTCTTTGGCATGACAATGCTTTTGGGAATGGCGGTACAGCTGCAGCAGCAAAGGAGTTAAAGGGACTCTCCAGTGCCAGGACGACAAATCGTTTTCCTGGCATTGCAGGTCCCCTCTCCCTCCCACCTCCCATCCCCGGTTGCTGAAGGGGTCAAAACCCCTTCAGTGACTTACCTGAGGCAGCGCCGATTTCCCTCGGCGCTGCTTCTGGGTCCGCCCACGCTCCTCCCCATCACCATGCCCGCCGGCGGGTAGACCTAATGCGCATGTGCGGCAATGCCGCGCATGCGCATTAGACCTCTCCATACAAAGGACAGCCACTAAAGGAGGAATTAACCCTGAAATGTAATCATTGCAGTTTATGAAAACTGCAATAATTACACTTGCAGGGTTAAAGGGACACTCCAGGCACCCAGACCACTTCTGCCCATTGGAGTGGTCTGGGTGCCAACTCCCACTACTCTTAACCCTGCAAGTGTAATTATTGCAGTTTTTTTTATAAACTGCAATAATTACCTTGCTGGGTTAACTCCACCTCTAGTGGCTGTCTAGTAGACCGCCACTAGAGGGCACTTCCTGGTTTCTAGCACAGTGCTGTGCTAGAGCGTCGCTGGACGTCCTCGCGCTGTGTGAGGACCTCCAGCGTCGCTCATTTCCCCATAGGAAAGCATTGAAATGCATTTCCAATGCTTTCCTATGGGGAGCTCTAATGCCGCGCATGTGCATTAGGTCTCCCCAGCCGGTGGGCGGGATCAGTCTCGCCCACCGGCCGACTCAATCAGAGGGAGGAGCGGCGCGGAGGAAGAAGCAGCGACGTGGGACATTGTCGCTGCCTCAGGTAAGTTACTAAAGGGGTTTTCACCCCTTCAGCAATCGGGGATTGGGGGGTGGGAGGGATAGGGGACCTGCAGTGCCAGGAAAACTGATTGTTTTCCTGGCACTGGAGTTTCCCTTTAAGGGTAGTGGGAGTTGGCACCCACACCACTCCAATGGGCAGAAGTGGTCTGGGTGCCTGGCGTGTCCCTTTAATCTCGATATGTGTAACATTTCAAGAAACACTGAAGAGGTCTTGGTGCTTGGAGTCACATTTAGTGGCATACAATGCAATATACTTAAGTATGTGGTATTTCATATGGTATATCTTCGACTGCCAAGGCTTTATGTAAATTAGCCACTGTAAATGTCCTTTTCCGTGTAGACATTGGGAAAAATAGAGATTAACCACAGTGGCCACTCACTTATTTTTTTGAAGGTGTGAAGGTTTGGTATTTTAGTTGAAGTTTATGATAAGAATAGATTAGACTTGCGTGTTCTGTGCACATTGAGTGTTCTGTCGAACAGCAAAAAAAGGCTGCTTCCCAGGGCTACATACAGCAGGTAACTTCACATTATCAATGTCATTATAATGTCAAAATGTTCACTGAAACTGCAAATCGTTTTATATACTTTATTCTTTTGTCATCGACATTTAATCAGTGTAAAAAAAAAAAAGGTAAATTGCTGAATGTGCATCAATGTGAAGAAATAATGTGGAAAAGCAGGTAGAATGCATTAATTGCAAATATGGTGTCATAGTGACAGAGTATAATAAATCAAAGGTTGTTGAATCTGTTAAGTGACACATCAAAGGCAGACAGAACTTGTTAGCTACCAAGATTAAATCACAGAAAAGTATAACAAAGACTTGACTTCTGCTACATGTCTTCAGTAGGTGTTTAATATTTCTCTCAGAGAATGTTGATTGCTCATGACACACAAGAAATGTGCTTTTTATTTAAAAAATTTAGGTTTTTGGACAATTAAAATTAAGCCCCCAGCACCCCATTATAATTGCAATCACATTATTAGAACCATCCATAACACCACTATTGTTAATGGGGCAAACTGTTTTACAGCTAGATATTGATGATTCCTCTCGCTCATTCATTAGCTAACCATTCTCAGCAAATGAATGCGTGACTGTGCATCAAAATTTGCACAGAACTGACCTTACACAGCCTGGAACTGGACAGGATCATAACACCCCCCCTAATGCTGTTGATGATTGAGTTACACATCTGTCAGTCAAGGATTTAAACTTGGTATGTGCACCATTTCATAGAAAACATTGCAAATAAAGACTTCAGTAACCATGACCACTTCAAATTACTGAAGTGCTCATGGTTGTTGGAGTAACCCTGTAATGTATGAAGTCAATTGTATTTAGGAGGAAGCTTTTGCTTTTTGTTTTGTACACATTGTAAAACATATCATTTGTGAGCGATGTCTAGAAAAGTAACCTGGATTATGAATTTGACCTTTTATGTGATTTTGGCTTTTGTAGCAATTAGAAGAGAAAAGTGAAGATGATGAAGACAAAGAATGTTTAAAGCAGTCAATAACTGCCTTACTTAACCTTCAGAGCAGTATGGAAAGAATCTGCTCAAAAAGCCTTGCAAAAAGGCGTCTGAGGTAAACCTTTGTACCATGTCATGGCTTTCTTCAATAATAAAATGTTGGGTTTTTTTTTTTGTTTTTTTTTCATTGTGTAGAGAACATTGAAAGGGGCTTTGCTCTGAGCTACACCCACACAATGATCCCAGGGATTTGCTTTTCGTAATTGTTCTTAATATAAACAAAAAATGGCTTCCTTGAAAACAATGATCATTAAGCCACATCCGATGTTTTACAGAAAACTTTTAAAACTCCTTAGCTTGAAGACAGTGAGCAGATATCTATATTTTTGTAAAGCTGCATCCCCTTTCTATGGAGTGATTTTCCATTCATATTAATTTGAGGTGGGGGAGGGAGGTTCTGCCTACAGGCACCTCTCCAGTAAAGACGTACTTTTTGTTGTAGGTATCATCAATAATAGTGGTACAGTAAAAAGCTTTAACAAAGTAATATTCGTGAAGTCAATAAAAAAGTCACTTCCTTGGTGTACTCTTTTCTCAAAGCAATATCCCATAAAGATAAAGTAACATTTCATAGCGAACCAACCACTCCAATTTTTTTTCTCCTAACATATCATAACATATTACCGTATTTAAAATATCAGAAAAATCAATTTTAAAAGTGTGTCCAAAAATGTTATCACTTTTGAAATGTTTATCCAGCAATATAAAATTAAGGGCTAAGTTATTTGAAATGTGTTCCATAATTCCCTCTGTGTGATTGGTCATGTCCCAAGGGTAAACATGCACATTTGATACCCATTGTGCTGGGAAGAGCCACAATTTCCAACACAGACAAATTTGTGTTTATTGCCACGGCACACACCACACCCCAGTGAATGTTTAAAAAGAGGGACTTATCCAAGTCAATAGGTGATAGCTTCTCTGTATAGTCACTAAAAAAAAAAGACATCCTGAAAAAAACAACTAACACTTTAACACCAAGTCCAAGTTCTCCCTCTGCCTGACCTTCCTCTGCTGATGATCGCCAGTGGGCTAGTGTGGTCTGGGAGGGCAGACCGAAAGAATGACATAGGTGGCACTGAATGGGGCTGTGATGCCACTGGTTATCTGGCAATAGCAGTCAATGCGTAACCCTTTAAACAGATATGGGTCTTTACTTCGAAAATCCTTTTAATAAAATATCTTGCATTACATTTTTGGCATGCATTGGTCATTTCTGTTGTTCTGCTGCGCTCTAGCAAATGTGAGGGACTCTGCCTCCCAGTAACCTCTTTCTAGATAGTTATTTCTGTAAAATGGAATGCTCTCCCTTTTAAACTATTGGTTTTTTTTCTCTTTTACACTTTCTTCGTAAGTAGTGACTTCAAACAGCAACTGTTTGAAATTCTTAAACTGACAGTTGAAAGTAACTAAAGTGCCCTATTTATTTTTACTTTGTATTGTTGTTCTGCTGTTAGTGTAAACAGAAGAGAATACGATTAGGTGGGAGTGCCCTGGTCTTGTCTTTTGTTTTTAAAGGAAATGACATTAAAGCTGAGATATAGTTATTGTCTGAAAGCCTTTCATATTTAGCTGCACTTGCAGTCCTAACTCAAATCATTCCAACAAAGACGGCATTTGAAGCCTTGTAAGCGGTTAATTCCAGGTTTGATTAATCTTTTTACCAGATATCAGTACTCCCATTAGATCTCAATATGTACGTTTATGTCAAATAATTATGGGAGGTTTGAATCTGATGTTCAGGTTTTTATTATGTTTTGTGCTTCAGTTTGGTGTCTGGTTTTTTTCTTTTCTTTCTTTCTTTATATTTGTAATTATATTATCGTTTCTTAACTTATAGAGCAAAATGTGCAAATGTGTTTGCATACGTACTTATAGAAATTATGGTCTTGTTTGGATTCATTTTTTTTTTTTTTTTTTTTTAAAGGACAAGTTGAGCTGTGCCATTTAAAAGTAACTTCTTTATTATTGGGGCAAAATAATTAACTTTTTTGACAGGTTATCTGCAGCTTGAATATTTGCTTTACTTTGTTAATTTTGTAACTAGATTTTCATTGAAAGTTGATATAATTCCAGCTTTGCTTTTTTAATCCTTACATTTCCGATATCTTTTCAGTCAGTGTATGCAGACCAACAATCCCTAAATATAAATACTACATACTGTTCTTTTTGTGATAATTTCACAACTGGTTTTAGGATTAAAAAATATGTTCAAGGATTATAAACAAATAGTCTGCACATGTAGGCAGTAAATACCATCGGGAATTCAACCATCTGTTTAGAAGGAAAGTTCAATAGAAAGAGAGACTTTTAAAAACTACACCTCCCCTATAAAACGTAGCACAAACCAAACGTTTTCTGTCTCTCCTTGGCAGAGTAGGTAGGCTTACTCACTTTTTAACATTATCTTTAGGATCAAGGTGAGGTGACTGGAGGCTGCCCAAGGTAGGGGGTTGAGGGTTTTACTCCTTTCCTGGATGCAGGAGACTAAATGGGCACAATCTGATTATTCAGCTTCCTTCACATTTGTTCGATTTCTAAGTTGCTGCCAGAAATGGCGGAGGTATGCTCAGGCGTCACTGCAGATTGCAGATTGCAGAGTGCTCTGTGCACACACTCTCAGTGTTCGAAGCCAATATTCAAACAGTCAAGCTCAATGTCATCATTGTATAAGCCAAGCAGTAACTATCTGGCCTTTGGGTGCACTTCAAGTATTATCTTGTATGTTCAAACCAGCATCCTAAGGTTGTTTACGGTATGAAATAAGATTTTTAGATACTTGAATAGTTTTAATAAATGTTTCTATAGTTGGGTTTAAAAAAAAAAAATGTTTTTTTTTTTTTTTACGGTTTACCCAATTCACCTGAGTTTTTTGTTGTTTTTGTTTTACTTTTCACTAGAATTAGTCTTAAAACATAAACCTGTGTTTATTTTCTACAAATAACATACTGAAGGTCTTCTGAATCCTGTTGGCTAACACATTTCTATCTTTTTATTGTACAGTGAATCTGCATGTCGATTTTACAGTCAACAAATGAAGGGAAAGCAGTTGGCCATTAAGAAAATGAATGAGATTCAAAAGAACATTGATGGCTGGGAAGGTAAAGACATTGGACAGTGTTGCAATGAGTTCATCATGGAGGGTGCCTTGACACGGGTTGGAGCAAAGCATGAGAGACATATATTCCTTTTCGATGGATTAATGATCTGTTGTAAATCAAATCATGGACAACCAAGGCTACCAGGTGCCAGCAATGCAGAATATCGTTTAAAGGAGAAATTCTTTATGC
This sequence comes from Pelobates fuscus, assembly GCF_036172605.1. Lineage (NCBI taxonomy): Eukaryota > Metazoa > Chordata > Amphibia > Anura > Pelobatidae > Pelobates > Pelobates fuscus. The sequence continues at coordinate 351,064,594 of NC_086318.1, read as the reverse complement.
GAAAGGTACAAATCAACGATAAGGATGACACTAATGAGTACAGACATGCCTTTGAAATAATTTTAAAAGATGAGAACAGTGTTATTTTTGCTGCTAAATCAGCAGAAGAAAAAAACAATTGGATGGCTGCCTTAATATCCCTGCAGTACCGGAGTACCTTAGAACGAATGTTGGATGTTACGATGTTACAGGAGGAGAAGGAAGAGCAGATGAGACTCCCAAGTCCAAAGCTTTACAGGTTTACAGAGCCTGATTCTGAAGAGAACATTGTATTTGAGGAGAATGTACAACCCAAGTCTGGTATCCCGATCATCAAAGCTGGGACTGTAGTGAAACTCATCGAGAGATTAACTTATCACATGTATGCAGGTATGCTATCAATTATTTTCTTTAGAAATAAATCTGCAAAAGTGGCAATAAGGCAGGCTTCACTAATATACCTCTTTCTCTTCCTCCATAAAATGCCGTCCCAAGAGCTCTTCAATAATGATCTGACCGCATTGTTTCCCATCGCAGGGCTCGACAAATTCCAAGCACCAGGTCACCATGACGACCAGGAAATTTGTCCTGGTGCCTGGGGTTGTGAGCCTGTTCAGCCCCTGAGGTGACCGGCTTTCCGAGATTGGAGGTGGGCAATAGGCTCATGCAGGGCTGAAGCAGGCAGGCAGGCGGACTGACTGCTTATTGAAAGCGGAGGGAGGCAGGCGGCAGCGGCGAGGGAGATATAATCTCCCTGCTCTGTTCCCTTTGCACGCCTTCCAGTGATCCGGGGAGCCGGAATATGACATCATTCCGGCCTCGCATTTCTAAACAGAGCTCTAGGGAGGAGAGAGATGACAGCAGCCCTACTGGACCCCAGGGAAAAATAATCCACTTCAGCTTTCCCAAAGGTAGGGAAGTGGGCTGGATTTAAAATGTGAATGTGTGTGTGTGTGTGTGTCACTTCTAGAGGCCGTCTGAGTAACATTCACCAGAGGCGTTACCAGACAGCGACAGCAATGTAAACCCTGCCTTTAGTTTGAAAATGATGCAGGGACATTATATAGACTTCAAAACAACTACATTAAGCTGTAGTAGTTATGTTTTTTTTTTTTTTTTTTTTTTTTTTTTTTTTTCAGCTGGCTCATAGATTTCAAGCAAATTTGTCAAGCCCTGCCCTACTGTATAGGAACATTATAAGAGATATATTAATGTGTATGTTTGTGAATCTTTTAGAGTTGTCACAGTTCTGCCCTCCTTATGTATTTTTTATACAACCCTTCTTTGCAGTAAGGCTGTTGCTTTATTACATATAATTCGTTTTATAAAATTGAATGTTTGTGATTGAGAGGTAAGAGGAATCAGAGATGATGTGAGTATTAGTGCTTTGAAGTAACTCATCAAATTAAGTTACATGCTATATATATTTAGCTAAAACAAATATTTTCAGCCTTCTTGAGAAGAAAGCAATCATTTGTACATGGCATTAGTTTGGGCAGTTAATCGTTTTTTAAATATAACACTACACAAAATACCTACAATTAATTTTTTTCTTTGTCTTATAATTCTGATCTTTTTTGGTGTTTTTTTTGTTTTAGTTTTTTATATATACACTGGTGAGGACCCAGTGAAAATAATACAGGGAGTCAATTTTGTAGTGCAGGACATAGATACTTTTAAACTCATCGGACCATACCATCTGTTCTCTAGTTTTTAAAGTGTCTGTCACTTTTTAATTCAGCCATTGCTAGCATGGGCTGTGAAAATGTAAGAACTTGACATCGGTATCCCCACCTATTAGGTGTTTACCATGAGGGCAATCTGCGGCCCTCCAGATGTTTTGAACTACATCTCCCTTAATGCTCTTAGGGCCATACTGCTAGCAAAGCATCAAGGGAGATGTAGTCCAAAACATATTGAGGGCCTCAGATTGCCCACCCCTGTCTTATGATCTCTTTTGACTGTATTGCAACTTCAGTGAACTTAATCTTATTGGGCATTGGTAAACATTTTTCTCTTTATAAAATGACCAAAAAATGTAGTTTTGGTTACAGAGCCTCTTTAAATAAGTCTAATATGTCATGCCCCCCTTCTCCATCATTATTCTTGATTTTCGTTAAATCTTTTGGAAAAGCATTCCTTGTATCAGATACCACTTGGTTGTAATACATATTTACAATGGGGGTAGCTTTAGTGTGTCAGAATAATTTGCTCTTTTTTTTTATGTCGTTGTTCCCTTCCCCCCCCCCCCCCCATGCCCCTGTTTCATAATTTGCATGGGTTTTGTTTTTTTTCTGGTGTTTCCTCGTGCCAGTTTTTGGTCATAAAAAGCATAATTGTAAGGAAGTTGCAACTAGGAGCAGGTCCTAAAAAACCCAATACAACCTGATTTAGTAGTCTTACGCTTTTTATAATTAAGGTTCAAACATGCAGGTATTGCAGAATCAATTTCCGTTTGCAGGACTTTGCAGCCATTTGTATTCAGTAAAGATGCGTACAGAGACATCTGTCTTACAGTAGTTATTCATCAAAAACTGAAACCACCATGTTGCAAGAACTGGCTGGGTAGAATCCCAAGACATATTCTTCAGATCTTTAAAATAGTTTTTAAATGACAAACTGCCCTTTACAGAAGAGCTAACAATTTACATTTTCATGCAAGCATGTTAACTAAAGAGAAGGGATGATCATGGATTCATTTTAATCTGCTTGTTATGCCTGGTTATACACACAATCATCTGACCTAATATGAATCAATGTTTTTCACCTAAAATATACCTTCCAGACTGACAGCAAACCTTTTTAATTATAGGCCAACTAAACAAAACCTTTCATCACAGCGTTTATCTGATTGGCTAATGTAATGTATATAGTATGATTTCTTCTATTTTGGGTGCCAGGAACCATTTTCAGAAACCTTGTTTGTGCCCTTGTGTTCATTAGTGCGATTGGCAATGGTGTTTGTTTATTGGTGTCTGTATAAAGTAGCATTTTACTTGTCCTCCTCTGCTAAAGGTGTTTTAGCATTCAGAGTATTGGGGGGGACGGGGCGTACATATTAAAACAAAATTCAAACTAAACATTAGAAGCTTATAGCAATGTTATGAATGTATAGTGCATCTTGTTTTTAAATGACAATAATTCTAATCTAATTTTAAGTAGACTCTTTGTTGCGGTAGTGAAGCTGTTTAAATAGCTTGTATTACTAGTTGATCATTCTCTTCTAATGAGCTGCACGATAGAATAGTGGACATTTTTTCTTAACATTTCTTTTTTCCTTATTCACTGTAATGTGTTTTCTCTTTTTATATCGCTATTGAGATTTATAAAGGGGGTTAGAGGGGGGAAGCAGTGGGCAAATTTTGTGGCTTATATCCAAAGCAAACATTGCATTCCCAAACTACTCTGCAATAAAAGTTGACTTCTTGGCATTGTGCGTGAAATTGACGATAGAGGAAGATGTGGGTTGGCCTTCTCAAACAGAAAAATACTTGTTACTTTGTTATTAGAAGCTCAAATCCAAAGTAATGCTGTCTTCTTAATGAGCAGTGTCTGCATCTCCCGTAAGAGGAAATGGCTTGTCTGCTATCTTGTCCTTTTTAATTAATTGCACTACTAAGAACTATGGTTTGGGTCCTGACTTTCTCCTACCAACTATTGTTCTTCTAGTCTCAGCCAATCTATTTCTAGCTCTCTTTTTGTATGCAAAAATAGCATGCGTGCGTCAGAGTGATGTCTATTTCCTTTCTTAAGGAATTTAAGGAAGATTGTTTAGAGCTAATTGTAGGTCACTATTGTTTGTTTTTTACCCACAAAATTTCATTTATAGCTGAAACAAATTAGCTTATAGACTTAAATGTTTTGCCTCTAATTTAAACTGTAGATTTAGCAGTATATGATAACCTACACATTTCAAGCCCTTTTCACTTTCACCATTCACCGTGGCAATGATGTACAACCTGGGGCAGTTAAGTGTATTTAAAGGTGGGCAAAGAATGCCCTATGGTAGACACAGTTCATTAATAAATGTCTGTAAGGGGCTGCAGCGTAAAAATACAACTTAAGCACCATAAACCATCTAGGCCCCCCTGTGTAAAAGCACTGATAGTGTGAATCCATCCAGCATTGAACAGCAGTGATATACTGATAGCACTGAGGGAAGGTGCTTTCTTTTTTTTTTTTAAATTCTTTATTTTATTGTGCACAAAAGAGATGCAAAGATGCGAGCAATGCCACAACAGCTATTGCAAGCTTTTAGGTCGACATTGAAATACAGGTTTGGCAGATTAGTACATTGCACATATATATGTTATGTAGATTCATCAAGGATTACATCATCACGTCAATTATATGAGTAGGCAGACAGAATACCGGTTCAGGTTGACGTACTGACTTTTGTTAAATTATAGGGTCATAAGCTTAACTAAGGTTACTTTTCGTGTTAAAGAAAGAAAACAAACAACAGAAAGAGAACAAAACCTAGATAGACAATATGACTAGTTATAAGTTAAACTGGCCAGGCAATTGCCCTTCTACATTAGCACACTATCATCTGTGACAATGGGGTCAACGTTAGTCTTACTTGTGTAGGGGTCTGCTGAGCTAGTGATGGATATGTTGCGCTGTACCTGCCTAGGATTTAGGGTTCTGAAAAGCAATATACCTGGCTATTGCGTGCTGATAATTAAAGTAGCATCGCTTCGTAGTCTAGCAGCGCATATGTACTTAACTGATGATCTGTTAGGTTGTGAATTCGTCTGGTATAAGCGTAAACAGTTACGTCAGACTATATTATTCAAATGGGGGGTCTACCACTTGGAATATGGTCTACAATGTCCTCTGTGCCTGTTGCATCGTCGCGGTGCTGTGAGAACAGTAGAGGAAAGCATGTGTAAGCGGTTGGAGCGAGAAAAGAAAAAGGAACAAAGACAACTTGATATAACAAACGTTACTGGGTTAGTCCATCTCGAGTAGCCGATGCCGGCTCCTCGAGCTTGATAGGCATATCAGGGGTAGTAGCAGTGCTACACTAGGGCCATGGTAAGAGAGGGTGTTTTGTCCCTTCAGGTTCCCCAGGTGTATTCAGGCCGGGCCCGGTTCCTGGGGGACGAGAGTGGACTCTCTCGGAACAAATGTCTCGGCAGTGGCCGGGTTCCACTCATGGGGCTTAGAGGATGAGCGGGGTTGCCGCAGAGAGTTCAGAGGTAGTCCCAAGGTCGACAGGTGTCTACTTGCCTCCTGCAGGTCTGCTATTAAGTATGCTGTGTCTCCGTGGAGTACATGGAGCTTATAAAATGAGCGCCAATGGTAGGAGATATGGTGAGCACGAAGCAAGGCGGTGAAGGGCCTCAGGGCCATGCGTCTTGCCATAGTTCCTCTGGATAAGTCTGCATAGAAAGAAAGGGCCATGCCCTCGAAGGTGAACGGAGTGTTGTTCTTGATGGCTGTCATAGCTGCTTTATCTTGTAGGTTTTGGAATTTAACAATTATATCCCGTGGCGCTGCCGCTGGAGCCATTGGTGACTTGGGGATCCGAAACATGCCGTCCAAGCTTGTGCCCTTGGCCTGTTTAGTCGGGATTAAGGAGCTCAGCAGACGCCTCATGAGGTGAGGTAGTTCGGTGTCCGGGACCGCTTCAACTGTGCCCCTGATTTTGATATTTCGGGCGCGGCGCGAGTCCTCCAATGCCGCCAACTTTTGCTCAATTAGCTGGCGCTGCTATTGTAGCGATTTTAGATCCTGCTGCATTGCGGACATCTGACGCGTATGGGTGCGGGTGTCGAGTTCCAGAGTGTCGGTGCGTTTTGCCAGGCCTTGGATTTCCCTCCGCATGTCCGCCACATCGGCCTTGATGTTCTGGCGGAGATCCGCCAACAGTTCTTGCATGACCGTTTTCGTGACCGGGGGCGAGTCCGGTTGCGGTTTGGGAGGTGCTGGCGCCTGTGTCGTGTGTAGGCATAGCTCTTCGGGGTCCGAGAGTTGTTCCTCGGGTTCATCGAAGTCGCCCAGATAGGCGGCCATGTTAGGCTCCATGGCGCCATGTGCTCGCCGCCACAGTTCCCCGATGCTTGTGCCAGGTCGTGGTTGGTCTGGTTTGAGCTTCTTAGTCTTCCTGCCCATTTCTGCGTTGTTTACCAGGTAGGGTCAGGTTCGTCTTCCAAATTTGAGGAGAATTTGAGCAGTTTTGGCAGTGTTTTGTGCTGAAAAGTCACGGAGCTCTCAGTGCGTGCGACCAGTCAGTTCGGCTGTCGGCTCCACCCCCGGAAGGTGCTTTCTTAAAATTAAATATGACTACTAAGGAAAGGAGTATTGATGTTTTATCAACACTTGCTACTGATTTATAGTTATATTTATGTTTTCAATATTTGGATTGGACCATCACTAATGGGAAAGATTCATTGTTTGCGGTCCATGCTTATAACAAGTATGTTTACTCTTTTCCCTCACTTAGATATACACATATTACACTCACATTAAGTTATATATTTGATCTTTAATATTTCAGATATTGAAAATCCTCAATTTAAACTGCTGAATAATATTGCCTGTAGGTCTATGGTCATCAGCAGGTATCTTGTCCTCTTTTTAGAACTATGAGTCCAGTTATCAAATGCTTTGTTAAAAGCTAAACTTTCTTTAAAGTTGTCTGGAGAGGAGATAGGATACATTCTGTGTTTACATGTTTCCCTCATTTACAGGATGTGGGAGAGCGTCAAATATACCCTTAAAAAGATAGTGTTTTGGGCAGAAACAAGCAACTGACCTGAATGGCTGCATGCCGCACAAGCTCTGCACAAAACAAGCATTCTGGGCCCGCAAGCCCAGACCAAATCCGGCACCAAACTGACCCACAGGTCGCTGTCAACAACATGGGTCAAAAAAACAAAAAGCTCAAGCCCCACAAACTGCGGCAAAGCCTAAATATCGGAGACCTCTGGAGACAAGCGCTCAGTGCCCAGGGCCCAAACATGGCCGCCTACAATGACGAATGCTCTGATGTCTCAGACAACTTTACAACAGGGGTGGAAGTGGAGCACTCATCTGCCGTGATGGCACCTCTTCAGACTCCTCTCCGGTGACCACTGCGGTCATGAAGGAACTACTGGTGGGGCCTCAGCTCACTATACAGGCCGACATGTCCAAACTTCGTAAGGACCTGCAAGGTCTGACAGGCTGTCTGGGCACTCTGGAGGCTGACTCCCGCCAAAACACACCACAAACACAACTCCTGCAGCAAGCGGTGCAAGATCTGAAGCAGCAGCACATTATCTATGATCAACGCTTTTCGGCACTGGAGGATCAGAGGCATAGCCTAAACGTCAAGATCCGAGGTATCGGAGAACAGATACCAGAGGCCAAGATACCACATGTGATACGGCGACTCCTGCAGGCCCTCTTGCCTCCCAAGCAAGCCAAGCAATGACCATGGAGAGGCTGTTTTGGTTACCAAGAGCCGCAAAGGCCCCAACATTGGCACCGAGAGATCTCCTGATACGCTTCCAAAACCACAGGGACAAAGCAGCTGTGATACAAGCCACATGAAACCACTCACCCTACCTATTTGAGAACATGCAGTTCTCCTTTTATGCAGACCTGTTGGGGTCCACACTAGCATGGCGTTGCTCACTCCAGCTCTTCACAACTCAACTACGCCAGCATAACGTCAAATACAACTGGAGCGGGTCTTGAACACTGCTGGTCCACCATGGGGAATCTGCCTCCACCATACGGGACATGCAAGGGGCAAAAGAACTGCTGCCTACCTTGGAGCTCCAAGTGGACAATCCTGCACCTGGGACCCAGCAAAAGTGGTCCCGTTCGTTCCCAGACGGGCCAAAACAGCGGCTGATGCATCCACAAGTACCAACTTGCTTCCAGACATCCGGTTCTAAGCAGCACCAACCCTTTCACTGTTTAAATTTGAATGCATGTTACGATTTTTTTGATGTTTTAATGTTTCTTTTCTTACGGCAACCCTCACCACTGCTAGCCATCCAATGCACCACCACGCTTCACATATTATAGCTCCCTCAAATCCCCTTGCAAAATGATTAGACCTCCCCCACCCGGGGTAACAGGTAAACTCAAGCAGGGCTAGATCGGAGTATTTGAGCTTCAACCTCTGACAAAATGCAGTCTAGCTACCCCAGGAAGACCTTGTACATTACCTACTATCTTCTCCCACCTTCCTCACCTATAGCTAGCCCACACCATAGGTTCCACCGGGAATGCCGCGAACATCCAATGCGGAAGAGGCACAAGATCACATGTAGACACCAATAGTATTAAAACACAAAAATCCTTGGCTCGTGGTCCACTACTAATCTGAGACAAATGCTCTGTCTAATGTGTACAATTGACTTTTCATATTCTCTTGCTCTTATGCATGATATGTACTGTGTTAACTGTGACTATGACCTGAAATTAATTTTTTTTTTTTTTTTTTTAAATTTTTTTTTTTATTATAAAGCATTATATAGATCGGTCATAACAAATCGGCAAAAGAGTGTGTGTGTATACATATAATATACTGCTTGAGGTATCCCTCTGTGTACTCCAATAAGGAGTGTCTCACTCTGTTCTCTTGGGATTGATTCTATCCCATATCCCTGTGTCCCCAAATAGCAAGTCCTGTTATCACATGTGATAAATTTAATTGATCGATAAACTGAACCATATCATGTTCATTCATTACAGAACCCGGTTCCTTATTTAGTGATATGAGCTGTGTTTTGTACTCTGAAAAGCCATGTACCATGCAGTATCTGTAAAGCGCTGCATTCGTCCTCGTGTGTCAGAGTACATTTTGTTTGGTTGAGAACTGGTAGGGATATGTGACTAAATTGAGTATGGCAAGAGACATGTAAATAAAGAGAAGGCTTAACAATGGAAATGAATTTGGTTTGATAATCATACTGCATAGTTTGGGGATATCAGAGTAGGAACTCTCTAATGCAGTAGCTGCTGTTTAATGCTGCAAGGTCGGGGTTAATATAGCAAGTATTGTGTTTATACATTTTGGTTTGTATAATACAAATGTATTCAAAGATTTGGTGTTGTAATGCAGTATTTCTCCACCTTTAAAAAAAGTTTAAATTCCAAATGAAACTGATATTTAATCTATATTGAATTGCAAGCCTGATTAAAAGTGGTAAATAATATTTTTATAATTAAATGACCAGTAGCCGCACAATAAAAATCTATTATGCCCAAATATGTTCTTAAAGGGCAATACATCACAGGGGCCGTAGTCACAGGGCAGGAGGCGGGCAAGCAGGCCCCTCCAAAAGCTCATGGCAAACTCCCTTAAAGGGGTGAGTTTGCTACAATGGTGTTTTCAAAAGTTACTGAGTCAAATATAAGGCTTGCGTTTCAGTTTTTTCATATTGAAATTAGCCAGATTGGTTACGTTGCCTTTGAGACCGTATGGTAGCCCAGGAATGAGAATTACCCCCACGATGGCATACCATTTGCAATAGTAGACAACCCAAGGTATTTCAAAAGGGGCATGTCCAGTCTTTCTTAGTAGCCACTTAGCCACAAACACTGGCCAAAATTGGCATTCAGATTAGTTTTTTGCATTTTTCACACACAATCAAATATTAACAATAACTTTGGCCAGTGTTTGTGACCAAGTGGCTACTAAAAAAGACAGGACATACCCCATTTGCAATACCTTGGTTTGTCTACTATTGCAAATGTTATGCCATAATTTTCATTCCTGACATACACATTCTTTCACACACTTAATTTTATTTATTTATTATTATTTAATTCCACCCAGACTCCCTAACCTTGGGAGTACTGGAGTTTATCCTTTGTCTGGGGCTTGTGCAATGTTTGTGCTCTTCCAGGACTGCTTCCAATCACTCTGTTTAGTGATGCTGGGGCCAAAGTGATGTCATAGGGCGCGCGATGGAGTTCTGGAATCGCACATACATCAGCATTCCCTCGCCTCCTACTTTCATTCTCCCGACACCGCACATTCAGGGAGAGTAGGCACATGACAACTGGGCAAGGAGGTGCCTTATCTGCCCTAGTGCACAATCTGTCCACTGTGCAACCATACCCCTGTTTGTGGTGCACGTACCCCCTGGGCATGCATACCACAGGTTCAGAACATGTGTTGTAATGTGATTCACAGAACATGTTTAGTATTTTAGTTTATTTTGGCCTTCGTGATGCTGCCAAAATCAACAAACCAGTGGTGCATTTAGATGATGTCTGGATATAATCAGAGAAGTATTAAAAAAAATAAAAAGTGATGTGTTTTTTTTTTTTACAAATATTTGTAAGAGAACTCTCGAGGCTGGAGTTGATCTCAGTAAGTGATAGATAATACAAGTTCTAAATTTGTTATATTGAGTACTGCCAAGACCAGAAAGTAACTGAACATCTTTCAGCCAGTTATGTAACTTACCTTTGTTTTAAGTGGGAGCTCTGAGCACATCCCTGAAATGTCCTCCACACTAAAGGCTGGTGAGGACATAAAGTTAGGTAGAAACCTAGTGCATAGAGTGGGGACTTCATACACCATAACTGGAGTGAGGAAGGCAAATATGGCTTTTGTTGCATACTTCTATTAAATTTGAGTGTAGTGTTTATCAGCAGAAACATTTTAATATTTTTAAAATACACACAAATGAATACATTTTAGCATAAAGTTAGAATAGAGAAATAGAAAACCTTTTGTAATGTCCATATTTTTTTATTTCTTTTTTCTTTTTCTTTTTTCTTACAAACCTAAATAAAACCTTCTGTGTTGACTGTTTCAATTAGTGGAGGTTCTTTGACCTATCCAAGTGAACAGTCCCATTTTTAAAGCAGGAAACACACTGTGCAGCAGGAAAAGGGAGAGGTGATGGTGAGACGTCAGCATCGTAACGAGTTTCACTTCAAGGCCTCACTAATTGGGAAAACAATCCATCAAAAGTGCCTCTTCCCATCATTTTAATGTGCACTGTTGTAGTTTTATGGTGGTAAGAAAATTTCAGGAAATTATCACGGCTTTCTCTGAGGCCTCATCAGGCTTTGTACAATGTCTTTAATTTGTATTACGAAGTGTGCAAATGTTCACAGGGTTAATCCCTAAAGTGGGAAATGTTAGGAATTCTAAGTCTATTTTAAATTGGAGGCTAACGTAGCCAAACTAGATGCTTAGCTAACTTGAATTTTTCCACTTCGTCTAGTTTGGCCTTCACTTAAAAAAATTAGTGTGAATTCCCAACAAGCTTTCTTTTTAAATTGTTTTGTGTTTTGTAAGAAGTGCACCATTGCTGCATCTTTTTGTTTTGTTAAATCTGTCAATTCACCCCTTCGTGACCAAGGTTTTTCAAGATTCTTTGCATTTTGCAGAATTTTGGCACTTTTGTTATATATGTTGCTCCACCATAATTTGAAATTCACAACATAAAAGAGAACTGTAACTTATCTGGTGTTTATACTATGGACCAAACCATTGAACATCTTGTGTTAAAGGACCACTCCACGCAACATAACCACTACAGCTTGGTTTTTATTTATTTCTTTGGGAATGTTTTGACGTCCCTGTATACATTACTACTAGCTAAGAGCTGGAAGTCCCTAAGCTGGAACTTTTGTTAGCTCTCATGTGCTAAGTAATGCAATACAGGGCTTAACCATACATCTATCATATGAGACAGTCTTTTATTTTATTTTTTTAAATACGTTTTGGGGTTACTGCATACATTATTTGTGCCTTGTTGGAAGTTATTTCTTCTCCATTATATTTTTTTTATTTATGAAATGGAGTGCCCGTTATGCATTGATAAAGTAGTTGGTACCCTACAGAACTGGGGTTTGGTAACCTCATTAATGAGCTGTATTTCCTATGGCCTAGCTTACCTACGAAGATCCCAGGTGAACAAGTCCTCTGTATGTTCACCATGATGCTTTCAAAGAAGCTCTTTCTCCAACTTTGAGCAGTGGATTTTGGAAAGAATTTGTGTATAAAAAGATATTTCAGCCATATTCCCAGTGTCAGTTTTATCTGCATTCAGCCCTACAGTCTCTGCCATGTTTATTTCCGGTAAGAGTTTTCCAATAAGATTATTATTAAATAAATTTCCAGAGAGCATTACCACTTGGTTCCATGTCGCGATCCCTCTCCCCTTATCCTGGGTATTGACACTAAAATAATGCACCTTAATTTAAATTTGAGTAAAAAAGCTTTAGAAAATATGACCAAGGGAGGTGTTTGGCAGTGTTTTTATTTTGTGTTTTTGGTATTGACATGTTTTTAACAATTGTATTATATAAATTTAGACTTCTATCCCACTTTTGATCTCTGGTATCCCGCTTTAGACATTATAAGGTGTCGACAGTGGCTCAAAAGGCATAGGTCATATATCCCTACTGTACTGATTTTCCTACTCTCCCAATGTTGAACATGACGCCTGGGAGATTCCAGGACATCCTGTTCTTACCAGCTACCATCACCTCATTTGGTCAGGAAAAAGGATATAGTTATTTTTTATATGCTCTCTGTATGTATGAATGGAATGGAATAATAATATTCATTAATTAACAATTCTACGTTTTATATTTCCAGATCCCAACTTTGTTAGAACATTTCTCACAACATATAGATCTTTCTGCAAGCCCCAGGAACTTCTAAGCCTTCTTATAGAAAGGTATGTCACTGACCCAAACTGCAGTTTAAATCTTTATTACTTTTGAAAAATACGGTGTCTCTCTGTCGGTCTGTATCTCTTGAAAGTTATGGTGGGAAATAGTGATTGAAAACTCCTTCCACCTAAAGTCACTGGGTAGTCAGTACATTGTTAAACCTAAAGCTGCACACCAGTCAAGCCTTAAGACTTGCTTTTGCCTCAGAAATCTCAAGCCCACCCAGAATCCCTTGCAGAAGCAATATCACTGCAAAATTGAGATTTATGTGGGAAAAGTCTTATGGCTTGACTGGTGTGCAGATCTAGGTTTAACAATGTGTGACGACACTTTAAAGTGCTTACATTTACTGTATAAAATGTTATTGGTGAAATGTTATATATATAAAATTAGCCTCAAACGTGTTTTTCCTCTTCATTTTGGAATGTATTTGCAGTAGATTTTGTTCATTAAAAACAGTTTGTCAGTAGCAAATGTGAAATTTTAAAATTGAACTTAAACATGACAAGTAGTCTTTTATTTTCTTATTTTTTTTTTATATCATGGTCATTTCAATTAAAATAGGTTTGAAATACCCGAGCCTGAACCTAGTGAAGCAGACAAGATCGCTATGGAGAATGGGGACCAACCTCTTAGTGCAGAGTTGAAAAGATTCAGAAAGGAATATGTACAACCTGTTCAGCTACGGTAAGTGCTGAAACCAACTTTTGTCATGGGTATTTATGCAATATCTTACAAAGTGTGTTCAATACATCAGTTGCTTGTTTTCAAACTATGTGGAAATGAACTGTTGTATGATCGAAGGCTGATATCAGGGATCAGTTATGTTACACAGTAGGGAAAGCAAGTTAAAGTGGCACTCTAGGTACTTGAACCACTACATGCTTTCCTGTCTCCTCTGCTGCTGTTTTGCCAGTATAGAATTTAAATCCACATTATTCCATTTAACTCTGGATGACCCAAATAGTTGGAGAGCGTCTGTTATTCATATCCCTTATACATTAGCCTGTCCAAATTTAAACAGTATTGACAGTCTTGATGACAGCTTATTGCTCTGTATCTAGGTCCTGGATATTTTTTATTATAGTATTACAGTGATATGCTTTAACTCAGACTTTTTCCAGTTTGTGCAATGTATTTTGAGGAAGCCATGTAATGTTGTAATGTGATACAGGTGTGAAACGCACAGCGTCTACAGCAATGTTGTGGACTATATCTCCCATAATGCTCTTACAGCAATAATGTTGGCAAAGCATCAGGGTAATGTTGTCCATAACAATCGGAGTGCAGAAGGTTGCCTACCCCTGATCTAGAAGGTGTGGTTTTTTTTTTTTTTTAGTGACTGTTTTATGGTAAATAAGAAGGGAGACCTTATCTACCTTAATGAGTAGACAGGTAATTGAGATTTTTGCCTAATAACAAAATAAGGAATTGTTTTACATTTTAAACTCTTGATAATATTAATTTTAATTGTAATAATAAGGGACCACATGATTTTAGTTTTTTCTCCATTTCAGGGTATTAAATGTCTGTCGTCACTGGGTAGAACATCATTTCTATGATTTCGAAAGAGACCCAGATCTGTTACTACGACTCGAAGATTTTATTGGGACAGTTAGAGGTATGGCATTCTGTGTGTGCTAATCTGTTTTTTTTGGCCTGACTTTTAAGATCTTAAGGTTTCTAGTTCTCTACAATTAACTGTTTAATGACTATTGGTGTTTTCAGGATACACACAGGCAAATGTTGGAGTGAGGTTTACAGATTCCCTGAATGTTATAAACATCAACATAATGTTCCCTTGAAATGATGCTCAAAAATGATCTTGTCATTTGGTTTTTAGGTAAAGCTATGAAAAAATGGGTGGAATCCATCACGAAAATAATTCAACGCAAAAAACAAGCTCAAGCCAATGGACCTAGCCACAATATAACCTTTGAAAGCCTGCCACCTGCCATTGAATGGCACATCAGCAGACATGGCCAGATGGAGACTTTTGATCTACTTACATTGCATCCCATAGAGATCGCCCGGCAGCTGACTTTGCTTGAGTCAGAATTATACAGGTATTTGTCGAGATCTCTGAAATTTTTTGCCAATTTGTTATTCAATATCTTCACCTACTTTCTTCACTGGTATTAAGAATTCCATTCAAAAACACACTTGTGTTTATTCCCAAAACTAGAAAATGTTGTCACTTATCCAGTTTAGTGAATAAACACCTTAGTGTTCAGAATGTTTCTACATTTACTGTTATTCATCTAGTGAGTAGATCCCTTTGCTGTAATTTCGGTAACCGTGTTTGATGATCCTAAAAGTCATGTTGAGATTCCATTTAGTATTTTTACCAGTTGCTATGGGTTGTTGGCTCGATCACTGATCTACAGGATATTCAAACGTAACAACAAAATGAAAGCACAGAAAAGAAGCAGGTACCACTCTAAGCATCATAAAAACTTTGCCTGACTGAAAAGTTGATGAGGCTGAGAGCACCTTGAAGACACTCTAATTATTGAGAGTGGTTGTAATGGCAACAATTTTGTAATTTCTCCCTGTAGTGATAGTCAAGTATTTTATGTATAAAATATTTTACCAGGATGGATACATTGAAATTTCTCTAGTTTACAAGTATGTCCTGGGTCCACAAAACATTGCATTGTTACAATAGTGTACAATAAAATACAAAACCAATATTAATATATAATATACAACATGTATACAAAATTTAACATAGAACAGGTACGAAATATCTAATCAACCATGGTAGGTGCATTCTGTTTTGAGATGTTAAAGGATTTTAACACTGGGGAAGATTTGAAAGTGTGCAGGAAGTTGTTCCATAATTGCAATGCTCTGTAGGAAAAGGAGGATCGGGCCGCTTTCTTTTTGAATTGAGGTAGACTAAATAAAGTGCTGGTACAGGATCGGTGGTTATAGGAGGTGGGAACAGTTCGGGAGAGCATAGACCACAGCCCAGTTGGCATAACTGTGTGTATCCTGATGGTAGCTGTGGTTTACAGAGATCCTGTGTGGAACAATAATATTGTGAGTGGAACTGCACTGGGGGGTGGGATAAACTACTTATCCCACAAACCTGCCAAACAGGAGTTTATGAGATAAGAACAGACCCACATAGACAGAATGAGTCACTTGATTCTGGGAGGGATCTGCCTAATACTAATACTGGCTCAACTATCAATAGCATTAGAAAATTAAATATATACATTATCTGTAAAATTAAGTAAAGAGAGTTTGTTTTGCCATGTAATTTCCCTTTAAAGGACCACTATAGGCACCCAGACCACTTCAGCGTAATGAAGTGGTCTGGGTGCCAGGTCCAGCTAGGATTAACCCTTTCTTCTATAAACATAGTTTCAGAGAAACTGCTATGTTTATAATAGGGTTAATCCAGCCTCTAGTGGCTGTCTCATTGACAACCGCTAGAGGCGCTTCCGCGCTTCTCTCTGTGATTTTCACAGTGAGAAGACGCCAGCGTCCATAGGAAAGCATTGAGAATGCTTTCCTATGGACTGGCAGAATGCGCGCGCGGCTACTGCCGAGCATGCACATTCAGCCGATGACGACGATCTGGAGGAGGGGTGTTCCCCGCCCGGCGCTGGAGAAAGAGGTACATTTAACCACTTCCACACCCTAGAGCACGGCAGGAGGGGGGCCCTGAGGGTGGGGGCACCCTCAGGGCACTATAGTGCCAGGAAAAAGAGTATATAGTGGTCCTTTAAGTGTTTAACCCCTTAAGGGCACAGCTTCAGACGCTTGTCTTGCATTTAATGACACAAGCAATTTTTGCATATTTTTTTTTTTGTTTGCGTTCAACTGCAATTTGCATTTTCCTAATTTATTGCACGAACACATATTATATACAGTTTTTTTTAAAGGACAAAGGGGGCTTTAATTTGATTTCAATCTATAAATACTTACCGTATATACTCGAGTATAAGCCGACCCGAATATAAGCCGAGGCCCCTAATTTTACCCCAAAAAACTGGGAAAACTTATTGACTCGAGTATAAGACTAGGGTGAGAAATGCAGCAGCTGCTGGTAAATTTCTAAATAAAATTAGATCCTAAAAAATATATATTAATTGAATATTTATTTACAGTGTGTGTATAATGAATGCAGTGTGTGTGTATGAGTGCAGCGTGTGTGTATGAGTGCAGCGTGTGTGTATGAGCGCAGCGTGTGTGTATGAGCGCAGCGTGTGTGTATGAGCGCAGCGTGTGTGTATGAGTGCATTGTGTGTGTGGGGGTGGGCAATGTTTTTTAATTTTTTTTTATTATTTTAATTTTTTTTATTATTTTAATTTTTTTTATTATTTTAATTTTTTTTATTATTATTTATTATTTTATTTAATTATTATTATTTTAGTATTATTATTTATTATTTTTTTATTTAATTTAATTATTATTATTTTAGTATTATTATTTATTTCATTATTATTATTTTTTATTATTATTAATTTTTTTTTTTTTTTCGTCCCCACTCCCTGCTTGATACATAGCAGGGAGGGGGGCTCCTTCCCTGGTGGTCCAGCATTGGCAGTTCAGTGGGGGGAGAGGGGGGCTGGCAGAGCTGTAACTTACCTGTCCTGCAGCTCCTGTCAGCTCTCTCCTCCTCCGCGCCGTCCGTGCAGCTCCCTCTGTCAGCTCACACTGTAAGTCTCGCGAGAGCCGCGGCTCTCGCGAGACTTACACTGGGAGCTGACCGAGGTGCTGAACGGACGGCGCGGAGGAGGAGAGAGCTGACAGGAGCTGCAGGAGAGGTAAGTTACAGCTCTGCCAGCCCCCCTCTCCCCCAGTCTGTATTATGGCAATGCAAATTGCCATAATACAGACTATTGACTCGAGTATAAGCAGAGTTGGGTTTTTTTTAGCACAAAAAATGTGCTAAAAAACTCGGCTTATACTCGAGTATATACGGTATTTATTATTCAGAAAAAGACAAAAAAATGCAAAAAGTTAAAAAAAATTTTTTTTTTCAGGTTTTGCATAATAATGGGTGCATAATTAGTGCAGGTTAAGGAAAGTAAATAACAAAATATATATTTTTGTTCTGATATACAGAATATATAATGTGTCTGGGATTTTACGTTTTGGTAGTTACAGGTCACAAAACACAAGGAGCAAAATAAACTTTTAATGTGGAGCGATTTTAGCATTTGGTATGTTTGTCTTGTAAGCTTAATAGCCATAAAAGAAAACAAAATTGCCACACAAAAGTATATATTTATATAAAGTAGACATCACAGGCTGTTTACCTAAGGTTATTTTGACACTTTTTACGGAGCCATTTCACCGCCAATCTCTGCTAAATATTGGAGTAAAATTGTGTTGTTTTTTTGGGGTTTTTGACACACAAACTTGTAACAAAGATCTTCTCAAGTGTATTTCCTAAAGTTGGTGTGTGCTATTCCTGTACTATTTTGAGTTCAGCTACATCTGCTGAGTACAACGATACCCCCATTGTATGTATTTGGCACTATTTCACGAAGCTACAGTGTCATATAGGAGACCTGTCCATTTCAGTATTTATAGTAGAATTTTGAGAGACGGATTTGATAGGCATAGGTTTCAATTTGGGGTATTATTGCAGTTTCACTGTTCAAAAATCCCCCACAAAGCCTACCATTTGTAAAAGTAGACACACCAAGGTATTTTAAACCTTGGCGTAGGATCATTTTTTTGCTAGTTTGTACCAATTGACATTTCTTTCTGCCCTTTTGACACACACATGGAGAGGTTACTGTATATTTTGCAATCCTATTTTGCTACGGCAGTAGAACACCTATTATGTTGCTCAGCTATGGCGTCTTAGTATAACTATACCCCCATGTGTACCTTTTTCTGGGATATGTGGATGTTTAAGGGGCACATTTGAGACACACCAATGTCGTATTTTTCAAAAGCGTATGCTTGGCCTAAGTCTCATTTTAGCAGCCCATGATTGCAAATTGCCTCTCAAAGGCCACATCTACTTTTAAATGTAAGCAGCTCATCAATTCAAATTATGAACAAGTGCATACTGTTTGCTGTGAAAGGGGGAATATTTGGCGTAAACTTATCAGTGGGTAGAAGCCAATCATCTGCGTCACAGGCAATGCGATCACTGATTCCAAAACAAAAACACACAGACAGACCACAAAGAGAGAGAAACTTGTAATACCAGTCCTTAGAATTGCCAGGCTATACAAGCAGAGAATAGTCAAGTTAACTAAAATAAAAATAATAAAATAGTCAGTCAGCGGTCAGAATTTTAGAAGCCTCCTTGGCCTGAACTTCCTCAGCATCTTTAACTTACAATAACTGAAAATATATAAACTATATACATATTGATACCCCCACATGACTAAAATCACACCCCAAAACTGGTCTACTTATTCGGCCTGGGTGTGGAAATTTTTAAACAGTGGCTAATGCATAGGCCGGGCTGAGGGGGGCATCCAGGGCAGTAATAACTGGTCTAAGCTCTTACGCCCCTCTTGTAACACACCCTGCACCTTTTCTGTTTTTTTTGTTTTTGGGGGGTTGATGGAATTCTGGAGCAGAAGTGACCTGCCTCCATTCTTCTGCTAGGCTCCACTGATGGTCCACCTCTGGCACTCAAGTAGCCCAGAAATGAGCTGTAACTGAAATGAAAGAAACGTGCATTTCAGCTCAGCATTTGCCTATTTAAATATAACAAAGGCATTGTGGATTGCCGTCTGCATTATATATATATATGCCCACTTTTTTGTACCATTCCCTGGTGTTTTGCATGATCAAATACGGCTGCATAAGTTGATCGGACAGGTCAACTCCCCCTATATGCCAATTGTAATGTTTTATGCAGACTGGTACCCGTTTAATTTCCTCTCTGCCACAAACTGGGACCTTGTGACTGCGTTCACCATAGATGGTGGTTAGGATGAACACCTTTTTTATCACAATACTTTAGTGCCATCAGTTCATCCTGGCAGAGAGCTGCTGTTTCCCCCCCTTTTTTATATATATTTTTTCTGCTAGAACCTTTGGGAAACCTGTGCGACTTTTCCGAATAGTGCCACAGGCCACGGTCTCAAAGCTGCACAGCAGTTTTAGAAGTGGGATACTATTGTAAAAATTATCAATATACAAGTGATATCCCTTGTTTCGTAAAGGCAGGATTAGGTCCCAGACAATTTTCCCACTTGTCCCTACTATATCTGGACAACCTGGGGGATCAAGGTGGCTATACCTTCCTTCGTATACACGGAAGGTGTACACAAAGCCACTGACACTTTCGCACAATTTATAAAAAGGTATCCCATATTGGGATCTTTTGGATGGGATGTACTGTTTAAACCCCAGTCTTCCCTTGTACTTCATGAGGGATTCGTCAATAGAAATGTTTTTTGGGGGTATAAATAGTGGCACATTTTTCATTAAAGTCGGCAATTTTATATAGAAGATCATACTGTGGATGACCTTTTGAGGGGAACTTCATATTGCCACTAAAGTGCATAAATCGTAGTATGTCTTCATATCTGGGCCTTCTCATTGTCTGGGAAAAATAAGGTTATTGCAAATGGGTTTTTTAGACCAATACATTCTAATGGTGGGCTTTTTAATTATCCCCATTAACATTGTTGGTGCCCATAATTGTTTCAATTCTGGCACACTGGTGGGGTACCATCTTTCTTTCCTGTCGATGAGACTCTTGATTGTGTGCCAGATACTGCGCAGCGTACAGATTAGTCTGGGTGACTATCTCCCCAAAAATATAATCCCCCAGAAACCACTGCATAGCATCCAGCGCATAATAGCCAGACAGGTCAGCCTGTGTGCTAGGATTGGCAGTGAACTCTGGGATGTCTGGTGAGAAATTATAAGGGGGTACCCAGTCATCTGCGCCATGGTCTGCATCAGGGGAATCAGCAATTATATCCTGATAGTCCTGTAGTATCTGGCACATAGTCCCTGTCCCCTGCGTTTCTCCCTGCGGCAGTGTCTGTCGCCTCTGAGTTGGCCGCTAACAGGGCATAAGCCTCCTCTGCGCTATACTTCCTAAACATTGTGTACTACGGTAATAACTTTAGCTATAAATAAACATAAATTTTTTCTACTTTTTTCTACTTTTAACCCCTAACTAGCTTGCCACTACATTCCCCAATTACCACTAAATTCCACCCACCCCAACTAACTAAATCACACATTTATAAAATATAAAAAATTTAACCTCTTAGGGTTACTAAAATATCAAATTTAGCCCTCATTATTTACAATTTAACCCCAACAATTTTGCCTCATTAATTTATGATGTTCCCTATTTATGACTTTTTCCTATCTTATCTCTCACTTTCCCTCATATATCCTTAAATTCAAATTCCCTTTCATTTGCTTTTCCTTGATTTTGTTTTTAACAGCCCAATGATTCTCCACCCACAATCTGCTTTATCTAACCCCAGATTCTCTCCTTTATAGCCTGGGCCTCATAAAATTGCAGAACCAGCTACACCCAGGACTCACAGCACACAACCCTGCAGGACTTGCCATAAGCAGAGGTAGCATTTCTGGATGATCACTTCCCACCCACCCTACCCCACACCCCAAACCCCCCATGGTAATCATTACATTTATAGATAGCTCAAATTACCTAGCTTTCCTGTTAAACCAATTATGTCCACCAAGCCCTCCACACCCAAAAAAGCTATACTCACACAATACCTCTTTAACCCTTAACCCTCCTAACCACAGCTCTTAAAAACACAGCACCTACTCTCCTACTAATGTTCACTTCTATTTTTCACTTTCTCTCTCACTTCCCTCATCATTAAAATCTCTCTATCATTTCACTTACCTGTTCCTGCTAACACCATCTTCATTGCTCCCTCCCTGCTCCCCTCATCTCTGTATTCATCACATGCACTTTACTCATATTTATCCAGCCTTTCTCCACACACCCCTCCTAAATCCCTTAAATACAAGCTCTCATCCCCAACATTTAAATCTTACTCTCACCTTCTCTTCCTTTCCATCCTACTACTCCTAGCAGCAGGTGATGTCTCTCCAAACCCTGGTCCCTCCACTACTCAGCCACCTGGTTCAAACACCAGAAACCACTACAACCTAATACTCATTCCATGTAATTCTCACTATAATTCCTCTTTTAAAGCTGCCCTCTGGAATGCACGCTCTGTGTGCAGCACCTTTAAATCTACTTCCATCCATGACCTATTTATCTCACACTCCCTAAACCTACTTGCACTAACAGAAACATGGCTCTCTCCCTCGGATACTGCTACCCCTGCCTCACTGTCCTTTGGTGGTCTTCACTTTACCCACAATCCAAGACAAGCAGAGATTAAAGGTGGCGGTGTAGGTTTTCTTCTCTCACCCCACTGCTCCTTTAAAACCCTGCCCACCCCCCCTTCCCTCTCTTTCCCATCATTCGAAATTCATTCAATTCGCCTTTTCAAACCCTTCTCTGCTAACATTGCCGGCATCTATCGTCCCCCTGGTTCCCCTCTCCTCTTCCTTGACCACTTTGCTGCCTGGCTACCCTACTTCCTCTCTTCCAACATTCCATCCCTAATTCTTGGAGACTTCAATATTCCCATTAACCCACCTTTAACCCCAGCAGCCTTTAAACTACTATCAATTACTTCCTCCCTTGGACTATTGCAGTGGGCTAATTCTCCCACTCATGTAGCTGGCAATACCCTCGACCTTATTTTCTCCTATTCATGTACATTATCTATTATCTGCAATACTCCATTTCCTCTCTCTGATCACCACCTCTTATCGTTTGCTCTCAATTACCCCCTCACCCAACAACCTCAGCCGAACCCCCCTCAGCTCAGGAGGAACCTTAACTCTATTGACCTCCAGCAGCTGTCGGCTGACATTGATTCACAACTGCTATCCATCCCTTCCCTCTCCTGTCCCTCACTGGCCATCTCCACATATAACACTACCCTCACATCTGCCTTGAACACTGCAGCCCCACTCCAAACATGCACCACGAGGAGAACACGACCCCAACCTTGGCATAATAACTCAACACGCTATCTGCAGAGTTGCTCCCGCTGTGCTGAACGCTCCTGGAGGAAGTCCCGCACCCAGGCAGACTATCTTCATTATAGATTCATGTTGCTTTCGTACAGCGCAGCCCTTGCCCTCGCCAAACAGTCCTACTTTTCCTCTCTCATTAGTTCATGCTCCCGCAATCCCAGACGTCTCTTTGACACTTTTAATTCCCTTCTCCGCCCTGCTGTGGCCACCCCCCAAACTAACCTTACAGCTGATAGCTTTGCATATTACTTTACTGACAAGATTGAACAGCTAAGGAAACAATTCTCCCCTCCTTGCCGTTCTCTTTCTCAACCACACATAAATCATGCTTTACCTACCCTTCAGACTTTCTCCCCAGCTACTGAACAAGAGGTGGCTGCACTTCTCCATTCCTCTCGCCCCACCACTTGCCCACTTGATCCTGTCCCATCTCACCTCATCAGAGCTCTCTCCCCTTGTCTTGTGACTATCCTAACACACATCTTTAACTGCTCTCTCTCTTCTGGCACTGTTCCTGCTGACCTTAAACATGCCACTGTAATACCTATCCTGAAAAAAACATCTCTTGACCCGTCCTCCCCCTCTAACTATCGTCCCATATCCCTGCTCCCTTACTCATCAAAGCTTTTGGAAAGACTTGTCTTTACCCGTGTGTCTCACTTCCTTAATTCCAACTCTCTCCTTGACCCTCTTCAGTCTGGCTTCCGCCCTCTCCACTCTACTGAGACCGCTCTTATCAAAGTGACTAATGACCTAATCTCCGCTAAATCCAAAGGTCACTACTCCATATTAATTCTCCTTGACCTCTCTGCTGCCTTTGACACAGTTGATCATGCTCTTCTCCTTCAAACTCTTCAATCACTCGGTCTCTGTGACTCTGTCCTCTCTTGGTTTTCCTCCTATCTCTCCCAACGCTCATTTAGTGTCTCCTTTTCCAAGGATACCTCCTCCCCTCGCCCTGTCTCGGTTGGAGTTCCCCAAGGCTCTGTCCTTGGTCCCCTTCTATTTTCTCTTTATACTGCCTCTCTTGGAAAACTTATCGCCTCTTTTGAATTCAACTACCACCTGTACGCTGATGACACTCAGATATACCTCTCCTCACCGGACCTCTCCCCGGCCGTCCTGCAACGTGTCACTGCTTGCCTCTCTTCCATCTCTGACTGGATGTCGTCACGCTTTCTCAAACTTAACCTCTCTAAAACTGAACTCCTTGTCTTTCCTCCTCCTAATACTGATCCTCCTCTCTCACTCTCCTTTCCAGTCAGTGATATCCACATGAGTCCATCCCTACAAGCGCGCTGTCTTGGCATCATGCTTGACTCTGGTCTCACCTTTGAGTCTCACATCCAGTTTGTTGCCAAGTCCTGTAGGTTCCAACTCAAAAACATAGCCCGCATCCGCCCCTTTCTTACGCAAGATGCTACCAAGGAGCTTGTCCATGCTCTAGTAATTTCCCGCATAGATTACTGTAACCCTCTCCTGATTGGTCTCCCCAAAAGCCGTACTGCCCCGCTACAGTCTGTAATGAATGCTGCAGCTAGACTGATTTTCCTATCCAGTCGGTCCTCTCACACCTCGCCCCTCTGCCAGTCCTTACATTGGCTCCCTGTATCCTATAGGAGTCAATTCAAAATGCTAACCCATACATTTAAAGCACTGAACAATTCCAGCCCCTCTTATATCTCTTCACTGATCCAGAGGTATGCCCCTCCTCGTACCCTCCGCTCTGCCCGCGACCACTTCCTGACCGCTGCTCGCACCCGTACGGCCAACTCACGCTTGCAGGACCTCTCACGGGCGGCTCCTCTCCTATGGAATAACTTGCCTACTGCCATCAGACTCTCCCCTAGTCTTCAATCATTTAAGAAGGGCCTTAAATCCCATCTCTTCAGGAAAGCGTATGGCCTCCCAGAGTAATCTCTCCCTTACATACCTGTCCCTATGGGATAGTGCTTTGCTCTCTCCTCCAGCTCTGCTTCACTCCTACTTGATATTTCCTATCCTAATGTTTCTAATACCCCACTTCCTATAGACTGTAAGCTCATTTGAGCAGGGTCCTCTTCAACCTATTATTCCTGTAAGTTTTCTTGTAATTGTCTTATTTATTGTTACATCCCCCCTCTCAAAATATTGTAAGGCGCTACGGAATCTGTTGGCGCTATATAAATGGCAATAATAATAATAATAATAATAATAACCCCTGAGGGTGTAAAAAAAACAACAAAAAACTAGATCAAAGTAAAGTACTGTGATCTGTATTTTGATCACTGCTGGCAGTGATCAATTAGCAGGGAAAGGTTTTTTTTTTTTTCTAAACACATGGTAAAGGGGTTTTGGAATCTCTTCACACAATTTATTCTCTTCAGGGACACAAAGTAACAACGATCCGTCTCTCTCCACTTCACAAACCCAACAGAGGTGGAGAGAGGCGGATCTAAAATCCCAGCAGCATTGTGACTGCTGTGACTGTTTGTCACAGCGTTATTTGATGTTGCTGGTCTGCCACTGACTCGTAGGCACCCAGCAACATCATTAAACCCACGATCGCCAGTCATGCGTCCTTACGTGCTCCCCATGCGTCCTTAAGGGGTTAATATTCTGACTATGTTTTCATATATTTTATAGGGAATCCTGTTCGCCCAGTTAACCTCAACAAGAAAGCTATACACTGTATCACGATTAATGTGTCACTTTTGTATTTACAATTTTTATTTTTATAATTTGGTATAGGTTTGCAAGTCTTGAGTTACTTTTTACACTAAATGCTTCAACTTGTTTTACTGCAAACCAGACATTTATTTACCTTCCTTTTTCCTAGTCTGTATTCTGATATCATGAAAAAATATTGGTGATGAATAAAATCACAAGTGCATGTCACACAGGGATCTCTTTATAGGGGGTGAAAGTCCATATGCAGTTATCATTACTGAAAGCGTACAAACCCTGCACAGCACTGAAAATGCAATTCCATTTCACTGTATACATATAAATGTATAGGTTGTTACATGCAATAGTTAAAATTACAGCCACCGTTTGGATCCTTTAATATTTGAGTTCTCTTTGAATAAATGTGTTTCAAGTTACTCTTAACCATAATTTAATTTTTTTTTTTATTAGGTGACTCTTTCAATCTTGTCTTATTTCATTCATCTTTAGGGCTGTACAGTCATCTGAACTTGTTGGAAGTGTGTGGACTAAAGAAGATAAAGAAATCAATTCTCCCAACCTCCTTAAGATGATCAGGCACACAACTAATCTTACTTTGTGGTTTGAAAAGTAAGTTCATCAATAACGATTTCCTTTGTTTAAAGGATACATCCGTTTTCTTTCACTCTGTATAAACTCTATCCGGCTTTAGTTCCCAGTGAAGCTGGAGAAATGTTAACATCCATTATTTCTATCTTATATCTATTGTACAAATTGTAACTACAGAGGTACACAAGTTGTATTTGCATTTGTACCATTTTTTTGTACCATTGGGGCTTTTTCCTAACTTTTCTGTGGTGTGCCAGAAAAATCAGTCTTTCTGACCCTCCTTATGCTTTTTTTTTTTTTAGGTATTTTTGCTTCTTTTTTTTTCTTAATGATTACTTAAAGGGACGCTATAGGCATCCAGAGTACTTTATCTCAGTGATGTGGTCTGGGTGCCATGTCCTAACAGTTTTAACCCTCCAACTGAAAACATTGCTGCTCTTTCGTAATGGCAATGTTTACATTGCAGGGTTTAAATGCATCTGGTGGCTGTCACACTGACAGCCACTAGAGGCGCTTTTTCAGAACTAGCAGAGTGAAACTCTACTATTTCAATCAGGTGGTTTCAGTGCGTCCAAATGATTTGTGCAGTGCTCCCTAGTCTCCCAATGATTTCCTGCAGGAATGCATTAGATTGGTTGTCATCCATCTCGATGATCTCAATCAAGGAGGCATTCCAAGGAGACTGGTGCACAGAGGGCTGAAAGGTAAGTAAATCTCACCCTTCAAGAATTCACACTGCGGGAGAGTCATTACTATAGCTAGCTTAAAATTGTAGCATTTGGAATACATGTTTGTATTACTAACACTATAATGTTTATTTAAGGATACTAAACTGGCCTTCTGAGAAATGGGTAAGGAGATTGCCTTTCTCAGCTCTCTGAAGCCTTAATAGTCAACATCATGAATTTGCAGTTTAAACAAAAAGAAGGGAAAAACTAAAGGAAATCAGTAAATAATAGCATGCACACTTTTAGAAATAAATGGCTCCCTTAAGCCTGTTCTAGGACAATAACCGCAAGTAATGGTGATAAATACATTTATTTTAGTATGGGTAAAGAGCCAGGTATGTTGTTTTTAGTGTTGGTTTTGAGTAGTAAGTAATCGTTCCAAGTATAACTTCATTTTATTTCCTTAATGTCCGTGTGTTTCCACTTTAGCATAATGCACCTCTATAGCCCATTGTCAGTGCCATGCTAGCATAATGCCTGTGTTTTCAGCTACTTTCAGGACCAAGAGGAACTTTTCAATGGGTTCACTTTAGAAACTGTTTACAGCTTGTTAATACCTGGAAGCCTAGTAAATTGTTGACCGTGTAAAGGAACTATAATTTCCACATCCTTCCCTTATTGTTGTAGAGTTGTTAAAATGTAAGGCACAGTATTACAAAAATAAAGTAGTAAAATAATATTGTTTTTTTTCTTCACTTTTTCATTCATTTGTTTATTTTGTTTGTCTCCAGAGGCTGTAAACGTTCAATGATTGTGATATTTAATATTTAAAACATCTGTTTTAGCACAGGCAGTCATGAACGTATAATCAATAAATGTTCAAATTGGTTCAACACTGGAGCAATATTTACGGCAGTACTGGATAACTTTGTCACTCCAAGAGGTTCAAGTCTATTTGTGAGTTGCTCAACTAGCCTTTAGACTGGTACAGCATCATGGTAAATGTAGTTCACAAACATCAGCAGTACCACAGTTGGACATCACCAGTTTAATGTAATTTTTAGCCCTTGTTTTTTGTTCAAAGGTAACATTTCATTACAACTAGGGGTAAAATGAGGGAGCGGAATTCTGATAACAAACTAACCTGGGCATAAAACTGAATGAATTCTGGGGATTTCTACGTTTCAATTCTACCTTTGCAGTGCCTAGTACTTAAATCCTTTACCAACTCTGGAACTTGTTACTGATTGGGAAAGATGTGAGCCATAGAGCATTTCTGCTGACACTAATCTACCTCGGGGAAACGTGTACGATTTTCATCAGTTATTTTCTTTCTAGTAGGTCCAAAGAGTCTTCTGTCCTTTCTATTTACTTGGGTTGCTAGTACTGGTATAGAGACCTATTCATATACCAATGCTTTTCATTTTGTTGAGTTCAAGAGCTTCCGTAAGTTTTTCATTCATACATGCAGTGTTTGTTTTAAAAAGTTATTGGTTTCTACTCTGGTTACAAATCTGCTGTTCTGCTGAGTTTGTTCCTCATTCATTTTTTCTTAAAATATATTCTGTTCTTTTAAACACACTTGATTTTTCTTGTCTCTCTTGTACACAGGTGCATTGTAGAAACTGAAAATCTTGAAGAACGAGTTATAGTTGTGAGCCGAATCATTGAAATTCTCCAGGTGTTTCAAGAGCTAAATAACTTTAATGGTGTTCTCGAGGTTGTAAGTGCCATGAACTCGTCGCCCATTTACAGACTGGACAACACGTTTGAAGTAAGTGGTTGCAAAATGGCATAGCATTTTTTATATCTTTTATTTCTCTACTGAAAGTCATAGCTTTGTAACAATATAATTACCAATATGGATATCACATTCTCCTGGATTCCAGGGTGCAACCGGGCCTCAGGTTGGCCAATCCTCACAATGTGATTTGCAAAAAAGTAATGATTGTCCAGACTCTCAAGTTCAATCCAGTGGGCAGATTTATTGGAGCAAAATAGAAACAAGGTTTTTCCCCTCATTCCCTCACAAGATACCTACTTTTATTCATAATGCAATCAGACCTCATCCCTAAATAATTACCAAGTCATCCACATCCGGATATTTTTGGCCAAAACAGATCAACTCAGTTAGGGTTAATTTAGGAACTAATTTGGGTTAATTTGTGGTTTTGTTTACTAAATTCATTTGGTAATATGGCTAGAAGTCATATGTGGAATATGAAATGGGAATAGAAGAAAAACAGTTTAAAGTAAGTGGGCATTATTTTTATAATTTAGCAAAAATAACTTTAAATGTATCCTCCTCCAATGTCCCTTTAGCTTCACTATAGGCACAAATGCACTTGTTGATATCTTTGCTCAACCCAATGCACCTTAAATTATTTATCTTCCTTTTATTGTGTAGCAAGTTCCAAGTCGTCAGAGGAAGATTTTAGAGGAAGCTCATGAACTGAGTGAAGATCATCAGAAGAAATATTTAGCTAAACTCAGGTCAATTAATCCACCATGTGTGCCTTTCTGTGGTATGTACACATTTATTTTTCACAGGAATACCTTCACCTGAAATGAAAATTGTTTTATACCTGTTGTCTTATACAATAATTAAATTAATGTGTTTTAGAATGTCTGTTTTATCTTGCTTATAAAACATTGGACTATGTTATAGTTTACTGTATGTAGGTTTATAGCATATTCTTCTTTCAAGATACATAATCTGTGTGAAACAGGTTTAGTTACAGATTTAGTTCTATATTAAATCACTCATAATGTAGCAGTGGTATCCAGTGTTGACTGGTTTAGGAAAATGGTGTAATTGGCTTGTCTTTGCTGTCAAAAATATTTCCTACCATATAACTCCTCTTAAAATGGATTTTGATTTGCAGAAAAGCATGTACTGTGTTGTTACTGGACCTAAACATATATTTGTATTTTTACCGTAGGGATTTATTTAACAAATATTTTGAAGACTGAAGAGGGCAATCCTGATTTTCTTAAAAGACATGGGAAGGAACTGGTTAACTTCAGTAAGAGGAGGAAAGTGGCTGAAATCACTGGCGAGATACAGCAGTATCAGAACCAGCCATATTGTTTACAAGTTGAACCTGATATTAGAGTAAGTCGATCCAACATGTTTGCATGCCAAGTATATTGGAATCCTTCACTTCAAAATTTTATTTATTTTTTTATTCTTTATTTTTGCTGTGCAAATTGTTACAAACACGCTTGTCATGCCCCACAAGCAGATAACAAGCAAATGGACGTACAAAGCGTATACAAACAAAGAGGACATTTGAAAGAACTTGCACATTTTCTTTTAAAGGGTTAATGATCAGCAGTTTACTGTTAAGCTATTTTAATTTGCTAAGAACTTGGTAGGTTAGCTATACAATATTGTTTTTTGTTTAAAAAAAAAAGAAAAAAGAGAGACTGAGAGTAATGCTGGAAAGTTCTACTTATAGAATATTAGAGATAATAATGATAGATTTGACAGGTTAATTTCCAAAGAAGGACCCCATAGCAGTAGATTGATAAGGGAAATGTGTGGTGTGAGGAACGCAGGGCACAAGAGCATTATCAGTACATTGCTTAGTATTGGGTAAAATAGAAGGTCTGATAAATAATGATCTCTAGGAAAACATGTGCAGGTAGGTAAACCTGATCTGTGGACAGTCCATCCTGGTGTTTAGGAGACTATGGTGAGGCCTAATAGAACGCAGTTGTTGTTGGGGGGATTCCATCATAAGAGGTGTGGAGATGGACAATGGTGGTCTTGTGAGGCGTCTTCACGGAGCTACTGCTCACAGAGACAGGAGACGTATCTGTAATATTGTTAAGCGAGCAAAGCAGGAAGGGGAGTTGGATGTACTTGTCCACCTAGGGACAAATTACTTGGCTTGCAATGAGGTTTCTGAGGTTAAGGAAGTTTTTAGTGTTTTTGCCAATGATATACAGACGGTTGCTTCCACACTGTAATTCTCTGAAGTTCTGCCTGTGCATAACACTCAGAATGACAGGCGGATGCGTATTAGGGACTTTAACTTGTGGCTTGGTGAATGGTGTCGGGAGCAAGGATTTGGCTTTATTTCTCATGGTAGCTCTCTTTGGAATGGAAATAAACTGTACAAAAAAGATGGTTTGCATCTTTCTCAAAAGGGAGGAAATGTTCTCAGTGAGCAGTTCAGAGGTTTTACTAGGATGTATTTAAACTAGGAGATGGGGGAAAAAGGGTGATAAAACATCAATCCAATTGTCCCCCAAAACAAGGACAGAAGGTGCCTGTAGCAAGTGTGTTAAAAAAAATTATAAGCTTAGAGTCATGTCTAAAAATGCTTGCAGTTTAGGGAATAAGATCCATGAACTTGTGCTAATAAACACAGAGTGATCTTTAAGATTAGGCAGAAAGAGGTTAAGTAAGTTATAAGAGCTTCCAAATCACACACAGAAGAGAAAATAGCACAGTCAGTAAAATAGGGGGTCAAAACCTTTTTTTAGATCCATAAATGAGAAAAGAAAAGTAAAACAAGGATTAGTTAAAATAAAAAACAAAAGAAGGAAGGTATGTAGAAGAGGATAAAGATCTAGCTGACTGCCTCAATCAATATTTTTGTTCGGTATTTACAGATGAAAATGAAAGAAAAGGGACTTCAGTTAAGAAAAAGGATAAATGAGTCATTTATTACACATGAGTTTACAGAGGAAGAGGTTCTATTTAGACTGCCAAAAGTAAAGACAAATAAGTCAATGGGACTTGATGGAATACACCCAAAATTATTAAAAGAGCTTAGTGGTGTACTAGCAAAGCCATTAACAGATGTATTTAACCAATCATTGTTAACAGGAGTAGTCCCTGAAGATTGGAAGTTAGCGAATGTTGTGCCCTTTCACAAGAAAGGTAATAGGGAGGAGTCGGGCAACTATAGGCTAGTAAGCCTTACTTCAGTAGTGGGGAAAGTAATGGAAACCATGTTAAAGGATAGGATTGTTGAACTTCTAAAAACAAATGGATTTCAAGATCGGAGACAATATGGGTGTACTTCAGGGAGATCGTGCCAAACTAATCTTATTGATATTTTTGATTGGGTAACTAAAATTATCGATCAGGGTGGTGCAGTAGACATTGCTTACCTAGATTTCAGTAAGGCTTTTGACACTGTTGCAACATAGAAGGCTTAGCAATAAACTGCAATATTTAAGTTTGGATTCCAATATTGTTGAATGGGTAAGGCGGTGGCTGAGTGACAGGCAACAGAGGGTTGTAGTAAATGGAGTATATTCGAAGCTTGGGCTTGTCACCAGTGGGGTACCTCAGGGATCTGTACTTGGACCCATTCTCTTTAATATTTTTAAGTGTTCTTGCATAGCAAGACCACTTAATATTATCTCACATATATATTAAGTGTTCTTGCATAGCAAGACCACTTAATATTATCTCACATATATATTATTAAGTGTTCTTGCATAGCAAGACCACTTAATGTTATCTCACATATATATTATTATTATTAAGTGTTCTTGCATAGCAAGACCACTTAATGTTATCTCACATATATATTATTAAGTGTTCTTGCATAGCAAGACCACTTAATGTTATCTCACATATATATTATTATTATTATTCTTATTATAGCCAAATTTGCCACCCTAACTCCTCCCACAGTTTTTACACTACATAGACAAAAATATACCAAAACGTGCAGATTGTTCCCGATCGGATTGCTATTACTTTGTGGAACGTTTCGCCAAATGGTTCTCGGAATATCGTCGTTCTTGTGGCGAAATTTGTCCCATAGGAATGAATGGCAAAGCTAGAGTGGGAGCTGGCAAAAGCTGAAAAATCAGGACATGATTTCTAAACTGCCACCACTCCCTCATTTTCAAGCCCACCTACACAAATCTTATATCAAAACGTTCAGATATCCCTGCTGCCACTAAAAATGTCCACAGCTAAGCCATAGTCCTGATAGTTTTCGCAATATGACCATTTGTTTGCAACTCACGCCGTCCATTGACATTCATTGAAACTCCACTCTGCAAAGCTCACATTTGAAGGGCAATTTCTAAACTGCGACTGTGCCTTCATTTTTAATACTTCAGAGACATACTATACATCGAAATGTAGGTCTGGGTCTTGTGATTCTCACAATATAAAGCTCTTCACTGTAGGATTTATAGTTTTTAAAATACGACCGTTTGAAGATGGCAACCGCAAAAATACTCTGACCTGTGCAAGGCTGCAGCAGCAAGTGATGTCATAGACAGGGCCATTTGCACCTGCTAATGTTTTTATAACTGTATGTTTTAATGTAACTGTGCAACAACGTTGCAATTAACCCCTTAAGGACCAAACTTCTGGAATAAAAGGGAATCATGACATGTCACACACGTCATGTGTCCTTAAGGGGTTAAATGTGCTATATAAATAAATAATAACAGTTACTCTGCCCACTCCAGTTGTATACTACTGGTGGAGGCAAGAACACTTCACAATTTCCCCAGAAATTGTAGCTTTTCTAGTTAAGTGTTCTTGCATAGCAAGACCACTTAATGTTATCTCACATATATATTATTATTATTATTATTATTATTCTTATTATAGCCAAATTTGCCACCCTAACTCCTCCCACAGTTTTTACACTACATAGACAAAAATATACCAAAACGTGCAGATTGTTCCCGATCGGATTGCTATTACTTTGTGGAACGTTTCGCCGAATGGTTCACGGAATATCGTCGTTCTTGTGGCGAAATTTGTCCCATAGGAATGAATGGCAAAGCTAGAGTGGGAGCTGTCAAAAGCTGAAAAATCAGGACATGATTTCTAAACTGCCACCACTCCCTCATTTTCAGGCCCACCTACACAAATCTTATATCAAAACGTTCAGCTATCCCTGCTGCCACTAGAAATGTCCACGGCTAAGCCATAGTCCTGATAGTTTTCACAATATGGCCATTTGTTTACAACTCACGCCTTCCATTGACATTCATTGAAACTCCACTCTGCAAAGCTCACATTTGAAGGGCAATTTCTAAACTGCGACTGTGCCTTCATTGTTAATATCTCAGAGACATACTATACATCAAAATGTAGGTCTGGGTCTTGTGATTCTCGCAATATAAAGCTCTTCACTGTAGGATTTATAGTTTTAAAAATATGACCGTTTGAAGATGGCAACCGCAAAAATACTCTGACATGTGCCAGGCTGCAGCAGCAAGTGATGTCATAGACAAAGCCTTTTTCTACACCTGCTAATGTTTTTATAAATGTATGGTTTAATGTAACTGTGCAACAACATTGCAATTAAATGTGCTATATAAATGATAACAGTTACTCCGCCCACTCCAGTTGTAGACTACTGGTGGAGGCAAGAACACTTCACACAATTTCCCCAGAAATTGTAGCTTTTCTAGTTATTCGTAATATTGCAGAAGGTCTTGATGGTAAGGTATGTCTTTTGTTGATGATACTAAGATATGTAACAGGGT
The DNA here is from genome assembly GCF_036172605.1 of Pelobates fuscus. NCBI lineage: Eukaryota > Metazoa > Chordata > Amphibia > Anura > Pelobatidae > Pelobates > Pelobates fuscus. Next base: position 351,030,511 of record NC_086318.1, on the reverse strand, counting down.
TGATGTTCCAGGAGGGAGAAGCCAAATGGCAAATTATTTAGGTAAACTAGACAAATGGTCAGAGTTGTGGATAAGTGCAAGATAATGCATCTTGGAAGTAAAAACCCAAGGGCAGAATATTTGATAGAGTCCTAACCTAAGCCCTTCTGTATTGGGGCAGGTTGGTAAAATATTTGCTCCAGCTTGTGACCGAAGTCCGCAAATGTTCTGTCCAATTTACTCAGGAAATCGATGTGATCCTCAATGCGACCGTTTGTGCATGCGGTGTCCGCCATCTTTGTCATGTCACCGGCTGGATTTTCAGCCTGCACTGCTTGCCCCTGCACTCCAACATCATCGGGATCACCCCCACTGGTCCAGGGGGAAGGAAGGGGGGTGTAACGGGGCTCATGTGTGCCTCTAACTGCTTCAGGGCACCTCTGGGCCAGGAGATCGGCTGCTTCTCCCACCTGATGCGCATGTTACAACTAGGGGTACACCTGGCACCGTTCAGGTTGCTGAGTGTCACACTGCATCCCCACAGCTGTGAGGGGTAAGTTGATGTCTGCCCAGATCGGTTGTGAATAGGCTGTGATACGCGTTTGGGGCTCAAGATTCAGTGGGTGCTCGTGTGAGACACGTCTCTCCACCATGATGGTCGGGCCCCGCCCCCACTTTTAATTTTAAATTCCTATTACACCAAAGTAAAATACTCTCAACATGTTACATAATTGTATTGTAAATTCACAGAAACTAACCGCCACTTGAATATCGATCATGTAAAAACTCTGCATAAATCAACAAACATAAATGATTTTTTTTTCTATAGAAAACACAACTTTTTGTTCACCACTTTTTGTAATGAATACGTTTTTATTGTTGAAGTAAGATGAGCAATACGTGCAATGCAACTAGCATCCAAAACTAAAAACCGAAAAAGTGCCATATCTCATGTCATAGAAATAGCCCGCTGTAGGGGGGCGGAGCCTGAATGCCGAGCAGACTAGAGGTTCCTGGCTGGAGCTCCTACAACTGGCAACAGATTTTGGGGCAAAAACCCAAACTACTAGCATTTTCCAAGCAATAATCGTGACCGGGGCACCCTGCAACAACACGGTGATACCCCACATAAGCTACCCGGAATCTGAATAGCCTAGTCAGAGGCTTCCGGCCTAAGCCTTAACGAACAGAGTGAGACGGCCGCTCACCTGGTTCCTTACCCGCAGCAGAGACAGTCAACCAGCACCTCCCCCCCCCCCCCTTGGACCGGTGGGGGTTATCCCGGTCCCTGCTGATCGGCTCCATGCATCCCGTTAATCCCACACAACAGCCTCCACTGGGGAACAGGCCACAAAGCTCACCCTCAAAATGGCGGACAGGCCTCCTAATCTTGAGCTCCGGGAGCAGCAAGAAGTGCCAGCTGGATGCTCAGCACTTGACCAAATGCTACCGCGACTAGATGCAATCTTCGCCCGTTTATTTCCCCCATGCATCACCCACGGAGGCAGAAGATCCGACGCCGCAGGCGACGAACATTCCAGCGACCATGCCGCATCCTGCCAAGGTAGGACTTGGACTCAGCCGTGAGTACCCGAGTCCATGGGTTACCGATGCAGGTTCTCCCCACAACCCGGGGCTGGAGGGTTGCCACATTTCACTCCTTCCATGAACTGTCTTTCAGCGACAACAGCGAGTTCCCGAGCCTGGGAGTTGGCTGAAACAGAACAATGCCCCCTAGATCCAGGACGTGACTCAACCGGTTCGAGCATGGCTCTCAGTGCACACTCACTATGCCCTAGTTTAAGTTTAAATCCTGCTCCTGCATTTCATGCTCTAATGTTTTATGCATTAATGTAATCCCCAACAGAGATGGCCTGCCTGGGCTCTTGTAATATGTAGCTGCCAATCCTATATCGAGCCCGTTATAACCCTCCCTGGCTACCACACTTATTTGTTCACCCTGAGTATCCAAAGCAGGCCTCCCCAGTTTGCCCACCACCAAAAATGTGTGGAGCCGGCGGAGCCTGGCAGCCATCCTGTTCAGACGCCATCTACACCAGCTCTCCAGAACCGGGAGAGAATCTGGAAAATATCATCCAAGCAGAGCCCCATCGAACACCGACACCCACCCAGCACGGGCCAGCGGCGAGTACCGCATCGATTGATGCCTTTTTTTCAGGCACCCAAACAACCGAGACAGAGGCGCAGGTCCGCGGCCTACCGCACGGCGCCAACCCAAAGCCTAGAGGCCTACCTTGGCGGACGCCTCCTAGAGCACTACTCACCTAGTCCGGAGACGGATACCACAGCCATGGGCCGCCGCTCACAAAAAGCCACGGCTGGCCCCAACGCACAAGGTAGAGATATAGGGGAAATGTGGCTTAGGCCCGCACAATCAGAGCCCACCCAGGCCACGCACCGACTCCCCACTGACCCGGCACCCGAAACTGACAGAGGTGACCCGGCCACGATAGCAGCCCCTCTGACGGCACACCAGCTGATACCTGTAGTCCAAGATGACTCTGCCCCCGCGACCAAAGGGGACCTAAAAGCCCTCCTGTTCAACATCGAAAAACTGCTGGCGGCAGATGTAGCAATGGTTAAAGCAGACATACAAAGGGTCACGGAGAAGGTTGAGACAGTGGAGGCAGACGTTGCCAACATCCAGACCACAATGTCCGCTCACGAAGACGCGATCCAGCGACTCCAAGCAGAGCAAAATGTACTAGCGGGCCAAATTATGTCCCTGGAGGACAAGCAACGCCGACAGCACATAAAAATCAGGGGAATCCCCACCACGGTCACGACAGAGGAACTACCGCATTATATGCGACGGCTACTCACAACCGTAATGCCCCAGGCAACCGCTAAGAAACTATCCATAGACGGACTCTACAGAGTAACAAGTTCCACACGTCTACCATCTAACATCCCCAGAGATGTTATACTACGCTTGACAACAGTCACGGACAAGATTCAAATAATGTCTGCAATTAAAGGCAAAACACCACTGACATTTGAAGGAGCTCAGCTCTCCTTCTTTCAAGACGTCACTAGAGCCACCTTGCTAAAACGAAAGACCTTTGGACCCGTGACGACCGCGCTGCGCCAAGCAGGCATCACATATAGGTGGGGAAACACTGGCGCCCTTCTTGTTCACCACAATGGGACGGCACACCACCTCACGACGCCAGTAGGGGCCCCTACCTTTCTTAAGGCACTGGGACTACAACCACCACCACTCCCCTCCAAGACGGCAAACCGACCGGAGAACGGGGTACATGAGGACAATTCTATACCGGGACAGTCTATGCAGGACCCACAGTTTTTGGTCACTTGACTTTACACAAGGACTAAACCCAGGAACGGTAAGCCTGGCACGGACACATCTGCCAAAGAGACAACCCAGACTTCTTCCAGTGAGGAGAAACAGTCCTGAGGAATATCACCTTCTCAACTAGACTTTTGTTTTTTGTTTTTCTTATTTTTTGCACCTTGTTATTTATGCGGGACTATGACAGACTACGCACCTCATATTACATCGCAAAAATGGACATCCCGATATTTCTGCCTTGATCAACACCTGTTTGGATACTTATAAGCTTAATATAACCCTACTCTCCCAAGCCAGAAAGATATAGCACTCTGGCGCCCACTATGCTTATCGCCTCTCTGCTCACCCCCCCCCCCCCCCCCCCCCCCCACCACTCCCAGGGATAAGGGGATAGATGAGATGCCACATGAGGTACAACGCACACTAGAGCACCTCACACACATATGTCTTTATAGCAAACATGACCCAAACAAAAGCTCCACAGGCGAGTACACTCTGGCATCCAGAACTACAACTTGAAACCAGCTTGCATCATCCATGTACATGCTCCCACACACGCTTACACCTTGCGGCCCAAACCAGGGAGCACACCCATACTTCCGCACTTGTAGTACACCAGGGGAACACAACACCACACCTGTAACAACCTTGCTAACCCCGGGTATGTCACCAAAATTGTTTTGATATAAGAAAATGTGCTTCACAACTCTGTAACCTCAATGTTGACAATGTTAAATTGTACCGCTTGAAAGTGTCATACCATGTTTTAAGTATGAAATTGTTAACTTGCTAAACCAAGCGCACAAAAATAAAGAAAAAAAAATAAAAAAAAATGTGTGGAGCCACAACAGTTTAGTTCTGTAGCTACCCTAACTAACAATTAGATATAATATAAATAAATCCTGGTAGTCCAAGAAAGTGACTATCAGAAATTAGAAGAGAGGGAACAAGACAAAGAAATAAGTGAAAGCTCGAAAACTGGAAAGAGTGGGGTTTCACCAAATCCCAAGGGTTGTCACAAATAGAAATATCAAATTATCCAGGAGCTTACAGAATGTGGATGAAGGTATGTCAAGAAGATATACCATGCAACTGTTCAATATAAAACACAAAATGTATAAAACGCAAAACTTGTAACCGTATCCGTATCAGTGCAAACACAAAACACTTAGGGTATCAAAGTTATAGTCTATATAAAAAATCCTTTAGTTATATATAGCAGCAAATAGTTCAAATGTCAATGCATAAGTCCAAGCATAGGGTTAGATAAATAATACACAGCAGTCTTTTAAATATGTATCATAAACCACCTTTGATCTGCTAGAATTTATAGCAAAATCAGCTGAGGTATTTATGAATTTATTTACTTTCATGACAAAGGAAAGGCAAAAATAAAACAAAATAAAATAAAACAAAATGGAACTAAGGCTTGTTAGTATTACAGACTGACAGCCTGATACTCAGTCTCTCATCTAAGAAATCTGGGCTGACCGCCAAAAAAATTGATTGCAACTGTAGCAATCAAAATAGATGTGCGAGTTTTACTGTGTTGATACTGTAATAATAATAAAAATAAAATCTGTATGAATCCAAAAAGACTTGTAGAACATGTAGATTAAAAAAGAAAAAAAATATTTTATTAATAGTAATCCGTAAAAATAATGAAACATCAAAATATTAGGTAGATAAAATACTATAGAACTGTTCCAGAGTAGGAGAAAGTAGAAATGACCATATGACCTGACCAGTACTCCTGGATGGCTGTGGATGGGGTGATCGTTTTCTTCCAAATGGATGTTGCAGCAGCCGGTGACGACGGCGTCCGCGGTCTTACTTGGAGCCTGGGAACAAATGCCAAAAAAAGCCTGCCCTGGGATTAAGTGTGTCATGCATTTCAGTAATGTTTCCAAGTGAAACATTGCATTTTCAAATGGGTAAAGAATGATATCACCAGGTCTAACTTATTTCAACTGTGTGTATGATAAAATCCTTTGTCTGGCAAGTTTAGAAAACCAGCTTTTCTGTTTACTTGTCCCCTATACCAAGTGATATAAGGATAGTGTGCCTCATCAGATTGAATATGACATAGGGCCGAATTGTCAGGAATTCAGAAATAGGACCCCAAATTATTAATTGCTAGTAGCTTGAATATGGCTTTCAAACTTAACGTTTAACATTTCTTGAATTTCAGAGATTCTTTGAAAATCTGAACCCCATGGGAAATGTTGCAGAAAAAGAATTTGAAGACTATTTGTTTAAGAAGTCCTTGGAAATCGAACCACGAAATGCAAAGACTCTGCCAAGATTTGTAAGTAGTTGTGTGTGTTGCGGCTGAGCTCAGAGGAGATTTAGATATGATTACAGGGGTTTGCAGAACTAAATTCAAATAAAAGAACATTCCAGATGTAAAAAAAGTCTCCAGCCTTTGCTCTGTCTGCAGGGAGGCTACAACTTGCTGCTCTAATGCACATGTGGACTTCTACCATATATTCCTATGTAGAAAGCATTTCATATGAACATGGTGTCTGACATTGTGCACAATCAGTGCACCTCAGTTGGTCCCAGTCGTTAATCCGGAATTAGCAGCTATAGCTCCTTCAGTATACACAGGTTATGTGTGTGTTTTACATGTAGATACATTAATATGTAACTAGAGAGAGCGCAGTAAACCGAAAAATTGTATTATGAAAATAGTCAAATTGCCCTTAGAATGTTCTATGCTCCAGCCCCCCTCCGAAAATATATGGAGAACTGCTAAGATCAAGGCAAATACAATGAAATCTAGATGAAGGCTGTACAGAAACTCCTGGCTCCATTTCCAATGTGTGAGCACTACTTTTTGATGATGCAGCTAATCTTCAAACCACTGCCTTAGAGTCTATGTAATAACTATTTTTTGAAAAGGCTTAACTACGGTATATAAAATCAATTCTATCACCAGTGGAAAGAGGTACAAAGGGAAAAACTTAAAATTACCCTTTAAACACTATCTCTGTAGCGAAAAGACTCCTCCCATATTCATCAATACATAAACAAACACAATATTTACAGAGAAAATTTAAAACATACATAGAGAAGTATTGTCCGTGCACCACAATAAACTTGAATATATTGCACTCACAAAGTAGATAAAGTGTGTGTCACCCAATAACTGTATCCAATCTTCATTTTCAAATTTATTTATGATTTGATATTATTTTAACACGTAATACAAAACATATCATACAAAGTGGCATTATGATAATCAATGTATGCATAAATCACATACAGTCGTGAGCACGGTTCTCATACATAATTAAATGTAGGGCCATGTCACTTAAACACTCAATCACGGAGATGAACACTGCGACTGCGAGACCGATTACTACTTTAACTTGTATTATTTACAATGTATTAGATAAAAACACGCTCTTTTTAGGGCTCAATATAAATGGCAGTAACCTTCTCTATTGGGTCTCTATAGATGAAAATCTATATCCCGAGTGATAATTGTAAAGTAGCATATTTGTTTTCCATCTCCAATTGATAAAACAATTGTTTTATGAATAATGCTTTTGTTGGAATAATTACTTGCTTCCAATGTCGAGCAATTAATATTTTTGCTGCCATTAAGCAATGGGTAATCAAAATATCATGTTTTTGAACACCTACCATACTATTTTTATATAACAGAGCAGTTTCTGTTTTTTTAATCAACGTCTTCCAATCATATCCTTTACAGTTTTAAATACCAAGTCCCAAAATTTAACTATTCTAGGGCAATTCCACCATATATGATGCATGGTTCCCTCCTGATGTAAACATCTCCAACAAACTGGAAAATGAGAAGGGGAGATCCTAGAAAGCCTTACTGGCACCATGTACCACCTGTGCATGACTTTTACTTGTGTCTCTAAGATGTTAAGACAATGTATATGTTTTTTTATTTTTAAAAGTATATCATCCCAAACCCTATAATTTATAGAGATTGCTAAATCTTTTTCCCATTGTTTCATAGGAGACTATTTCAATATCAAAGTTTTCATGTTTAATAATTCCCTTGCATTAGAAATAAATAATTCTTGACTTGTACCATAGAATGTCTTCTTAAGTAGGTTGATCACATCATTATTAGACCTTAATAGATGTTCCTTAAGAAACCCTTGAACACGAAGGTATTTAAATATATCTTTTTGAGAGAGGTTACAATTCTGCTTCAATTTATCAAATGATAATATTTGATCCTCACATATTTCCCCTATTGCACATTCCCATTGCTTAGTCCCACTTCTTAAAACAATGTCAGGCATTACTGTCTACAATATTCTAATATTAGAACCTTAATAGATCTTTACATTTTTAGATCTTTCTTTATACCTTGCCATTCTTTCAATATTTGTGATATTATTAATGAAATCTTTATATCATTAATACTTGTCTGCATTCCTATATCATTCCACAATAGAAAATCAAGCTTATCAATGCCTACTCTACTTGCTTCCAACTTATACCACGCCTGAACCTTCAAATCGCTAACTTGTAATTTATGATTATCGCATATCCTATACCCCCCTGATGGTCTTTTTTTTTTTTTTTTTTTTTTACAAAATCCTAGTATTTATTTGAGGTCTTTTACCGCTTCAGATATAATTAGTAAAGCTGGATTGTATGATATCTAACCATTGATTTGGGATTGCCAGTGGGATCATTCAAATATGCCCACTTGGGGAGGATATATGCTTTGATAGTATTAATTCTCCCCCACCAAGAGATTTCATAATCTTTCCATTCCCTTAATAGCATGTTGGTATTTTTAATGAGTCTTAAAATATTTACTTCCATTATCACTTTTCGATTTGCGGTAATATCTATACCCAAATATCGTATGGCCTTTGATGTCCAAGTAAAATCCTTTTTAAGTCTTTTAAGGTTATCGGATTCAATATTTTTAATTAGATCCGATGTTTTATTCATATTTAATTTATAATTTGATCAAAAATATCTTTAAAATTCCTGCATTAAATGTGTTAGAGAGAGATGTGGATCTGTTACTGAAATAATAATGTCATCGGCATATAGACATATCTTTAATTCCCTGTCTTTTAATATCACCCATTCGGCCTGAGGGTTGCTTCTTATATTGATAGCAATGGGTTCTATAGATAGTATATAATAAAGGGCACACCTGCCTCCTTCCATGTGATATATTGAACCAATCCGTACAAAAATCCTGTCCCACCAATATAGCTGAAGGGGATGAATATAACGTACCAATTGCATTAGCTATCCAATCTTCTTATTCTTCTCAATTGATTAATGTGAATAAGAGCAAGCACAAACCACATTGTGCAGATCTTAAAATCCAAATTATTAAATAAAGAATTGCCCTTACAGAGTGTAAATTTAAAAACAAGCATATCACTACTATGTTGTTGGATGTCAAAATCGTAGCTGCCTACAATCTTCAAGCAATCAATGAATGGGATAGACAGCCATCAAAATTCCCTACAAGTGGGATATGTTTACAAAATACTATTTAATAAATTAATATAAAAAGTACATAAAAATCCTACGCGTCTTGTCTTGTGCATCCAGTCTTTCTCGGTGGGTAAAGCAATCAATGAAACAGTGCAACTTCCGCCTTGAATATCCATATAAACTCTTCAGTAACGCCTCCACGTAATGTGTATTCATCACATTCCTATTGTGTTCCACGTTCTTCTTTCAGTTGCATTCCACGCCTCTGAAGTTCTGCTTGCAAAACACATTTCATTTATGAATTGTACTGAATAATTAATTGCTTTGAACTGCTTTGAATCTGGGTGCAACAGAGAAAACGCATAGGGATTTTATGTACGATTTAAGTGTTTTGTGAACATATCCCACTTGTATGCAATTTTGATGGCTGGATATCATTTTCATTGCTTGAAGATTGCATGAGCATGGTTTATGATGTCCAACGTACATAGTGGTGATAGCATGTTTTTAATTTACTCTCTGTAAGGGCAATTCTTTAATAAATGTTTGAATTGAACCACAATGTCTTTTTGGCTTGCTCTTATTTTTACAGGATTTAATTGGGATGCATAAGAAGATTGGATACACTTATTGAGCGATACACATTCTATCAATTAATATTTTGCGCACACACAATACTGTTCTATATATGTTTTAAATTTTCTCTGTAAGTAGTGTGTGTGTGTGTGTGTGTTTTGAAACGCTGAATGTCTTGGGTATAAAACCCATGCTCACTACGTACAGTTCTATTGGTGTGTAATATTGTAAAACTAATCAATTCTATATCTTGCTATTCATGACCACTTTGTGTTAAATCTAACAACAAGGCTTTATTTGGCAGCCAAAAAAATATAATTATCCCCTCAAGTCTCCTGGGGTACGTCCATCAAACCCACGACCAGGTACAATGCGACACCCAACTCCCTTGCAACAAGAGCCAAGAAAAATCAGCTACAGCCGCATACCTGAGAGTGAAATTGAATGTGCAGCATCTGCACCTAACTCTCCTCGGACACCTTTAACACCACCCCCTCCTTCTGCAGCATCCAGCACCACTGACGTGTGTAGTGTCTTCGATTCAGATATCTCCAGTCCCTTTCATTCACGTACGTATACATTTTAGCTAAGGTACCATCATTATGTTTTTTACATTTTCAGCCATACGTTAACAGTAATCTGTATTATGGTTTCATACTTTATATAAAAACAAGTCCAAAGATGATCCATGTTTAATTGAATACCTAGAAATGTTTATGCTGTGTTCTTCTTGCCTCTGTGTTCTGCCACTTGACATGCTTACATGCCTTTTTAAATTACTTTGTAACATTGTGCACCCTGCATTTAGCAATCCACAAAGCACTGAATTGGCAGGCAATCCTTTCCCTACCTCCACGGTTTCTACTTGCTCTCCTGTCTTTAGCAGCTCTCTAACCTGTTCGACCCCTGATCTTTAACTATTACTTGCCTTGTACCCATTGTCATCTCACTCTCATCACCAGGAAACTTTATTTTCTTTAAACCACAAATAACACTGGACAAAGGTGTCAAAATAATGGTGTGTGTGTGTGCCTATTGAGGAGTTTTTATCAACGTTTGGACTGGTAGTGGGAAATATCATAGTTTTCCAAAGTGCACATATGCTAGAACTGCTAGGCTGATTTCTCATTTACCTTATGGTAGCACTGATCCTGAGCTTACAATACATAAAATAACCATACACATATACCAAGTTGAGGAGTACACCTGGTGACCTGTCATTCACACTGACATGTTGCTTGTAAAATTTTATTAACTGTTCTGGTTTGGGTAGTATGTAGGAACCAAAATAGTTCAGGTGTCTATAGGTTTGCTCATTTGGTACGGTTTTAAAATCTGTAACTGGTTGCCTTATATTATATGGTTTCTAAATGGTACATCAACATTGTAGAATCTTAGAGCGTCCTGGCATAAAGTTCATAAGCTGTATACGAAAAGCATCATTGCAAAGTGATATACATTGCAACTTGATGGAGTTTGATATAGGATAATTTAACATCCTTTTGCTCAATAGTATAAACCAGGGGTAGTCAACCTGGTCCCTACCGCCCACAAGTGGGTGGTTTGGGATTTCAGGTGGGCGCTGGTGGGTTCTGCAGAAAACTACCAGTGGGCCTCGATGGCCATGGACCAAGGCTGGCAGGGGAGATCCTTTCATCTCCCCTGCCGGCCCATGCAGAGCCAGCCGTGCTGTAAGCCCTCTCAGACTGGTGAGGAGATGATAGAGGGAAGGAAGGGCCTGGTAGGCTCTGTGTTCCTCCCGTGACCAGGCTGGATGGATCTTTGCCGCACACTACCATGGCAATGCTCCAATACAGTGCTGTGCTCGCTGAAGGCCCCCCTTCGCACGCGTATGGCCCCCTTCACACACACACACACACACACACACACACACCATCCACCCCACCCACATTTAGAGACATTATTTTCTTTTTTTTTTTTTTTTTTTTACATTCCAACCCCCCCCCCCCCCAATCAACAAAGATACAAAAGTGGGCGGTAGGTATTAAAAGATTGACTTGGTATAAACAAATGTACCTACATTTGACACTGATTGCATTTACATAAACTATATAGCTTTATTTGAAAATAGTGATCAATCCATCTCTTTAGAATTTAAGGTTGTTTGAGTAACTTTTATTCATGTGCATCCAACTACTTGTTCTACCTATTATACAGCAGTACAGAATGTGCTGCCACTTTATAAGTAATAAAAATGACATGGCACTGTTTTGGGATTTTCCCTTAGGCTCTGCTTCAATATCGTCAATAAGTTTTAGTAAAAACTCAGAAGAAATACAAGTTCCACCACCTGTTCCTCCTCGAAGGCGACCAGAGTCTGCTCCTACAGAGTCATCCCCATCGAAGGTAAACCGGTGGCTTGATTTCCTTTAATTTTGTTGTTTTCCACTTTGTCATAACATTGTCGTAACATATCCTTGGCACCCCAGATGCTTATGAATTATTTTTCCATAAAAACTGGACAAATTTTATGGGGAATCCATTTTGCAAATATCTGCGGTATCCAGGTTAGCCACTATTTTAATCATTTATAATGTTTGGCACCTTTTTAGAAAAAAACATCTTGCTAAACTAAGCAAATCTAAATTCTCAACAACAATATTTATTAAAACAAATGTATGCAGAAAAGAATAAGAAAAAACAAATAGCATTTCAGTTCATTTTATTCACCACTGATTGCCTGTTTCCACTGTCATTTGCTTTGTGTTTTTGTTTTATTTATTTTTGTATATAGTTCCTCTACTGTTGTTTTTAAATTTTATAGACAAAGAATGTTACAACAAGAGTATATTTCGATCCATAATCACACAAAGGAATTAAAAATTAAAACAAATTTGTTTGCCTTTCATTGACCTTAAGAAGCAAATTATTACCAAAACTGCCACCAACTAGAATTGAGGGAGTTGTGGTCTATCTGCCCAGATATAAACTGTTTACATTTATTTCAAAGAGTGAAATGGCAGTTGTCTGTTGATAATAAATGTTTATAGTTCATATGGCAGTATTGTGCTTTTATGGTAGTCATTTTGTTATGTTGCAATGGGAATATTTTGACACTCACAAAAGGAGAATATCGGTCTATTTTTTTTCTTTTTTTTTGTAGTAGTTGAAACCTTACTGTGTTTGAATAGAATGAATAATGCTTCTTTCGTGTCATATAGGCCATTGAGAGAACACTATGGATATGTTAAAGTGGTAATAAAATTAAGTTTGTGTGAAAATCTTTGAAAGTGAGGTACTGTGGAACAAGGGTCTGGGTGGGTGTTGGTATTGCAATTTAGAAAATGCAGTACTTCCACTAATTAAAGTTTTGTCTTTCAGATTGTGTCTAAACATTTGGAGAGCCCCCCTGCAATCCCACCACGTCAACCAACATCTAAAGTATACTCTCCACGGTACCAGATGTCAGACCGCGTATCAGTCTCTGATCCACCAGACAGCCCTCCACTTTTACCACCACGGGAACCAGTGCGTACACCAGATGTCTTTTCTAGTTCTCCTCTACACCTTCAACCACCTCCTCCTGGACGAAAAAGTGAACACCCGAATACATTTTTCCCATATAGCCCCTCACCATTTACCCCAGCTCCTCCACAGACTCCATCCCCTCATGGGACAAGAAGGCACCTGCCATCTCCACCTTTATTAGTGCAAGATCTCGAACTCTCTTCCACCACTGGGCCACCTGTCCCACCAAGACAAAGCACCTCTCAGCCTATCCCAAAGCTGCCACCAAAAACTTATAAGAGGGAGCCTCCCCACCCATCAATTCACAGAGATGGCCCTCCACTGTTGGAAAACACAAACTCTTTGTAATACAAATAGTGTATTGTAAACACTAAATGGAAAAAGAAAAAACTTTTCTTTGGAAACAAAACATTCACAGAAGGAATAAACTGTATACTGAAAATGATTCAATGAACTTATGCTGAACATAACAAAGGGGGACAGCCCATCTTATTCAAATTCCTTTTGGATCCATATTGCACCACAAAGAAATCAATAAATAAAAAAATAGACTTGATCACCAAGGAGCAAGTCATTTGCTAATAGGTGTTACCTTCAAGAGGCCCTGCCATGCATAACATGACAGTGCTGGATTATTCCACAAATAAAATACAAGACTCTGCCATGCTATGCATGACGGACCCTTTGGCAAAGAGTAAGGAAAGATTGCGTTCATTGTTGAAGGGAAAACGAAAAAAAAGAATGTTATGCACTTTTGTATATATATGTGTGTATGTGTGTGTGTAAAAATGGTGAAAAGGTTCGAGCATTCACAGGCCAAAAGTTATCCGTGGAAAAAAAATGAAACTTTAATTTAAACATCAGCGTCAATGATTCAGTCCTTACATTCTTAAGACCACGTGTGTGTGTATATAAATTTATACATACACGTACCTTTAGAAAAAAGGATGGTTATACTCTTAATTTCTTTTGCTTCATGTCTCTGCTTCGGCTCTTTAAATTTCAGAGGGAAGTGATTCCTTTTGACCATCAAAGGGTCATTTTGTCAAAACGTATGGCGGACTGTAATGAAGATCTGTGGTACATAACTTTATAAAAGTAAAGTACAGCACTGTATTGCAGTACAGTTTACATTTGTTCCATGACATTTTGTTGGTACCTGCTTCACCAAGAGGTACTTTTTATTTTATTTTACTTTTTTTTTTTCCTTTTGAATAAAAAAAACAAATAATCATGGTGCCATTTAACAAAAAGGAAAAACAAACAAAAAATACTTTTTTTTTTTTCCTGGAAATAATGACTTTATTTGGCTCCAGACAGGTGAGAAGTCTGAACATTCATGCAGTAGCAAAGCTAGGTGTGAAGTGTTAGGAGTTCTACGTTACCAGTGTTCAGTTTTGAATTTTGTTTCAGAAAGTCCAGTGATATTGCAGCCTATACATTTTGGTTTTAATCATTCTAGAACAAAACAGTTTCCATACCAATATTTAATCAATTTGGGGAAAAATTTAGGACAAATTCTACAAAAAAAACAAAAAAACGTATTATGGCAGCTACACATAATATAAGTCATTTGCATGTTTAAGTTATAAGACATGACATTGTTTGAACCACTGATATCGATATTCATTTAAGTATCAGCCATGATTTAAATATGACGAAAGAAACGACTTCTACAAGTACCGTATTTTTCGCTCCATAAGACGCACCTCACCATAAGACGCACCTAGTTTTTAGAGGAAGAAACCCAGAAAAAAAATATTCTGAACAAACTGTCCCATAGTGTTTCTTACTATGGGACAGTTTGTACAGAATATTTTTTTTCTCCCCTGTCCCATAGTGTCCCCCCCTCCCATAGTCTTCTCCTCTCTCCCATTGTCTTCACTCACCCCCTCCCCATATACTTCATCTCCCCCCCTCCCCATACCCATAGACTTCATCTCCCCCCTCCCCATACCCATAGACTTCATCTCCCCCCCTCCCCATACCCATAGACTTCATCTCCCCCCCTCCCCATACCCATAGACTTCATCTCCCCCCTCCCCATACCCATAGACTTCATCTCCCCCCCTCCCCATACCCATAGTCTTCATCTCCCCCCCTCCCCATAGTCTTCATCTCCCCCCCTCCCCATAGTCTTCATCTCCCCCCCTCCCCATAGTCTTCATCTCCCCCCCCCTCCCCATAGTCTTCATCTCCCCCCCTCCCCATAGTCTTCATCTCCCCCCCCTCCCCATAGTCTTCATCTCCCCCCCTCCCCATAGTCTTCATCTCCCTCCCCTCCCCATAGACTTCATCTCCCTCCCCTCCCCATAGACTTCATCTCCCTCCCCTCCCCATAGACTTCATCTCCCTCCCCTCCCCATAGACTTCATCTCCCTCCCCTCCCCATAGACTTCATCTCCCTCCCCTCCCCATAGACTTCATCTCCCTCCCCTCCCCATAGACTTCATCTCCCTCCCCTCCCCATAGACTTCATCTCCCTCCCCTCCCCATAGACTTCATCTCCCTCCCCTCCCCATAGACTTCATCTCCCTCCCCTCCCCATAGACTTCATCTCCCTCCCCTCCCCATAGACTTCATCTCCCTCCCCTCCCCATAGACTTCATCTCCCTCCCCTCCCCATAGACTTCATCTCCCTCCCCTCCCCATAGACTTCATCTCCCTCCCCTCCCCATAGACTTCTCTCCCATACTGTCCCCCTCCCCTTGTCCCATAATTACTTACCTGTCTTGCAGCGTTGGCCGGCAGCACAGGGCGCACCGCGGTAGTGGAACTTGAATTTCATGTTCCGGTTTCCGGCGGGACTGAAAGGAAGTGCGCACTCAGCTTGTGCACACTTCCTTTCAGTCCCGCCGGAAACCGGAACATGAAATTCAAGTTCCACTACCGCGGTGCGCCCTGTGCTGCCGGCCAACGCTGCAAGACAGGTAAGTAAAGCTTCATATTCGCTCCATAAGACGCACAGACATTTCCCCTCACTTTTGAGGGGAAAAAAAGTGCGTCTTATGGAGCGAAAAATACGGTAGTGGCTGTCCGAAACTGGACTAGTTCACTAAACCCGTAGAGAGTCACACCTTAAACGACACTCCAGAAGTGTCCCGGGGCAAAGAGACTCCAGGACAGGAGGTTAGCCATTAGGCTTGATTTATTCTTTATCCATTCATGACCATCTATTTTTGAGACTCATTTTACCTATATTTACTTCTTATACTATTTTTCCAGCCGATACTCGTGTTTCTGGATTTTCTATCCAGTAGCTTGAAGATCTTTCTATGATTTAAATATGTACTTTAAAGGATCACTCAAACCAAAAACAATGGAATAAAAATCTAGTGGTTCTGGTGCTTAAAGTCCCTGTGCCTACATCGTGACAAAATGTAAACATTGCATTTGCTGTAAAAAGGTAGTGTTTACATTTGTCTATAAGAACAAATCAAGTGGTTTTCACTCATTTGATCTAAGTAGCAAGCCAAATAGTTAAATGTGAGTATTTTATTTTTATGCTTATGGAGCCCTAAAGGTAAATGGTTAAGCAGTAACTCATGCTGTATTTCTAATGTTATTTTCCATTTTAAATGGTTAATCCATGCACCATGACCACTTCAGTGATTTGAAGTGGTCATGGTGCCTGGATTATGCATGTATGTATGCAGTGCTTTCCTTTGCAATGTTGTGCATACAGAGATTAGCTACTTGGCTCCCGAAGGTGTGACCACCTCTGATAGCATCAAAAGGATGTCATCAATCAGCCTGCAACTAGAGTTCTGGGTTGGCTAATATCCAGTCTGTGTTACTTTTGTGGTACAGAATTGTATCAATTGGCTGAGGTCAGTCAGCTGATGCTCTCAGCCAATGAATGTCGACCACCCTGTGCAGAAAGCTATAGGCTTGTCACTAGACCACCAGGGTCATTGGAGCCCGTCAGGAACCAGAAAGGGGGAAACCAGGCCAGGGTACTCCCTGCATCATAACCACTACAGTGGGCTGTAGCAGTTATGATGCTTGGAGTCAGTGCTGTATCTTCAACAAGGCTAACAAGGCACTTTCAGGGGGGTGGCATTATTTTGCGCCCTGGCAGATGCTCTGTTAGCCTCTTAGATGGGGAACCCCGAGGCAGGCAGCAGTTAGTACTGCGGGAGGGCAGTGAGGGAATGCTGTGAGCTCTTCCTGCTCTGCTCCCTTGCGCATTGATGCCTGGAGCCGGAATATAATGTCACTCCAACTCCTGGCATAACAAAAGATTCGCATGAGGGAGCATGCTATGTTTCGATCTGTGAGTGTGTCTGTCAGTAAATTAGTGTGTCAGTGGGTGTCTGTCAGTCAAAACTGTGTGTTTGTCTGAAACAGGAAGTGGTGCAGCCTTGACAGAAAGGGACGGAGCAAATTGAGGGTTGCCAGAGTTTGATCATGCCTAGGGCAGCAATACACCACTGCTTGGACTAACCCTATAAGTACCATAACCATCACAGGATAGCCTAGTGGTTGTGTTTTTATTAAGGGACACTATTTTCACCTAAACAACTTTGGTGTATAGCAGTTTTGGTGTATAGATTATGCAAATGCAGTCTCATTGCTCAATTCTCAGCCATTTAGTAGTTAAATCACGTTGTTTATGCAGCCATAGGCACACCTCCCTGCATGTGACTTACACAGCCTTTATGAACACTTCCTATAGAGTCATCCAATGTTTACACTTCCTTTATTGCAAATTCTGTTTAATGTATAATTTCATATGCCCTGCACATCTGCTAGACCCTGCAGGAGCCTTCTGTATGTAATTAAAGGGACACTATAGTAACCCAAACAACTACAGCTTAATGTAGTTGTTCTACTGAGAATAATCTGTCCCTTCAGGCTTTTTGCAGTAAACACCCCCCTCCCCCACCCCACAGTTTTTACATTACAGCCTAGGAATACCTCCAGTGGCTACTAGAGGTGCTTTCTGGGGGCAGTGCTTCTGCATAGAGACACCAAACTTTCCTCATAGAGATTCATTAATTCAATGCATCTCTATGAGGAAATATTGATTGGCCAGGGCTGTGTGTACTGGCTTTGCCCCTGATCTGCCCCCTTGACATTCTAAGCCAACCCAATGCTTTCCTATGATGTCAGCCAAGGAGGCAAATCAGGGGCAGAGCCAGTAGCAGCAGACTGAAGTAAGGGACGATTTTACTATATTTAGAGAGGACATGGGGACTAGATAGTGTCTTTAACACTGTTGTGTCAGGAATACATGTTTGTGTTCCTGACCCTATAGTGTTCCTTTAAGACAGGGGTTCCCAACCCAGTCCTCAAGTACCCCCTACCAGTCCAGGATTTGGAGATTACCCTGTTGTGTCTAAAGTTTTTTTTTTGTTTGTTTTTTTTAAACACAACTGGGTAATCGCTAAATCCTAGACTGTTGGTTGTACTTGAGGACTGACTTGGGAAACCACTGCTTTAAGGCATGTTTTTTATTTGGTTTGGTTCAATCCTTTTAAAATATGCAGATTTAGGAAATCTAAAATTAGAACAGTGACCTTTGCTATTGACTCAGTCCTAATATGTCAGCAATGTAGCAATGCCCTTTAACCCCTTCCTGACCGCAGATGTATCAGGTACGTCCAACAAAAAACGGTCCTGATACGTCTGCTGCGAATTAGAGCTCTGGAAGCGATCATGATCACTTCCAGCCACTCTGATGGTATTGCAGCAATGCCTTGATGTCGAGACATCCTTCAATAACCTCCCCTCACTGGCGGGCCTACGTCCGGGTTGCCCCACCCGGCAGTGAGGCAGAGCCTCAGAAGCCATCAGGCAGGCTTCCGATCCTCTGCCTGTGCTGAGTGCCTCGAGGGGTCGAGGCACTCAGTGAAGATAAAAATAAATAATTTTTACAAAAGTAACCCCTTCCCTCTCCCTCCATTCCTATGTACTTACCCGATCGCTGCCGTTTCCCCACCGGCGATCGGTGTTCTTCCCCACTGGGGGGAGACTGTCTGACAGCCCAGATAGTCATGGGTGCATGATGACCCGCTATGAAAATTGCAAGTTGGAAAACTGGAATGCATACTCTCCAAATAAGGTCTTTTAACCCCCAGAGAACCTGACACACCTATACATGGGTGGTATTATTGTACGCAGGGTGGTATTACTGTACTGTACAACTCCCATTGCTCAAAGTGACAAAACTGAAATCAAACGGGATTCAGTGGTGGCTGCTTTCTTGGGGGCCAGACCTTGTGAAGAACTATCATGTCCTAGAGGAGAAAGAAGTAAAAATAAATAGATTCTTGATCAAAGCAATGTAGTTAATCACTGTTTGAAAAATTACTTGGAAACTCTTAGCTCCAAGTGGAAGAGATATATATTTCTATATTTGTGAATTCATATAATCTTTATGACTCTTTAGTAGGAAGACCGTTCAAGCCTCTTTCTTCAAAAATGCACTAAAAATATTGTATCTTTACAGTATAATAGTAACGGAGGTTAGTGCTGCACCCATTGAATAATAGATGGGTAGGGATGCACAAAACATTCCCTCCGCATACTGTCACTCATTGTCCTGATTGGACCGTTTTGAGTGGTACTACTATGAATGGAGGGGGCGGGGATATGGCACAACTAAAGATCCTCTACTCTACTGCAATCCTGTGTGGCCAATCTTGATAGGTGGAGGGAGGTGTTAAAGAGACACTGTCGGCACCCAGACCACTTCAGCTCATTGAAGTGGTCTGAGTGCAGTGTCCATCACCCCTTAGCCCTGAACATGTAATGATTGCAGTTTTTATAAACTGCAATAATTACCTGCTAGGGGTAACTCCTCTAGTGGCTATCTACCAGAAAGTCACTAGACGGACTTCCGGGCTCAAATGTGACTTTTGGTCGCCTAAATGACGTTGGACATCCTCACGCTATGCATGAGGACTTCCAGTGTCACCGGATTCCCCATAGGAAAGCATTATTCATTATTAGGTCTCCCAACGTCAGCTGGCAGGGGATAAGCGTGGGCGGGCCAAGCCAGCGCCGAAGGACATCAGCACTGGACCTAGCTAAATGCCAGAAGTGGTTTGGAGGGCTTGACAAATGGGGAAGCTATAGTGGAAGGAAGACGAGTTTGTTTTCCTGGCACTATAATTTCCCTTTAAGAGGCACACACACAAAGGGGTAAGATGTTCGAAACAGCAAATATTTTACAGTTCCAAAGGAGGGGAGTTTGCCTACACACCCCAAGCACCAAATAACCTAGTTATTCCTGTGTCCAAAGGCTTTCTTTAAATTCTCTATATGTATATTAATACAACATTAAAGCAACACTAGAACGTTAGCAATATTGTATTTAGAGGCTGGTGAAATAGCTCAGTGGGCTAATGCATCAGCAGAATCTGTTCTAACCCTTGGGTTGCAGGTTCAAATCCCGGCAGGGTTCATCCTTCTGAGGTAGATAAAATGAGTACCATTAAATTGGGTGATAGTAACAACCCCTGGATGTACTTGGAAACCAGAGTAATCTGAATGTACCTTTCCTGGTTAAATACTTTGTTGTTATTATTTAGAATGCTATTATAGTGTCTCGGCTGCAACCTTTTTATAGGTACACCTTACCCCGTGTTGGTGATACAAAGGAAAGAACCTTTAATTTTTCCAGGTTACCTCTTCACTTCCTGCAATGTCAGGGAACAGTCATGTCCTACTCCATGATGGTACAAGCCAATTCTCCTTTTATGGAACTGATACGCGGCTAGCGCTGTGCACAAATCCAAGCTTCCACATAGGAAAGTATTGGATTAATGCTCTTCTGGCGGCACCACTTAAAGGTGCCGTCATGCAGTGCTTTAATGCCCAGTGATGGCATAGTCTAGCAGTAAAGGTACCAGCAGGGGTTAGTGGCCCAAGACTGAAAGATGAGTTATCAGCAGTGTTCAAAGTGAGATGTTTAACCCCTTAAGGACCAAACTTCTGGAATAAAATGGAAACATGACATGTCATGTGTCCTTAAGGGGTTAAAGAGGCACTGAAATTGAAGCTCCCATTTCTTTATCTCCCAGGAGCTCCTCCTGTTCTATGACGACTAATGTGTTGGGTATATTGAAGAGGGGAGGGGGGGTTTTGCAACTTTTACCTGAATTAGAACTCCAGACGCCAGAGAGGTTTACTGTGCTTCCCAGATGGAGAGAGAGAGTGAGGGGCAGAAACCAGCAAGAAGAAATAATTTTAGTATAGGAAAACTATTGTCCATATCAGTTCCTCTTGACTCATCTATGTAGAAATGGTCGCCTAATTTCAGTCAACCTTCCTTTTTTTTTTTTCCCTCTTTCGTCTATTTGTCTTCCCCTTTTTACCAATTGCCTCCATCTCCAAATTTATCCAGATCTTCATTTAAACTCTACTTGCTGCATTCTGCCAATTCTTACCTGTTTTATTCCAGTATTTACTTTCTATCCCATTCATATCTTTAACCCCTTAAGGACACATGACATGTGCGTATTTTTTTTTTGGTTCCCCCCTACTGTACCTATTCCTATTTCCTCATCAGACCTCTTTTTCTACATCATGTCGTAAAAGAAAAGCATTCTGACCTTTGTTTCTAGGTGCTGTTCCAGTACTCTTGGATAGAGAGTTAGCTGTCCAAAACTCATGGAGAATCTCAAGTGTGCTCAGTTCAAACTCGGGGTTATTAACTAAAGTGAGAATTTGGAGAGAAATTGTACAAATTTAAACCAAAATAGTTGATCGCCAAGGATGGTTGAATTTTCAGTTCAGGTATTTTTGCTTTAAATTTGAAATTCACTTTGAATTCCCGTCAAGTCTCACTTTAGTAAATAACATTGTCGATGAATTTATTATTTAGGTGCAGTTTTTGATTACCATTAAGTACGCATTGATTTCAAACTAGACAGAACACAGTTTGGGAAGGCTTAAAAGACTACTCCAAGCACCATGACCACTTCAGCTATTTGAGGTAGGAGTCTGTGGAGTGCTTCTGCTTAAAACAATGTAAATACTTAGTTATTGTTAATTGTCTCTTGGGGCACACGTTAAATAGGCAGCCCAGAACTCTGTTCGGTGACACGACTGCTGTCCATCCCTTCCCTCTCCTGTCCTTCACTATCCATCTCTGCATATAACACTACCCTTACCTCTGCCTTGAACACTGCAGCACCGCTCCAAACAAGCACCTCGAGAAGGACCCGGCCCCAACCGTGGCATGCTAAATCAACACGCTACCTGCAAAGATGCTCCCGTTGTGCTGAACGCTCCTGGAGGAAGTCTCGCACCCAGTCAGACTTTCTCCATTATAGATTCATATTGTGTTCATACAGCGCAGCCCTTGCCCTTGCCAAACAGTCCTACTTTTCCTCTCTCATTAGTTCATGTTCCCGCAATCCCAGGCGTCTCTTTGACACCTTTAATTCTCTCCTTTGCCCTGCTGATAACCTTACTGCTGATAACTTTGCATGTTACTTTACTGACAAGATTGAACAGCTAAGGAAATAATTCTCCCCTCCTTGCCATTCTGCTTCTCAACCACACATAGATCATGCCTTTCCTACCCTTCAGACATTCTCCCCGATTACTGACCAAGAGGTGGCTGCTCTTCTCTTTTCCTCTCGCCCCGCCCACTCGATCCTGTCCCATCTCACCTTACTAGATCTCTCTCCACTTGTCTTGTGCCTTCCTTAAACCACATCTTCAACTGCTCTCTCTCTTCTGGCATTGTCTCTGCTGACCTTAAACATGCCACTGTAGTACCTATACTAAAAAAAAACATCCCTCGACCCGTCCACCCCATCTAACTATCGTCCCATATCCCTGCTCCCTTTTTCCTCAAAGCTTCTGGAAAGACTTGTCTTTACCTGTTTGTCTCATTTCCTCAATTCCAACTCTCTCCTTGACCCTCTTTAATCTGGCTTCCGCCCTCTGCACTCTACTGAGATTGCGCTTATCAAAGTTACTAACGACCTAATCGCAGCTAAATCCAAAGGCCACTACTCCATACTAATTCTTCTTGACCTCTCTGCGGTCTTTGACACCGTTGATCATGCTCTCCTTCTTCAAACTCTTCAATCACTTGGTCTCTGTGACTCTGTCCTCTCGTGGTTTTCCTTTTATCTCTCCCAACGCTCATTCAGTGTCTCCTTTTCTAATGATACCTCCTCCCCTCGTCCTGTGTCGGTTGGATTCCCCAAGGCTCTGTCCTTTGTCCACTTCTATTTTCTCTTTATACTGCCTCTCTTGGCAGACTTATGACCTCTTTTGTATTCTACTACCACCTGTACGCTGATGACACCCAGTTATATCTCTCCTCCCCAGACCTCTCCCCTGCCGTCCTGCAACGTGTCACTGCTTGCCTTTCTTCCATCTCTGACTGGATGTCCTCCAGCTTTCTAAAACTCAATCTCTCTAAAACTGAGCTCCTTGTCTTTCCTCCTTCTAATACTGATCCTCTTCTTTCGCTCTCCCTTCAAGTTTGTGGTACCCACATTAGTACATCCTTGCAAGCGCGCTGTCTTGGCGTCATACTTGATTCTGGCCTCACCTTTGAGCCTCACATCCAGCATGTTGCCAAATCCTGTAGATTCCATCTTAAAAACATAGCCCGCATCCGCCCCTTTCTTACACAAGATGCTACTAAGGAGCTTGTCCATGCTCTAGTAATTTTCCGCATGGATTATTGTAACCCTCTCCTGATTGGTCTTCCCAAAAGCCGTACTGCACCGCTACAGTCCATAATGAACGCTGCTGCCAGACTGATTTTCCTCTCTAGTCGTTTCTCTCACACCTCACCCCTCTGCCAGTCCTTACATTGGCTTCCTGTATGCTATAGGAGTCAATTCAAGGTACTAATTCACACCTATAAAGCACTAAACAAATCTAGCCCTTCTTATATCTCCTCACAGATCCATAGGTATGTCCCTTCTCTCCGCTCTGCCCGTGACCACCTCCTGTCCGTTGTCCGCACCCGTACGGCCAACTCACGCTTGCAGGACTTCTCGCGGGCGGCTCCCTTCCCTATGGAATATGAAATAGGCAGCCAAGAACTCTGTTCTGTGATACCTAATGTCAATCCTGTGCATATAAAAAAAAAATTGTGTGCTGACAACAAATGTAAAAATGTCCCCCTCCAGGCAGAGCACCTGCAAGAGAAAGCTAGCTCTCCCTTCTCTCCCCCTTTACCATTGTGCATTCTCTCCTGCCGCCAGCGCTGGCTCAGATTCTCTGCATGGGAAATATCCAATCACAGGCTTTATGAAGGCAACTAAAAAAAACATTTTTACAAATTTTATGTGGGGGGGAACCCAAGAGCAATTCCCTACAGGGCATTAGAAATGGAAAAATGGGCAGCTTGCATAAGGGTTGGAGTAACTGTTTGTGTCTGGGATGTCAGTGAGATCCCAAGTTCAGTTATTAGAAAACATTCCCATACCATGTATTTATTGACTCATTTTCTATTCCCTGGAAACAATATAATTCATTTCTGAATGTCCAAGATGATTCTGTTCATTTCTTTATTTCCAGACAATAAATAATATGAGAGACTGATATTCCACTTTTAAATAAGGGTTTTATTATTTTATATCAGCACCATGTCGATTAACAATTAGTTTATTAAATATGCAATTTATACAAACATATTCAGATAAGTATTTTTATACATTAGATCTTCACAGTGCTGGCAAAGTAAGATCAGTAGCAAGTTCTCAACAGGTAGCACAAAGATGATCTGTGGAAAATGGCTCCGTAAATAATTAGAGGCAGACTACTGTAACTGATTTGGGTGATTAGAAATAATAAATGAGGAAATATGGATCTTGAATAAGATGTTTTATCATTTTGTCTAACACCCTGATTCCTCTCCTGAAACTGTCATCAAAACAAAACACTAAGTTCTCAATGGCCACTATGCTAGCAACCTACTTTTCTACCCTACCCTTACCTGTTGTGTCACTATATCCCAATCATGTAAGCCCACTGAGCAGGGCCCTCAACCCCTCTGTTCCTGTGCGTCCAACTTGTCTGGTTACAAATATGTGTCTGTTAGTCCACCCATTGTACAGCGCTACGGAACTTGTTGGCGCGTTATAAATACTCCTAATAATAATGTGGTGGTTCCCAATCCAGTCCTCAAGGCCCACCATCATTCCAGAACCTATGTATTCCTCTGTTTTATTTCAATTGAAATACTGACAATACCTAAACTGTTGGAGGTCTTAAGGACTGATTTGGGAACTACTGCCCTAGTGTTCAGTTTTCACACAGTAATAAAACCAAAGTCCTAGTCATAGTTTTACAATGCAACAATAAAGCAACATAGTATTTTTCAGAGAGAGAACAGTCCTGTGAGTGTGCTCTCATTTGTAACATTGTGTGTGTGTTGGAGTTGTTAAGGTGCCAGGATGGTCCTGGTGCTTCCTTACCCGTAGGAATGAAACTGTTCGGTTGGCTCTCCAGTGACATTCCTCACTGTCCCCATCCAGTCCACATCCACTTTCAGAAATTCAGCTTGAGGGAGCACAGACTGCTGCTGGCCAGGGGCTCAACTGATTGGCTTAGAGCGGTGAGCACCTTCTGTCACTAACCTGGGTCCAGCACAATGTCCCTCTGCGCTGGTTCGGCCCTGCCTGCTCCCCTACCGACGTCAGTCAGTGGAGGAGACCTAATGCACATGCGCAGCAATGGTCGCGCTCACGTTAGGATTTCCTCAAAGGAAAGCATTGTTTAATGCTTTCCTATGGGGATTCCGGTGATGCTGGAAGTTCTCATGCATAGTGTGAGGACATCCAGCGTCACTTTTGAGCCTGGAAGTCCCTCTAGACAGCGAATGTTGTATTAGGCTTATGTAATGTATGATCATATACTGTAACCAAACCCCCATTATATTTTGCCTAGGTGAGTTTTTTAAATGAAACTATTCTGTGAGACTTCAAATTGCTATTTAGTGGATGAGTGAGTGCACTGGATATTGTGTGTGTGTGTGTGTGTGTGTGTGTGTATATATATATATATATATATACACAGTTGCAAGAAAAAGTATGTGAACCCTTTGGAGTGATATGGATTTCTGCACAAATTGGTCATAAAATGTGATCTGATCATCATCTAAATCACAACAATAGACAATCACAGTCTGCTTAAACTAATAACACACAAAGAATGAAATGTTGCCATGTTTTTATTGAACACACCATGTAAACATTCACAGTGCAGGTGGGAAAAGTATGTGAACCCCTAGACTAATGACATCTCCAAGAGCTAATTGGAGTGAGATGTCAGCCAACTGTAGTCCAATTAATGAGATGAGATTGGAGGTGTTGGTTACAGCTGCCCTGCCCTATAAAAAACACACACCAGTTCTGGGTTTGCTTTTCACAAGAAGCATTGCCTGATGTGAATGATGCCTCGCACAAAAGAGCTCACAGAAGACCTACGATTAAGAATTGTTGACTTGCATAACACTGGAAAGGGTTATAAAAGTATCTCCAAAAGCCTTGCTGTTCATCAGTCCACGGTAAGACAAATTGTCTATAAATGGAGAAAGTTCAGCACTGCTGCTACTCTCCCCAGGAGTGGCCGTCCTGTAAAGATGACTGCAAGAGAACAGCGCAGACTGCTCAATGAGGTTAAGAAGAATCCTAGAGTGTCAGCTAAAGACTTTCAAAAGTCACTGGCAAATGCTAACATCCCTGTTAGCGAATCTACAATACATAAAACACTAAACAAGAATGAATTTCATGGGAGGATATCACAGAGGAAGCCACTGCTGTCCAAACAAAACATTGCTGCACGTTTACAGTTTGCACAAGAGCACCTGGATGTTGCACAGCAGTACTGGCAAAATATTTTGTGGACAGATGAAACCAAAGTAGAGTTGTTTGGAAGAAACACAACAACACTATGTGTGGCAAAAAAGAGGCACAGCACACCAACATCAAAACCTCATCCCAACTGTGAAGTATGGTGGTGGGGGCATCATGGTTTGGGGCTGCTTTGCTGCGTCAGGGCCTGGACAGATTGCTATCATCGAAGGAAAAATGAATTCCCAAGTTTATCAAGGCATTTTGCAGGAGAATTTAAGGCCATCTGTCTACCAACTGAAGCTCAACAGAAGATGGGTGTTGCAACAGGACAATGACCCAAAGCATAGAAGTAAATCAACAACAGAATGGCTAAAACAGAAGAAAATATGCCATCTGAAGTGGCCCAGTCAGAGTTCTGACCTCAACCCGATTGAGATGCTGTGGCATGACCTCAATAAAGCGATTCACACCAGACATCCCAAGAATATTGCTGAACTGAAACAGTTCTGTAAAGAGGAATGGTCAAGAATTACTCCTGACCGTTGTGCACGTCTGATCTGCAACTACAGGAAACGTTTGGTTGAAGTTATTGCTGCCAAAGGAGGTTCAACCAGTTATTAAATCCAAGGGTTCACATACTTTTTCCACCTGCACTGGGAATGTTTACATGGTGTGTTCAATAAAAACATGGCAACATTTCATTGTGTGTTATCAGTTTAAGCAGACTGTGATTGTCTATTGTTGTGACTTAGATGATGATCAGATCACATTTTGTGACCAATTTGTGCAGAAATCCATATCATTCTAAAGGGTTCACATACTTTTTCTTGCAACTGTATATATATATATATATATATATATATATATATATATATATATATATACATATACATATACATATATATATATATATATACACACACACACACAGCAAGTGAAAATTTAGCCCTGGTAAATATACCAGGTGCCATGGACCCTTCAAGCTTGCAGTAGCGATTAAAACTTAAAACCTGGATAGTAGTGTAATTACTTGAAATTCTAAGGGCAGGAGCGGTATATAGGAATACAACTATAGAGCTATATATCGATATAGTTATATAGCTTTAAACCTTTATGTACATATAGAATATAGCTATTTATGTATATTCCTATACAACTATAAACATATGGGTATTTAACTACATTGGAATATACCTAATTGTATATATAGCTATATTCTTAAACAGTACTTGCTAAGGGGGAAGCAGGAAGAAGTCACTACTTCCCTAACCACTAGACACCAGGGAATGCTCCAGCCTCAGTTCCTCATATGCTACAAGTGCCCATAAAAGTAGGACTCGGGAGGCAGATGTGTTGACTGTGTGACTGAAACTGTGTGTGAGCCAAGAAACAGACAAGAAGTAAGGTTGGTTAAGAGATACAGAAAAAGTTAAGTGGGTTAAGAGACATACAAGAAATTGAAAGGATTTAAGAGACACACAGAGTTGAAAGGGGCATTAGGACACACACACACAAGAAAGGCCAGGAGATATACAAAAAGGGATGAGTGGGTACAAAAGTGACATAACTTTAAAATAACAAGCATAATGTTTTTTCAATTTTTTAAAAATGTTTAAATGAAGCTTCCCAGGGAAGGGTTTTGGAATTGTCAAACAAAAGTGACAGAGCCAGTAAAAAAAAAAAAAAAAAACTTTACCACAAGGAATCTTTCTAACAAACTTTTAATGATAAATGAATGGGTGCTTGTCTGTACACTCCCATCTCTTCTTCTCCATCCCACGAGATGGAAAAATGCAATAGGTGTGGAGGTCTGTATAAACAGGATGCCGATGACGTATCCCCTATTGAGGAACCCTTAATCTATGCTCTAATGTCCCGAGTCCCTCTTGCATTATTTATACCAATTACACAATTATAGCTAGGCAAGAAGGATTACCAATTTTCACGGTACTCCCAAAAAGTCAAAGTCTCTATATTTAAGGATATGGGAGTGTCTTTTTTTTTAACATATACCTGTAAAGACTATCACTTTTAACATTTGTTTAATAATCCACAACTACCCAACAATGCCAACCACAAGTGTTCATTCTCTGGCCTCTGAAACACATACCAGAGAAAAGGTAATGTCTACAAACAATATATTTATAAACTTATATATAACCATCAGTCTTCACTAGTTAAAGGACCACTGCAGGCACCATAGCAACATCATACAAATCAAGTTGTCATGATGCAAGGATGTTCCAGGCACCGGCTTACCTAAGGAGGATCAACAGTTACCGAAAGAGGTGTGTATCTTTTTCAGTGAGGCATTACTGGTTGAAGCCTCTGACATGGAGCGGGAGTTCATTAATGGTTTAACCCCTTCAGGTAAGCCAGCACCCAGGACCTCCACACACCATAAAAACTTAATTTCAATGTCTCTTTAAGAATGTTCCTTTAAGAGCAACCTGGCTGGATCATTCACAATATTTTTTGTATTTGTTTAGCTTCTAAAGGGAACTGGTTTAGCAAAACAATTCTGTAAATACCTGCATTGGCTGTTTTCCTCACATACTGGAGGGATTCGCATGGGTCTTAAACCTATTGATCTTGTTTTTTTTTTTTAAATTCTAGAGATGGCAAGAATATTGGGCCTGATACGCCTTTAACATGAACATATAAACACATGGTCATATAATGTTTATTATGTGAATTTCCAAAACGTATAGATTTGTATTTGTGTACTACATGGGTTATGTTACATACTGATTATATATTCCTGTACATACAGGACATACATATAATTCTAGAAAGGTATCTATGGGAGGAGACATTCAATCCAGCTCACATTTTTACATCCTGAAGCTCTTTTCCTTGATAATCTCCTTTACCTTTAACATGCAATGCATTCACTGGCCATCCTAACATACTGTCCCATTGACATTCAATTATTGTTGAATCTACACCTTCAGCAAATCCATTGCAAACATCACAATACACTATCAAATAAAGGGACCTCATCACTTTCTATTACATTCAAAGTGCTCCACCTGCCAACATGTTGATAAATAGTGTACAAGTCTACTGCATATGTTTGTGACATCACATAATTAATATTATCGAGTATATAAAAAAAACAGATAACATTCGTATCTTGGACTAACAGAATTTTTTAATGACAGGCTTTCTGGAGAACCTCCCTTTATCAATGTCTAAAGCATTTCTAAGCAAGACCACACATGTCATATGATGTAATGTGCTACTGTACCATACGTACTTACATGTTTAATAGATTTAGTGTCAATTGAAATGTTGTATTTGTTTTATTATTTGCTTTTAGCAAAAATTCTGGAAATGTATGAAGTCAAAAGCATTTTGTTGCCAGTTTCATACACACTTTAAGGTCTCTTGTACCATATTCCACTGTCACTCAAAAGATTAGTTATATGTAGACATGAAAGCCTCTCATTATTACTACACAAATCTCTTGACCTATGTTGTAAAGAGAAAAATATAGCTTGTCCCCTGTTTTATGAATTTCTAATGCCATTCCTCCCTGTAAGAACTACCCTTGTTCAGGAAGAAGTATCTTTCTTTTGATTCTGGCACCGTAAAATATGAAACTGCAAAATGCCACCTGCCTGTTTAATCGTTCTGTTATGTTCATTTACTGAACAGTGAGTTTGTGGTGAGTATGTGCTATGTGTATCAGTACATCAATATCTCAAACAAACAAAAAAGCTTCCTGTATTTTAGAGCCTCCGTTAAAGGGACACTATAGTCACCAAAACAACTTTAGCTTAATGAGACAGTTTTGGTGTATAGATCATGCCCCTAAAGTCTCACTGCTCAATTCTCTGTCATTTAGGAGTTAAATCACATTTGTTTCTGTCTATGCAGCCCTAGCCACACCTCCCCTGGCTGTGACTAACACAGCCTGCATGAAAAAAAATGGTTTCATTTTCAATCAGATGTTAACTCAGTTTAAAAGTTTTTATCATTTGCTCTGTAGATTGAACTTTAAATCACAAACGAGGCTCCTGCAGGCTCTAGCAAGCTATTAGTAGTGCAGGAGATTAAAAAAAATCTAAATCAAACAAAATTTGTAATAAAGGAAGTATAAACATTAGATTACTTTTACAGGAAGTATTTAGGAAGGCAGTGTGAGTCACATACAGGGAGGTGTGACTATGGCTGTATAAACCAAGTGATATAACTGCTAAATGGAAGAGAATTGAGCAGTGAGACTGCAGGGGCATGATCTATACAGGAAAACTGCTTCATTAAGCTAGAGTTGTTTTGGTGACTATAGTGTCCCTTTAATGCATAGTACGTGTGTGTATTATAGAACCTCCATTAATGCACAATATGTTAGTGTATTATAGAGCCCCTATTAATGCACAATATGTGAGTTGTATTATAGAGCCCCCATTAATGCACTGTATGTGAGTGTATAATAGAGCCCCTATCAATGCATAGTGCTTGAGTGTATTTTAGAGCCCTCATTACAGCATAGTGTGTATGAGTGTATTATAGAGCGCCCATTAATTCACAGTGTTTATTACAGAGTATCACTGTATGATATAGAATAAATAGAAATGTATTACAGAGCCAAACAGAAATACACTGTGATCATACGTGTATATCAGGATTCTGGCAATGCACTACGGTAATGTGCATCGTGTGTGAGTACATCAACGTTTATTACAGAGCACCACGGTAATAATATGCACTGTACATGAGTATATCATAGTGTTCCTCAGTGACCTGATTTTACAGGTTGTGTAAGACTGGCCTGGCCGGATATGGCTGGGGAGCAGTGTTTACCTGCACTTTATGCTGCAGCAAGCCTAATCATCACTGCAGTAATATGGCAGAACTTCAATGAGGAGAAGGCTCTAAGTCGGAGTGCAGGCAAATGGCCTCTAGAAGGTAAGAGCCTGCACAGACAGCCATGTAATGAGACAATAAGGGGAGATGGGAGATTAGTACGTGAGGAGGGATAGAGTGAAGACATTAGGGGTTGTGGGAGAGACATAAGTGGGGGACGGGGAGACCAGAAAATAATCACTTTAAAAATGCATTAAGACCCCTAGAAACAAAACACATTTCATATTAATATCCTCTATATCGTAAGAATAACCACACACACAACACCAGTTGTAAACTACAAAGTGTAACAAAGCATGCAAAGTAGCAATTCTACTTGATTAGTTAGAAAATATAAATATAAATGTGTGATTGTGCCTGTCGCCTAAAATCACTACAAGAGATTATAAATTCTATAAAATTGTAACATGCAGCTTAATTGTGCCTAGACTTGTCTATAGTAGTAGAGGGGGCAGTTGATTATAACTAATACGTCAAAATTTGTATATATCTCTAGTAACTCTTCAAGTCAATGTGACATTTAGAAGTTGCTGCTGAGGGTAAAAAGTAAAAAAAAAAAAAAAAAAAAAAAGAGTTGAGATCCACTGACTCACTAACTTGAAAATTTCAAATATGAGACCAAAGTAGCCAAACTGAAATCACAGCTGACTTAGTTAAGGTCATAACATTCACTTTGACAGTATGTTTCAGGATCTGCCTACATGTAGCTACATGAACCGTGGTCAGAGGACTAATTCTCAGTTTTTAAATGTAGTTACGTTGGTTTAAGTTGCATTCCAATGTAGATTCAGTTTTGAAAAAGGCAGTGAACATAAAAATATTGCCACAGAATAATAGTGGTTCAAGAAATATCATTAAATCAAATATGAGGTATAAATGATGCATGAAAAGGAGTGGTAATCCACTCGGAAGTAAGTCTTCTTTAGTAGATACAATAGACACCTTATTAAAATATATATATATATATATATGTATATATATTTTTTAATACATTGCTAAACACAAATACACACACCAGTCAAGCCATAAGACTTGCTTTTCCCACAGAAATCTCACTTTGACAGTGTTCTCACTACTGCAAGGCATTCTGGGTAGGGGTATGCAAATGAGCTCAACAAAGAACCACATTTTTGCCTCAAAATTCCACTTTATACATGGATTCCTTAGAGTATGTGTCTGATGTATACAAAAGCTTTGAAACACAACTCAGGAAGAGAAGCAAAACCAGTGAACCACTCATACATAGCTGTTTCGTTGTTAACCTCAGCATGAGGTTGGTTACTGGCTTGCTATGGAGGCTTGGCGTTACTGGTAAAGTACATACCAACAGAGTTGTGGTGGGGGAAAAAGTGTGGATGAAAACCCTTTCTACCTGAAGTGGATAGTTAATACATTGCTAAACACAAATACACACACCAGTCAAGTCTCATGGCTTGACTGGTGTGTGTATTTGTGTTTACAATGTATTAACTTCCCACTTACTTCAGGTGGAAGGGGTTTTCATACCCTCTTTTTTCCCTACCACAACTCTGTTATAGAATAATATCATTTTATAGAATTAATATAATTCTAGTGTCTATTGTTGCTACTTTTAATTAAATGTGGGCAGGATTTTTTTTAATCAGGCTCATGCTCTTCATTAAACTACCAGCACTAAATGGTTTTCTGTGTTTCAAGTAAACCTGTATTTACATATTTATTAAAATTTGATTTAATACATATTATGCTCCAATTAAAGGGACACCATAGGCACCAGAACAACGTTCGCTTAATGAAGCAGTTTAAGTGTATAGATCATGCCTCTGTAGTCTCACTGCTCAATTTTCTGCTATTTAGGAGTTAAATCACGTTGTTTCTGCAGCCCTAGTCACACCTCTCTGCATGCGACTTGCACAGCCTTCCTAAACACTTCCAGTAAAGAGAGATCTAATGTTTAAACTTCCTTTATTGCATATTCTGTTTAATTTAGAGTTTCTTATCTCCTACTCTGCAAAGAGCCTTCTAAACTCTGCAGGAGACTCCTGTGTGTGATTAAAGTGAAATTTACAGAGCAGGAGATAAGCTTCTAAAGCAAATTAATGTCAGGTTCATGCAGCCTGCGTGAGTAACAGCCAGGGGAGGTGTGCATGCGCAGCATGGACAGAAGCAAAAGTGATTTAAAATCCTAAATGGCAGAGAATTCAGCAGTGAGATTGCAAGTTGTTCATGTGCCTATAGTGTCCTTCAAGGAATAAGTAACCAGTAAGCAAATTTCACATAAATAACCTGGGCCCCTCTCAAAAAATGTAAAGAATCATTGTGCTAGTGCATAACACACAAGCTAAAACATAGGTGTTCTGATACCTGATATACAAATAGTAACTGTAACTCAGAGAGGATGATCCCACCAATTAGTGGCCTCCTGTCTGTTCTGTGATGTATTATCTGTCTCTGTCTGTCAGACAGCCGTGCCTCGATCCAGTTCATTGATCAGAGCAGAATGAGTTCTGAATATGTCTTGTCTTGTTGGTGATTGGTCAATTGATGACTTTTCACTCATTTTCTCCTTGTTTTCTAGTCCACTTGACCTAAAATCTCAGAACACATTAAATGATACAATTATTTGTTTTAATTAATCAAATGTCCATTATAATCTCTTATATTCTCTCTAAAATGTCTGCCTCGGATCTACGCAACATTAATATATATTGCTTGGAAGCCACTATAAAATCGTTTACTAAAGGTGAATTATCACTTTCCGAGTATTAGCACAACTAAGTAAAAAGTAGCTATAGGTTGTGCTAAAATGATTTTAAAATTCTCTGTTTTCTTTTATTTTCAAGTACCGTATATGTTTTGCTGTGCCTAAACAATACAGCATGTACTTACCTGTTGCGTTCCAGCAACTAGGCCAAGTTTTCACATTAACTGATACTCCAGTAAGGTGACTCCTTTTTGCTGGACGGGGAGGAATGTCAGTGAGGATTACTGAAGTCCATTGCATTATTCACCCCCAGAAACACTGAAATGGTGTGTATTGAGGTAAAAGAATCAGGAACTCTCACTTCTAAATTACTCTCACTTCACAACTTACACCCTAAATGGTAGTGAACTATGGATAACCACACACAAGAAGGATTTGGGAATTGTTATAGACAACAAATTAGGCAGCAATATGCAATGTCAATTTGCAGTTGCTAAGGCCAGTAAGGTTTTGTTATGTATATATAGGGGCATAGATTCTCAGGATGAAAATATAATTTTGCCTCTTTATAAGTCGCTTGTAAGACCACACCTTGAATATGCTGTGCAATTTTGGGCACCTGTTCTAAAGAAAGATATCATGGCACTAGAAAAAGTGCAGAGACGAGCTACAAAATTGATAAAAGGAATGGAGCATTTTAGTTATGAAGAAAGGTTAAAAAATTTAAATCTGGACCAGGTAATTAAACACAGACACACAACGTCTCCAACAAGAATCCTAGTACATGGGTTGTATGGAAGCTAAACAAATCTGTAAAGTTGCCGTGTATAACAAATGTAATGTGACCCCCCTACCCCCCTTTTCTTTTTCTGTACCCCCCAAACGCTTATTCAACTGTTAACCTCTGTGTTTTCATATATGCAAACAAAAAATAAAAAACTGTTAATTATAAAAAAAAAAAAAAAAAAAAAAATCTGTTTAGTTTGGAAAAACGGCACCTCAGAGGGGATATGATAACATTATACAAATATATTCGGGGCCAGTACAAACCATTATCTGGAAATCTATTCATAAACAGGGCTATACATAGGACAGGAGGTCACACATTTAGGCTGGAAGAAAGGAGATTTCATCTAAGGCAAAGAAAAGGTTTTTTTACAGTAAGAGCAATAAGGAAATTGAATTCTATGCCTGAAGATGTGGTTTTATCAGAGCCCATACAGATGTTTAAACAGCAATTGGATAAATACTTGCAAAAACATAACATACAGGGATACAATTTCTAATTAGTGGGGTAATAGCTGCTTGATCCAAGGAGAACTCTGACTGCTATTTTGGGGTCAAGAAGGAATTTTTTCCTAGTTTGTTGCAAAATTGGAAGTGCTTCAGACTAGGTTTTTTTGCCTTCTTTTGGATCAACAGCAAAAACATATGTGAGGAAGGCCGAACTTGATGGACGCAAGTCTCTTTTCAGCTATGTAACTATGTAACTGTGGAAGTGAGTTCTGCTTTAAGCTCTGTCGTTTAGAATCGAAGAATAGATGACCTCTCTAGCTTTTACAAAACGTTCTGTGTTGCAGCAGACTGAGATAAAGTGTTAAAACAATACATTTATTTTCTTATATTAAATTCTGCAGAATAATTCACTTTAAAATTCCCCAGTGAAAAATGAGAGTGATTTTTATTTACTCAAACAATGTACAGCTCATCTAAGTGCCTTGTCAGCAGCGCTCGAAAATTGATGTTAACTGCCACTTTTTTCTCAAGCTAAGGTCAGGCTGTGAAGTGATGAAGGGTAAAAGCTTGAGAATACCCAAGAGATTAATCACAGAAAGAGATCACCCTTGCTTCTTTTACAAGTTACGGTTCATTTAAAACCATGTTGTTACTTATGAATCTCTCCATAATAGTGCCCATATATATATAAACCCTCACTAATAAAAATGTCCCATATTGGCTCCTGTTATTGGAAAAAGACCAGCACCTTCAAGACTCGGTTCTCCATGGCTGCACAGGTTCTATGGAGATCCTTTCCCTGCCCCATTACATTCTCTCCAAGTCTTAAAGGGACAATCCACTGCCCAAATAAAATAAAAATCAGACCTATGACGTGTATCTGTCTGTCGGTCTGTCGGTCTGTCTATCGATCTATCTATCACACAGAACATGCCTTGCTTGTAAATACATCTTTATATTGAATTGTGGGACTCCTATTTAAAAAGTGGACATTATAGGGTTATTATTACAGGGTCTAGTATCTTAATATGATACAATAGGCACCCAGACCACTTAATTTGATTGAAGTGGTCTGGGTGCAGTGTCCCTGTCCCCTTAACCATACATGCAAAACATTGCAATTTCTGAGAAACATTTACATTGCAGGGTTAAGTCCACCTTCAGTGTCTATCTCCTAGACAGCCACTAGAGCTGTTTCCTGGTGCTTATTGGATAGTGATATCGTCTCAAACATTACATACTCCATGTTATGCTAAAATATCCTATTCTTTATTACCTCGAACATTCTATTCAAAGAAAACAAAGAATTGTTTTCTTTTAAAACATACCTGGGACCCCACAGGAAGAGCAATCTGCGTTACTCTGTGAATATCGGAAATTATATTTATAGACCAGTGGACTATGTTGTGGAAAGTCTGATTTACAGACCAATGTTGGGGTGCGAGGAACTTGGTGTGAATTTTGACGTGCTCAATCTACTCACTTCTTTTTAAATAGCTTACGGAACGAGCTCCGGAAACCGCCCTTCTGATCTGACCTCGGGTGGTGCTCACTGAAAGATGTTTGTTCAGTTTCATCCTTTTGGTAAAATCTCGCATTTCCATCCATGTGAATATCCTAGTTTGAAAATAAAAAATATAGAATTCTAAATACTATTTTAACTAATCAGCCAAATGTTTTTAATGATAATTCACTTGGAAAAATAAATATATAAAAATAATGGAAATGTGAGTTTTCCTTATATGTTATTATATCTACTGATCAAATATGCAGAAAATACTAAACTGTATTTGCCTCTGTGCCTCCCCCTTCCATGAAGGTTAAAAAGCACCATGCGCACATTCGAGCTTCCCCATAGGAAAACATAAAATGAATGCTTTCCTATAGGGATTTTCAAGATGCTGGATATAATCATGCAAAGCGTAAGGATGTTCAGCATCATTTCACGGAGTTTAACTACATGAGAATCGAGGAAGTGCCTCTAGTGGCTGTCTGGAAGAAGCCTGTTTTAACCCTGCATCGTAAACGTTCTGCATTGCAGGGTTAGGAGACAGGGACACTGCACCAAGACCACTTCAATGAGATGAAGTGGTCTGGTGCCTACAGTGTCCCTATAAGAGGTGATGGAAGTTTTTTTTCTTCTTTTTTCATTTTAATGAGGACAATTTATTGGACTCCTAACACTGTATATATATATATATATAGCATATATTATAGCATATATTATAAAGCACTTGCTGAACTGACCTTCTGTTTTGGTACATTTCATATTATGTAGGCGTAATAAAGGCCACTGCTTCTTAAAAAACCTCATGATTTTAGGGATTACTCAAGTGTGTTTCAAAGAGCACAGCCATAAAACTTGAAATATTGGTCATATTTGGGACATGTATCCAAAACACTTAATTTAAGCTCATCTACTCTCACTCCTTAAACAGTCTTACTTGGGAATAAGGAAAACACAAATCTTTCCATGCCCAAAAGTGGCATCAGAGATTTTCTATTAAATTGTGTATTTTTTTATTTATAATTACTTACCTCTAAAAGAGATCTGCTATCAGCATAAGGTCTCTGAGGAATATAAAAGTGTCTATGAGTGCTACGAGATGAAGATGGCAGGCCATGTGATTGGTTGTTTCGATCCTGCCTTAACTGCATTCTGTTTGCATTGGTGCTTCTGGTACTGTAGAGTCTGGTGGCCAAAGCTTCTTGATTCCTAGGGAACTCTTTCAGAGACCTGCTTAGAGGCTTGTTTTTTGCATGAATACCTTCATTTCTATAACTGCTGTTGCTCACAGGTGAAATACAACTTCTAGCCAAAGGCTGAACTGAGCGTTCTGCTCTGTTAGACTCAAGTGTAAAGTTGATGGGTCTTAAGAAGCAAATATCAAGACTAGACTCGGAAGAGCCAGCAGAACAAGACTCAAATAAAGCTCGGTTTGGAAAAGATTCTTCTTCAAAAGGAGCAGACACTCCTATTTCACCACTATATTCAAACTCCTCATAACTTGGTGCAAATCTGCCATCAGCTAAAATATTGTTTGATGCTCTAATAGACCTTTCCGTGTCAAGCATTGCATCCACAGAAGTGTTTTCATATTCCATCTCTGGGATTGACTGCAAAGGTGTCATTAAAGAGTTCAGTTCTTGGTCTGATGCAGGGAATGGAGTTGGTACCAATACATTCTCAGATCTATCATGTTTCGGTCCATCTATCTCCCACTCAGAGGACTTTAAGGATTGTATGTTTTCAATAGGTGTTGGTCTGCTTTTTTTCATATGAGGCACCAAATGCCTTTAAAAAAAAAGAAAA
The DNA here is from genome assembly GCF_036172605.1 of Pelobates fuscus. Taxonomy (NCBI): domain Eukaryota; kingdom Metazoa; phylum Chordata; class Amphibia; order Anura; family Pelobatidae; genus Pelobates; species Pelobates fuscus. The sequence goes on along the minus strand of NC_086318.1, from coordinate 350,991,791 downwards.
AAGAAAAGAATCATTATTGTAGAAAGAGTGATCTTCTGAACAAATAGTAAAATGTTTATTTGCGAGTTACACCATGGAGAGAAGTACAACTTACAGGAGCAAGCTAGCAAAATGCTAAATCAGTTAGATCTTACAAAAACAGATACACATAAAATCTCAATGGTCAACACAAGGATACAATGGAAGAAAATTAAAAGAAAGCATGCAGTTCTGTTCATGGAAAAGTCAGTCTTAAAATTATTTTAAAAAAACAATGAATTTATTTTGCACTGGCTTTTAGAAGATGATCATGTTTATTTGATATCAGTTTTGCACTTATTAAACAAACAACATAAATATGCCAATGAAATAAGCTTTATCCGTGTTCTATTTTCATGGACATAAACATACGTCACAGAAGAGCTGGAACTTGGCACTGTTTGGTATGGTTGATGTGTCTCATCCGACTGAAGGGTAGTTTCCCTGACGTTCACAACATTACTCATACTGGGTGGAGCTTCTTGACTCGATCCAGAGCACTGAGATGCAAGTCCTTTGTATAGTTTTATCAGGGAGGACCTGTAACAGGAGGACGTGAGGGAAAGAGTCAATAAGTCAAAAAGTGTCAACTCGTTTAAACTTAAAAGTAGAACAAACTATATAGTTAATCAAAACAGTAGTGGAGCAATGTATATATATACCAAAAACTACCTACAATAACAATTATTATCTACACAATTCAGGTGAAATTATAATGACAGATAGCATTGTTTTTGCTCTTTTTATGTTTAGTCTAGTGATGAAAGTGAACACATACTACATCTTTTCAAACCTATATAGATTGATGATCATGGGCATAAAAACCTAAGGCTAACTACAGATCCTTCTGCAGAATATTGAAGAAGATAAAGAGATGTAGGACCTTTATTATTTGTGAATCACTTTGCATTATATGGGAGTACCTAAAATATATCTGTTTTGTTGGCAGCATACCCTGAGCAGGAACAGGCCTGCTGAGACTACATTGTGTGCTCCTATCCAATGGACCCCAATAAAACAGGTCATAGCATGTGTGGGAAACGTAGCAACTACAGTCTGTTTTAGAAGAGGCACAAAACCTCTCCTGCAATACCACTAAGGTGAGGCTTAAGTGTGCATGTAGGATTTGATGAAAGAAGGGGTAAAATTCTGAGTGGATGTGATGAGTAAAAAGTAAGTTGTTAATAGGGGAAGGAGGAGAGAGAAGATATCATGTTAAGATAAGAGAGGAACAGAAGAATGATACTCTGAAGGTAAGGGACTACACCATGAATGGAATGGCAGATATAATAAAGAAAGGGTTAAACATAATAGGGGGAGGAAAGGAGTGGAAATTATATAAAGCGATGAGATTGAAATGTAGAGTGGTGGGTGGAGCCAACAGCAAAGCCGAGTGGACGTAATTTCGAAAGGCTTCTGGATAGCGTGTATAATCTTACTAAAATCTTAATTTATCTGCACAATTTTCAATCCACAGACCTTGCCTCCCCCACCCCCCCAGCAGATTCAGGGGTTCAAGCTGCCCAGATCGATGCCCTTCTTTCAACCCACCAAGACACCTAAGCAGAGACGCAGGCCTGGGGCCTACACCACGCAGACCCTTACGGATTTGGAGATGTTCCTCAGAAGTGCATATGCGGCCACAGAGCCTGACTCACTTGGCCAAACACACCCAGAGCCCTTTCCACACATGAATGCCATGAGACATCACTCCCAGAAGACGAGCACGCTGGCCGAACACCAAGAAATCGGAGCGCTGCTCCAAAGACCGGTACTGCCCAAGATGGCGCCTGCAGAAAGCCTCCACAATGCGGCCTCTGATATATGCTCAGAGTGCCAACAACAGCGCAAGCAGCCCAATACACCACCCGATTCCACGGCCGGCCCGGAAGACTCGTCCCCTGCGATGAAACACGACCTGAAGGTCCTGCTGCAGGACTTCCACAAGGTACTAGCAGCTGAGCTTGCAATACTATGCTCAAACATGCAAAACACCACTGACAGGGTCCAGGCTACAGAGGAGGACATTATTGACATAATTTCCAGCCTCACCAACATACAAACCACAGTTCAGCAGCTGACTGAATCACATTAAACACTCTCACTTCAGATGACCGCCACAGAAGACATGTACAGACGTAACAACGTCAAAATCAGGGGCATACCGACAGCAATATTGGCAGAGGAGCTACCTCACTATGTCAGAAGATTGGCAACAATATTGCCCCCGGCAATGGCAAAGAAAATCACGCTAGATGGTGTGTACAGACTCCCGGGGCCCACCAGGCCACCACTGCAAAGATGTCATCGTAAGATTCACCTCGGTACATCATGGCAGCCCTGAGAGGCAAGATGCCACTAAGATTCGAAGAAACACAATTGACCATCTATCAAAATCTTACCAGAACGACCCTACAATGGTGCAAATCGCTCACACAAGTCACTCAACAATTAAGAGCTGCAGGTATAGCTTACCGCTGGGGAACACCGGGCACGCTACAAACAACCCACAACTGAACCACTCACTCACCACCCTGGCGGACGCACCTAAGTTCCTTTCATCACTAGGACTGGCAGAACCACGGACTGGCCCAGACACCAATGCCCCAGTCAGGTCATGGGACCCGGCCACCACCATACCCTTTGTTCCATGAATGGGAGCTGAGAGGCAACTGGGCACCTGAAAGCAGTTGGCAAAGGAGATGTTCATGTCTGCTCTGCAGACGACTGGCAGAGATCTGCAACTAACATAACCTAATGTTTTATTTTCCATCTTTTCTCATATGGCTTCTCTTTAATTGTTTTTGTATTACAGTTTGACTAAGCTATACATCACTCCACAGAGGCTCCACTGAGATTTACCCTGATGGACGACCACCCCACGTGGGAGTGTCCCAGACTGCTCTAGAGCCCACAAGTCATCCCGCCACAACCCCTAGGCGAGGCATACACTACCCCTCATACCCCCCCCCTCCACCCCCCGCAGCCCCCTTGGTTAGGGGCATGCCCTGCTTAATTGCAAGGTACCCATACAACAGTTCCTTGTTGGAACCCACCACACTGACACTCATACAGAACAATCTCAATGCAGAAAACATCAAGACAGGCAACCTTGCATGACCTCCCCACAATGTCATTGACCCTCGATGGTTTACCTCATACAGAGGACCACCGACCATTGCTGAACCCAAGACCCTAACATTGTGTCACTACTCAGATATGGAACCCCGTACCTCAACTATGCAATATATCAGCACACTCACAATTACTGACCCATTAGGCGCACTCACCTACTGATATATACAGAATTACTCTGTTTATAAAAAAAATTTGTGCCGCATACTAATGTCACCACTTTGTCCACTTGCAACAGCTGTTCCATGCTATTGTGGCATTCTCGGCTTGTATGTTACTTCATGGCGCAACAAAAATAAATTTTTTTTTTTTTTAAATGTAAAAATGGAGAGTTGTTTACCTGTTTAGAAAACTTCAGTGCTGGTTTCTGGGCTTAAAATTACAAATCCAAAACTAGTAGCCAGGCCTAAAACGTACTTGCCACTGCAAGGCTGAGTCATGGCACATTTATTAAGGCTGAATTTCTACTCCTGAGGGCGGAACTCTCTGGCTAGTGGTGAGTGTGACATTGGAGTCCTGGCTGCTTTAAGGTACTCTTTAATGAAACCATAATGAATACTTTCATAAAATAAAATGTCATAAAATTAATTAGAATAGACTAGGTGGTAAGATATTTTTTCTCTTTTCGAGAGGCCATAGCACCCACATGTGTAACTGTCTTTGTAAAACTTAAAGGTACATAAACATTAATGCAAACTTACTTCTTTAGTTTTTTCCTTTTCTGAATAAGCAGGTCTTCGTTATACTGAAACAAGATGCTGTAGTGCGAGATGAAAACACGAAGGCGCTGTACACACACAAGTAATAAGTAATAATCTGGATGGTCCTGTTCGGTGTATTTCAGGATATTCTGCATGAAAAGTGCATAGAAAATGTCTCTTATGTGACAAAATTTACCATCTGTACAGAAGAACACAGCTCAAGGTGTGGATCCCGAAAGAGATCCTGTGGCACATTTGTCATTTACAATCTACAAATGCATTAAGGCATTTTTATTGGGTTTCCAAGATTAGCATCAGTTATTTAACCCCTTAGTGACCAAGCCGTTTTTCTACATTTTTGCCGCTGGGACCAAGGCTCTTTTTACATTTTTGTGGTGTTTGTGTTTAGCTGTAATTTTCCTCTTACTCATTTACTGTACCCACACATTATATACAGTTTTTCTTGCCATTAAATGGTCTTTCTAAAGATACCATTAGTTTCATCATATCATATAATTTACTATAAAAAAAATTATAAAATATGATGGAAAAAATTGAAAAAAAACACACTTTTTCGAACTTTGACCCCCAAAATCTGTTACGCATCTACAACTGCCAAAAAACACCCGTGCTAAATAGTTTCTAAATTTTGTCGTAAGTTTAGAAATGTCCAATGTTAGCATGTTCTTAGCTTTTTTTGGAAAGTTATAGGGCTATAAGCACAATTATCACTTTGCTATTTCCAAACCAATTTTTTTCAAAATTAACGCAAGTTACATTGTAACACTGATATCTGTCAGGAATCCCAGAATAACCCTTCACATGTATATATTTTTTTAAAAGAAGACAACCTGAGGTATTAAACCTGGGGTGTTTTGAATCTTTTCATGCAGCCATTTTACCACCAATCTATGCCAAATAAAAAAATAAAAAATAAATAATAATTGGTGATTTATTTGAGACACATAGCAATTTAAGAATATATGTACTAGGCATGTGCATGGGGAAAATTTTCAGTTTGGTTCGGCATTCCGAAATTCGGGACTTCCGCAATTCGGAACTTCGGCGCTTCGACACTTCGGAACTTCGGCATTTCGGGACTTCTTTTGCAGCCGCTTAGTAGATAACTCCCTAATTCCCACGGTATTAGGGAGTTATCTACCAAAAGGCTGAAAGACCTAAATTGGTCTTTCAGCCAAATGTACTAATACTAAGTAAAATTACTTAGTATTAGTAAATTTTGCCCCTACTCGCTATACCGCGAGTAGGGGCATGTCTATTAAACAGTGAGCTCTGGGGGGTAAAAGACCTTATTTGGAGGGTGCGCATTCCAGTTTTCCAACGTGGAATTTTCACAGTTAGTCGTCATGCACCCATATCCCATTTGGGCCATTTTTGAAGCCGGACAATATAATTTACCCCCCATCAAACCATATATTTTTGAAAAGTAGACTCCCTAGGGTATTTCAAATGGTGGTATTTTAACACTTTCCATGCACTAATTCTACCACCAGTCTCTGTCAAACATTTAGGTAGTCATTTTTTTGTGTTATTTTTCACACACATTCTACTTTAGGCATGGATTATCAGCTCCTATTAGGTGTTGCTGCCAAAGAACACCCCAATATGTGTTCAACAACATCTCCTGAGTACAGCGATATCACCTATGTATAGGTGTGTCGAGTTCCCAGTGGGTTAAAAGACCTTATTTGGAGGGTGCGCATTCTAGTTTTCCAACTTGGAATTTTCACAGTTGGTCATCATGCACCCATGTCCCATTTGGGACATTTTTGAAGCCGAACAATATAGTTTACCCCAATCAAATCATATATTTTTGAAAAGTAGACACCCTAGGGTATTTCAAATGGTGGAATTTTAACAGTTTCCATGCACTAATTCTACCACCAGCCTTTGTCAAACTTTTGGAGTGTCGTTTTTTGTGTGTTCTTTTTCTCTCACATTGTACTTTACTTGTACTTTAGGCATGCATTTTTAGTTCCGTTTATGTGTTACTGACAAAGAAATCCCCAATATGTGTTCAGCAACATCTCCCGAGGACAACAGTGCCCCCAATGTGCAGGTTTTATGGGCTTTATGTGCAAACTTACAGGGGTCAAATGTAGGACTTTTCCATGTTTGCATATTGAAATTTGCCAGATTGGTTTGCTGGGCCTATGTTGCCTTTGAGACCGTATAGCAGCCCAGGAATTAAAATTAAACCCATCATGGCATACCATTTTCAAATGTAGACAACCCAGGGTATTCAAAAGGGGGTATGTCCAGTCTTTTGTAGTAGCCAGTTAGGCACAAACGCTGGCCAAAGTTAGCGGTTTTATTTGTTTTTGTATAAATGTTTTGGTTTTTAAATACATATATAATGCGTCTATGATTTCATTCTAAGTGTATTTTGAGATATATATCAAAGTACACTTATAATGAAATCATATAGATGCATTATATATGTATAATATATTATACATTTCCCCGCACATAGATTTGAGGGATTCCCTGCCCGTGTGCGTTCGTCTATGTTCAGGAAAATTTCCCCAACATAGATTTGAGGGATTCCCTGCTCTGGGTCGTTCGTCTATGTTCGGGGAAGTTTTCCTGAACATATACATACGCACCAGAGCAGGGAATCCCCATGACGGCTTGCACTAAATTTCCCCGCACATAGATTTGAGGGATTCCCTGCCCGTGTGCGTTCGTCTATGTTCAGGAAAATTTCCCGCACATAGATTTGAGGGATTCTCTGCCCGTGTGCGTTCGTCTATGTTCAGGAAAATTTCCCCAACATAGATTTGAGGGATTCCCTGCTCTGGGTCATTCGTCTATGTTCGGGGAAGTTTTCCTGAACATATACATACGCACCAGAGCAGGGAATCCCCATGACGGCTTGCACTAACGCCTGGTCGTAAGTGCGAGCCGTGGTAAAACAGGTAGGTCGCTAAATGAGGACCACCTGTATAAGTATATACTTATAAATATATTTATTTTGTTATTTTTTTTAGCAGCCTGGGGGACTGCCTGACAGCTCAGATAGTCCCCCTGTTGGCAGCTCCTAGAGTCCTATTGCAGTGATGTGATCATGGTGATCACATGGCCATGGAGGGCCGGGGTGGCCAAAGCTGCTGTAGGGGGACTGCTGGGGTCTCTGGCAGTCCACCCCGACCGTTATCGACGCAGATCGTCGGTCCAGGACTCCTATCGCGGACGTCCTGTCGCTGACATCCTTAACGACCGTTTTTTGTTGGACGTACCTAATTTGTCCTCGGTCGTTAAGGGGAAATTATACATGGATATATATTATTTAATTCTAAGTGTATTTTGATTTAAATATATATATATATATACATTGGAAGGCATGGCCTGAAGTTGTGGGAGGGGCTATAGACCTACAAAAGAGACTCCCCCCTTTCCCTACTTACCTTTGTGGGTCAGACGAATAGCACTTCCAGGTCATACAAGACGTCATTTTGATTTCACCTTTGCTCCATGAGGTCTCATTCTCCAAGCTGTGTCCAGGAATCCTGCTGCAGGGCTTTCCGTTAATCCAGTGGCTTTCTTTCCGGTCAGCATCACATTTGGTGCCTCAGGGACTCTCAAACCGTAAGTTGACCCACCTGTAGCGCCAAGATTAGTTCCCACGGCGTTCAGCACAGCACGGGTCCTCACTTTACGGTTTCCTTTCGTTTTGCACGGTTATTTCATTACCTAATACTCACCTAGCTGTTCATGTAAAATCTGTTGTTTAAAATCTGTTGGGTTAAAATCATCTGTGCGGTTAAAACTACAAACGAAATACAATTTTTCGCCTACACACTGCCCCCTACCGGTCTTTGGGTGTACTACAGGCTTCTTAGACATTATCGCATTTCATGTACAAACCAACGAACCACCGCATTTTCACCTACACACTGACCCCCACCGGTCATTCGGTGTACTACAGGCTTCTCAGACATTATTGCATTTCATGTACAAACCAATAAACCACTGCATTTTCACCTACACACTGACCCCTATCGGTCATTTCGGTGTACTGCAGGCTTCTTAGACGTTGTTTGCATTTTCATGTATAAACCACTAAATTTTCACCTACACACTGACCCCTACCGGTCATTCGGTGTACTACAGGCTTCTCAGACATTATTGCATTTAATGTACAAACTAATGAACCACTGCATTCGTGCCTACACACTGAACCCGTACCGGTCATTCGGTGTACTACAGGCTTCTCAGACATCATTGCATTTCATGTACAAACCAACGAACCACTGCATTTTCGCCTACACACTGACCCCTATCAGTCATTCGATGTACTACAGGCTTCTTAGACGTTTTTGCATTTTCATGTACAAACCAATAAACCACTGCATTTTTACCTACACACTGACCCCTACAGGTCAATCGGTATACTACAGGCTTCTCAGACTTTATTTCACTTCATAAGCAAACAAACTAACTACAGCATTTTCGCTTTTATACTGACTCCTACGGAATATTTGCATGGTTGCACGCTTAAAATATAAGTCCTTCCAATTACGTACTTTCACACATTAGGTTATTAAGCAGCCAGTCATGGTTCACTACACTCATGTTTCCGGGTACAGTTGTATTCCATATCACAGATGATATAACACTCCCGACAAGTTAATTTCCTTCAAACAGGGGCATTAACAAGCATCTCACAAAATACAGTGAGAATAAAATGACATATTTAGATACATAATTTAAAATGTATCTCCCATTGTTCATATATGTAAGCCCACTTTTTCGCTACAACCATCTTATTCTATATCATATGAGAGCCATCCATCGATATCACTCCCAAACCTGCACAAAGAAATAAAAGACTACAGCAGACAATCATATTATCAGTTAAACCTCACTAAAACCCAGGCCATGTGCATAAACACCCCCAAAAAGAAGGAACAGATTTACCGTCTTACATTCCAGTATGATTGGAGAGACGACTTCCTAACATTCTTGGGCATAAAACTAACAAAAAAACTCACAGACCTCTTTGCTACTAACTACATTAAACTAACCAAAGAGGTAGAACATATACTACATTCATGGCAACATAAATTCTTATCATGGCTGGGCCGAATAGCGGCTATCAAAATGACAATTCTACCGAAAATCCTCTATATGTTCCGCTCCCTGCAGATACTCCTGCCACAAACTTACCTACAAAGACTACAATCTAGCCTGATAAAATTCAGCTGGGGGGGGGACACATCCCAGGGTCCCTAGAACCTTACTTATGAGAGCAACAGACAAGGGAGGTCTTGGATTCCCTAACCTAAGGGCATATTATGTGGCAACACAAACAGCTAATATCTTGGCTATGCACTCCGACACTTACTCCCCCCAATGGATAGGGATAGAAGCCAGCTGCAGTGGGACACCGGACCTAGCGGCGAACATATGGATACCAAGACACTTGCGGCGCATTCCACCAAGCATTCTGCCCACCACCAAACTGCTGCACAACATGTGGGATAGCCACAGAGACGCGCTTTGCTCCGCCAGACCATGGTCCCTGGCAACGCCACTACACACAATTAACCTCTGCAACGATACATTCCCACATAAAGCATGGAAGGCATGTAACCTCACTCACCTACACCAAATGTGCAGCTCACACGGCTTACACTCGCTCCCGACTATACAGACCACACACGATTTACCACGGCGACTAACGTTTTCCTACTGGCAACTCAAAACATTAACAAACAACACCAAAGACATTGACCCCGCACCCACGTTTGACTCCCCTCTCACCTCCTTCGAGAGGATGTGCCTACACCAAATACCAACTCGGAAAACGCTGTCAATCTGTTACAATTTAATTACCGCACACAAGTCTGAGCCTAAGTGGAGGTTCCAAACGGACTGGCACAAAGATATAGGCAGAGACCTCACACAAGAGGAATGGAACCACATTTACACACACCACAAGGGGCTCACTGCATCCCTCCTGGAGTCAGCCTGTAAATTACTCTATAGGTGGTACATGACACCCGCACGACTCAAGAAAATGTACCCAAACACGAGCGACAAATGCTGGAGGTGCCTAACCCAGGAGGGGACAATGCTCCACATCTGGTGGACCTGTGCCCCGGTTCAGGCATATTGGAGACAGGTAGAAAAGCTGATACGGGGGGCCACAGGGTGCATCTTAGAATACAAAGTTGAAACCTTCTTACTCAAGCTCTTGCCTCCCAACATGCCAAGGTGCATAGCTAAACTAACATTCCTCATCCTCTCCTCAGCCTCCACGTTACTGGCACGTCAGTGGAAAACCCCAGAGATCCCCTCCATAGCAGAGGTAATCACACTAGTTTCCACAACACTGGACTATGAGATAATAGTGTGGCACCAACTGAAAGAGGGCATGGGGAGCACCACAGCAAAAGCACTCTGGACAGCTTATATAGAGGGTCAGGTCCCTAGTTAATCCCCTACAGAAACCGTAAGAGACAGAACAAAGACTGAGCAATGAGAGATTTCCCAACGAAGACAATCTAGTTACTTAGTTAGTCCCAGTTATTGCCCCCCCCCCACCCCCACCCCCCGTAGGGTAGATAGTCATAAAAGGTAAAGTCATGACCCACAGGCCTAGGAGCGCAACAAGGAAGGATAAGCCTCCACAGCACGAGCGTCAGCGACTCTCTCACTGGCAGACAGGAAAAGGTAGCGGGGAAGGGCACATTTGCAACTATGCGAATTCCATCACCGGACCCCTAGCAATGTGCCCCTTCTCCAGTCACCTGCGCCCCGCCCCCACTCTGAATTAACGACAATATACAGAGGTTGTTTACCTAACGTTATAGAAAGTCGGAAGACTACTGAACTTGTGTTGTTAACATTATGCCATAACAATGGGTAGTACCAAGGCGATATACTCTGGCTTACCCGACATTTCCCCCAATCCCCTCTTCCTTTCTGTACCCCCAACATATCACATATGGAGAAAAAAAAAAAAAAAAGAAGAGACTCCACTAAAGGAGCCAATACAGACAATAGATGAGGCAAAACCGAGCAAGCCACATCAGCGTCACATAACTAATAGAGCCGCAAGGCTAACACTACAGTTGGCTGTGATATATACTGTTGATCGAGCTTGTATGACTATGCACTGTATTGAAGTAAAATTGTATTGATGTAAAATTGATCAGTTGTAAAAGATTCCCCCAACCCTCTTCCCTTCTGTATCCCTGTAAATCTCAAAAATAAAAATTGTCAAATTGGAAAAAAATACAGTGAGAATAAAATGACATATTTAGATACATAATTTAAAATGTATCTCCCATTGTTCATATATGTAAGCCCACTTTTTACCGGCCTACAGCATACGTCGGTTTCGGCACACCTCAACCGATTATTCCTAAAGCTACATCGCTACAACCATCTTATTCTATATCATATGAAAATGCCCCGAACACAAATACATATTTATATCAAAATACAGTGAGAATAAAATGACATATTTAGATACATAATTTAAAAAAAAATATTTTTTGTTTATTTTTAATTATTATTTATTTGTCATAATATATATACCTAATATATAAAATGATATATATATATATATATATACACACACACACACACATTTTTTTTAACTTTTAGTAACTTTATTTTAACTTTTTTTTACTTTTCCACCAGCAGGGGGACTGCTTGTCAATTCAGGCAGTCCCCCTGCTGGCAGCACGATGGACACCTATGGGGGCCATGTGATCGCTCTTTCAGAGCGATCACATGGCCCCTCGGGGTCCTAAATTGGAGAGGGGGAGCTCTCTGGGCTCAGTCCAGAGAGTCCCTCCAAAGAAGAAGACCGATCGCCGGCGGGGGAACGCGGCGATCGGTAAGTACATGGGAAAGGAGGGTAGGGGTTAATTTAAAAAAAATTTAAAAATTTTTTTTGTGGAAATATAGTTATTTTTACAATCCTTTCTGGGTGCCTCGACCCCTCAAGACACTCAGTAAGGGTAAGAGAGGTTCCCGGCAGTGTAGGGGGGTATTCCACGATGCCTCGATATCGTGTAATACCCTAAGAGCGATCACTTCCAGTGCTCAAAATAGCCGCGGACGTACGAGGTACATCCGAGGGCGTTAACGACCATTTTTTGTTGGACGTACCTGATACGTCCGCGGTCGCAAAGTGGTTAAACAAATTTAAGAACAGTTGATGTATTAATTTGGACATCTGTAAATTTTGGGAAATTCTGTAAACATATTGGACTTCTGAGACAACATATATCTGTTATTTGAAGTGTTATCAGAACCACTGTTAGCTGTAAAATTTGATGGGCTCTGTTACAGAAATCCAAACCAGAGAATTAAAAAATAGATTTAAAAAATACAGTTAGGTCTGGAAATATTTGGACACTGACACAGTCTTCATCATTTTGGCTCTGTACACCACCACGGTGGATTTGAAATAGAACAAAAAAGATTAAGGTTGAAATGCAAACTTTCAGCTTTAATTCAAAGGTTGAACAAAAATATCATATGGAATATTTAGGAATTGCAACCATTTTCATACATAATCCCCTTATTTCACCGTCTCTAATGTAATTTGACAAATGAGCACAATCATAAATAAAATGTTAATTTTTAATACTTTGTCAAGAATCATTTGCAGGCAATGACTGCTGAAATGTAGAATGCATGGACATCCCCAAACGCTGGGTTTCCTTCTTTTGTGATGCTTTGCCAGGCCTTTACTGCAGCTGTCTTCAGTTTTTGTTTGTTTGTGGGTCTTTCTGCCTTACGTTTTGTCTTTAGCAAGTGAAATGCATGCTCGATTGGGTTGAGATCTAGTGATTTACTCACCCATTGCAGAATATATCACTCCTTTGCCTTAACCCCTTAAGGACGAGTGACGGACGAGGTCCGTCACTCAGGGGATTGACTTAATGACGAGTGACAGACGGATTTCACGCGGTAAAATTAACCCCAGATCGCCGCAATCGCGGCGATCGTGGGGTTAATGGTGCTCCGGTCTGCCTCTGTATTAGAGGCAGACCGGGAGCACCGGATCGGGCTGTCCCAGCACATGTGCCCGCTCTGACAGCATGTCAGAGCGGGCACATGTGCTCAGTATACTCACCTCCGCCTCCCTGCACTTCCGGGTTCACTGTGAAGTGCAGGGAGACGGATCAGTGCTGATCCTGCCCCCTGGTGTAAAAAAAAATATAGTAAATTTAAAATCCCACCCCCCTTTACCCATTTTCATAAAAAATTAACCCCTTCCCTGCCAATTGATCACTGACTACAGTGATCAATTGGCAGGGATTACATTTTACTATGATCTGATTTTTTTTTTAACCCTTGAGGGTTAATTTTTTTTTTTTTTTTTTAACCCTCAGGGGTTAAATTTATTTTATTAATTAATTTGAATATTTTAAAATTATAAATTTAGCTAGCTGGGGAGGGAGGAAGTTAGTGGGGAATTGGGGGATTTAGTGTTAGGTTAACTAGGGGTTAACGTTAAAAAAAGTTTTAAAATAAGCTTTAAAAAGTTAAAAAATTAAGTTTAAAAAAAAAGTTTTAATAACATTTAAGTAAAAAAATAAAAAAAATAAACCCTTTACCCAGTCCAAATATTATTAACGCCTTCCCTGCCAGTCGATCACTGCCTACAGTGATCAAAATACAGATATAAATATTTTGCTGGGGTGGGTGGGAGTTATGGGAAAATGGGGAATTTACTGTTAGTGCTGCTTACTGCTAGTTAGGGGTTAACAAAGCTTATAAAAATGTTAAATCTGTAAAAAAAAAGTTTTACGAAAGTTTAGGAAACTTTAAAAAAATTAATAAGCAAAACAAAAGTTTAAAAAATAGTTTTAAAAAGTAAAAAAAGTTTTAAAAAGTTAGAAAATACATTTAATAACGCTCATTACCACTACACCTGGTACAAGCTAGCGGAAAAATGATCCCACGCTAAGGTTCAAAATATGCCTTTTGAAATACCCTAGGATGTCTTCTTTAAGAAATGGTATGGCTTTATGGGGTATTTGGATTATATAGCCTGGTAAAATACTCTAAAATGGGACATGGGCACAGCGTAAAAATTTAAAGTTTGAAAAGAAATGGAATGGCTGTGTCCCAAATGTGCCCCTCCGATGTCCACATATACCTGGCAAGGTACATACGGGGGTATTTTTGTACTAAGCAGACATAGCTGAGCAACATATAAAGTATTATAGAGTGGTGGTACACATATGGTTTGCAAAATACACTGTGCAAACACTTTGTGTGTCAAAAAGGCAGAAAAAAACGCTTATTACCACTACACTTGGTACACGCTAGCGGAAAAATGATCCCACGCTAAGGTTCAAAATATGCCTTTTGAAATACCCTGGGGTGTCTACTTTAAGAAATGGTAGGCCTTTGTGGGGTAGTTTGAATTTAAAACCTGCGAAGATGCTTGGAAATTGCACATAGGCCCAGCGTCAAAATTCAAAGTTCGGTAAAAACTGATATGGCTTGGTCTCCTATATGGCACTGTAGCTTCACGAAATAGTGCCAAAGACATTCATTGGGGGTGTCTTTTTACTCAGAAGACTTAGCTGAGCATAATGTGGGGGGTTTGAACTTAGTGGCACATATGAAATATACAAAATGCCCAGCAAAAATGGAATCCGTATGTAAAAAAATGCCCCAAATATTTTTTTACCACATGCTTTGGCATATATTGGTGGAAAAATGGGGGCATGCTAAGGCACAATATGCACCTTATGAGATACCCTGGAGTGTCTACTTTTACAAATGGTAGGCCTTTGTGGGGTTTTTATGAACAGTCAAACTGTTATAATACCCCAAATGGAAGCATAGGCTCATTAAATCCGTCTCTCAAAATTCTACTGTGAATACTGAAAAGGACAGGTCTCATGTATGGCACTGTAGCTTCACGAAATAGTGCCATAGACATACAATGATGGTGTCCTTTTACTCAGAAGACTTAGCTGAGCATAATTTGGGGGTTTGAACTTAGTGGCACATATGAAATATACAAAATGCCCAGCAAAAATGCAATCCGTATGTAAAAAATGCACAAAATTATTTTTTACCACATACTTTGGCATGTAATGGTAAAAAAAATGGGGGCATGTTAAGGCACAATATGCACCTTATGAGATACCCTGGAGTGTCTACTTTTACAAATGGTAGGCCTTTGTGGGTTTTTTTTGAACAGTCAAACTGTTATAATACCCCAAATGGAAGCATAGGCTCATTAAATCCATCTCTCAAAATTCTACTGTGAATACTGAAAAGGACAGGTCTCCTGTATGGCACTGTAGCTTCTCGAAATAGTGCCAAAGACATACAATGGGGGTACCGTTGTACTCAGCAGAAGTAACTGAACACATAATAACACTTTGTACAGGAATAGCACACACCAACTTTACAAAATACACATGAGAAGTTCTTTGTTATAAGTTTGTGTGCGAAAACCCCCCAAAAACACACTTTTACTCCAATATTTAGCAGAGGTTGGCGGTAAAATGGCTACGTAGAAAGTGTCAAAACAACCTTAGGTAAATAGCCTGTGGTGTCTACTTTATATAAATATATACTTTTGTGTGGCAATTTTGTTTTCTTTTATGGCTATTAAGCTTACAAGACAAACATACCAAATTCTAAAATCGCTCTACATTAAAAGTTTATTTTACTCCTTGTGCTTTGTGACCTGTAACTACCAAAAAAAACTTAAAATCCCAGACACATTATATATTCTGTAAATCAGAACAACTAAATGAATTTATTTTTTAATTACTTTCCTTAACCTGCACTAATTGTGCACACATTATTATTGCAAAAACCGTAAAAAAAAACACAAAATTTTTCATTTGTTTTGCATTTTTCTGTATTTTTTTATAATAAATAAACATGTATATATATATATATATATATATATATATATATATATATGTTACATCAAATTAAAGCCCTTTCTGTCCTTTAACAAACGGTATATAATATGCGTCGGTGCAATAAATTAGTCAAATGCAAATTGCAGTTGAACGCAAACAGCAAAAAATGCCGTTGTCATAAAGTGAAAGACAAGCTTCCGAAGCTCTGTCCTTAAGGGGTTAAAAAAACTCCTGAGGGGGGCGTGGCCTGGAAGCCGAGGAAGATGGCAGCGTGATTCCTGAGCTCCCTTCCAGGCTCGACTATTTTCAGCGTTTATCCTCGCCAAAAGCACCTTTCTGCCCCGACAATGGGCAAATCTCACAAGGCAACACCGGCCACCAAGTCTGCTGACACTCCCAGAGGAAGCAGCCATCATTCCCTGAGGCAATACCTGATCGCCCCGGCGGACCCGGACACGCAGGCCTCCAACGACTCTGCGGCCTCCGAAGGGCCTTTCCCGCCATCACCACACAGGGGGGAGACTCTCACCGGGACCCCCCTAGGGGACACCCCAGCCACCCACCCTGACTGGATGGATATCCTGCGTAACTTGCCTACGAAGGAAGACCTGCGAGCGGCGAACAGCGAGCTCCGCTACTCCATCACGTCGGAGCTGCAGGCCATGAGGGAAGAATTTTGCGGCCTGCGCCAGAGGGTCTCTCAGCTTGAGGCGGACTGCGACCACATGTCATCGGCGCAGTCCGCAACCGCAGACTCCCTGCAACTCAGCACCCTTCAAATCCGACAAATGGCTTACCATCTAGAAGACCTCGATAACCGGGGCAGGCGGCAAAACCTAAGGATTCGTGGTGTGCCGGAAGAAGTAGACGACACAACCCCAGTACAACACACCCTTACGGGCCTATTCAATAACCTACTGGACAGACCACCACAGGCCCCACTCGAGATAGTGAGAGCCCACAGAGCCCTCAGACCGAGGGGACCGCCTGGGGGCATCCCCCGAGACATAATATGCTGCTTAGCCAATTTCCAACAAAAAGAGGAGATCCTCCGCAAAGCAAGAGAACTGGGCAGGGTACTACTAGACGGCACGGAGATCCAGCTATACCCGGATCTGTCACCCACTACGCTGGCGTACCGCAGGGCTTTGCGCCCTTTCACCAGGCAGCTACAATCCAACAAAATTAAATACCGCTGGTGTTTCCCACACGGACTCCAAGTACAAACCCCGAAAGGCCCTTTCGAAATTCGAGAAAAGAACGACATGGAAGCTATTGCGAGAGAGCTGCAAATAACACCAGCTTCCTTAACCTGGCCTGACCCCCTGATGCTTTACACGCCCGCCCAGAGAACCGGGAGACAGGCCGCCGGATCCCAGATACCAAGGACCACACGCCAACAGGCAGCAGGCCCACGCGGCCTATAAACGGACATAACACCCGAACGGCACCTGTCCCAGGGACTTTGGGCCCGGCAACGGGACGCCCACTTCATCGAGCTCCACGCAGCCTCTACCGTGATGACTGCGGCCCAGACGGTCCATCTCGGACCTTACAACCCACACCTGGAACTGTTGACACCACCACCCACCCCTACTCACAGACCCCCTCACCCAGCAGGGAACCACGACCCCGGGGCGCTGATCCAAGTAACGAAGAGCTCAAGGAGGCCCTAGAGACCGCCAAGGAGCGGGACACACCAGCTACAGACTCTGTTGCACAACCACGGAACCGACCTGGGTTACCCCAGGCCTCAGGGCCGGCCAGGACTGCATGGAGCAAGTGCTCTGGGGGACTCTATCTCACTGCCTGAGAACCGCAAGTACAAACCTAACACCGGCCTCGCGGCCCAGGGGCCTACCCACTCCTGAAGGGGGACCGGGGGGAGGGATAGGCTGGGGTTACAGCTAAACGGGAGCGGGATGGGGGGGATTCCCTATGTATGCTATGCAATTGTATCCGGAGATCGGGGGCTGCGGGGCGGGCTGGGTCACCGTCTCCTCCTTAATAGACCCGTGACGACCTTATCAGGAGCGGGCCGGGGGGACGGGGACCCGGCGCGCCCGGGCCTCCGAGAGGGTGGGTGGGGGAGGGAGAAACCCGGAGATGGAACACTGTCTGAGGGGGAGACACAGGGCCTTAGGAACGGGGGCCGCAGACCGGACTGGGCAACCGCACCCCCCGAGTTGACCTGCGATGACCTACCCAGGAGCAGGCGGGGGTGCGGGGTCCCGGCCCGCTCGGGCCCTCGGATGGCGAATGGATTACAATCATCGTGTCCCCGAGAGGACAACACGGAGGGGGGGGGGGAGGGGAACAATAAAGAGAGGCCCACTTGGGCCCCACGACACGGACCTCGAGAACACAACACTGGGCGGCCTGGGGGCTGGGCAATCACGACATGGGATAGGTGCCACCATATCCTAACGCCTGTATTCATATTTAAATGTAAATTTTAATACATGTTTACTGTTATTGTGTTTAACTGCTTTATATACTGTTGCTTGCTGTTGCCGAAATGCATCTGCCCCTCACACCTCAGGCGAGGACACGCATACTTATGCTATAGCTACTGACAGAGCCACGAAGGAGACATAAGGGAAACCGACTGCGTAGGACGAACAGGGTTGACAAGAGATCACAAGGTGACTTGCCCACGACAGTCCGCACGCAGCGGGACCACGGTTTACCCAGAGGCCTAGGCCTTCCTCCTACTCCCCCAAGAGACAGGCGCCACGCAAAGGCGGCCGAGACACTGGGCCCCCTACTAGGCTCAGGTCTTAGGGACCGCCTGGACGCCACACTCTAACGCCTCTGACGCGGCGGAATCCCACAAACCTAATCCCTAACCCCCTCACACAGACGCTACATAGACCCCTTACTAACTGACGACCGACGGACTGACGGGTCCTAGAGATGTCACTCACACCGGCCAACCTTACGATCCTATCCCTGAATGCGAGAGGCCTGAACAAGCCTGAACGCAGAGCAGCTGCTCTACGGGACTTTCACGCGGCCAGTGCGTCCATAGTGTACATACAGGAGACACATTTTAGAGAAGGGTCCAGACCCAAACTACGGGACCACCGATACACTGCAGGGTATTTTAGTGATTACCACGGTGGCAAGGCAAGAGGTGCAGCAATACTCATACACAAAAGGGTACCCCTCCAGGAGACAGGAGTCCAAACGGACAGGGAAGGTAGATATGTGTTTATGAAGGGGACAATAGCGGGCCAGACGTACACGTTCGCCAACGTGTACGCCCCCAACCAGAGACACCATAGGTTTTTCTCACAGACTCTCCGCAAACTGGCAGCATTCACTGAGGGCATACTAGTCTTGGGCGGGGACTTCAATCTGACGCTAGACCCGAAGTGGGATTCATCCACCGGCACCTCACAAGTCCCGACCCAACACCTATCCACAATCAAAACTCTCCTCGTTAAATACAAACTAGTAGATAGCTGGAGGGCCCTCCACCCGGACGAACGGGATTACACATTTTTCTCACACCCACACAACACATACACCAGGATAGATTACTTCTTCCTCCAACACTATCACCTACCACTGGTCCTACAAACTGACCATGGTACGGCGACGTGGTCAGACCACGCCCCGGTGACGCTCACACTGGCCTCACCACTATTCCGTCCCAGAGTAGCCATGTGGAGACTCAATGAATACCTCCTGTCCGATCCCACTGTCAAAGCGGACATAGCATCGACCCTCAGGGAGTACTTCTCCATCAACACACCCGACCAAACGACCCCGACGATAGTATGGGAGGCACACAAAAGTGTAGTCAGGGGCCACTTCATCAGGCAGGGCGCCACACAGAAAACATTGAGGGAGAAGAGAATGACCACACTCCTAGCAGACATTCAGGCCATAGACACCCTCAACAAAACCCAACAGACACAAGCACAGCAGGAACAACTGCTTTCGTTACGAAGGGACCTGACCAAACTACTACAAACTAGATACCACAGAGACGCGCTGCGGCATAAGGCATTCTTCTCGTTACACGGCAACAAGAGTGGCAGACTCCTGGCACGGATGCTTGCTAAACGCAGACAACAGACATATATTGACCGCATCCGCGACAACAAGAACACACTACACAGACTCCCCGCCAGGATACAGGAAGTAATCAGGTCGTACTATGCCGACCTGTACGCACTCCCGAGCCCGACATCAACACAGGCAACCACGCGACTGTCGGAAGCAATTGATAATTACCTTGCCAACCACACTATACCCACACTAGACCGGGACACGGCAACCTTACTTGACGAAACAATCACACAAGAGGAGCTAGCCGCGGCTATCAAACGGACGGCACCAGGCAAAAGCCCGGGCCCTGACGGTCTCCCGCTGTGCTACTATAAGGCATATGCCGACATACTGTACGCCCCCCTGGTTGAGGCGTTTAATGCCATAAGGGAGGGACACTGCTTCCCCAAGCAAACACTGGCGGCCCATATCACCATCCTCCCTAAGGAGGGCAAAGATGTAGAACACTGCGGGAGTTATCGACCCATATCCCTCATAAACTGCGACCTTAAATTACTAGCTAAAATATTAGCCACGAGACTGCAGGCACACATACCCACACTGGTACACCCGGACCAGGTGGGATTCGTGACGGGGAGAGAGGCCAGGGATAACACTATACGTACCCTCACGCTGATACACGGAGACAAACGCAAAAGAAGCAACCTTCTCCTGCTGTCGACAGACGCGGAGAAGGCCTTCGACAGAGTCAACTGGAACTATCTGTTCCGGACACTGACACACGCCGGCCTAGGCCCGGGTATCATGGGGTGGATAACAGCTCTCTACTCACAACCCTCAGCCCAAGTGATAATCAACGGGGCGCTATCAGCGCCATTTGACATTCTCAATGGTACCCGACAGGGATGCCCTCTCTCCCCGTTACTCTTCGTCCTGGCTCTCGAACCACTCATGGTATCGATTAGGGATAACCCCGACATAATGGGAGTCCAGGCAGGGATGAACCACCATAAAGTAGCAGCGTATGCAGATGACCTGCTTTTCTATGTAACAAACCCGGAAGTATCCCTTCCCAATATTCTGAAAGCCTTTCGGGACTTTGGGAAGATCTCCAACTTCAAAATAAACCTTGCGAAATCATACATACTGAACATCGACATCCCGGAACACAGGGCGACACAGATGCGCCACCAATACACATTCCAGTGGGCTACACATAAAATTAAATACTTGGGTATTTGGCTCACACGAAAAGCAGGGGACATACTCAGGGAAAATTTCGACGCGATGCACACACGGTTCCGCACTGAACTACAGGAATGGGCACACCCCCACATCTCGTGGCTAGGTAGGATACAGGTAGTTAAAATGAATTTCCTCCCCCGCCTCCTATACCTCCTACAAACCATCCCCATCACGATCCCTCGCACGTTCTTTACCACACTCCGCACAGCCCTGGGCAGATACGTCTGGAACGGGAAGCGGCCGAGACTTAGACACACACTACTGACACAGCCGAAGGACAGAGGTGGCCTGGCCTTACCAGACTTCACCCTCTATTACAGAGCTTGCCACCTTCTTAGGATAATAGAATGGACCAAACCGGGGGTTCAGAAACAATGGAAACAGGCAGAGGAACACGACGCAGGTGCCCCAATCTCAACACTACCTTGGCTGCCCCCAGGGATAAGGAACGAGAACAAGAAATGCTCCCCATACATAAAAGCGACTCTGCAGGAGTGGCACAACTCTAAAGGGAAACACGACCTATCACCGTACCCATCGCCCCTACTCCCACTGATACACAACCCGAGCTTCCCCCCTGGACTGGACCCTAGAGCGTTCAAATCCCTCATACCTGACCCACTACCTAGACTCAAACACGTCTACAAGACGAGCGGACTAAAAACACTAAGGGACCTAGGAGGGGAAGGGGAACACAACCTCTTGACGCGCCTCAAGTATAAACAGATCCAGACATACACCGCGACGCTCCCGCAGGGGCCCGCACTGACAAGAGCCCCCACATACTTTGAAGACCATTGTCTGACCTCAGACCCGCTGACACACGGAGTATCCCTCATGTACACCTCACTCCTGACACGAACGCAGACTGCACAGCCTAGCTTTATGGGAAAATGGGAGGCAGCACTGGGACGCACATTCAGTAACGCGGAATGGGAAAAAATATGCTACTTGACGCACCACTGCTCCACTTTTAGTAAGACCCAAGAAACAGCGTACAAACTGCTCACTCACTGGTACTGCACGCCCGCCGCATTGAGCATGCGTATCCCTGACAGTCCCCCAGAGTGCTGGAGATGCGGCACGGAAAGGGGCACGCTCCTGCACATCTGGTGGGAATGTAACAAGATAACCCAGTATTGGAAGACCATACACAAAATCATTAGGCAATTTTCAGACGACCCACCACCTTTCGGCCCGGCCGAAATGCTACTACATCACACTAAAACCACTCGATCCGCATACAAACGATCAATGACAATTCGTATCCTTAACATAGCCAAAACAGTCATCCCACAACACTGGAAAAAAGAGAACACACCCCCGTTGGGGGCGTGGTTCACTCAAATGGAGGAACTAAGATCTCTGGAAGAACTCCACGCCACCGCAAACAACACATACCAGACTTATCTCAACACATGGACGCACTGGCTGCTGAGAGCGACAACTCCAAATTTCTGGGCGGAACGCGAACCCGGGGATGGGACTGTACCAGGACGATCTGAGGACCCAGACGCTGACTGACCTAGCCCACCTGACACCCCCCGCCATAACCCATAACCTTTGACTGGCCCACTGGTCACCCGCGGCCCGCGACACCCGGGGGGGGGCATACCCTGCCTGGGCCTCGGGGAGCGCGGAGGACCGGGGTAGCCCATATAACACCTCCCCGTCATGCCGTGACGCACACGCAGGGGATCAGAACCGGACATAGACTACCTACTAGGACACAGACTGGACAGACCACAGGGACGGTAGAGACTGATACGACACTGACCACGCACGACCAGGGGGTAACGACCCTTAATAGTACCGCACAGGGTCAAGGAGGGACCGGCGGGTCCACGTAGCACACGGGACCTGAGAACCCACATCCACTAACGACCACGCAAACGTTGTTGGCCACGACAACCGCTACTGACACCCTCTAGCACGGCCCAACCATCAAACGGAATCCACCACACGGGGGGCTTCGGACCTCAGTTGACGCTCTGTTACACAAGACCCACACCCCACATCCGTACAAACACATATTACACCCAGGGATGCACATTTAACAGGCTAATTTGAGGTTATGTACATGTCTACGCAATGAATATGCCAATGGAGATCTGCGTATCTCACAGTTCAAAGCTAATCTGAAGTAGTACGCATGACTACATACTGTATTTGCCAATGGAGACCTGCGTGTCTCACAGTTCATAGTTAAATGGATGATATATACTTGTATTACGTTCAGTGAGTCAATGGAGACCTGCGAGTCTCACAATTTACAGCCATAGTGATGTGGAACGTATATTTTTTGCGAATGAAACAATAAAAATATATTTACAAAAAAAAAAAAACTCCTGAGTTGTTTTCGCAGTATGATTTGGGTCACTGACCATCTATAAAGTGAAGTGTCGTCCAATCAAAATCACTAAATTTGTCTGAATATGACCGAACAATATAGCTCTATACACTTCACAATTCATATGGCTGCTTTTGTCTTCTTTCACATCCTCAATAAACACTAGTGAACGAGTTCCACTGAAAGCCATGCATTCCCATGCCATCACACTAGCTTTGTAAAACCGTGTGATGGCTCCATCACCTTGTTTTACAGATGTTGTGGTATGCTTTGGATCATAATCCATTCCCAGTTTTCTCCATACTTTTGTCTTCCCCTCATTCTGGTACAGGTTGATTGTTAGTTCCATCTGTCCAAAGAATGCTGTTTCAGAACTGGGCTGGCTTTTTTACATGTTTTTTTTTTTTTTTTTTGGCAAAGTCTAATCTGGCCTTTCTATTCTTGATGGATTGCATCTTATGGTAAACCCTCTGTATTTGCTCTTGTTAAGTTTTCGCTTTATGATAGAATTTGGATAATGATATACCTATCTCTGAAGAGTGTTCTTCACTTGGCTGGATGTTGTGAATGGCTTTTTCTTTACCATGAAAGGATCCTATGCTCATCCATCACTGGAGTTTTCCTTGGATTTCCAGACCTTTTTGTGATGCAGAGCTCACCAGTGCATTCTTTTTGGCCACTCGTAGTGTTCCTGCTAGCTTTCTGATGGATTATTTTTTTGTAGCCTAAGGATGGCCTTTTTCACTTGCATTGAGAGCTCCTTTGACCGCATGTTGTGGGTTCACAGCAACAGCTTCCATATATGAATGCCACACCTGGAATCAACTCCAGACATTTTACCTGCTTAACCGATGAAGACATAATGAAGGAACAGCCTACATCTGTTCACAAAACACCTATTGAGTCAATCTGATTAGTTTTGGTTCCTTTGAAAGAGAGAGGGCTACACCTTAAAGAGTGGTAATTCCTAAACCATTCCTCCAATTTGGATAGGAATACCCTCAAATTAAAATTGAGAGACTGTGGGGGGCGGAGCCTGAACCAGGAGCTGAGCGGACGTGTGCTGCATGAGCTCCCGACCGACGGACCGGTTTTTGGGGGAAACAACCCAGATAAAGCACAGCGATCGATGCCACACTGGGCTACATCACCTGGGCACACGGCGTCAAAACGATAGATACCCTCCCCAAGGACCTACGGTACCGTAAACCGCGACAGCAAGCTGAGGCCTGCAGACGGCTGGGAGGGGGAAGTGCGGCCGACTTCCATACCGACTGGTACGTCCAGCAGACCCAATTTACTCCTACCCCCCCCTCCCCCCCCCCCGGGGGTCATCGCGGTCCCCGCTGGCCGGCACCCCGGAGTCTCTCTGGACACAGAGTTACTGCACGCGGAGGAGCCGCACCTAAGATGGCGGCCAAGCGGCAAACCTCAGCTATGAACACAAGCAATAAGCCAGGCACAGGGCCCCTGGAGGTTTTCGATCAGCAGTGCAAAAGCTTCTGGACGATACTCTGCAGCCAGGGCCTGACCCGCAGACGAGCGGTGAAAATGGTGGCACCCTGGATCTGTCCGGTAACCCGGCGCCGCTACTATGGGCCCCTACCGCGAATCCCCAAAACGGCCACCCAGCACGGCAGGCGACAGCGACCGACAAAGATGGCACTACTGCCGACACTCGCTCCCACGATCACAGGAGCTGGAGCGTCAGGCTGGCCCAACGAACGAGTACCTCTCATGCCGCCAGAAACTGGGACCAGCATGGTGCACCCCCACACTCTACAGCCCCAGCGACATATAGTGGCCCAACCTGGAGGTCCAGCCCCGGGTCTAGCTGCAGAGCTGAATTCCGACCGAGGGACACCCTTAAAGAAACGCAACTGGAAGCCCTGCAAGAGAGCTGGGAGAAACGTAGTCTCAACAAACCAGGACGGAAGGCTCGCCGCACCACAGCACGCGACAGGCAGACAAGGCCACGACTGCACCAACGGCTCACTACTCCCGGGCGGAGAGGGGAAGCGGACACTTCACCGGGCACTCAGAACCGCAAGGTAGTGCGCAAAGCACTCGTTGGACACTGGCAACCAAGCTATGACGGCCTCACACAGAGGGGCATCGGCTGAGCAGCCCACTGGGACTTTATATACCCTGGCAGGAATTACGGCACCTGAAACCTGACAAAACCCTACTAACCTCTATCTTTAATTTGTCACAATGGACGCAATCCAGCCCTTTCTGCAACCTTCTAGGCCTGCTACCTGCAAGAACCAGCACGGTGTCCTCACATCTGACCGATATGTATATGTCATTTCTTCTGCTCTTCACATGCCAATGATAACTTAATTAGCACATATTGTATACCTCGTAGATACTACCGCTAGTACACTAAGCTGTACACTAATATACTACCGCTAGTACACTAATATGCCTTCATATACTGAATAGCAACCATGCGAATGTCCATAGTCACTACTGTGTGCACAGCATGCTGGAGACTCCCCCCATTTTTTGTTTAGGACATACTGGCTCAGCCGTGTACAGTTCGTAATTTTCCACGGCCTGCATGCCTCCAGGTTTAGCCAGCCTGCCCACACACAGCCACAAATGACCAGCATCTCTTAGCCTGATGTTCACAGCCCGCATAGCCACATGAATAGCCTTCGGAGTATACACAGTGGCTCTAATACATGAAGCTAGCACATTTTGGATAAACAACCGGTCTGCATCACCCGTACACTACTTCTAGCCCATGCAACCACACTAGCCTGTCCCTGTTTCTAGCGTGATATAACCACCTTTGCAAGCAGCTAACCATTTATTGAGTAAATGTGTTCCTACTATTTTAGTTAAATTTACGCGACGGGGACACATTGAACCTGCTCATTTATTTTGTACTAAGACCGTGCACTTAATCCCTTACAACCAGTTGATGTTAAGCGACTTAAAATTACATATAGACTAAACCTGTTTACGAAGGCGACATTAAACCTTAAAATATATTTAAAAAAAAGAGGTATAAATACTAAGGAAATGTTAGATACCATTGTTATTGAACCCTATACTGTATTCTAAATGCAAATTTCCCTATCTCTGTTCTGTATCCCATCTAATATGCCTCAATAAAATACAGATTGACAAAATTGAGAGACTGTGCTTTAAGCCAGTATTCATTATTTAAATGTAACTTGAATTAATTTTGGTAAACAGCCGAAATAACAAATCTTGTGTCAGTGTCCAACTATTTCCAGACCTAACTGTATATATAATGTTCCAAAGACTCTAAACTTGGAAAAATAACTTGGTAAGTTGCATATGACTGAGGTTGAGACTAGCAAGTCAATGGAGATGAACCTTAACAAAACATAAGTAAATGCCCAATTGGGTATTACCCTGAGCCTCAAAGTACAAGCTATTTGTGCCTGCTGGAGAACACAGCATTTCACAAGAGTTCATCCTATTGGGGTTGTTTCAATTCTCCATTAAAATGGCCCTTAACAAAATAAACTAGAATTGGTGCTTGCCAATGACCCCAGCATGGTGATAATGTGCTCCTGCAGGTGCAAATAGCCAATACTTTAAAAACGATGGAGACTTGAAGGAATGATAAATAAGCCTCTTGAACACCAAACACTCTTGTCATTAGAGAAAATAGGCCTCATCTGTAATGGCACCTTACTGAGGGCATAGACAAGCTGTTAGCTAGAGAATGTAGAAAGCCAATCAGCATCATTCTGGGCTATCAGCTCAATCCCAACCTAGTAAGCATGTTGATGATATGCCTGAAGCCTTGAGGTTGATCCACTTCCTCTTTTTTATTTCTCTATCCAAAAAGTGTTTGTATATGAAAGATTTGTGCTTTAGAATTATTGCATAAAGAATTAATTCAATCTGGACTAGCCTGAGATGTGATAGCCCATATTGGTGGTTGGCTCCACATCCATAATTATCAGTCGATTGCTACATGAGTGCTTAGTGTATCGTTATAAGCACACAAATGGTATAATTGTGTTCCCTGTCAGGATAAGAACACCCATGCTAGAGGTGACAGTTATGAATTTAAATTATGTGCTTACTTACTTACAACAACTTAGTATGCATTGAAGATAAAGGTTCCAAGCATTCTACATCTATATATAATTTTTTTACCTGTAAGAGAATGAGATATTCTGGAATGCGTTGGACGACATGAAACAGCAATATGTACAGATCCGATTTAATATCTTCTTCAGTCTGAAAAAATATATATTACAGTTAATGTATTGGGTGCCATCAACTACCTGTTACTATGCCTCTTATATATAAACTAACTTTCTTATCTTTTGTGTACCAATGCTCTGCACATAAAACCAAACGAAGAAGCAGAAGTTAACATGAACTCCTTGAGTCTCTGCCTCAAATGTCCACTAAGTGCTACTATGTGTATACATTGTAATGGCTAAAAGTTAAAATATATCCGAAATGAGACACTGTAGCTTTCCCTCCTCACTGCATAAAACACTAAGTTGTCAGGGGGGGAGGTAAGGCGAGGGGGGGTGAGGGGGGGTGAGTGGGGGGGGGGGGGCGGAGGTCCGCCATGCTGAACAGTCACACAGAGCAGCTCCAGCAATCTTTTATATTTTCAGCCCATAAACACTGAATTAATACTTACCTGTCCTCATCCTAGGGCCCCTGTGCAGGCAAATACACCAGCACTCCAGACTGTGGCAAAGTCGACCCAGGGCTCAGAAGCTGCATCCAAAATGGTGGAGACCGTGTGTCGAACCACTAATTCCACAAGAGAGACCGATGGTCCGTCCACACTTAACGCCACATTGGCGTATTACCAGCGCAGGCTGGATGGATACCCGCAGGTGCCTGCTAAGACCCAACTCAGAAACCAAGTTCCGGTCATGGGACGAGCCGGGCCATGGCAGAGGAGCCGGAGGCATATCAAGACATGGCATGCAGCACTGAAGCGGCCAATGGAGGCCGACAACCGCAAGCCTACTATCATGCCTACCCAAGAATACAGCTCACAGAATGAGACACACTGCTTCAGGATCTGTTTTTCTACCTAGGCTGGTCCAAGGGTACATGGTCACTGACTTTCATCTTGCTAGCGTGGGGGAACACTGGGAAGGTAAATCCTATAGATATTGTCCCACCTGTCTGATGTTTTTTTCAAGCTATATAATAACCCTACTCAGACAGGATGTTTAGCATATTAAGCATATTGTAGCACCATATCTTTGAATTTATATTGGCAGGCCTATATACAGCTCCTTACCCTGGACGTTTGTCACGAACTCCTGGAGGAGCCTGCTAGCTAGGCTCCTGCCCAAGGACCATGGGCCACATACAAAGACCCTGTTTGGGAGTTAAATCTCTCCTGCCTCCATTAGCAGCTTTCCCTTGGTTCAGCACTTACCCTTCATTCGGATGGAACCAAACATAAAGAAACCCACTAATTGTCCTCAGCGTTACTTAGCCGCGATCCTTATGGAACTAAATTCGGCATGAGGACTTTGTGGGTTCCCGGTCACCTCAGCGGGACTTAGCCGCAAATGTTATGGAAGTGTTTTCAGCATGAGGTGACTATGCGGCTCCTGGGCAACTTGGTCCGGGGTTTTGAACGACTTTGAAATCCACCAGGAGAGCGCTTTTTGGAGGGAAGGTGTCAGGGTACCTGGAGTCTCTACCTTTGAGAGAGGTAGAGACTTAGAAGGTTATCCGTCCGGACGCCATGTCTCCTCGGTCTCCCGCGGTTCACTCGGTCTTGCTAACGCCGGCCGCGAGGGAGTCACTTCCTTTTATAACAGAAGGACCGGAGGTAGACGTCATGACGCTAACCCGAAACATCCTGCCACTCAAATCTCGGGAGACGAATCAGGACTCGCCGGAGGCGTGTCCCCTCTCCCTAGCCAGGATACTTAACGGTGGTTCTCTCATTCACTCATTGCCCTGTCGTGGTTCTAGTCCGCCTAGTCACACAGTGCTTTATTATTCACTTGTCTTTTGGTTCTGACCCGGCTTTGTTGTTTACTCTCCTGCCTTTCTGTTATCCTTGACCCGGCTTGTCTCTCGCTTACCTGTCCTCTGTTATCCTCGACCTCGGCTTGTCTCTGACCATTCTATTGTAGTTATACGTTAGTCCGGCCATTCTAAGGACCGGTATACGTATCAGCTACTCTTTGTACTCTGCGTGTTGGATCCCTGACCCGATCCTGACATTACGACAGGGCCATGGATCCTGCAGGTACAAATTGTCAGCTTGGTTCTCCTGATCCTAGGTTTGACGCCATGGATCATAGGATGGATCAGATGGCTCTGGCACTACAGGCGCTGCTGTCTCGCCCTATTAATCCACCTGAGGAGAGGCGTAACACTTCTGCTTCTTCTGTGGGTTCAGGGTTAGAGGTAGCTACTGTAGGTGCTTCTTCCCGAGTTACCCCACCTGTACGTTATGCTGGTTCCCCTGAGAGGTGTCGTGGCTTTTTGAACCAGATCAGTATTCATTTCGAGCTACAGCCCCGTTCATACCCTACTGATAGGGCAAAGGTGGGATTTATTATTACCTTACTCATTGAGAAAGCTCTGAGATGGGCGAATCCGTTGTGGGAGAATGATAATCCATTAGTCTATAACTATAATTCCTTTGTAGCTGCTTTTAAAAGAACTTTTGACCCTCCTGGCAGGAAGGCCAATGCAGCCAGATTACTGTTGCGCCTTAGACAAGACAACCAAACACTTGTGGATTATGCACTAGAGTTCAGGTCTTTGGCGGCAGAGGTAAAATGGAATGAACAGGCCTATATAGACGTATTCTTAAATGGATTATCTGATGTAATACTTGATGAGGTAGCTACAAGAGAACTTCCCGAGAATCTGGAGGACTTAATTTCCTTTATCTCCCGTATTGACGAACGCCTAAGGGAGAGACAGAATACTCGAGATAGAACCGCTAAATCTTTCTCTAGACTAGTACCATCATTTCAAGTTGCTGAAACCAAAGATCCACAGGTTTCAGAACCTATGCAGTTAGGCCTTACTCGTCTCTCAGAGGAGGAGAGACAGTACAGGAGAAGAGAGGGACTGTGTATGTATTGTGGGTTCAGAGGTCATGTACGTTTGAGCTGTCCCAGCCGTCCGGGAAACGCTCGCACCTAAGTTTCTCTAGAGGACAGACCTTGGGTGTTTCGATTTTGTCCTCTACTCATAACTACAAAGAACATAGACTCCTATTACCGGTCTCTTTAACTTGGGAGAAGGGAACTTTAGAAACTATGGCATTGATAGACTCCGGCGCTGCTGAGAGTTTTATCGACCAAAAGTTTCTCACCAAACACACTATCCCATCCCAGTTAAGGAAGACACCCTTGGCTGTTGAAGCCATTGATGGTAGACCTTTAGTTGAGCCTGTGATTTCCCGGGAGACCACACCTCTTTACTTAACTATTGGTATTCTACACAAGGAGGAAATATCCCTACTACTCATTTCATCCCCTTCTGTTCCCATAGTCCTGGGATACTCCTGGCTTAAGAAACATAACCCCGTTATAGATTGGAGATCAGGGGAAATAGTTTCTTGGGGCCAGAATTGTCAAGAGAGTTGTTTAAAGAAAGTGTCACCTCTTTGTAGTGTCAACCCACTTAATAACGCTACTGACTCTACCAAAGTACAGATACCGTCCTTGTATCAAGATTTAAAGGCAGTATTTGACAAAAGAAAGGCTGATACCTTACCACCACATAGGCCTTTTGATTGCAAAATTAATTTACTTTCTGGTACCATGCCCCCCAGGGGTCATGTATATCCTTTGTCCACGAATGAAAACTTAGTTCTAGAAGAGTATATTCGTGAAAACCTAGACAAGGGGTTCATTAGAAGATCCTCCTCTCCTGCTGGGGCTGGATTCTTTTTTGTTAAAAAGAAGGATGGTTCTTTAAGACCTTGCATTGACTACCGAGGTCTTAACAAGATAACCATCAGAAATGTTTATCCGATTCCCTTGATCACCGAGCTTTTTGACCGATTAAAAAGTTCTAAAATTTTCACTAAGTTAGACCTTAGAGGTGCTTATAATTTGGTGAGAATCCACGACGGTGACGAGTGGAAAACTGCATTCAATACTCGATATGGGCACTATGAGTATACTGTAATGCCTTTTGGTCTCTGCAATGCTCCGGCAGTATTTCAGGACCTTATTAATGAGGTTCTTAGGGAGTTTCAAGATGACTGTGTAATTGTATACCTTGATGATATTCTTATACATTCCAGGGATATTGAGACTCACCACAGGCAAGTCAGGAGGGTTTTACACAAACTTCTTCAGCATGGCTTGTACTGCAAACTAGAGAAATGCAGCTTTGACCAATCCCAAACTACGTTTCTTGGTTATGTGATTTCTGGGGAAGGGTTTGAAATGGATCCGGAGAAGCTCCAATCCATACTAGACTGGCCTTTACCTCAGGGTCTCAAGGCTATCCAGAGATTCATTGGTTTCTCTAATTACTACAGACGTTTCATTAAGGGATACTCCTCTATCATTGCTCCCATCACTAACATGACCAAACAAGGGGCTGAGACTAAGAATTGGTCTACTGAAGCTCTTCGGGCTTTTGAGACACTCAAAGAGCTGTTTGCTTCCGCACCAATTTTAGTTCACCCTGATACTACCCTACCTTTCCTACTCGAAGTAGACGCTTCTGAGACAGGTATAGGTGCTGTTCTGTCCCAAAGGTTGGGTGTAGATAAACCATTACATCCTTGTGGATACTTTTCCAAAAAATTGTCCGGTACTGAAAGCAGATATGACATTGGTGACAGGGAACTACTAGCGGTTATAATGGCCTTGAAGGAGTGGAGACATTTATTGGAGGGTACTTTGCATCCTGTTACTATTTTGACGGATCATAAAAACTTATCCTATATTGGGGAGGCTAAACGACTATCATCTAGACAGGTTCGTTGGTCCATATTTCTCACTCACTTCAACTACGTACTCACATATAGGCCAGGTTCTAAGAATTCTAAAGCCGACGCCTTATCTCGCCAATACGAACCTGCTGCCGTATCTGAGCCGGTTTTGTCCTCTATAGTACCCAAGTGTAACATTATCGCTAACACTACTCTCAAAGTTCATTCCCCGCTACTTGATCAGATAAGGAACTTGCAGCATCTGGCACCTAGACTGACTCCGGTTTCCAGACTTTTCGTTCCTCCTGAACTTCAATTGGAGCTCTTACAGTGTCTTCACGAGAGTAAGGTGGCTGGTCATCCGGGTGTCCGCAAGACGTATTCTTTGATCTCCAAGGATTTCTGGTGGCCGTCGTTACGGAAGGATATTAAGGATTTTATCGGGGTTTGTGTGGTCTGTACTAAAACCAAACTACCGCATACGCTTCCTTGTGGCCTTCTACAACCGCTGGAAATTCCTGACAAACCTTGGTCCTGTGTGGCAATGGACTTTATTGTGGATCTGCCGGTTTCTAAAAAACACACTGTTATCCTCACCGTAGTCGATAGGTTTACCAAGATGGCACATTTCGTACCTTTGCCTAAACTCCCGACTTCTCCTGAATTGGCGGAGGTCTTTGCTAAAGAGATTTTTCGTTTACATGGGATTCCTTCTGAGATCACTTCTGATAGAGGCTCCCAATTTGTTTCACGTTTTTGGAGGTCGTTCTGTTCTCAATTAGGCATCAAATTGAATTTTTCGTCCGCCTATCATCCTCAGTCTAACGGAGCTGCTGAACGAACTAACCAGAAGATTGAGCAATACTTACGTTGTTTTGTTTCCGAACACCAGGACGATTGGGTCGGTTTGATTCCTTGGGCAGAGTTTGCGCACAACAATCTTGTTTGTGACTCCACGCATTCAAGTCCCTTCTTCATGAACTATGGCTTTCATCCATCCATTCTTCCCCCGGTTTCTCCTTCCCAAGGAGTGCCGTCGGTTGATGTCCATGTGGCCAACTTGAGGAAGTTGTGGGATCAGACTCGACAGATTCTTCTACACAATTCTGTACTGGTAAAGAAACATGCTGACAAACGTAGAAGGGCGGCTCCGAATTTTGTTCCAGGCGATAGAGTGTGGTTGAGCACTAGGAATATTCGTCTTAAAGTTCCTTCCATGAAATTCGCTCCTCGTTATATTGGTCCCTACAGGATCTTGACTCGAATTAACCCAGTGGCATATCGTCTAGCTCTTCCAGCTACTTTACGCATCCCGAACTTCTTTCACGTGTCATTGTTGAAACCTCTAATCTGTAACAGATTCTCCTCCACAATCGCCCCTCCGCGCCCTGTTCAGGTGGAGGGTCAGGAGGAATATGAGGTTAACTCCATTATTGATTCTCGTGTCTCCCGGGGACGAGTACAATATTTAGTTGACTGGAAGGGATATGGTCCTGAGGAGAGGAGTTGGGTACCACAAGAGGATGTTCATGCTCCTCGTCTTCGCAGGGCATTTCACTCCCGCTTTCCATCTCGCCCCGGCTCCTTCCGCCCGGTGGGCGTATCTGAGGGGGGGGGTACTGTCAGGGTACCTGGAGTCTCTACCTTTGAGAGAGGTAGAGACTTAGAAGGTTATCCGTCCGGACGCCATGTCTCCTCGGTCTCCCGCGGTTCACTCGGTCTTGCTAACGCCGGCCGCGAGGGAGTCACTTCCTTTTATAACAGAAGGACCGGAGGTAGACGTCATGACGCTAACCCGAAACATCCTGCCACTCAAATCTCGGGAGACGAATCAGGACTCGCCGGAGGCGTGTCCCCTCTCCCTAGCCAGGATACTTAACGGTGGTTCTCTCATTCACTCATTGCCCTGTCGTGGTTCTAGTCCGCCTAGTCACACAGTGCTTTATTATTCACTTGTCTTTTGGTTCTGACCCGGCTTTGTTGTTTACTCTCCTGCCTTTCTGTTTGTAGCGGTACTTACCTTATCCGGGGGCCGGACGCGGTCCTCTCTTCAAGCCGCGCGCGGTCCTGCGGCTGCACGAGCCGCGCGCGGCTCGTCCGACTGTTCTGACAGGAAGGCGGGCAGTGACCGCGAGAAGCGGTCACGTGTCCCGCCTGCAGCTAAGAGCGCGCCGCGAATCTCGGGCGCGCTCTTAAAGAGACAGTGGGAGCCTAAATTGCAAAAAGGCTCCCATTGGCTCCTGTCATGCCAATCACCCCATACACTTACCTGTTGGGGGAGTGGAAGTGACAGGAGCCAATCACATTAGTTTGAAGGCTACTTATACTTACCCTTTTCCCTTAGTTCCTTGCCCTATCGTGGTTTCTGCTACAGTTCCCTTTAGTGCTTGTTGTGTTCAGTTGTGTTTCTCCGTATTTGACCTTGGCTTTGTATTCTGACTTCGTTTTCGCTTTATCCTTTTCTGTACTGTTTGCCGGCTTGCTGATTCCTGTGTACCAGTCCCCGGCTAGTTTTCGTTTACGCTGTCTCTTTGTGCCCTTGACCTCGGATCGTTCCTGACTCTGTCTTATCCTATTACGTCGAGTCCGGCCACTCTAAGGTCCGGTAGACGTATCTCTCCTCTGTACTGTCTTCTGTTAGGCTGGATCCTGCGTGTAGGGGTATATACTCGTTACATTACGATAGGGCCATGGACCCCGCAGATTTAGCTCAACAGATGGCGACCCATGAGGCTAGATTTGTAGAGCAGGATCACCGTATGGATCAAATAGCTCAGGCTCTCCAGACGCTCTTAGCTAGAACCATTCCAGCAACCGCACCTAACCCTCCTGCACCCCTGCTTCCTGAAGTATCGACTATGCCTAACGCTACAGCACATTTAACGCCTCCTCCTAGGTATGGAGGGGATTCTAAGACATGCAGAGGGTTCATTAACCAAATAGAGTTTCATTTTGAAATGTATCCACGTTCATTTCCCACAGAGAGGTCTAAAGTTGGGTTCTTTATGCACCAACTTACCGACAAAGCACTTGAATGGGCAAACCCTATTTGGGAGGCTAATGGACCTATGGTGCATAACTTTCACAGTTTCCTAACAGCTTTTCGCAGAACTTTTGATACTATGAAAAGGTCTAAGAATGCCGCTAGAGCATTAATGAGGGTTAAACAGGGTTCTAGGTCTGTGGCTGATTACGCTATACAGTTTCGTACCCTTGCCTCACAGGTCGATTGGACCAATAATGGGTTAACTACGGCCTTCATGGAAGGTTTATCAGACTCTATATTGGATGAGGTAGCAGCTAAGGAGCTTCCTATTGCCTTAGAGGACCTTATTGACTACCTCATCGATATAGATAATAGGATTCGTGACAGGCTCTATACGAAGAACAGGAATAGACGTTTTGTTACACCTATTCAACCCAGAGTTAATATACCGGAGAGTGTTAAAGTACCTGAAGAGGAACCTATGCAATTAGGGGTTGCCAAACTCTCAGATACTGAGAAATTACATAGGAGAAGGGAGGGACTCTGCCTATATTGTGGTAAGAGAGACCATATGGTAAAGGAGTGTCCTCTGCTCCCGGAAAACTCTCGCACCTAAGACCTTATAGGGGACTGGCCTTGGGTGTGATTTCTAAGTCTCCTACTTTGCCTCCTAACCGACTGCTTCTCCCTGTTTCTTTACATATGGGAGAGAGTTGTATAGTTGAAAACATAGACGCCCTGGTTGATTCTGGGGCAGCCGAGAACTTTATAGACTCTGGTTTTGTAAAGAGAAACAATATTCCCATCAGAGAGAAGGAGATACCCTTGGCCGTTGAGGCCATAGATGGTAGACCATTGATATCTCCTGTTGTTACTCACGAGACTGCACCGCTACACATGTACACAGGGGTTCTACACTATGAAACCATTCGGTTCCAGGTCATCACCTCTCCCTCTTCACAGTTGGTGTTAGGGTATCCATGGTTACGTGCCCATAATCCCATTTTTGACTGGGAGACAGGGCAGATAAAATCATGGAGTGAAGCCTGCCATGAGTCATGTACTATTGAAGTCACGCCTGTGAATTCTATTAACGTTCCTACTGTTCCTCCTTTATCTACGACTATACCCTCTCAGTATTTAACTTTAAAGACTGTCTTTGATAAAAGAGAGGCTGACAAATTACCGCCTCACAGACCCTACGATTGTGCTATTGATTTGTTGCCTGGTACTATACCTCCTAAGGGCAGGGTGTACCCCCTATCGGTTCAAGAAAACCGTGTCATGGAGGAGTACATTAAAGAGTCATTAGACAAGGGATTTATTAGAAGATCCTCTTCTCCGGCTGGAGCGGGGTTCTTCTTTGTATCAAAGAAAGAAGGTGATTTAAGACCTTGCATTGATTATAGAGGTCTTAACAAGATCACCATCAAAAATGCTTACCCTATACCTCTAATAACAGAATTGTTTGACAGGCTCAAACATGCTACGGTATTCACCAAATTAGATCTTAGAGGAGCATACAATTTGATACGTATTAAAAAGGACCACGAATGGAAGACAGCCTTTAACACTCGGTCAGGTCATTATGAGTATACCGTCATGCCATTTGGGCTTTGCAATGCCCCAGCAGTGTTCCAAGAATTTATTAATGATGTCTTAAGGGATTTTATTCACTCATTTGTTATTGTGTACTTGGATGACATTTTAATATATTCTACAGACATTCACGCTCATCACAGACATGTTACAACAGTTCTGAAGACCCTTCTTGCTAATGGTCTTTATTGCAAATTAGAAAAATGTCTATTCGACCAGTCCGAGGTCCAGTTTTTAGGGTATTTGATTTCCGCCGAGGGTTTTCGGATGGATCCCCAGAAGCTCGCTGCAGTCATAGAATGGCCTCTGCCGCAAGGTCTGAAAGCCATCCAGCGTTTTCTGGGGTTCTCTAATTATTATAGACGTTTTATCAAAGGTTTTTCGTCTATAGTAGCGCCTATAACTCGTATGACTAAAAAGGATGGCAATACACGTGTCTGGTCTACTGAGGCACTTCAGGCTTTTGACTTTCTTAAGACTACGTTCGCCTCTGCCCCTATTTTACAGCATCCTGTCCCCTCATTGCCATATATACTTGAGGTTGATGCTTCCGATATAGGGGTAGGTGCTGTCTTATCCCAAAGAGAGTCTCCTGACAAGCCATTGCATCCTTGTGGCTTCTTTTCTAAACAAATGTCCAAGGCAGAGAGGAATTATGATGTGGGTAATCGCGAACTCCTTGCTATCATTTTAGCACTCAAAGAATGGAGACATTTGCTAGAAGGAACTAAGGATCCTATTCTCATATTTACAGATCATAAGAACCTATCCTACCTTAGCGAAGCTAAAAGATTGTCTTCAAGGCAGGCTAGGTGGTCACTGTTCTTGTCTCATTTTAATTATATAATCACCTATAGGCCAGGTGACCGGAACACTAAAGCGGACGCTCTGTCCAGACAATTCGAGACTATTGACAAACAGGAGATTGATGTCACTCCTGTCATTCCCCCAGACAGGATAATAGCAACTACTATATTGTCTATTTCCTCGTCCCTCTTGCAGGCCATACAAGCGAAACAAGGCATGGCACCCAGCGAGAGGCCTAATGATAAATTGTTCGTTGACATTCCCGAGAGACGGGATATTCTGTCACTTTATCACGATACTAAGACTGCTGGACATCCTGGTATTTCCAAAACAGTGTCAGCCGTTTCTCGGTATTTCTGGTGGGATACCTTACGTAAGGATGTTACTGACTATATAAGTGCTTGTACTACTTGTGCATGTATGAAAACCTCTCGTAGAGTTCCTTGTGGGCTGTTGCATCCGTTGCCCGTTCCCGAGAGACCTTGGTCTAATCTATCAATGGATTTTATTGTTGAATTACCCCCTTCGAATGGTAACACAGTCATCCTAATGATAGTAGATCGGTTTTCCAAAATGGCTCACTTTGTGTCTCTTCGCAAGTTGCCCACTTCCAAGGAATTGGCTCTTATCTTCGCTAGAGAAGTGTTTCGATTACATGGTATTCCCTTATCTATTGTATCCGATAGGGGTAGCCAATTTATTTCCAGGTTCTGGAAAGCCTTTTGTTCGGAGATGGGTATTTCCCTCTCATTTTCTTCCGCTTACCACCCCCAGTCTAATGGAGCTGCTGAACGTGCCAACCAGTCTCTAGAGCAGTACCTCCGTTGTTTTGTGTCTCACCATCAGGACAATTGGTCTGACCTGCTTCCTTGGGCTGAATTTGCTCGGAATAATGCCACTCATGATTCTTCCGGCAAAAGCCCTTTTTACGTTGTCTATGGCCAGCATCCCGTTGTTCTTCCGGCTGCATTCTCCTCTCAGGGCATGCCAGTTCTGGATGAGCATTTGGCTGGTTTGCGTAATACTTGGGAGCAGGTTCAGCGTTCTTTGGTGGACTCTGCTGCCCGCCAGAAGGCTCAGGCTGACAAGCATCGCAGAGCGGCTCCTTCCTATGTTGTGGGGGACAGGGTTTTGCTTTCCACACGGAATATTCGCCTCCGGGTGCCTTCTATGAAATTGGCTCCCCGCTTCATTGGTCCTTATCGCATTATACATAAGGTTAATCCCGTTTCTTATGCCTTGGGTCTGCCTAAGAATCTGCGTATACCCAATGTATTTCACACCTCTTTGTTGAAGCCTTACGTACACAACCGCTATACCCGGCATACTCCCCCTCCCCCTCCTGTCTCTGTGGAGGGTCATGAGGAGTTCGAAGTATCTGCTGTTATTGACTCTCGTTTTCTTAGGGGTCGGCTTCAGTACTTGGTACATTGGAAGGGTTATGGGCCTGAGGAGCGCAGTTGGATTTCTGCGGATGCTGTTCATGCTCCCCGCCTTGTACGTTCTTTCCATTCGCGTTTTCCTGCCAGGCCTGGTCCTGCCCGCCCGGAGGGCGTGTCCTCAGGGGGGGGTACTGTAGCGGTACTTACCTTATCCGGGGGCCGGACGCGGTCCTCTCTTCAAGCCGCGCGCGGTCCTGCGGCTGCACGAGCCGCGCGCGGCTCGTCCGACTGTTCTGACAGGAAGGCGGGCAGTGACCACGAGAAGCGGTCACGTGTCCCGCCTGCAGCTAAGAGCGCGCCGCGAATCTCGGGCGCGCTCTTAAAGAGACAGTGGGAGCCTAAATTGCAAAAAGGCTCCCATTGGCTCCTGTCATGCCAATCACCCCATACACTTACCTGTTGGGGGAGTGGAAGTGACAGGAGCCAATCACATTAGTTTGAAGGCTACTTATACTTACCCTTTTCCCTTAGTTCCTTGCCCTATCGTGGTTTCTGCTACAGTTCCCTTTAGTGCTTGTTGTGTTCAGTTGTGTTTCTCCGTATTTGACCTTGGCTTTGTATTCTGACTTCGTTTTCGCTTTATCCTTTTCTGTACTGTTTGCCGGCTTGCTGATTCCTGTGTACCAGTCCCCGGCTAGTTTTCGTTTACGCTGTCTCTTTGTGCCCTTGACCTCGGATCGTTCCTGACTCTGTCTTATCCTATTACGTCGAGTCCGGCCACTCTAAGGTCCGGTAGACGTATCTCTCCTCTGTACTGTCTTCTGTTAGGCTGGATCCTGCGTGTAGGGGTATATACTCGTTACACTGTTATCCTTGACCCGGCTTGTCTCTCGCTTACCTGTCCTCTGTTATCCTCGACCTCGGCTTGTCTCTGACCATTCTATTGTAGTTATACGTTAGTCCGGCCATTCTAAGGACCGGTATACGTATCAGCTACTCTTTGTACTCTGCGTGTTGGATCCCTGACCCGATCCTGACAGAAGGTGCTTGAGACTAAGGGGAACAAATACTACCTAAGAGCAAGACGGTGTACCCCGTATTGCGGCCACAGGAGCTCCCGAAAGTTGACCGGCAAAAGCACCAAACGCCCTTGAACTGTTTTGGGCATAGGACCATGTGTGCGGCCGGTCAGAACTTTGACACGGTGGCGTTTCCTCTACACTTCACGGATCTGACACTATTTGGACAACTTGGGCGCTCAGATCCAAGCTATCCGGGGATATAACATTTGTGGGGGTTCCTATATGATTATTATGTATTTTTATGTGTTTTCTTATTTTATGTCATTTATGCTTAATCATGCTGACACTGTAAATTGTAGCCATTTTGTGGGAGTGTTCTGGGCGTGTTCTCCAGCCTCCTGATTTTGTATATAAGTGGACCAGTTGGCCAGATTAGTTTTACCCCTTCATCAAGTCTAGGCTGATGCTTGGGGGAACTTGGGCTATAATCACTACTGCGCTTGGGACACGGGAGATTTATAACAGATATACCAAGCCGGAGTATAGGGGATCAGTTACAGTGGTATCAAGTTTTGCTTCTCTTCTCTGTCTGAAAGCTTTGCGACAGCCCATTATCTAGACGTGTTAAAATATCTTGTTCTCTCTTCTACTTTACAAACATGTGCAGGTTAAGGATGTCATGTCAGCATTGTAATTTGTGTACTTCTGTGATGGCTTACATATGTTGTTGTGGCAATGTCAGCTTTGATGTACTCACATGCATAACAAAAAAAAAGAATATAAAAAATGAAAAAAAAAACAAAAAAAACACTTAGTTGTCAGTTTATGAAACAATACAATAGTTTTGAGGAGCAGTCTTTTAAAAATCCTAAAGGACAGAGTCCATTGGTCATCTGTTACCTTATATCCCGACCATGCACTTACAGTTTTACCAGTTAGTCTCCCTTCTGGGTCCCACTGGTCAGAGCCTGGAAGGTTTTGATTAAGAGTGCTTGAGGTCTCTAATATGCAATTTGTGTTTAGAGAAGATTGAAAACAGATAACACATATCACCGTAACCACGGTATACTCGGAGTTCCCGTTTTGATGCTGGCTCTAAAAGGTTTCCAGGAAGTGTCTGCACTCCATTGTCTGTCTGAAATCATTAAAACCCACAAGACCATGTGCATGTCTGAACCCTCCAGGCTCCAACCAACAGGACCCAGGAAGAGGACTGACTGATTTATGATTTTGTCCTGAGATTAATTTTGATTAAAACTATCACAGTAACAGAACTAAAATAAGGGTAGAAAAAGCTTTAAATTGGGAGGCTGATGAAATTTCATCTTACTACCACACTAAAACATGAAAACACCAGCACAAACAATCCAACAAATATACACACTTATCAACTGAATTACAAGGCATAAGGGTTTCCTAGGAAACCTAAAATCTCGATGCTCAAGGAGAAATTAAATCCAACATATATTTGTCAACATGTGGCTATATATATAAAATACAGAAACATCTAGAATTGTCACACTGCATTACCAAATATATCCACGTGAGGTAAAAGTGCTGACTGCTAAGGTAAAAACAAGAATAAAAGCCATACAAACAAGAAAGCAAAGTCATAGCAACATACATAAATATATATATATAAATAATATTACAATGGTCATTTATAGGGGAGAGATACATTTTATTATATTCCATCCACATTGGCCCTTCTTTAAATATACTGTAATGAGTGTCATTTCTTCAATAACATATTATTTTTTAGGAAAGGAAAAGTACAAATGTTTGTTAATGACTAGTGAATGATTATAATATATTTACCTCTTTAAGAACCACAATATGAATCACGGAAACACTTTCTGGCAAGTCTTTCAAGTAAGCAACATAGTAGTCCAAAAAAGTATTCTTTAAAGAAAAAGACACAAACTCAATCAATTTAAAATAAACATTTATCACTGTGATCATAATGTTCAAATGATATGGAAAAGAAAACCCTCAAGAAAAAGCAAGAAAATTGATTGTCTTGAACTTCATCCCCATCCAGGGTTAGGCAACTTTTGCACTTACGAATCCACCAATGAGCGGAGAATATGGACACTGTATAAAAGGACATGGGGTGCATAGGGTTATTATTAATTTGTGTTTGATTGTGGTTTTTATATTTTTTCACCGTCCTACGCGTTTCATCGATTTGCTAGATGAAACGCGCAGGGCCGGACCAATTTAAATATATTTTTTAGATATTAATAAATTAGCTTTAGTTTAAATTAGTCTTTTAGCTACAAAAAAAGAGCTGGAAGGTGAAGTGAGAACTAATAGGCCCCAACTACATTGAGGTGAGAGCATATAATTCCACATATTTTGTAAGTGCAATACTCGTAGCAACCGTATTATTATGCTATGTGCTTTTTTTTTTTTTAGATATACAGCTGTAACCCTGATTATTCTATTTGTACATGTTGTTGGTTGAGAGGCTTAATCAGGAATATAGGCCACAGCTGAAAACACAAACAATATCAAAGTTAAGTATACTGGTTGGGGTTTACCATTGTTTCTATATTGTATAAGCCATACGTATCACATGCACCATGACTTAAGATCACAGAATTTTCCACTGGGAGGTGTAACAATAATGTCTAGGATTAATTGGAATTCAAAGAGCTAATCACACATAATAAGAGTTAATCAGACAACAATTAGTAAAAATTTAATGGAAAACTATTTTTAAATGTATTACTTGCTTGTTAATGTGCTATATAACTCCACGGACAGATAGCTAGATTTACAAAACAGGTAACCCAGGTAGAACAAACCACCAAAAGAGTACACTTATTGGAGCGCTAAGTGTACTTTTTTGGTGGTTTGTTCCACCTGGGTTACCTGTTTTGTCAATACTATTTTTGTGTAATTTTGGGGGTATTTACACGTGTGTAGAGCTGCTGTTTATCTATCTACAGTTTATTTGATAACCCACTAAGCACCTTTTATACACAGAGCACTCTTTCTATATAGCTAGATTAGATTATCAGCTGGTTAGAGGAGTTTTAATGTCATTGTCTTAGAGCTAGT
Organism: Pelobates fuscus; assembly: GCF_036172605.1. Taxonomy (NCBI): domain Eukaryota; kingdom Metazoa; phylum Chordata; class Amphibia; order Anura; family Pelobatidae; genus Pelobates; species Pelobates fuscus. The sequence continues at coordinate 350,948,676 of NC_086318.1, read as the reverse complement.
AAATCCAGGTTTGATAACCAATTCGTGGGCAAGATGCCTAGTGATATATATATATGCCTACCATAGATTGAAAGCTTGTTTGAACAGGGTATTTCTCTAATATTAAAGTGCTGTGGAATATCTGGGTACTATATAAATAATAACTACAGTATACAAATTAGATTCACAGTTACTCCTTATGAAGTGGTTTTGGTGTATAGATCATGCCCCTGCAGTCTCACGGCTCAATTCTCTGTCATTAAGGAGTTAAATCACACCTTCCCTATCCAAAACTCACACAGCCTCCATGAAAACAGTGTTTCGTTTTTAAAGGACCACTATAGTGCCAGGAAAACATACTAATTTTCCTGGCACTATAGTGCCCTGAGGGTGCCCCCACCCTCAGGGACCCCCTCCCGCCGGGCTCTGGGGAGAGGAAAGGGTTAAAACTTACCTTTATTCCAGCGCCTGGTGGGGAGCTCTCCTCCTCCTCTCCTCCTCCGATCCTCCCTTTTGGCTGAATGTGCATGCGCGGCAAGAGCTGCGCGCGCATTCAGCCGGTCGCATAGGAAAGCATTTACAATGCTTTCCTATGGACGCTTGCGTGCTCTCACTGTGATTTTCACAGTGAGAAGCACGCAAGCGCCTCTAGCGGCTGTCAATGAGACAGCCACTAGAGGATTTAGAGGCTGGCTTAACCCTTATATAAACATAGCACTTTCTCTGAAACTGCTATGTTTATATAAAAAAGGGTTAAACCTAGCTGGACCAGGCACCCAGACCACTTCATTAAGCTGAAGTGGTCTGGGTGCCTAGAGTGGTCCTTTAATTAGATGTTTAGAGATTTTTATCTCCTACCATTCTAATTTTGTTAATCACACCCAAGATCCTCCTGCAGGCTCTGGCTGGCTAGTAACAGAGCAAATTCTAAATGAAACAGACAGTGCAATAAAGGAAGTTTAAACATTTGATCCTTCTTTACATTAAATGTGTTGGTCACAGTCACAGGTGTGATGGGGGCTGCATAAACAAAGTGATTTAACGCTTAAATAGCAGAAAATTGAGTAGTTAAACTGCATGGGGCTTTAGCTATTCACTAAAACCACTTCACTATGCTAGAGTTGCATTGTTGCTTATAGTGTCCTTTTCACAGCTTAGTTAAATCAGGTAGTGGCTAATAGACTTGTGCATGGCAAAAATATTTGGTTAGCCAAATCGATTTGTCCAGGAAAAAAAAATAGTTTCTGTCAATTTATGTTTTGTCTATGTGGCATTTTGGTTCAAACTAATTTCACCCATGTGATCGTTTTGGCAAAAACCACTTGGACAAACCAAAATGGCAGGAAAATTGGCCAATCACTTTACTGCAAGATATATAGTTAATATAAATATTGTGTATGTTTTATATTTTGCAGTACACATTTATTAAATATATCAATTTAAATTTAATTTATTTAAATATTGTGATTGGGTTGGCATTATTTAAAATGTCTTTATTTATTTGCCATTTCTCATTTCATCTGTGAATAAAATCAACATTTAGTGGCTCTTCCACAAACATTGGTCATCTTTTTTTCTCTCAATTATCTTTTTTATTTGGCGCAACGGATGGAATGCTGAATCACTAAACGAACAAAGCAGTTTGTATATTGTCCATTTCGTTTGTTTCATGACTCCTCCATTTACCTTTCCTGAGTCCAGGATCTTGAACTCATTTCTCATTGTCCACAACTGGGACAAATCACAATTTGTTTGAAACAAAGGAATGCACAAGTCTAGTGGCTGATGACCCCCCACCTTCAATGCCCAGCACAAACAACACTTCATACTAAACAGTTTTCAATTTTTCTTCCTCACTCTTTTCATTGCATTCATTGTGTATATTGTATATTGCTATATTGCATTGTGTTTATTTTCCTTCTGTGATTTATAATATTTTCGTAACCTGTAAAGTTATTGTTATTAAAAATGAATTTGTGAAAATAGGACTATGATTCCCTTTCTTTTTATTAGTGCATTGTTCTGTTCATCCAAATAAAAATTTTCATTGGAAAAAATATATATTGGAGTTAAAATAAAATACATTGCAGTTAAAGCAACATGAGAGATAAAATTGCCATAGTATGGGAAGTGCTATGTAATAATGTTCTACCAATAATGAATGGGCATTCCTTGTCCAGGGATCAGTCATACCCACAAAAGTGTGATTTGTAAAAAAAGTGCTGATAGTGAGAAGATGCATTTTGGAACAATGCATTACAGGGTATGTGAGCAGTCAGAACTCAAAATGTTGAAGGGATAGAAACTGCAAAACAGACTAATTTGGAGTTCCGTCATCCATATGTGTTAGCAACGTTTTGTAATTGTCAGCGAAAAGCACTCCTTCTAGTTTCTACTATAAATTCACAGACTCCAATAAATGTACCTCGTCATTAGTTAACTTCAAGAATATATCTCCGAGGATTCCCTGTCGGGACCATTTAAGGACTCTCTCCTGCAGTATGTGCAGCAGGTCCAGGTGATGTTGGATCAAATTCCGCAAGGAACTGGGGAAAAAACTGAGAAATGAACAAAAAGTGACCCTTGAAGGTGTATTCTGCATTTTTTGTGTATATTAAATTACAAAATTCTTATCATACGGTTGCATACATGCTTTCAAAAAATGTATGTCCGAGAATGCAAACGTATATGGTTGAAAGTATAATAACTGACCTTTAATCTAATTTAGAGGTGACAGGGAGCAGTGAACTGTACATGATTTATTTTCTTATCTGCCATGCATTAGCTTAACTTTTACATTTGGTTACTTGCACACTGGGAGATGTATAAAGTCAGATTTGTCTGCATGCAACAACCTGGAAGTTAAGATCATGTTAGCATTGTACACTATGTCTATGTGAAGAAAGTGCTGGGAGATTGCTAGGCCAAGCAAATGTAAGGGTAAAACATTTGTTTGTTTGTGTGCGTGTGTGTGTGTGTGTCAATGTTCACCAAATCTGGCCTGTATAATGTATGGAGGAAGCTACATGGTAATAACATCCACATTGTCAGCTTTTCCTATGCTAAGGAAGCCTAGAGAGTAACAAAGTAGTTCATGACAAATCATCTCTATCGTAAAAGGCTATAAAAAAAGAAAATAAACCTCTTAAGGCCCCCAGTCCAAGCCAAGCTCAATTAGAATTACTACTTCAGATTTTGCAAAACATGGACCTGGTCTAATTGTATGAAAATGCGTTGCGGGCTCCTTTGGACAGCTGAGCATGGAAGAAAGTAGATAGTGAAATTGAAATTATGGTTGTGAAATTTTATGAAGAGAATCTGATTGTTCTGTACTGACTATATTAGTCAGAGTACTACTCAGAGTACTACTCCCTACTCTGTCTCTTATTTGAAGTTAAAAATAGATGAAAATTAAAAAAAGGAAGAAAGAGGAAGCGATTGATAAAGGCTAAGTACTGCGTGACTGTGGTGCTTTAACATACAATACCTTCTCTCCTTGCTGCTCCTCTTCATGTCAGACCCTTGCAAAGAGGCTCGAATCTTCAAAATGTGAGACAAGTTCAGGACATATTTTCTCTCTGATTCCAGAAGATCTTTGGCAGCACTTTGCCTTCTTGCTTTAAAGAAAAAAAATACAATACAGTTTATATTAATTAATATGTAGTGAAATCAGTGTTTGCAAACTCATCAGTTTGAGTGGTGAGTGAGAGAGTTATGGGGAAGTGACAATTAATTAATAAAAACAAAAAAAATGTCAACTAGACTGACAAGGAGAATTCTCACCCTGCATTTTTGGCCATCAATCTATAATGCCTTTTAATGAACAGACTTCCTGGTTTACAGGAGAAAAATGTAAAGATTTTTTAGACAAAAAAAAAAAAAAAGATTTATCAGATTATGCAACCAGAGTGTATAGATTGAAATAGCAAATAAAAATGAACTGGCATACCAAGTACCATGCAGTCTGTACTTACACATGGCAATGGTTGTGTCACCTCTGTGTTTCTCCTGCTAAGCATTAGTACTTGTAACATATATATGTAGATATGCCTGTAAAATGCGGTGAATGGTAAAACGTCCTTACCTTTTTCCTGGTTCCAGCATATTAAACTGATGCCTTCATTTCCTCGTCTTGGATGTGATAAAGTACTAGCTAAAAAAAAAACAACAAAGGAAAAATGCTGGAAAATATAATATGATGAGCCCTATCTCTGTAAGATCTGATGTGCTTCTGTTGAAATTGAAAAAGGCATACAGTGAGGTAAAAAAAAGTATGTGATCACCTGCTGATTTTAAATGTTTGCCCACTGACAAAGAAATGATAATGGTAGGTGTATTTTAACAGAAAGAGACAGAATTAAAAAAACAATATCCATAAAAACACATGTCAAAAAAGTTATAAATTGATTTGCATGTCAATGAGTGAAATAAGTATTTGACTCCTTCAACTTAGTACTTGGTGGCAAAACCCTTGTTGGCAATCACAGAGGTCAGACGTTTCTTGTCTTTGGCCACCAGGTTTGCACACATCGCAGGAGGGATTTTGTCCCACTCCTCTTTGCAGATCTTCTCCAAGTCATTAGGGTTTCAAGGCTGACGTTTGGCCACTCGAACCTTCAGCTCCCTCCACAGTTTTTCTATGGGATTAAGGTCTGGAGACTGGCTAGGCCACTCCAGGACAAAATGTGTTTCTTCTTGAGCCACTCCTTTGTTGCCTTGGCTGTGTGTTTTGGGTCATTGTCATGCTGGAATATCCACCCACGACCCATTTTCAATGCCCTGACTGAGGGAAGGAGGTTCTCACCCAAGATTTGATGGTACATGGACCTGTCCATCGTCCCTTTGATGCAGTGCAGTTGTCCTGTCCCCTTAGCAGAAAAACACCCCTAAAGCATAATGTTTTCACCTCCATGTTTGACGATGGGGGTGGTGTTCTTGGGGTCATAGGCAGCATTCCTCCTCCTCCAAACACAGCGAGTTGAGTTGATGCTAAAGAGCTTGATTTTGATCTCATCTGACCACAACACTTTCACCCAGGTCTGTTTTGAATCATTTAGATGTTCATTGGCAAACTTCAGATGGGCTGTACATGTGTTTTCTTGAGCAGGGGGACCTTGCGGGCGCTGCAGGATTTCAGTACTTCACAGCGTAGTGTGTTACCAATTGCTTTCTTGGTGAATTTGGTCTCAGCTGCCTTGAGATCATTAACAAAACACTCCCATGTAGTTCTGGGCAGGTTCCTCACCGTTCTCATGATCATTGAAACTCCACGAGTTGAGATCTTGCATGGAGCACCAGACTGAGGGAGACTGACAGTTATTTTGTGTTTCTTCCATTTGCGAATAATCGCACCAACTGTTGTCACCTTCTCACCAAGCTGCTTGGCGATGGTCTTGTAGCCCATTCCAGCCTTGTGTAAGTCTACAATCTTGTCCCTGACATCCTTGCACAGCTCTTTGGTCTTGGCCATGGTGGAGAGTTTGGAATCTGATTGATTGATTGCTTCTGTGGGGAGGTGTCTTTTAAACAGGTAACGAGCTGAGATTAGGAGCACTCCCTTTAGGAGAGTGCTACTAATCTCAGCTCATTACCTGTATAAAAGACACATGGGAGCCAGAAATCTTGCTGATTGATAGGGGATCAAATACTTATTTCACTCATTGACATGCAAATCAATTTATAATTTTTTTGCCATGCGTTTTTCTGTGTTTTTTTTTTTTTCGTTATTCTGTCTCTCACTTAAAATACACCTACCATTAAAGGGACACTCCGGGCATCCAGACCACTTCTGCCCACTGGTCTGGGAGTGGTCTGGGTGCCAACTCCCATCACCTCCACTAGTGGCTGTCTATCAGACAGACACTAGAAGGCCCTCCGGTTTCTTAAAACAAAAGAAGTGTTTTAAACAATGCTGGACGTCCTCACGGTGTGCATGAGGACCTCCAGCGTTGCCGAAATCCCCATAGGAAAGTATTAAATAATGCATGTGCATTAGGTCTCCCCTGCCGACGTCAGGAACGTGGGCGGAGTCTGACCCAGCGCCAAGGGACATCGGCGCTGGATTCAGGTAAGTCACTGAAGGGGTTTTAACCCCTTCAGCAACATGGGATGGGGGATGGGAGGGAGGGGGGCACTGCAGGAAAACGGACTTGTTTTCCTGGCACTGGAGAGTCCCTTTAAAATTATAGATGGCTAATTTCTTTGTCAGTGGTCAAACGTTCAAAATCAGCATGGGATCAAATACTTTTTTCCCTCACTGTAATAATGTATTAGGGTATTGTAGTTCTGCAGTATGTTGCAGTGGTTTTTACCACAAATGAAAGATTTCTTTTGTACATTTTAATTTAAGTAATATGTTTCATAGAGCCGCAGAAGGTTTAAAGGGGATGTTGTACAGAAATCTAAAAAGTGGATCAAATTGTTTACTGTAATATTATAAGCCAATATGCTTTTTTAAAATTATACAGATACATACATTAAATGCTATCACATTCATATTAAGGTGTCTCACTGCTCTAATAAAGCAATTAGTTGATTAAAGGGACACCATAGTCATCAAAACAACTTTAGCTTAATGAAGCAGTTTTGGTGTATATATCATGTCCCTAAAGTCTCACTGCTTAATTATCTGCTATTTAAGAGTTAAAGTTCTGTTTATGCAGTCCTATCCACACCTCTCCTGGCTGTGACTTACACAGCCTGCATGAAACTAAAATGGTTTCATTTTCAATTACATGTAACTTGCAAGGCTGGGACGCCACGCTCTGGCCTTCCTGAGCTCTGGCCTTCTACAATACACTACACTCCAGGTTTTACATTTTTATTTCTTTTTTTAATTTAATTTAATTTATTTTTAGCACACTATGCTACACTGCAAAGTTGTTGTATACTTGCCTACATATTACACGATATTTGAAATGTATATACATGATGGTCATAGAAGTTATTGTGCTATGTTACTGCATTCCATACTTTTGATACCTCTTTCACTAATTGTTAGACATTACATTTTTTTTCCTTTTTCACGAATGCTGAGTGTGTCTCTTATGTTTTATGTTATTTGATTTACGTATCTGTATTTAATACCGATAGTATCGCTAGCCTCTACAGTTAGACGGCTTACCTGATTTATCAGTATTATATTAACGATATACCAAGCTGAAAGTTATTGTTGGTATAGCATTACTACACTCATTTTTTCTGACTATGTATGAGATACATTTTTGGCTTTGAACCATCTACCCTTACTTGCATGGCACAGCTAAAATCCCTATTTATATAACGCTATGGAACATCTTTTTTTTAAACATTCTGTGTTTATTGAGTTTTCACAGTGAACAAGGTATATGTTACAGAGACATTCGTTGGAAACATCTTCTAGTATTGCCTGGTTGGGCTTTCAGTTCGTTATGTTATTCTCTTTGTAAGATGTGCCTTTATATGCTGTATGATACAGTATTTTCAATTAATACCTATGTTTCGTACCAATGTATATCTTCTTTAATTGCCTTTCATCGGCTATGTTTTCATATGCTGAGTAATGTTCTACCTTTATCAAGCTTTGGAAAATAAAAACAAAGAAAAATGTGACAGAATCAGATGTAACTTACTTTAAAAGTTTTTATCTCCTGCTCTGTAAATTTAACTTTAACTTCATACAGGAAGCTCCTACGGGATCTAGCAAGCTATTAACAGAGCAGGAGATAAGAAATTCTAAATAAAACAGAATTTGCAAAACATGAAGTATAAACATTAGATGACTCTTTAGATTAAGTGTTAAGTAAGGCTGTGTAAGTCAAATGCAGGGAGGTGTGACTAGGGCTGCAAACATAGTGATTTAACCCCTAAATGACAGAGAATTGAGCATTGAGACTGCAGGGGCATGATCTATACACCAAAACCGCTTTATTACGCTAAAGTTATTGTGGCGACTATAGTGTCCCTTTAAGTAAGCAGGTAAAAGCCCCCTCATTCTCAGCCTACCCAGTCTTTTCTACTGTCCTCATGTGCCTGGCAGGTTTTAGTTTCTCTTATTTTTTTATTTTTATTTTAGCTATATCTTACAATGTTTAGCATTGTAATTACAGAGGTAGTTCAGCCTCTCTCTCTGATGGAGCCAAGCCTTCCTGGGTAGGACTAAGTGGGTCAGGTTTAATTCTATAAATTAAACTCCTTTTTGGGATTCATTTGATTTATCTACAACAGCAGCAGTGAAGTTGAATGTACCTCACTCTCCATACAGTCGCTAGTCTTCCTGGTGGGCAGGTGAGAGCAATCCAGTTCTTGAAGGATTTCTTCTGGTTTTCGTCTAGAAAAGAACTGAAATAATGGATTTCACAGGCTATGGAAGAAGGATTTCAGTGCTGTCTCATATCATAAAATGACTAAAAGGCAGCTGTATGTCTGACATCTCCTCTGACTTCAGTTCTGACCTAGAGAAGCTCCAGGCATTCCTTGTGATGAGGAAGTATGAATCTGCCAAGAAAGCCATTGATTCTAGAACCATTAATTGACTTATTCTAATGGTTTGGGATATTCTTAGAATTCCTTAGAATTCCTTTGGAAAAGTCAGAAACTATTCCTCAGATGAATGACCTTAATAGCTCCATACCTTCTGTTCCATTACACCATTACATGATACCTGCAACTTATTTGGCTTCTGTGGTGGAGGCGTTTGTAGAAGAGATATGCAGGGCAGCTATCTTGTCATCTCTGTTGATATTAAACACTATAAAGTGAACGTGGCTAAAGGTTCTTCCTCTTCCTTTGGCAGAGGTGTTTTGATGGCAGTTGCTTCTAATAAAAAAGTATTTTTTGCAGTTTCTTTAGTGGTGCCTCTCCCTTCTTGGTTTTCTTGGGGTATTACCCATGATGCTGTCATGGTTAGCCAGGAAAGGAGAAAATGGTTTTAAATACTGTCATTTTTTTTTCCTAGCTCTTTTCTCTGACGGCAACACGCTCCCTTCTGGCTGTTCTGGGTTTCTGACTTTGTTCTGTTTATGGGGAGGCTGGAAAGGAGGGGGCTTTTATCTACTTAAAGGGATTCTCCAGTGCCAGGAAAACAAACCCCTTCAGTAACTTACCTGTATCCAGCACCGATGTCCCTCGGCACTGGGTCAGGGTTCGCCCACGCTCCTCCCCCGCTGACGTCATCTGGCGGGGGAGACCTATTGAGCATGCGCGGCTGGCGGTGGGGGAGACCTAATGCACATTAGACCTCCCCATAGGAAAATATTGAATAATGCTTTCAATGCTTTCCTATGGGGATTTCAGCGACGCTGGAGGTCCTCACATAGCGTGAGGACGTCCAGCAACGCTGGACAGCCACTAGAGGAGGACTTAACGCTTCAAGGTAAATATTGCAGTTTATGAAAACTGCAATAATTACAGTTGCAGGGTGAAGGGTAGTGGCAGTTGGCACCCAGACCACTCCAATGGGCAGAAGTGGTCTGTGTGCCTGGAGTGTCCCTTTAATTAATTACCTGCTTTATTAGAGTTCCTGACCTGACACCTGAGAGACGTTGCTTACCCATTAGTGATGCTGTCATGGAAAATAAAATTAGGGTATGTATTTAAAACAATGTTCTCCTTTAGAAAAGCAGTAGTCAAATTTCCTAATATTAATGAGCAGTCTGTTAATAACTTGCCATAATTTAAATTACAGAATAAGGAGATGTAGCCTAGAATAACTGTCCACATGTCAACTGCAATTTGTTGTAAGAACGTTTTTATTTTCTAAAAAATAACATAGATCTTGATTTATTTGTTAGAGGTTAAGTTAGTATTTGCATACTTACATTGTATACTTTGCACTGTATACTTACATTGTATACTTTGCACTGTATACTTAAATTATATACTTTGCACTGTATACTTTGCACTTAAATTGTATACTTTGCACTGTATACTTACATTGTATACTTTGCATTGCATGCCCACATTGTATACTTTGCATTGCATGCCCACATTGTATACTTTGCATTGCATGCTTACATTGTATACTTTGCATTGCATGCTTACATTGTATACTTTGCACTGTATACTTACATTGTATACTTTGCATTGCATGCCCACATTGTATACTTTGCACTGTATACTTACATTGTATACTTTGCATTGCATGCCAACATTGTATACTTTGCATTGCATGCTTACATTGTATACTTTGCATTGCATGCTTACATTGTATACTTTGCACTGTATACTTACATTGTATACTTTGCATTGCATGCCCACATTGTATACTTTGCACTGTATACTTACACTGTATACTTTGCATTGCATGCTTACATTGTATACTTTGCACTGTATACTTACATTGTATACTTTGCATTGCATGCCAACATTGTATACTTTGCACTGTATACTTACATTGTATACTTTGCATTGCATGCTTACATTGTATACTTTGCACTGTATACTTACATTGTATACTTTGCATTGCATGCCCACATTGTATACTTTGCACTGTATACTTACATTGTATACTTTGCACTGTATACTTACATTGTATACTTTGCACTGTATACTTACATTGTATACTTTGCACTGCATGCTTACATTGTATACGTTGCACTGTATACTTACATTGTATACTTTGCACTGTATACTTACATTGTATACTTTGCATTGCATGCCAACATTGTATACTTTGCACTGTATACTTACATTGTATACTTTGCATTGCATGCCCACATTGTATACTTTGCACTGTATACTTACATTGTATACTTTGCACTGTATACTTACATTGTATACTTTGCACTGTATACTTACATTGTATACTTTGCACTGTATACTTACATTGTATACTTTGCACTGTATACTTACATTGTATACTTTGCATTGCATGCTTACATTGTATACTTTGCACTGTATACTTACATTGTATACTTTGCATTGCATGCCCACATTGTATACTTTGCACTGTATACTTACATTGTATACGTTGCACTGTATACTTACATTGTATACGTTGCACTGTATACTTACATTGTATACTTTGTATTCTTTACTTTGCATTGTAAAGTGTTAATATTTTACGCTGCCAGTTATATCTGCCTAATAAATAACTTGTGCTATTCTACTGCAGTTTTTGTGGAATTAACCGGGTAACAGAAGGCCGTGCATGTGACAATTTCAACAGATGCATACTAGAATCATTTTGTGATAAGTGTTTCATCTATTCATAAGAGTCCAAGGTGAGAATATTAGAACAGGCATCAGCTGACCATGCTAGAACCAACAAAAAAGTAAGTGAAAAAATAAATAAAATAAAAAATCATACCTTTTTGTGAAAAATCATTAATGGGCACCTAGCAGAAGCCACACTTTTACATCAGTTTGCATGCAGAGTGAATTCATTGTATTTTCATTCATGATTCTTAATTTATTAATGAATGAAATTGTTGCCAAGTGCTAAGTTATATATAATATATAATATACAAGCCTGTGTTGAGCAAGGGTTTTTGTCTGCCAAAGTGCATATGATTTTCAATCAATCACATACAATAAGTGTAAATTCGCACACTCACAGTAGTAACTATGAAGGAATCAAGAGTTAGCTCCTTAACAAAAAAAATATAATAAAATGGATAGTATCCAGTGTATTACTGTGCGCACACACACAAACACGCAAACACACACCACAATGTAATGGGTGTCAATGCTAAGAGGCTACATGTAGATATGAAATCACCGACATATACAGTCACACATACAGATTATATATGTAGTAACACTCATACACACATTGCATATTCGGCCACATACACACAATTTAGATGTACAGAATCACACGTGACATATGCCTTCCTACATACATATACAAATTTACTTAACTTCACAGAGGGGTTCCGTGTGGGGGCCTTCAGCTGGAAGAGGGTCATAGTGGGAGGAGTTGGGTATACTGTGGTTGTGAGGGAGATGGGTTGCATATATTAAGTGCAGCCTAAGGTGGCAGACAACTTAAATACATCATCATTTCCCATTCTGTAGGACAGGATTACTGTGGACTAGTGTCCAGACTAGTAAACTATTCCATTCTAAGTGGCATGGTGAACTTGTGATAGGCATTGTATACATTTGCACTGTTGACTTTTGACTCTGTTGACAAAATACTTTAATCCTAACGTATAGGATAAGTCAAACAAAACTGGCCCTGAAATGTCCCAAACTAGTCAATTTGCTAGCCGCCAGCATGTAAGTCATATTCCTGATTCTGCTGGTATTTAGTTCAACATATGAGTTTGCCCGACCCAGGAAAATAAGGACAATAAGCAGGAAGTTTCTCTGACTTTCTACATTGCTTACTTTTATATTTTCATTTACTGGAATACTGAACATCTAAAGCCCTGGAGCTTATGGAAATTGTATGTCCTTGCAGATTTATTTTCTAAAAGTGTCCTTTTTAAGATAACTATCCAACCACTTTTACAAATCCCCTTAGTAATATCTCCCAGCTGCAAGCAGACAGATCGGAGGGAAACCTGCCTCACTTGCTTTGAACTGTAATTCAAGGAGGATGTCAGTGCTTGGTATTGGTTTCAATGCAACTATATGAATCCTATTTCTGTATAATTCTTTATTATTACTGTTTAATCAATGCTCCACTTAAATGTATTAAAATATGTATTTTACCTATTTAATTTTAATTTCCAACTAACCAATCCCCGACTATGTTTACCCAGCACTGTAGGTTCACTTAATACATTCTCCACAGGTGGACCTCTGCTCTGGGCCATGTCCCTCGACCTGTCTCCTTGATCCTTTGCAGCATGTTCTTCTTCCCACTGTTTCCCTTCTTTTGGCAGTCTCCATATAAGGGATGGCATGTAAACCCGAGACTGTGGTTCGATGGAGGTAGAAGACTTGTAACTGTCGTCTGTTTCTTCATGAGAGGCCCGAGCTGTTTGTTTGCAGAGGGAAAAAACATTGCGAAAACAAAATGAATACCCTTATACACAAGTGAATTTTTGGGATAACCTTTTTCAATCTTGTCTAAATTCAGTAAGAACCCTTGCTCTCTTTAGCGCAGTAATAACATACAAGAAGAATTTTTTAAATCTACTCTACGGTTCAAAGTAAAAAATTAGTTGAGATTCACTCTCTGGTTCATTAACAGGCCTTAATTGCTTTCCCATTGCTGCCAATTGAAAAATCTATTTTGGTTACATCCTGACATGGTTCCACTTTGTAACAAATAATCTGTATTTCTGTGTGATGTCCTAAATGCCTGTGTTTAGGATGCAGTGTGAGACTGCATGACTGTTTTATAATTCACATTTTTCTATTACTTTTATATATCTATGTAAAACTAAGATTTCTCCATACTTATGCTATCCATTTTGCCCATTTCATTTCACCTTAATCATTGAGAATATTCGGCGATTTTGGTGATTAGAGTGCCTTATTTATGGCTGATACAGTGCAGGTGGCTTTCATAAGGTGCAGCAGTTAACTGTTGCCATCTGTGACTATTTATTAAAAATGGATACTTTAAGTGCAGGATGGGTGCCACACAAATCTAAGTCCCTGTAGGCCGGGTCCTAGTCTGCATAATGTAAATTCCAGCTATGACATATGGCACACGGGAACACGTCATGTGTGGGTTCATGAAGAGTCACTTAAAAGCTATGCCTATGAAAATAAAAATTGAATTTTGCTTGCATTTCACAAGCCATCATTACTCCACTTACTTGTGCTTGATGTGACGCCTGCTAAGTTGCTTTCGTTGGCAGCTTCTGACCTGGTTATAGGTGCTGGGTGGAGGGAAAAATAAGCATTTGAGAAATTACATTTCTACTGAAATTATTTTGACATTAGTTTCTACTGACCATGTATATATTTGTGTAGTTCTCTCATATTCCCATTGAGGTGCCTTTTTTTCTAAAGAAAACAAATGCAGTTTTGCGAACTGTTCTTCATAACTAATGTTTTCCATCCCCCTCATTAATTTTGTTGCGTGTCTCTGCACTTTTTTTTTGTTTCTGCAATATCCTTTTTTGATGATCAAATTTGCACCAAATAATGAAGGTGGGGTCTTATCAATGATTTGTGAGGAGGCAACATTATATTTTGATCACATGGATTAATACTCCTTTTTATACATGACAGCACCTTAATAGCTTTTGCAATGGTAGACCGTCATCGCATACTGTTGCCTAGTTTTTATCTGTAATTATTACAGATTAGTCCTTTTATTTTAATAACTTAACCCCAATTAATTTATAAGTGGATTTTTTCAGATTTCAAAATTCTCACATTGCATTTATCTGTATCTGAATCTCATCTGCCACTTGCCAGCCCAGTTCCCCAATTTATCCAAATAAGACATTGTGTCATGTTCAGACTGTATTTTCTTACCTAGTTTTGTGTCATCTGCAGACACACACATGACTTTCAAAGCCATTTTTAAGATCATTTATAAACAGATTAAAGAGAGGTCGACCCAGGACAGAACCCTGAGGGACACCACTAACCACTTCTGTGGTAATGTATGAAAGAATGTATGCGATAATGTTATTCAGGTAAATTTAAAAAATGCATATCTTTTTAAATTTGCAGTTTACATATGCTTCAAAACACTACATCATTAATTTCATAAATTACTGAGGTAAAAAGCATCTTTAATAACTGATAAATCAAATCACAGCTTTTTTTCAGATTGTGAAAATAACTGGCAATTGAGAGCCCTAAACTGTGCTAAAACCTTGCTTGGCTAAACTGCAACTCGAATCCTAGGAGAGGTGTAACGTGACTTTCAAATCTTTTGACCCACAGGAATTGAGGTATGGGAAAATATTACGGTAAAGTTTAAATAGTTGAATTCCTAGAGAGTCGAAACACGACCCTCTGTATATCTCGATAATGTGTCTGACTACAGAGTGTAAATGTGAAGCATAATTGCCTTGTTGGCCCCTTTCAGTTTGTTCACATAAGGGAGAGGCAAAAGGCCTCACTGGAAACAACTTCTAGACTGGCATAGGGGAGTCTAATTATATTAAACCGAGCTAAGGTCAACGTTTTCCTTAAATAATAAAGGAGGCCCAGATCACCACCTTTTAACTGCTTATTTGACGGTCAAATGGATGCCTTCACACAGCAATGAAAGCAGTATTGGATGTTCAGGGATTGTATACATTAAACAAAAAAACAAACGCAAACATGAATAAAAACCCTGAAACTTAATGAATCCCTGTATTCATGTTTTTTAGTATGTTCGAAAAAGAAAACCTCCGCAACAAAACCACCACTCCATCTTCACATCATTTTCCCCAACTCAGCCTCATATTTCTTCAAAAAAACGCACTCTGGCTCCCTCCCACCACCCTTTCTTACACCTTTTCACTGTTTAAATTATTAGTTCATTTACAAATATAACAAATTAAGTGATGATCAAAACCACAATATATGTTTGATTAATGATACAGTATATGTATATCTTTTCATTTGTATATAATCTATTAATCTGTATATCTTTTATATCTTTTAATGTATAAATACATATACACACACATATATATATACCACAGGTACAATGCATTCAAGTCTCCCTCATTAATAACTGCGTCGGTGCTACTAATTCCATCCCTGTAAAATAAATGAAGGCGCGCACTCATAGGTCTTCGGTACAATGCAGTGAAGCTGCTTTTATTAAAAACAGACAAAAAAAAAACAAATAAGTCTGTGTTGACGTTCAGTGCCTTTACAAGGTCTTTTCACAAGGAGTGCTTCTCAAAAGTGCTTTTTCTTTAATATATTTTTTTTCAGAAAAGTTGCATTTGTTAATATATTTCAGCGCAATAAAATGTTTAAAAACCAAACATTAGAATGCACACACTTTGTACCGGACAATAACAGAATATCCATTCCCACATCAGAGCTTGTTTATATGCACCCGCTATTTCTTGTTTCATATGGAAAAGTAATTCTATGAATTGACTCTAAAAGAAAAGACTGCTGTTTTCCATAATTTTCTTTAACCTGGTTTAAATGCCCCTGGTGCCTGCGATATATATTATACATCTACACTGTTATTTTATTTCCACTCTATTTACTACACTTGACAGGACATACTTAACAGGAATCTGTACCTTGACATGAGCTAATCTGCAGGAGGCATTAATAATTCCTCATTGTATCTCATTCTCAAACCATGGGTCAAAAAGGAGTTAACTGCATTTAACAAAGAAATAGCATAGATTATAACTTTATGTCATATAGATAGTCTGAACAGACTAAAATTACAATTACATTTGATTCCATGCCAAACATAAGACAATGTACTCTACACTGAGTCACCCGGATTTAATCAAAAGCATGGAATGTATTGGCTCTCTGGGTTTGTTCCACTAAAATATCAAAAATAAAATAGTGAATCACAACTTCAATATAACCATTTTGCAGTAAACGCGGAAGGCTTAAAATAACAAGCTACTGAGGAAGTTCAAATGAAGCAGAAGGTGGAGAATTGCAGAGTTTATCATTCTAGGAAATCTTATTGTCAGCCAAACCATGCTGCTCTAGGATAACACAGTCTTTGGATTCCTCATCAGTTACACTGATGTACAAGCATCTGCAAGGCACGTGTTAATATACTCACAATACAATACCAGTATGTCTCCAGTAACACCAACCCTTTATTTTAGTCTAGCCTGCATTTTTAACCTTGTCAGTGAGTGCTCAACTGCATCGACACAGCAATTCTGAATACTTGGAAGCTGGCCTGGAAATTCAGTTCTGGGCTAACTGTACAAGGCGGAAAAATCTGATGAAAAGACTTCTAGTAAACTACAGCTCATTTGAGTCCACAGACTTTTCTGTATTTTAAGAGAGTGTCTCGTTTTTATTCTGTTAGATTGGGTAATAAGTTGGCAAATTGGACAAATTCCCTTCCTTTTTAGATTAAAACATACCTCCTTCTCCCAATAATAAAAGGAAGGGAGACACAGGTGAATACAAACATAGGAGGGACTCATAATTAAAGACACAGACAATTGGCTAATAAAAAAATTGAACCACGAATACGAACTCAAGGGAGGGCCCAAGAGACATTTAAAAGGCAGAAGGTACAGAGGATCTAAACACAGCTGACTGAGAAAGCTCCAGGAGGAGTGAAACGCGTATCGGAAACCAGGACTTTTTATCTTAATTATTGTATTTCATTTTTATTTACTTTCTAGTATATTTGTATTAATAAATAGATTACATTTTATACTAAGTCCATAAACGCCTCCAGTACCTTAATTTGGGGAAGTGCTAACCTCTTTAGAGTGGCACAAAGCCTACCACCCTCAGAGCCAGGATTTTAAGGCTCTATAACAGGTGAGCATAATACCTATTTACATTCTATCAGAAATATTTGTGAATTGACTATACTACACATTGGATGTTCCTATTGTTTTTATCTTCCCGGAGAAAAATTTCAGCAGGAAATAGTGGTGGGATGCTGCCCTAAAAAGCATACCGGTCCAATTTACAGAGCCAAAATATAGGCTCTGGAAAATGTGAATGATCAATGTATCTACCTCATTTGAAATTGCACAAGTGTTTTACAATCTGCACTATATTGTATATTTTTTACCTTCCATATCTGTATGTGACGTATACGACCCAATCAAGACCCTGTGAGATAATTCCTCAACATTTATAGCGCTCCACTTAAGGTGTATATATATATATATATATATATATATATATATATATATTATATACCAAATTCCTTTGTTATATCTATTGCATGTTGAATAAAGGGTAATCCACATTAGTGTACAGAGCGGCTATACACCTATCTTTTTCACTAACACATCTGTTGTAGCACACACTCTCCCGAAAGGAGATCTGTTTGGTTATATTCTTAGTAATTTAAATAGTTAATTAGAAAATAAATTTGTTATGTTGTACTTTTTTTTTAATAGCATTAAAGAGGCGTTGTAATGCTATAGATACTTTTTTAAGGTTTGTACATTTACACATTTGTGAAGGTACAATGAATTTGTTTTTTTGTAAAACTGACCCAAATGGCATGTTGTGTAAGCATTATCAGGAACCATAATGCATGTCTTCCCTACTGAGCCTTCTAAGCTCTGTAGAACATACGAGGTCTGAGGAATGGATCTATGCCTCCTTAGATCTCCAACTTTTTTTTGAATGGTATATAGTGACTCTGCAACACTTTTTACTTTGTTACCTGAACCTCCCAATAATTGGAACATTATAGACAAATAGCACTAGAAATGATTCCAGAAATACCTTTCTCATACGGGGAACTCTGCATCAGATCATTGTAGTGGTGATTAACCATTACCGGCTCAGAGTGGTTCGCCGACTGAAAAGTACCATTCTGTGGTGCTGGAGTTTGTGATATATGTTCTTCCTTCTGTATCCTTCTGGGAGAAATAGAAAATAATTAAAGCATGTATAAATATATCAAAACGTGTAAGGAACTACCTCATAGAATCTTCAAAGCACCAAATTATCTTGTAAACTAAATATGAAATATACCTTGTATGTTGTATACTAAATATGATGCATACTTTGTACCTTGTATACTTTTTTTTTTTTTGTCAATCTTTCTTTTATTGAAGCATATTAGATGGGATACAGAAACAAAGAGAGGGAAATGCAAAAACGAATTACATTAAAGGGTACGTACATCGTTAGCTTAAGAAATTACATTTCCTGAGTGATGATGCCTCTTTTTTAATTATGTTAACGTATCGTGTAACAAAAGCGTGTTGTAGCTAGTATCAGCGTCTATCCTGATAGACTATAGGAGATTAACATTAGGCTATGCAAAACTTAGGTACATAGTAAATAAGTAGTGTGTAAGGTCACAGCAGAAAAAACAACGAGTGGTATTCGCCGGGTATCTGCTAGCATTCCTTTAAGACATTTAAGATAGGTACATGCATATAGATGAGCCTAAGTTAGTCTAGCTAGTAAACTGTAGCGTTTAGTGCACTATATCTTCCAATAAGTAGGGCTACATAAGAGGTAACAGGCTTCTTGTTATATCCCCATCATTATCAGTGATGCATGGCATAACAGTAGTGTGAACTGGAGAGAGTCCTAGCAGTGCAAAGCAAAGTGACAGGCAGTCCTCTACATCAAAGATTTCAAACTAAAAAGTAAAAAGTAAAAAAGGGGGGTAAAGTTAAAGAATATTATGTGTCCACAAACCAGTCCCCCTCAGCCCATGCCGATTCTTGGCATGCAGGTTTTCGGTGCCATTCTGCAGGTGTGTATGCGGTGCGCATCTGTTGCTGGGCGTCTGTGCCCCGTTGCGGTGCGGGTGTCGGCGAGGGTGATTCCCCAGCCCCAGGCTGGTGTGCAGGCCTGCATCTTCTTGCCACAAACTCGGTTGCCGCTGGGGTCCGGGTTTACTCCACTTGTGGGAGGGACGGAGGAGTAGGCCGTTGTCCGTTGCTTGCGTTGCTTCTTCCTCCGCCAATGTGGACGATGCTTGCGGGCTCTTCGCCCTATGGCCTGCGGCCCGGGTGGGTTAAGTTGTGCGTGGATGGGTTGATGAGGCGAATGTGTGCCCAAGGGTATCCCCTCTGCTTCCCGCCTTGCATGGTTCCGCTCACCCTTCAACTGAGGTGAAGGTGACATGGGACTAGCTGCTTGCTGCTGCCTTTTGAGTGAGTCCCAGAGGTGGAGCAGTAATGCCTCCAGTCGCTGTAGTGGTGCAGTCCCCGGTGCTGGAGACTGTGACACACTCGCCATGTGGGTTGCTGTGCCTGCCGCCATTTTGGTTATTCTCTTTGAGGGCCTGCTGGTAAGCATGTCCCGGGCGTGCGTATGTGAAATGCTCAGCTGTGTGACGTTGGAGTCGAGTGTGGACCGGGATAACCCCCACCGGTCCAGAAGGGGGGGGGGATGGAAGTGAGTGCGTGAAGGAGTCTAGATCTGGCTTTACCAACCAGGAGAGCGGCCGTCTCTCCCTGGCTCCGTCGCAGATAGGCCCCATATACGTGGTTCGGGTTCCAGGGCAAAGTGAAGCTCGTTTGTCGGATCATTCGGTGCCCCATGGTCACCCTGACTCGGTGAGTGCACTCTGGCTCCAGATCGTGTCTGCTTTCGGGATTTATATCCCCTTTTTCGTCGCTTGTTGTGGGAGCTGGTTTTCAACACGTCTGGTCGGCTCGGTGGTTAGGCTCCGCCCCTCTGTACCTTGTATACTTAATACGAAATATACCTTGCACCTTGTATACTAATTATGAAGGTAAATAGAAAACTAAAAGTGGATGAGGTAACTGCGTGAATATACACAAATATACAGATATTCATTTTAAAAAGAGTGATTACACATGGTTGGAAATACATAACAATCAGAGTCAAGCTGGAATGTGACAAGAATACATGGGAGTTCGAGAACATAGCAATCTCTTGTGACACCATTGTAGTTGGTGCATAAGGAGTGGAAGTTTACGTACATAGCTTGTGTGTCATTGATTATAGACTAGTGGGAAGAAAGTAGTCTACTGTGGGAAGACAGAACATTCTAACAAAATCTCTCTAGATGAGTCTCACTTCTGCTACAAGGATGTTCTGGTGAAGTAACTACTGTGAAAGTAAATTTCAGATTACATAGAAAAGGGAACAGCTTGCACGTATATAAGACTAAGTAGTTATCATAGATTTGGAACTAACCAAAATATACTATTTCCCACCACTTCCATTTATCACTTATTCTCTCTCATTTCTAATGCTCTTCCTTTTTAACATGTTTCTCTATTGTTGAACTTTTCAACCTAATCTTTCTCTGTTTCTGTTATCTCTCTATGATCCTTTTATCTACACTTATTTTGTCCACTAGGTATGTCCTCTTTAATAATCCCCCCAACAACTATTTAGGGAAATGTAGACATCACACTGTAATATAAGTCGAAATCCTCAAAGGTATGGTCTCAAGTTCTTATCCACAGAACTGTTTGATTAGAGGTTAAAAAAAGTTATCAAGATCATCCAAGTGACGTAAAAACGTACGCGTGACACAAGCTCATGGAAAGTTTTACAAGGCTGAAGTGGGACCTAGGGGAATTTGCAATTTTTGTGTAATAATTAGCTTTGGGGGTAACATGAAAGTTTTAGTATTGCTACTTTCATATTGTTGTATGTAGCGGTCATACATGTATAATATCACATAGGATGGATTGGGTGAACAACTGGAGAGACTGTGAGCAAACTTGGAGAAAAATCCCAATGGTATCTCATTGACCTTGTCTTGAGGCTGATGGACATAGAATATGATTCAAAGACTATTGCAGGGCGTTCACCAAAGGTCTTCTTCTTCTTACTTAGTAACTCTTTGATGCTAACAATACATCGTGTTTTACATTTAGTGGTTCTGCAGAGAAGGGATACAATCTTAAAAGTTTTTATTTCCCACTAACTCCCAATCCTTTGAATATTAATATATTAATATAGTTCACTAGATTAAATATTTATTTATGTTTTAAAGCAGGAAGGAACAGTCACACAAATGTTTCCATTGAGCTTTGACATTTTAATGGCTTCTAATTAAGATCGACATGGCCTGGATTCTTAATATTAAAGCAATGCATATTTTATTTACATAATTAGCTTGATTATATTTCCTGGATTAATAGTATACCAATTGCTTAACCATATCTTACAGTGTTCAGTGGCATTTTAAACCATTTAATACTTTATCTCTCCTGCAGACCAGTAAAGTAACATTAGCAAAAATAATGGCCTATTTTCTTGCACGTAAGGGAATTCTACCTAATCAGAAAATATTATGGAAGATAATTTAAAACCTAATTATTGTATAATTGTAAAGATGTTATTTTTAGCTGTATCTAGTATATTATTTGTATTTAATCAGTTAGGTCATTGTGCTTCATTGATACCTGTACTGCCCCACATCAAATTACCCCTTTATAGGCTCAGAATAGGTAACCTGCCCCTCTCTCCTTTCATTAAATAGAGACATTAGAACTTCAGAATGTATGAAAAATATCATTATCATTCTACAATTATAAAAGATTTGAGGACCCTAAATCCTGTTAGGAAATAAGTAACACGTTCGTTTTTCATTACCTGTAACGTGGTTGGCGTCTTATCAAAATGTCGTAAATGACAGTTTCCAAATTGTGGATATATACAAAGATTACCACAGTGGAATATGAGACCGTTACTAATTATATGTTTCCAGAGGAAGCTTAAACCTTTCACTTTGTTATTTACGTATAGGTCTATAGTACACATCTCTACAAGTGTTGGACCACCACCCAAAAAAAATAAAAAAAAAGCCAGGTGGATAATATTCTGTAAAGCCTATCAAAACTATTAGATTTGACAAGAGCTCACAGCTATGCATTTTTGCGCCCACCAACACCACCATGAGATGTTTCTTTAAAGACTGCATATCTTCAGGCTGGTATTGAAAGAAAATGGATCATATTCATGGCCTGAGTTTTCTCACTGTAACCTCGATTTAAGAATTTGGGATAAACATTTCAAATGATTACATGTGACCTATGATGGCGCTCTGAGATTCCTCTCATATCAACTTGCATTATAATATCAACTCTTCTGACAGCTTAACTTGCTGCAACTATTATTATTGTTATTATTGTTATTATTGGTATTTATATAGCACCAACTTATTATGAAAGGGGGGAAATTTAATAATACACAATACAATTACAAAATTATACAGGTACAATAGGTTGATGAGGAGCCTGCTCAAATGAGCTTACAGTCTATAATAAAGGTATGCCATCGACCTTTTACTATGGAGTCCCCTGGCATCTTTCCAGTGCCACTCACAACTCCCATTGGACATATATACAATACAGGTCAATGCCCTTCTTTATAGGGCTTGATGTAATATTTTTGGATAAACTTTTAAAATAATATTAGTACTGTAAAAATATTTTAATATTTGGAGATTTTTTTTATATCTTTTTAGACACTGATCAGCCATTAGAACCATCTGCCTAATATCATGTGGGTCTCCCTCATGCTTGCCAAAACTGCTCTGATCCATAAAGACATGGACTCCACATGACCTTTGAATGTGTCTTGTGGTATCTGGCATCAAGACATTAGCAGCAGATCATTTAAGTCCTGCAAGTTGCAAGTTGAGGTCTCCATGGATTGGATTTTTTTGTTCCAGCACATTCCACAAAGTCTCACTTGGATTGAGATCTGGGGAATTTGGGGGAGAAGGCAACACCTTGAACTCCTTGCCATGCTCCTCAAAACATTTCATGACAATATTTGCAGTGTGGAAGGGTGCATTATCCTACTGAAAGAGAAAAGTGCCATCAGAGAACACCGTTGCCATGATGGGGTGTACATGTCGTCTGCAACAATCTCTAAGTAAGTTGTACGTATCAAAGTAAGAACCACATGAATGCCAGGACCCACGTTTTCCCAGCAGAACATTGCCCAGAGCATAACAGTTCCTTTGCTGGCATGCCTTCTTCCCATAGTGCTTCTGCTGCCATCGCTTCCTCAGGTAAATGAAAAAACACGCAGCTAGCAACCACCTGATCTAAAAGAAAACATGATTCATGAGACCAGGCAAACTTCTTCCATTGCTCCATGGTCAAGTTCTAACTCTCACATCTCCATTGAAGGCACTGGTAAAGGAAAGGGGTCATCATGGGAGTATGCAGCCACATACACAGCAAACTGCGACGCATTGTGTGTTCTGATACCTTTCTACATGGCCAACATTACGTTTTTCAGTAATTTGAACTACAGTAACTCTTCTGTGTGACCAGACAGGTTAGCCTTTGCTCCCCAGTGCATCCCTTGATAACTGTGGGGCCAATCAAATTAATTGCTAAGGTATATATACTCACCTTTTTCCCTTAGTACGTTGCCCTATCGTGGTTTCTTTTACAGTTCCCTTTAGCGCTTGTTGTTTTCAGTTGTGTTTCTTCGTACTTGACCTTGGCTTTGTTTCTGACTCCGTTATCTATTTATCCTTATCTGCTCTGTTTGCCGGCTTGCTGATTTTTGTGTACCAGACCTCGGCTAGTCCTAGTTTATGCTGTCTCTTTGTGCCCTCGACCTCGGATCGTTCCTGACTCTGTATCTCTCTCCTTTACGTCGAGTCCGGCAATTCTAAGGTCCGGTAGACGTATCTCTGCTCTGTGCTGTCATTTGTTAAGCTGAATTCTGTTGGGGTATATCACCTTTACAGGATGTGCGTAGACTGAGATCAGAACCTTAAATCTGCTCTTCATAGAATTACTGTCGAGCCGCTTTTGTGTTAAAGACAAGTTGGTTAGACTATCAAGATTACATAACAAAGTGAGAATGGCAGAAATCCAAAGTAAGTTTCCAAAGTTGGACCAAAATAGATACATTATAAGATTTTATTTTCAGACTGAGATTTAATTCTGAATTCACGTGGAATATCTGACTATTCTTACTTTAGTAAATAACTGTGCATATCTGCTTAGTGAAACTCAAGTACAGCATACCGTTTAGATGGTATTATATTGTTTTCAACTCATTCAAGCAATCCCAAACAGGTTTAAGAAAATGTATTGATATCCTAATCTTAATCTGAAGACAACAAATTATAGACTTTATTGCAAAGAGCGAGCACATACCGGGATGACAATAAGCATGCTAAGAAAAAATGGTGGGTGGCATATTCTATTTATCCTCTGTAAGTTTTCTTTTTATATATTATTTATGTATTGATACAACACCTCGGGATACACTTATCAATTGAAAACTCAACACTTTCAGGATAATTACCAAAAGTAAATGTGCAAAAGATATGCATTCTTCACTCCTCTAGCACTCAACCTTAAAGGGGTGGAAGTGTAAACTTTGCTACTACTATTTTTCAATATTACGAGGGATATTTACTAACGTGAGAATTGCAGGGGATTCAAAGTGACTTCAAATTGAATTTGAATTCAAGGTTAACATAGCTGAACTGGAACAATTCTCCCAGTCAGTTATCCTTTGCAGTTCGGCTACTTTGCCCTTCAATTGAAATTCCCTTTGAATTCACGTTGAATTCTCACTTTAGTGAATAACCCTGTATATTTTTAGGACTTGACCCATGATTTCATAATTAATAGCCCATGGTAGTTTTTCCCCACTATTATTATTATTATTCACTTATACTTTAAAATCCCCGTAATGTTTCACATCAAATTTTTATTTTTTTTAAAGAATAAGTCACTCACTTATTCTTTACTTTCCGAGACTCTCTTCTCTTGTCCTGTTGAAGCTGCTCAATTTTCTGCTGCATTTCCTCCTGTTTAGCTATGATTGCATGGATCATTGCCATAGCTGTATTCACCTCTTCCTAAAGCAAAAAATAATGACAAAAAACAGAATTAAGGAAATAAAATGGGCATGACTATAAGTATAAGTATATAAGTATTTTTGTGAAAATCCTTGAAAATCCAGTCCAAGAACAGGATTGATAAGCCCAGTCAGTAGATAGCGATACCAAATAATAAAGTCATTTTATTAAACAGACTTCCATAAAGTTCCAACTTTGATTTAAAATATTGCCCTTCTCATTGCTTTATACAAGAGAACCATGCGTCTGAAAAATGATGGAGCCTATCTCTAACACAAGCAATGGATTTAACAATGGCTGACAATACTTATGGGCATATTTATTTATTTAGTAAACATGCATTCTATTAAAGTGATGAGGTTTAAGACGTATTTCTGCTACTTATGCTTTCCTTTAATCTCAAGGGTTCCTTTAATCTCTGTACTTGACTCCTCCATATGGTACATGGAGCTTGTTTCATTTTAACTGGTTAATCACTATACCCCATATTCTGGATAAGTTTAGCCAGCAAGAAGTTTATAAAATCCTCTGGCATGCCCTTGGATAAAATGGGGTAATAGAAAATTAATTAAGAGCTCAAGTTTTGTAAATTTTCCAAATTACTCAATGCATCCATGGCTTTCTCTTTGGGTAAAATGCTTCTAAAACTGTGTTTGATTTAATTACTCAGACTAGTTCATGCAAGATTACTGCGGGAATGTGACCAGACACGTTAGGGATTGTTGCAGGCTGGTGTTTCATGAGGTTTTGTCAAACCGGACAAAAATTGTCTACAGTGGTTGTCTCCCAGTCAGTCTCTAGAGAGCTTCCTAAATTGAAACGGACCTTTGGTCTGGTATCTGACGTTGGAGGTTCTTATGTTCGGCATGAGAACATCCAGCGTCAGATTTTTTCCCATAGGAAAACATTTATTCAATGCTTTCCTATGGGGACATCTAATGCGCATGCAGCATCACGCTTGCACATTAGCGCCCTATCTGCTATCGGAGGGGTTGGAGCCAGGACCCTCTATACACCTGGGCGGGGGGGCACGAGGGAGGGGTAAGTCAGAGTGAGCTATGGTGCCAGGAATTCAGCTTTGTATTCTTGGCACTATAGTATCCCTTTAAGAAAACTAAGCAATCCTACTGTACATATATTTTTTATTCCATTATTTTTTTCCATTCTGGGCTTGCATCTCTATACAATCGCAGCCTACATGGTACCCTATTATTATTACCTTTACATTGTTAAGGGAGTTTTTCAATTCTGTAACTTTCTCCTCCATTGTACATCGGCAGCTCTTCGCCTTATCCTCTAGTGGATAATCTCCGTGCTGTATCCTGGACAGCTCCTGCATTGCCTCTGTGAAACCAGACTTCAGTTCAGAGGCTAGAATCTGCAACTAGACCGATATTCCATCATTTAAAAATACATAGTGATGACAAACCATAGGAGAGTTTAATTACTAATTTAGGAATACATGATGATATTAATCTTCACATTCTGCTGCCCAGCATGAATTGTCCAAAACATCTAAACTCTCCATTCTCATCCACATTTAGATCTCAATTTTCCAAACTCTTTTTTGCTCTATAATAACTTCTGTTTATTGTGCAATCTGTTTAACCCCTTAAGGACCAAACTTCTGGAATAAAAGGGAATCATGACATGTCACACATGTCATGTGTCCTTAAGGGGTTAACTAAATAACATTACCTCAAATGCAAACTGCCACAGATATAGATGAATTCAAGAGGTTTATTGGAAAATTATTCATCCAACCATGGGGTATATTACAATTGTGTGTTCATTCTCTCTGCATATTCCATTGTGAGTAACTGATCCATTGAAGGAAGGTTGTGTATGGCACCTTAAAGGACCACTACAGTGCCAGGAAAACAAACTCGCTTTCCTGGCACTATAGGGTCATTAGGTCCCCCCACTCTCAGGGCCCCCCTCCCGCTGGGCTGAAGGGGTTAAAACCCTTCATCTACTTACCTTTCTCCTGCACCACTGCTCAAGTCTTTGAGCTCCAAAAACAGGTCAGTGTCCTCAACACTTCTCAAGCTACCCTAACACAGCAAATGGTAGTCCTAGAAGACACCACAGCAGAACTACCACAGTACACTCGGAGACTCTTTGCAGCACTATTACCCCCTAAACAAGCAAAAGGCATTCTACTTGATTGCATGTTCTGGCTCCCTAAACCACAGCTAACTAAAGCTTCACATACCCGTGATCTTCTATTGCAGTTTCAAAGTGG
Source organism: Pelobates fuscus (assembly GCF_036172605.1). Lineage (NCBI taxonomy): Eukaryota > Metazoa > Chordata > Amphibia > Anura > Pelobatidae > Pelobates > Pelobates fuscus. The sequence goes on along the minus strand of NC_086318.1, from coordinate 350,921,137 downwards.
GTAAGACAAAACTGCCTTCATGAATGCAATTAGAGGAAAGATCCCATAATGTTTTGAGGATATGGAACTCTACTTCTTCTCAGAACTTTCCCGCTCTGCCTTGCAGTAGAGGAAGGCTCTCAGACCCCTGACATCCAAACTTTCAGCCAATGGAGTGAAATATATGTGGGGTTCATCACGCTCTCTCCTTATCCAGCACCAGGGTACCGACTACAAAGTGTTTGATGCATCGGAAATGGACGTGGTCCTAGTTACTCTAGGCTTAGGCCTCACCTCTCCACCTACAACCACAGTCTGGAACCCAGCAGCAGTTGTTCCACTTATTTCTGTGACCAGTAATGCTTCCAGTGTGGCGGTCACCTGACCTTTATTTTCTCTTTTTTTCTTTCTTTTTAAATGTGTTTTTCCCTTTTCACTTTTGGGGACTCATTTTTTAAGTTATATAGATTTTCCTTTTGCCTAAAGCTCTCATCCTGTTAGATAATCCTTGTTCATGGCAAGTTCCATGATGTTGAGGCCTACCTGGGCCGACCCCGCGATTTCCCGGTTATGCTAGCTCCAATGTTACCACATACCCCCCCAGCTCCAGTCACTTAATTTTCAATAACACTCTGATTAGTGGAGCTGTCTACTATTCACGTTAAGTTTACTTAATTTTATGGTACAATCGTGACTTTATTATACTTTCTAGGTTTTCGCTAGGTTTTTCTAGAGTTTCCCTTTTGTACCTCACAACGGCAGCAGCACAGGTGACATACTCTATATAATATGTAAAAACCATGGTTAGAAAAACGTATCTCCCTACTGTTGTCTCATGTATCTTATATGTTTGTGTACACCATTTCACAATGACTCATATCTGCATTTCATGTCTGACTATGGATTAAATAAATATATATATTTTTTAAAGTGGGAATACACCTTTTATTACAAATAAAAGAAATAATATATATGCATGTGAAAATATAAAACAAAAATAGAAAATATAAAGGTGTTCTCGGTTCTCTAACTTCCGAGATGCGTTTCGCCTAGTATCTAGGCTTTTTCAATCGGTAACGCTGTAACTCCGAGTTCCTGTTTGTATATGCGCACTATTGCCACCTTCTATTCCTCTAATCTAATTATCCGCCTCCTAGCCAGGTGCAGCTTTATCTTCGAGCGGTCCCTGTGTGCTTCCATTGAGTTCCTGGTTCCGGGCGTGACATGCGAACCCTCTCCCGTTACGTCACTTCCAGTCCCATCATGGGATCTACTACTCCCATAATACCTTGTATCGAGTCCGTAATGGCGTTTCCTGTGTAATCCACAATGCTCATTAAAGTGTACAGTGCACTGGATACCTATTACAGAAGTCTTACCCCAACATGCAGGGAAATGAAAACCCACAAAAGGTGAATCCAAAAGATGTATTACCGAACCCCAAACATTTTTGGTGTTGGGGGTAAAAGGTTGCACAGCATAGGGTACCCTTTTTGCCCCCAAAACCAAAAATTATATAAAGGGAAGCACCAAACCTAAGTAGGAAACTTGTACACAACCACATCAGAGATAAGAAACCCCAAACCTTCATACATAAGGATGGCTTCTTTTGAGGTGGTTTGTGTACAGCATGTAAAAAAAATAGAAGTGCAAAGAGACATGTAATGTCCTTTATAGACTCACAAACAAAAAAGGAATACAAAATAAAACAATGATTTACATGCTTTAGTAGTAATGTGATATACCTTTTAACATGTACTTGAAATCTATGTAGGCAGAATAAAAAGATCAATACACACAAGAGTAAATGAACATGTGAGAAACATTAAAAAAGGTTATGAGCAACACAATGTTTCAATGCACTTAAAGTACATAATTGTGATCCAAAACATCTTACATTTTTAGCTATACAAAGGGTTGAAACTAATTAGAGAGCAGAGGACATTATAAAAAAACTAGACAAAATAGAGATGAGGTGGGTTTTTAACTTGAATACTTTGAGTCCCTTTTTCGATTAAACGTAGACCTTGAATTGTGCCAATTTTTATGAGTGGAAGATCATTTTATATTTTTATATTTAAATAAGCAATAGCTCTCTTTTTACACACAATTTTAGTCACGTAAGGTTTGATTAAGTTCAATACCTATAAGGTTTTAAAATTCATTTTTTTATGAACATGCTCTTGACAACAGGTTATTTTAATCACATTTTTATTTATGTTTAAATTTTTTTATAAATTGTTATAACTGATTTGATATATATGTGATCTAACATGCACACTGATTTAAGAATAGACATTTTTCAATCTATCTATATGTGTATTTAAACATTTTTAATTAATGGAAATTGCACAATATAAGATTAACACTATAATTTATTTACATCTTATGAACAAGGAAAACCCCCATTTTAGAATATTGATGTGTGACATGTATCTCCTTTTATTCTTCTTTACTTTTTATACATTCTGAATTTGTCCCGTAAAAATATGCTATCTAATGCACTGGACACTTTACTGAGCGTTGTGGACTACACAGGAAACGCCATTACAGACTTAATACAAGGTATTATGGGAGTAGTGATGGGACCGGAAGTGAAATAACGAGAGAGGGTTCGTGCTCACGCCCAGAACCAAGAAATCAATGGAAGCACACAGGGACCGCCCGAAGATCAAGGTGCACCTGGCTAGGAGGCAGATGATTGGATTATGTCAGGATCGGGACAGGGATCCAACACGCAGGGTACAAAGAGTGGAAAGGTACGTATACCGGGCCTTAGAATGGCCGGACTAACGTACCGAGAGTGATAGAGAATAGTCAGAGACAAGCCGAGGTCGAGGGAACGAGAAGACAGATAAGCGAGAGACAAGCCGGGTCAAGGGATAAGAGAGAAACAGGGTAGTACAACAAGCCGAGTCAAAACCAAATAGAGCAGACTAGAATACCAGAGCACTGAGTGACTAGACAAGCTAGAACCACGACAGGGCAATGAGCTGAAGAGAGAAGCAAGCTTAAATACCCTGGCTCCGGATGGTAAGCACGCCTCTGACAAGTGCCGATTGGATATCGGACACTTGAGTGACAGATCGCTCGTGATAGCGTCATGACGTCACGTATTGAGCGTCCTGCTAGAAAAGGATGTGGATTCCTCGCGGCCGGTGTTTAAGTGGCTGGATGAACCGCGAGGAACGGAGGAAACAGCTCGCCTGGATGGATAAACCACCAAGTCTCTACCTCCCTTAGAGGTAGAGACCTCAGGTACCCTGACAGTACCCCCCCTCTCAGATACGCCCACCGGGCGGAAGGAACCGGGGCGAGATGGGAAGCGGAGGTGAAATGCTCTGCGAAGGCGAGAAGCATGAACGTCCTCCTGAGGTACCCAACTCCTCTCCTCAGGACCATATCCCCTCCAGTTGACCAGATATTGCAATTTTCCCCTTGAAATTCTGGAATCAACGATGGAGCTTACCTCGTACTCCTCCCGACCCTCCACCTGAACAGGAAGAGGCGAGGAGACCTTAGAGGAGAATTTGTTGCAAATAAGGGGTTTTAACAAGGAGACATGAAAAGAGTTAGGAATGCGTAAGGCAGGTGGCAGAGCAAGGCGATACGCAACCGGATTGATACGAGTGAGAACCCTGTAAGGGCCTATGTAGCGAGGAGCAAATTTCATAGATGGAACTTTTAGTCGAATATTCTTAGTACTTAACCATACCCTATCCCCAGGAACAAAAACAGGAGCAGCTCTTCTATGCTTGTCAGCGTGTTTCTTGAACAACGAGGAACTATGTAACAGAATTTGCCGAGTCTGATCCCATAATTTCTTCAGGTTGGCGACATGATCATCAACCGACGGTATCCCCTGAGAAGAGGAAACCGAAGGAAAAATCGAAGGATGAAAGCCATAGTTCATGAAGAAAGGGCTAGAGCGAGTTGAATCGCAAACAAGGTTATTGTGTGCGAACTCCGCCCAAGGAATCAGACCGACCCAATCGTCCTGGTGTTCGGAAACAAAGCAACGCAGATACTGTTCGATCTTTTGATTGGTACGTTCAGCAGCTCCGTTAGACTGAGGGTGATAGGCCGAGGAGAAGTTCAATTTGATGCCCATTTGAGAACAAAAGGATCTCCAGAAACGTGAGACAAATTGAGAGCCTCTATCAGAAACAATCTCTGAAGGAATCCCATGTAGGCGAAAAACCTCTTTTGCAAAAATCTCCGCCAATTCAGGAGAAGTCGGAAGTTTAGGTAATGGCACGAAATGGGCCATCTTAGTAAATCTATCCACCACCGTGAGAATAACAGTCTGTCTCTTGGAAGCAGGCAAATCAACGATAAAGTCTATGGATAAACAGGACCAAGGTTTCTCAGGAATGTCCAAGGGGTGTAACAGGCCACATGGAGATGCATGAGGTAGTTTAGTTTTGGCACAAGTTTCACAAGCTGCGACGAACTCCTCAATATCTTTTCGAAGTGAAGGCCACCAGAAATCCTTGGATATCAAAGAGTATGTCTTGCGAATACCAGGATGACCAGCTACTTTACTTTCGTGAAAACATTGTAAGAGCTCCAGTTGAAGTTCAGGAGGAACAAAGTTTCTTCCCTCAGGAGTGTTTCCGGGAGCTAGATGTTGTGATTTCAAGATCTGGTCAAGTAGCGGAGAATGAATTTTGAGGCTGGTATTAGCAATAATATTGCATTTGGGTACAATGGAGGACATAAGTGGTTCAACTGAAGCAGAGGGCTCATATTGGCGAGATAGCGCATCGGCTTTAGAATTCTTTGACCCAGGTCTGTAAGTCAGAACGTAATTGAAATGGGTAAGAAACAACGACCAACGAGCCTGCCTGGAGGACAACCGCTTAGCCTCTCCGATATAAGACAAATTTTTGTGGTCAGTTAGAATGGTAACAGGATGTAATGTACCTTCCAATAAATGTCTCCACTCTTTCAAAGCCTTGATAACCGCTAGTAATTCTCTGTCACCAATGTCATATCTGCTTTCAGTACCGGTCAATTTTTTAGAGAAAAATCCACATGGATGTAATGGTTTATCAACCCCCAACCTTTGAGATAGGACAGCACCTAAACCAGTCTCTGATGCGTCTACCTCAAGTAGAAAAGGCAGAGAAGTGTCGGGGTGAACTAAAATTGGAGCGGAAGCGAAAAGCTCCTTGAGAGTTTTGAACGCAAGGAGAGCTTCAGTAGTCCAATTCTTAGTATCAGCCCCCTGTTTGGTCATATTAGTGATAGGTGCGATAATGGAAGAATAGCCCTTAATAAAGCGCCTGTAATAATTAGAAAAACCAATAAATCTCTGTATGGCTTTAAGACCTGTGGGTAAAGGCCACTCTAGAATGGATTGGAGCTTATCCGGATCCATCTTAAATCCCTCCCCAGAGATCACATAGCCGAGAAAGGTTACCTGGGTTTGATCAAAGCTACATTTCTCCAACTTGCAGTACAAGCCATGCTGGAGAAGCTTGTGCAAAACCCTCCTGACTTGCTTGTGATGAGTCTCAATCTCACTAGAATGAATGAGTATATCATCTAGGTATACAATGACGCAATCTTGCTGAAATTCCCTAAGAACCTCATTTATCAGATCCTGGAATACAGCTGGTGCATTGCATAACCCAAAAGGCATAACAGTATATTCATAGTGACCATATCGAGTATTGAATGCCGTCATCCACTCATGTCCCTGCTGGATTCTCACCAAGTTATATGCCCCTCTGAGGTCTAACTTGGTGAAAATTGTAGAGCCCTTCAAACGATCGAAGAGTTCGGTGATCAAGGGAATCGGGTAGGCATTTTTAATGGTTATCTTATTCAAGCCTCGATAATCAATACAAGGTCTCAAAGAACCATCTTTCTTTTTAACAAAAAAAAATCCAGCCCCGGCAGGGGAGGAGGACCTCCTGATGAATCCCTTGTCTAAATTCTCGTGAATATACTCCTCTAGAACTGAGTTCTCTTTTATAGATAATGGGTATACATGACCTCTGGGAGGCATGGTACCAGGGAGTAGGTTAATTTTGCAATCAAAGGACCTGTGTGGTGGTAAGGTATCGGCTTTCTTTTTGTCAAATACTGCCTTTAAATCTAGATACTGAGGCGGAATTTGTGTCTCTGTAGGATTGTCAGAGGTATTCGATGTATTAGTTAATCCGAGAGGTAAGACCTTCCGCAAGCATTTTTCTTGACAATTCTCTCCCCACGAAACTATCTCCCCTGACTCCCAATTAATAATAGGGTTGTGTCTCCTCAACCAGGAGTACCCCAGGACTATGGGGATAGACGGAGAAGAAATGAGCATTAAGGATATATCCTCTTTATGCAGGATGCCAACAGTTAAGTTAATCGGTATGGTCTCATGGAAAATAACAGGCTCAAGTAACGGTCTACCATCGATGGCCTCGACAGCCAGTGGTGTCTCTTTTAACTGGGATGGGATAGCATGCTTGGCAACAAAACCCTGATCTATAAAGCTCTCAGCAGCTCCAGAATCGATTAGTGCCATAGTCTTTACTACTCCCTTCTCCCACCTCAAAGACACGGGTAACAGAAGCCTGAACTCTTTATAATTGTGAATAGAGGACAAAGTAGAAACACCCAAGGCCTGTCCTCTAGAGAAACTTAGGTGCGAGCGTTTCCCGAACGATTAGGACAATTTAGGCGTAAATGTCCTCTGACTCCACAATACATACATAAACCCTCCCTTCTTCTGTACTGTCTCTCTCTCTCTGTGAGATGAGTACTGCCTATCTGCATAGGTTCAGAAATACGTAAGTCCTCGAACTCAGAATTTTGAAAGGTAGGCGCTAGTTTAAAGGAGGGTCTACGGGTCCTATCTCGAGTGTTCTGCCTCTCTCTTAGGCGTTCATCAATACGAGATATAAAAGAAATTAAATCCTCCAAATTCTCAGGGAGTTCTCTAGTAGCGACTTCGTCAAGAATTACATCTGATAACCCATTCAGAAACACATCGATATAAGCCTGTTCGTTCCACTTAATTTCTGCCGCCAAGGACCTGAACTCTAGTGCATAGTCCACAAGTGTTCGATTGTCCTGTCTAAGGCGCAACAGTAATCTAGCTGCATTGACCTTTCTACCAGGAGGGTCAAAAGTTCTTCTAAACGCAGCTACAAAGGCATTATAATTATAGACTAGTGGATTATCATTCTCCCATAAAGGATTGGCCCATCTCAGAGCTTTCTCAATGAGTAAAGTAATAACAAATCCAATCTTCGCTCTATCTGTAGGATAAGAGCGGGGTTGTAATTCGAAATGGATGCTAATCTGGTTCAGAAAACCACGGCACTTCTCCGGTGACCCGCCATAACGTACTGGTGGGGTAATACGGGAAGAAGCACCTACAGTGGCTACCTCTAGACCTGAGACTGCAGGAGAAATAGAAGGAGTACGTGTCTCCTCAGGTGGGTTACTAGCACGAGACAAAAGTGCCTGTAGTGCTAGGGCCATCTGATCCATCCTATGCTCCATGGCGTCAAACCTGGGATCAGAAGAACCAAGCTGACTGTTTGTACCTGCAGGATCCATTGGCCCTGTCGTAATGTCAGGATCGGGACAGGGATCCAACACGCAGGGTACAAAGAGTGGAAAGGTACGTATACCGGGCCTTAGAATGGCCGGACTAACGTACCGAGAGTGATAGAGAATAGTCAGAGACAAGCCGAGGTCGAGGGAACGAGAAGACAGATAAGCGAGAGACAAGCCGGGTCAAGGGATAAGAGAGAAACAGGGTAGTACAACAAGCCGAGTCAAAACCAAATAGAGCAGACTAGAATACCAGAGCACTGAGTGACTAGACAAGCTAGAACCACGACAGGGCAATGAGCTGAAGAGAGAAGCAAGCTTAAATACCCTGGCTCCGGATGGTAAGCACGCCTCTGACAAGTGCCGATTGGATATCGGACACTTGAGTGACAGATCGCTCGTGATAGCGTCATGACGTCACGTATTGAGCGTCCTGCTAGAAAAGGATGTGGATTCCTCGCGGCCGGTGTTTAAGTGGCTGGATGAACCGCGAGGAACGGAGGAAACAGCTCGCCTGGATGGATAAACCACCAAGTCTCTACCTCCCTTAGAGGTAGAGACCTCAGGTACCCTGACAGATTAGACTCGCAGGGGTAGGCAACCTACGGCACTAGTGCCATGTACGGCACTCGAGGTGTCTTTGCACGGCACTCAAGGCTGCTAGAGCCAAACAGGCTCTGGCCTATCAGGAGTCCCAGGGAAACTTCCAATATGTGCTAATACGAAAAGGTGGTGAAGGACAATCCTCAATTTATGCAATGCAGCACGTAGAGGAAGTAATCTCAGATCACTTCCTCCCAGCACCTGTGAATAGGAATCCACACTGTAATAGAGCAGCTCACAGTTGCTGTTGCAGCTCCTGTCCTTGACATGTACCTGGCCGGCCTAGTCCCCACTGGAAGGCACCCACACTGCTAGATATACACAGAAATGCAGAATAACCCTCCCCTGATACAAATAATATGGACAGCCCACACACAAACATACACACAATCCGCACAAATGAAACACCACTAACATTCCACATGCATACACACAACCCCACATGCAATACCTCAAACAGCCCCCACACACTACCAAACACACACTGTGACATATCCATCCACACACACAATTCCACAAGCAGCCCCCATACACAGCCCACATTCATATGTATCATACACAATACCATAAACTACTCATGAACATATACAATATAATAGCTCATATACGCAGGGCCGTCTTTAATGCAGGGCAAACTGGCCAGCTGCACCGTGAGCCCTGCTGGCCTCAACAATTTCTAACCCTCTGGCCGGTAATCTGCACACTAAGGATGCACAAAGGACCACCTGGTGGGCTTCTGTCAGCAAGGGCCCGGTCGCACGCTGAGGCGCTTTAACAGCGGGAGCGGGCCCTTTGCTTTTCGGCAGCGGCTGGGAGGAAGTGACGGCCGAGCAACACTTCCTCCCACAAAGAAAGGAGCGCGCGGGAAAGAAGAGTAGGCAGATTGGAGGGGGGCTGGCCGAGAGCGCTAGACCCCAACTCCCAAAACCTTTCAGCCACCAGCAGGAAAGGTAGGAAACTGGAGGGTTGGTTTTAAAGTGTATGTCTGTGTCAGTATGTCTGTCAGTGTGTGTGCGTGCCATGTTTGTGTGTCAGTATATCTGTGTGTGTGTGTGTCAGCATGTCTGTGTGTCAGTATGTGTCAGTATGTCTTTGTGTGTGTCAGTATGTGTATCAGTATGTGTGTGTATCAGTATGTGTGTGTATCAGTATATCTGTGTGTGTGTCAGTATGTTTGTATGTCAGCATGTATGTGTGTGTGTTCCAGTATGTCTGTGTGTGTGTCAGTATATCTGTGTGTGTGCGTCAGTATGTCTGTGTGTGTGCGTCAGTATGTCTGTGTGTGCGTGTGTGCACGCATTTCAGTGTGTATATATCTGTGTGTGTGTGTGTGTATATGTGCATACATCTCAGCATTCACACACTAACACTACACACAAATACACCCCTGCATTCAAATTTCAACACTACGTACAAACACATGTCTGTGTTACACACCAAAATTATATGTAAATACACCCCTGCATTAAAAAACCAACACTACACAAATACATGCTTGCAATCACGCCAACACCACAAACAAACATATTCCATACAAAAACCTGTTTACATTCAAACACACAAAAACAGCTTAGTGCTAAATACAGACCTGCAAACATGGGTCAATGGTAGAGCCCCAGCTGTCAATGCATTCTGGAGTTGCACGACAGATGGGGATCTACCTTTTAATCACCCGTGCAACAGGGAGACCCCCAAAAACTCTTGCACCTCTCTACTTTAGGTCCGCCACTGCGTTGAGGTGGAGGATGTGATTGCATGCCTGGGGAGGGGGGACAGTGTCCAGGGGGCCCCAAGCAAATGCTTTGCCCAGGGTCCAGTCACTATTAAAGACGGCCCTGCATATATGCACAAATACAACGACACAAAGCAATTACAGAAAAAATAACACAAGCAGAATACGGCAGCATACACACCTCGATTAAAAGAAAAAATAGGACCGGCACGCTACGGGACATCACAATTCTATATCGGCACAGTGCTGCTAAAAGGTTGCCTACCCCTGGATTAGAGGAATAGAAGGCGAGATTAGCACCATATACAAATAGAAACTCAGAGTTACAGCATTACAAATTGAAATTACCGTTTCGCCTAGTTACTAGGCAAAACGCATCTCGGACGTTAAAGGGCGAGGACAACACCTGTATATTTTTGTTTTGTATTTTCACATGCATTTTATATTCTTTATTTTAGTGGTAATAAAGGGTATATTCCTACTTTTACCTATCCGACTCCAGGATTCTTCATTTGAGTTCCTGTCAGCTATTCAACTTGGAGCCAGTTTCTAATATGCTCCAAATCAGGTGAGCAGTTTGATGTTGGTGTGTAACACGTATCACTAGTATACCAAATACTGCATCAAGAAGTTTTTGTTTGTTTCATTCTCTCTGCATATTCCATTGGGAGTGACTGATCTATTGAAGAAAGGTCATGTATGCATCCTTAAGGCATAACAGCACTTGGGTTTAGACCATTGGTTCTCAAACCAGTCCTCGTAGCCCACCAACAGTCCAGGATTTATGTATTTCCCTGTTTTATTTCAATGGAGATACTAACAAAACCTGGATGTTGGTGGGTCTTGAGGATTGGTTTGAGGGTCTTGAGGACCCTAAAAAGGCTCTAATCTATGTGAGTTAATTTTCACTCACTTTTATAATTCCTAAGGTACATTATTTGGAAATTAGACTTAGTATGTACATGTATGTTAACAACTCAGGTGCACATTTGGAACAGATGATATGGTAACACATAGTCCATGTTGGAGCCATTCCATGTTGGAGTCCATGTTGGAGCCCTTCCAACCTTCTGCAGCTACCTGGCAACAAACAATATTTACACATAAATGCAACACAGGCAAATACTATATACTATGAACTATACTTGTAGCATTCCCCCAGGGATGCACTATGGTTTAAGTTGAAACTTAGCCAAAGTTGTATAGTTTCCAACTGTACTTTTTTGTCAGAACAGTACAGCATTTTGGGCTCCTGTCCCGGCAAAAATGTGTCTCAAGAAGTGACCCGCGGGGGGCGTGGTCTGACCGTCGATGAGACTAGACGTGTCTCACTAGGGCTCCCGGCGAACCGCGCCTTGAATAGCAAAATTTAGCAATCTTACCTAATTTTTTCGACACCCCTCGATACCTCAAGATACCCGCAGGTATGGAGAAGAGGCCCCTCAAAAAACAACAGAAGCGGGGCACGGAATCGGGCGGTACAGTCCTGGACCTCATGTCGGCTCAGAAACATGGCCGCCAGGGGCCCCAGGATGGCGCTGGAACGACCCCACAGACATCGCCTCGTGCAGAAAGGGAGGCCTCTCCCGACGACCGGGACACTGTGCTGGCTAAGCTAACTGAGGTGAGAACATTCCTGGCGGGCGAAATTGCCAAAGCCACGGCGATTCTCCAGGCCGAGATTGGGGCCCTAGGAGAGCGCACCGCGAAACTAGAGGTCCGCATGGAGGCCTCGACTCAGGCCCATAATGCAGTAGTGGACAGGACAAACGGCATGGCGGCCCAGCTGGTGGCAATGGACCTCGCCTTTGAGGATTTGGCCAACCGGTCCCGGCGATATAATGTCCGCCTGCGAGGCCTGCCTGAGAGCGCTGATGAGGACCTGCACGGGCTCCTACTTACCGTCCTGAAACCGCTCCTCCCGCAAATACCTGAGGAACAGTGGCATATGGAAAGGGCTCACAGGGCTTTCAGAGGCCAGCGGAACGACGTCAATTCCCCGAGAGATGTCGTCATCCGCTTCTTATATTACCGCACTAAGGAGGCACTGATGAGAAAGAGCCGAGAGGGGCCCAGCCGACATGCCGGAAAGGTGGTTTCCCTGTTCCACGATCTGGCTCCCTCCACGCTACAACGGAGGAGGGAATGGCGGCCCATTACGGAGGCCCTACGTGCAGCCGGCATAAGGTATGCGTGGGGGTTCCCCTTCAAGTTGCTGGTGTTCCGGGGAGATCGAACGCACGTTCTCGCACCGGGAGGGGTCCCCCACCGCCTGCTCAGCGGCCTGGGCGTACAACCGCCTTCTGATCTACCTGACTTGGCGATGTACCCGGAGGATCTCCCTCGTATGGTCGCGGAGTGGACGGAGGCGAGATCGAAATGACGCAGCTGACGGTAGCTGGTATCGTATTGTTCTTCCATTTGGCATCCCTGGTTTCCCCTGTCCTGAGCTGGCCAGTGCCTTGCGGAAGGCTGGCGGGTTTTTCGCCCGACATGTTTAATTGGGGTGGGGTATGGGATGGGGCCCTAAGTTGTTTTTTGTTCCCCATCATTGCTAGCTTGTGGGTGTGGGGCCTGTTTTTTCACCTGGTCCCCCCCCCCCCCGTTCGTACTGCCCGGCCACTTCCCTGGGGCCTGCGGGGTCACCCACCTCAAGTTCCGGGTGTTCTGCGGAGCGCCCTTCCCCCCCTTTGTCACCACGATGTCTCTCCTTGCCCGGGGGGTTTGGGATAGTCCGCTGGTGATTTGGGTGGGGGTTCGGGTTGGTTTGATGGTGTTTTGGGAGGGGGTTCGGGTTAAGCTCCTGCCAGTGGTACTCTGTTGCGGCATGGGGAGCGAAGTACCTGAAGGCGAACTTCCAGCGTGCGAAAATCGGACAGGCCCCCTCCGGGTTCGTTTTTCTTATTGGACCTTCCCCCCTTTATTTTTGTGTTCCCCATCATTGCTAGCTTGGCGTCTCTGCTCCCCCCCCGGGGGGCGCCATTTGCCTGGTCGGGGTTGTGGGGACCTCGGTCCCTCTCCCCGTCTGGCGGGGCCTTGCCTCCGACCCTGTTTTTCCTCGGTTGGGGGGCCTGAGCCCCCGGGGGGGAATGGAGGGGTTGTCAGGGAGGCAATAGCTACACCATGGCGGTGTATAGGTTGTAGCGGTAATGTCTTAGATAGGAATTTCAAATGTATATATGTTTCTGACAAAGTTGTGTGGAAAAAAAAAAATTTAAAATAATACTATAAAATATATAAATAAAAATAGGAAACAATCAAAAAACAAACACAAATTAAAAAACAAACCAACAACGAAAAGTATAAAAAACAACCCAAAAAGAAAACGTAATGTATATATGTTTATGATCCTGTAGCATGATATAACCGGAGCAAGGGGGACAGGGAGCAGAGCAGGTTACTAGTCTGATGTGCGCTGGTTGCCAAGTAACATTTTACTTATCCTCATGTTAATGTATATGGGTTTTATGATAGAGTGTACGATGACGCCAGAGCAAAGGGGACAAAGAGCAAAGTAGTCTAATCGCCTGGTGTGTGCTGTTTGCCAAGTTAAAGTTTTAACAATAAAAACAAAAACAAAATAGAAAAACACAAAAAAAAAAAAAAACACAAAACCAATAAAACGGTAGACAAACTGTTTATATGTTAATGTTAAACTTGTGTGCTGAAGTTGGTGCAAAGGGGACAAGGTCCATAGCAGCTGGGTAGCCTGCAGTGTCCCGTTTGCCCAGTTGCGTTTTACTTATCACCATATAACTATATGTAGATTAATGATAAATTGGTGGAATGAGACCGGGGCAAAGGGGATAAAGAACAAAGTAAATTAATAGCCTGATGGGTGCTGTTTACCACGCTACATTCTGCTTACCATCAAAAAAAAACAAAAAAAAAACCCTCAAAAACAACAAAACGAATTGTATATATATTGATGTTATAATTGTTTTGTACAATTGGAGCAAAGGGGACAAAGCGCAAAGCAGTTAGATAGCCTGAAGTGTGCTGAGGGCCAAGTCACATTTTATATCTCAATACCCAAGAAGAAAACCTGTTCAACAAAAGTGTAAAACTTTATATGGATATTGATTCGAGTCCTAAAATCCGCATGTAAGATACTACACGGGCAGAGCCACACGTAGCAACTCCGTACTTGTTTAGGCAGGCCTAAGGTTTTTTGTAGAAGGAGGGGGGTTTGCAAAGGGAATGGAGGGCTCGAGGGATAGTTAAGTTCCCTTGCGGGGGGCGATATGCCCGATATTAGCGACCCCCTTTTCCCCCGGTTAGTTTTTTGGGCAGGGCCCACAGCTCTACTGTCCATGTACACCCGCGTCACGCAGGGTTAACATCATTCTAGTCGCCACGGGTGCCAGTTGACAGCGTACATATTTTTCGCTATCACTTATACATCTTGTACTATAGCATCTGAACCTTACAATTTAAGAGTTTCCTAAAATAGTAAACCACTTGCGTGAAAAATCATCCCTAAATCAAACTTTGATGATGTAATACGCAACTACACACCGGACGACCGGACTGCAAGGGGTACAACCTAATTCATATTGTAACATTATCTACTGCGGTTGGCCGCGGTTCCGCCCTGAGGGCGACTCGCAAGTCGCCTTAGGGTGATGAAACTGTGTGCCATGAGCCGCTTGCCCACCCATTAGACATTAATTGAATGCCTTTGGGGGGCTCTTTTAATAATACTAGCCCGGTCAAATGGCATAGGAAGGGGGTTATTTATCCTAGATTAGGGATAAGTTTAGTTTTATTGCCTGCATCCTTCCGTGTTGTATGATAATTCGAGTTTTCTCCTGCTCAGGATCTACAGTTTATGTGTGCGGGGTGGGGTTACGAGATGGGTATGGGATGGGATGACATTATATTGGTAAGATCTTTACGGAATATGTGGGGCGCGGGTAGGCGGGGCTTTAGGGATCCTCAGTCTCCTCCACGCGTTGATCGCAAAGGGGACGAGGGCTCTCGCTACCCAATATGTTCTGGCAAGTAGTAAGACCAGAATTTTCACTGCATCGGATGGTATCCGGATGCCTTTTTATTTTTTTCGGTTATTTCTTTTCTTTCCTCTTCCTCTCTTCTTCTCCCACCCAGACCCTTCCCATCCTTTTTCGCTCCTGGGGGGGGGCGGATGAGTGGACCATTCCGGCGCAGTTCCCTGTCGCTCGAGAGGTTCTCTCTAATACAAACCGTAACAACGGAGCGTTAGCGGTAAGTAACGTATTACACGATGGCGATTAAGATTACCACTTTAAACGTCAAGGGTCTAAACGCCCCTAGAAAGAGACGTTTAATGTTTAGGGCCCTGAAAAGGATGAACTCGGACGTTGTTTACCTTCAGGAAACCCACCTGCCTAAACAGGCTACCTTTCGATTAAGTGACCACGTATACACGGGCTCATTTGAAGCCAGGTCGTATCGTAAACGGAACGGAGTCGCTATAGTCATCAAACGCTCTTGCCCCTTCCAGCTTTTAGCCCAGGATGCGGACCCGGGGGGACGATACATTATAGTTACCGGAACCCTCCATTCCCACGTCGTACACCTGATCAACATCTACGCCCCGAATCAGCCAGATGCTGAGTTTTGGTCCACGCTGCGCGATAAGGTTGCCGCGCTACCGCACGGCATGGTCCTTCTGGGTGGAGATTTTAATGCCACACCATGTCCGGCGATGGATAGGAGCTCCAGGGATGGAGGTCCGAGATCGCAGGGACGCGGGGAACAGGACCGCCATCTTAAGACCTTTATAGCGGAAACGGGACTGGTGGATGCCTGGAGGGCGCAACATCCTGGGGACAGAGATTATACGTTTTACTCTGCTCCCCATGGAACTTATTCTAGAATAGACCTGTTTTTAATAAATGCAGCAAGCCTTTCCAGGCTCTCGAGCTCGGAGGTTGGGGATATATCGTGGTCTGACCATGCTGACGTATCTATAGTCCTAGGTAATCTTTGCATGGCGAGCCCATGGTCCTGGAGACTGAACTCGTCGCTATTGAGAGATGAGTCGGTTCTGGACAGCATCCGGAAGGCTATTACGGATTACTTTCAGGTCAACACCACACCGGACGTAAGCATCACCACGATATGGGCTGCACACAAGGCAGTCATAAGGGGGGATTTGATTAAACTGGCCACAAGAAAGAAACGACTGAAACACCTCCACCTGGAAACCCTGCTTAAAAGGCTGAGGAACCTAGAGCAACAGCACCAAACTACCCCGGACGCTGAGATACTCGGTAGACTGGAAGCAGTCAGACGAGACATACGCACACTACTGCTGGATGACACAGCTAGGGCCATGACATGGTCCAAACGGACATATTTCGATAAAGCCAATAAAATGGATACGTTATTGGCCAGGACGTTACGGCCCAGGCAACAACGGACTCACATTACGGCCATCAGACACCCGGACGGTACGACAAAAACGAAACCGACAGACATCGCAAAGGTATTCGAAGAATACTACAAACAATTATATAATCCCTCACCACACGAACATTTGACGGGAGGCCAGGAAGACGGGGACATATCACGCTATCTCGATGGATTAGGCTTGTCCAAACTGTCAAGGGACGCTGCCGGGAACCTAGCTGCGGAAATCAGTATCGAGGAGGTGGACAAGGCCATATCGAGCCTTAAGGGCAACAAGGCACCTGGCCCTGACGGATATGATGGCTCGTATTACAAGGCCTTTCGGGAGGAGCTAGCACCTCACCTTGCGACGCTATTTAACTCCTTAAGACAGGGAGGACGATTGGGCCCTGACATGTCGTTGGCTACGATTGTATTACTACCCAAACCAGATAAGGATGCACATCTACCAGAAAACTACAGGCCTATATCGTTGATTAATCACGATGTAAAGATATTAGCCAAAATACAGGCGGACAGACTGAACCCACTTTTGACTACTCTTATCCATGCCGATCAGGTAGGGTTCATACAGGGCCGACAATTGTTCGAAAACACCAGACGAACGGTCGACTTGATCTGGAAACAAGTGGCGACGAATACACCCTCCCTGATAGTATCTATTGATGCCGAAAAGGCTTTCGACAGGGTCAAATGGAATTTCCTATTCGCGGTGTTGGCACACCTGGGATTTCCGGATGAGTTCCTACAAGTTACGAGGGCAATGTACCATGACGTAAGGGCTCAGATACAGATCTCGGGGGCCCCGCTTGTTCCATTTAGTCTGCACAACGGAACCAGGCAGGGATGTCCTCTCTCTCCCCTCCTCTTCGTCCTGGCCCTGGAGCCTCTTCTGAAGGCGATCCGCAGGCACCCGAACATTCATGGAGTAGAAGTCGGGGGGGAAGAATTCTCTATATCTTCCCATAACCCTTGGTAAATGAGGGTGATCTCTTATATTCTTTTATTACTTGTTTAGTCTCAGTCCGTATAGCTATAGATCCTTCCTAACACAGGCATCCATTTTGACGGAGAGACGGGAATCCCTGGGGCTCCTCCTACTTCAGGTAGTCTCTGGGCTATTGCTCAGGACATAGAACATGTCTAGTAGTACAACATACACGTAGAGAGGCGGATAGCCTGGAATTCCGGAGGTGGATAATGTGTAGGAATGATATATAATTTGAGCTCTGGAAGAGGTTATTAATTATTGTTTACTACTGCACGGGATCTATCATTACGCTACTTTTAGATATGCCTCTCCTATATGCTAATAAGGAACTTAATTGATGTTACTACAAAAAAGAAAAACCCTCGAAGGGGGGCGAGTGATACAGACTGCATAACGTGAATTACGGTATTTGCTAGAGAAGTTATATTTGTATTTAATTGTGTGTTCCTGCATATTTTGGCTTCTGCGCAAGCCTACCAGTTTGTGTTACTCTTGCCTTCTCTATCGAGTGCAAAAATAAAGAATAAAAAAAAAAAAAAAAAAAGAAGTGACCCGCATTCTGAAATTTTCACAGCGTTTTAGTTATTAAATTGATGTGACTAGGGGGCGGAGCGTCCAGGGTGTGCTCTGGGACTTAAGCTGCAAAATCGCCAAAAACCTGCAGTTTATACTCCCCACTCAAAACTCTACCTGCCTCCAAGGTATTCCTGAATCAAGTGGGGACGTACTTGACCATGTTTGATGTCACTAGGTGTTCATGCAGAGGGAGAGCCGAAAGCTGGCTGGCGGCCTGGTGCACCTAGGGGGTGGAGAAGCGGCCGATCTTTGCTTCTTCCCATGCGGCTGTCTCATGCTCCGCTCCCCCCCACAGACCAGTGATCTCGGTCCACCCATGGAGGTTCCCCTGTTGAACTGAGGGCACGTGGCATAATCACAAGCACCATTACACTAACAAAATGGCGTACATCGCATGCTCCCCCAACACCTGCACAAAAGCATTTGCTGTTCCACAATCACTACATGGACCGTTAAAGTCCTTAGAAGCAGAGAAGGAAACTCTGCTGTACCCGTGGTGCCGTGAATCACGCCAGCCTGCTTACCTGAGGTCCAGTACAGTACAGTGTCCAAGTTGTATAGAGGGCAGTAGAGCCCCTTTATTTACTCTTCCGGACCTACATACCGTGACGCTGTACGAGATGTATGGGACATTCTCACTCCAGCCCTGGGACACTCTTGAGCAGCATTACTCCATCAGTACACAGGGCAATCACTTCCTGCCTAAAGGGGAGGGGGGTCTCCTGGGGTCTCCACTTTCAGTTAATGCTCATCAACGTCTTACAGTTCCTGTTCTGTTATATCTTGCTAAGTTCTCGTTTAAGCTTAGCACTTGGTTACCTACACTTGGTTAGCTACATCTTGTTTAGAAATACAAAAAATGTGCTGTTTCCTACCTATATATTGTCTGATAGCTATGACACTATTGCTTAACGTATGTTGAATGATATGTACTTGTACCTTCTCAGCACATCAAAAATAAAGAATAAAAAAAAACCTGATGTGACTAGCAGATTTCAGAACACTATTGCTGTTGTGAAGCACAAGACAAGGTACTAGGACTGTACGGTAGAGTGCCACCAGTACTCCGTGGTTTACCATGAGTAGGGTCAGCCAGAAAGGCTGTTAGTAAGCCTTGCATGCACTCTAGGCTGGCTTGCAACTTTAAGGACAGAGCAGCCCTTTTCTTGGGAAGGCCCACCCCTCATTGCTGACGACACATTCTTGAACTCCACCTCCAGTCCCAGGTCAAGAAGGTCCAAAGTTGACCGAATTACAGGTAAGAAAATGAAGGGCAACAAAAAACAAAGAGGCACTTGAAGGCAGTTCTAACAGCACAGCACCTACACACCTACTATTATAAAATGTTATTGTTTAATGTTACCTGATATATCTGTGCTGGTAGATTGCTTACTGGTACATTTTCTGTGGCTCCTGAAGGAAAAACAAAGAAAGTGTAATTTAAACCCAAACCCTTTAAAAAGTTAACAAGTTAACATTATCACACAGAAAATGTCCTGCCACTCAGACAATTTACCTTCTCAAAGAATGGGAAGTTAGTTTGTCCTGCAGAAAATACAAATGGGAACAGAATCTAAAAAAGGTAGAGGGGAGAAGTGGGAGTAAGAAAAGCAAAGGAAACGGGAAAAGGGTTAAAGGGACACCATAGTCACCAGAACAACTACAGCTTTGTTCTGGTGAGTACAGTCAGTTCTTTAAAATACAATAAGAGAGCGCAGTAGAAATCACAGCATATATAACAAATAAGCTGCTAAAAACACGTTAAAATCCTTCCCAAGTTTTTCAAATGTAAATTCCAACTTAAAATGTCAGTGCTTAGTGGGTCTACCCCTAGTAGGATTTTTGCTGGGGTACCACGAATATCAGATATATGAAAATCCTAGTTCCAATTCAGGGTGTCAGTCTAGGTTGTTAAAAGACCTCACTGTATCAAGGGTACAAATTCATAAAAAAAAAAAAAAATTGTCCACTTCTTTGACTGATATATAGCATCCACCTTAAAAATCACAAAGAAAGAGCAACACTGTGAATTTATTGAAACCCTATATATGGTTTCAACAGGAAGAAACAGTAAATAGAAACAGATACAATAGCTTTGCACACCTCCCAACATTTCAAATGAGCGAAGAGGGACATTTCCATTTTAGGGGTGTGATTGGGGTTTTGGCCAGGGGCAGGACTGTCTTGAGAAATGTTTTTTTTTTTTTTTTTTTTTTTTTTTTTTGACAATCTTTATTTTCAATTTTCAATTTACACATAACGAGCGACAAGGACAGGCTATAGCTCGTACTCATCATCAATAACATAAAAACGTAACATAAATGAGTGGCATAAATGGTAATGACACGGCAAGATTAAATCACAACAAAGACATAAATAGGGTGCCTAAGAGTAACCAAACTAAGCAACTGGTAGACATGCATGTATATATATTTGTAACCAGCGGTTGACACCATCGTGAGGTCTGTACCGTGCTGCGTGGGGGAGACTTAGGATGCCTCGAACCAATAGGGCGTACTGGGGAGGACTCCCAGACGTAGACAGTAGCATGTGTGATGGTAGCGGTATCAACATATACCACAAGCGTAGTTACAACTGCATTGGTGAGTCACGTAATAAGGAGACACAGTCTAAGCACAATCATTGGCTAGAAAACATTCAGGTGTTCATGATCATCAATACCCGCTGGCAATAGAGCGTG
This sequence comes from Pelobates fuscus, assembly GCF_036172605.1. Classification (NCBI taxonomy): domain Eukaryota; kingdom Metazoa; phylum Chordata; class Amphibia; order Anura; family Pelobatidae; genus Pelobates; species Pelobates fuscus. The sequence goes on along the minus strand of NC_086318.1, from coordinate 350,900,599 downwards.
TCCTGTATCGTGCTATGGGGGGGGAGTGAAGGGACTCCTCTAGCCCGTTGGGCATGTGGAGACCCACTCCTGATTATGAGTTGTGCCTCGCATGAGGGTAACAGAAACGGGGCGTAGGGTACGTGTAGTTTCAGGAAACAGAGGGGGCTAACGCGGGTGGGCTGTGTGAGGTTATATAGCCCAAGACAGTGAAACCAGGTGGGAACCACCTGTGGGGTTTCTCAGATTGACCTTAGTGGTAGTTGAGTTTCCAGTTTCTGCGGCTGTCAGCGACTGGGGCTACCGGTGTATCGGCCTGGAACATGTCACGTAAAGGAAAGGTGGGGTACCCAGTTTCAAAGGACGGTTCGCCACACCTGGTCGTGGAGTGTCTGCGGGGCGGTCTGGTGAGTGTAGGTAGGGATCGTCTGGATCTATAGTCTAGGGGTCCAGGTCATACTGGGTCCGTAGTGTCGGGCATTCGTCGGGGTTGGATTCGGTACAGTCAAGGTCGGGGGGTGTCATCGACCCTATATCCGAGGTCGAGATATGGGTGACAGGCAGTCTAAGCGGGGCAGGGCTTGGGTAACGGTTAGCCTATGTTTCATCGCAGGTAAGTGGGGAGGGTGTGGGAGGAGGAAGGGATGGGGACGAGGGGGGGGGGGATCCACGGGTTCCGGTCCCGTCCATCATAAGGTACCACAGCCATGGCATCCAGATGTGGTCACATTTCTCTAATCTGCCTTGCAGGGCTGCCGTGAGTGATTCCATGTGGTGTATCTCCCCAACCCTGTCTAGCCACCGCTGGAAGGTGGGCGCGCCCTTTTGTCTCCACATGGTAGGTATGAGCGCTATGGCTGCAGTCAATAGGTGTCTAAGCACGGATTTTTTGTAGGCAGAGATAGACATGTCAGTATGGTGTAGGAGCATAGTGAGGGGGTGGAGGGGTAGGGTGATATCTGTTATAAGGCGGATAGCTTCTCTGATCCGTGTCCAGTAAGGGACGATATCAGGGCAATTCCACCATATGTGGAGGAAGGAGCCGTCTGGCCCTCCGCAACGCCAGCATTCATTAGGGATCCCAGGGTCTATGCGGTGAGCAACATCAGGGGTCCTGTACCAGCGCGTGAGAATCTTATAGCCTGTCTCCTGAACTTTGGAGCTGATGGAGGTTTTGTGCGTCAGTATAAAGATCTTGTCCCATTCCTGAGCTGTTAGAGTAGTCCCTGTCTCCTCTTCCCACTTTGTCACATATCTGGGGTGTGTCTGGTGTTCGTTGTGTAGAAGCGTCGCATACAGCATTGAGATTCCCTTGTCTGGGTGGGTTCGAGAGATGCATAGGGATTCGAACTGCGTGGGGGGTCTGTGTAGGCACTGTTTGTTTGGGAATGTCTTATAGTAAGCCCGTATTTGAGCATAGTGGAAGTGATCCAGTCCAGTGGGTACCTTATCACCCATGAGGTCCGTGAGGGGTCTAAGTTGCTGTCCCTGCAGGAGCTGTCGGAAGCTAAGCCAGTCGGAGTCGGGAAATGAGTGTAGGTCCGCTGGCGTGAGACCACCTCCCACACCCGGATTGTGTGTAATAGGTGTGAGGGGGCTGTCAGTAGAGGTGAGTTGACGTGTATACCTCAATGAGCACCAGACCCGTAGTGTAGCGTCAATCAAGGGATTGCCTGTTTGCAGTGAGGAAAGCGTGAGGGAGCTGAGCCATAAGCGGGAAGGGAGCGCTCCCCTTGCCTGCCCATGTTCCATGGGGACCCACAGTTTAGCCGTGGGGTGGGCATGCCAGTCTATCACTCTGAGTAGGTGTGTCGCGTGGTAGTATCCTTGAAGGGATGGGAGGCCCGCGCCCCCTTTGCTTTTGGGGCGCTCCAATAGCGCCCTGCTGACCCTGCTCGCCTTCCCGTTCCATACGAACTGCCGAATGGCCGTGTTCAGAGATTGGAAGTATGCTCTGGGGATAGTGATAGGGACGGCCTGGAACAGATATAGGAGACGTGGCAGCACGTTCATTTTTACCACGTTGATGCGGCCGAACCAGGAAACGTAGAGGTTCCTCCAACGTTGGAGGTCTGACTGTACTGTCGCGAGTATGGGTAAAAAGTTTAGTCGGTATAGGAGTGACAGGTCATTGGGCAGCCAGACGCCAAGGTATTTAAGTTTGGAGTCACACCAGGAGAAGTGGAATTGCGATTTTAGGTGCGCGACCTTCTCTGCCGTGAGAGATATCGGCAGGGTTTCCGACTTGCTCAAGTTAAGTTTCAGGTTGGATATACCGCCGAAGGTCCTAAAGGCTCGGAGCAGGTTGGGAAAAGAGATTGTGGGGTTATCTAGAAAAAATAGCATATCGTCCGCATAGGCGGCCACTTTGTGTTCTACGTTGTGGAGTCTGTACCCACTAATTCCCCCGTCCTGTCTGACCGCCTCCAGGAAGGGTTCTAGAGTGAGGGCAAACAGGAGGGGGGACAGAGGGCACCCCTGTCTGGTTCCGTTCCGGATGGCAAAGGGGGCAGACAGAGCGCCGTTAACCCGAATGCGGGCCGTGGGGTTCGTATATAGGGAGAGGATCCATGAGCGGATATGAGGGCCGAATTGCATGTGGCGGAGGGTGGCTTCAAGGTACATCCAGTCTACCCGGTCGAACGCCTTTTCCGCGTCTGTGGAGACCAGGATTAGGTTCCTCTTCGTCGACCGGGCAGAGTGGATCATGTGTAGGGCTCGGGTGGTGTTATCACGTGCCTCACGCCCCGGAAGGAATCCCACCTGGTCCGGGTGGACCAGGGTGGGGAGCACACGGGAGAGCCTCATGGCTATGGTTTTGGCGAAAAGCTTGAGGTCGGCGTTGAGGAGAGAGATCGGTCTGTAGCTCCCGCATTCCGCGGGGTCTTTTCCTTCCTTCGGTATGACCGTTACGGTGGCGCGTAGGGCATCAGTTGGGAACCGACCTTCTTCTAGCAGAGAGTTGAAACCTTGTACCAGGCATGGGAGCAGTATGTCCCTAAACCTGCGCAGGTACGAAGTGGGCAGTCCGTCCGGGCCTGGAGCCCTATGGGTTTTGGAACTTTTGAGTGCAGTAGCTAGTTCCTCTACCGTGAGCGGTTGTTCCAATTCCTCAGCCAGGTCTTCCGGGAGCGTGCGGCCTATATGGTCCGTGAGGAAGTCATCTATTTTGCGCCGATGTTGGCGCGCGTCAGTACTTCGGTCGGTGGTATCCAAATTGTAAAGCTCTTCGTAGAAGAGCCTGAAAGTCTGCAGGATATCTGTCGGGGTCCTTTTCATTGTCCCGTCCCGTCCTTTGATTTGGTGTATGTGATGCAGTCTCTGTCTCTGTTTCAGTGTGCGTGCCAGTGTCCTACCACATTTGTCAGAGAACTCATAAAAGTGTCTGTTGGACTTGCGAATGGTGTGTAATAGGTTCTGGGATAGGAGGTCCTTGAGTTGTCTACGTGTGTCCGTGAGGTGTCGATAAGTGTCGTCCGTTTGGTCAAGTTTATGTCGCTTCTCTAGGGTGGAAATCTCACGTATCAGAGCTTGGGTTTTGGCGCCGTGTTCCCTCTTCCGTTGAGTGCATAGCCTGATCAAATGTCCCCGTATTACACATTTATGTGCCTCCCATATAGTGAGGGGGGCGACATCTGGTGTGGTATTTTCCTCAAAGTATTGGGTCAGTGTCTGGGCTACTTGTGTGGTGATATCATTGTCAGTCAGGATATTTTCATTAAGTCTCCAGTGGCGTTCACTGGGTTTAAAGAGCGGAGATTTGATTGTAACCTGGACCGGTGCGTGGTCCGAGTCGTGCTGTATGCCAATGGAGGCGTCTATCAGGAAGGGGAGGTATTCCTGTGCAAGGAATATATAGTCTATCCTGCTGTATCTGGTGTGGGCCGCTGAGTAGCATGTGTAATCCCTGTCTTCGGGGTGCGCCACCCTCCAGCAATCTATCAGGCCTGATCTAGCTAAGGATTGTTTGGCCTGGCGTATACAGTGTGAGGGGATGGTGCTGGTGCCCGCGGATGAGTCCATCCGCGGGTCCAGAGGAATGTTGAGATCGCCCGCCAGGACCAGTGTTCCCTCCCGGAATTTCTCTAATAGTGCAAGGGTTTTTGTTAAGAACCGGTGTTGACCCTTGTTAGGGCAGTACACCGTGGCGAAAGTGTACCTATGGTCGGCGATTTCACCCTTGACAAATATGTACCTGCCCAGGGGGTCTGCCTGCGAGGCGGAGCTGACAAAAGGGGTACTGTGGGAGAAGAGAATGGCGACCCCCGCTCGTTTGGCTTCGGGGTGATTGGCGTAATAGCCTAGGGGGAATCGTTTATCGCTAATCAGGGGGGCATCTTTACCTTGTAAGTGTGTTTCTTGAATAAATGCCACAGAGGTCCTTTGTGCCCAGAGGGAGCGTAGTAAGTGTCTCCTCTTTTCGGGAGAGTTAAGGCCTCGAACATTATGCGTTCGTAGGAGCAAAGGCGAGGGCAGATAGCTCGATGCCATGGCTGAGTTCGGGCACGGAACGCGTGGGGGGGAGGGGGGTAGAGGAAGGAAAGGCGATACGGGGGGGAGTAGATAGGGGTCGGGTCAGGGATTGGGTCAGGGGTTATAGGCAACCGTGGCCCTAGGTCAGGTATGGGTGACCTAATATACAGGTGGGTCCGTTGCTGGGGGACTAGGAAGTCACGTGTATGTGGTCCGTCAGGTGGTACCGGGTGTCACGTTCCCCCGGACCACATAGGGGCGGACAGCAACACTCAGGGGTCGTGCGAATCAGGACGAATAGAATAAACAATATATGTGAAGTCAACGGTCTTATTGAGGGGCTACGGAATCATCAGACGTTGGGCGTTCCGTGCGGGCTGGCGTGGGGCGGAACAGGGGGCTAAGCCGTGGTACGGCGGGGGTCGGAGCCGGGGGGGCGCCCAGTCTCGTCAGGCTGGTTTCCATGGGGGGGGGGACGTCTCCTGGGTATCCCAAGCGTGGCGGGGAGGGCGGGGTTCCAAAAATGGTCTCAGTATCCGGAACTTGGGGTGACTTCAGTCGGTCGGGGCGAAACAGGGGGGGGGGGGGGGGGGGGGAGGGGAGGGGTGCGCGGGGCAGGGAAATTGCACACATTCTGATAAAGGGAGAACAATTTTGCAGAGAGCATACAGTACAGGCAACATTATTCAGATTTAACAGTAAATAAACCTTAGCGAAGTTCCCCTTATGCTCACAGTTCCCCATGTCTTAGCTACTGGGCAAAGGGAGGTCCGCCAGTACCCGTGGTCATTGAGAACTGCGGCATTACGGGGCGCAACCGGTATAACGGCTATCCTGGGATCGTACTGTGTCTGACAGGGCGTGGGCGGTGCAGGCTGCTCACTATCTTATATGCAACGCCCCGTGCAGCGTGCAACTCCCAGGCCCATTCGAAACTCCCCGCAAGCCCCCCTCCCCCCCCCCCAACTAAGGAGCGGGCGGCCGCTCCATCAACAGCAAGGGGACGCGCCAGATCCGGGAAAATGGCAACTTCAGAAGGGTGGGGTGTATGGTGGTTATACAGGCTAAGACATGCATACAGTGGGTTGTAAGGGGGGCGAATTTACTAGTATCTTACATAACGGGCTACAATGCAGTTGGCATGCAATATAACACTCATAACCAGAATCTCCCAATTCCCCCCTCCCATCCAGCGCCCCACCCCAACCTGATACTGGACCCCCCCACTTCTAGCCGTTGAAGCAGCTAATGGTTCCAGGGAGTCCTGTAAAATTAAGGGGAGTCTCGCCATTCGGCGTGGGCAGTCGGGCGGTTCTGGGCTGAAAACTGGGTAGCGTCCCGATCTCCGACCCTGGTGGAGTCGGATGTCAGAAAGAGGCAGAGTACCCCAGTCCCCTGGTCGGGAAAAGATCCGCCGGTGGGCAGTCCCGATACAAAATAGTGGGGGCCTACACCCGCTCCCCACCCAAAAGCAATAAACGGTGTGTGAAAGAGAGCCCCCCCCCCATATCTGGAGTGTCCCCAAAATGTCGGCCCCGGGTCCCCATGGCCTGCGTGGAGAGGGTAATAACTATGCCCCCCACATGAGGTTCAGTGTGTGTACTTAGCTGTCGTCGATGCTTTCAGATAGGCACATCATCATACGGGGGCAGTTCTGGAGGGCCAGGTGACACCGGGGTCGGGATCAAAACGGGTTCAATTATTCTTCGGGCCCATTAGGGCCTCCCCAGCGGATAGGTTGCGTGTCGTTACGTGCTCGGTTGCGGAGCGGCTCTGGAACCTCAGGGTGGTCCGGGCGTGGCGGAGGATGGTCCAGTATCCAATTGCGAACGTTGACTGGTGGCAGGTCCATCGATCTCAGGAAGCTGGGTATGTCGTTGGGCCACCTCAGGGAGCACCACGTGTTCCCTCGCTTGGCCTGGAGGCTGAAGGGGAAACCCCATTTGTAGGGTATACGTTTCTCCTGGAGGATATGCGTGAGTGGCCGCAGCGCCCTTCTTGCGTCCAGGGTGAGGGTAGACAGGTCCTGGTAGAGCGAAACAGCGGCATCTTGGAAGGTGATGGTCTGAGCACGTGCTGCTCTCATGATGGCGTCTTTAAGCTGGAAGGACAGTAGGCAGCAGATAACGTCACGTGGGAGGCCATCTCTCCTGGGGGGACGAAGGGCCCTGTGGGCTCGTTCTATCTGGTAATCTTCTGGGGCATCTTCACCCAGAATATGGGTGAATAGCTGCGTAAGGGTCGTGCCTAGGTTTTCATGCTCAACCTCCGGCAGGCCTCTGATTCTTATGTTATTACGCCGTCCCCTGTTGTCCAGGTCCTCCACCTGTCTGCGAAGCTCGAGCAGAACCGAGCCCTGTCTAGCAGTGGCGTGGTCAGCGGATTGGGAGTGTTGGATGGCCCTGATATTCTCCCCCTCCAGCTCCGTGACTCTTTCCTCCAGGGCAGTGAGGTCCCTACGTACCTCTTGGATCTCTTCCCTGATCGCCGCCCTCAGCTCCGCCACAAGCGCAGTTTTGTCGCCCTTGGAGAGCATGTTGGCAGATATGGACGCTAGTTCAGCAGTAATGTGTGTTAGCTGGTCGCCCCCCGCCGGGCCCGACTCCGGGCCTGCAGTACTGTCCAAGTCCGGTGGCGCGGCCGCCATCTTGTCCGCGTGTCTCGCGGCTCGGGGGCCGTCCGGGTATGCTAGAAAATCATCCAGCGGTCCGGCGTTTTTCCTCACTGGACTCGAGCCCGATGGTCCTGGGGTGCCCTGGCGCTTAGTTTTCCCCATTTTAGAGGTGAAATGTGGCATAGATAAGGGGCTTTGTGGTCCGGGTTCGCGGAGCTCCGGCAATATGCGACTCACTCCATGCACGGCAAGCCACGCCCCTTGAGAAATGTTTTTACCATACTAAATTAAATAAATATCTTGCGCCAATTATCTAAATTTAGCTTCAGTAGTACTAGTATACTTCCTGGCATGATTTAGGTTTGGCTAATTCTTTACAGAAAAACAAAACAGATTTGGTACCTGCAGTGACATCAGTATAAGAAATATTACCTTCTTTCTTGTTTGAGTCCATAGCTTATTTGCCCTGCGTCTGACCAGAAGCTCAGATTCTCCATTCATACAGCTATTCTGTTCTCTGAAACCATCTTAGGGGCAGCAGTAACTAGCATGTGAGTTCAATGATGTTTCATGAGATCCAATGCCTGTTTTTAGAAAAAGTATAGGGTTTATTGAGCTTCAACCAAAACATGGAGAGAAAAAGAAAACATTGTTGAACTCACATGCAGCAAGATGCTGGCTAGTAAAAGTGGAATTTAATCTCAGATGGAGAGAATTGCTGGTTTTATGGGTTTGTTAAAATAAATTAAATCATGGTTTGCAGCATTGCTCAATAGTATTGAGGTATGATTAAAATTTCACATGGAAAGAGTATGGAACAATACTCCAAAACTCACTGCACACCTTCAAAACGTATTAAATGAACTAGCATCAGAGTAAAATGTATGCATAAGGATGGATAAACACAGGCGCTAATTAAGCTGAAACTCCAGGCACTTATAATTCTATATTTTGCTTAATTTTTTATGTTTATATTCATTTTTGTATCACACTGCCATGTTACAATGCTGCTGCCACCCCATGTGTTTCCTATTAAGGATTTAATAGTGTGTAAGCAGGGCCAGCAGCACCACCGCTGGGCAAAAAGCTCTTGAGCCCCCACCCCCCCAAGCCAGGCCTATCCTCCGGGCACCTGAAAGTGGGGTACCCAGAGGAGCCCTGTCACATCAGACCACCTCATTGTGCCCCCGATGTGGTGCTTTTTAGGAATGGCTTACCTTGATGGCAAGTGCCTGAGGCAGTACTGTGGCGGGCGAAGGAGGCTGTTCTTGCAGCTTCCCACTCTTCTCTCGCGCACCCTCTGTGATGCCGGAAGCTGGAATATGACGTCATTCCGGCCTCAGCATACTAAAAAGCACACTGGAGGAGTGAGAAGCTGCCCCACACTGGGCCCCAGGGAGGCTGAATTTGCCTTAAAAAATTACATTGTGTGAGTCTGTGTGTCAGTGAGTGTGTCTGTGTGTGTGTGTGTCAGTGATTGAGTATATGTGTCAGGGAGTGTGTGTGTCTGTCAGTGAGTGAGTGTCTGTGAGTGTTTGTGTCTGTCAGTGACTGAGTATGTGTCTGACAGTGAGTGTGTGTGTCTGTCTGTTAGTGAGTGTGTCTGTCAGTGTGTGCTAGTCTTATAAATTAAATTCACCAAATGTATTGAATACATAATTTATCACAGCAGAAATTATGTATTCAATGTACAATGTATGTATTAAGCAGTATGTGTGTATGGATGTAGGTATTAGGCAGTATGTGTGTATGGATGCATGTCTTAGGCAGCATGTGTGTGTGTATGGATGTATGTATTAGGCAGGATGTTTGTATGGATGCAGGTATTAGGCAGTGTGCTTTATGGATGAAGGTATTGGACAGTATGTGTGTATGCAGGGCCGGCCTTAGGGGTGTGCGAGCTGTGCGGCCGCACAGGGCGCCATGGCAACAGGGGCGCCGGGCGGCCGACACAGCTCGCACTCAGTCACTCACAGGCCGGCCCGAGTCATGTGAGCAAGTCAAGTGCATTGTGCTGTGCACTTGACTTGCAAATTATGAAGAGAACAGCGGCTGGGAGAGAGAGGAGGTCAGGAGCACGGAGGAAGAGCATGCTCCGCCTCCACAGTCATTCGCGGAAGGATCCGCACAGTGTGAGGGAGGAGGTCAGTGCTGGTATCAAGGTCGGCAGACTGGGACACTGTCAGGAGGGTCCAGGGAGCAGCAAGATTTAATGTGAGTCTGCTTATTCTTGTTGTAACTATTGTTTTTCTTTTATTAAATAGATTGTTGTTTTTGTGTGTGGGGGGTTTGCAGAACAGGAGCAGAGGTTTTCAGGCTGGGATTTTGGGGAAGGGGTTTTGTAGAAGGGGAGGGGTTTTGGTTTAGGGAGGAGCAGAGGTTTTATAGAAGGGGTTAGGGTTTTCGTGTAGGGAAGGGGTTTTGTAGAAGAGGGGGCAGGCATTTTTTGGTGAAGTGGCAGGGGAAAGGATTTTGTGGAGGGGGCATGGGTTTTGTTGAAGGGGGAGCAGGGGGTTTGTAGAGGGAACAGGAGCTTAGTATAAGGGGAGCAGGGGCTTAGTATAAGGGGGGCAGGAGTTTAGTATAAGGGGGCAGGGGTTTAGTATAAGGGGGCAGGGCTTTAGTATAAGGGGGCAGGGGTTTAGTATAAGGGGGCAGGGGTTTAGTATAAGGGGGGCAGGGGTTTAGTATAAGGGGGGCAGGGGTTTAGTATAAGGGGGGCAGGGGTTTAGTATAAGGGGGGCAGGGGTTTAGTATAAGAAGAGCAGGGGCTTAGTATAAGGGGGCAGGGGTTTAGTATAAGGGGGCAGGGGTTTTGTATAAGGGGACAGGGGTTTAGTATAAGGGGGGCAGGGGTTTAGTATAAAGTGGGCAGGGGTTTAGTAGAAAAGGAGCAGGGGTTTAGTAGAAGGGGAGCAGAGGTTTATGTAGAATGAGTACAGGGCTTTTGTAGAGGGTGGCAGTGGTTTTGGTGGAGGGGGAAGGTTTTTAGTGGTATTATGTGTACATTGCTGTATAGTTGATATATATAATGATAGCATGTGTTTTGTTAAGGGGGATAAAAAACTTTGTAGAAGGGTGGGCACAGGGCCGGACTGGCCCACCGGGATACCGGGAATTTTCCCGGTGGGCCGCGGCACCTGGGGGCTGCTCTGAGCAAGTATGTGCCACCGGGTGGCCGGTCCGGTGGCACACACTCTGAGGGGGCCGGCCGCATTCCGCGCTGGAGCCGCCGGACCGGGTGGCAGCCTCGCCGGTCCGGCGGCACTCCTTTCACTAATGCAGACTCGCTGAAGGCTGTTGGAGGAGGGAGGAGCATGTCTCTGTACCATGCTCCCTCGCGGTTCCTGTGCAGAGAAGGTTCCCACAATTCTCTGCACAGGAACCGCGAGGGAGCATGGTACAGAGACATGCTCCTCCCTCCTCCAACAGCCTTCAGCGAGTCTGCCTGAGTGACATCCTGACAGGAGTGCCGCCGGACCGGCGAGGCTGCCACCCGGTCCGGCGGCTCCAGCGTGGAGTGCGGCTGGCCCCTTTGAGTCCTTGACTCCTCTCAGGTAAATGGGAGGGGAGGGGAGGGGAGGGGGGAAATAAAACAGAGGGGCACTGGGAAAGGATGGGGGAAGGAGAGAGAGACACAGAGGGAAAAAAGGGGCAATAGAAAGATGGTGGAGGGAGGGGGGAGAGAGAGAGACACACAGGGAAAGGGGGAGAAAGAGAGACACACAGGGAAAGGGGGAGAAAGAGACAGAGGGGGAGAGAGAGAGGAAGGGGGAGAGAGAGACACACAGGGAAAGGGGGGGAAAGAGACAGGGGGAGAGAGAGAGACAGAGGGGAAGAGAGAGGGAGGGGAGAGAGAGAGACAGAGGGGAAGAGAGAGGAAGGGGGAGAGAGAGACAGAGGGGAAGAGAGATGAAGAGGGAGAGAGAGACAGAGGGGAAGAGAGATGTGGGGGAGAGAGAGACACACAGGGAAAGGGTGAGAAAGAGACAGATGGGGAGAGAGAGGAAGGGGAGAGAGAGACAGAGGGGGAGAGAGAGAAAGGGGAGAGAGAGAGACAGAGGGGAAGAGAGAGGAAGGGGGAGAGAGAGACAGAGGGGAAGAGAGAGGAAGGGGGAGAGAGAGACAGAGGGGAAGAGAGAGGAAGGGGGAGAGAGAGAGGGGGGAAGAGAGATATGGGGGACAGAGAAACACAGGGAAAGGGGGGAGAGAGACAGAGGGGAAGAGAGATGTGGGGGAGAGAGAGACACAGAGAAAGGGGGAGAAAGAGACAGAAGGGAAGAGAGATGTGGAGGAGAGAGAGACAGAGGGAAGAGAGATGTGGGGGAGAGAGAAACACAGGGAAATGGGGGAGAAAGAGACAGAGGGAGAAAGGAGAGAGACACACAAGGGGAGGGGGAGAAAAAGAGGCAGAGGGGGAAGAGAGAGACTGGGAAGGAGAGGGGAGACTCCCCCCCCCATGAGGCTCTCCACTGCCAGCCGGCTCCTCTGCGTCCTTCTCGCACGAGCACAGAGCGTTGCCGCGGTTACCACGGCAATGCTCCGGCTCTCACGAGAGTGAACTCTAGCCCTGGAGCTATGGGCTAGAGTTCAATCTCACCACTGCGACCACCATGAATTCCTGGTGGTCGCAGTGTTGAGAGTGAACTCTAGCCCCATAGACACACTTCCCCCACACACACACCATACACATTCACACACTGCCCCCATGCACACATTGCCCCCCACACACACACACACATTCACAGCCCTCCCATACACACATTTCCCCACACACCCTACGCATTCACACACTACACCCCCCCACACACACATACACTGAACCTTTCACACACACTGCACCCCTCACACATTGCACCACTGCTCCTATACCCTAATACAGCCCCATATCCCAGCAGACCCCAGGTAAGTTGTCAAACAGTTCTTAAACGGTTTGACTACTTACTCTGTGAGGGGGCCCCGGCACACCTTGCACCATAACCACTACACAGAGCAGTAGTGGTTATTGTGTATGGATTTTTTCTTTAAATAATCTACAAGTGCCCCTCCCGGGATCAGGCTCTGGATCCGCCACTGGTATATGACATGTATATTAGATATTATACATGTATACTAGATTTATATATATATATATATATATATATATATATATATATATATATATATATAAATCTAGATAGCCCCTGCACTCCAACCATGACAATAAGAAAAAAATACCTGGTGCTCTGGTGGCTGAATAATACAAAACATGAAAAATACCGGCACTCAAGGATTTTCAGCAAATCAAATCTTCATTTATTTCGAAGAAAAGAATCGACGCTTCAGCTCTGTCCTGATGAAAGCTGTCCTGATGAAAGCTCCTGTGAGGAGCTGAAACGTCGATTCTTTTCTTCGAAATAAATGAAGATTTGATTTGCTGAAAATCCTTGAGTGCCGGTATTTTTCGTGTTTTATATATATATATATATATATGCCTATTATATTTACACATATGTTAATGTACATTTATATATGCATAATACGAGAAATGTCATTAATATGTACCATATGTAATGAGCAGATATTGTCCGAGTCTTGTTGCTAGGTGCATACTCCAGCACAATAACATATTTAAAGTAAAGAGCGCACCCAAAATAAACAAGATAACGTCAATTTTTTACAGTTGTGCCCTACATACATTCACCATTTCAGTCCCATTACCAAGCTTTTCTTAATATGTCAAGGTAGTTGGACTGAAACATTGATTACATGCAAAGGCACGTCTGCTTAAAATAAATCAGCACTTTTGTTTTTTTTTTTCCAGCCTATGAGTGCTTTTTTTTACGTTGGAGTAATCATTTTAAATTTAAGTTCTCTTTTCTAACTCTGTACCTGCACACTATGCTGGCGCGACGCATTATGGGGCTGGTAAATATTTTTTTCCAGGGCTGCTTTTAATTCCCAGTCCGGCCCTGGGTGGGCAGGGGTTGTATTAAAGGGAGAGCAGGGGTTTTGTAGATGGGGCAGGTGTTTTGTAAAAAGGAGGGCAGAGTTTTTGTAGAAAGGGAGGCGGGGGTTTTGTGGAAGGGTTTTGTAGTAGGCGGAACAAGGCTATTGTAGAAGGGGCAGGGGTTTTGCTGAAGGGGGGGGGGGGCGCCATATGTTGGGTTCGCACAGGGCGTCTGATCACCTAAGGCCGGCCCTGTGTGTATGGATACATGTTTTAGGCAGTATGTTTGTTTATGGATGTATGTGTGTATGGATGCATGTATAAGGCAGTATGTGTGTATGAACATAGGTAATAAGCAGTGTGTGTGTATGGATGTACGTATTAAGCAGTAGGTGTGTATGGATGCATGTATAAGGCAGTAAGTGTGTAAAGATGTAGGTATTAAGCAGTATGTGAGTGTGGATGTAGGTATTAGGCAGTATATGTGTATGGATGTACGCATTAAGCAGTATGTGTGTCTGGATGCACACATTAGGCAGTATGTGTGTATGAATGTACCTGTTAGGCAGTATGTGTGTATGAATATACACATTAAGCAGTATCTGTGTATATGGATGTAGGTATTGGGCAGTTTGTGTATATGGATGCATGTATTAGGCAGTGTGTGTGTATGGATGTAGGTATTAAGCAGTATGTGTGTATGGATGTACTCATTAGGCAGTATGTGTGTATGGATGTACACATTAGGCAGTATGAGTGTATGGATGTAGGTATTAGGCAGTATGTGTGTATGGATGTACACATTAAGCAGTATCTGTGTATATGGATGTAGGTATTGGGCAGTTTGTGTTTGTATGGTTGCATGTATTAGGCAGTGTGTGTGTGTATGGATGTACACATTAGGCAGTATGTGTGTATGGATGTAGGTATTGGGCAGTGTGTGTGTATGGATGCATGTATTGGGCAGTATGTTTGTATGGATGTAGGTATTAGGCAGTTTGTGTATATGGATGCATGTATTAGGCAGTGTGTGTGTATGGATGTACACATTAGGCAGTATGTGTGTATGGATGTAGGTATTGGGCAGTGTGTGTGTATGGATGCATGTATTGGGCAGTATGTTTGTATGGATGTAGGTATTAGGCAGTTTGTGTATATGGATGCATGTATTAGGCAGTGTGTGTGTATGTAGGTATTAGGCAGTATGTGTGTATGGATGTACACATTAAGCAGTATCTGTGTATATGGATGTAGGTATTGGGCAGTGTGTGTGTATGGATCTAGGTATTAGGCAGTATGTGTGTATGGATGTACACATTAAGCAGTATCTGTGTATATGGATGTAGGTATTGGGCAGTGTGTGTGTATGGGTGCATGTATTAGGCAGTGTGTGTGTATGGATGTAGGTAGGTATTAGGCAGTATGTGTGTATGGATGTAGGTATTAGGCAGTGTGTGTTTATGGCTGATCTAGAAATAGCTGATCTAGAAGAATCCCCCAATTTGGCTACACTCACAGTTCAGCGTTTTTTTCTTGTTTTTGTTGTTGTCAATGTTGTCAATTTTTTTGAGGCATTTGAGTTGGGTTGTACAGAAGGAAGAAAGGGAAATGCACGACTTGTATACAAGATAGGGATATCACAGCATAATTCAACATCTCCTAGCTAGTAAAGCCTCAATTTATAGTAATTAGGTAAAGTAGAAACATGCTAAACTGTTGCGTAACATAAGTAAAGGTTACACAGCGATATTGTCTGCAAGAAGTAATAGAGCAGGCATATCATATCGTTTGAGCAGTTCATAAGCTTCTTGTAACACAATTGGAGGCTAGTAATACAGGCTAGTAGCAATAATAATATAATAGAAAGTTTGCATGCTAAGCTGCGGACCTGCAAAATACTACAAGTTATAGGGACACAACTGTTTTCATAAGAGAGTCAACATATCTGACTACACTCTATAAACTAGCAAGCAGTTTTAGCATCCGTTATGTAGAGAGAGAGTTCTCACATTGTGAACTGGGATAAAAGCTATGGGCAGCGTAGCAACTCAGCGTAGCAACTCAGTCCATACTGTTTCAGCCAATGCCCAGTCTGAAGTGGTTGCATACCTGTGCATCCACTTGAGCTTCACAGCACCGTCCGCATAAGGCACCCCTCCTGCCCTGAGTCCTTCTGAGGGCCGGTACTTCTATTCCACGGACTTGCCTCCTTCCTGGGGCTAAGTCCTTCCCCGATGTGGGGCTGCATAGAGCTGCATTCTGTGGCTTCCGTTGCAGTCTTATACTCCTCCGCAGGCGTGGGTGGTGAGTAGGGGTCGCCCCCCACGTAGCTCTTGTCCACGGTGGGCCATTAGTATGATAGTTGGTAACTCCGTTAGTTGCTTTGCCCGGTCGGGGCCCCTCCAGCTGCACCTCGGTCTTTCGCCATTCAGGGGACAGAGCTTTGGCTGGCTGTCGTGCTGTTGGTGCTTTAGCCATAATGCTGACCTGTGATGGTGCTGGTGGCTGTGATGGTGCCTGTTCTCCAGGCATTCCCAAAATTGCCTGCATATAGTGTCAAATCTTGCCTGGAAGGCTGCAGCCCAGTCGCTGGGTGTTGGTAGCTCCATGTGGGAAGTAGTGCCGTCAGCCATCTTGGTCCGGCCTCGTGTCTACCACCTGTGAGATTTGTACAGTGGAGAGATTTGAAGGTGAGTGCTCTATTTCTGGGAATAAACCTGGATAACCCCTGCGGGTCCAAAGGGGGGAGAACGAGGGCTCTTGTGCAGAGACTCGGGCTGTCTTGGCAGCGGGAAAGCAGCCGTCTCTCTCGTGCCCGCCATGCTTGCAGGCCTCATTCTCTTGTCGGGTGAGTATTGCTCGTATTGCCGCTTGGGTGGTATCATTTTGTGCAGCTAAATGTCACCCCTCTTTTGGTAGCCTTTCTGCATCGATAAATTGCCGTTTGGGCAGTGAAATTCTGCTGTAATCGCTGTATGCAGTAGGAGCTGCTGAGGTTTGCTTCCTCTCAGCTCTGCGGTCAGGCCGCCCCCTGCATTCAGAGTTAAGTGAATAAACCTCTGTGACACTGTATTTGCTTTCATGAGGGGGCGGCAAAATGGACCTGGGATTTGGAATAGTGGGCAAGTATTTATTTTCTTTGTTTTTTATTGTATGTATTGGGGCTGATGTGTACTATAATCATTGCTGCTGCCCAGGAGAAGTCATTTTTTTATGTTTGTATTTTTGTTGTTGTTTAGTAGATATATCCCCAGAGATAACATGTATTTAATTAGTTTTGCATATTTTCTTTCGAGACTATAAAGTCTTTACTTTCTGGTCTGTGTAGAAGCATTCACCAATCAAAGGCTTTTCACTGAGATGCTTTGCAGACCAGCTGCTCATGCACCCAGCTGTCCGATCACAACCATCTCCATCAGTTGTATTACAGGTCCCTGAGAAGTCTTTGCAAGGCAAATCAGTGCATGCATTGTGTGTTTCTACGCAAAGCTCACCGGTGGTGCCTGCCCACCTGCCTGACTCAGATACACATTGTAGCCAAGGCAAGAGGTGCCACTTTCAATTAGCTTCAGGAAGATAAGCTAGCTGGAAAAAAAAATGTGTACCTGAACAGAGTTACAAATGTATACAATGGGGGAAAATATAATAATTATATATATATACCCTCTTTATACATATACAATTCAGCTTGCTTTATTTTTTTGGAGTGTTCTTTATACTAACAAGATCATATTAGATGGGAAATATTTTACATCTCGTTAACCATAGTTCATCCCATAATGCTATAATGCATCATCTTGCTAACTGTTATTCCTCAAATTCCATATTCCTTTCCATGCAACACGTTCCATCCTTCACTTGCACCCTTGCAAGCACTAGCACTTTGTATGCGTGTGTGCGTGTGTGCGTACCCTAATGTATATATGTATCTTTCAAAACAGATCTGTCAAACTAAGCCCCTAGCTGTTATTGGACTGCAGCAGAGCTCCCACAATTGTTTTCCAGCTTATGGCATTTGAAGAATTGTGTAGTCCATTAACAGCCTGGAGTCCTAAACTTATACACCTGCCTTCAAGGGACATTACATTGGCCAAAATATATATTTTTTTAAATCACTATTTAGTATATATTTTGCCGATGTGAACATGCATTCATTTAATTATGCATTTTTTTAAATTGGGGTATATCTAAAATCTGAAGTCTTTGCAAATCCTCTTCTTCTAGCCCCCACCCCCCGCCCTTGAGTTCAGTGTAACTAAGCTAACCGATCTAGGAAGTAACAGGACTGGTTGTGTGATTGACAGCCAGTTAAGGTGTAACAAGGTTAATTTATAAAAGTGTCAATTTCTATAAAAAATCTGTAATTTTTGTAAAATGAAAAAAGATGACTCTCTTCACACATACAGCATTTCAGCAAGTTAGTATGCTTTAGGTGTTTGGAGTGTCCCTTTGATCTTTTGTGTGTGTAAGTTCCCTTTTACATTTTGTATGTTTTGTTTGATTTCTGGTATTTGTTTATAGAGAATTTATCATCAATATGATTATATTTTTTGTACAGGTGACAGGTAAAATGAGTATAGGAGGATGTGGGATAAAAATAAGTTAAATAGGCGGGAAAGGAAAATGGGGCCCTAAATTTAAATTCCGCCTAGAACAAAGAAATGCCTGAAAGGGACACTATAGGCACCCAGACTTCTTCAGCTAATTGAAGTGGTCTTGTGATGTAATTCCAGTAAAATACAAGTTTAGCAGGCTAAGATTGCCACAAGGCATATGTATGTATATGTGTTTGTAGTATCTAGTTAATTACACGTAGCTAAGATACTGTTATCACTGTACTGACCAGGTGCAGGAATGTAAGAACTGGAATTACGCGTCCCTCTCCTTTGTATCAGATGAGCCACGTGGTTAGACCGGATGGATGAGTTTAGACTCTATTTATTAAATAGGTTAAGGGTATGTGTGGGTGTAGTTAATTGTGGGAGGAGCTACAGTGCTATATAAGGAATGTACTCTATGTATTCAGTACTCAGACTTTGCTGTATTTTGGTGACGCTAGTCCCTCTGAGTCCCGATCGGTGATCCAATAAAGAATCTCTTCCTTCCTGAAGAAACCTGTGTCCATCTCTCTGTGCTTGGCTTCCGTCAGTTTCTCCGGTATCATTTGGTGCATTGGCCGGGAAGCTCATCGTTCAACGGTAGCTGAGAGGCAGAGGCGTGAGACGGTCTATCTTTGCCCACGTTCTCTACGGCTGCACCCCTGAACTTCTGCGTGGACCTCCCTTCGTCTCGGCGCCACTGGTCTGTTGTCCAGGAGATCATCGGCCTCTACGTAAGAAGTGCTGGGGTGTCCCCGTCGATGAGTGTGAACTCAGGTTCAGGAACGAGGAGGTAAGATAACTGCTGTTTTAGACGGCAGGACCCGCTAGGGGTATACCGATTGTGCGGTAGGCCCAAAGGGGTTTTTGAATCTGTATCTGCCCCCTCTGTCGGAGGGAAGGAGCGAAGGCGCACCGCTCGATCGAACGCTCTTTAGTCAGACCGTTTGATTTGGTTAGTCAGGCGGGGTCCTGGTGTAAGATAGCCCTAGCCGGACACCGGTGTCTTGTCTAGACTAGCGTTCTAGGGTGTATATTACGTTCGCTAGGTCGGAGGGACCGGGAGACTAAGCGGCGCCTGTGTAAATTCGGTTCGCTAGTTCTCATCCTATCTGGGCTAAGTGGGAAGGCGTGTAAATTTGGAACCCACTAGACTTTTGATAGTACGACTAAGAGGCGCCTGTGTAAATTCGGATCTCTAGCTCGTTGTATAGTGCGACTAAGAGGCGCCTGTGTAAATTCGGATCTCTAGCTCGCTATGTATATGTGGTGATTGGGCAGTGTGGCTAACCAAAACGGGTGTATATAGTTTTAGGTAGTCCATTCAAGGTACTGGCCAATAGTTTAGTTGGGAATTGTAAATGTGTTAACGATTGTTTAGTAAAGTGTATATCTTGTTAGATAGCGCGAGCTCAGCCGTCTAGCGAGAGTGTTAATAGTGTGTTGCTGTATTATAGTGCACGGTACCATAACCCTGTATATTTACTGACATTATATAATAAGTACTAATCATTGTCGTCCATTGCATGTTTAACACCATAACCACTAATAATTGTATTGTGACCTTAACTTGTGCTTTGACCTATGCTAACCGTACTGTAACCGCTATTTGTAAAAGACGATGTTACTGGGGTGTGTTATAGACGGGTAATTCGTATATAGAGAATTATAGCGTGGGTGACTGTATAGTTACGCCAAAGGGCATAATATTGATTATATAGTGACTGGTGTAACAGCTGTGTGTGTACGGGAATTCCCTGAGTGGTTATTGTTATTGTGTACGTTTCACTTGGTAACCGTACCACGTGGTGCTGTTGCCAGAGGAAACGGGTGTGACTGTTGAATAGTACGCGTGTATAGTATTCGTTGTCGACGACGTTCCATTGTTAAGTATGGGTGCGTCGCAGTCAACGATTCCGGATCCCTTAGGATGTATGGTTAAGAATTTTAAAAAGGGATTCAAAGTTTGTGATTTTGGGGTAAAGATGTCTCCTGTACGTTTGGTCACTTTGTGTACTAGGGAGTGGCCTACTTTGGTTGCGGCATGGCCGCCACGTGGCAGTTTGGATCCAACTCTGGTACAGCGCTTACACGTGGCTGTATCGGGTAGGCCTGAACTTTACGGCCAGTTTCCTTATATTGACTGTTGGAGACAGGCCGTAAATGACTCGCCAAAATGGCTCCAGACATGCCACGAGGAGCAGTGTCGCCTCATGGTAGCTAGGACTTGCTCGTCCACTAGGACTGGTGTTAGGCCCATTTTGGACACGCCCCCTGAGTCCGAGATCCCTTTGCCGCCCCCTTACTTTCCGTTAAGAAGAAGTGACGCAAACGCAGGAAGTCCTGCACCCCTCCCCTCATTACCCTCATCCACTTCCGCTTCCTCCTCCAGTGCAGGATCCACCCCCCCTCGTACTAAATCCCCCCTTCCGGAACCAGATAGACCAACCTCCATTAAAAATGAATATCCTGATTTGGCGCCACTTCAGACTTCCGGTCAAGCTTCATCTAGCTCGGCCCGAAGTGTTCTATTCACTACCTTTTCCCAAAACCAACCTCCCACATCCCCATACCCTATCTCTCCCCGACCGGAACCCATGACTGACGCTTCCCTACGTAGCCCCATCCAAACCCGACAGTTGACTGGTGCCCAACAATTAAAGCACTATCAGATGCCTCTTCGCTTAAATCCCGGGTCAGCTTATATCGATGCCGCAGGTCAAATGGCACACGCTGACCCAGTCTTCGTATATGTCCCATTTACCACAACCGATCTTTTAAACTGGAAGACCCATAATTCCTCGTATACTGAGAAACCACAAGCCATGACTGATCTGTTCACCTCAATAGTACAGACGCATAATCCGACATGGGCTGATTGCCAGCAGTTACTAATGACTTTATTTAACAATGAGGAAAGGACAAGAATAAATCAAGCAGCCATTAAAGCATTAGAAGATAGAGCCCGTGCTTTGAACCAAGCTAATCCAGCAGCATGGGCCGCGACACACTATCCCAACACCGATCCCGATTGGAACGTAAATGGTGCTGATATGGTTCAACTCAGAGCCTATAGAGACGCTATAATTGCTGGCATGAAAGCCGGAGGAAAGAAGGCTATTAATATGTCAAAGACAGTTGAGGTGATTCAGAAAAGCGATGAAGCGCCCAGTGTCTTTTATGACCGATTATTGGAGGCGTACCGCTTGTACACCCCCTTTAATCCGGAAGACGCAGACAATTCCCGAATGGTGAACTCCGCCTTTGTCAGCCAAGCTTACGGAGATATTAAGCGCAAGCTACAAAAGTTAGAAGGGTTTGCAGGTATGTCCATCACCCAACTAATGGAGGTAGCAAATAAGGTCTATATGAACAGGGATACAGAAAGTAAGAAAGAGGAAGAGCGCAAGATGCGTAAAAAGGCTGATATGCTAGCGGTAGCGATCGCAGGCGTAGATAAACGGGGCCCAGATAGAGGCAATAATAGATGGAGTAGGGAGCCTTTGAGTAGGGATCAATGCGCGTATTGCAAGGAAGAAGGGCATTGGAGGAACGAATGTCCGCAAAGAGAGCAGTACGAGAGAGACCAACCCAGGGCAGGCTACGGAAACTTTAGAGGTAGAGCGAGAGGTAGAGGAGGCCCCGGAGGGAGTAATGGTTATAGAGGGAGTAATGGGAACAGAGGAAGTGTTAGGGAAGACAGGTATATTCCAGCAGCGCAAAGGTCCCGCGATAGAGAAGGTAGGGACTTCGTAGGATTGGCTGACACGGTCATGGAGGACTATTGATACCGACCGGGCTCCATCCCCCTTGGTCGAGCGGAGCCTATGGTCGATGTATCAATAGGGGGGAAAAGGAGTGCGTTCATGATCGACACTGGTGCTGAACATTCAGTGGTGACTAATCTAGTTGCTCCTCCATCTGGAAGGACTATTACTGTGATAGGAGCAACTGGAAGAAGTGCTGAAAAACCGGTTCTTAAAAGTCGACTCTGTACATTGGGAGGCCACGTAGTAAAACACCAATTCCTTTATATGCCTGAATGTCCAGTCCAATTGCTGGGACGTGATATGCTATCCAAATTACAAGCGCAGATTACGTTCCTACCAAATGGAACAACATCCTTAAAGTTTAATGGACCTTCAGGTATTATGACTTTATCCGTACCAAAGGAAGAAGAGTGGCGACTTTATACAGTGTTGACTAGCCAAAACCCTAGGAGTGATGAGACATTGTTTAACATACCAGGAGTTTGGGCAGAGAACAACCCACCAGGACTGGCCCGCAATATTCCACCTATAAAAATTGAACTGAAACATGGGGTTTATCCAGTGAGCCTGAGACAATACCACATCCCGCAGAAGGCTAAGAAGAACATCCAATCCTATCTGGATAAGTTCATACGGTATGGTATCCTAAAATTCTGTACTTCCCCCTGGAACACCCCATTGCTGCCTGTTCAAAAGCCCGGCACAGATGAGTATCGACCTGTGCAGGACTTAAGAGCAGTCAATGATGCGGTTGTTAGTATACATCCAGTTGTACCCAATCC
Source organism: Pelobates fuscus (assembly GCF_036172605.1). NCBI lineage: Eukaryota > Metazoa > Chordata > Amphibia > Anura > Pelobatidae > Pelobates > Pelobates fuscus. The sequence goes on along the minus strand of NC_086318.1, from coordinate 350,878,454 downwards.
ATATAACCTGCTTGCTTTAATTCCGGGCGGGGCTACTTACTTCACAGTTTTAGACCTCAAAGATGCCTTCTTTTGCCTCCGAATTGCCGCAGAAAGTCAATGTATTTTTGCTTTCCAATGGGAGAACGCTGTAACGGGCTCAAAACGCCAAATGACTTGGACAAGACTGCCCCAAGGGTTTAAAAATTCACCTACCCTATTTGGTTCAGCCCTAAGTCAAGATCTATTGGATTTCGAGTCCATCCCAGGAGAGTGTGTATTGTTACAATATGTAGATGACTTGTTGATAGCAGCAGTTACAAAAGAAAAATGTCAGCAAGCAACGCACGATCTACTACATATTCTCTGGAAGGCAGGATACAAGGTGTCTAGAAAGAAGGCTCAGTTGTGTTTGCCAACTGTCAAGTATCTGGGGTTCCATATCTCTGAAGGTCAAAGAATTATGGGGCCAGAGAGAAAAGAGGCTGTCTGCCAAATACCAATACCCAAGAATAGAAGACAAGTGCGAGAATTCTTGGGGGCAGCAGGCTTCTGTAGTATATGGATTCCCAGCTATGCGATACTAGCAAAACCTCTGTACGCAGCTATCAAAGGTACAGAGCACGACCCCTTCTTATGGACCCAAGAACAGCAAACGGCATTTGAAGATGTGAAGAAGGCTTTGATGAGTGCCCCAGCATTAGGTCTACCTGATCACACACGACCATTCTACTTATATGTACACGAGCAAAGAAGAATGGCTGTGGGAGTATTGACACAGTACTTGGGATCATGGCAAAGACCTGTTGCCTACATGTCTAAACAATTGGATGCAGTGGCCAGCGGACTTCCACCTTGTCTAAGAGCCGTAGCTGCAGCCGCCCTGCTAGTAGCTGAAGCCGATAAACTCACTCTGGGTCAAGAACTTTATGTACGAGTCCCACATGCAGTACAGACGTTGTTGGATTACAAAGGAAATCATTGGTTTAGTAACAGCCGTATGACCAAGTATCAAGCAATGTTGTGTGAAAACCCAAGAGTGCATTTAGAGACTGTAAACACCTTAAATCCAGCTACCCTTTTGCCACAACCTACTGAAAGTCAACATGATTGTCTGGAAGTAATGGATGAAGTATTCTCAAGTAGACCAGATCTTCGTGATTTTTCCATCCAGAACCCCGATGTTCAATATTATACAGACGGCAGTAGTTATGTGAAAGAAGGGATCCGCTATGCAGGATATGCAGTAACAACCATAGACAAGGTGATAGAAGCTCGGCCACTGGCGAAAGGAACATCAGCACAAAAGGCAGAATTGATAGCACTGACACGAGCGTTACAATTGGCTGAAGGTTTAAGAGTGAATATCTATACGGACTCTAAGTATGCGTTTTTAACCACTCATGCCCACGGAGCTTTGTATAAAGAAAGAGGACTACTGAATTCAGAGGGCAAAGAAATCAAGTACGCAGCTGAAATCCTACAACTATTGGAAGCAGTGTGGGAGCCGAAAGAAGTCGGTATTATTCATTGTCGAGCACATCTGAGAGGTGATGGTGATGTAACCAAGGGAAATCGGATGGCAGATAGTGCAGCTAAGCGTGCTGCTGAATCAGGAAGACAGGAGTATGTGGGGCATATAGCTGCTCTTATACCAACTCCACTGTCCCAATGGACTCCAGTTTATACAGCTCAAGAAGAGGAGTGGTTAAAGACTGAACCGGGAAAGTATTTGGAGAACAAGTGGTATCAGCTAGAAGATGGAAGAATAGTTATACCAGCATCGCTAGCGGTAGAAATTGTCCAAAATTATCATAACGGGACACATTCTGGGAGAGACAGTACTGAAGAATCTCTTAGAAAACATTTCTACATACCAAGATTGTCCAACTTGACTCAGGCCATTGTACGTAGATGTGTAACGTGTGCTAAAAATAATGCAAGACAAGGACCAGTAAAGCCACCAGGAGTCCAGTTTATGGGGGGACTCCCCATGTCCGATCTACAAATAGACTTTACAGTGATGCCTAAGTCGGGTGGACATCGTTACCTGCTGGTAATTGTGTGCACCTATTCAGGCTGGGTAGAAGCATGTCCTACTCGTACAGAGAAAGCAGGAGAAGTTGTAAGATTCCTGCTACGAGAAATAATACCCCGATATGGACTACCCTGTTCTATAGGATCGGACAATGGTCCAGCTTTTGTTCATCAGTGCCTACAACAACTGACTCATATGCTTGGTATAAAGTGGAGGCTTCATACTGCATATAGACCCCAGAGTTCTGGTAAGGTAGAGAGAATGAATAGAACTATAAAGAACCAGTTGGCTAAAATGTGTCAGGAAACCCAACTTAAGTGGAACGTTCTCTTACCCATAGCTTTATTGCGAATCCGCAGTACCCCTACCAGAAGGATGGGCCTCTCTCCTTTTGAAATCATGTATGGGCGACCACCTCCCGTACTTGGTAACTTAAGGGGGGACTTGAGTCAGTTGGGAGAAGGAATTACCCGGCAGCAGGTTGTAGAGTTGGGTAAGACTATGGAGGAGGTACAGAAATGGGTACAAGATAGATTACCTGTGAATATTTATCCCCCTGTTCATAGTTATCATCCAGGAGACCAAGTGTGGATTAAAGAGTGGAATAATGTACCGTTAGGGCCCAAGTGGAGAGGTCCTTATGTTGTTCTTTTGTCTACCCCTACAGCGATAAAAGTAGCCGAAGTAACTCCGTGGATACATCACTCCAGGGTTAAACCAGCAGCAGTCGATTCTTGGCAAATTACAGCAGATCCAGAGAATCCCTGCAAGATCCGGTTGAAACGCACTACTCAGTCGGAGTAACGAGGAATTATTGTGGATTACAAATTTTATTGTTACAGGTGTGAGTGAGAAGGCCATAATAAAGCCTGTCCGCTTACCAACACATAGTGTATAAGCCAGGAAAGTCTCGAAGGGACACCTGTGAAGACGAGCAGAACTCCATTCCCTGCAGCCCTCACATCCTGGAAGCTGAGGTTCCATCGCACGGACGAAGACTGAGGATGACGGCGAAAGATGTGCTTTTGATTGTGTTTATTTATATGTGTTTTTATATTCAGGAAGGTAGAGGTACCGACACTCCTAGCTGTGAGGTATGCATTAAGACTACGAGAACAGGTAATCATATTTCCCAAACCCTAATTTGGCATTCACAATACGAGTGTAAAGGAGATGTATCGAGATGTAGATACTTAAATATAGAATATAGTGTGTGCCATTTAGGAGTAGGAGAACCTAAGTGCTTCAGTCCAGAGTATCAACCTCGTACAATTTGGTTGACTCTCAGGAATGGAGATCCTCAGGGGACCCTAATTAATAAAACGGTGTTAGAATCCGTACATTCTTCGGGTGTTCTGCTATTTGATGCATGTAAGGCGATATCAAGTGGTAGAAAACCGTGGAATGTATGTGGGGATCTTAGATGGGAGAGGACGTATGGGTCTAACGATAAATATATTTGTCCCAGTAGCAAAAATAAATATGTGAGTCCTAGATGCCCAAATAAAGACTATAACTTTTGTCCATATTGGTCTTGTGTGGGGTGGGCGACTTGGGGACAGACAGTAGATAAAGACATGATAGTGACTAAGTTGCCGACTAGCCCTTATTGTAAGTCTATGGAATGCAACCCAGTCCATATACTTATTAATAACCCCGACAAGTTCCTAGATAAGTATGGAAATTTATTTGGGTTTCAGATATACGGGACGGGTTTAGATCCTGGGACATTATTGTTTATAGGGATAGAGACTGATACGGTATCCTCCCAGACTCATCAAGTATACCATTCCTTTTACGAAGAGATGAGTATAGATAATAAGATCCCCCATAATGCTAAAAACCTGTTCATTGATCTAGCTGAAAGTATTGCCGGTAGTCTTAATGTTACCAACTGCTATGTGTGTGGAGGTACTAACATGGGAGACCAATGGCCTTGGGAAGCAAAGGAGGTAATGTCCGGTTCTGAGGCAGTTCAACAATTAATATCTTCACAAGCCGATTATCATTTGAGTGTTAGAGGTAAATCTGAGTGGAGATTAAAGACCTCCATCATAGGTTATGTTTGCATAGCAAGGAAAGGAATGATGTATAATACTTCTGTAGGAGAATTAACTTGTCTAGGGCAAAAAGCTTATGATGATGATACTAAAAATACAACTTGGTGGTCGGCTTCAAATGTCTCAGAACCATCTAACCCGTTTGCTAGATACGCCAATTTAAAGGACGTGTGGTTTGATCTATCCATCACATCTACCTGGAGAGCCCCAGCAAATTTGTACTGGATCTGTGGTAAGAAAGCCTACTCGGAGTTGCCACAGGACTGGGAAGGGGCATGTGTGTTGGGTATGCTCAAACCATCCTTCTTCTTGTTACCGATTGAAACAGGTGAGACTTTAGGTGTTAAAGTGTATGATGTGAATCATAGGAAGAAAAGGGGACCCTTAGAGATAGGCACCTGGGAAGATAATGAATGGCCTCCCCAGCGTATCATAGATTATTATGGGCCAGCCACGTGGGCAGAAGATGGTACCTTTGGTTATAGAACCCCAATTTATATGCTCAACCGTATTATAAGGTTACAGGCGGTGGTTGAGATTATCACTAATGAAACATCACAAGCGCTCAATCTTCTAGCGAAGCATAACACCAGGATGAGGACAGCAGTATACCAAAATAGATTAGCCTTGGATTACCTTTTGGCAGTAGAGGGAGGTGTATGTGGGAAGTTTAACCTGAGCAATTGCTGTCTTCAAATAGATGACGAAGGGCAAGCAATAGCTGAGCTTACTAGCCATATGGTTAAACTAGCGCATGTGCCTACTCAGGTATGGAAAGGGTACAATCCAAGTAGTTGGTTTGGTAGCTGGTATGAGTGGTTTGGAGGGCTTAAGGCAGTGGTAGGTGGAGTCCTACTGATTTTACTGTTGTGTCTACTCCTACCGTGTCTTATACCCTTAGTAGTTAGGTCTGTGCAGAGCCTGATAGAAAATATAGCAGAGAGGAAGGCTGCTGCACAGATAATGGCGATATATAAGTATAAGGCTCTAGATCAAGGAGAACCAATGCAGGAAGATGAGTGTTAAAAGATTCACATCATAAGATAAGTCTGGTCTGGTTCATGGTAACCTGAGGTATATGCAAACCAAGGTTAAGTGATGCCTCAAGTAATTGTGAAATATCAGAGGCATCAAAGGGGGGAATGTGATGTAATTCCAGTAAAATACAAGTTTAGCAGGCTAAGATTGCCACAAGGCATATGTATGTATATGTGTTTGTAGTATCTAGTTAATTACACGTAGCTAAGATACTGTTATCACTGTACTGACCAGGTGCAGGAATGTAAGAACTGGAATTACGCGTCCCTCTCCTTTGTATCAGATGAGCCACGTGGTTAGACCGGATGGATGAGTTTAGACTCTATTTATTAAATAGGTTAAGGGTATGTGTGGGTGTAGTTAATTGTGGGAGGAGCTACAGTGCTATATAAGGAATGTACTCTATGTATTCAGTACTCAGACTTTGCTGTATTTTGGTGACGCTAGTCCCTCTGAGTCCCGATCGGTGATCCAATAAAGAATCTCTTCCTTCCTGAAGAAACCTGTGTCCATCTCTCTGTGCTTGGCTTCCGTCAGTTTCTCCGGTATCAGTCTGTGTGCAGTGCCCTTGTCAGTTTAAAGGGACACTATAGTCACCAGAACAACTACAGCTTATCCAATTTGTTCTGGTGAGTAGAATCATTACCTTCAGGCTTTTTGCTGTAAACACTGTCTTTTCAGAGAAGATGCAGTGTTTACATTACAGCCTAGTGATAACTTCACTGGCCACTCCTCAGATAGCTGTTAGAGATCCTTCCTGGGTCATGGCTGCCTAAAATGCATCCCAACATTCAGTGTCTCCTCCCTCTGCATGCATTAATTAATTCAATTCATCTCTATGAGGAGATGCTGATTGGCCAGGACTGTGTTTGAATTGTGCTGGCTCTGCCCCTGATCGGCGTCTCTGTCAGTCTCAGCCAATCCTATGGGGAAGCACTGTTATTGGATCAGGCCATCACTTCTGATGATGTCAGCAGATAGCTTGTTTTTCTGAGGCAAACACCATGCAGAGCTACAGCTTCAGGCTTGAATACAAGTAAGATTTTGCTATATTTAGGAAGGCATGAGTGGCCCAGGGGAGCTAGATGGTGGTTTTAACCATATAGGGTCAGGAATACATGTTTGTGTTCCTGACCCTATAGTGCTCCTTTAACCCTTTAAGGACCAAACTTCTGGAATAAAAGGGAATCATGACATGTCACACATGTCATGTGTCCTTAAGGGGTTAACCCTGCGATTGTAATTATTGCAGTTATTGAGAAACTGCAATAATTACCCTGCAGAGTTAACTCCACCTCTAGTTGCAGTCTACCAGACAACCCCTAGAGGTGCTTGCAGGTCGTTAGGTGACTTTTGGTTGCCTAATTGACACTGGACTTCCTCACGCTCTGCATAAGGACATCCAACATCAGCTAAAACCCCAAAGGAAGGCATTGATTCAATGCTTCCGAAAGGGTAGTTCTAAAGTGAACGCAGCGCTTGCTGCGCATGCACATTAAGACCCTCAACCCCCAGCCGACTGATGTCTGGGAAAGAGGAGGGTAGGTGGAGCCTGATCCAGAGCCAAGGGACATCAGTGCTGGATTCAGGTCAGTGACAGTGCACTGTGCGTGTTTGGGGGGGTCGTGAGCTAGGAGGGCACTATAAGGTACTATAGTGCTAGGAATACAACTTTGTATAGTTTACCTTTAATTGTGATCCAGATGCTCCATAAAACGTGCCCAGACTATACACCGTAAGCATTTCTCTGACATTTCTGCCCAGAATGAGAGCTGCTGCAATGTGTATGCTTCAGCGAGTTTAGGAATATTTTAAGATGAAAAGGGTACAGTGTATTAAAATGCATTTGCATAGTAAAGGAGGACAAAACATATGGTTGATCTTCCTCACATGCAGTCTGAACAACTGTATTTTGTATTATGCTCATTAAAACTTCCCAGGACTGTTAAAGGGACACACCAGAGCCCTAAAGTACTTTATCTTGCTTGAGGGGTTAATATCATGCCCCTTTTAATAAAATAAATTCTCCAGGCACTCAAAGTGTTCATGCCGCAGGCAGTTTTTATAGAACAAAAGGAGCAGCAACGTTTTGACCTGCTAACAGGTCCTTGTGGGATTGCTGGTCCTGCTCCGGAGCACCGGGTGGCTGCTGGGATTGAGTCTGGCTCCTATTATCACTTTTACCCCTTTTGAGGCACATGTTTCAAAAACTGCACTTTTATGAATTGAATTAAGAGTCTCTCTTATTAGAGCCGGCCTGGAGAGCCGCCTCTCCTCTCTCTAGTCCTGAAAGCCCTGATTTAATTTTCATACCTTCCAAAGTTGGGAGGTATGTTATCGTAGATCTGGTAAATTTGAAAAGAAAAATTGCATTGATTAACAAAAAATATAATTTTATTAAAGGACACGGAGGCTCATATTATGCTTATCTCTTTCTTTATTATACCTCAGCAGCAAAGAGAAGGTATAAACATTCATAGAAAAAAGTTTTAACAGGTTCTCCAAGGGTTAACACAACATTATACCCTTAGCCAATAGGAACAGTCCTTCTATCTATAACTACTCATGTGACCTTTCCTTTCCCTCTTTCTTTGCTGCTGCCTCAGCTAAGTACCATCTAACTTTAGCTCTCCTCAGAGCAACTTATTTAGATTGTTAATTTACTGATGTCTTTAATTTTAATGTTATTTTCTATGTTATTTACATGTCTTAATCCTATGTGTGGGATATGTTAATCCTTCTGCTCTGCTACCGACCGGTGCCTATCGGCGCCTGGTGCAGATAGAGGACTGCACTGGGGTTTCCCTCCCCCCTCCGGCGGTTAACCCCCCTCCCACACCTCCCCGGGTAGTTTATTACCCGTTCTACTCCATCCTCCTGCGAATCGCGGCGGCCGTTACCGGCGCGAGCGCTCTGAACCCAGAGACCGCTCGCGCATGCGCAATAACGGTCGCACGGCGCGGCGGCCATTTTCCAGCAGTCTGGCTGGTCCTTGCCGCGCTTTTTCTCCGCCCGCCCCCTGTATCTGAGGGCGGACGCTCAGGGATTGGCTATCGGCATTGGCTGGCAGCTTACCAGTGCTCCCTGGCGGCCATTCCGGAGGGAACACTCGGTAAGCTGACAGCCTTTGTTTGTGCCTTAATCCCCTTTGCAAATAGCAGAGCTCACTGCCCAAGTAGTTACTTCTGCCTTTTCCCTACACAGGGTTTAAAGGGATAGCTCCTTTTTTTCCACACACCTTTTTACAGTTTGGGGCAAATTTACTGGGTCATCCAGTATACCCTAACATACCTGTTTTACTAACTCAGCGTCCCAAGAACTTTGTATAACCTGCCTATAATGCAGCACCCCAGGGACCAAGGGGTTTCCACACCCACTGAGATCAGCAAGGACACCATACACATGTCCCAGTTAACACGTCCATGCTCACCACAGAGAGAGGACATGGCATCCATGGAGCAGTTGAACTCGGAGGAGTTTCACTCGCTTCTGGATGCCACCATGACCAAATCGGTCACCCAAGCCATTTTCACGGCAATGGGGGCGATGTCAGAGAACCTGACACAATCTATTAGTAACGCCATACTGGCGTCTAACAACAACCCCAGCGGCCTCCGCCCCAAGGCCCAAACTGACAAGCCTGCGCCCCTCAGCGGCCGTAAGGCTACGGAAAAGACCCACCATACGGGCAAACACACCTCCAAAACCAGCATGACGGACAGGTCACGCCCTGTCACTACTGAGGACGTGGGGCCCCCACGTAAGAGAGCCACCCGCCGGGCAAAAACGGTGAGGACGTGGAAATGGGCAAAAGCCCAGACAGAGACATCCGACTCTGGTTCGGACATAGAGGAGGTAATGAGTGAGTCCGAAGAAATCGGCTCTTTGGAATCAGGGAACTCTTCCCCTGAGCGCAACCTGGCAATCACACCAGCTAAGGGTAAAGGGTCCACGGATGACTCCATCATCCTAGACCCTCAGGGTGAGCCCCTATTTAACCCAGACGACCTCCAACATCCTAGGTCTTCAGACTGGTTCCCAGCTGACCATGTGGCCCAATATATAGCGGCCAGGATCAGGAAGCCCCTGGATAAAACAACCAGGAATAAGTTAAGAGCAGAGTGCCCACGCCCAACGGTCCCCGATATGGCTTGCGCCACACCGGAGGTGGACCCTAAGATTGCCCAGTTCCTGAGTAAAGCAGGCTGGAAAGCCAAAAAAGGGCTGGACTACTCCTTACGCCACTGCCAGGACAAGGTGCTTGACTCCTTGGGCCCCAGCGCAAAAATCTTCGACTTAGTCGAAGCGACACTCTCAGGTGGCGCACCACTAGATCCCTTAGAGATCCGAGAGTGGGCGCAACGCTCTATTTGCCTCATCGGCAACTCCAATGCCGCACTTAGTACTGAGAGGCGGAAAACAATTCTCATGAAAATAGACCCTAAACTGGTCAACATGGCCATAACCGAGCCTGGACCCCAGGCAAAAGGCCTCCTTTTCGGAGACAATTTTGTAAAAGAGCTGGGCAACTACGTGAGCACATTTACAGCCATAGATAAGGCACAAACAAACCTGAAACGGGTGTTCTCCCCAAAGGTTTTTGGAGGGGCTGGCAGGTACAAGGGCCGCCTGTCCAGCCGCCCATCACGGAGCTCCCATCGGGGCTACCGAGGCCCCACTACTCCAAGGTTCCCGCAGACGGAGACCAGAACCCCCGCACCTTTCTTCCCGGTCAGGGGCAGATCGTGGCAGCCCAGAGGACACAGGGGTTCCACATACGGCCGACGACCTTATGGTAAGTGCTTTCCCCCCTTCCCTCTCTCGTACCTCACACGTGGGGGGCAGACTTTCAAAATTTATCGGGGCATGGCACAGACTCACGTCCGATGCCTGGATTCTCAACACAGTAACAGGGTACCACATAGAATTCGTAAAGGACCCAACCCAATCCGTAATACCAAGGCGGATGGTGTTCACCCCACGGGACAGAGAACTCGTGTCGAAGGAAATCAGAGCACTGGAGGAGAAGGGAGCGATCTATCAGGTCGCACCTCACTCCCCTGGCTTCCTGAGCAACCTGTTCCTGGTCCCCAAGAAAGGCGGTGGGGTAAGACCAGTGATCAACCTACGCCCGCTCAATACGTTTGTAAGATACCACCATTTCAAAATGGAAGGGATTCATTGCCTACGAGATCTTCTCAGGCTGGGGGATTGGATGGTCAAGCTAGACCTCCAAGATGCATATCTCACCATCCCCATTGCGAAGGAATGTCAACACCTCCTTCAATTCCGCTGGGACTCTCAGACGTGGAGGTTCCAGTGCCTACCGTTTGGCCTATCATCAGCACCATGGTGCTTTACAAAACTGTTAAAACCAGTGGTTGCGCTGCTACGCAGCAGAGGGGTTCGCATGATCATATATCTGGACGATATGCTGATCATGGCACAAGACACCCTACTACTACAACAACACTTATATTGGGCAATAACACTTTTACAAAACCTGGGATTTCTAATCAACTGGGAGAAGTCGGTACTAGTCCCCTCCCAGTCCTTAGAATTCCTAGGATTCGAGATAGGGGCGGTCTTAGGGACCCTAAGCCTACCACCCTCAAAGATAAAAATCATCAAGAAGGAGATCCGCAGAACATTGGCTCATCCAATACTCACGGTCAGACAACTAGCCAGAATAATTGGACTCCTTTCCGCTTCCATACAAGCGATCTTCCCGGGACCCCTGCACTACAGGGCCCTACAGAGACTAAAAGCCGCACAACTACGCTCAGGACACTCCTACTCAGACTCTGTGCCACTCGATCACACAGCCAAGGAGGAGCTCAAGTGGTGGCTACAGCACATGGAAGCGTGGAACGGCAGAGCAATCTTCGGCAACAACCCGGATTGCGTAATAGAATCAGATGCCAGCACACGGGGCTGGGGAGCGCGCTGTGGACATACCTCCACAGGCGGAAAATGGTCCCAAGCGGAGAGGACACTACATATCAACAGCCTGGAATTAATGGCGGGATCGTTCGCGCTAAAGAGCCTGCTGGGCCCCGCGACACATTGCTCCATCATCCTGAGGATGGACAACGTATCAGCCGTACAGTACATCAACCGCCTCGGCGGCACCAAGTCCAAAATCCTGGCAGACTTAGCCACAGAATTTTGGCAGTTTTGCTTAGAACGCAACATAACAGTACGGGCCGAATACATCCCGGGACTTTCAAATACCGTAGCGGATTGGAACTCCAGACACCTACGGGATACCAGCGATTGGCGCCTGAACCGAGAGACGTTCCTACGATTGCAAACACTATGGGGTCCGATGTATATAGACCTGTTTGCGTCGCGGTTGAATGCACAACTCCCAGAGTTCTTCAGCTGGAGACCGGACCCAGACGCATTGGCTACGGACGCGTTCCTACAACCATGGCCGAACAAACGATTATACGCGTTCCCTCCGTTCGCTCTGCTGGCACGAACACTAGTACACCTAGACCGTGCACGGACGTCCCTAGTCCTCATAACCCCATTCTGGACTGCACAGCCTTGGTTCCCTTCACTTATGGAGATGTCCATAGATCTGCCCAGAATGCTACCCGAGAACCCACGTCTCCTTTCAGACCCAGATGGGAACCCACACCCTCTGATGACGCAGGGACAACTCAAATTGTTAGCATGGCTTCTTTCCGGGGACCCTGGGTCGTGCCAAACGTTCCGCAAACAACTCTCGAACTTCTGGCGGGAGCCTGGGCTCCTGGAACACGGAGATCCTACTCTAAAGCTTGGAACATCTGGAGTGGTTGGTGCATGGAACAACACGTGGATCCCGTATGTGCCTCTGTAAACCACCTGTTACGTTTTATTACACACCTATACGACCAAGGATTAGCATACCGAACCATCAATGTATACAGGTCAGCAATATCCGCTGGACACAAGGGCATAGAAGGATTCCCAGCGGGTAAACATCTGTTGGTATGCAGACTCTTACGCGGAATTCGATTGGCAAGACCACCACGACCCCGATATAGTACAGTATGGGACGTGAATTTGGTCTTAAACCTTTTGGAACAATGGCCACAGAACTCTGACCTCACGATGAAACAACTATCAGCAAAACTGGCCATGCTCTTATGCCTAATATCCTGCAAAAGAGTCTCGGATGTCAGGGCACTGGACGTCGACGCACGCACGTTTACTCCAACAGGAGTAACGTTTAATATTTCCAGACGTACTAAATCAGCGACATCATCAATATCATATCCAGCATTCCCCCACAACAAAAAACTGTGCCCAATAGCCTGTCTCAAAGAATATGAGACACGGACACAGGCATTTCGAAACCCTGGACATCATGAATTATTTCTGGCCATCAACTCACCACATCAGCCAGTATCTTCAATAACGATAGCCCGATGGGTGAAGTGGATAATGACCTCTGCAAACATAGATACCTCAGTATACGGAGCGCACTCCACTAGAGGAGCTATGGCATCTAAAGTATTCAACTTGGGATGCAGGCTGGAAGACCTATTACGGACAGCAGATTGGTCTCGAGAATCCACCTTTAAGGAATATTATTTTCACCCTACAGACCACGTATCATCAACAGTCATTGCACAGCTTTGAACTAGCATAATATGAGCCTCCGTGTCCTTTAATAAAATTACCAGATTTTACTAATTACATGACGTAAAGTCATGATTTTATAAAGGACACGGAGGCGAATATTGGCCCACCCGGTAAGTATATCAAGCCTATATCGGCGAAAGAAAAGGGAAACTCCCACCCAATAAACAATAAAATAAGGGTCATTGTGGTGTTTTCTTTTGTCTAGACTTAATTCATTTATATAGAATAACAGTTGCTTATATACTTGTGAGTCTGTAGTATCTAATACATATAGTAAGATTTAGTCACTACCATTGTGACAAACAGTTCCTAAGATCACATTTTACCACTTTTTTCTCTATCCCATTACAGCTTAATCCACAATAAGCGACACCATGGATGACCAGTTGTCACCACAGTTCACACAGACAAGTTCCTACAAGTTCGATATGAGAATGTTCGACACAACGGATAAAGTGTTCCAGTGTCTTCTCAAGTTATAAAGATACAGCTTCGGCATGACCAAAGAAAGAGGGAAAGGAAAGGTCACATGAGTAGTTATAGATAGAAGGACTGTTCCTATTGGCTAAGGGTATAATGTTGTGTTAACCCTTGGAGAACCTGTTAAAACTTTTTTCTATGAATGTTTATACCTTCTCTTTGCTGCTGAGGTATAATAAAGAAAGAGATAAGCATAATATTCGCCTCCGTGTCCTTTATAAAATCATGACTTTACGTCATGTAATTAGTAAAATCTGGTAATTCTGTTACAAACGAGTAATAATTACTTTCTGGAACTATAAATCAGATGATACATGATGCCCACCAGACTGGCCCACATTTATCCACGCAATGCTCAAGGTTTTCAAGAGAGCCGGGCAGTCTTTTCCATATTTTCTGGAGCTGTGTGCGGATAGAGGGGTACTGGAACTTTCAGAACCTTATCGAGGAAGTCAGGGGTTATGTCCTTGCGTAGCTTCCCCAAGTTTTCACCTACTAACAGTGACACGCAATAACCTCGGAAAATGCTAGAAATCTCAAGATACTTCTCCCATCACTACTCTAATACCCTTGTGGTGGAATCTCGGTAAAAATAAATTTAGTAGGCCGAGATTACCACGTGGCATGTGTACGTGCATATGCTGACGTATCGATCAGTTGGTTGCACGAGGCAAGATACGATCAGTAGTGTACGGAGCATGTGCAAGAATACAGGATGTAGTATTCCCCTCCTCCATTGTGCTGGACAGGCCATGCGGTCAAGCAGGAAGTTAATTCTTATTTGTATTGATTGGTCAAGAGAATGTGCGGGTGGAGCTTAATATGGGAGGAGTTATGTGCCTATATAAGGAGCCTGCACTATTGTCCGGGGCTCAGAACTTGCTGTATTTTGGTGACATTAGTCCCTCTGAGTCCCGATCGGTGATCCAATAAAGAATCTCTTCCTTCCTGAAGAAACCTGTGTCCATCTCTCTGTGCTTGGCTTCCGTCAGTTTCTCCGGTATCATTTGGTGCATTGGCCGGGAAGCTCATCGTTCAACGGTAGCTGAGAGGCAGAGGCGTGAGACGGTCTATCTTTGCCCACGTTCTCTACGGCTGCACCCCTGAACTTCTGCGTGGACCTCCCTTCGTCTCGGCGCCACTGGTCTGTTGTCCAGGAGATCATCGGCCTCTACGTAAGAAGTGCTGGAGTGTCCCCGTCGATGAGTGTGAACTCAGGTTCAGGAACGAGGAGGTAAGACAACTGCTGTTTTAGACGGCAGACCCACTAGGGGTATACCGATTGTGCGGTAGGCCCATAAGGGGTTATTTGTGTATGGAATCTGCCCCCTCTGTCGGAGGGAAGGAGCGAAGGCGCACCGCTCAATCGAACGCTCTTTAGTCAGACCGTTTGATTTGGTTAGTCAGGCGGGGTTCTGGTGTAAATAGCCCTAGCCGGACACCGGTGTCTTGTCTAGACTAGCGTTCTAGGGTGTATATTACGTTCGCTAGGTCGGAGGGACCGGGAGACTAAGCGGCGCCTGTGTAAATTCGGTTCGCTAGCTCTCAACCTATCTTGGCTAAGTGGGAAGGCGTGTAAATTTGGAACCCACTAGATTTTTGATAGTAATCGACTAAGAGGCGTCTGTGTAAATTCGGTCCTCTAGCTCGCTATATGTGGTGCTTGGGCAGTGTGGCTAACCAAAACGGGTGTACATAGTTTTAGGTAGTCCATTCAAGGTACTGGCCAATAGTTTAGTTGGGAATTGTAAATGTGTTAAAGATTGTTAGTAAAGTGTATATCTTGTTAGATAGCGCGAGCTCAGCCGTCTAGCGAGAGTGTTAATAGTGTGTTGCTGTATCATAGTGCACGGTACCATAACCCTGTATATTTACTGACACTGTATATAAGTACTAATCATTGTCGTCTATTGCATGTTTAACACCATAACCACTAATAATTGTATTGTGACCTTAAATTGTGCTTTGACCTATGCTAACCGTACTGTAACCGCTATTTGTAAAAGACGATGTTACTTGGGTGTGTTATAGACGGGTAATTTATATATAGAGAATTATAGCGTGGGTGACTGTATAGTTTCGCCAAAGGGCATAATATTGATTATTTAGTGACTGGTGTAACAGCTGTGCGTGTACGGGAATTCCCTGAGTGTTTATTGTGTTATTGTGTACGTTTCACTTGGTAACCGTACCACGTGGTGCTGTTGCCAGAGGAAACGGGTGTGACTGTTGAAAAGTACGTGTGCATAGTATTCGTTGTCAACGACGTTCCATTGATAAGTATGGGCGCGTCGGAGTCAACGATTCCGGATCCCTTAGGTTGTATGGTGAAGAATTTTAAAAAGGGATTCAAAACATGTGATTTTGGGGTTAAAATGTCTCCTGTACGTTTGGTCACTTTGTGTACTAGGGAGTGGCCTACTTTGGTTGCGGCATGGCCGCCATGTGGCAGTTTGGATCCAACTCTGTTACAGCGCGTACACGTGGCTGTATCAGGTAGGCCTGAACTTTACGGGCAGTTTCCTTATATTGATTGTTGGAGACAGGCCGTAAATGACTCGCCAAAATGGATTCAGACATGCCACGAGGAGCAATGTCGCCTCATGGTGGCTAGGACTTGTTTGTCCACTAGGACTGGTGTTAGGCCCATTTTGGACACGCCCCCTGAGTCCGAGATCCCTTTGCCGCCCCCTTACTTTCCTTTAAGAGGAAGTGACGCGAATGCAGGAAGTCCTGCACCCCTTCCCCCATTGCCCCCATCCACTTCCGCTTCCGCCTCCAGTACAGAATCCACCCCCTCTCGTACTAAATCTCCCCTTCCGGAACCAGACCCAACCCCCATTAGATCTGAATATCCTGATTTGGCGCCACTTCAGACTTCCGGTCAAGCTTCTTCTAGCTCGGCTCGAAGTGTTCTATTTACTAACTTTTCCCAAAACCAAGCTCCCACATCCTCATGCTTTATTACCCCCCGACCGGAACCCATAACTGACGCCCCTCCACATAGCCCCATACTAACCCGACAACTGACCGGTACCCAACAATTAAAACATTATCAGATGCCTCTTCGTCTGAATCCCGGGTCAGCCTATATCGATGCCGCAGGTCAAATGGCACATGCTGATCCAGTCTTCGTATATGTCCCGTTCACGACTACCGATCTCTTGAATTGGAAGACCCACAATTCCTCGTACACTGAGAAACCACAAGCTATGACCGATCTGTTCACCTCGATAGTTCAGACACATAACCCGACATGGGCTGATTGCCAGCAGTTATTAATGACATTGTTTAATAATGAGGAAAGGACAAGGATTAATCAAGCGGCCATTAAAGCGCTAGAGGATAGAGCCCGTGCTTTGAATCAAGCCAATCCAGCAGCATGGGCCGCAACACATTATCCTAACACCGATCCCGACTGGAATGTAAATGGTGCAGATATGGTTCAACTCAGAGCCTATAGAGACGCTATAATTGCTGGCATGAAAGCCGGAGGAAAGAAAGCTATTAACATGTCGAAGACAGTTTAGGTGATTCAGAAAAGTGATGAAGCGCCCAGTGTCTTTTATGACCGATTATTGGAGGCATACCGCTTGTATACCCCCTTTAATCCGGAAGACGCAGATAATTCCCGAATGGTGAACTCCGCCTTTGTCAGCCAAGCTTACGGAGATATTAAGCGCAAGCTACAGAAGTTAGAAGGGTTTGCAGGTATGTCTATCACCCAACTAATGGAGGTAGCGAATAAAGTGTATATGAATAGGGAAACAGAAAGTAAGAAAGAGGAAGAGCGCAAGATGCGTAAAAAGGCTGATGTGCTAGCGGTAGCGATCGCAGGCGTAGATAGACGGGGCCCAGATAGAGGCGATAGTAGATGGAATAGGGAGCCTTTGAGTAGGAATCAGTGCACGTATTGCAAGGAAGAAGGGCATTGGAGGAACGAGTGTCCACAAAGAGAGCAGTACGAGAGAGACCAACCCAGGGAAGGTTACGGAAACTTTAGAGGCAGAGCGAGAGGTAGAGGAGGCCCCGGAGGGAGTAATGGAAATAGAGGGAGCAATGGGAACAGAGAAAGTGTTAGGGAAGATAGGTATTTTTCAGCAGCGCAAAGGTCCCGCGATAGAGAAGGTAGGGACTTTGTAGGATTGGCTGACACGGTCATGGAGGACTATTGATACCGACCGGGCTCCATCCCCCTTGGTCGAGCGGAGCCTATGGTCGATGTATCAATAGGGGGAAAAAGGAGTGCGTTTATGATCGACACTGGTGCTGAACATTCGGTGACTAATCTAGTTGCTCCTCCATCTGGAAGAACTATTACTGTAATAGGAGCAACTGGAAGAAGTGCTGAAAAACCGGTTCTTAAAAGTAGACTCTGTACATTGGGAGGCCACGTAGTAAAACATCAATTCCTTTATATGCCTGAATGTCCAGTCCAATTGCTGGGACGTGATATGCTATCTAAATTACAAGCGCAGATTACGTTCCTACCAAATGGAACAACATCCTTAAAGTTTAATGGACCTTCAGGTATTATGACATTATCCGTACCAAAGGAAGAAGAGTGGCAACTTTATACAGCGTTGACTAGCCAAAACCCTAGGAGTGATGAGTCCTTATTCAACATACCAGGAGTTTGGGCAGAGAACAACCCACAAGGACTGGCCCGCAATATTCCACCTATTAAAATCGAACTAAAACTTGGGGTTTATCCAGTGAGCCTAAGACAATATCACATCCCGCAGAAGGCTAAGAAGAACATCCAATCTTATCTGGATAAGTTCATACGGTATGGTATCCTAAAATTCTGTACTTCCCCCTGGAACACCCCATTGCTGCCTGTTCAAAAGCCCGGTACAGATGAGTATCGACCTGTGCAGGACTTGAGAGCAGTCAATGATGCGGTTGTTAGTATACATCCAGTTGTACCCAATCCATATAACCTGCTTGCTTTAATTCCGGGCGGGGCTACTTATTTTACAGTCTTAGACCTCAAAGATGCCTTCTTTTGCCTCCGAATTGCCGCAGAAAGTCAATGTATCTTCGCTTTCCAATGGGAAAACGCTGTAACGGGCTCAAAACGCCAAATGACCTGGACAAGACTGCCCCAAGGGTTTAAAAATTCACCTACCCTATTTGGTTCAGCTCTAAGTCAAGATTTATTGGATTTCGAGTCCATCCCAGGAGAGTGTGTATTGTTACAATATGTAGATGATTTGTTGATAGCAGCAGTTACAAAGGAAATATGTCAGCAAGCAACACACGATCTACTACACATTCTCTGGAAGGCAGGATACAAGGTGTCTAGAAAGAAGGCTCAGTTGTGTTTGCCAACTGTCAAATATCTGGGATTCCATATCTCTGAAGGTCAAAGAATTATGGGGCCAGAGAGAAAAGAAGCTGTGTGCCAAATACCGATACCCAAGAATAGAAGACAA
The DNA here is from genome assembly GCF_036172605.1 of Pelobates fuscus. Lineage (NCBI taxonomy): Eukaryota > Metazoa > Chordata > Amphibia > Anura > Pelobatidae > Pelobates > Pelobates fuscus. The sequence continues at coordinate 350,859,783 of NC_086318.1, read as the reverse complement.
GTGCGAGAATTCTTGGGGGCAGCAGGCTTCTGTAGGATATGGATTCCCAGCTACGCGATACTGGCAAAACCTCTGTATGCAGCTATCAAAGGTACAGAGCACGACCCCTTCTTATGGACTCAAGAACAGCAAACGGCATTTGAAGATGTGAAGAAGGCTTTGATGAGTGCCCCAGCATTAGGTCTACCTGATCACACACGACCATTCTACCTGTATGTACATGAGCAAAGAAGAATGGCTGTGGGAGTATTGACACAGTACTTGGGATCATGGCAAAGACCTGTTGCCTACATGTCTAAGCAACTGGATGCAGTGGCCAGCGGACTTCCACCTTGTCTAAGAGCAGTAGCTGCAGCCGCCCTGCTAGTAGCTGAAGCCGATAAACTCACTCTGGGTCAAGAACTTTATGTACGAGTCCCACATGCAGTACAGACGTTGTTGGATTACAAAGGAAATCATTGGTTTAGTAATAGCCGTATGACCAAGTATCAAGCAATGTTGTGTGAAAACCCAAGAGTGCATTTAGAGACTGTAAACACCTTAAATCCAGCTACCCTTTTGCCACAACCTACTGAAAGTCAACATGATTGTTTGGAAGTAATGGATGAAGTATTTTCAAGTAGACCAGATCTTCGTGATTTTCCCATCCAGAACCCCGATGTTCAATATTACACCAACGGCAGTAGTTATGTGAAAGAAGGGATCCGCTATGCAGGATATGCAGTAACAACGATAGACAAGGTGATAGAAGCTCGGCCACTGGCAAAAGGAACATCAGCACAAAAGGCAGAATTGATAGCACTGACACGAGCGTTACAATTGGCTGAAGGTTTAAGAGTGAACATCTACACGGACTCCAAGTATGCGTTTTTAACCACTCATGCCCACGGAGCTTTGTATAAAGAAAGAGGACTATTGAATTCAGAAGGCAAAGAAATCAAGTATGCAGCTGAAATCCTACAACTATTGGAAGCAGTGTGGGAGCCGAAAGAAGTCGGTATCATACATTGTCGAGCGCATCTGAGAGGAGATGGTGATGTAACCAAAGGAAATCGGATGGCAGACAGTACAGCTAAGCGTGCCGCTGAATCGGGAAGACAGGAGTATGTGGGGCATATAGCTGCTCTTATACCAACTCCACTGTCTCAATGGACTCCAGTTTATACAGCTCAAGAAGAGGAGTGGTTAAAGACCGAACCTGGAAAGTATTTGGAGAACAAATGGTATCAGTTAGAAGATGGAAGAATAGTCATTCCAGCATCACTAGCGGTAGAAATTGTCCAAAACTATCACAACGGGACACATTCTGGGAGAGACAGCACAGAAGAATCTCTCAGAAAACATTTCTACATACCTGTCACGGTAATATACCCCAACACGCAGGAATAGTTCACAGTCAAGAGACAAGAAACAGTGTTCGTCTTACCGGACCTTAGAATGGCCGGACTAGGACGAGAGAAAGACAGAGTCAGAACAAGCCGAGGTCAAGGGAACTGAGAGACAGCGTAACGTAGAACAAGCCGAGGACTGGTACACAGAGGACAAAACAGCGGATAAGCAAGCAAGGATAAGGAGAGAGCGGAGTCAGGAACAAAGCCAAGGTCAAGCACCAAAAAAACAACTGAACGATACAAGCACTAAAGGGAACTGGACAGAAACCACGATAGGGCAAAAAGCAAGGGAAACAGGTGAGTATAAATACCCTTAAGGTTCACTTTGATTGGCCCCTGTCATATCCACGCCCCCAAAACGTGAGTGTATGGGGAATGTGGCCTGACAGGGGCCAATGGGAGACTGATTCTAATTTAGTCTCCCACTGTCCCTTTAAGAGCGCGCCCGAGACGCGCGGCGCGCTCTTAGTGTCGGGCGGGACATGTGACCGCTTCTCGCGGTCACTGCCCGCCTGACTGATCCCATCGTTGGCTGAGCCGCGCGCGGCTCGTGTAGGAGCAGGACCGCGCGCGGCGAGAAGGGAGGACCCCGGCCGGCCCCTGGAGAGGGTAAGTACCGCTACAGTACCCCCCCCTGAAGACACGCCCACCGGGCGGGGAGGAGCAGGCCTGGCAGGAAAACGAGCGTGGAAAGAACGCACAAGGCGAGGAGCGTGAACAGCGTCAGCGGAAATCCAACTGCGTTCCTCAGGCCCATAGCCCTTCCAATGTACCAGATATTGGAGGCGACCCCGAAGCAAGCGAGAGTCAATTACAGCCGCCACTTCAAACTCCTCATGGCCCTCCACCGAAACCGGAGGAGGAGGGGGGACATGCCGAGTAAAACGGTTGCACAGGAGGGGTTTTAACAAGGAGGTATGAAACACGTTAGGAATGCGTAAATTTTTAGGAAGATCCAATGCATACGAGACAGGATTAACCACATGCAAGATACGAAAAGGACCAATAAAACGAGGGGCCAACTTCATAGAAGGCACACGAAGACGAATATTGCGAGTAGAAAGCCAAACCCGGTCTCCCACAGCATAGGATGGAGCCGCCCTGCGATGCTTGTCAGCGTGAACCTTCTGGCGAGCAGCTGAGGCCACCAAAGAACACTGAACCTGCTCCCAAGTATTACGTAGACTAGCCAAATGTTCGTCCAGAGCTGGCATGCCCTGTAAGGAGAATGCAGCTGGAAGAACCACGGGATGCCGGCCATAAACAACGTAAAAAGGGCTGTTACCGGAGGATTCATGAGCAGCATTATTACGAGCAAACTCAGCCCAAGGAAGCAGGTCAGCCCAATTGTTCTGATGGTGGGACACGAAACAGCGAAGATACTGCTCCAGAGATTGGTTGGCACGTTCAGCAGCTCCATTAGACTGGGGGTGGTAGGCTGAAGAAAACGAGAGGGAGATACCCATCTCTGCACAAAACGCTCTCCAGAATCTGGAAATAAACTGGCTACCCCTATCGGACACGATCGAAGTGGGAATACCATGCAACCGAAACACCTCCCCGGCAAAGATAGAGGCAAGTTCCTTGGATGATGGCAATTTGAGAAGAGACACAAAATGAGCCATCTTAGAAAAACGATCCACAATCATCAGGATGACAGTTTTACCATTAGAGGGAGGTAATTCAACAATAAAATCCATGGATATATTGGACCATGGCCTCTCGGGTATGGGCAACGGATGCAACAACCCACAAGGAACTCTGTGGGAGGACTTCATACTGGCACAAGTGCTACAGGCATTAACGTAATCGGTGACGTCCTTGCGCAAGGAAGCCCACCAGAAATATCTAGAAACTGCTGAGACTGTCTTAGAAATACCAGGGTGTCCAGCAGTTCTAGTGTCATGATATAATGACAAGATGTCTCGTCTCTCTGGTATATCAACGAATAGCTTATCAGCAGGCCTCTCCTCAGGAGCCAAGTTTTGTTTAGCCTGAATAGTTTGTAAGAGAGAAGACGAAATAGAAAGAACAGTAGTCGCTATTATTCTGTCAGGCGGAATGACAGGGGTAACATCGACCTCGAGTTTGTCAGTAGTCTCGAATTGTCTGGACAGAGCGTCAGCTTTAGTATTACGATCACCCGGTCTGTAAGTGATTATGTAATTAAAACGAGACAAAAAGAGAGACCACCTGGCCTGCCTAGAAGACAATCTTTTTGCTTCACTAAGGTATGAGAGGTTTTTGTGATCCGTTAAAATGAGGATAGGATCCCTGGTACCCTCTAGCAGATGTCTCCATTCCTTGAGCGCCAAAATGATAGCAAGGAGTTCACGATTGCCTACATCATAATTCCTCTCTGCTTTGGACATCTGTCTGGAAAAGAAGCCACAAGGGTGTAACGGCTTTTCAGGTGAATCTCTTTGAGACAAGATAGCACCTACCCCTATCTCAGAAGCATCAACCTCAAGAATAAAGGGCAGTGAAGGGACAGGATGCTGTAAAACAGGAGCAGAGGCAAATGTAGCTTTCAAGAATTCAAAGGCCTCGAGTGCTTCTGGTTTCCAGACATGAGTATTACCATCCTTCTTGGTCATTCTGGTTATAGGCGCTACAATGGCAGAAAATCCTTTAATAAAACGCCTATAATAATTAGAGAACCCCAGAAAACGCTGAATGGCTTTCAAACCCTGGGGCAGAGGCCATTCCATAATGGCAGACAGTTTCTTGGGATCCATACGAAAACCCTTGGCAGAGATTATATAACCCAAGAATTGGACTTCAGATTGATCAAATGAACATTTTTCGAGTTTGCAATAGAGACCGTTAACCAGAAGAGTTCTCAACACTAATTTAACATGCATGTGATGAGTCTGTAAATCATTAGAATAAATTAATATGTCGTCCAAGTATACTATAACGAATGTATGTATAAATTGACGTAGGACATCATTAATGAATTCTTGAAAAACTGCTGGGGCGTTACAAAGACCAAAGGGCATCACAGTGTACTCGTAGTGGCCACTCCTGGTATTGAAAGCAGTCTTCCACTCGTGATCCTTTTTGATACGTATGAGGTTGTAAGCACCCCTAAGGTCCAATTTAGTAAAAACTGTGGCCTGTTTAAGCCTATCAAAAAGTTCTGTGATCAAAGGTATGGGGTACGCATTTTTGACGGTGATTTTATTAAGGCCCCTATAGTCAATACAAGGCCTTAATTCGCCATCTTTCTTAGACACAAAGAAGAACCCAGCCCCTGCCGGGGAAGAGGATCTTCTTATAAATCCCTTCTCTAGAGATTCCTTGATATATTCCTCCATAACCAGATTCTCCTGAGGAGATAAAGGATATATTCTCCCTTTGGGAGGCATCGTACCAGGTAATAAATTAATTGCACAATCGTAAGGCCTGTGAGGTGGCAATCTTTCAGCCTCCCTTTTATCAAAAACAGATTTAAGAGACAGGTACTGAGAGGGTATGACCGTAGGCACGGGAGGAATATGAGTAGAATTCAAAGGGGTGACTTTAACAACACAAGACTCTTGGCAAGAATCACTCCAAGAAACTATTTGTCCTGACTCCCAATCAATGGTGGGATTATGAGTACGTAACCAAGGATACCCTAACACGAGGTGAGAGGAAGGAGAAGTAATGATCTGAAACCGAATGGTCTCAGAATGTAACACCCCTGTAGACATATGTAGGGGAACAGTCTCATGTGTGATAATTGGAGAGCATAATGGTCTACCATCTATGGCCTCAACGGCCAAGGGTGTCTCCTTCTCTCTGGTGGGTATGTTATTCTCCTTGACAAAACTGGAATCAATAAAGTTTTCGGCCGCTCCGGAATCAACCAGGGCTAGTATATTCCCTGCTATGCAGTCACTATCAAGGTGCAGGGAAACAGGAAGAAGTAACTTATTAAGAGGCAAATGTGAGGACTGTGATGTCACACCCAAGGCCAGTCCTCTATACGGTCTTAGGTGCGATAGTTTCCCGGACGCACGGGACATTCTTGTCTCATATGACCCCTCCTATCACAATAAAGGCAAAGTCCCTCCTTTCTCCTATAAAGCTTTTCAGCGTCGGTAAGTTTAGCAACCCCTAACTGCATAGGTTCCTCCTCAGAACCTTTAGATCCCTCGGGAGTCTCAGCTCTAGGGGAGTTAAAGGGAACAAAATGTCTATTTCTGGACCTGGTATATAACCCGTCACGGATCCTGTTATCTATATCGATAAGATAGTCAATCAGGTCCTCCAGGGGTACAGGGAGGTCCTTAGCTGCTACCTCATCTAAGATAGTATCAGACAGACCTTCCATAAAGGCAGTAGTAAGGCCATTATTAGTCCAATCTACCTGTGAGGCAAGGGTCCGGAACTGAATAGCATAATCGGCTACAGATTTAGATCCTTGCTTTATTCTCATTAATGCCCTGGCGGCATTTTTTGACCTTTTAGTCGTGTCAAATGTTCTACGGAACGCTGTGAGGAAGCTATTGAAGTCGTGTACCATAGGCCCATTAGCCTCCCAAATAGGATTTGCCCATTCTAGTGCCTTATCCGTAAGCTGGTGCATAAGAAAACCCACCTTAGATCTGTCAGTGGGAAACGAACGTGGGTACATTTCGAAGTGGAATTCCACTTGATTAAGGAATCCCCTACATGTCTTAGCGTCCCCTCCATACCTAGGTGGCGGGGTTAGATGTGCAGAAGCATTAGACATATTAGCTGTGTCCGGTATAGGGTTTACAGGAGGCGTAGGTACAGGTACCGGAACAGATCTGGATAACAGTGTCTGGATGGCTTGAGCCATTTGATCCATACGGTGATCCTGTTCTGCGAATCTAGCCTCATGAGTGGCCATCTGTTGACCTAAACCTGCGGGGTCCATGGCCCTATCGTAATGTCACGGTAATATACCCCAACACGCAGGAATAGTTCACAGTCAAGAGACAAGAAACAGTGTTCGTCTTACCGGACCTTAGAATGGCCGGACTAGGACGAGAGAAAGACAGAGTCAGAACAAGCCGAGGTCAAGGGAACTGAGAGACAGCGTAACGTAGAACAAGCCGAGGACTGGTACACAGAGGACAAAACAGCGGATAAGCAAGCAAGGATAAGGAGAGAGCGGAGTCAGGAACAAAGCCAAGGTCAAGCACCAAAAAACCAACTGAACGATACAAGCACTAAAGGGAACTGGACAGAAACCACGATAGGGCAAAGAGCAAGGGAAACAGGTGAGTATAAATACCCTTAAGGTTCACTTTGATTGGCCCCTGTCATATCCACGCCCCCAAAACGTGAGTGTATGGGGAATGTGGCCTGACAGGGGCCAATGGGAGACTGATTCTAATTTAGTCTCCCACTGTCCCTTTAAGAGCGCGCCCGAGACGCGCGGCGCGCTCTTAGTGTCGGGCGGGACATGTGACCGCTTCTTGCGGTCACTGCCCGCCTGACTGATCCCATCGTTGGCTGAGCCGCGCGCGGCTCGTGTAGGAGCAGGACCGCGCGCGGCGAGAAGGGAGGACCCCGGCCGGCCCCTGGAGAGGGTAAGTACCGCTACAATACCAAGATTGTCCAACTTGACTCAGGCCATTGTACGAAGATGTGTAACGTGTGCTAAAAATAATGCAAGGCAAGGACCAGTAAAGCCACCAGGAGTCCAGTTTATGGGGGGACTCCCCATGTCCGATTTACAAATTGACTATACAGTGATGCCTAAATCGGGTGGACATCGTTACCTGCTGGTAATTGTGTGTACCTATTCAGGCTGGGTAGAAGCATGTCCTACTCGTACAGAGAAAGCAGGAGAAGTTGTGAGATTCCTGTTACGAGAAATAATACCCCGATATGGACTACCCTGCTCTATAGGATCGGACAATGGTCCAGCTTTTGTTCATCAGTGCCTACAACAACTGACTCATATGCTTGGTATAAAGTGGAGGCTTCATACGGCATATAGACCCCAGAGTTCTGGTAAGGTAGAGAGAATGCATAGAACTATTAAGAATCAGTTGGATAAAATGTGTCAGGAAACCCAACTTAAGTGGAACGTTCTCTTACCCATAGCTCTATTGCGAATCCGCAGTACACCTACCAGAAGGATGGGCCTCTCTCCTTTTGAAATCATGTATGGGCGACCACCTCCCGTACTTGGTAACTTAAGGGGGGATTTGAGTCAGCTGGGAGAAGGAATTACCCGGCAGCAGGTTGTAGAGTTGGGTAAGACTATGGAGGAGGTACAGAAATGGGTACAAGATAGATTACCTGTGAATATTTATCCCCCAGTTCATAGTTACCACCCAGGAGATCAAGTGTGGACCAGGTCCTTATGTTGTTCTTTTGTCTACCCCTACAGCGATAAAAGTAGCCGAAGTGACTCCGTGGATACATCACTCCAGGGTTAAACCAGCAGCAGTCGATTCTTGGCAAGTTACAGCAGATCCAGAGAATCCCTGCAAGATCCGGTTAAAACGCACGACTCAGTCGGAGTGACGAGGAACTTTGTGGATTACAAATTTTATTGTTTCAGAGATTTGGTAAGTGAGTGAGAGGGCCATAATAAAGCCTGTCCGCTCACCGACGTATAGTATATAAGCCAGGAAAAGTCTCGAAGGGACTCCTGTGAAGATGAGCAGAACTCCATTCCCTGCAGCCCTTACATCCTGGAAGCTGAGGTGCCTTCGCACGGACGAAGACTGAGGATGACGACGAAAGATGTGTTTATGATAATGTTTTTATATGTGTATTTTTATATTCAGGAAGGTAGAGGTACCGACACTCCTAGCTGTGAGGTATGCATTAAGACTACAAGAACAGGTAACCATATTTCCCAAACCCTAATTTGGCATTCACAATATGAGTGTAAAGGAGATGTATCAAGATGTAGATACCTAAATATAGAATATAGTGTATGCCATTTAGGAGTAGGAGAACCTAAGTGCTTCAGTCCGGAGTATCAACCTCGTACAATTTGGTTGACTCTCAGGAATGGAGATCCTCAGGGGACCCTAATTAATAAGACGGTGTTAGAATCCGTACATTCTTCGGATGTTCTGCTATTTGATGCGTGTAAGGCGATATCAAGTGGTAGAAAACCGTGGAATGTATGTGGGGATCTTAGATGGGAGAGGACGTATGGGTCTAACGATAAATATATTTGTCCCAGTAGTAAAAATAAATATGTGAGTCCTAGATGCCCAAATAGAGATTATAACTTTTGCCCATATTGGTCTTGTGTGGGGTGGGCAACTTGGGGACAGACAGTAGACAAGGACATGATTGTGACTAAGTTGCCTACCAGCCCATATTGTAAGTCTATGGAATGCAATCCAGTCCATATACTTATAAATAACCCCGACAAGTTCTTAGATAAATATGGTAATTTATTTGGGTTTCAAATATATGGGACGGGTTTAGATCCTGGGACAGTATTGTTTATAGGGATAGAGACTGATACGGTATCCTCCCAGACTCATCAAGTATACCATTCCTTTTATGAAGAGATGAGCATAGATAATAAGATCCCCCATAATGCTAAAAACCTGTTTATTGATTTAGCCGAAAGTATTGCCGGTAGTCTTAATGTTACCAACTGCTATGTGTGTGGAGGTACTAACATGGGAGACCAATGGCCTTGGGAAGCAAAGGAGGTAATGTCCGGTTCTGAGGCAGTTGACCAATTAATATCTACACAAGCCGATTATCATATGAGTGTTAGAGGTAAATCTGAGTGGAGATTAAAGACCTCCATCATAGGTTATGTTTGCATAGCAAGGAAAGGAATGATGTATAATACTTCTGTAGGAGAATTAACTTGTCTAGGGCAAAAAGCTTATGATGATGATACAAAGAATACAACTTGGTGGTCGGCTTCAAATGTCTCAGAACCATCTAACCCGTTTGCTAGATACGCCAATTTAAAGGATGTGTGGTTTGATCTATCCATCACATCTATCTGGAGAGCCCCAGCAAATTTGTACTGGATCTGTGGTAAGAAAGCCTATTCGGAGTTGCCACAGGACTGGGAAGGGGCATGTGTGTTGGGTATGCTCAAACCATCCTTCTTCTTGTTACCTATTGAAACAGGTGAGACTTTAGGTGTTAAAGTGTATGATGTGAATCATAGGAAGAAAAGGGGACCCATAGAGATAGGCGCCTGGGAAGATAATGAATGGCCTCCCCAGCGTATTATAGATTATTATGAGCCAGCCACGTGGGCAGAAGATGGTACCTTTGGTTATAGAACCCCTATTTATATGCTCAACCGTATTATACGATTACAGGCGGTGGTTGAGATCATTACTAACGAGACATCACAAGCGCTCAATCTTCTAGCGAAGCATAATACCAGGATGAGGACAGCAGTATACCAAAATAGATTAGCCTTGGATTACCTTTTGGCAGTAGAGGGAGGTGTATGTGGGAAGTTTAACCTGAGCAATTGCTGTCTTCAAATAGATGACGAAGGGCAAGCAATAGCTGAGCTTACTAGCCATATGGTTAAACTAGCGCATGTGCCTACTCAGGTATGGAAAGGGTATAATCCAAGCAGTTGGTTTGGTAGCTGGTATGAGTGGTTTGGAGGGCTTAAGGCAGTGGTAGGTGGAGTCCTACTGATTTTAATGTTGTGTCTACTCCTGCCGTGTCTTATACCCTTAGTAGTTAGGTCTGTGCAAAGCCTGATAGAAAATATAGCAGAGAGGAAGGCTGCTGCACAGATAATGGCAATTTATAAATATAAGGCTCTAGATCAGGGAGAACCAATGCAGGAAGATGAGTGTTGAAGATTCACATCATAAGATAAGTCTGGTTTGGTTCAAGGTAACTTGCGGTGTATGCAAACTAAGGTTAAGTGATGCCTCAAGTAATTGTGAAATATCAAGAGGCATCAAAGGGGGGAATGTGGTGGAATCTCGGTAAAAATAAATTTAGTAGGCCGAGATTACCACGTGGCATGTGTACGTGCATATGCTGACGTATCGATCAGTTGGTTGCACGAGGCAAGATACGATCAGTAGTGTACGGAGCATGTGCAAGAATACAGGATGTAGTATTCCCCTCCTCCATTGTGCTGGACAGGCCATGCGGTCAAGCAGGGAGTTAATTCTTATTTGTATTGATTGGTCAAGAGAATGTGCGGGTGGAGCTTAATATGGGAGGAGTTATGTGCCTATATAAGGAGCCTGCACTATTGTCCGGGGCTCAGAACTTGCTGTATTTTGGTGACATTAGTCCCTCTGAGTCCCGATCGGTGATCCAATAAAGAATCTCTTCCTTCCTGAAGAAACCTGTGTCCATCTCTCTGTGCTTGGCTTCCGTCAGTTTCTCCGGTATCACCCTCACTTTATTCTACAAGAAACTTCGAGGAAATCTCACACAGCATCAAACACTCTCTACCAAAATTCTATAAGGCGTGGGACAAATGGGAAAGCTTTTATATGAGGCCTAAAAATTATCCTATATCTCCCCGTGGGCCAACCTCTTCCAAGTCTATGTAACCGCTTATCAGAGGACTGATGTGGCTGTGTATGTTTTGTTTCTGTTAAAAAACTTTAATAATAACTAGAATCACAAAAAAAACATTACTTTCTGCAAGAAAACAAACAAACATCCTCCTTTCAAAGCAGGAGAGACCCTTGCAGGTTGCATTTTGTAAGCATAGATATATCATATATCACTTAGTGATAATAAAGAATGAAAAATACAGTTGGAGGACCTTGAAGCAAGAAAAGGAATACTAGAAATCAATGTATTTATAGCTATTGTGGAAGCATTCCTTTAGGTTTACCTAGATTTTACCTTTACCTAGTGAGGATTAGGAAACAAATTATTCATGATCAATAGGCCTATTACACAGCATAGGCCTTGAGATAAAACGCCATTAGCCCCTATTTTAATCTAACCCTGACATCATATTGCAGCTGTATTTGCCCTAAAAAACACAAGCACGTTGTTCATACGTTAGCTGATAATTGGCATTTTAACTAAGTAATATTTCATTTATGAGTTGTCCCAGGGCTCTCTCTTAGATAATTGCTTTAGCTTGGCCATCATTCCATGGATTTATTTTTTTTTTAACTGATTTGAGGAAAGTGAACCAATGCCCTGGATTATTTTTTTTAATTGTTACAAAAAGAATACATGCCAAAAAAAAAAAAAATGGAGTTATTTTTTTATAAATTGTATCAAGAAATCAATACTACATAAAAACTGTACATAAAAAAAACCCATAAAAAATGTTGCAGCACAGATTGTTTTAGTGACTTTAGATTTAGTAGGAAAAAATAAAAGCAGTGTCCAAATGCCCTCGATGTAGAGAAAACAGTCATTTTATGGTAACAGAAATACACAGCAATATATAAATGTATGTGCATAAGCGCTCAGTGTCCAGAAATGCTGTATTTTTCAGTGTTCCCAAAGTAGAGAATTAGCAACGTCCAACACACAATACTGGTAGTCAACAACATACCATAAATAACAAATGAAGATGAGCAGAACACAGTGATGCCAGTGACATATGTAGAAAGATGGATCGGCCATGTGGCAAATAAGAGTGGGACCGAATAGTGTATGTACAATACAATATGCCGCACTCAAATATTGTATTGTTAATTGCTTGATGATCAATGCTCAATAAAGATTGGAGGGAAAAAAAGAAATTGGAGCAGGGACATGAATAGAAAAGGCACGTGATGTCGGACAGTATTAGATATATCCAACAGACTGCATTGGCAGCAATGAACAAACCGTAGGTCATATGGTGAGCAGAACACAGTATTCAGTAGGTTATAGTGATGCTAGTAACATGTCACATAGTACAACGTCCAAAATGAGGACTTCAGAGACTCGCACGTTTTAATATAAATGCAATAATATGATGTGTGGGGGAAATTAATCAGTGTTGCTGAATTCTTTATAATGATGATAACTTCATTTTATATCAATAATAGTTAATTATTATTAGTTACCCATCAATGATGTACATGCTTGATGAAATTGACAAAGATAACCAGGATCTTTTAATTCCACATTCTTAAAGCACTCTCAAGAGGTGATCTATGCGTGGTATAGAAAACGGTTCCTTAGTGGTCTTATTTTAAACTATTTATGGCGCTAGAGCACTATATACAACAATACACTACAGTGGCAGGTCTGAGACTTTTTTAGGGTTTGTCTATCAGCATTACCTATCTGGAAGCAGCACTGTTTAACTATTCTTCTTGGTAAAATTGTTCAAGCTTTGTTAAGTTTGGCGAAAATGATTATTGAAGTCTTTCCACAGATTTTCAAACCTATTGAGATCTTGGCTTCGACAGAGCCAATCTAAGACACTCCAATGCAATTTACACCCTAAATGGTAGTGTACTAGGGATAACCACACGCGAGAAGGATTTGGGAGTGGTTATAGACAACAAATTGGGAAGCAATATGCAATGTCAATCGGCAGTTGCTAAGGCCAGTAAGGTTTTGTCATGTATAAATAGGGGCATAAATTCTCGGGATGAAAATATAATTTTGCCTCTTTATAAATTGCTGGTAAGACCTTGAATATGCTGTGCAATTTTGGGCACCTCTTCTAAAGAAAGATATCATGGCACTAGAAAAAGTGCAGAGACGAGCTACAAAATTGATAAAAGGAATGGAGCATTTTAGTTATGAAGAAAGGTTAAAAAAATTAAATCTGTTTAGTTTGTAAAAACGGCGCCTGAGAGGGGATATGATAACATTATACAAATATATTCGAGGCCAATACAAACCATTGTGTGGAAATCTATTCACAAACTGGACTTTACATAGGACACGAGGTCACACACTTAGGCTGGAAGAAAGGAGATTTCATCTAAGGCAAAGGAAAGTTTTTTTTACAGTAAGAGCAATAAGGATGTGGAATTCTCTGCCTGAAGAGGTGGTTTTATCAGAGCCCATACAGATGTTTAAAGTGCAATTGGATAAATACTTACAAAAATATAACATACAGGGATATAATTTCTAATTAGTGGGGTAATAGCTGCTTGATCCAAGGAGAACTCTGACTGCTATTTTGGGGTCAAGAAGGAATTTTTTCCTAGTTTGTTGCAAAATTGGAAGCGCTTCAGACTGTTTTTTTTTGCCTTCTTTTGGATCAACGGCAAAAACATATGTGAGGAAGGCTGAACTTGATGGACACAAGTCTCTTTTCAGCTATGTAACTACCGGTATGTAACTATGTAATGTAGCTTTGGCAGTAATATGAACCTTTAACCCAGTCTCATGTATCTTCAGACTGCAACAGTAACAGTATGGCTGCTATCAGTTTACTGCGCAGTGCAAGTAATCCAAAGTGAGTCATGCAAAGAAAGTACTTATCCCATAAACCTCTCCTACCCATGGGTAACATGGGTACTTCTTATTGTAGATGGAGTGGGCTACTTCCAGTTGCAGGCAGACCCTCTAAGCAATGCACAAATAGGACACTTTCGAAGTAAATAATTATTTTATGATTATTCATTATATTGAATTTAATATATTTTTTATGTATTATCTTTATAATGCACTTACACAATAGGAGGCATTTTGTACCCCACCATTTCCCTATAATAGTTATTTGCAATGAGACTCCTATCACACAGAGATGTAAACTCTAACAACGTTGACAACATATGAACTCTGTGCACTTTTTCAACGCTAGTATTTAAATGTACAGGAAATCTGTGTGCACCCTGATGAGTAAAGACATAAAATCACTTCAGGAACTGAATGATAGCTTGGTACAAACATTTCGGTTTAATACAAAATTCAAGAAGGAAAGACCATAAGAAGGAAATCGGAAAGTCTTTTGTTCTTAATGATATCATATCGTGAGGCAATAGTGGAAATTTAATAAAACGCTGGCAGGCGGATTTTCCCATTTTAAGTGTAAATCTGCTTTTGTTTTGCTGCAGTTCTGCATTTTCATAATAATTAAACCATAACTTGTGTTTTATCTGCAAATCACTGATAAAGGAACACTGCAGTTAAAATGCAAGCTAAGCTAATAATAACAACAGTTATGTCGCAATACATTGCATTTGCATGGCTGGAATGTCACTTTAGTTCCTGGGTCCCACAAATCAGGCTTAGGGGGCAGGGACGGTTTTCAGGCTACAAAAGTTGTGCTAACTTCAATCCCCTGATTGCCCCAACTCATTCTGCGTCTTCAAATCCTGGTTTCTCTAGACTGCCTTCTAACCAAGCATCCCATAACACAGCTATAAATTAGTTTTTGTAAATATAAAGCTTGTCTTTTATCGCCCAAATACACAAACAGCCAGGACCGGACTGGGACAAAAATTCAGCCCGGGCAATTAAAGGCAGAGCAGCCCACTATTAGGGGCGGCGTCAGAAAGGGGGCGTGTCATGTCACCACCACCAAATGAGTATGTTAATGTCACGCTTCTCCAGAGCATCCAGTGCTCTTAGATTAAGTAAATGCCATGTTGTTTCTTTTGGGGCGCAAGCATGCACTGTGTTTGCTGGCGATTTGTCTCTGGTGTCCTCAATAGTGGGATACCAGAGATCAAAACAGGAAAAGGGCTGTTAAAGTGGTGTGCATGTGTGGGGATGTTCCCAGTGGTGTTGTATATGTTTGGAGGTTGCATGTGTGTAGAACAGACTTTTTGTGTTGTATTGTGTGTAAAGGGGACTGTTTGTGGCGTACTGCATGTGGCTAGGGGCTGCAGTGTGTGTTTCTGGGTTGTAATGTATGTGTGTGTATTTATATAGGGCCTGTGGAGTGTGTGGGCCTAGTGGATGTAGTGTGTGCATGTAAAGAGCTGTACTGTGTGTTTGTGAGTGTATCTAGGGGCTCTAGTGTGTGTATGCATATAGGAGCTGTACAGCACATGTGTATAGGTGCAGTGATGTATGCATAGGTGGTGTAGTGTGTACAGGGGGTGCGGAATATGTATTTATAGGGGATATAAATTAGTGTGTTTGCATGCAGGAGGTGTAAAGTGTGTGTTTAAAGGGGCATAACGCATGAAAGTGCAGGGAGTGTAATTATTATTATTATTATTATTATTATTGCCATTTATATAGCGGCAACAGATTCTGTAGCGCTTTACAATATTTTGAGAGGGGGGGATGTAACAATAAATAAGACAATTACAAGAAAACTTACAGGAATAATAGGTTGAAGAGGACCCTGCTCAAATAAGCTTACAGTCTATAGGAGGTGGGGTATTAGAAACATTAGGATAGGAAATATCAAGTAGGAGTGAAGCAGAGCTGGAGGAGAGAGCAAAGCACTATCCCATAGGAGAGCAAGAGACAGGTATGTAAGGGAGAGATTACTCTGGGAGGCCATACGCTTTCCTGAAGAGATGGGTTTTAAGGCCCTTCTTAAATGATTGAAGACTAGGGGAGAGTCTGATGGCAGTAGGCAAGTTATTCCATAGGAGAGGAGCCGCCCGTGAGAGGTCCTGCAAGCGTGAGTTGGCCGTACGGGTGCGAGCAGCAGTCAGGAGGTGGTCGCGGGCAGAGCGGAGGGTACGAGGAGGGGCATACCTCTGGATCAGTGAAGAGATATAAGAGGGGCTGGAATTGTTCAGTGCTTTAAATGTATGGGTTAGCACTTTGAATTGACTCCTATAGGATACAGGGAGCCAATGTAAGGACTGGCAGAGGGGCGAGGTGTGAGAGGACCGACTGGATAGGAAAATCAGTCTAGCTCCAGCATTCATTACAGACTGTAGCGGGGCAGTATGGCTTTTGGGGAGACCAATCAGGAGAGGGTTACAGTAATCCATGCAGGAAATTACTAGAGCATGGACAAGCTCCTTGGTAGCATCTTGCGTAAGAAAGGAATGTATGTTTAGGGGGTATAGAGTGTGTATGTGAGTGCCGGGGGTGTAGTGTGGATATAGGGCTATAGAGTGTGTACTGTGTGTTAATGCAGGGGCTGTAGTGTGTATATAGGGGTATAGAGTGTGTTTGTGTGTTAGTGTGTAGTGTGTGTATGTGAGGGGGGTGTATATAGTGGATGATATGGCCATACATTATTAATTGAAGAATTAAACAAAAAAAAAGTTTAAAAAATAATAATACCATTTACTCCCCCCCTTTTAACTTGGCAGGGGAGAGAGGAAGCATTCACATACCTGGTGGTCCAGTGAGGGGGGCCTCGCCTCGCACCGATCCCAGGTGGTCCAGCGGCAGCTAATTCAGTCTGTACCCCGCAGGGTACAGACCATGTTTCTCTCCCTCTCGCGTGCGCTGGGTTTTCAGAGCGTTGCCACGGGTTACCATGGCAATGCTCTGATAATCTCGGAGCTCGCGAGAGGAAGAGAAGGAAGCTGCTCGGCGCTCTCCCCTCCGGCCCATGATGAGAGACAGGACTCCATCTTGGGGCCAGTGCTGCCCTGCATGGGCCGGCAGGAGAGATCTCTTGATCTTTCCTGCCGGCCTCGGCCCATGGCCATCGCGGCCCACCGGGCATTTGCCCGGTTTGCCCGATGGCCAGTCCGGGCCTGCAAACAGCTATCAAGTTGTCAAAATCACACTTGATAATTTTTGGAATTGTCAATTCAGCCATTTAACATTTGCTGCTGTTTGATTCTGTGTGAGATTTCTAACATATTCCTAGGTTATTGCGTGTCACTGTTAGTATATGTATAATGAGGTTTGTCTCTGCCCTGTTAAGTGTGTGGCTACATACCTAAGAGGAAAACTTGGGGAAGCTATGTAAGGACTTACAGCTCTCATACCCAGCGTGCTTGGAGGCATGTCTTGAAGCCACGCTTCCAAGCCTTCTATTTAGTTTAATATTGGGTTTTGAAGGATGGTACAGATGGGCAGGACTGAAAGCACAATAACAACTTATAAGAACAAAGAAACTAGTCCTGCGCTGAAACTCCCATTACTCCTGGGCGGCAGCAATGACCATAGTACACATCAGCCAAGAAGTTGTTAAAGTACCTACAGTGTCGCTTTAAATTTAAAATTAACTTTGAATTCTCACTTTAGAAAATAACCCTGCAAATATTTCTATTTCTCAAACGCCCTGGCTTTGCCTTGTCTAAACTGGATTATGATGTAATTTGCTATATTTAATATGGTTTTAAACAAAATAAAATAAAAAAGCAGCTTGTGCAAAAAAAGGTTAACATGAGTTATAGGCAGTGGTGTATTTTGGGTTTGTGCTGCCATAGACACGACAAAACTCGGGCAGCCTCCCTGATCTAAATGTATCTCCCTGTTTAAAACCAACATCTCTGTGTCTGACAGATACACAACTTCACTCATGCATATACTGACATACACTCATTGACAGATACACTGTCATTGGCACACACACTGTTTAACCAACACAGAATTTCACTGAGACACACACATTCACTGCCAGACACACATACACATTCACAGACATACAAACTCACTCACAGTTACACACACTCACATTCATTGAGACACACAGATTCACTGACAGACAAACATACACTCACTGGCAGACGCACCCTCACTCAGTGTCAGACACACACCCACTGAGAGACACATATGTACTCACTAACAGACACACATTCACTGACAGACACACAAGCACACTGACAGACACACATTCACTGACATACACACTCCGTGTCAAACACACACACACCCAGTGACAGACACACACACACACTGACAGACACATATACACTCTCACTAACAGACACACACACTGATACACTCACAATTTGTCCCCCAGGACAAGAGGCTGACCAGGCATCTGCCGGGGTGTTTGGAGGGGCAGCGTTTTTTGCTGCCCCCCTGAAAGTGTCGCCCAAGGCAAATGTTTTGTCAGCCTCTCGCTAAATACATTGTTGGTTATAGGGGATTTTCAATGTTTTACTCAATGGTGCAAATCCTAGAAAAGTGACATTTGCTCTTTTAAGAAGTCTATTGATCTGATGGAAGATCTGAAAGGGGATCTGTACACATCTTTAGTGATACTGATCAATAATATTTTCTTACATGTCCTGATTTTTAAATACAATCTCTTTTGCCCTCTATATGTCTCAGTTTAAGATATCTGCTTCAAAGCTATGTCTTTCTATAATCTACATGATTAGTTTGAATTAAAGAAACATACAACCCAAACCACTATGCGTGATAACAATGCGGTATAGTTCAATAAAAGGTAGCATATTCTTCTTAATTATATCTTGTAAGATTACCTGAATTCATTTTTAATTAATCATGGCCGCCATGAAGAATACGTTATATCTTGAATAAATTAGTTCCTAAACAGACATTCCAATTTTTAGCAAATATTGGAGATCTTTTCAGAGACTAAATTGACTTGACTCCATTGATAATCCCAGAGTACACTTATTTTAACATTTTCAGTTCACATAAGATTATCCCACTTTTGGTCCAAGCAGATATATATTGTAATATGGTGGAGGTTTTCTTTTCTTATGTTTACAGCTTTAATATTTTTTAGGGAGATTGATATCATTGTATCATTGCTAACCAACAAGATCCAGGCTTAAATTATCCTGTGTAATATTCTTCAATGCCTTGCCATCTCATAGCAGTACTCCTTATTGTGATATGTTCAAATACGTAAATTGGAAAAGTTCTAATCAAAACATCCACCACCAAATTGTACTAATCCGTAACCAATTTTCTTTAAATTTCCCACACTACTAAATAAATATATACACTCTAGACCCAGCCCTACACCAGC
Source organism: Pelobates fuscus (assembly GCF_036172605.1). Classification (NCBI taxonomy): domain Eukaryota; kingdom Metazoa; phylum Chordata; class Amphibia; order Anura; family Pelobatidae; genus Pelobates; species Pelobates fuscus. The sequence goes on along the minus strand of NC_086318.1, from coordinate 350,840,703 downwards.
ACTTTACTCATTAGTGTCCATTATAGTGGGTCAAACAGTCATAATATAGAGAGCTCTGCTAACCTCCTAGAATAACCTTCTAGAAAATATTAACTCTTAAACAAGTTGGAAATGTATGAAAAATCTGCCTCTGCATAACTGTATTTAGGCCATACTTACCATAAAAAAAAGCTGAAATAAAAAAAATATTCATTACCCCTTCCCTGTTGTTACCTTGCAGGGAGGAAGCTGATCTCTGGTATTCCAGTGTGATTGGAATCTGGTCTGCACTTCCACCTCCGTGCGTGATATTTGTTATGGTGTGATTAAAGTGTGTATTCACTGTATGTGATATTTGTGATGGGTATTTAATTCAGATGTTAAAAAATGCATGTAGGCCCATGTGTAAATGGAGGTGTGTATTTTTGCATTGTCACAGGTACACAGTCCCACAGTCAGATGCACACAGTTATACAAATACAACCACATGCATACAGTCCCAGGTACATAGTCACTGGCGTACCTACCATGCTTGCAGGGGTCACAGCTGCAACCGGAGCTCCTCACTTCAGGGGGCCCGGCCACAGCCGAGACCCCTGCAACCGTGGGCCGCCTGGATACCTTATGGGCTGGTGCACAGCCGCACCCAAGTGTGGCAGGAAGGGAGAGCTGCACTGTGCTGCTCCCCTCCTGCCTGTTTGTAGTGTGGCTGAGTGGTCTGACAGGAAATGCTCACTGTTAGAGCACTTCCTTTCAGACCGGGAACCGCAGCCAGTAACATACAGGAGGGCATGGGGGAGAGAGGGAGGGTATGGGATACAGGGAGGGGGAGAAATGGAGGGTATGGGACACAGGGAGGGGAGGGGGGAGAAATGGAGGGTATGGGACACAGGGAGGGGAGGGGGGGAGAAATGGAGGGTATGGGACACAGGGAGGGGAGGGGGGGGAGAAAAGGAGGGTATGGGACACAGGGAGGTGAGGGGGGAGAAATGGAGGGTATGGGACACAGGGAGGAGAGTGGGGAGAGAGGGAGAAATGGTACACAGGGAGGGGAGGGGGAGGGAGGGAACAATGGGACACAGGGAGGGGAGGGGGAAGAGAAAGAACAATGGGACACATGGAGGGCAGGGGTAGAGAGGGAACAATGGGACACATGGAATGGAATGAGGGAGGGTATGGGACACAGAAACGGGAGAGAGATGGAGAGTATGGGACACAGGGAGAGGTGGGGGAGTAATGGAGGGTATGGGACACAGGGAGGACTGGGGTGAGAAATGGAGGGTATGGGACACCTGGATGGGAGGGGAGGGGGGAGAAATAGAGGGTATGGAAACCTGGAGGGGAGGGGGGAGAGAGGGAGAAATGGTACACAGGGAGGGGAGGGGAGAGAGGTAACAATGGGACACAGGGAGGGGGGAGAGAAAGAACAATGGGACACATGGAGGGGAGGGGGAGAGAGGGAACAATGGGACACATGGAAGGGATCGGGACTAGAAAGAACAATGGGACACAGGGAGGGGAGGGGGAGAGAGAGAACAATGGGACACATGGAGGGGAGAGAGGAAGGGTATGGGACACAGGAAGGGGAGAGAGATAGAATGTATGGGACACGGGGAATGGAGGAGGGAAAAATGGAGGGTATGGAGGGGAGGGGGGAGAAATGGAGGGTATGGGACACAGGAAGGGGTGGGGGAGTAATGAAGGGTATGGGACACAGGGAGGACAGGGGTGAGAAATGGAGGGTATGGGACACCTGGAGGGGAGAGGGGAGAAATAGAGGCTATGGGGCACCGGAGGGGAGGGGAGAGAGAGGGAGAAATGGTACACAGGGAGGGAGGGGAGAGAGGTAACAATGGGACACAGGGAGGGGGGAGAAAGAACAATGGAACACATGGAGGGGAGGGGGAGAGAGGGAACAATGGGACACATGGAAGGGATCGGGAATACAAAGAACAATGGGACACGGGGAGGGGGAGAGAGAGAACAATGGGACACATGGAGGGGAGAGAGGGAGGGTATGGGACACAGGAAGGGGAGAGAGATAGAGGGTATGGGACACAGGGAATGGAGGAGGGAGAAATGGAGGGTATGGAGGGGAGGGGGGAGAAATGGAGGGTATAGGACACAGGGAGAGGTGGGGGAGTAATGGAGGGTATGGAGGGGAGGGGGGAGAAATGGAGGGTATAGGACACAGGGAGGGGTGGGGGAGTAATGGAGGGTATGGGGCACAGGGAGGACAGGGGTGGGAAATGGAGGGTATGGGACACCTGGAGGGGAGGGGGGAGAAATAGAGGGTATGGGACACCTGGAGGGGAGGGGGGAGAGAGGGAGAAATGGTACACAGGGAAGGGAGGGGAGAGAGGTAACAATGGGATACAGGGAGGGGGAGAGCAAGAACAATGGGACACATGGAGGGGGAGAGAAAGAACAATGGGACACATGGAGGGGGAGAGAGGGAACAATGGGACACATGGAAGGGATCGGGAATAGAAAGAACAATGGGACACAGGGAGGGGAGGGGGAGAGAGAGAGAACAATGGGACACATGGAGGGGAGAGAGATAGAGGGTATGGGACACAGGGAATGGAGGAGGGAGAAATGGAGGGTATGGAGTGGAGGGGGGAGAAATGGAGGGTAGGGGACACCTGGAGGGGGAAGAGAGAGAGAAATGGTACACAGAAATGGTACACAGGGAGGGGAGGGGGGAGAGAGGGAACAATGGGTGGTGGGGAGAGAGGGAGGGTATGGGACACAGGAAGGTGAGGGGGGAGAGATGGAGGGTATGGGACACAAGGAGGGGGGAGAGATGGAGGGTATGGGACACAGGGATAGGAGGGGGGAGAGATGGAGGGTATGGGACACAGGGATGGGAGGGGGGGAGAAATGGAGGGTATGGGACACCAGGAGGGAAGGGGGGAGAGAGGGAGAAATGGGAAACAGTGAGCGGAGGGAGGAGAGAGGGAACAATGGGACACATGGCGGGGAAAGAGGGAGGGTATGGAACACAGGGAGGTGAGGGGGGAGAGATGAAGGGAATGGGACACAAGGAGGGAGGGAGGGAGGAGAGAGGAAAAAATGGGACACCTGGAAGGGAGGGGAGGAAGGAGAGAGGATGTGGGTTGCATGGAAGGGAGTAGGAGAGAGGGCAGAATAGGACACATGGAGGGGAGGGGGGAATAGAGGGAGTGTATGGGACACAGTGAAGGGAGAAGAAGAAATGGGACACATGGATGGGCTGGGAGGGAGGAGGGTATGAGAAACAAGGAGGGGCTAAGGGGAGAGGGAATGTGACACATGAAGGGGCTGGAGAAGGAGGAGCATATGGAACACATGGACGTGCTAAGGGGGGAGAGAGAATGGGACACATGGAGGGGCTGTGGGGAAGAGGGAATGAGGCACCGAGGGGGGGGGATTAGACACATGGGAGGGCGCCCCAGGGCAATTTTCGCATCAGCGCCCAGGGGGTTCTAGTTACGCCTCTGTACATAGTCACACACACAGTTACAGACAGCCACACACAGTCGCAGGCAAACAGTAACACATACATTCACAGGCAGAGAGTCACATTCACACACAGCTACTGGCAGACAGTCTCACACACACACACACACACACACACACAGTGTTACAGGCAGACAGTCACACACATAATTACTGGCAGACAGTCTCAAACAAACACACAGACAGTTACAGGTAGACAGCCACACACAGTTACAGGCAGATAGTCACACACTGTCAGGGTACCTGAGGCCTCTACCTCTGAGAGAGGTAGAGACTTGGAAGTTTATCCGTCCGGACGGCATGTCTCCTCGGCCCCTCGCTGTTCACTCGGTCTTGCTAACGCCGGCCGCGAGGGAGTCACTTCCTTTTATAACAGGAGGACCGGAGGTAGACGTCATGACGCCAACCCGGAACGTCCTGTCACTCAAATCTCGGGAGACGAATCAGGACTCGCCGGAGGCGTGTCTTCTCTCCCTAGCCAGGATACTTAACAGTGGCTCTCTCATTCACTCATTGCCCTGTCGTGGTTCTAGTCCGCCTAGTCACACAGTGCTTTGTTATTCTCTTGTCTTTTGGTTCTGACCCGGCTTTGGTATTTACTCTCCTGTCTTTCCGTTATCCTTGACCCGGCTTGTCTCTCGCTTACCTGTCTTCTCGTTCCCTCGACCTCGGCTTGTCTCTGACCATTCTATCGTAGTTATACGTTAAGTCCGGCCATTCTAAGGACCGGTATACGTATCTGCTACTCTTTGTACTCTGCGTGTTGGATCCCTGACCCGATCCTGACATTACGACAGGGCCATGGATCCTGCAGGTACAAATTGTCAGCTTGGTTCTCCTGATCCTAGGTTTGACGCCATGGATCATAGGATGGATCAGATGGCTCTAGCACTACAGGCGCTGCTGTCTCGTCCTATTAATCCACCTGAGGAGATGCGTAATATGTCTGCTTCTTCTGTGGGTTCAGGACTAGAGGTAGCTACTGTAGGTGCTTCTTCCCGAGTTACCCCACCTGTACGTTATGCTGGTTCTCCTGAGAGGTGTCGTGGCTTTTTGAACCAGATCAGTATTCATTTCGAGCTGCAGCCTCGTTCATACCCTACTGATAGGGCAAAAGTGGGATTTATTATTACCTTACTCATTGAGAAAGCTCTGAGATGGGCTAATCCGTTGTGGGAGAATGATAATCCATTAGTCTACAACTATAATGCCTTTGTAGCTGCTTTTAAAAGAACTTTTGATCCTCCTGGCAGGAGGGTTAATGCAGCCAGATTACTGTTGCGCCTTAGACAAGACAACCAAACTCTTGTGGATTACGCACTAGAGTTCAGGTCTTTGGCGGCAGAGATAAAATGGAATGAACAGGCCTATATAGACGTATTCTTAAATGGATTATCTGATGTAATACTTGATGAGGTAGCAACAAGAGAGCTTCCCGAGAATCTGGAGGACTTAATTTCCTTTATCTCTCGTATTGACGAACGTCTAAGGGAGAGACAGAATACTCGAGATAGAACCAGTAAATCTTCCTTTAGACTAGCACCATCATTTCAAATTTCTGAAACCAAAAATCCACAGGTTTCAGAACCTATGCAGTTAGGCCTTACTCGTCTCTCAGAGCAGGAGAGACAGTACAGGAGAAGGGAGGGACTGTGTATGTATTGTGGGGCCAGAGGTCATGTACGTTTGAGCTGTCCCAGTCGTCCGGGAAACGCTCGCACCTAAGTTTCTCTAGAGGACAGACCTTGGGTGTTTCGATTTTGTCCTCTACTCATAACTACAAGGAACATAGACTCCTATTACCGGTCTCTTTAACTTGGGAGAAGGGAACTTTAGAGACTATGGCATTGATAGACTCCGGCGCTGCTGAGAGTTTTATCGACCAAAAGTTTCTCACCAAACACACTATCCCATCCCAGTTAAGGAAGACCCCCTTGGCTGTTGAAGCCATTGATGGTAGACCTTTAGTTGAGCCTGTGATTTTCCGGGAGACCACACCTCTTTACTTAACTACTGGTATTCTACACAAGGAGGAAATATCCCTACTACTTATTTCATCTCCTTCTGTTCCCATAGTCCTGGGATACTCCTGGCTTAAGAGACATAACCCCGTTATAGATTGGAGATCAGGGGAAATAGTTTCGTGGGGTCAGGATTGTCAAGAGAATTGTTTAAAGAAAGTATCACCTCTTTGTAGTGTCAACTCACTTAATAACGCTACCGACTCTACCAAAGTACAAATACCGTCCTTGTATCAAGATTTAAAGGCAGTATTTGACAAAGGAAAGGCTGATACCTTACCACCACATAGGCCTTTTGATTGCAAAATTAATTTACTTTCTGGTACCATGCCTCCCAGGGGTCATGTATACCCTTTGTCTACGAATGAAAACTTAGTTCTAGAGGAGTATATTCGTGAAAACCTAGACAAGGGGTTCATTAGAAGATCCTCCTCTCCTGCTGGGGCTGGATTTTTTTTTGTTAAAAAGAAGGATGGTTCTTTAAGACCCTGCATTGACTACCGAGGTCTTAACAAGATAACCATCAGAAATGTATATCCGATTCCCTTGATCACCGAGCTTTTTGATCGATTAAAAAGTTCTAAAATTTTCACTAAGTTAGACCTTAGAGGTGCTTATAATTTGGTGAGAATTCACGACGGTGACGAGTGGAAAACTGCATTCAATACTCGATATGGGCACTATGAGTATACTGTAATGCCTTTTGGTCTCTGCAATGCCCCGGCAGTATTTCAGGACCTTATTAATGAGGTTCTTAGGGAGTTTCAGGATGACTGTGTGATTGTATACCTTGATGATATACTTATACATTCCAGGGATATTGAGACTCACCACGGACAAGTCAGAAGGGTTCTACACAAACTCCTTCAGCATGGCTTATACTGCAAACTAGAGAAATGCAGCTTTGACCAATCCCAAACTACCTTTCTTGGTTATGTGATTTCTGGGGAAGGGTTTGAAATGGACCCGGAGAAGCTCCAATCCATATTAGATTGGCCTTTACCTAAGGGTCTCAAGGCTATCCAGAGATTTATTGGTTTCTCCAATTACTACAGACGTTTCATTAAGGGATACTCCTCTATCATTGCTCCCATCACCAATATGACCAAACAAGGGGCTGAGACTAAGAATTGGTCTACTGAAGCACTTCTGGCTTTTAAGACACTCAAGGAGCTGTTTGCTTCCGCACCAATTTTAGTTCACCCTGATACTACACTACCTTTCCTACTCGAAGTTGACGCTTCTGAGACAGGTATAGGTGCTGTTCTGTCCCAAAGGTTGGGTGTAGATAAACCATTACATCCTTGTGGATACTTTTCCAAAAAATTGTCAGGTACTGAAAGCAGATATGACATTGGTGACAGGGAACTACTAGCGGTTATAATGGCCTTGAAGGAGTGGAGACATTTATTAGAGGGTACTTTGCATCCTGTTACTATTTTGACAGATCATAAAAACTTATCCTATATTGGAGAGGCTAAACGACTTTCATCTAGACAGGCTCGTTGGTCCATATTTCTCACTCACTTCAACTACGTACTCACATATAGGCCAGGTTCTAAGAATTCTAAAGCCGACGCCTGCCAATATGAACCTGCTGCCGTACCTGAGCCGGTTTTGTCCTCTATAGTCCCCAAGTGTAACATTATCGCTAACACTACTCTCAAAGTCCATTCTCCGCTACTTGATCAGATAAGGAGCTTGCAGCATCTGGCACCTAGACTGACTCCGGCTTCCAGACTTTTCGTTCCTCCTGAACTCCAATTGGAGCTCTTACAGTGTCTTCACGAGGGTAAGGTGGCTGGTCATCCGGGTGTTCGCAAGACGTATTCTTTGATCTCCAAGGATTTCTGGTGGCCTTCGTTACGGAAGGATATTAAGGATTTTATCGGAGTTTGTGTGGTTTGTACTAAAACTAAACTACCGCATTCGCTTCCTTGTGGCCTTCTACAACCTCTGGAAATTCCTGACAAACCTTGGTCCTGTGTGGCAATGGACTTTATTGTGGATTTGCCTGTTTCTAAAAAGCACACTGTTATCCTCACCGTAGTCGATAGGTTTACCAAGATGGCACATTTCGTACCTTTGCCTAAACTCCCCACTTCTCCTGAATTGGCGGAAATCTTTGCTAAAGAGATTTTTCGCTTGCATGGGATTCCCTCGGAGATCACTTCTGATAGAGGCTCCCAATTTGTTTCACGTTTTTGGAGGTCGTTCTGTTCTCAATTAGGCATCAAATAGAATTTTTTGTCCGCCTATCATCCTCAGTCTAACGGAGCTGCCGAACGAACCAACCAGAAGATTGAGCAATACTTACGTTGTTTTGTTTCCGAGCACCAGGACGATTGGGTCGGTTTGATTCCTTGGGCGGAGTTTGCGCACAACAATCTCGTTTGTGACTCTACGCATTCAAGCCCCTTCTTCATGAACTATGGCTTTCATCCATCTATTCTTCCCTCGGTTTCTCCTTCCCAAGGAGTGCCGTCGGTTGATGTCCATGTGGCCAATTTGAGGAAGTTGTGGGATCAGACTCGACAGATTCTTCTACATAATTCTGTACTGGTTAAGAAACATGCTGACAAACGTAGAAGGGCGGCTCCGAATTTTGTTCCAGGCGATAGAGTTTGGTTGAGTACTAGGAATATTCGCCTTAAAGTTCCTTCCATGAAATTCGCTCCTCGTTATATTGGTCCCTACAGGATCTTGACTCGAATTAACCCAGTGGCGTATCGTCTAGCTCTCCCAGCTACGTTACGCATCCCGAACTCCTTTCACGTGTCATTGCTGAAACCTCTAATCTGTAACAGATTTTCCTCCACAATCGCCCCTCCGCGCCCTGTTCAGGTGGAGGGTCAGGAGGAGTATGAGGTTAACTCCATTATTGACTCTCGTGTCTCCCGGGGGAGAGTACAATATTTAGTTGACTGGAAGGGATATGGTCCTGAGGAGAGGAGTTGGGTACCACAAGAGGATGTTCATGCTCCTCGCCTTCGCAGGGCATTTCACTCCCGCTTTCCATCTCGCCCCGGCTCCTTCCGCCCGGTGGGCGTATCTGAGAGGGGGGGTACTGTCAGGGTACCTGAGGCCTCTACCTCTGAGAGAGGTAGAGACTTGGAAGTTTATCCGTCCGGACGGCATGTCTCCTCGGCCCCTCGCGGTTCACTCGGTCTTGCTAACGCCGGCCGCGAGGGAGTCACTTCCTTTTATAACAGGAGGACCGGAGGTAGACGTCATGACGCCAACCCGGAACGTCCTGTCACTCAAATCTCGGGAGACGAATCAGGACTCGCCGGAGGCGTGTCTTCTCTCCCTAGCCAGGATACTTAACAGTGGCTCTCTCATTCACTCATTGCCCTGTCGTGGTTCTAGTCCGCCTAGTCACACAGTGCTTTGTTATTCTCTTGTCTTTTGGTTCTGACCCGGCTTTGGTATTTACTCTCCTGTCTTTCCGTTATCCTTGACCCGGCTTGTCTCTCGCTTACCTGTCTTCTCGTTCCCTCGACCTCGGCTTGTCTCTGACCATTCTATCGTAGTTATACGTTAAGTCCGGCCATTCTAAGGACCGGTATACGTATCTGCTACTCTTTGTACTCTGCGTGTTGGATCCCTGACCCGATCCTGACACACACACAGTTGCAGGCAGACAGTCACACACAGTCACAGGCAGTCACACACACATCCACACATAGTAACATACAGACAGTCCCCCACACACACACACACACACACACACAGTTACAGGTAGATAGTCACACACACAGTTGCAGGCAGACAGTCACACACACACAGAGTCACGTGCAGACAGTCACACACAGTCACAGGTAGACACTCCGCCCCCTGCGTCTACGAGCTGTGTCGCACAGTTCGCACATCCCTAATGCCGGTCCTGATTTTTACAAAGCAAAGCAAAGCATTGATCTTTTTCTAAAGCTGAGATTTTAAAATCATATATTTAAAATCAGTGTCTTTGGCTCATGTTACTTTACATTGTAGAATTAAATCTTATCTGTAAAAATATGAAAGTGAAAAAATTGTGATATTTAGTTATTAAAAATGTTTTTATTCTGTAGTGCAGCTCATAAAAAACTATGCGAGAGTGAATCGATACAAACCTAGAATAGTTACAAAAAAAAGGCATCTTCTCCTGCTCCTGCTCTCAGAAACATGAATACTTTATAACTGGTGTCATCACTAATACATAGGGGTTTATTTATTCAACGGACTAGTGGTGACTTGGGAACCAAATTGTAAAATGTGAGATAAAAAAAGCAGAGATGGATAAAAGATCAAGTTCAGCTTTTCAGTGCAATTTTTAGAAACATAGAAACATAGAATGTGACGGCAGATAAGAACCATTCGGACCATCTAGTCTGCCCAGTTTTCTAAATAGTCTCTGGCCTTATCTTATAGTTAGGATAGCTTTATGCCTATCCCATGCATGCTTAAACTCCTTTACTGTGTTAACCTCTACCACTTCAGCTGGAAGGCAATTCCATGCATTCACTACCCTCTCTCTAAAGTAATACTTCCTGATATTATTTTTAAACCTTTGACCCTCTAATTTAAGACTATGTCCTTGTGTTGTAGTTTTATTCTTTTAAATATAGTCTCCTCCTTTACTGTGCATTCCCTTTATGTATTTAAATGTTTCTATCATATCCCCCCTGTCTCGTCTTTCCTCCAAGCTATACATGTTAAGTTCCTTTAACCTTTCCTGGTAAGTTTTATCCTGCAATCCATGAACCAGTTTAGTAGCCCTTCTTTGAATTCTCTTTAAGGTATCAATATCCTTCTGAAGATATGGTCTCCAGTACTGCGTACAATCAGGGCCGGCCTTAGGGGTGTGCGAGCTGTGCGGCCGCACAGGGCGCCATGGAGCAGGGGGCGCCGTGCGGCCGCACAGCCGGCCGGGATTTAAAAAAATATATATATTTTTTTTTTTTAATTTGCAGCAGGGGCGGAGCTTACCGTGCAGCGGGGGCGGAGCTAAAAGCGCCGGAAAACTGCTGCAGGGGAAGCAGGAAGAAGTCCCTGCTTCCCCACCAAACAGTCACCAGGAGCTGCACTGCCTCCACAATGAACTCCACAGGTAACTGTGGGATTGTCAGGTGAGTGTGACTCTCTGCCTGTGTGTATTACTGTCTGTGTGTATGACTGTCTGCCTCTGTGTGTCTGTGTGTATTACTGTCTGTGTGTGTGTGTGTATGACTGTCTGCCTGTGTGTGTGTATTACTGTCTGTGTGTGTGTGTATGACTGTCTGCCTCTGTGTGTCTGTGTGTATGACTGTCTGCCTCTGTGTGTCTGTGTGTATGACTGTCTGCCTCTGTGTGTGTATTACTGCCTCTGTGTGTGTGTGTATGACTGTCTGCCTCTGTGTGTGTCTGTGTGTATGACTGTGTGTGTCTGTGTGTATTACTGTCTGCCTCTGTGTGTATTACTGTCTGTGTCTGTGTGTGTCTGTGTGTGTGTGTGAGACTGTCTGCCTGTGTGTGTGTGTGTGTGTATATGACTGTCTGCCACTGTGTGTATTACTGTCTGCCTCTGTGTGTGTCTGTGTGTGAGACTGTCTGCCTGTGTGTGTGTGTGTGTGTGTGTATGTGACTGTCTGCCACTGTGTGTATTACTGTCTGCCTCTGTGTGTGTCTGTGTGTATGACTATCTGCATGTGTGTGTCTGTGTGTGTGTGTATGACTGTCTGCCACTGTGTGTCTGTGTGTATTACTGTCTGCCTCTGTGTGTGTGTCTGTGTGTATTACTGTCTGCCTCTGTGTGTGTGATTGTGTGTATGACTGCCTGTGTGTATGGCTGTCTGCCTCTGTGTGTATGACTGTCTGCCTGTGTGTGTCTGTGTGTATGACTGTCTGCGTGTGTGTGTGTGTGTGTGTGCATGACTGTCTGCCTCTGTGTGTGTCTGTGTGTATGACTGTGTGTGTCTGTGTGTATTACTGTCTGCCTCTGTGTGTGTCTGTGTGTATTACTGTCTGTGTCTGTGTGTATGACTGACTGTCTGCCTGTGTGTGTGTGTGTGTGTGTGTGAGACTGTCTGCCTTTGTGTGTCTGTGTGTGTGTGTATGACTGTCTGCCTGTGTGTGTGTGTGTGGATGTCTTCCTGTGTGTAGGTGCATATACACGCATATCACACACTGTTAATACTCCCATTACAAATATCACACATAGCATACATATCACACACAGTCATCACACCTACTATCACATACACAGACAACACAAACATTAGAGCATACATGGATGACGGGGGGGGGGGGCGGTGTGACGATTTTTCGCACAGGGCGTCTAAATGCCTAAGGCCGGCCCTGCGTACAATACTCCAAGTGAGGTCTCACCAGTGTTCTGTACAATGGCATGAGCACTTCCCTCTTTCTACTGCTAATACCTCTCCCTATACAACCAAGCATTCTGCTAGCATTTCCTGCTGCTCTAATACATTGTCTGCCTACCTTTAAGTCATCAGAAATTATCACCCCTAAATCCCTTTCCGCAGATGTTGAGGTTAGGAGTCTATCAAATATTCTGTACTCTGCCCTTGGGTTTTTACGTCCAAGATGCATTATCTTGCACTAATCCACATTAAATGTCAGTTGCCACAACTCTGACCATTTTTCTAGTTTACCTAAATCATTTGCCATTTGGCTTATCCCTCCTGGAACATCAACCCTGTTACATATCTTAGTATCATCCGCAAAAAGACACACCTTACCATCAAGACCTTCTGCAATATCACTAATAAAAATATTAAAGAGAATGGGTCCGGGGGGGCGTGGCTTGGAGGCCGAGAGGAATGGCAGCTTAATCTGAGAGCTCCCCGCAGGCTTATCTTAAATCCTCGTCCATCCACTCCCTACAAACACAAAATGGGCAAAACACATCGCTCATCACACGCTGGTAAGCCCGCAGACACAACCAAGGGCACCCCGGCGTCCACATTGCACAAATACCTGAAAACCCCGGCGGACCTGGCTTCGCAGGCCTCGACGGATTCCGGGACCTCGTGGGCCTCGCGCCCTCATTCCCCAACCGCAGATCCCTGCACGGACATCACCGACACCAACCCCCACCCAGAGCATACACCGGACTGGGTGACTTTAATCCGGGCACTACCAACCAAGGCAGACCTCAAGGAGGCGAACTCTGAGCTCCGAAACTCCATCACGGCAGAGCTCCACTCCCTCCGAGAAGAACTACAGGGCCTGCACCAAAAGGTATCCCAGCTGGAAGCGGATAGTGACCATCTGACTGCCACACAAAACGCCACCACAAATACCCTGAAGGTACATGAGGCACAACTACGCCAGATGGCCCTACACCTCGAAGACCTAGATAATAGGGGACGCAGACAAAATATCAGGGTGAGGGGGATCCCGGAAGAACTGGATCAGACTACCCCGATCCGCGTAACACTAATGGGGCTATTCAACAGGCTCCTTGGAAGGCCTGAAACCACGCACATCGAATTTGTGCGGGCACACAGGGCCCTGAGACCTAGGGGCCCCCCGGAGTCCCCTCCCAGAGACACAATCTGCTGCCTAGCGAGCTACCAACTAAAGGAGGACATCCTGAGACAGGCCCGAGAATCAGACCGGGTCCTGTTGAACGGCACACCCCTACAACTGTACCCTGACCTGTCGCCAGCAACTCTGGCCTACAGAAGGACACTTAAACCCCTGACTCGTGTCCTACAATCTAACAAAATACGCTACCGATGGACTTATCCCTCAGGACTACAAGCTTCCACTCCCAACGGCTTATTTGTGGTGAGAACCCCAGAGGACCTAGCAGACCTGACTACTGAACTGCAACTACCGCCTATTCAGCTCACATGGCCAGACCCGATGTCATTCTACTCCTTCCACCCAGGAACGGTCTCACAACCCCGCAGACAACGGAGAACCAGAGCCCAGACCATACGCCAATCAGGAGCAACCTCTTAAGCCAAGAGACATTTCTACCTCTGATCCTAACTGCAAGTATTTACTACGCTCCATGAACTCAGAGACTAAGACCACCCATGCACCACATACGAGACTTTTTCCTTTTGTTCCACTAGACTCCACTTGATTCATTACAACAAGTGGGAGGGGGGGGGATGGGGGGAGGGAAGCTACATGCCCGGAGGCAGCCTGGGACCCCACTAGAGATACAATTCCGTGTGAGACAGGTAGCTCACACCCGAGTAAGCCTTAACCGGCCCACCATCACCACCCCCTAGTCCAGACGCACGACCTAAGTCGACTTTAACGAACCCCCCCCTGGTGGAGGGGTGAGGGGGACGTCCCTGGCTGGACCGTACCGCAGAGGCGACACCGCCCTGCGAGGAACCGGCGGGGGAGCAGAGGCGGGGGCCGATGCAGGTGCGGCACACCCGGGGCACGACCCCCCTCCTGGATAGCAACAGGGGAGTTAATTCAACACTAACACCAGAAGGTTCGCCCTGTAACAGCCTGGGACCCCGCTAGAGACAGAGACAGGTAGCTCACACCCGAGCAAATCTTAATCGGCCCACCATCACTACCCCCTAGCCCAGACACTCGTCCTGAGACGACTTTAGCGAACCCCCCCTAGCGGAGGGGCGAGGGGGGCGTCCCTGGCTGGACCGCGCCGCGGAGGTGATACCGCCCTGCAAGGAACCGGTGGGGGAGCAGAGGCGGGGGCCGATGCTGGTGCGGTTCACCCGGGGCACGACCCCCCTTCTCGATAGCAACAGGGGTGTTAACTCAACACCAAAACCAGAGGGCGGAGGACGAGTACAGGGCCTACCTCGAACTAGGGATGGGTGCGAGACGCTAAAGAATGCTAACTTGGAATCTGAACCCACCCCCGACAACCGCTAAAATCACGAACGGGGTACCCCCTCCCACCCACACCATGAGAGTCGCATACTGTCCTAACCTCCTCACAAAACAAGGGAACAGAATAGGACTTACACCCGTAGAGTTGCATGGGAAAACCGAAACCAATCCTGAGGAATGGGGAAACGGGACTTTTTCTTAGGTAGATAAACTGTTCAATATATGCTTGTCTAATAAGTTCATTTAAACTGTTACAATTGCTTAATATGTTATTTCAACTATTATTGTTTGTTGATGCTCACTGATCTACCCACCGGGCCACACGCCACACCAATACCAAACGCCCAAAGAAACAAACCCTACCCACTGAGGGCCTCAGGCCAATGCGAGTTTAGGACGAGGATGAATCTAACATCCACTTACCCACCACATACATTTGAAGCCGTAGGGGGGCTGGAGGTTCCAGGTGAGACCCGACACACGAGAGCCAGGGGTGTGAGGGCACGGGAGGCCACACAACCCCGGGATTCCCGGGCGGGACTCACACGGAGACCCTCGACCTCCTCCGTTTTCCCCAATAGGAAGAGAGCGCCCACAGACAGGTGGACGGGACTTGGTGGACCACTGGTGGACCCCACCACTCCTTGTCCCCCGACGCTCGACCCTTAAACAGCCACCACCGAGTGGCTGCTTGGTTCACTGTACATAGTTTCCCCGCCTAGATCCCCTTTCCCTTCCCGCCCCATACCTGTCCCCCCCCCCCCCCCCACCCCCCTCCCTCCTTCCCCTCCTCAACCGGACGACCCGACTGACCCACTACACACACTGACCGGACCCGACACAGACAAGTACACACATCCCACGATGACCGACAGACCACTACTGCCGTGCGACCTCACTGTCCTCTCCATAAACGCCAAAGGGCTTAACAAACCGGAGAAGAGGTATGGGGCACTGCGGGACTTTCACTCGCAGAAAGCATCTGTAGTAATGATACAGGAGACCCACTTTAGAGATGGGGACAGGCCCAAGCTGACTAACCATCACTTCCCAACAGGATACTACAGTGACTTCCACGAAGGAAAATCCAGGGGGGTGGCGATACTATTTAATAAGAAAATACCGTTTGTGGAGAAGGCAAACATGACCGACAGGGAAGGGAGATTCCTTTTTGTAAAAGGCACAATATCCGACCACCTCTACACCTTTGCCACTTTGTACGCACCAAACTACAAACACCACCACTACCTTAAAAGCACTCTGCGGAAGCTTCACGCTTTCACAGAGGGGGTCCTCATAATAGGGGGCGACTTAAACGTTGCCATAGACCCAACCTGGGACAGCTCCACGGGCACCTCCCACCTCCCCAGACAACACCTTAGAGCAATAACCTCCCTACTGAATAGACACAGACTAATTGACTGCTGGAGGGCACACCACCCGGACGAACGGGACTATACATTCTACTCCCACCCCCACCGGACATACACTCGCATAGACTACTTTCTCACCACACACTACCACCTCTCCTTAATACGAGACGCAAAGATTGGAGTAGCGACCTGGTCAGACCACGCTCCAGTCCTTATCACCCTCCGATCCCCGCTCCTTAGACCCGCAATGACCAAATGGAGACTGAACGAATACCTGCTATCACGCCAAGACATGACCACGCACTTTGACAGAGTTTTGACCGAATACTTTCAGGACAACGCGCCAGAGGACACCTCACCGACAATTAGATGGGAAGCACACAAAAGCGTCATACGGGGACACTTCATACAAAAGGGCGCAGAACTCAAGAAACAACGGGAAGCCCGAATCACGGAACTCATAACAGACATACATCAACACGACACGCTCCACAAACAAAACCAATCCCCGGCCCTTCACACACAACTCCTACAATTGCGACGAGACCTGACCTCCCTGATCCAGTCCAAACACCATAGAGAAGCCCTCAGACATAGAGCCTTTTTCTCCCTACACGGCAATAAGAGCGGCAAGCTCTTAGCCAGGATGCTGGCGAAACGACGCCAAATGACTTACATCAATAAAATACGAGACAAACAGGGAGTGACGCGCCGCCTACCATCCGAAATCATGCAAACGATAAAGACTTACTACTCAGAACTCTACTCGCTTCCCCGACCGAAGTCGGAGACGGCGGCCGCCCACCTAAAAGACTCCATCCGACAATATCTGACGACCCATAAACTACCCGTACTAGACCAACAGGTGGCCGACCAGCTCGATGAACCCTTCTCAATTGAGGAACTATCGAGGGCGATTAAAGGAACTAAACCTGGCAAGAGTCCGGGCCCCGACGGCCTGCCTCTTTGCTACTACAAGCACTTCGCAGACAAATTATACCAACCTATGCTGGCCTCCTTTAACTCGATTAGAGAAGGTCACCATTTCCCCAAACAGGCGTTGACAGCGCACATTACTATCATTCCAAAGGAGGGCAAGGACGCGGAGCACTGCGGGAACTACAGGCCCATCTCCCTCATCAACTGTGACATTAAATTGATGGCGAAGATGCTTGCCGGTCGCCTGCAGCCACACATTCCCACACTAGTGCACCCCGACCAAGTCGGTTTTGTCACAGACCGTGAAGCGCGAGACAATACCATCCGAACCCTTGCCCTTATGCACAACAAGACCTGCGACGCCGGAGGCCTTCTCCTTCTGTCCACGGACGCGGAGAAGGCCTTCGACAGAGTGGGATGGGAGTACCTATTCCAGATCCTGGGCCAAATAGGTCTGGGACCCCACATGCAGGACTGGATCACAGCCATGTATGATGGGCCCACGGCTCATGTCATAGTAAATGGGGCACTGACGGAAGAATTCCCGATACACAACGGCACCCGTCAGGGTTGCCCACTTTCCCCACTGCTCTTCGTCCTTGCCCTGGAACCCTTTATGATAGCCATCAGAGAACACCACGACATAACGGGCATACGCACAAGAGACACACATCACAAAGTGGCCGCATACGCGGATGATCTCCTCTTTTACGTTACGAAACCGGAGATATCTCTCCCCAACATTCTGCAATCCTTCAAGACATTCGGACACATCTCCAACCTCAGAATAAATTACTCCAAATCCCACATACAGAATGTAGACTTGCCTGACAACAGAATTACCCCCATCCGCTCCAGCTTCCCATTCCAATGGGCAGAACACAAAATACGTTACCTAGGCACATGGCTAACTAGACAGAAAGAAGACATATACAGAGAAAACTTCCCCCCTATACTGAACACTTTCAAAAGGGAACTAGCCGAATGGTCTCACCCACATATATCGTGGCTGGGAAGGGTTCAGGTAATTAAAATGAACCTTCTCCCACGATTACTCTACCTATTCCAGACACTCCCCATAACAATCCCTAAAAGATTCTTCACTGCCTTACGCACACTGACTAGCGTGTACATATGGAACGGGAAAAGACCACGTCTCAAGTACCAGACCCTCACTCTACCCAAGGAGAGGGGGGGGCTGGCCATCCCCGACTTCTACCTATATTACACGGCTGGCCACCTGCGGAGGGTCCTAGACTGGACCAAGACCAACGTCCACAAACAGTGGAAAACGGTGGAAGAGACTGAGACAGCGGGGCCGGTGTCAACCCTACCATGGTGCTCCGGAGGGGGCCTGGGCCGGGGATGCTCCTCTCTGGCGCAACATACCCTACGGGTATGGCACAGAGCGTCCCGGGTACATGGCCTCACCCGACACCCCTCACCCTTGCTACCACTTATCCATGACCGAGACTTTCCACCCGGGCTGGACCCAAAGGCCTTTAGAGACCTCATACATAACCCAATCCCCAGACTACACCACATACACACACATAACGGACGGAAAACACTCACACAACTGACGGAACGCACACACCCCACATTCATGCAAACTTTTAAATACAAATAACTTTCGAATTACATTAACTCACTGCCCGGAGGACAGAACCACGCTAGGGAACCGACCACCTTCGAGGACTACTGTATCCAACCTGACCCCCTTCCCCACAGCATATCAATCCTGTACTCACTGCTACAGAGGGAGACCCCCACAGAGACTCCAGCCTTTAAGGGAACATGGGAAACGATCCTGGGGAGGACATTTACAGAGACAGAATGGGACAAAATTTGCTATCTAACACACCACTGCTCCACCTTTTCGAAGACGCAAGAGACGGCATTTAAACTATTGAGCCATTGGTACCGCACACCACACAGATTACATGCCATAGACCCCTCACACTCCGACCTGTGTTGGAGATGTGGAGAGGCTACAGGCACCACACTACATCTATGGTGGGACTGCCGTAAGATAACACCATTCTGGAAGTCTATTCACGATATCTTGTCAAGGTTGTCAGATGCACCACCTCCGCTGGACCCAGCGGCGATGCTGTTACACCACACGACAACACCCAGATCTAGGTATAAAAAATCCCTGACAATTAGGATCCTCAACGTAGCAAAGCAGATCATCCCTCAATACTGGAGACAGGACAGACCCCCACCCCTAAAAGCCTGGTTCAACCAAATGGAGGACCTCAGGGCTATAGAAGAACTCCACTCAGGAGCCACCAATACCACTGGGAAATACATGGAGACCTGGACGCACTGGATAGTAACCACTATACAGACAGACTTCACCACTCATCTGGAGACGGGAGACTCACACGACGGGACGGACTGACTCTACCACCCCACCCACCCAACCTACCACGGAGCCTCATACCCCTCCCACCCTCAGAATCCCCCCCCATCCCCTGCTTCCCCCCCCCCCTCTAACAATTCCCACATCCTCCATTAAGGCCGTAGGCAACTGCCCCGACAACACAGAGTCACGTATGATCACTGTACGACGGCTCAGGCAGCCACGCAGACACACAAAGCTCACCTACAGTGACTAAGAGATGTTTTGAACATTTGGTTACCTAACCCCCTTACCCTATGAACCGCAGATACATTCGTTTTGTATTTAAACACTATGACAACTACTAGGGTTAACCTAATATGCAGTTAAACCCAGAGGGACGCACGAATGTTTTACCAAAAACTTAACCAAGGTTCACTTTTGATAGGACCTGCGTGTCCACCACTGTCGGGGGCCTGCGTGCTCCACTTCCAACCTATATTTTATAGCACACGTTGTGCTTTGTTTGCTTATCTCAAAGAGACCTGCGAGTCTCGATTTATATATTGTTTACAACGCTTGAGACCTGCGAGTCTCACATTGAATATATGAAAATGACAATAAAAATTTATTTACAAAAAAGAGAATGGGTCCAAGTACAGATCCCTGAGGTACACCACTGGTGACAAGCCCAAGCTTCGAATATACTCCATTGACTACAACCCTCTGTTGCCTGTCACTCAGCCACTGCCTTACCCATTCAACAATATTGGAATCCAAACTCAAAGATTGTAGTTTATTGATAAGCCTTCTATGTGCAACAGTGTCAAAAGCCTTACTGAAATCTAGGTAAGCAAATACCCAATCAAAAAAATCAATAAGATTAGTTTGGCATGATCTCCCTGAAGTAAACCCATGTTGTCTCTGATCTTGAAATCCATGTGTTTTTAGATGTTCAACAATCCTATCCTTTAACATGGTTTCCATCACTTTCCCCACTACTGAAGTAAGGCTTACTGGCCTATAGTTGCCCGACTCCTCCCTATTACCTTTCTTGTGAATGGGCACAACATTCGCTAACTTCCAATCTTCTGGGACTACTCCTGTTAACAATGATTGGTTAAATAAATCTGTTAATGGTTTTGCTAGTACACCACTAAGCTCTTTTAATAGCTTTGTGTGTATTCCATTAGGTCCCATTGACTTATTTGTCTTTACTTTTGACAGTTGAAATAGAACCTCTTCCTCTGTAAACTCATGTGTAATAAATGACTCATTTATCCTTTTTCTTAACTGAGGTCCCTTTCCTTCATTTTCATCTGTAAATACCAAACAAACATATTCATTGAGGCAGTCAGCTAGACCTTTATCCTCATCTACATACCTTCCTTCTTTTGTTTTTAATCTAACTAATCCTTGTTTTACTTTTCTTTTCTCATTTATGTATCTAAAAAAAGTTTTGTCCCCCTTTTTTACTGACTGTGCTATTTTCTCTTCTGTGTGTGATTTGGAAGCTCTTATAACTTGCTTAGCCTCTTTCTGCCTAATCTTATAGGTCATTCTGTCTTCCTCACTCTGGGTTTTTTTATAATTACTAAATGCTAACTTTTTGTTTTTTACTATTTTGGCCACATCTGCGGAGTACCACAGTGGTTTCTTGAATTTTTTGCTTTTACTGACAAGCCTAATGCAATTTTCTGTTGCCTTCAGTAGTGCAACTTTTAAATAATCCCATTTCTTTTGGACTCCATTTAAATTGCTCCAGTCTGATAATGACTCCTTTACACATATTCTAATTTTAGAATAGTCTGTTTTTCTAAAGTCTAAAACTTTTGTTTTTGTGTGGTGTGACTTAGTCACTGTTCTTATATTAAACCACACTGACTGATGATCACTGGATCCTAAACTTTCACCTACAGTAATATCTGATACCAAATCTCCATTTGTTAACACTAAATCTAATATGGCCTCTTTACGAGTTGGCTCCTCAACGACTTGTTTTAGAGACAATCCCAGTAGGGAGTTTAGAATATGTGTGCTCCTGGCACAAGTAGCTATTTTTGTTTTTAAATTCACATCAGGAAGAAGTCACCCATGATGATAACTTCCCCCTTCATTGTCATTTTAGCTATTTCTTAAACTAGTAGATTATCTAACTCTTCAATTTGTCCTGGGGGCCTATAAATCACACCTACACGAGTTACTGTGTGATTACCAAATTCTAACGTAACCCAAACGGACTCTATGTTCGCCTCACTAACCTTTATTAGGCTAGATTTTATGCTATCCTTCACATACAAGGCCACCCCTCCCCCTTTCTTGCCTTCCCTGTCTTTTGTATATAAAGAGTACCCTGGTATTGCTATGTCCCAGTCATTTTTCTCATTATACCATGTCTCAGTAACAGCGACTAAATCTACACTATCAGTTGCCATTATTGACACAAGTTCATGGATCTTATTCCCTAAACTGCGAGCATTTGTAGACATGACTCTAAGCTTATCATTTTTTAACACACTTGCTACAGGCACCTTCTGTCCTTGGTTTGGGGGACAATTGGATTGATGTTTTATCACCCTTTTGCCCCCCCCCCCCCTAGTTTAAATACATCCTAGCAAAACCTCTGAACTGCTCACTGAGAACATTTGTTCACTTTTGAGAAAGATGCAAACCATATTTTTTGTACAGTTTATTTCCATTCCAAACAGAGCTACCATGAGCAATAAAGCCAAATCCTTGCTCCCGACAGCATTCACCAAGCCACAAGTTAAAGTCCCTAATACGCATTCGCCTGTCATTCTGAGTGTTAGGCACAGGCAGAACTTCAGAGAATTACAGTGTGGAAGCAACCTGCCGGATATCATTGGCAAAAACACTAAAAACGTCCTTAACCTCTGAAACCTCATTGCAAGCCAAGTCATTTGTCCCTAAATGGACAAGTACATCCAATTCCCCTTCCTGCTTTGCTTGCTTAACAATATTACAGATACGTCTCCTGCCTCTCTACACAACACCACTAGCCTCAGTCCCTCTCTTCACAACACCACTAGCCTCAGTGCCTCTCTCCACAACACCTCTAGCCTCAGTGCCTCTATTCACAACACCACTAGCCTCAATGCCTCTCTGCACAACACCACTAGCCTTAATGCCTCTCTCCACAACACCACTAGCCTCAATGCCTCTCTCAACAAAACCACTAGCCTCAGTGCCTCTCTGCACAACACCACTAGCCTCAATGCCTCTCTCCACAACACCACTAGCCTCAATGTCTCTCTCAACAACACCACTAGCCTCAGTGCCTCTCTGCACAACACCACTAGCCTCAGTGCCTCTCTGCACAACACCACTAGTCTCAGTGCCTCTCTGCACAAAACCACTAGCCTCAGTGCCTCTCTCCACAACACCACTAGCCTCAGTGCCTCTCTCCACAACACCACTACCCTCAGTGCCTGTCTCCATGACACCATTACACTCTAAAAGTGCAGAAAATGAATTATGTAGAACAACAGACTGTGCAATATGCCTTTTATTCACAACTCTAAGTCTACCAGATCCTACAGTAATCCATCTGCCATTCCTAGTATGTCTCTGCGGCAGTGGCTTTGCAGCAGTTCCAGCCTGAGTTTGTTTACCAGATAATTTACAAATATCAGACTTCAAAAACACAATCTCCTGCCGCAAGATAGGTGGAACATTTGTCAAACTTTGATATTTCGTTCGATATTTTGCAAGTGAATTCTAAATCAAAGCAAGCAGCCTTAAACAAACTATTGTCAGCAACATTGAGTACATCGTGTAAAAACTGTTTAACTGCTCACTAACAGGGTTATTTACTAAAGGGAGAATTGTTGGGAATTTAAAGTGAATTTTCCATTTTAGACAAACGTAAACGAACAAGAGGCAAAGCTGACTTCTTGAATTTTTCCAATTGAGCTATTATGACTTTAAATTTAAACTCATTTTGAATTCACTTTGAATTCACTGTTTAATAAATATATTCTTTGTAGGATTATTCACTAAACTCTGAATTTTTCCATATTAAATCTGAATAGCAAACCTCATGGCAGTTCATTATCATTTTCAGATCAGCGATTTTTGCTCAGTTTTGCAATTTGGATTTAACTTGCAAAAATTCAGAGTTTAGAGAATAACGCTGTTAATGTTATAATCCTTCCAATAAAATTAAAAAATATATATATATATATTTTTTTTTAGTCCATATCATTAAGTAACTTTAACTTTTTGTTTCGTTTAACCTTATTGATAGCAATATTTATCCCCATCACTTATAACATGTGCACATGGGAGC
Organism: Pelobates fuscus; assembly: GCF_036172605.1. Lineage (NCBI taxonomy): Eukaryota > Metazoa > Chordata > Amphibia > Anura > Pelobatidae > Pelobates > Pelobates fuscus. Next base: position 350,817,426 of record NC_086318.1, on the reverse strand, counting down.
CAGAGATTATTACCATTTTAATATTCTATTCTGGTTTTCTCCACTATTCTGTAACGTGTCTGTTCTGTGAACAAGGGTCAACTATGGTATCAACAAAAATATATAGCAAAATAGTTTCCAAAAAAACAAAAACGAATTCAATTAATTTAAAAAACAAAAGTGTTTTTGGTGGTCATAGCTTTACAGATAACTTGGTAATGAAGGATTTAAATATAAATTGTCACTTCTTCAATAGTGACAATTCCTGTTTCTTTCATCCAACAAAAACTGGGACGAAGAGTGCAGTGGAGATAAGTATAAAGCACAATTATATCCGCAGCATCTCCAGGTGTTACCATGTTCTCCAGATACACACTGAGTGCTCATACATCTGCCTACAAACTGCAGTATGAATGCAGGGTACTCAGGCATTATTTACATGGCACCCAGAGCCATGGCTATCAAATTCATTTGGTTTGGTTGTGCCAGTACAGCCTAGCATACAGTTGAAACGTTTTTTAATTTGGTTTGGTTTGGTTGTGCCAGTACAGCCTAGCATACAGTTAGAACATTTTTTTTTTTTTTTTTAAAGGGACACTATAGTCACCAGAACAACTACAGCTTAATGTAGCACTGGAGGTGCTGCCTGGGTCAGTGGTTCACAACATGCAGCACTGACGTTCAGTTTCTCCATACTCTGCATAGGGGTGCTGAATGGCCAGCATTGGCTTTGTCCCCCACCCGCCTCCTTGGCTGAGATCATCAGAAATTATGATCTCAGCCAATCCAATGCTTTCTTACAGGAAATCCCATAGGATTGACAATTCCATGGGATTATCAATTCTGATGATCTCAGCCAGTGAAGCCGGATCGGGGGTGGGCCAGTGCCAATGGATCTGTGTGGTTCTGGAATAAAGGTGAGTTTTACAGCTTTTCAAGGGGTGAAAGGAGGGGGAGAAGTGTTTTTAACACTGTAGGGTCATGAATACATTTGTATTCCTAACTCCATAGTGTTTCCTTAAAGATAAAGAAAATTACAAAATAGCACAACCCCCAGCTACCTTCTAGTCATCCACTGGGTAGTGCAAATACCTGAGAAGTGACTTAAAAGTGTTCCAGAGAATGAACACTTAAATGGCAAAAACTATTGGGACACCTGACCATTACATCAACAGGGACTTTTATGACATCACAATAACATGTAGTCGGTTAACCCCTTTGCAGGTATAACAGCTTCCATTCTTTTGAGAAGGCTTTCCACAAGATTTTGGAGTATTTTTGTGGAATTTTTTGCTTATTCATCCAGTTGAGCATTTGTTAGGTCAGGCTCTGATGTTGAACAAGAAGGTCCGGTTAGCAGTTCATTCCAAAGGTGTTTGATGGGGTTGAGGTCAGGGCTTTGTGTGGGCGAGTCAAGTTCTTCCACACCAAACTCATACAAACATATTTTTATGAACCTTGCTTTGTGCACTGGGGCACAGACATGCTGGAATAGAAAAGGGCCTCCCCCAAACTGTTCCTTAAAGTTAGAAGGATAGTATTGTCAGAAATGTCTTGGTATGATGAAGCATTAAGATTTCCTAGCCAACCCTCTGAAAAACAGCTCCATACCATTATCCCTCCTCCATCAAATTTTACAGTTGGCACAGTGCAGTCAGCCAGGTAATGATCTCCTGGCATCAAACCCAGACACAGAAAAGCGTGATTCTTCACTCCATAGTACACATTTGCACTGCTCCAGATTCCAGTGGTGGTGTGCTTTACACCACTCGATCCAAGGCTTGGTGATGTAAGGCTTGCACGCACCTGCTCGGCATTGGAAACCCATTCCATGAAGCTCCTGCTTCACAGTTTTTGTACTGATATTAAAGGGACACTATAGTCACCTGAACAACTTTATCTTAATGAAGCAGTTTTGGTGTATAGAACATGCCCCTGCAGCCTCACTGCTCAATCCTCTGCCATTTAGGAGTTAAATCCCTTTGTTTATGAACCCTAGTCACACTTCCCTGCATGTGACTTGCACAGCCTTCCATAAACACTTCCTGTAAAGAGAGCCCTATTTAGTCTTTCTTTATTGCAAGCTCTGTTTAATTAAGATTTTCTTATCCCCTGCTATGTTAATAGCTTGCTAGACCCTGCACGAGCTTCCTGTATGTGATTAAAGTTCAATTTAGAGATTGAGATACAATTATTTAAGGTAAATTACTTTAACATACCATGCAACTCAGAACTCTCTGAGCTGACGTGGTCTGGGAGCCTATAGTGGTCCTTTAAGTGCCCATCAGAACCACAGTTTCTTTGTTTGTGCCTACTTTAGCCTAGCTACTTTATATATCTAAAAATGGGTGCATAATCTTGCCATAAAACCTTTTCCTGTAACTGTTCACTATTTTAAAAACTGTTATGGCGTATAGATTCCTTTCTGTGACTTGTACCACCCGCAAAAATAAAGAATTAAAAAAAAAATAGTTTTGAGGTGACAGTTGTCCTTTAACTTCTAACACATTATATACAGGTACTGCAACCTACTGTGAGCTATTAGCTACATAGCAAAAGAAGAGCTTAATTAAATATATACTGTTTGTAAATTCTGAAATAGCTAATTACACAACAGTTAAATATGTGCTTTTCCGCCACACAGTATATTGTAGTGAAAACTGAATTGTAGAACAAAAAATAGGTAGCGGGTAACAGACCAGATAACTGAACCAGATGGAACAGTCACTAGCACTGAACCAGGTGGGACAGTCACAGTCTGGCCCCGCTTATCCTATTGTACCGCAAGGAGACTCCAGGGGTCTCCAGGGGCTTAACCCCTAAACTAGATAAATGCAGAACAGAGAGAAACAATTGCTAAGGGTCTCAAACTAAAGCAAGTAATGAGACCCTAGGCATACCTGGATATACGTATAGTAAATTGGAAAAATCAAGATGTATACAAAATACTGATAGCTGTATCCCCCAAGCCAGGGAGGAAAGTGCTACAAAAGTAGTGAATAAATAAATACAATTAAATAAAGTATATACAACAGATTCAGTCTCTACTGTCTGATAGGTCTGGGATATAGGCAAAGTGCAGAGGACTATTATGGGATAGAGGGAAAAAAATAAAAAATCCTTTAATGTTAATTATTAAATGAATATATCCATGTCCCTGTCCCTAATGCCTACCCAGCCATGTATATATAACCATCTCCTGCTAAAAGCTAGGGCTTAGACCTAATATTTGATATAGTATAGGTCCTCAGCTCCCTAGCAAAAATACAGTTAAATAACAGAAAATATTCAAAAAATAAAAAATAAAAAATTGAACTGTATCACCAGAGTAATGCAAGCAGGAAATAAAGCAATAAAGGGAGAGATAAATGTAAGACAGAATAAGAGGTCAGTGCTAAATGCACTGACAGATGCTTTATAAAGCCTCTCTCTCTTTTCAGCTAACTAGACAGACATGGTAGAGAAAGAAAAAATCAAAACAAATCAAAAGTGGTGATTTAGAGCATAATCAAAAGTGCTCCACACCCAGAGTGTTTAGTCAGTGCCCATGTGAGAAACAAAGAAAAGTTAATGCTAAGAAACGCCCAACGCGCGTTTCGGTGCCTATGTCATGCACCTTCGTCAGGGACCAAAAGAATGTGGTCACTAACCTCCCTTAAATATAAAATGCGCCCAAATTCACAAAATACTTTAGCCAATTAGCCGGATCGGGGAAAAAACCCCTCAGGTGTTCCAAAGTTACCTTGATGTATCCACTTATTATCGGCATTCCATGCCGGGTGGGGTGTCACATGACCGCTGCCTCGAAGAAGTGGATTGGTGTTATTAAGAGCTCATATGATTGGTTCAGCCCCACGTGGGGCTCCTTTGATCGGCAGGTAGTGTGTGGATGTATAACACGCCCCCTGAGTATCTTGGAAGCTCTGCCGATCCTCTCCACATGAGGATATCAACTAGGAGGACTACCAATCCTATACCTCCCAGGCAGTCGCCCACATAAAGACACAGTACACGATTCCAAACCACAAACCAGCGTATGTCACTCCTAGACGGCTGCAATATGACGCCATATATGACCATAATTCGAAGGGGCCACCGACCCCTACAACTCACAGCCCGCCGTCCAATGGAGAGTCTAAACAGAATCTAGTCTCCTATAAATGTGTGTAGAATGTCCATTGGACTCTCACTATATAAGTGGTAATAAATCAAGCCCGGGGTATAATGACCCATATAAAACTTAGCCATCTGATAGGATCTAGTTGCACATATATATCTACAACACCGGCTAAGTGAACATTCCCAAAGTCCAGGGTAGAAATGGAGTGTATCTCATATAGGTTTCCCAGGGTAAATGGACCTCCAATGAAACGTCTATTACATTGGAGGTGCAATATTGCCTGGGAGGCAATTATGACCCACTCCAGGATTCATACTACTGTATGCATCTTCGGTATAGATGTATTTAAAGGGTCAGTATCCTGAAGACATTTTTTTTTTATTTTTTTTTAACACGTTTTTTTTAAATTTATTTCTAACACTTTTTTTTTAAATTAATTTTTAACACATTTTTTTTTAATTTAACCCCCCCCCCCAGCCTCCTTACCTTTGGGAATGCTGGGGAGGGGGGGTGTCTCTTCCTCCCTGGTGGTCCAGTGGCTGCTGGGTGATCGGGCGGCACTGCCTGGCGGGCGGGCGGCTGGCCGGCGAGGGAGCACTTCCCCTGAGCTGTCTGCTCAGCTCCCTCGCCAGCCTCAGAGTGAGGCTGGGAGCCGGAATATGACGTCATATTTCGGCTCCGCCTCCCAGCCTCACTCTGCGGCTGGCGAGGGAGCTGAGCAGACAGCTCAGGGGAAGTGCTCCCTCGCCGGCCGGCCGCCCGCCAGGCAGTGCCGCCCGATCGCCCAGCAGCCCGCCGGCATGTCTGTTAGCCGCGAGGCTAACAAAACATTTGCCTTGGGCATTTGGGGGCGGCTTTTTTTGCCGCCCCCTGGAAAATGCCGCCCAATGCAAATGCCTTGTTTGCCTCGCGGCTAATACGCCCCTGGTATGGGCTAGAGAGGAGGTCAACAGCATCCAGATAATGAAAAATAGTAAAGAAATCCAAAAGTGCTATACAAAATAAAAAGTGTGTATGAGGTGTATCTTAAATATATACATAATTACAATATTTACAAAAGGGACTAAAGGTCTTAATCTGCGATAAAGGAGGTATATGAGAAGCCCTCGTTGAGACCAAGGGGTGAGAGTGTCTTGAGTTTATAGATCCAAAAACTCTCTCTTTGTAAGAGTTTTTTATCCAGATCTCCACCCCTTGGTCCCAATGTAACCTTTTCCAAACCACAAAACCTGATCCCATCTGAGGACCCCCTATGGTGTAGTTTGAGATGTTTGGAGACTGGTGTGTCTATCAGTCTCCTAGGGTTCACTGAATTCACGTGTTCTCTTATTCTCAATTTGAGCATCCGGGAGGTGACCTAAAGGATTTATTAGTCCCCAGCCACCTTAAGAGCACCCCTCAGAATCCCACTTGGCTTAAGTCCTCAGTGGTAGGCACCTACCAGTGCGGGAGGTGCAAGGCTTGCCACTTTATACGTCGTCCATCTAAAACCTTTACAGACTCCTCCAACTCTCAGGAGTTTAGGGTGAAAAACTTTTTTAATTGTCAGACAAAAGGCGTAGTCTACCTACTTACATGCTCCTGTAAAAAACTTTACGTAGGTAAAACCTCCCGGATGCTCAAATTGAGAATAAGAGAACACGTGAATTCAGTGAACCCTAGGAGACTGATAGACACACCAGTCTCCAAACATCTCAAACTACACCATAGGGGGTCCTCAGATGGGATCAGGTTTTGTGGTTTGGAAAAGGTTACATTGGGACCAAGGGGTGGAGATCTGGATAAAAAACTCTTACAAAGAGAGAGTTTTTGGATCTATAAACTCAAGACACTCTCACCCCTTGGTCTCAACGAGGGCTTCTCATATACCTCCTTTATCGCAGATTAAGACCTTTAGTCCCTTTTGTAAATATTGTAATTATGTATATATTTAAGATACACCTCATACACACTTTTTATTTTGTATAGCACTTTTGGATTTCTTTACTATTTTTCATTATCTGGATGCTGTTGACCTCCTCTCTAGCCCATACCCTTATCTCATATCATAAGCCCCAAGATATCTTACACTGTATGGCTTAAGACACTCTGTTTTCCTCCACTATCCTATAAGCATACCCCTCTTCAGGATACTGTCCCTTTAAATAAATCTATACCGAAGATGCATACAGTAGTATGAATCCTGGAGTGGGTCATAATTGCCTCCCAGGCAATATTGCACCTCCAATGTAATAGACGTTTCATTGGAGGTCCATTTACCCTGGGAAACCTATATGAGATACACTCCATTTCTACCCTGGACTTTGGGAATGTTCAATGTAGATATATATGTGCAACTAGATCCTATCAGATGGCTAAGTTTTATATGGGTCATTATACCCCGGGCTTGATTTATTACCACTTATATAGTGAGAGTCCAATGGACATTCTACACACATTTATAGGAGACTAGATTCTGTTTAGACTCTCCATTGGACGGCGGGCTGTGAGTTGTAGGGGTCGGTGGCCCCTTCGAATTATGGTCATATATGGCGTCATATTGCAGCCGTCTAGGAGTGACATACGCTGGTTTGTGGTTTGGAATCGTGTACTGTGTCTTTATGTGGGCGACTGCCTGGGAGGTATAGGATTGGTAGTCCTCCTAGTTGATATCCATCATGTGGAGAGGATCGGCAGAGCTTCCAAGATACTCAGGGGGCGTGTTATACATCCACACACTACCTGCCGATCAAAGGAGCCCCACGTGGGGCTGAACCAATCATATGAGCTCTTAATAACACCAATCCACTTCTTCGAGGCAGCGGTCATGTGACACCCCACCCGGCATGGAATGCCGATAATAAGTGGATACATCAAGGTAACTTTGGAACACCTGAGGGGTTTTTTCCCCGATCCGGCTAATTGGCTAAAGTATTTTGTGAATTTGGGCGCATTTTATATTTAAGGGAGGTTAGTGACCACATTCTTTTGGTCCCTGACGAAGGTGCATGACATAGGCACCGAAACGCGCGTTGGGCGTTTCTTAGCATTAACTTTTCTTTGTTTCTCACATGGGCACTGACTAAACACTCTGGGTGTGGAGCACTTTTGATTATGCTCTAAATCACCACTTTTGATTTGTTTTGATTTTTTCTTTCTCTACCATGTCTGTCTAGTTAGCTGAAAAGGGAGAGAGGCTTTATAAAGCATCTGTCAGTGCATTTAGCACTGACCTCTTATTCTGTCTTACATTTATCTCTCCCTTTATTGCTTTATTTCCTGCTTGCATTACTCTGGTGATACAGTTCAATTTTTTATTTTTTATTTTTTGAATATTTTTTGTTATTTAACTGTATTTTTGCTAGGGAGCTGAGGACCTATACTATATCAAATATTAGGTCTAAGCCCTAGCTTTTAGCAGGAGATGGTTATATATACATGGCTGGGTAGGCATTAGGGACAGGGACATGGATATATTCATTTAATAATTAACATTAAAGGATTTTTTATTTTTTTCCCTCTATCCCATAATAGTCCTCTGCACTTTGCCTATATCCCAGACCTATCAGACAGTAGAGACTGAATCTGTTGTATATACTTTATTTAATTGTATTTATTTATTCACTACTTTTGTAGCACTTTCCTCCCTGGCTTGGGGGATACAGCTATCAGTATTTTGTATACATCTTGATTTTTCCAATTTACTATACGTATATCCAGGTATGCCTAGGGTCTCATTACTTGCTTTAGTTTGAGACCCTTAGCAATTGTTTCTCTCTGTTCTGCAAAACTGAATTGTAAAAATTAGGCAAAAATAACTGGTTTGGGAAAATGATTTCCCAAAACAGCTATAACCACACATACACATACATTTCTGGTTTCCATACTATTCGGTGTTAAGTGCATAAACCCTACATAGTAAAAAAAGAAAGCAATACAATTCCCTATTCGATGGATAAACCCCACAAGTGTTATTAATTTAATAAGGATTTCTGAAGATTTGTTTTCTAAAAAAATGTAATTTTAGACTACAGCACCAAAATTCAGAAAAGGTTTCAAATTAGCTGTTTTTCCCATCTTGGGTATTTTGTCAAACCTCACGTGTATTAAGCATTAGGCAAGCAGGAAACAAAAACCAGATCAATCATCAGAAAGCTATTAATTAAAAGTATATTTTAAACCATTTTAATATACACACGCACACACACTTCTTCATCTACAATAATAATTGCAATTCTAGTGATAAATAGAATAATATATATCAGTGTGTGTGTGTGTGTTTGTGTGTGTGTGTGTGTTTGTGTTTGTGTGTGTGTGGCTTATGTTATGTATGAAATTGTAACTATTTTGCTGTGCAAAACATTTACAAAGAAAATACAGAATACAAATTAAATATGAACAAAAAAAAAAGAAATAACATACAGACAATATTTAAGCTTACTCTAAACTGACACTGGGTGCCTATTAGTGTCTACATAAAAATAAAAGAAGAATGTACACATAACTACAAGCACAGAGATAAAAGGTAACCTTACCATTGGTCACTTGCGACTGGTCCAAGGTACGCCTGTGTGGACAACTTGGCCTCAGCTGGAGGTGCATGTAAATAGAGCAGGAGGACTGGCAGCCCTCCTACAGTCACTGCTCCTGGGCTAGAACTGTCACAAGCTACCCATTGGTTTCAGAGGTAAGAGCAGCGAAGGCACTTCTATTGTTACATAACGTCCACATTCAGCAATCAGAGCTGCCTGCTCACTTCAGGAGAACACAGACAGCACTGAAACAAGGCTGATCTGTCTTGGTCCCCGAAGTCAGGAGTCCTGGGAAAGTTAATTCAAAAAGCCTTAACTCTTTCACTGCCCATTTCAAGAGGTGTCATAACTGAGTAAAGAGCTTGTCTGGTGGCAGGGGAAGGGTTAACACTACAGCATGTCATTTATTCATATTTTTTTTTTTTAATTGAAAGCCTGCTGCAGGATGTGATGCAAAATATGTAAAGAAATCAGAAAGCTCAAATGTTTATCTGTAATCATGAGGGGTGGACCACGTGCTTTTTTAAAATGACCTAAAATGGTGTTCCCTGCATTTATTTGATAGATTTCGTTTTTAATTGTTACATTGCTGGCAGCACAGTGTGGTGATGCTGAGACCTCCCACCTCCTCCTGTTTATTGCTGCACTGCACCACACCTTTGCCCTCACCAGTCACTCCTGGATCACTTCTAAGCTGTGACCTGACATCACTCAAGCCTCAACTTCTGCAGAGACACACAGCAGGCATACAATAGGATATGGCCAGTGGTGTCCCCTGAATGGCCACTATATTGTTGGCTAGTGGCTAGGAGATTTCATGTATTAGAGGAGAATCTGTAATCTATTACATGGAAATATTTCTGTAAAAAACTGTAAAATTCAGTAATAATAGAAATGCATTCAAGGGGTACTGGTCCAATAGCATCTGTTTTCCCTAAATTTCCTTTTAACCCTGACACTACTGGTTTATGATCTGCCTTGCTTTTGGCTTATATATTTCAGTTTTCTGATGATGACTTTTAACATTCTTTACTTTTACAATGCTAGTGTCAAAATTAATGTATTTTAACATCAATGTTAATGGATTGCAGGATAAAACTTACCAGGAAAGGTTAAAGGATCTTAACATGTATAGCTTGGAGGAAAGACGAGACAGGGGGGATATGATAGAAACATTTAAATACATAAAGGGAATCAACACAGTAAAAGAGGAGACTATATTTACAAGAAGAAAAACTACCACAACAAGGGGACCACAATAAGAGGGGCAAAGGTTTAAAAATAATATCAGGAAGTATTACTTTACTGGGAGGGTAGTGGATGCATGGAATAGCCTTCCAGCTGAAGTGGTAGAGGTTAACACAGTGAGGGAGTTTAAGCATGCGTGGGATAGGCATAAGGCTATCCTAACTATAAGATAAGGCCAGGGACTAATGAAAGTATTTAGAAAATTGGGCAGACTAGATGGGCCGAATGGTTCTTATTTTTCTATGTTTCTATTAATGCTGTGGGATTAGATCAACCTGAATGTTTAAACCGTTTGATTTTACAGTCACTGACTGTCTTCGCCTACCTCGTATATTTTTTTCAGAATAATGCAATATTTATCATAACCATAGGCACTGCTAGGAGCTGAACAAGTCCTGGATGTGGAGTCCTTTAGTCTTGGATTGATACTAGGGCATTTATGATTGTATACCAGGAAACATCTAATCAAATCACCACAGCCTTTCCTGCCACTGCACTAGGGTGTAGGGGAGACAGGGAGAGAGTCAAAAGGAGGATTAGGGAGAAGGGGAGAAAGACACAAAGCATTTTTACAAGTGGTGGGGTAGAAAGACAGAAACAAAAACAGTGTTAGGAGATAGGGCAATAAAATGGCAGGACTAGGACAGAAGGATATAAGACTTCAGGGATAGTTACCCATCAGCACTCCAGATGCTGTGGACTACATCTCCCATAATGCTCTTTGTGACAAACGCTCCTTACCCTGGAAGTTTGCCACGAACTCCTGGTGGAGTGTGGAAGCTGGCCTCCTGCCCACCGACCATGGGCCATATACATCGTGACCAACTCACTATTTTTCCTTTTGATCGCAAGAAATTTCCCTCCTAGTACGTGGTATCCTGTTTCCCAAACACAAATACATTTCCCCAGTTCGGCAGTTACAATCTATCAAACACCGACCACCCCTGGCTCATAACTACAAAGAAACCACAGACTTAAGTGCTCTCCCTGTGTGAACTAATTTGGGCAGACGCCAAGTGTGCAGTCAGTCAAAACTTTACCCCAGTGGCGATTCGACTGTGTTCGTGGGATCTGAGCGCTATTTGGACAACTTGGGTGCTCAGATCCAGGCTATTTGGGGATATAATATTTGTGGGGGTTCCTATATGTGGTGTATGTATTTTTTATGTTTTATGTTTTCTATTTTGTAACTCTAGTGCCTGGGAGATAATTTGTTTTAGGCAAAGTACACTAAATTATCTCCCAAACACAGAGACTCCTGGGCGTGTTGTGGGAGTGATTTACTATGTTACTGCTGGAGACCCCCTGCAGGGCCATAATAAACCAGTCTTCTTGTACCCTTTATGAAGTCTTGGCTGATGTTTGGGTAACTCAGAGCTTTAATCACTGCTTCAATTGGGACTTAGGAGAACTACAGAGCTTATACTCAGTCGGAGTATAGGGGATCCATTACATTGGTGGCAAGCAGCAGGATTTTTTCTCCCAAATGGATATCCCAAACGAGGAAATGCAGTGAAGGGTTCATCAGTGTCCCTGTCTGAAGAGGAACGCGTGAGAATTGAGCGAGCTAGCCCCCGGGAAGTGTCCCCATATGAGGAGGAATTCCAGTGGAGACTAAAAGGTGCACTGGCCCAGGAGTATGGCCCTATTTAAACCGAGGAGGAAGCGGACTGGAGAGCGGAAATATGGCAAGATCTCTGGCATGAGGCCCTGGAGCAGACTCAAGCTCCATGCTCAGGATGTCTTTACTGGAGTATCTGCTCTGGGAAGAGTGGGTCATAGAATCCCAGGGTGTGAATGAGGGTTTGGGTGACAGGGCACTTCTGGCATCGTAACCACTATAGTTTGCTGTAGTGGTTGTGGTGCTTCGAGTGTTCCTTTAAAAAGCAGGTATACAAGTGTATCTAATAAGGTTAGCCAAGAAATTAATATGTATATTGAACAGAAGTGGTGTAGTCAGGCCCACCAAGGCATGTCCGAAGCCGTAATGGGAGCAGCATATGTGATATAAAATGTAGTCAGCTAATCACTGCATTGGGTGTAATAATATCAAAGATATGGAGAGCAGACGCTTAAACATAGAGACCTATGCAGTATAAAATCAAAGATCCAATATGCAAAATATAATTATCTTTATCCAAGGTCACAAGGGAAGCATGTACCTGTAATATTTTAAATCAGAACACACAAACCAGATGTTATACACTTGCAATCAGATAGCAGGAATGCGACAAACTCCAATTAAAGAAGTACAATAACGGCTCTGAATAAACGTAAGCGTAGCTCTATCAAGGCTCTGGGGTAGCAGGATAATCTAACTCTTGATGAGTTAGCCTAACTTACTGAACTGTTTATAGCAAGGTAACTAAGGAATCTTAATTAGGGAGCCTGGGCTAACAAAATCTGAGCAAATCCCGGATGGGTAGAATCTGCAAGTGCAAGCAGCGTATGTAAGAAGAAAAGCAGACTGTGACACTTAGTATGTGTAGCGTAATTATACATGATCTATGTTACCTGATTTTTGCTATGCATATTAGAATGTGATTATTTATTCTATGATTCAGCATGGTAAGAACATTTATGTTATCCACCATGCTGAATTTGGGCCTCACTGGAGCAGAGTCAAATGATACACCAACTGAAGGGGAATTCATTTCCAGTAAAGAATTTGTGAAATAAATAAATACATAAATAAATAGTTATTTTGGCTGCATGTAAAACTATAGGTTCCTAACACCTGTAATATTAATAGAGAGCTGCACATCTGCAGTAGAGATGTTGTGAAATCCCAACCCTTAATAGGAGGAGTAAACGATGATCATGACATGTGGTACAGGACAAAAAACTGTAACCAGTTGGACTAGTTGTGACGAGACCAATCTCGCCACATTGCATTGGAGGAGCCTGGTTGCCGCCTGCTGCCTTTGGACTATGGACCAGACTTTATGTGAATATGTTAACCCAGATAGCTATGCCATGGAGCCCATTCGTGTAGTTAAAGACTTCGGCTCCATGGCAATTGAACTGTGTGAATAGGATCTGAGCGCTATTCGGTAGTTTTGTGCGCTCAGATCCCAGCTATCTGGGGATATGTGAAATGTCTGTGTGTTATGTGTAAAAGGTGACTTTATGTATTTTAAAGTGTTTTACTGTCTTTGTGTCCCCATGTGCATAATGGAGTCTGGTCTCTGTCCTGGGAGGTAATTGGATTACTTCTCCATTATCTCCAGGATAGAAGACTCTGAAACCGGTCTGGGCCAGATAGCCATGTGCCAGCCAGGCCCCAAAAGATACTTTTACTAACGTTTGAACCCCTGGTCTGATTCATTTTTAATATGTTGTTCCCCTGAATGGATTGATTGTGAATATGTAATTTTTATGTGAATGTGATGTATGGTTTTAGAGTTATGAAAGTTGGGTAAAAAGTATGTTTTAACTGTATGTGTAATTGAGTTTCCTCTCAGGATAAGGGGAGGGACTATGTGGGATGTAACTGTGATGTGAATGGTTGTTTTATACCTTCCTGTGGGCGGTCCTGTATTTGCAAAGACTGTAATAAAAAACAGGCTGGGTGTGCCAGCACCTCAGACCACTGCTTGACCCTCAACACGGAGCCTTGTCTCGTTCTTGGGGGGATTCACTGTATGCTGATAGAAACTGATTGCCAGGAGTGTAAGCTGCTTGGGAGCTTTTCCTGTTCGTCTGCTAGCAGCTATTCGTGAGGTTCCAGTTTGGAGTGCTATTTTTTTTTTTTTTTTTTTTATTCTTTCTTTTTTGTTTGTGCATGAAAGTACAGTCTGGCCAGCTGCGCCACAATAGCTACAGCCAGCTGTTCATTAAACATAGGATGATATGGTATAACAAATACAGTGCATTACTTAAAGTATTATAAAAATTAACAAGATTAACATCGCATACAAGTAGCGTGAACAGATTATGATGTGAAGATCTAGTTTTTATATTCTTGTTGTGGCAATATTGTATTTTTGGGGAGTTGCAGTTATAAGACCTATCAGGCTAATGAGGGCCATCTATTCGACATGACTAGGTACATTTATGATATTGGAAGGAGTTGTTTTGCCTTAACTCAAGTCCGTAAAATGTAAAATATATAATGTATGACCTACAATCTGGCGCCCTGTCTAAGTTGCAAGAGTCACTCAAATATATTGAGCCTGCGTGCAGAGCACATCACGAATACGGTGGGACTGTCCCCCCGAGTGACCCGCGGAGGTGACTGATTTATGCATATTTCCCCAGGTGCGTCAAATACTTAAGGGGGCAAAAAGGGTATGCTTTCAAGACTAGTTAAAAGTAACAGCCGCCATTACGAGCCAAAGGGAATACAGAAAATCAAAACATGGCAGGAGTTTTGGTGACCGCCATGCCGTAGCATGAATTGCCAGTCTACGAGGCTGTCAAAACCGCACCAAAATTATAAACTTATAGAGAACAGTACAAATTATAAAATATTATAAAATGGCCACTCAGGTCCCTCCAGATTTGCTATATGACGAGGTGCATCACCTTTCACTAGTTAGGAACCTAGTTCCATCGATGGTACTTTACGATGCGATCGGAACAGCTGGTCATGTAAGGAAGTATTTATTGCATGCACCATCGCATCATTTGAGTTAGTTCCCACTAAATAAGCATAAGCACAATTTTCAGGAAATCTTGCACTCTATAAAACAATATGCCTAATATCAGTCAAGTGGATATATATCACATACATTTTCTAAGATCAATATTACTAGATGCCCAGCGATTTCTCTTTGCTAGGTTGGCAGGTAATCGGAAGGTAAAGATTACACAGATACTACTGCTATTCATAACAGGTTAAGTAACAAGCACCCTGGTTAATTTTTACTGAGTGGAGTGCTATTTTGTATCCAGTTCGGGAGTTTGGTGTTCTGCAGTAGCTGTGCCTGTCTCTGAAAAGGGGATTATCGCCTAAACGGATTTTAACCCCTTGTCTGCTGAAACGGTCCGTTACACTAGTATTTCCTTTCCCACACACCATGGACATCACTGGGACAATGTAATCAGAACGATAAATGGGAACACCGTGTAAGCCGAAACAATAGTGATTTCAATATCCCAATCAATAACCCCAATTGCACTGATGCCTCACGTCTGCTCTCTGTAACTCCTCCTTTGGACTTACGCAATGGTCCAATTTAGAAACCCATACAGCGAGAAACACTCTTGATCTTGCCTTCACCAACCTCTGTACTGCCTCTAATCTTTCCAATATTCCTTTTCCTCTATCTGACCACCATCTGCTGACTTTGGCATACCTAAGACCCAATTGACACCACTGTCTGAACATCACTCTCACAGAAACCTCCAATGTCTTGACCTAGAGCATTTCTCCACTAATCTCCAAACTCTCATTTTACCTATCTCAAACCTCACCTGTCCTAGTTCTGCAACCTCCTTCTACAATTCCACCCTCTCCTCTCAACTAGACATCATGGCACCTTGTACATTTAAACGCCGCAGGCACCCCCAACAACAACCCTGGCACACCAAGCTCACTCGATACCTCCAAAAATGCTCCAGAACTGCTGTTGGAGAAAGTCTCACTGTGCATCTGACTTTCTCCACTATAAATTTATGCTGAGCTCATACAGCTTGGCTCTTTCCTCTGCAAAAGTTAATTACTTCAATACCCTCATAACTACACTCTCCCGCAAACCCAAACAACTATTTCACACATTTAACTATCTTCTTCACCCTGCTGTTCCTCCTCCACCTACTAACTTGACCGCCTCAGACTTTGCAACTCACTTCACTGACAAGATATCTACAATCAGAGAAGAGATCTCTCATCTTTCTTCTTCCCCTTACAATACTTCCCCTAACTTCCCTCCCTCTGCTGTTCTATGTTCATACGCACCCGCTACATTGGAAGAGGTTTCTGCTCTGCTCCAGTCCTCCCGCCCCACCACCTGCTCCCTAGATCCAATTCCCTCGCATCTCATCCGTACTCTGTCTTCTTCTCTTTCTCCACCTCTCACTAAAATTCTCAATCTCTCTCTCCTCTGGTATATTTCCGTTGCCCTTCAAACATGCAACTGTAACCCCAATTCTAAAGAAGCCCAATCTTGACCCTAACTCCCCATCCAACTATCGTCCTATCTCGCTACTGCCTTTTGCATCCAAGATCCTTGAAAGAATTGTGTATGCGAGATTGACAGACTTCCTCGTGTCCAACTCTCTGCTAGACTCGCTTCAGTCTGGTTTCCGCGCTAAGCACTCTGTGGAAACGGCACTGACCAAAGTATCCAATGATCTACTCGCTGCAAAATCTCGTGGTCACTACTCTATCCTAATTCTCCTTGACCTGTCTGCGGCTTTTGACACTGTTGATCATCAACAGCTTCTTCTCATCCTCCGCAATATCGGTCTACAAGATATTGCTCTATCCTGGTGCTCCTCCTACCTCTCCCAGCGCTCTTTCAGTGTTTCTTTCTCTAGCTCTGCTTCTTCTCCCCAACTCCTCTCTGTTGGTGTCCCCCAAAGTTCAGTCCTTGGTCCCCTACTGTTCTCCATCTATACTGCCTCCCTTGGTAAACTAATTAGCTCCTTTGGCTTCCAATATCATTTCTATGCAGATGACATGCAAATCTACCTGTCCTCTCCTGATCTCTCCCCGTCCCTCTTGACTAGTGTCTCTGACTGCCTCTCTGCTTTTTCTAACTGGATGGTGTGGTGGAATCTCGGTAAAAATAAATTTAGTAGGCCGAGATTACCACGTGGCATGTGTACGTGCATATGCTGACGTATCGATCAGTTGGTTGCACGAGGCAAGATACGATCAGTAGTGTACGGAGCATGTGCAAGAATACAGGATATAGTATTCCCCCTCCTCCATTGTGCTGGACAAGCCATGCGGTCAAACAGGAAGTTAATTCTTATTTGTGTTGATTGGTTAAGAGAATGTGCGGGTGGAGCTTAATATGGGAGGAGTTATATGCCTATATAAGGAGCCTGCACTATTGTCCGGGGCTCAGAACTTGCTGTATTTTGGTGACATTAGTCCCTCTGAGTCCCGATCGGTGATCCAATAAAGAATCTCTTCCTTCCTGAAGAAACCTGTGTCCATCTCTCTGTGCTTGGCTTCCGTCAGTTTCTCCGGTATCATTTGGTGCATTGGCCGGGAAGCTCATCGTTCAACGGTAGCTGAGAGGCAGAGGCGTGAGACGGTCTATCTTTGCCCACGTTCTCTACGGCTGCACCCCTGAACTTCTGCGTGGACCTCCCTTCGTCTCGGCGCCACTGGGCCGTTGTCCAGGAGATCATCGGCCTCTACGTGAGAAGTGCTGGGGTGTCCCCGTCGATGAGTGTGAACTCAGGTTCAGGAACGAGGAGGTAAGATAACTGCTGTTTTAGACGGCAGGACCCACTAGGGGTATACCGATTGTGCGGTAGGCCCAAAGGGGTTTTGAATCTGTGTATCTGCCCCCTCTGTCGGAGGGAAGGAGCGAAGGCGCACCGCTCGATCGAACGCTCTTTAGTCAGACCGTTTGATTTGGTTAGTCAGGCGGGGTTCTGGTGTAAATAGCCCTAGCCGGACACCGGTGTCTTGTCTAGACTAGCGTTCTAGGGTGTATATTACGTTCGCTAGGTCGGAGGGACCGGGAGACTAAGCGGCGCCTGTGTAAATTCGGTTCGCTAGTTCTCATCCTATCTGGGCTAAGTGGGAAGGCGTGTAAATTTGGAACCCACTAGACTTTTGATAGTGCGACTAAGAGGCGCCTGTGTAAATTCGGTTCTCTAGCTCGCTATATATGTGGTGATTGGGCAGTGTGGCTAACCAAAACGGGTGTATATAGTTTTAGGTAGTCCATTCAAGGTACTGGCCAATAGTTTAGTTGGGAATTGTAAATGTGTTAACGATTGTTTTAGTAAAGTGTATATCTTGTTAGATAGCGCGAGCTCAGCCGTCTAGCGAGAGTGTTAATAGTGTGTTGCTGTATTATAGTGCACGGTACCATAACCCTGTATATTTACTGACACTGTATATAAGTACTAATCATTGTCGTCCATTGCATGTTTAACACCATAACCACTAATAATTGTATTGTGACCTTAACTTGTGCTTTGACCTATGCTAACCGTACTGTAACCGCTATTTGTAAAAGACGATGTTACTGGGGTGTGTTATAGACGGGTAATTCGTATATAGAGAATTATAGCGTGGGTGACTGTATAGTTACGCCAAAGGGCATAATATTGATTGTTACGACACTCGCCGCCTGGAGAGTGAAGCCGCCGTTTAGCCGATAGTCCCCTTTCTCCTGAAATGCAATTCCAGCATAACCGATCGTAAGACTCCCGACCGGAGCATACGAACACGGTCTCTCCCGATCAGCAATCCATCCGAAATCCTTCCACAGCTAGAAATAAACGAAAACGCTGTCCCAATAGTCAATCCCTCCACAAACGAGACAAAGCTCCGTTTTGAAGGTCAAGCAGAATGTGTTTAATGGGGGCTACCTGCCCAGTATTTATGCAGGTCTCCACCAGGTAGACACTCCCCTAGGGGACCTGGTGGAAGACTGTAAAATATATTAAGCAGTAGCCAATCGCAGTGGCTATAATACAAGCCCTCCCCATTTTACCCATAATACATCTCTGCCTATCCCGGAGATAATTAGGGAGAAACCTAATTAACTCCGAGGATAGGAACCATCGCCATTTTAAAACACAACACACAAAATGCAATAAAATACATAAAATCCGAAGTACCGAAGATATAGTGTTCGTGCAACGTATCCCCAGATAGCCTAAATCTGAGGGCATATTCCTGCCGAATAGCGCTCAGATCCGAAGTACACAGTCCAATCGCCATGGAGTCAAAGTCTCTCATAAGTCTTTCGGTGTACGAAGGACTCCATGGGACGGCTATCTGGGTAAGTTCATACGGATGAAGAAAACCCCCGAACGGGACAGTGTTCGTATGCCTCCAAGGGAATAGAAGGGGAGACGGCCGTCTTCAGCGGTGTTCGGTAGATAAAGAGTCCGTTTTAGATCCATGGGTTTTGCACCGAACACCGCTGATTCGCCTCGTGACCAAAATGGCCGCCGCCTCGTGGTCGGCATACGAACGACGACCACCCGTATGATGGAATGGAGAGGTGTTTGCGGTGAACCACAGCGTTCTAATTTGTGGTCAAGGTGTTAATGAGCCGCACACCCCTCTCCTGGGTGGCCGATGTTCGGTAGTTTTACTCGGTACTTTAGGAAACGAAAAACCAACAGCGTACGGACAGGAAACCCACGAATCCAATGGGAACAGATGAACCCGCAATACAGGTCTAGGTAGCAGGGTTCGTCACACGGCTCCCCCCTTGTGGAACACTCCGGCAGACCCGGCTTGGCCCTTTAGCGGGTCAACGTGGGGATGACCGGACTAGGAAGTAGCAAGGACGTCGGTTTGCCGGGATAACCCATCTGCATTCCCATTCTGCTTACCGGGTCGGTAGCTGATGGTGAAGTTATATGGTTGTAATGCTAAACTCCACCGCAGCAGTCTACCATTGTCTCCCGAGACCCGGTTAAGCCAAACAAGGGGATTGTGGTCCGTGATAAGGGAAAATTCCTGTCCATACAAATAGGGGCTCAATTTCTTCAATGCCCAGACCAGGGCCAAACATTCTTTCTCCACTGCCGCATAACTCACTTCCCGGGGTAACAGCTTTCGACTGAGGTATGCGACAGGGTGTTCTCCTCCATCTTCCCCGACCTGGCTTAGCACAGCCCCCAGTCCATACATGGAAGCATCTGTATGGACGAGAAAACGTTTGTTAGGAAGGGGGGCAGCCAGGACAGGGGCATTCACGAGGGCCTGCTTAAGTGCTCGAAACGCAGCTTCACAAGCTGGAGACCACAGGACCTGCTTAGGGAGGTTCTTCTTAGTCAGGTCTGTCAGGGGTTTAGCTATCGAGCTATAGTCGGGGACAAAGCGTCTGTAATATCCTGCAGTCCCTAGGAAGGCCAATACTTGGGTCTTGGTTATGGGTGTGGGCCAGTTTGCTACTGCCCCTATCTTGGCCGGCTCTGGTCTCTGGCTCCCACACCCCACCCTGTGACCCAAGTATTGTACCTCAGCCATGCCTAGATGACACTTCTCTGGCTTCAACGTCAGGCCAGCGGCCCGAATTTTATCCAGCACTACCCCTACGTGTACCAGGTGTTCCTCCCAGGACTCACTGTAGATCGCAATATCATCCAGGTATGCACAAGCAAATTCCTGGAAGCCATCAAGGAGCCTATCCACCATTCGTTGGAAGGTAGCTGGGGCGTTCTTCATCCCAAATGGCATAACCTTAAATTGGTATAAGCCAAAGGGGGTGACGAAGGCCGACTTGGGGATGGCGTCCTTGGCCAGGGGAATCTGCCAGTAGCCCTTACACAGGTCTATGGTGGTCAGGTAGCGTCCCCTGGCAATGCGGTCTAATAGCTCGTCTACCCGTGGCATCGGGTAGGCGTCAGTGGTGGTCCGCTCGTTGAGCCTCCTGTAGTCCACACAGAACCGGGTGGTCCCATCTTTCTTAGGCACCAGGACTACAGGGGAGGCCCAAGGGCTATCGGAGTGCTCGATGACCCCAAGCTGGGTCATCTCCTCTATCTCCTTCCGCATTCCTTCTCGGACTGCTTCAGGGATACGGTAAGGGGGTTGTCGTAAGGGGTTCTGTCCAGGGGTCTCTACCTTATGTACAGCTAGGGTAGTGTAGCCGGGTTCTTGGGAGAACGTCGCCTGCTTCTCCCACAGAAGCTGTTTCGCCTGTTCCTTCTCCGCGGGGCTTAACCTGTCCCCTAGCTGTACGAGCTCGGTCAGATCCGTCTGGGCACCCCTGGCTAATAGGTCGGGTAAGGGTAAGCTTTCGGTATCGTCTGCAGCGGGGGCACACACTGCGGCTACATCCTCAGGTCGTTCCTGATACTCTTTTAGCATGTTCACATGAAAGGATCGCTGGATCCTGTCATCTGAACAGCTGGCTATAAGGTACGTAGTATCGCACACCTGGGCTAATACTTTATACGGGCCCTGCCAAGATGCCTGCATCTTGTTCGCCTTCACAGGTTTGAGCACCAGTACCTTCTGCCCAACCTGGAATACTCGCTGTCGGGCACCCCGATCGTACCATTCCTTCTGTCTCCCCTGGGCCCCCTGGAGATTCTCTCTTACCATCAGAGACAGTTTCTCCATGCGGTCCCGAAGTTCCAGAACATACGGTACTATGGGGGTACCTTCCTGCTCCGTCTCCCCCTCCCAGTGGCCTCTAATGAGATCTAGAGGTCCGCGGACCCTTCTCCCATAAAGCAGCTCAAAGGGGGAGAACCCAGTAGATTCCTGGGGCACCTCTCTGTAGGCAAACAACAGATGAGGCAGGAATCGCTCCCAGTCTCGGCAAGTGTCAGAAAAGGTCCTCAGCATCTGCTTGAGGGTGCCATTAAATCGCTCGCAGAGACCGTTAGTCTGTGGATGGTATGGGGAACTAAGTATCGGTTTAATGCCGCACACCCTCCACAGCTGCTGGGTGAGCACAGCGGTAAATTGGGTTCCCTGGTCGGAGAGAATCTCTTGAGGGAACCCGACCCTGGTAAAAATCCTAACCAGGGCGTCAGCAACTGTCTCTGCCTCTATGTTAGACAGCGCTACTGCCTCTGGATAGCGAGTGGCATAGTCCACCACGGTGAGAATGTATTTCTTACCAGATGGACTAGCCCTGGCCAGTGGACCCACAATATCAACGGCTATGCGGGCAAAGGGCTCCCCAATAATAGGCATCGACATAAGCCTACCTTTTGGGTGGTCCCCCCGCTTCCCTACCCGTTGACAAGTGTCACACGTGCTACAATATATCCGCACAGCCTGGTTAATACCTGGCCAAAAAAAGTTCTGCATAATCCTATGGCCTGTGCGGCGGGACCCCAGATGACCGGCTAGTGGGACATCATGCCCTATCCGCAGAATCTCCCGCCGGTATTCCGCGGGCACTACCAGCTGTCGATTCGGCGGAGGGGCAACACTTTTCTGGGACGGTTTAGGGATCCGATATAACCTGTCCCCCACCCACTCATACCGCTCCCCCTCTGCTCCTTCCTCTCCAGTGTCTGCTCTGCCTCTATACCTCTGGAGAGATGGGTCTGTCTGGGTTTCCCTCCCGAACTCCTCCGGGGAATCCCAACTAGCTAACGTCGGCCCTGGGGTGTCAGTCGGGGAATCGGTTCTTACCTGGGTCTCAGCAGCAGGTGGGCCGGTTCCAGCAGCACGGGTCTGAGCACGGGTAGTCACTGGGTTGGCTTCGCCAGGTCCCATAGTAGCATAGGCGGAAATCAAAGGGGCCAAATCATTTCCCAGCAAAACATCGGCAGGCAAGTCCTTCATAACCCCCACATTCACATGTCCAGCTCCCGCTCCCCAGTCCAAATGAACCCGGGCAACAGGCAGACGGAACACGGCGCCTCCTGCCACCCTTACTGCCACAGTATTCCCGGTGTGTTGGTGTTCCGAAACCAGGTTCTTTTGAAGTAAGGTCATAGTAGCTCCGGTGTCTCTTAGACCAGTGACCTCTTTCCCGTTCAACTTAACGGTCTGCCTGTGGTGTTGGCGGTTGTCCTGCTGAGCTGCGTGAACTGGGTCTGCTTCGTGAAGGAAACCCCAAAACTCCTCCTGCTCAAGGCAGTGAGCAGAAGGCTGAGGTGGCTGCTGGGCTCCGCCGGCTGGGTTCCTCCAGGATGGTGCTTGGTTGGCGTTGTTTAAAGGGCATTCCGGTCTTTTATGTCCCATCTGCTTGCACCCAAAGCACTGGACCTGGTTGGAGTAACCCCGTTTGTTGAAGCGGGCTGACTGCCCATGGTTGGTTGCTGGCGGTATAGCGGGGGTACGTTGTGCTGGGGGGTGATATAGGTTGGTGGTTGGAGGTGCTGCCGGTTTGTATTCCACTCGGGCAGGGACCTTGGCTGTTGTCTGATCGAGTTTACGGGCATCAGTGTATTCGTCAGCCAGACGAGCAGCTTCATGGAAGGTAGCGGGTTTACGGTCCCTGACCCACTCTCGAACTCCTGCAGGTAATTTGTCAAAGCAGTGTTCTAGCAGGAACACTTGCAGCACCTCTTCCCCAGTTACCGCTCGACACCCTGTCATCCAGTGGGCTGCCGTGCGGTGTACCCGGCAGGCCCATTCCACATAGGAATCACCAGCCTGTTTATTATTGTCCCGGAATCGCCTCCGGTACGCCTCAGGGGTAACAGCGTACCGGGTCAACAGAGCATCTTTTACTGTCCGGTAGCTAGTGAGTTCCTCCTCTGGGATGGCCCGAAAGGCTTCACTAGCCCGGCCGGATAACTTCCCAGAGAGGATAGGAACCCATTCTTCTGCGGGTACCTGGTGTAAAGCACACTGTCGTTCAAAGTCCGCCAGGAACCCGTCTATCTCTCCTTCAGTCTCAATAAAGTTTTTAAAAGCAGCAAATGGTACCTTTTTCTTCCCATTGTTATTATGGGGTACCTCTGCTGTTGCAGCTCCGCTTCTCTGGAGCGCCTGTTGTGCTGTTACTGCGGCTTGTACTTGCACCACAATATCCGCTGCAGGGTTGGGGCCAAAGTGTGCCAGCCTGATCTGAACTGCCCGGTTAAACGCTATTTCCTCGGGTGTTAGATCCAGCAGGCCAGGCACATTAGCTATCTCCCTTCCCTGTGCTGTATCCATCTCTACCAATATAGCAATAATCTCTCTTTTCTTGAGATTGCTCGCTGATCGTCCTCTGCGCTCCAAAATGTCTTTAAGGGTAGCACGCCTTAACTCCTCATATTGCATTTCCAATCCGGGGTGTGTAGCTGGCCTTCAGGGCGGTGGGATTCATCCCGTCGCTTGCCACCAATTGTTACGACACTCGCCGCCTGGAGAGTGAAGCCGCCGTTTAGCCGATAGTCCCCTTTCTCCTGAAATGCAATTCCAGCATAACCGATCGTAAGACTCCCGACCGGAGCATACGAACACGGTCTCTCCCGATCAGCAATCCATCCGAAATCCTTCCACAGCTAGAAATAAACGAAAACGCTGTCCCAATAGTCAATCCCTCCACAAACGAGACAAAGCTCCGTTTTGAAGGTCAAGCAGAATGTGTTTAATGGGGGCTACCTGCCCAGTATTTATGCAGGTCTCCACCAGGTAGACACTCCCCTAGGGGACCTGGTGGAAGACTGTAAAATATATTAAGCAGTAGCCAATCGCAGTGGCTATAATACAAGCCCTCCCCATTTTACCCATAATACATCTCTGCCTATCCCGGAGATAATTAGGGAGAAACCTAATTAACTCCGAGGATAGGAACCATCGCCATTTTAAAACACAACACACAAAATGCAATAAAATACATAAAATCCGAAGTACCGAAGATATAGTGTTCGTGCAACGTATCCCCAGATAGCCTAAATCTGAGGGCATATTCCTGCCGAATAGCGCTCAGATCCGAAGTACACAGTCCAATCGCCATGGAGTCAAAGTCTCTCATAAGTCTTTCGGTGTACGAAGGACTCCATGGGACGGCTATCTGGGTAAGTTCATACGGATGAAGAAAACCCCCGAACGGGACAGTGTTCGTATGCCTCCAAGGGAATAGAAGGGGAGACGGCCGTCTTCAGCGGTGTTCGGTAGATAAAGAGTCCGTTTTAGATCCATGGGTTTTGCACCGAACACCGCTGATTCGCCTCGTGTCCAAAATGGCCGCCGCCTCGTGGTCGGCATACGAACGACGACCACCCGTATGATGGAATGGAGAGGTGTTTGCGGTGAACCACAGCGTTCTAATTTGTGGTCAAGGTGTTAATGAGCCGCACACCCCTCTCCTGGGTGGCCGATGTTCGGTAGTTTTACTCGGTACTTTAGGAAACGAAAAACCAACAGCGTACGGACAGGAAACCCACGAATCCAATGGGAACAGATGAACCCGCAATACAGGTCTAGGTAGCAGGGTTCGTCACATTGATTATATAGTGACTGGTGTAACAGCTGTGTGTGTACGGGAATTCCCTGAGTGTTTATTGTTATTGTGTACGTTTCACTTGGTAACCGTACCACGTGGTGCTGTTGCCAGAGGAAACGGGTGTGACTGTTGAATAGTACGCGTGTATAGTATTCGTTGTCGACGACGTTCCATTGTTAAGTATGGGTGCGTCGCAGTCAACGATTCCGGATCCCTTAGGTTGTATGGTGAAGAATTTTAAAAAGGGATTCAAAACTTGTGATTTTGGGGTTAAGATGTCTCCTGTACGTTTAGTTACTTTGTGCACTATGGAGTGGCCTACTTTGGTTGCGGCATGGCCGCCACGTGGCAGTTTGGATCTAACTCTGGTACAGCGCTTACACGTGGCTGTATCAGGTAGGCCTGAACTTTACGGCCAGTTTCCTTATATTGACTGTTGGAGACAGGCCGTAAATGACTCGCCAAAATGGCTCCAGACATGCCACGAGGAGCAGTGTCGCCTCATGGTAGCTAGGACTTGTTCGTCCACTAGGACTGGTGTTAGGCCCATTTTGGACACGCCCCCTGAGTCCGAGATCCCTTTGCCGCCCCCTTACTTTCCGTTAAGAAGAAGTGACGCAAACGCAGGAAGCCCTGCACCCCTCCCCTCATTACCCTCATCCACTTCCGCTTCCTCCTCCAGTACAGGATCCACCCCCCCTCGTACTAAATCTCCCCTTCAGGAACCAGAACCCACCCCCATTAAAAACGAATATCCTGATTTGGCGCCACTTCAGACTTCCGGTCAAGCTTCATCTAGCTCGGCTCGAAGTGTTTTATTTACGACCTTTTCCCAAAACCAACCTCCCACATCCCCATACCCTACCTCTCCCCGACCGGAACCCATGACTGACGCCTCTCTACGTAGCCCCATCCAAACCCGACAGTTGACTGGTGCCCAACAATTAAAGCACTATCAGATGCCTCTTCGCCTAAATCCCGGGTCAGCTTATATCGATGCCGCAGGTCAAATGGCACACGCTGACCCAGTCTTCGTATATGTCCCATTTACCACTACCGACCTTTTAAACTGGAAGACCCATAATTCCTCGTATACTGAGAAACCACAAGCCATGACTGATCTTTTCACCTCAATAGTACAGACGCATAATCCGACATGGGCTGATTGCCAGCAGTTATTAATGACTTTATTTAACAATGAGGAAAGGACAAGAATAAATCAAGCAGCCATTAAAGCATTAGAAGATAGAGCCCGTGCTTTGAACCAAGCTAATCCAGCAGCATGGGCTGCAACACATTATCCCAACACTGATCCCGATTGGAACGTAAATGGTGCTGATATGGTTCAACTCAGAGCCTATAGAGACGCTATAATTGCTGGCATGAAAGCAGGAGGAAAGAAAGCCATTAACATGTCGAAGACAGTTGAGGTGATCCAGAAAAGCGATGAAGCGCCCAGTGTCTTTTATGACCGATTATTGGAGGCATACCGCTTGTATACCCCCTTTAATCCGGAAGACGCAGACAATTCCCGAATGGTTAACTCCGCCTTTGTCAGCCAAGCATACGGAGATATTAAGCGCAAGCTACAAAAGTTAGAAGGGTTTGCAGGTATGTCCATCACCCAACTAATGGAGGTAGCTAATAAGGTTTATATGAACAGGGATACAGAAAGTAAGAAAGAGGAAGAGCGCAAGATGCGTAAAAAGGCTGATATGCTAGCGGTAGCGATCGCAGGCGTAGATAAACGGGGCCCAGATAGAGGCAATAATAGATGGAGTAGGGAGCCTTTGAGTAGGGATCAGTGCGCGTATTGCAGGGAAGAAGGGCATTGGAGGAACGAATGTCCGCAAAGAGAGCAGTACGAGAGAGACCAACCCAGGGCAGGCTACGGAAACTTTAGAGGCAGAGCGAGAGGTAGAGGAGGCCCCGGAGGGAGTAATGGTTATAGAGGGAGTAATGGGAACAGAGGAAGTGTTAGGGAAGACAGGTATATTCCAGCAGCGCAAAGGTCCCGCGATAGAGAAGGTAGGGACTTCGTAGGATTGGCTGACACGGTCATGGAGGACTATTGATACCGACCGGGCTCCATCCCCCTTGGTCGAGCGGAGCCTATGGTCGATGTATCAATAGGGGGAAAAAGGAGTGCGTTCATGATCGACACTGGTGCTGAACATTCAGTGGTGACTAATCTAGTTGCTCCTCCATCTGGAAGGACTATTACTGTGATAGGAGCAACTGGAAGAAGTGCTGAAAGACCGGTTCTTAAAAGTCGACTCTGTACATTGGGAGGCCACGTAGTAAAACACCAATTCCTTTATATGCCTGAATGTCCAGTCCAATTGCTGGGACGTGATATGCTATCAAAATTACAAGCGCAGATTACGTTCCTACCAAATGGAACAACATCCTTAAAGTTTAATGGACCTTCAGGTATTATGACTTTATCCGTACCAAAGGAAGAAGAGTGGCGACTTTATACAGTGTTGACTAGCCAAAACCCTAGGAGTGATGAGACATTATTTAACATACCAGGAGTTTGGGCAGAGAACAACCCACCAGGACTGGCCCGCAATATTCCACCTATAAAAATTGAACTAAAACTTGGGGTTTATCCAGTGAGCCTAAGACAATACCACATCCCACAGAAGGCTAAGAAGAACATCCAATCCTATCTGGATAAGTTCATACGGTATGGTATCCTAAAATTCTGTACTTCCCCCTGGAACACCCCATTGCTGCCTGTTCAAAAGCCCGGTACAGATGAGTATCGACCTGTGCAGGACTTGAGAGCAGTCAATGATGCGGTTGTTAGTATACATCCAGTTGTACCCAATCCATATAACCTGCTTGCTTTAATTCCGGGCGGGGCTACTTACTTCACAGTCTTAGATCTCAAAGATGCCTTCTTTTGCCTCCGAATTGCCGCAGAAAGTCAATGTATTTTCGCTTTCCAATGGGAGAACGCTGTAACGGGCTCAAAACGCCAAATGACTTGGACAAGACTGCCCCAAGGGTTTAAAAATTCACCTACCCTATTTGGTTCAGCCCTAAGTCAAGATCTACTGGATTTCGAGTCTATCCCAGGAGAATGTGTATTGTTACAATATGTAGATGACTTGTTGATAGCAGCAGTTACAAAAGAAATCTGTCAGCAAGCAACGCACGATCTACTGCACATTCTCTGGAAGGCAGGATACAAGGTGTCCAGGAAGAAGGCTCAGTTGTGTTTGCCAACTGTCAAGTATCTGGGATTCCATATCTCTGAAGGTCAAAGGATTATGGGGCCAGAGAGAAAAGAAGCTGTCTGCCAAATACCAATACCCAAGAATAGAAGACAAGTGCGAGAATTCTTGGGGGCAGCAGGCTTCTGTAGGATATGGATTCCCAGCTATGCGATACTAGCAAAACCTCTGTACGCAGCTATCAAAGGTACAGAGCACGACCCCTTCTTATGGACCCAAGAACAGCAAACGGCATTTGAAGATGTGAAGAAGGCTTTGATGAGTGCCCCAGCATTAGGTCTACCTGATCACACACGACCATTCTACTTATATGTACACGAGCAAAGAAGAATGGCTGTGGGAGTATTGACACAGTACTTGGGATCATGGCAAAGACCTGTTGCCTACATGTCTAAGCAACTGGATGCAGTGGCCAGCGGACTTCCACCTTGTCTAAGAGCCGTAGCTGCAGCCGCCCTGCTAGTAGCTGAAGCCGATAAACTCACTCTGGGTCAAGAACTTTATGTACGAGTCCCACATGCAGTACAGACGTTGTTGGATTACAAAGGAAATCATTGGTTTAGTAACAGCCGTATGACCAAGTATCAAGCAATGTTGTGTGAAAACCCAAGAGTGCATTTAGAGACTGTAAACACCTTAAATCCAGCTACCCTTTTGCCACAACCTACTGAAAGTCAACATGATTGTTTGGAAGTAATGGATGAAGTATTCTCAAGTAGACCAGATCTTCGTGATTTTCCCATCCAGAACCCCGATGTTCAATATTATACCGACGGCAGTAGTTATGTGAAAGAAGGGATCCGCTATGCAGGATATGCAGTAACAACAATAGACAAGGTGATAGAAGCTCGGCCACTGGCGAAAGGAACATCAGCACAAAAGGCAGAATTAATAGCACTAACACGAGCGTTACAATTGGCTGAAGGTTTAAGAGTGAATATCTATACGGACTCTAAGTATGCGTTTTTAACCACTCATGCCCACGGAGCTTTGTATAAAGAAAGAGGACTACTGAATTCAGAAGGCAAAGAAATCAAGTACGCAGCTGAAATCCTACAACTATTGGAAGCAGTGTGGGAGCCGAAAGAAGTCGGTATTATACATTGTCGAGCGCATCTGAGAGGAGATGGTGATGTAACCAAAGGAAATCGGATGGCAGATAGTGCAGCTAAGCGTGCTGCTGAATCAGGAAGACAGGAGTATGTGGGGCATATAGCTGCTCTAATACCAACCCCACTGTCTCAATGGACTCCAGTTTATACAACTCAAGAAGAGGAGTGGTTAAAGACTGAACCGGGAAAGTATTTGGAGAACAAGTGGTATCAGCTAGAAGATGGAAGAATAGTCATACCAGCATCACTAGCGGTAGAAATTGTCCAAAATTATCACAACGGGACACATTCTGGGAGAGACAGTACTGAAGAATCTCTCAGGAAACATTTCTACATACCAAGATTGTCCAACTTGACTCAGGCCATTGTACGCAGATGTGTAACGTGTGCTAAGAATAATGCAAGACAAGGACCAGTAAAGCCACCAGGAGTCCAGTTTATGGGGGGACTCCCCATGTCCGATCTACAAATAGACTTTACAGTGATGCCTAAATCGGGTGGACATCGTTACCTGCTGGTAATTGTGTGCACCTATTCAGGCTGGGTAGAAGCATGTCCTACTCGTACAGAGAAAGCAGGAGAAGTTGTGAGATTCCTGCTACGAGAAATAATACCCCGATATGGACTACCCTGTTCTATAGGATCGGACAATGGTCCAGCTTTTGTTCACCAGTGCCTACAACAACTGACTCATATGCTTGGTATAAAGTGGAGGCTTCATACTGCATATAGACCCCAGAGTTCTGGTAAGGTAGAGAGAATGAATAGAACTATTAAGAACCAGTTGGCTAAAATGTGTCAGGAAACCCAACTTAAGTGGAACGTTCTCTTACCTATAGCTCTATTGCGAATCCGCAGTACCCCTACCAGAAGGATGGGCCTCTCTCCTTTTGAAATTATGTATGGACGACCACCTCCCGTACTTGGTAACTTAAGGGGGGATTTGAGTCAGTTGGGAGAAGGAATTACTCGGCAGCAGGTTGTAGAGTTGGGTAAGACTATGGAGGAGGTACAGAAATGGGTACAAGATAGATTACCTGTGAATATTTATCCCCCTGTTCATAGTTATCATCCAGGAGACCAAGTGTGGATTAAAGAGTGGAATAATGTACCGTTAGGGCCCAAGTGGAGAGGTCCTTATGTTGTTCTTTTGTCTACCCCTACAGCGATAAAAGTAGCAGAAGTGACTCCGTGGATACATCACTCCAGGGTTAAACCAGCAGCAGTCGATTCTTGGCAAGTTACAGCAGATCCAGAGAATCCCTGCAAGATCCGGTTGAAACGCACTACTCAGTCGGAGTAACGAGGAATTATTGTGGATTACAAATTTTATTGTTACAGGTGTGAGTGAGAAGGCCATAATAAAGCCTGTCCGCTTACCAACACATAGTGTATAAGCCAGGAAAGTCTCGAAGGGACACCTGTGAAGACGAGCAGAACTCCATTCCCTGCAGCCCTCACATCCTGGAAGCTGAGGTTCCATCGCACGGACGAAGACTGTAATGCCTTAACTATGGTATCCTCTTACTTCCTGGTTCCACGGAGCCTAGCCACACCCCTGTATGACACGGTCTGCCTATTTAATCTGACTGCACCAGCTGATCTAGGCTGGATTATTGAACTACGTTCCTTACTCACAACCCGGCTACAACTTCGTTGTGAAAGCCTCTGCTACCAGACCGGACTGAAAGACTCTGCAAAGTTCCCTTCACCTCTCCTCATCCACGACTAAAGATTAAACACTCTTCATACGCCTCTGAGGAGATCTCGGGAACCAGTGTTCTATGTGCCGGAAGCTAAGTAAAACCAATGTGATAAGAGTTGCATCTAAAAGCTGTTATTACCTGTCTCCAAAAGTCCTTCGGTAAAAACAATCCCGTTACAGCTAACTTCAACTCATACTTCATATCAGTTATCTGCATCTGTCTTGCTTCAGTTAAAGTATGGAACAGCTATTGTAATTACTTATCACCTAAACCGTTAACTCTACTAAGAGACTCCTTATTGATTCAGTGTCTGCAATTTACTATCGTTTACTTCTTAAAGCTACAGTGCCTGTAATTGTGGACTTCAGTTATCTTTTACTACTTAAAGCTACAGTGCCTGTAACTGTGGACTTCAGTTATCATTTACTACTTAAAGCTACAGTGCCTGTAATTGTGGACTTCAGTTATCGTTTACTACTTAAAGCTACAGTACCTGTAAATTGGAATTAAAGTCTTTACCTTTTACTTTCTTTAATAAATGTTCAAACTATACGAAATCTGCAGTTGTGTTCCTTCATAACAAATGTTTAGACGTGACAGAATAATCCAGCCATTGTAATGGATCCAGCAGATTTCGATTCTACTATAGCTATGCTGCATCAAAGAGTTGATACACTAGTCCAAGGTATGCAAGAACTGCAAGTTACTCACGAAAGACTTTTCACCTATGTCAGAGATTTACAAACTCATACTCCCCATACTACTCTGCACTCGGCTAGCGATCCTGCTGTGTGTAACCCTGAAAAGTTCTCTGGAGATCGTTCAAAATACAGGGAGTTTCTCAACTCTTGCAAATTGTTAATTGCTTTGAAACCTCGATCCTACCCTACAGAAAGAACTAAAGTTTGTTCGGTTATCTCATTTCTAAGAGGTGAACCTATGTCATGGGCCCATTCCTTTCTGGAAAACGATGACCCCATTCTAGATTCACTGGATGAATTTTTTGAAGCCATGTCTCTCCTCTATGAAGATCCTAACAAACAAGCTACAGCTGATTTAACAATCAGAACACTACAGCAAAGAAATAGACCCGTTGAAGATTACATTGCTGAATTCAAAAGATGGGCTATAGAAACGCAATGGAATGACATCACATTGCGCAACCAATTTCGAATTGGTTTATCGGAAGCTGTAAAAGATGAATTATCTAGAACAGAACTCCCTACTAATTTGAACGCTCTAATTCGCCTATCAATCAGCATTGACAGAAGATTAAGAGAAAGAAATGCCGAAAAAGCCCTTTCACATTCAAAAGACCGCAAACCTTTCACTCCCTCAAAAGCTCCAGATAAGACTTCCATACCAAGTGAACCTATGGAAATAGGGATAATAAGAAGTCCCCTCACTCCTGAAGAGAAAAATCGAAGACGTCAATTAAACCTCTGCATGTATTGTGCCTCTCAAGTTCATTTAGTCTCTGATTGTCCTTCATTAAAACGGATAAAAGGCAGAAGGCAGTCTCATGCCTCTTCCATCCTAAGTGTACTTCCCTCTACAGCAAATACTCAAATGTCCCCTATCGTTCTTGTATTACAGTGGGACAATAAAAGAATCATAACCAAGGCTGTTATCGATTCCGGTGCAAATGGAGTATTCATCGACTCAGCCTTTGTAACAAAGAATAAAATTCCTTGTGTTCGTAAAAGAACTTCTGTACCTGTTAAAGTGATTGACGGGTCCCTCATCTCATCGGGACCAATACTTCATGAATCCGTCCCTCTAAAAGTAACCATCAATCATACTCATACGGAAAGTCTTATATTTGATGTTATCTCATCACCATTTTTTCCTATTATATTAGGGATCAACTGGTTAAGGAACCACAACCCTCAAATCTCATGGTTTCCTTTCTCTCTCACCTTTAACTCACATTATTGTAAAGAAACATGTTTACAGCAAATTCCAATTCTTCAGTCTACGAAAGAACCAGCTAAAACCTCATGTTGTTCTGACACCGAGCTGGAGTCTCCTCCTCCTACAGTCATTGGTGAATTAAAGAGAAAGTTTACAACAGCTCCTATCCTTCAACTTCCAAATCCTTCATATCCTTATGTCCTTGAAACGGATGCTTCGGAATTTGCAATTGGAGCTGTCCTTTCTCAACACAAAACTCCTCAAGAACCTCCTTTGCCTAAAGTCATTGGAATCTTATCTTCTCTTATTGACGACATTAAAGGTCTCAGTGAAGATGCTCTTGAACTTCCTAAATCAATGAAATTATCCAAGAAAAACGGTCTCTACTATTTTAAAGACCGGATTTATGTACCTCCCTCTTTCAGAATTAAAGTACTTGAATTTATTCATGATTCTCCTCTGGCAGGTCATCCAGGTATGAAAAAGACCCTTGAATTGTCTAAAAGATACTATTGGTGGCCTCGTCAAGACCAAACTATTGAATCTTATGTCAATTCCTGTTCTGTATGCCAAAGATCCAAACATGTGTCCTTGCTAAAGCCTTATCATCCTGACCCTTTCCAAAGAAATGTCACTACTTCTCCTGATCCCATATTGGTCCAGGGTGAAGAAGAATACGAAATTCAAAGTATACTGGATTCAAGGATCCATCGTGGCTCCTTACAATACCTCATCAGATGGAAAGGATATGGTGTTGATGAAGATACATGGGAAAACTCCTCTGTTGTTCATGCTAATAAATTGATTTCCAAATTTCACAAGCATAACCCTTCTAAGCCAAATCAATAGCACCCAGAGGTTGCTCATTAGAGAGGGGGTACTGTAATGCCTTAACTATGGTATCCTCTTACTTCCTGGTTCCACGGAGCCTAGCCACACCCCTGTATGACACGGTCTGCCTATTTAATCTGACTGCACCAGCTGATCTAGGCTGGATTATTGAACTACGTTCCTTACTCACAACCCGGCTACAACTTCGTTGTGAAAGCCTCTGCTACCAGACCGGACTGAAAGACTCTGCAAAGTTCCCTTCACCTCTCCTCATCCACGACTAAAGATTAAACACTCTTCATACGCCTCTGAGGAGATCTCGGGAACCAGTGTTCTATGTGCCGGAAGCTAAGTAAAACCAATGTGATAAGAGTTGCATCTAAAAGCTGTTATTACCTGTCTCCAAAAGTCCTTCGGTAAAAACAATCCCGTTACAGCTAACTTCAACTCATACTTCATATCAGTTATCTGCATCTGTCTTGCTTCAGTTAAAGTATGGAACAGCTATTGTAATTACTTATCACCTAAACCGTTAACTCTACTAAGAGACTCCTTATTGATTCAGTGTCTGCAATTTACTATCGTTTACTTCTTAAAGCTACAGTGCCTGTAATTGTGGACTTCAGTTATCTTTTACTACTTAAAGCTACAGTGCCTGTAACTGTGGACTTCAGTTATCATTTACTACTTAAAGCTACAGTGCCTGTAATTGTGGACTTCAGTTATCGTTTACTACTTAAAGCTACAGT
Organism: Pelobates fuscus; assembly: GCF_036172605.1. Taxonomy (NCBI): domain Eukaryota; kingdom Metazoa; phylum Chordata; class Amphibia; order Anura; family Pelobatidae; genus Pelobates; species Pelobates fuscus. Next base: position 350,783,009 of record NC_086318.1, on the reverse strand, counting down.
ACCTGTAAATTGGAATTAAAGTCTTTACCTTTTACTTTCTTTAATAAATGTTCAAACTATACGAAATCTGCAGTTGTGTTCCTTCATAACAAATGTTTAGACGTGACAAAGACTGAGGATGACGGCGAAAGATGTGCTTTTGATTGTGTTTATTTATATGTGTTTTTATATTCAGGAAGGTAGAGGTACCGACACTCCTAGCTGTGAGGTATGCATTAAGACTACGAGAACAGGTAACCATATTTCCCAAACCCTAATTTGGCATTCACAATACGAGTGTAAAGGAGATGTATCGAGATGTAGATACTTAAATATAGACTATAGTGTGTGCCATTTAGGAGTAGGAGAACCTAAGTGCTTCAGTCCGGAGTATCAACCTCGTACAATTTGGTTGACTCTCAGGAATGGAGATCCTCAGGGGATCCTAATTAATAAGACGGTGTTAGAATCCGTACATTCTTCGGGTGTTCTGCTATTTGATGCGTGTAAAGCGATATCGAGTGGTAGAAAGCCGTGGAATGTATGTGGGGATCTTAGATGGGAGAGGACGTATGGGTCTAATGATAAATATATTTGTCCCAGTAGTAAAAATAAATATGTAAGTCCTAGATGCCCAAATAAAGACTATAACTTTTGCCCATATTGGTCTTGTGTGGGGTGGGCGACTTGGGGACAGACAGTAGATAAAGACATGATAGTGACTAAGTTGCCGACTAGCCCTTATTGTAAGTCTATGGAATGCAACCCAGTCCATATACTTATTAATAACCCCGACAAGTTCCTAGATAAGTATGGCAATTTATTTGGGTTTCAGATATACGGGACGGGTTTAGATCCTGGGACATTATTGTTTATAGGAATAGAGACTGATACGGTATCCTCCCAGACTCATCAAGTATACCATTCCTTTTATGAAGAGATGAGTATAGATAATAAGATCCCCCATAACGCTAAAAACCTGTTCATTGACCTAGCTGAAAGTATTGCCGGTAGTCTTAATGTTACCAACTGCTATGTGTGTGGAGGTACTAACATGGGAGACCAATGGCCTTGGGAAGCAAAGGAGGTAATGTCCGGTTCTGAGGCAGTTGACCAACTAATATCTACACAAGCCGATTATCATTTGAGTGTTAGAGGTAAATCTGAGTGGAGATTAAAGACCTCCATCATAGGTTATGTTTGCATAGCAAGGAAAGGAATAATGTATAATACTTCTGTAGGAGAATTAACTTGTCTAGGGCAAAAAGCTTATGATGATGATACAAAGAATACAACTTGGTGGTCGGCTTCAAATGTCTCAGAACCATCTAACCCGTTTGCTAGATACGCCAATTTAAAGGATGTGTGGTTTGATCTATCCATCACATCTACCTGGAGAGCCCCAGCAAATTTGTACTGGATCTGTGGTAAGAAAGCCTATTCGGAGCTGCCACAGGACTGGAAAGGGGCATGTGTGTTGGGTATGCTCAAACCATCCTTCTTCTTGTTACCGATTGAAACAGGTGAGACTTTAGGTGTTAAAGTGTATGATGTGAATCATAGGAAGAAAAGGGGACCCATAGAGATAGGCACCTGGGAAGATAATGAATGGCCTCCCCAGCGTATCATAGATTATTATGGGCCAGCCACGTGGGCTGAGGATGGTACCTTTGGTTATAGAACCCCTATTTATATGCTCAACCGCATTATAAGATTACAGGCGGTGGTTGAGATTATCACTAACGAAACATCACAAGCGCTCAATCTTCTAGCGAAGCATAACACCAGGATGAGGACAGCAGTCTACCAAAATAGATTAGCCTTGGATTACCTTTTGGCAGTAGAGGGAGGTGTATGTGGGAAGTTTAACCTAAGCAATTGCTGTCTTCAAATAGACGACGAAGGGCAAGCAATAGCTGAGCTTACTAGCCATATGGTTAAACTAGCGCATGTGCCTACTCAGGTATGGAAAGGGTACAATCCAAGTAGTTGGTTTGGTAGCTGGTATGAGTGGTTTGGAGGGCTTAAGGCAGTGGTAGGTGGAGTCCTACTGATTTTACTGTTGTGTCTACTCCTACCGTGTCTTATACCCTTAGTAGTTAGGTCTGTGCAAAGCCTGATAGGAAGTATAGCAGAGAGGAAGGCTGCTGCACAGATAATGGCGATATATAAGTATAAGGCTCTAGATCAAGGAGAACCAATGCAGGAAGATGAGTGTTAAAAGATTCACATCATAAGATAAGTCTGGTCTGGTTCAAGGTAACTTGCGGTGTAAGCAAAACTAAGGTTATGTGATGCCTCAAGTAATTGTAAAATATCAAGAGGCATCAAAGGGGGGAATGTGGTGGAATCTCGGTAAAAATAAATTTAGTAGGCCGAGATTACCACGTGGCATGTGTACGTGCATATGCTGACGTATCGATCAGTTGGTTGCACGAGGCAAGATACGATCAGTAGTGTACGGAGCATGTGCAAGAATACAGGATATAGTATTCCCCCTCCTCCATTGTGCTGGACAAGCCATGCGGTCAAACAGGAAGTTAATTCTTATTTGTGTTGATTGGTTAAGAGAATGTGCGGGTGGAGCTTAATATGGGAGGAGTTATATGCCTATATAAGGAGCCTGCACTATTGTCCGGGGCTCAGAACTTGCTGTATTTTGGTGACATTAGTCCCTCTGAGTCCCGATCGGTGATCCAATAAAGAATCTCTTCCTTCCTGAAGAAACCTGTGTCCATCTCTCTGTGCTTGGCTTCCGTCAGTTTCTCCGGTATCAGATGGCTGCCCACTTCCTTAAACTAAACTTGACCAAAACTGAAATTCTGGTCAATCCTCCCTCAAGTGTTGTTACTCCTGTGTCTGTCTCCCTCCAAGTCAACTGTCATGCCTTAACTATGGTATCCTCTTACTTCCTGGTTCCACGGAGCTTAGCCACACCTCTTTATGACACGGTCTCCCTATTTAATCCGACCGCACCAGCTGATCGACGCTGGATTATTGAACTACGTTCCGTACTCACGAACCGGCTACAACATCGTTGTGAAAGCCCTCTGTTACCGGACCGGACTGGAAGACTTCAAGTTCCCTTCACCTCTCCTCATCCACGACTAAAGCTGAACTCTCTCCATTCAGGATAACCGCCTCTGAGGAGATCTCGGGAACCAGTGTTCTATGTGCCGGAAGCTAAGTAAAACCTCTGTGATAAGCGTTGCATCTCAAAGCTGTTATTTCCTGTCTCCAAAGTCCTTCGATAAAACAAACCCGTTACAGCTAACTTCAACTCATACTTTATCTCAGTTAGCTGCATCTGTCTTGCTTCAGTTAAAGTCTATGGAACAGCTATTGTAACTTCTTTTCACCTAAATCGTTAATACTGCTAAAGTACTCTTTCTGATTCAGTGTCTGCTAATTACTATCGTTTACTCCTTAAAGCTACAGTGCCTGTAATTGTGGACTTCAGTTATCGTTTACTACTTAAAGCTACAGTGCCTATAATTGTGGACTTCAGTTATCGTTTACTACTTAAAGCTACAGTGCCTGTATTTGTGGACTTCAGTTATCGTTTACTACTTAAAGCTACAGTGCCTATAATTGTGGACTTTAGTTATCGTTTGTTACTTAAAGCTACAGTACCTGTAAATTGGAATTAAAGTCAATACCTTTTACTTTTTATAATAAATATTCAAACTATAAGAAATCTGCAGTTGTGTTCCTTCATAACAAATGTTTAGACGTGACAGAATAATCCAGCCATTGTAATGGAACCAGCAGATTTTGATTCTACAATAACTACGCTGAATCAAAGAGTTGATACACTAGCCCAAGGTGTGCAAGACCTGCAAGTTACTAACGAAAGAATCCTCACTTATGTCAGAGATCTACAAACTCATACTCCTCATACTATTCTGCACTCGGCTAGTGATCCTGCTGTTTGTAACCCTGAAAAGTTCTCTGGAGATCGTTCAAAATACAGGGAGTTCCTCAACTCTTGCAAATTATTAATTGCTTTGAAACCTAGATCTTATCCTACAGAAAGAACTAAAGTTTGTTCGGTTATTTCCTTTCTAAGAGGTGAACCTCTGTCATGGGCCCATTCCTTTCTGGAAAACGATGACCCCATCTTAGACTCACTGGATGAATTTTTTGAAGCCATGTCTCTTCTCTATGAAGATCCTAACAAACAAGCAACAGCTGATTTAACAATCAGAACACTACAGCAAAGACATAGACCCGTTGAAGATTACATTGCTGAATTTAAAAGATGGGCAGTAGAAACGCAATGGAATGACATCACATTGCGCAACCAATTTCGAATTGGTTTATCTGAAGCTGTAAAAGACAACTATCTAGAACAGAACTCCCTACTACTTTGAACGCTCTAATTCACTTATCAATCAGTATTGACAGAAGATTAAGAGAAAGAAAGGCCGAAAAAGCCCTTTTACATTCTAAAGACCGCAAACCTTTTACTCCATCAAAAGCTCCAGAAAAGACTTCCTTACCAAGTGAACCTATGGAAATAGGGGTAATAAGAAGTCCTCTCACTCCTGCAGAGAAGAACCGAAGACGTCAATTAAACCTATGCATGTATTGTGCCTCTCAAGATCATCTGGTTTCTGATTGTCCCTTATTAAAACGGACAAAGGCCGGTAGGCAAGCCTATACCTCTGCGATCTTCAGTGCACTCCCTTCTACACCGACCACTCCGTTCACTCCTATATCTCTTATACTACAGTGGGACAAGGTGAGGATTGTGACTGAAGCTATCATCGATTCTGGTGCAAATGGAGTATTCATCGATTCAACCTTTGTAACAAAGAATAAAATTCCTTGTGTTCGAAAAACCATCTCTGTTCCTATTAAAGTGATTGACGGCTCCGTTATCTCCTCGGGACCGATTCTTCATGAAACCATCCCTCTAAAGGTAACCACCAATCATATTCATACTGAATTTCTAGTATTTGATGTTATTCCATCACCTCTCTATCCCGTTATAATAGGGATCAACTGGTTAAGGAACCACAACCCTCAAATTTCTTGGTCTCCTTTCTCTCTCAACTTTAACTCACATAATTGTAAAGAAACATGTTTACAGCAAATTCCTATTCTTCAGATCTCCAAAGAACCAACTATACCTTCTTGTTATTCAGACTTTTCAGACGTATTCAGTAAAAAAGAAGCTGAAACGCTCCCACCTCATCGTTCCTACGATTGTCCTATAGACCTCATACCTGGTGCCCCAGTACCTTTTGGGCACATCTACCCTCTCTCTGAGGCTGAATTGCAAATTCTCAAAGAATATCTAGATGAAAACCTACGGAAAGGGTTCATTAGACCCTCTAGTTCACCTGCTGCCTCAAGTATGTTTTTTGTAAGAAACAAAGACCAGACTATACGTCCTATCATTGATTACAGAGCCTTAAACAAAATAACAGTTAAAAATCGTTATCCTCTTCCCCTCATCAATGAACTGATTGAACGATTGAAAACTGCTACCATCTACACTAAGCTTGACCTTCGCGGGGCATATAATCTCATCAGGATAAAGGCTAATGATGAATGGAAAACTGCTTTCCGAACAAGATATGGCCTCTTTGAATATCTGGTGATGCCTTTTGGCCTCTGCAACGCCCCTGCAACTTTTCAACATTTCATAAATTATATCTTTAGAGACCTATTGGACGTCTGTGTCATCATTTATTTAGATGATATTCTCATATACTCCAACACTCCTGATGAACATAGAAAACATGTCAGATGGGTGTTATCCAGACTCAGAACTCACAAACTATTCGCTAAACCCGAAAAATGTATTTTTCACGTCAAAGAAATAACCTTCTTAGGTTATGTTATCTCCCCTCATTCAATAGGTATGGATAATTCAAAAGTCGATTGTATCATCAACTGGCCTGTTCCCTCTACAGTAAAAGAATTACAGCGATTTCTAGGGTTCGCCAACTTCTACAGAAAATGTATTAAAAACTATTCTGAGATAGCTCACCCACTCAATCAACTTAACAGTAAAAAACATCCCTTCAATTGGAACGAGAAGGCTCAAACTGCCTTCAATGAATTAAAAAGAAAGTTTACAATAGCTCCTATTCTTCAACTTCCAAATCCTTCATATCTTTATGTCCTTGAAACGGATGCTTCGGAAATTGCAATTGGAGCTGTCCTTTCTCAACACAAAACTCCTCAAGAACCTCTTTATCCTCTCGCCTTCTTCTCACGATCATTATCTCCTGCCGAAAAGAATTATCCTACAGGGGAAAAAGAATTATTAAGTATCAAAGTGGCTTTAGAAACCTGGAGACGGGGCGTGGCCTGGACGAGCATGGTGCAGGACGCACACTGAAAGAGCTCCGCACCCCTGGCCGCCTAAACAGCGAAAATTAGCCACAAAAGCGGGAGAAAATGGTCCGCAATAAGAGACAGCTAACAGCAGAGACAGCGGGAACAGACTCACCGAGAAGACACACGGGCCCGATGGACGATTTCGTCGCTACACCGCCCGACACGCGGAAACAGCATGGTGAGCACAAAATGGCGCCCGCCTCCCCAACCACGGAGAACGAGGGAGAGCCCCGCACAGAAGTCGCACAGGGCAGTGAGCTAGCCCAGATCAGGGCTGAACTGGCACACATCTCTGCCAGCATGCTCACCAAGGCAGACACTGGCACCCTAGTGCAGGAAATCCGAGCCGCAATGCGTGGCGAGCTCGCCGAAATGCGCTCTGACCTGACTGCGCTCGAGCAAAGAGTAGATGAAATAGAGACAGCAGCCCAGGGCTGCGATGAACACCACAGGGCAACAGAGGTGGCGGTTACAAGACAGGGCAACATGCTCCTAACGCTCCGCAGACAAGTGGAAGATCTGGAGAATAGGAGCCGGCGTAGTAATATCCGGATTAGGGGCCTGCCAGAAGCGGACGCAGCTCAGCTCCAGGCAACGCTAATTACCTTATTTCAACAGATATTGCGGGACCAGGCCCCTGAAACACTCCGTGTGGAGAGGGCACACAGAGCACTGGGCCCTCTACGACAGGATGGCAACCCCAGAGATGTAATATGCTGCCTAACCTCTCAAGGAGTGAAAGAACAAATAATGGCCGCTGCACGAGAGCAGACCCCCATCAGATTCCGCGGGGTCGAAGTTTCACTCTTTCAGGACTTATCAGGCCTCACACTAGACGCTAGGAGGGCCCTGAGACCGGTGACAAGTTCCCTCCGTGATAAACGCATACCGTACCGATGGGGCTTCCCATTCAGCCTCCAAGTGAAACACGGTAATACATGGCTCACGGCCCGCTGGCCGGAAGATATCCCACGTATGCTACGGACTTTAGGCCTACCACCCGTTAGAGTAAGGAACTGGATACTGGAAGAAGCTGTGGCAACACGACGAGACCCTCTGGCACCGCTGCTCCCACAGGCACCTATACCCGGCAACAATCCTCCACCACGTCGGCGAGGGGGCCCGGAGGGCCCGGAAGAGTAGGCCCCAAGGAGAGGTCGATTGGTCGGGGAGTTGGTGAGTCCTGAACACACCCGGGGACATATACACTCATAGACAATGGGGATCACAAGGCAACGGGGGGGGGACTGGACACTTGGGGAGGGAGAGGGACGAGGGTATCTAATGCCGCTGATAGCTCCCCCATCTCCGGAAGGGACACTGGGAACCAGGAGACTGGCGGGTCACTAACCTGAACTGTCATCACAGGGCACGGTGGACACGAGTTGGGTGGCCAACACATGCAACCCCTTGATGGGGGATTTGGGTGGGGGGACGAAGGGATAATATTGCCTGGGGAGGGCACCTTTGCTGACCTACTACAACCCCGATAGCGAAACAGCAGCTTAATATGTTCTCTGGTATAGGCCCGAGCGGGGCCCCTATTGTCAATGTGACTGCTGTGCCACCACTCCTCTCGTAAGGCATAGCATCGATACAGTTCAGGGGGAAGGGACTGCCCCAAGATGGCTCCTAGAGACATATGCCCAAGAAGGGTCCGAAAAAAGAAAAATGTGTATGCACTGCCAGAAATGTTATGTGATATTATGTTGTACAGGAGAGTGGGGAGGGAATGTATACTGATTGTTGAGGACCTAATGCATGATATTTGTCAATATGACTTGCTGTCCTAGACCGGGAGACCCACACATGGGACGAATAACTGTTACCAGAAAGGGCCATAGAGCAGGAGGGGGCCCCGACGGGCCACAGTAGACGCACATATGTATTTGGGGACGGGAGACTATCTAGTGAGAATCAGGGATCTATAATCACTAGCTGAGAGACAATGTCCCGTACACCCAGGCCCCCTAGGACCCACCACAACTACATGACGCAGAAGGCATGCGCCTCCCCTTACCCCAACGGAGAAGCCCAGGGACAAGATGCATACGTACCTAGAATATTCCAGACGCGCCCGACCCCACCCGGTGAACTTACCTCCCCCCCCGAGATCGATAGATGCCCCCGGGAGTCTAGGGACCCAACCCCATGCCAACCGCTCACATTCACACACCGCTAACATACAAAACAGCACATCTCTGTTCGGAACCTTATGCCTCCCGTTAAGCCAAGCCACCGATGGCCAGGGGGGTGTGCGATAGTTGGTTTATATTTTTACTTATTACTGTAATCCCGCAGACAGGGGAATTGTGAATAGCACTTGCTAATGGTTTTTGACCACGCTCTTTTTGTATAGTGTCTATTGCCTGCAACTGTGCTCCAAGGGACCGGATCCCCATAGATAGGCGCCACTCAAAGGTTGACGGGGGGGCGTGGGACGCACCTCTTGGGCGTCGCACGCGACACCCCCGCCACAGGTGCCGAATCATACAGGTCTGTTTTGGGCCTGACATACCTCCCCCCTCCTCCCCCCCCTGCATCTATCCCTAACCCACTCCCCTTCCTAAGTAGGCTCGGGACCATGGGGTCGGGGTTTACGCCCGCCCCTCTGCACGTCTGGACGTGTAACGCCCGGGGCCTGAACGCTCCCGAGCGGAGATCCCATCTGCTACGAACCCTGTGGGCCGACAGGGTGTCAGTCGCCTTTCTCCAGGAGACTCATTTCAAAGGCACGGAAAACCCAACGCTAAGAGACTCGCGATACCCGGTGGGTTTTTTCGCGAACCACCAGACAGCCAAGAAGGCAGGAGTAGCAATTCTATTCGCAAACACGATACCATTTGACTGTGCAGACACCCTTGCCGACAACATGGGACGCTATCTATTCGTAAAAGGCACAATAGCTGGCTGCTCGTATACCTTCGCAAGCGTATATGCCCCGAACACCCGCCAAGGCAGGTTCGTCCGACAGACACTGACTAAGTTGGAGAGATTCAGAGAGGGATTCCTGGTGGTTGCAGGGGATCTGAATGTGGCCCTGGAACCGAGGAGCGACACCTCCAGAGGCGTTAGCTCCCTCACACGCCAAAGTCTGCAGACCATTCGAAGAGCCCTCGGGGGCTCCGGACTCGTGGATTGCTGGAGAGTGATGCACCCTGCAGACAAGGACTTTACCTATTTTTCCACGGTGCATCGCTCGTATAGCAGACTGGACTACATACTGGTATCCCAGGAGTTTCTGCCTAAGCTGATAACAGCAGAGATTATGCCAATGACCTGGTCCGACCACTCGCCTGTCTCGGCTACACTCGAGTCCCCACTATTTCGACCGAGGGACCGTCAATGGAGGTTGAACGAATCGATCCTCAATGACGCACCGGTAGTCGCGGAACTCCGAACGGCCCTAACAACCTTCTTTGGAGAAAATGAAACCCCAGAGACATCAGCCATGACGGTGTGGGAAACACACAAATGTGTCATCCGGGGACACCTCATCAAATTGTGCACCCACAGACAAAGACAACAACGCCTGCGAGTGGCCGAGTTAACGGCACAGATAGCGACCCTGGAAGCCACACATAAGGCCTCCCAGACCGACGCGGACTACAAATCCCTCCTAGATGCGAGAAGGGCACTGAGGGACATCCTCCAACGCAAACTTCAGTACACGATACGCAAGTCCCAGCGCTTTTTCTACGAGTATTCGAACAAATGCGGCCGTTTACTTGCTAGAGTACTACAGAAGAGGCGCAGAATGTGCCAGATCACAAAAATTAAGAATAAAGACCAGACGACCACCCAAATACCGGATAAAATTCTGAGCGCCTTCCAAGGGTTCTACAACGACCTGTACAACCTACCGGGGGTTGACACCCCTGACGCCCGATGCCTCCAGGACACACGCATAGCGGAATACCTACAACGACATGTAGAGAGGACCCTCACCCGAGAAGAAACAGCCACACTGGAAACCCCCATCACAATAGAGGAACTCCAGGCAGCGCTGAAAGGCTCCAAGACGAATAAGGCACCGGGACCCGATGGCCTACCGGTGCGGTATTTTAAAGTGCTCGGAGACATACTCATGCCCAAGCTCCTGACGGGTCTCAACTCCCTCTTGGAGGGGGGTACGCTCCCTAGGGATACCCTAGCGGCCACGATTACGGTAATCCCAAAGGAAGGCAAGGACCCGACCAACTGTGCCAGCTACAGGCCGATATCACTACTGAACGCTGACCTGAAACTATTCACGAAGGTCATAGCAACGCGAATAAGCTGGGTTCTAACGGAGCTGATATGCCCAGACCAGGTTGGGTTTGTCCCAGGTCGAGAGGCCAGGGACAACACCATCCGAGCCTTGAATATCATACACGCCTCAAAACAGTCGTCACAGAAGGTCCTTCTCCTCTCAACAGATGCGGAGAAGGCCTTTGACCGGGTAGACTGGCACTATATGCTAGCGACACTACAGACAATGGGCTTCGGCCCTCACATCCTGGCGTGGGTCTCCGCCTTATACACGATACCATCTGCTAGGATCAGGGTGAACGGCGCACTCTCAGACCCAGTGCACATACGCAACGGAACGAGACAGGGATGCCCGCTGTCCCCCCTTCTGTTTGCCCTCTCCCTGGAACCCTTCCTGGGGGCGGTCAGACGGGATGGGGGCATACGGGGGTTTGCACTGCAAGGGCAGGAACACAAAGTGGCGGCATATGCTGATGATATGCTGTTCTTTATTAGCGAACCACTGGCCTCCCTGCCAAGTCTCCTGAGGGCCTTTGAGGAATATGGACAAATATCGAATCTAAAATTAAACAACGGGCGATACGATGACTACCCAACTTAAATCACAATATGCCTTCACATGGTGTCAGGAAAAGCTGTCATACCTTGGCATCTGGCTACCTGCAGAACTCTCACGGCTATTCACTCACAACTTCGCCCCTATACAGCAGAAACTGGGCTCGGATTTAGCCAGATGGGCTGGTTTATGCGTATCGTGGTTCGGGAGAATGAACGCGATAAAAATGAACCTCCTGCCCCGTCTGTTATATCTATTTCAGACTATACCCATCTCTATACCACGGACCTACTTCAGGACCTTGGACACGGCCATCTCCAAGTTTGTCTGGCTCTCCAAGGCACCAAGACTGAAAAGATCGCAACTGCGACTACCAAAAGCACAGGGCGGAGTGGGACTCCCATCACTCCTGGACTACTATAGAGCCACACACATCCATAGAATTGTTGATTGGCACGCCACCCGCACACGGAAACAATGGATACACATGGAACGGCTCCAGATGGGAGGCTCACTGCCAGCGGCAATATGGCTGAGTGGCCCATTAACCTCGGTAAGAACCCGCAAACACCCACTTATCGGTGCGACCTTGCGAGTATGGTACTCGATAAGGACTAAACTGGCGTGGACAACGACCCCGGGACCGCTGACACCGATCACACACAATCCGGACTTGGCAGGGGGACTATCTCCACGCGACGTAGAGGCTTTTGGGGACGCGGAATGGGCATACATGCAGCAGTGGTGCACGACCGACGCGCTAAAACAACTGCCGGACCTGATCACCGAAAGGGGACCAACGGGGATTGAAAGATTCAGATACTTCCAAGTTAAATCGTTCTATCAGGCCCTCCCAGGGAAACGCCTTCTCCATAGACCCCTCACGGAGTTTGAGAAACTATGCACGAAGCGGCAACACCTATGCAGAGGGATCTCGACCATATATGCGATGCTGATATCCTCCACACAACATGCACCTTTGAAACACATCGTACGCTGGGAGGAAACCACAGGGGTAACATTGACGACCCCCCAGTGGACGAATATTCACATCTTGACTCATCAAAGCTCTATTAGCTCCAAACAACAGGAACTCAACTATAAACTATTAACCAACTGGTATAGAACCCCAGCGAGAATACAACGGATGATCCCGGACTCATCGCCGACCTGTTGGCGATGCAACAAGGAAGTAGGCACAGCTCTCCACATATGGTGGACGTGCCAAAAGATAACCCCGTACTGGCAACAGGTACACACCCAGATCGAACATATCACGGGCACAGTTATTCCCCTGCAGCCACTTCAGATGCTGCTTCACCATACACCGCTACCCATCTCGATATATAAAAAGACTCTAACCAAACACCTCCTGAACGCTGCCAAGACGCTTATCCCGACACGATGGCGCACCACACAGATTCCCACCCTGCAACACTGGATGGACAGGGTTGAAGAAATACATGCAATGGAACAGCTAACCGCCGCTCTCAATGGCACCACAGAAAGATACATGCATGTTTGGATGCCCTGGATAACGTATATATCAAATAGACCACAATAAACACCAACACAGACTCCCGGAGTGAGATCGGAGCAGGGAACGTGACGAGGGGTCAAACCTTGGGGAGCCTTTTCGGGCCCCGGAGGGGTGCCCGGCTGGATGGTCCGGAGGAATGCGGGGGGCCCCGGCCTGGTCGGCGAACGAGCCTTCCCCTCCCTCCCCTTCCCCCTCTCTGCCACACCACCACCCTCCCACCCTGACCACTTCGACCCCACCCTTCTCCTTTCCCCCTGAACACACCGTTCCCTCGAGCAGAGTGCAGGCTTAAGGCATACTAAGTCGAGGCTGTCGCCTCTTACATGTCACCTCGCAAAAGTTAGGGCTGGGCCGCACTTAGGCCCTTCAGATCAGCTCCGAACCATGGACAAACACCATGATCCGGGGAGAACAATTAATAGAGGACAACAGGGACTAGAGGCTATCTGTACGAGGGACACAAGGGCCATTGGCACTGGCAGTGAGGCATAAGGAATCCTAGACCCTTACAAGTCACAGACTATCTGCTGACCACCACCGACTACCCAAGCCACCAAGACTGACGCATCCCACAGGCGACTAACAAGCTCAGACCCTACAGTCCACACCACTGGCAACGAAGGGGGGAAGGTTGACTGAGAACCCAAACAGAACACATGTTCCAATGCTGCTGACTAATGCTTGCTACCCAAAGGTGCACTTAGCAAACACAATGAGGTCACACCAATTACGGACCGACTACTACCCCCCCCTCAGCAGAGGAAATAAATAAAGAAGGAGGACTGAAGGGTGTAATTCAGGGATGACGGAGGGGAAGACAGATGAATGGGTAACTTGGAGAGACACCTACACTGCTGTCCGTAGTCCCAGGCTGACACTCCCACCCGACACCTCTGCTAACTCACTTGGTTATGCTGCCTTGTTTGGGACATATACTAACCATGTAAATGTAAGGACGATGTAATGGCGACTGGGGTCACCCCCCACAATTGAACTATATATTGGAATAGGCCCTATCGGGAAACGAGGGCGTATCCTAAACTATGTTCTCGATGTTTGTGTAAAACGTATCCCTTGAACCTTACTTTATGTTTTGTTTGTTTCTGAAAAACTTAAAATAAAGATTGACTAAAAAAAAAAAAAAAAAGAAACCTGGAGACACCTTCTCGAAGGTGCTCAGAACTCTTTAATCATATATACTGACCATAAAAATCTCGAATATCTTCACTCCAATAAAACACTGTCTGCTCGACAAGTAAGATGGAATCTCTTTTTTTCCCGGTTCAACTTCCAAATCGTCTTTAGACCTGGGTCTAGAAACAAAAAGGCTGATGCCCTTTCCAGGATCCATAAAGACACTAAAATTGAACCTCCTTCGCCTACAGTCATTGGAATCTTATCTTCTCTTATTGACGACATTAAAGATCTCAGTGAAGATGCTCTTGAACTTCCTAAATCAATTAAATTATCCAAGAAAAAAGGTCTCTACTATTTTAAAGACCGTATTTATGTACCTCCCTCTTTCAGAATTAAAGTACTCGAATTTATTCATGATTCTCCTCTGGCAGGTCATCCAGGTATAAAAAAGACCCTTGAATTGTCTAAAAGATACTATTGGTGGCCTCGTCAAGACCAAACTATTGAATCTTATGTCAAATCTTGTTCTGTATGCCAAAGATCAAAACATGTCCATCATCAACCATTCGGTCAATTATTGAATTTACCAATTCCTGAACGACCTTGGCAATCCATTTCTATGAACTTCTTGGTAGAATTATCTCCTTCTCATCATCATACCACCATTTTAGTGGTAGTAGACCGCTTCACGAAAATGTCTCATTTCATTCCTTTAAAGAAGTTACCCTCATCCTCTGAACTTTCGAAAATATTTCTTGACAACATAGTTAAACTTCACGGACTGCCAGACGAAATCATTTCAGACCGAGGAACTCAATTTACCTCCAAATTCTGGAATGCATTATGTGCCACTCTTCATATCCAACGTAAACTATCATCTGCATATCATCCTCAAACAGATGGACAAACTGAAAGAGTCAACCAATGCTTAGAACAATATCTACGCTGTTATTGCTCTCACTTACAAGACGATTGGATAACATGGTTACCCATGGCAGAATTCGCATACAATAACTCTTTTCATACCAGCAGCAAAATGACTCCATTTCTATCCAATTATGGATTTCATCCTTCCTCATTTCCTGCTCAGACAGTTTCTTCATCTAATCTCTCCGATTCTAATCAAATCTCTCATATGTCCTCTTTATTCAAGAAATTGCATGAAAATCTCGAATTGGCCTCCTCCAATCAAAAGAAGTTTTTTGATACAAAAAGACAACCTTCACCCTCTTATAAAATCGGTGATCTTGTCTGGCTTTCCTCAAAGAACATCTCTACAAACCGTCCATCAAAGAAGTTAAGTTCCCTTTTTCTTGGTCCTTTTCCAATAATATCGGTTATCAACCGTAATGTTGTTAAATTGAAACTTCCACCTACTTTAAAGCTACATCCTGTTTTTCATGTGTCCTTGCTGAAGCCTCATCATCCTGACCCTTTCCAAAGAAATGTCACTACTTCTCCTGATCCCATATTGGTCCAGGGTGAAGAAGAATACGAAATTCAAAGTATACTGGATTCAAGGATCCATCGTGGCTCTTTACAATACCTCATCAGGTGGAAAGGATATGGAATTGATGAAGATACATGGGAAAACTCCTCTGTCGTTCATGCTGACAAATTGATTTCCAAATTTCACAAGCGCTACCCTTCTAAGCCAAGTCAATAGCACCCAGAGGTTGCTCATTAAGGAGGGGATACTGTCATGCCTTAACTATGGTATCCTCTTACTTCCTGGTTCCACGGAGCTTAGCCACACCTCTTTATGACACGGTCTCCCTATTTAATCCGACCGCACCAGCTGATCGACGCTGGATTATTGAACTACGTTCCGTACTCACGAACCGGCTACAACATCGTTGTGAAAGCCCTCTGTTACCGGACCGGA
Organism: Pelobates fuscus; assembly: GCF_036172605.1. NCBI lineage: Eukaryota > Metazoa > Chordata > Amphibia > Anura > Pelobatidae > Pelobates > Pelobates fuscus. The sequence continues at coordinate 350,767,307 of NC_086318.1, read as the reverse complement.
CTGGAAGACTTCAAGTTCCCTTCACCTCTCCTCATCCACGACTAAAGCTGAACTCTCTCCATTCAGGATAACCGCCTCTGAGGAGATCTCGGGAACCAGTGTTCTATGTGCCGGAAGCTAAGTAAAACCTCTGTGATAAGCGTTGCATCTCAAAGCTGTTATTTCCTGTCTCCAAAGTCCTTCGATAAAACAAACCCGTTACAGCTAACTTCAACTCATACTTTATCTCAGTTAGCTGCATCTGTCTTGCTTCAGTTAAAGTCTATGGAACAGCTATTGTAACTTCTTTTCACCTAAATCATTAATACTACTAAAGGACTCTTTCTGATTCAGTGTCTGCTAATTACTATCGTTTACTCCTTAAAGCTACAGTGCCTGTAATTGTGGACTTCAGTTATCGTTTACTACTTAACCCCTTAAGGACACATGACATGTGTGACATGTCATGATTCCCTTTTATTCCAGAAGTTTAGTCCTTAAGGGGTTAAAGCTACAGTGCCTATAATTGTGGACTTCAGTTATCGTTTACTACTTAAAGCTACAGTGCCTGTATTTGTGGACTTCAGTTATCGTTTACTACTTAAAGCTACAGTGCCTATAATTGTGGACTTTAGTTATCGTTTGTTACTTAAAGCTACAGTACCTGTAAATTGGAATTAAAGTCAATACCTTTTACTTTTTATAATAAATATTCAAACTATAAGAAATCTGCAGTTGTGTTCCTTCATAACAAATGTTTAGACGTGACATCAACGGTGCTACCAGGGCCGGCGCGTCCATAAGGCGGCACAGGCGGCCGCCTTAGGGCGCACCGGCTCTGGGGGCGCAAAATTCCAGTGACCGGCAGGAGGGAAGTGCTCCCTCCTGCCTGGTCACCTCCTGGATCCCCGGAGCTGCGCGGCGTGCGGCTGAAGTTGATTAGGAGGCGGCGAGGGAGCTCTCTGATCTCTCTGACGGCTCCCTCGCGCGCCTTTTGCTGATGCCGCGGGAGCCGGTATATGACGTCATATTCCGGCTCCCGCGGCATCAGAAAACAGCCTGCGAGGGAGCCGGTCAGAGAGATCAGAGAGCTCCCTCGCCGCCTCCTAATCAACTTCAGCCGCACGCCTCCCAGCAGCCTCACTGGACCACCAATGACAGACCCACGCCAGCACTCCAGGTAGGGAGGCTGGGTGGGAAATTTAAATTTAATTTATTATTTTTTTTTTAATTCTTTATTTTATTTGTACATGAATTGACATTGAGCATGCAGAGCCACGACAGCCGCTGCAAGCAGTTTCATAGTATCACATAACGTGGCAGGTTAAACAGTACAGTTTTTTTTTTTTTTCCATCATGAAATTAACAAGCTAAAATACATTTGTGATAAACATGCTAGGCTACTTGTGTACATAGTAAAGTTGGTCTTGCTTGATGTTGCAGTGGGGTATGTTTCTTGGTAGACCTATGCGTCAGGTTGGATTGTAAATGCAAGTGCAAATGTGAAGTTCTAACTGACATGACATAAAATGGTACGGTTGGTTACAAGTTTAGCTAGATCAAGTGTGTATATAAAGTGATGTAACGTAATGTAATGTACCACCAGGCACAGTGTGGCATACTATGTTATCGTCAGCATTGGGCATCTAAACAGGCTAGTAAGTCCTATATTGGTAATTATAACATTAGTGACATTACAGTATGTTTAATTATGAAGGCAGCCGCTGTAATCGCTTTTAAAGGCTGCCGGCAGGTTCCGCGGTGTGTACCTTAGATACTACTCAACGTGGGATTTTAAGATCGCCTCCGGCTCTGGCAGTGTGAGAGATGTTGGCAGGCAGTTTTCCCCATGCGTGGGGATAGTCCCTATAGAGAGGTCCTCTGAGTCCCAAAGTCCAGCTATATGGCACCATGGTGGCAGATCGCCATTAACGGGTCTCCTGGTCATCGGGTGGGTATAAACGCAGTGCTATTCAGGTGCGGGCTGTGTAGTATAGGGGTCAAGGCTTAGGTATGCCCTCTCAGGGTACTCCTTCTTGTTGGTGGTAGGGAGCGCAGAGTAAGCACGCCATGTTGAAGCAGGCGCTGAGCTGTCATCTCGAGATTGCCTCTGTCGTGTGAGTAAAGGTACGTAATGCAGGCTGGCATTTTCTTTCCTGTCTGCAGTCGTTGGTCGGGAGTGGTCCCTGCTCTGGCTATATGGCTCACTAGCTCTGCTTCCGAGTGCCTTAGGAGGTCCTCCATGTTTGGGCCATTGGTGTTGGTAGGTCGCCGTCGGCCATTTTAATGAGGCCGCGTGGGAGCTGTTTACTTTCAGCGCTTAGTCGCCCTGTAGAGGTGTATTGATGCCTGGTGGGGACCGGGATAACCCCCGCCGGTCCAGAGGGGGGGGTAAACGAGACCGGGAGGGCGCCAGCTATCTTGTCATATTAGCCGGGTTGGATTGCCAGGCAGCGGCCGTCCGCCTCGCTCTCCTCCCGGGTAGGCCTCAGGTCCCAAGCCCCAGAATGTCTCTCCAGGACCCAGATTCACCTGCTATCAGGTGCTCCAGCTACACCGGGACACTCCAGGACTCTGTACCCCGGATTCCTAGGGTTTTCAAGCAGCCCAAGGTGGGTATTTTCGCCTAAGTCACCGAGAATCCTCAGGAGCTCCAGTGACCTGCGGCCTGTCAGCATGGCTGCTCGGCCCCGCCCCCAAATTTTATTTCTTATTAATTACTTTATGAATTACTGTGTGTGTGCATGTGAGTGTGTATGTAAGTGTGTATGTGTGTGAGTGAGTGTGTGTGTGTCTGTCAGTGTGTGTGTAAGTGTGTCTATGAGTTTGTGTGTGAGTGAGTGAGTGTGTCTGTCGGTGTGTGTCTGTGAGTGTGTGTGTGTGTCTGTCAGTATGTGTGTCTGTCAGTGTGTGTAAGTGTGTCTATGAGTTTGTGTGTGAGTGAGTGTGTCTGTCGGTGTGTGTGTGTATGTCAGTGTGTGTGTGCGCATGTGAGTATGTGTGTCTGTCAGTGTGTGTGTGTTCGAGTATGTGTCTGTGAGTTTGTGTGTGTGTGAGTATGTATTTTTCTGTATGCCTGTCTGTATGTATGTATCTGTATGACGGTATGCCTCTGTATGTATGTATGTATGTATGTATGTATGTGTCCGCATGCCTGTATGTCTTGTACGTATGTTTCTGTATGTCTCTGTATGCATGTATGTAACTGGATGTATGTTTGTCTCTGAATGTCTGTATATATGTCTCTGTATGCATGTATGTAACTGTATGCCTTTATGTCTCTGTATCTACGTATGTGTGTGTCTGTGTGTCTCTGTATGCCTGTATGTCTTTGTATGCATGTTTCTGTATGTATGTATGTGTCTGTATGCCTGTCTATATGTATGTGTCTGTATGACGGTATGCCTCTGTATGACGGTATGCCTCTGTATGTATGTATGTGTCTGTATGCCTGTCTATATGTATGTGTCTGTATGACGTTATGTCTCTGTATGCATGCATGTATCTGTATGTGTGTATGTCTTTGTATGCCTGTATGTATGTGTCTGCATGCCTGTATGTCTCTGTATGTATGTTTCTTTATGCATGTATGTCTGTATGTATGTGCCTGAATGTCTTTGTATGTATGTTTATGTATGCGTCTGTATGACTGTATGCCTCTGTATGCATGTATGTCTTTATATGCCTGCATGTCTCTGTATGCATGTATGTCTCTGCTTGTATGTCTCTGACTGTATGTGTCTGTATGTCTCTGTATGATTATTGCTGTCTTTGTATGACAGTGTACCTGTATGACTTTGACTGTGTGACTGAAAAATGATGCCTGTGTGCCTGTGGCTTGGGAGGAAAGACACACAGGTGAAGATGCATTTTTTTTTTTTTAAATGAGGGTTGGGGGCGCCAAAATGCATCTTCGCCTGTGTAACTAAAAATCCTAGCACCGGCCCTGGGTGCTACCATCAGCTCCACCACGCAGGCTCGCTGCCTAGGTGTTCTCTTTGACTCCGACCTCTCCTTCAAGCCTCATGTTCAATCTATCGCCAAATCCTGTCATTTCCATCTCAAAATCATTGCGCGCATCCGCCCCTACTTAAGGTCCATTCCACTGTACTTTCTCGCCTTGACTACTGTAATCCACTTCTCAGTGGTCTTACGTGCTCCCAACTTGCGCGTTACAGTCCATAATGAATGCGGCGGCGAGGCTCATCTTCCTGTCCGCCCGCACCTTCCATGCCTCACCCTTCTGTCAGTCCCTACATTGACTTCCTATAAAATATAGAGCTCAATTTAAAATTCTGGTTCTTGCTTTCACAGCTCTACATAATGCTGCTCCCACCTATGTCCCGTCTAGGCGCTTACGAGCTGCTGAAGACTTACGTCTATCTTCTGTCCGTACTCCCACCTCTGATACTCGCCTTCAAGATTTCTCGAGGGCTGCACCGTTCCTGTGGAACTCGCTTCCCTCCTCCGTTAGATGCTCACCCAGTCTCCACTCCTTCAAAAAAACGTTAAAAACCCACTTCTTCATAAAAGCGTATCAATTAAACTGTTAATAGCTCCAGACTGATTCCTCTTCTGCAACTGTCACTAGTCTAATACTATCCTTACCTTTTTGTGTCATTTTACCCCACTCCCTCTAGCATGTAAGCTCATTGAGCAGGGCCCTCAACCCCTCTGTTCCTGTGTGTCCAACTTGTCTGGTTACAACTACATGTCTGTTCGTCCACCCAGTGTAAAGTACTGTGGAATTTGACGGCGCTATATAAATATCATAATGATAATAATAAGGTAAAAAATAATTCCGGAGGGGCGGGGCCGGACCGCCGAGCTGGCTGGTCGCATGCGAGACCAGCTCCGGCAGCCTAACATCAGAAACAGCTCTTTTTCCATGAAATTTGGTACAAAACCGGCCGGCAACGGTGGCCCTCGCCAGGCAGAGAGCCCTGAGACCCAGGGTGAGGCTGGCCCAACAGGCTACAGTCCCCTGGAGGAGGAATCCTGCCCGACTACTGTTCGGGGCTTAGAGTCGGACCCGCGGGGATACCGGCCCCGTTTCCCCCCCCTCTGGACCGGGGCGGGTGATACCGGTCTACACCCTCGAGACCCAAACTAACAAGCCTGCACCCTGACGTCTCCCGCCCGTACTACAGACCGCATGTCGGGCCCAAGATGGCCGCCAAGCACCAAACCCTGCAACTTCGAGAAAGGCTGGAAACACAGGCATGGAGAAAACATTTCACAGCTCAATATACTTACCACGCATGGGAAGATGGATGAAGCGACGGCTACTCAGCCCGAAAGGCACACAGCAAAGCGACATGCTCGCCGACGGATCCCCCGAGCAGGGAACTGCACTGCGGAACGATGCCACAGACCACGCAAGTTACCCCCTCGCATCCGCACTCCCATACAGCATCCCCACACACCTCAGACCCAATGAGAAAGTCCTGATCCAGGGGCCAGTCGATCTGGAAACCGGACTCAATGCGGAACCCCACGACCGCTCACCGCGCCCCTGAGAGCTCATGCCCAAGTGACCGAACCGCCACACACAACGACGACCAAAGCGGATCTCAGTCAGGCGCTTTCTCCGGCCATTACACTCCCTTGCAAGCAGGGAATTGGCTGAAGCCGCCCCACCAGCGATGCACTGGCCCTAAACCATGAGGCGCAGGTCGGAGGACTAGCACATAAGTTTCACATATTAACATGTTGGGACTCTCTTTTATCACTTATCTGATATAAGCACATTTGCTTAGCAGTCAAGCTTAGCACTAACCCCTAGCACTAACCACAAGCATACTTGTAACACTCAGAGTAGAAAAGCCTTTAACCTATCTAGCTGAGAATCTAATAGAATGTAATATACATAGCAATGTACTCTTTGAATGACTCCTAGTGTGACAATCTACCTATACTACTTTCTTAAACAAAAAATAGTGCACGTATTCTCAATTACCCCATTGTTACCTATGTCTTACGTGAGGATTGCCGTTGGGGTACCTCACGCACGTATGTTAACTCAATATGCACTGCAAAAATAAAAAATGTAAAAAAAAAATAAAATAATAATTCTGTTGATAGAGGGGGGAATGTCCGATGCATTTCGTGTTAGCGCTTTGTCCAAATGAAGACTCCCCTTCTACCACTCACCTAATGTTAATGTTAAAAGGTTAATAATGAGAAGCAGGGACCATTACGACTGCCTTGGAACCCCTTACACAATGTGCAGAGAATGTGGGTGATAGAACAGTGTGGGTAGGCATTCCTATCAATTCAGGTTAAAGAATGGGCCGGGACGTCTCTAGTACACGGGCCACACAGGAGTTCTTAGTAACTAATAGATTAAATTAATGACTGCCATCAGTTTCTTGCTACAAAATGTAATGCTTATTGACTGGTAATTAGCAGATTCCAAAATTTTAACATCCGTGATAAAATTAGTAGGAGCTGCTCGTGCCTATTTACACACTATCTTACTCAGACGATCGCAAGTGAAGAGTACATGCGCAGAGCAATTCTTCTATAATGTCCTGGCGGAGTTGCTATAGAAATTAAGTGGATAATGTGCCTCTGCCATGATGTGTGTCCAAGTTACAAATCAATAAACACAAAGTGCTGGTAGTATCTCTGGAAAATTATGTGATTAGTGTGTGTTAAATGCAAACGCTATCAGTAATAAAATTGTTTAACGACTACATTTTACCATAAATCATAAATCTAGATAAATCGAGCCGTGCTAAAGCAAGACAAAATATGAAACTCTATAGTTATGTCACCAACTGACCATTAATATACTCTATAGCCAGAAACCAATTTCTCTTAAAAAGGAAAATTGCATTGCTTGTTAGTCCAGGAAACATGAAATTTTCTTCCTGATAGCACAGGTTTTGTACTGAAACCTTAAATACTACGGACTTGGGAATAACCTCTTTAATCAGGATGTGTGTTTTAGTTCTATAGCGAAACCAATAACAATGTATAAGAAACACACTGATAATGAATTAATAAAAAAACAAACATTATAAAATGTACTAAACGTACTTGCCTGCTCAGAATGTCCTCACCACCTTCAAGCACCCCAGACCATGAATGGCAGACAAGTCCCCTATGCGCAAAAGATTACTATAGGAACAAAATGTAAAAGTCTATAACCAAGACATGACGTCTTTCTAGAGCCAGCGACTTAGGAAGCCAAGAGATCAGACGGAAAAAAGATAGCAATATTAAATAGGCGGCTATCTTTGTTGTATATTGTTTACTAAATTATTGACCACTCGTGTAAAGAAGCAAACTGGATTCTTTGCAGTTGTTCTATGTTATCTAATATTTAATGATGAGGAACTCTGAGCTGTTAAAATAGTGATGTGATACAATGAAATTTCATGGATGCGAGGGCTGAACTAAAAACCCTATAGGTGTTGTATCTGGCCTACGCACTTCCACCTGGACAACAGTTCCATAGCTCTTCAGAAATATTACTCATGCCATGACTAATCACATGTCAATATCATGCTGAACATGTTTGAATATACCACTTTTTTTCTAAATGAGGTCAGCTGTGTATGTGTCCACATAAAACCATGTGCTATGATGAATCTAAGTTATTTACCTATTCCATTTCACAAGGTTCGATTTTCATAGAAAGTGATTTATTAGTGGAAATAAATGAACCTAAACCAGGCAGCTCTGTAATGACTAACTGGCTGTAGAAAAAAAATGGCAAAGATGTGGGATGAAGAAATTAAGAGACTTTTCTCTACAAGAAACATAAAAGAATAAGACATGGCTTAAATACAAACAAAACATCATTTTGGACTGAAAACAAAATATCCTTTTCCAACACAAATAAAACAATATGATTATCTAATACAGAGAAAGAATATCTGCTTTAAATTATATTTTTTAACTTGTTATCAAGGAGCCGTCAGCCACAGTGTCACATAAATTCTGAGAGAAGAAGTAAGTTACCATTAAAATGAAAAATCTGAGATAGCAGATTATATTATCTGCTGATTTATTACATGAAATGATTTTGTTTTATGCAAAGAAGGATTAATATGTCACAGGGCCCTGGGCAAGATATCAGTTTGGGGACCCTATTTCATCCTTCATAAAGAGGATAAATAGGGCCAAGCAAATTCATGATTCCAGAGCCCATACATAACCCTTGGGTCCATTGGGAGGTCATTTGGACAGCAAAATCCAGACATTTTTCATAGTATTTAACTATATCCAAAAATTGCAATTCTGGCCAAATGACCTACAATTGTCTGAACGACTGAAACTCAGGCTTGGATGCTTAATAACTGGGAAAGGATTTTAACAGTTTACACTATTTGCCAATGGGCAAACAGTTTAAAAAATACTCAGCAGTGCAAGTTAAGTTATGTGGTCGCTTGCTAGCACTTGCTGCCACCCACCCCTCCAAAAAAGTAAATAATAAATAAATGCCTATGAAGGTCAGTATGAGCCTCTATCTATCAGTTTAAAGCCTCCCCAACCTGCATTGGAGAATGTATGATAAACAGTGAGTAGTTAGTGGCTGGATATCCCTCTCATTGAGAGGGCATACCCTCTCATTGCCCAAGGGTGGTGGCACTGTGGGAACAAAGCCAATAATTTGGGGATGGGCCCTGATTAGCAACCAGCTGCTCAGTCACTAGTTTTAGGAAGATCGATTAGCCACTGGATGCTCACTGTTTAGCAGATATGCCCCCACCTGGGTCATGATGCGTGAGGGCCTAAGAGATGTATAGTTTTTTTTTTGTTGTGCACAAATAACAATTAGTCTTACGCTGCCACAACAGCAGGAGCAAGAGTATAAACACATATAGTATAACCGTGGCATTAGATATAACTGCACATTTTAAATATAGATGCAAAAGTTAACAATGGTAAGCAGTAACACATGCATTAATTATGTTCAGGCTATCAAACGGTGTGCGAGTCGTTGTATATGTAATGCAAGGATACCTGTTTGATAAGAGATTAAGGTAATATACTCGCGTGAGTGTACGCCAGGAGAGGGCTTTTTCTCAAGATGGTGGATTATGTTAATAGGCTTGCTTTAAGTAAATGTGAAAGAAGCAGTGGATGGGTGCAACTAGCGTATGTATCCTAAGATGCGAAAGTGATGCCAGTCCAGCAATGTGTATGTTAATATAACCACAACTGTATATAGCACCATAAATCATAATATAGGGCCCTTAACTGAGGGGGAGTCGTGCATAAGTAAGTGAGGGAGAGAGGGTTAGTCAGGCTTCCCCAGGGAGGGATGTCTAGTGAGGGTCGCATGAGCCGCTTTGGTGGGCCCTGCCATTGCACCGTGGTCATGTGCGCCAGAATTACCCTGAGGCGCAGAGAACTGCACGTCTGTTTAAGCATAGTATGACAAAGAAGCTACTTGTCGTGATGATCTGTAATAAGATATAGCAAGAGTAGGTACAACAGGATTATGTCACTGGTAGGTTTAACTGTGAGGGACTGACTCTGACTCCACGGAGCCTCAGGAGGGAAACAATTAAAGAACGCACAGATAAGCTGCATGTATATAATAAAGGTGCATTCACCTGGCTAGCCAGCAATAAAACTAGAAGTCCCGTTAATTAGGTATGTGGGGAGAGTACCATGAACAGCTTCACCTCTCAGCTCAGTCCCAGTGTCTTATTCAGCCTATGCCCTCCAAGGGCAGGGCACAGTCCAGCGAAAAAGAAGCATGCTGTGTGCTGTGTAGCCAAGGTTGTTGGTACTTGACTAGAGCTCCTGCCCAGCTTGGGGTTCCCCACAGGGTCATCGACTTGCGAGGTCTGCATCTGCTCTGCTTGGGTGTGTGCGTCTGTGTCGTCTTGTGTTTGAGAGGCGCGTGGTGTTTGTTTCTCCGCCAGGGTGTCGCTAGTACAGCCGAGGACTGTGGTGAGTGCCTCCGAGGTATGTATTTACCCTTTTGTGGAGGAGCAGCTGTGCATCCCTGTGAGGCCCGTTTCCCGCCCTGCCGCCATGTTGGGGCTCAATGCATTGCCACAGCTGTGGGCTTCACCTGAATGTGTGTAGTCAGCTTGTGCGGCGGGTGGTCGCCCGGGTGGGTCAGAGCTGGTTGGCACATTCTGTTCTCCAGCTTGCGCCAGAAATCATTGAAAATTCTGTCTAGTCTGGACAGGATACCATATTTGTCCTCCGGGTTGCGTGGGACCCCCGCCTCGTCTGCCATTTTGAGTATGGCGCCGTAGTTCGCGGTAGATGATATGGCTTTCCCTCCACTTTCCACCATCTCAGGGCATCCTCCAAGGGGTGGACCGGGATCACCCCCACTGGTTCGAGGGGGGGAGTAACGGGGCTCCGGTTCAGTGCTGGTTGCTGTCGAGTGACCCTGGTTAGGGAGAGCGGCCGCCTCTCCCACCTGGTGAACAACTGGCCACATGGATAGAGCTGTACGTAGGTTTGCCTCCTACACACTTAGTGGGTCTCCGGTGAGTCAGGGGTTGTGTAGGTCGCTTTTGCCTCTCCAGTTGGGGTTGAATGAGGGTTAAAATCGCAGTTTTGGCTCGCGGAGGAGAGGAGCTCGAGCAAAGCACGTCTCTCCTCAATGACAGTCAGGCCTCGCCCCCAAGAGATGTATAGTTAGATGACTCCCATAGATATTTTTTTTCAAGCTTTATTAAAGTTTAACCCTCACGCTACTGGGTGGTCATTATTATCGTTTACTTGCAAGAGCAAGTAAACAATTATTTGAGAATGTGCATGCTACATGCGTTGGGTCCCGATTTTCTCTGGAATCAGTGCTTTATAAATGTCCAGATTATATTACGAATCTAGAAATCGAATGCAAAAAGAACAGATTTTGATTGCAACCGGCCATCAGGAGGACCCAGTTTTGCTGGATTTGGCATTAGTAAATATGAAAATTGCCAATTCAGTGTATGTGGACAAAATTCTGTGCTTAGCACATTAATATATATCAGTGATGTACACAATCAAAGAAAATGAACACACTTCAAACTGGTATTTGTTTTACACAATCTAATTATTACCGAAGGCTGGGGTGTTACTTTTTCCTTTAATGGTGCAATGCTGCGTATTAACACAATCAAACCCATTTCATGTCTATTTGAGCTGCAGGTTGAGGCTCCTGACGCATTTCGAATTTTCAAACCCTTTAGCTCTTTCTTATAGAGGCTGTTGTATTCTGCCTTTCCTGATGTTCCCTGGATTGTTGAACTTTTTTTTAAACACAACAACATTTTGTTTAGTGCTTTATACAATAAACCAGGAATCGTTGGAATTTACTAGAGAACTGCAAATTTTGGATCAAAGTAGCATATTTTTCCAATTCAGCTGTTTTTGCAAGAATGTGAAACACCCTAGAAAATCCCTGATTTAACAAATATACTTCTTATTGTATAGTACTGTTGGAATGTTGCAGATCCATGAATAAATGATCGCAGTAAAGGAATTAATGTTCCTCTTGTTTTTTCTTACTAAGCAACTTAAACAAAAACATCAGTGTAAATGATAACTTGTTATGTGAAAGAAACACAGTGGAAAATGATGTCTCGTTCTTTTTTGCTAATATTTTTATTGTATAGCTTCAAGAGATATACAAGCAGATACAAGAAGCTGGTCAAGGGAAATCATACATGTTTGCAGACCTGCTACAATTCTGTGCTGACTCTGAAATATGGCACAGCAACGATCTGCTTAACGAGGAAAAGTAAAAAAGCCATAAACATCATAGTTGTTTAGTTGTATATGTTCAGTTCTTTTACTCAGTAGCGGGAAAACATATGTATAAAAAGACTTAGAAAACACAATTAAGTTGACTTAGAAAAGGAAAGAGACCCTAGCGTCATTAAGAACACAATGAGGCTATTTGACTTAAATTGCAGGCCTAAAGTACTCACAAAGAGAGATTCACCCAATTCCAAGTCTTATGAAGAAGAGCATGATACAGCAATATGGCTCTGTGTACAGACACATTATCGGTGGATCCTAAACTACAATTTTTTTAAACTTTTGACTGAGAAAAATATATACATACATATATCACTGTCTATCCCCTAAACTGAACTCCCCTAAAATGTAAGCATTGTGTATGACACTTACTATGGTGCACTCGTGTGGGGAAAGGGGGGGGGGAGGGAGGTTCTCTCCAAAGCCTTGTCAGGACTCCTATGCATGCAAAAAACATTATTTGGGGGCACATCCAAAACATGCATTAATTAGTTTCATCAATATAGCTTCACACATACACACAAAGAATGTATCGAAGCTTTTAAAAAAAAAAACCAAAAAAACCCCACCTATCTTATATGTAAAATATGGGGATTAAGTCACACCTCATGGCCATATTGGTTTTAAGCTGAACACTTATTACAGAGTCCCCAAAATCGGTGAATCCTAACCTACGTTGATAATGTTTTACTGCATACATGCAGATGAATAGGAAGATTGCTTGAAAGGAAGTTGTTCAGTCATGAGCCCTTGAAGATAGCAGACATACAGGGGTACTCACGGCAGGTGCATGACAGTTGCTTTGGTCAGCATAATACGGGAGATTATGGAAATTTCCTTTCCAACAATTGCAGTTTTCTGCAGACCCCGTTTAGATTGTGTATGTAGTGGATGTCCCTTTTGAGGTAGTGAAGCTTCAGTGCAGGATTGAAATGTTAGAGGTATCACACTCAACTGGCTGTGGAGGAGAAATTTTGGGTGGTAGGAGTAGAAGAAGCCTCAACAGATACTAGAGAATAGATACCCAAAAGGTACACTGCAACCATTCCAGGGCTCAACCATTCTTTCAGTAAGCTCTGCATAAATGGCACTGAACTCTGCCACATGGTTTCCATCTTATGGCTATAGACCAAGTAGGTAGCATAGGATGATTTCGTAAAACTTAAAAGTGTAAAACGTTCTACAGGGGCTGTGGGGGAGAAAGAGACACACAAATGGGCATGGGGAGAGTCACACAGAGGGGTTACAGGGGAAAAAGAGAAACAGAGTGGGTGGTGGAAAAAGACACACAGAGGTGCATGGGGAGAGTCACACAGCGGGGTTACAGGGGAAAAAGAGACACAAAGGGCCTGGGGGAAAAGAGACACACAGAGGGGCTGAGGTTGAGAGAGAAACAATATGAATAGAGTAAGGAGCACAACCATAAGTCTTCATGTATATGAAAAATCTTTATTAAATGGGTATATACTATAGAAATATCTCTTTAAATTTTAAAGCCAAAATATAAAGTCATAATGTTGAAAAACATTTACCAGAAAAAATTCTGGACATATATATATAAACGCACAGTGCGTAATATATAGATGAAAAAAAACTATAATATAAGCAAACAACTATAATGCTAGTATAATCAAAACCCAAACATATAAGAATAATGCAAAAACCATACCAAACTCCGTGAGAAGCAGGGACAGAGTCAATCAAAAAGCCCCCAACGTTTCGGCAAGTTTAATTTCTGTTACATTCTAACACAGTTAATATGAGTATTTCATAAAAATTATATCTTTGTGATAAGGGGGTAGCAGTGCCGCTTGAAAGGAACCTTGTAATATTAGGGATACAAACATGTATTCCTAATGTTAGAGTGAAATCTGGCCTATTTAGATGCACGGTTAGCATGTAAACATAGATTAACTTACCCTTAGTCCACCGGTGCCCCTGTCTTACCACAGCCACCACTGTCTTACCACAGCCTCCACTCCTTACTGGTGATCTCAACCAGTCCAATGCTTCCCCATAGGTAAGGGTTGGCAGCTGCAGCTGCAGCGCACGTACATCAATTTCTGTGTTGCACCAATCAGCATTTCCTTATAGAGATGCATTGCCTCAGTGCAATTAAACTGTCAGCAGGCTTCTCATCCCCCACCCCATGACTCCTTTCCTGCAACTGTCAAAAATGACCTACCAAGCACTCAATAAACCCTTCTCTAACAAACTATTTAATTCCCCTACTTTAACCCTTTGTGTCACTATACCCCACTCCCTCTAGCATGTAAGCTCATTGAGCAGGGCCCTCAATCCCCTCTGTTCCTGTACATCCAGCGGTCTGATCTCAATTATGTGTCTGTTAGTCCACCCATTGTACAGCGCTACGAAATTTGTTGGCGCTATATAAATAATAAAATAATAATAATAATAATAATAATAATTTGAAATCTCAAGGCAATTTTTAGAATTTTAAAAAATTGAGGCTAAAGTAGCCTAGTTTTGACTATAGCCCACTTTTTTTTTTTTTTAAACAGATATCATTGAACAACATAATTGCTTAAATACTATGCTGTACATACATACATTAGGTTTATACTACAGTGAGCTGCTGTGAGAATGAGATTGTTATTGCACTTGCTAGTATCTGACAGTGCACATCATACAGTATTTTATTTTCCATTATATACTCCTTCTAGTGTCCCCACCTAGTACAATATCTATGTAGATTGCCCCCTACTGGCACATTCAGCATATTACAACAAATACCAAGGTGGTTGCAATAACTTACAAAAATTGAGAAGGGCTTTCAGTATATATATACACACACACACACACACACACTTCTTCTGTACATATTAGATAATATGAACTGCAATATGGCACAAAATACAATACATTGTAGAAGATTTTAGGATAAAAACTACATCTCCAACTTTAGCTTCAGTCCTGGTGCAGCTGTGTCATAAAATATTCCTTTCCACTCGAGCTTCTGTGAGTCCACGTATTTACCTTCTCCCTCCATCCTGAGAAAGTAAAGAGATGGGGTGAAATTGATTCTCTTTGACACATACTTCATGCATGAAATGCTCTAATTTGCTGTCCTAGATGGCCTTTCTTGCTTCCGAGTTGATTGTTCTTTTAAACTGGATTACATCTGACAGATTAACATACACTCAAATAGACTAAAATACTACTGCAAATGTCTTTTAATTAGCAGTGCAATTAGTGGTATTTTTAGCGTAGTCCCATTTGCAATTATTCAGTTCATGAACTAAACTTGCCATACTGTAAGGCTTTTTCCAGATATTTTTCACAGTTCATGTATGGATTTGTATATACCTGCAACATAACTAAAATAAAATTAGAAATAATAGGTTTGTCCGGAGTTGAGTCGCTCATCATATTAATGGCACAGCCTTTGCAAGCCCTCGCCTTTTAACATGGACCAGAATTTCGGCAGCTTTTGCAAGCTGTTTTTAGAAATGCCAAATGAACAAATGCATAATCCAATTCATGAATGTTTTCATTGCGGGTATATCTAATAAACAGTGTTCTTTACAATTTGTTTTTCTCTATCTGGGTATTGGAATGTCCCATTAAAGCATACGTAACAAAGGGTTACACACTATAATGCACAAATTTCATTGTAAAGTAACATCTCTATAATGTATGATAAAGAGATCAGTCGCTGTACCTTCTGTGTTACAAATATATGGTGACATTGAAAATCCAATGTTATCAAATGTTACATGCTGTATTAATGTAATATTACTATGACGAGTTTCTATAAATGGAGTGTTTCTCAAGTAATTCTATATACAGAAAGGTCTCTTTTGACGTTGCATTTTATGTTGCATTTTACATGATTTTTGAAACAATATCATTTTCTTGAGCAATATTTAACGCACGATTAAAGCAGCTCAGTCACTTTGCAGGTTTTGCTTTTGAATTAATGGTTTTTGGTTCTCTACCTCTTTTTGGTTTCATTTTTTTTCAAATTCACCTTAATTTTTAGTTATACACAAGAAGACGTTGGAACTTTTTCTCAAGCAGTGCATGGTCATTAGTTATTTTTGGCAATGGGTGGAGTTTAACAAAATAAGGACCAAGGCTCTTTTGATATTCAACGCGTTTTTCACAATTTCACCCTGTTTAACCCCTTAACCCCTTAAGGACCAAACTTCTGGAATAAAAGGGAATCATGACATGTCACACATGACATGTGTCATTAAGGGGTTAAGGACACATGTCATGATTCCCTTTTATTCCAGAAGTTTGGTCCTTAAGGGGTTAAGTACACCCATAAATATTGTACATATTTTTTCTCAGACATAAGGCTCTCTTTTAATACCCTATATGTATGTGTAACACCATATTAAATAGGAATAAAATGTTTTTTTATAAGGGAAAAAAAGACATTCTCAATGTAGTAATTAGTTCTAAATGATAAAATGCCCATATCTCTAGAATTTCAATAATTTTTTAGACGTTATAAAACAAACATGGCAAAGAGTAAATTCTGGTTTTAAAGCTAGAAGTTTGTAAAAATTTAGCATGCTGAAATAACAGCTTCTGTAATAGTCACAGAATCCAAACCACTACACAAAAGTATGCATTTGTAGATCCCCAGGCTATTTAATGTTACAATTTTATCATGACCCTTGATCAAAATATTTAATCACTTTGTGTTTTTTTTAACGTGGGTTTTTTGGGGGGGCAAACATACAGACCACGTGTGTCCCACTACTGTAGTACACCATCTTTGTATTCTGCTAATATTCTTGAGTCTACATTTTTTTAATTTATTTTTTACAATCAATTTTTATTGAATTTTTTTTTCTTTTTTTCTTATATCATTGCATGGTTGGGTACAGAAGTAAAGAAGTAAAGAAAGGACATGGTATACATAAAATTTGTAACAGGAGACAACTTTTGTCCAAAGGATGAGAACGGGTCCTGAGTGAAAGAACCAAACATTGACATTTTCACATGAGGGGGCAATAGTGCAGGGAGATCAGCACAACAGTGCGTCCCATTGGGAAGGGCACAATCAGGCTGTCTTTTAAATGTACCCCTGACCTTGGGGGCAGCGGGGGAGAGGGCTGTTGGTGTGGCAATGCACCCCATGGAGTATGGGTGAATCCCCAGTCATCTGAGAGCCAGAGCATCTAGCTACAGGAGTTAGGCTCCGTGTAAATAGCTGAACTAAGGCCGAACATGTGAACTTTATTTGGCTAAACAGTAATCAATAAAACTAGGTAAATAAATAGGTAAATAAGTTGAACAAAAAATAAAACTTAGAACCGCGAATTAGCCACAGCACTCTTAGTACGCTAGAGCCGTAGAAGTGGAGGGGACAACTCGCGATGGGTCTCGTGCATGTGTGCTGGATCGTTGCGCAGGGTTATTCGTCAGAAACTTTAAGCCCAGAATTCAGAGAAAATTTGGTGCTTCAGCAAGCATAGGAATTTTGTGTGCTGTCCCTTTGTGAGACAGCACTAGGAACCTGGGAGATCTCCAGTGATATTCTATTCCCGCCGTTCTAAGCTGGCAGGTGACAGGGTTCAGGAATCTTCGCCATTGCAGTGTGGACCTTGTGAGATCTTGGTAGAAAGAGAGATTAGAACCTTCAAACATTAGTGGCAACTTGCCCAATAGTGCTGTCAGCAAGACCCTGGACCCTGAGGACGGCCCCATAGTGGACTTCTGAGTACGCCGCCCCATGGTCGAAGTCCGATAAGGTAAGGGAGCGATCGGGGAGGCTTCCGTTTCAAAGTCTTCAAAGGGCTCGAGGCTGCCGAGCAGTGCAGACACATCTGTAGGCCCCAGACCTCTGCTTTTGCCATTTCGCTTTGGCGGCCGGTATGAAAAGGCATAGAGTGCCTCTTTAGAGTTCACCTCGGGGTTTGCCAGTGTTTATGCAACTGATGGTAGGGTAAAATCCTGCAAAATCAAGCTTTTTTTCAGCTTCGTGATCGGAGCGAGATGGCGTTCGCTCTGGCTCAAGGTTAGGCTCCGCCCCCACAAGTCTATATTTCCCCCTAATCCTAACCTACAGAGTTATTTATTAAAGTGATAATTCAAACTGAATTTCAAATTTAATGTTAAAATAGCCAATCTGGAAAAATTCTCTAAGTCACCTATGCTTCAAATGCAGTAAAAAACAAAGAAAAAAGTAAACTGCGCTCTTCCCAAATCTTTATGCACATCCAAACAAATGGAGGCCACCTAGTTTCTCCAATGGCCATGAGAAAGTTTAGCCCACCCGCAACTTTAAGGCAAACCTCTCAGGTGGGTCCTACACTAACCTTTCACCTTGCTTTCTTGAGCTTCTGGATATCTCTAATGAGACAGAGAAGGATATTTGTTATCATTAGAAATATCTTTGCCAGAAGCTCAAGGAAGCAAGGCGAAAGGTTAGTGTAGGACCCACCTGAGAGGTTTGCCTTGACGTGGCTGGTGGGCTAAACTCTCTCATGGCCATTGGAGAAACGAGGTGGCCTCCATATGTTTGAATGTGCATGGGAATTTGGGAAGAGCGCAAGTTACCTTTTTCTTTGTTTTTTACTGTATGTATTGGGGCTGATGTGTGTTATGGTCGTTGCTGCTCAATAGTTGTGGGAGTTTGAGCGCAGGACTTGTCTTTTTGTATTTATGCTTTAAATGCAGCTACTCTGTGAACTCTCACCTTAGTAAATAACCCTGATAATCTTGCCCCTAATTAAACCACTAATCCACAATACAAACCCTAAATCCCACCACTTTATCCTACTCTGAGGAATTCCCTCTGCTGGAGTACTTAGCACTATGTACTGTGTGGTTGCAACATGAGAACGAGATTGCCCTTCTGCAGCTCCTGAAACTGTAATCAGTGGCAGGCAGTTGATAAAGCCCAGCACTGATCACTGGGCAGAGGACATGCAGGGAGACCTAACCAGTGTGTTTTCGGAACCTTGGGGTCTCCCTCATACTTGGGGCAGACTCACAATCACTGTGGTAGAGTGCAATCGCCCAGCTCCAGTATTTAAATGGATCTAAAGGGCTATGTGCTATGCTCACTTTTACAGCTCATTTGTCACTCCAGAGCCACTATTTGTGGCCCCAGCTGACATCAGTGATACCTGGGGAACCTTGGTATCAGCAGAGATTTAACCATGCTCATACTTTCAGTGCATGACAATCTATGCTGTCGACAGGTGTTAAAGTTCCATCAGGCATTCAGTCCTTACAGACTTTTTAAAAAAAAAAAGCTAAAGACCCACCTCTTCCATCAGGCATTCAGTCCGCTCATCTGACCTTCAAAAACTCCTAACTTTTATGTCTTTATGTTTGTATATTTGTAAAGTGCTTTGAGTTTCACAGGGAGAAAAGCGCTATAAAAATCGCAAATTATTATTATTATTATATTAAGAAAAGTTTGCTAAAATATTTTTTTTTTTTTGTCAATCTTTATTTTATTGAGGCAAGTGGTTATGGTGGTACAGAATGAAGAGAGGCAGATTTGCAGGGGTCATACAGGTGAGAAACATCATGACTAATTACAGAATCTCGTAGGAGTATCAGCCTCATTTTATATTATATAAACACGCTGGAAAACAATAAGTTGCGTCACATTAACATGGTTTCATGCTAGGTTAATTAGGCATTGAACTTCGGGTAACAGGAGGAGGTACATTTATGCTTATAATGCAGTTTGCAATCTTATGTTACGTCGATAGGTAGGGAATAAGATTAACACGATTTACTCACAGGTTACAGACTGAGGGTGCAGACCCAGAAGAGAATTATATACTACTGATACATTAGTTTGCAAGTTAAGTAAATGTCGGTTATGACAGGTAATGTAGGCCGGTCTAGGGTAAATGAGCCTATACCATTATAATAGGAGAGACTAGAACCTGCTGATTTAGCTCTGTGCTGACTATATTTATCATTATATGTTGCTAGCTTGCTTAAATCCGGTTAGGTCTCATGTTGAATGGGCCCTTGTTCTGACACATATACATTTAAACTTAAAATTACAACGGCATTAGAAAAAAGTGATAAAAGAAAAAGGAAAAAAGTAAGGAGACACGGGCTCTGCTTTACGTATTGTGAGGTAATGTTAGTCACAGTCAGCCAATGCCGCTCGGCCGTCTTTTGCCTGGTTGCCGCTGCTCTGCTCTCCTACCCTGGTGTGTCCAGTCGCAGATTGAGGAGGGTGAGTTAATATCAGTGTAAGTCCCAGGTAGGTGGTTGTGCTGGTCAGTAATCAGGGATTCGGCTCTCCGTGGCATGCAAAGTTCGATGTAGGGCTGGGGTCTGTATCCCGGCAGTTTTCCCCTCTGTGTTGCTGATGGCTTCGCTGGGCTCAGTGTTTTGTGCGCTGGAAGGGTTCTTACCACAGATGCGTGTTGCCGCGCCCTTTGAAGCTTGCGTGGGGTGGCATGGAGTTTGGCGGTCGGTCGGGAGCTAGTCAGTGGTGCCCTCCCGCTCCGGGCCCGTTGTAGAGCCGGCACCTTGCGGCCGCGGACTCGGGGGCTATCAAAGGCCGAGTCCTTCCCTTTCGGGGTAGGTCTGGAGATCCTGGGGTTGAAGGTATGCCGCCTTCGGCGTACGGGTCTCCGCCTGCGTGGCCGATGCTCCGGGGTTTATCCCCTGGTGGCCCTAGGCCCAGATGGGCTGGTTTGGAGTGTCTTGGGCTGTGGTTGCACGGCTTCGCCCGAGGGCAGCCTGGTCCCGCTCCGGTCTGTGCCGCCATGTAGGCCCTCCGCATCACCGCTCACTAGTAGCTGGGTTCGCTCAGCCTTATGTCGGGCCGCGATCTTAGCCCAGAAGGCGTCAAATAGTTTGTCTAGGCGGGTATTAAGGGAGTCAGGCGTGTTGGGGCGTCGTAGTGAAGGCCCCGTTTGTCCACGAGGTTGCTTGTCCGCCATTTTAATATCAAGGATTGCTTGCAAGTTTGGTGCTGCTAGTTTCTTCTGGGTTTTGCCAGTCAAGGCGTGTGGGACCGGGATAACCCCCACCGGTCCGAAGGGGGGGGGTAGTCGTCTGCTGCGGGTGCTGCGTGCGATTATGGGCTGGGAGAGCGGCCGCCTCTCCGTTGCCCTGCTTAGTATAGGCCCCAGTCCTCAGCTCGGTCATTCCTGCGAGTTTTCCTGGCATATAAGGTATCCCCTTGTTCGCCGGTGTCTGCAGAGTAAGAAGCGGTGAATGAGGAGCCAGTTTAGTTAAGTTTGCCCCCGATTTTAGCGAGTTATCTGCTTGAGGCCTGGGAGCTCTAGTTTCATGCGACTGCACTGCTTCCCAGTCAGGCCACGCCCCTGCTAAAATAATTTACCCACAATTCATCAGTCAAAAAAAATTTCACAGAAGGGCAAACAGCAGACATCATAGACAGACAAGAACAAATTGGAGATGCCCACGTATTGAAAAACATAAGGAAGAAAAGACAATAAATATAAATAAAGACAAGTCGCAAGGAAATATGCTGCATTTAATCTAAATAGCCAAACTGAAAGAAAAATTCTGGATATAGCAGATTATATTTTCTTTACATGTATAGAGAAGAATGTGTTTTACAATTGTGTCTTTTTGGCCACAAACATATTTATATTGATCACATTTGTCATGATGAATGTGCCAATTATGTCTATATAAACACATGGTGTTGTTGGTTATTTATGGGGATCTTCAAAAATGTATAAACAAGAATACTATTTGTATGCCCCTGAATCCTATAAAGTGGTTCACAAATTTCAATAATTCAATACGAAAGAAGGGATCATGAAATTGTGCATTGTGGGTAAGCACTGACTTCGAAGATCTATGCATTAGGTATGATAGCATAATAATTATTTTAAGTATTTTCTCGAGGTACCTGGGCATCATCTTTACTTACTACTGGATGTGGATGTCATACAATCACTTACATTTGATCTTAATAAAGATCAACATAAATCCCTGGGCGTTTTATTCCATGGTTTATAAAGGCAAACATAGGAACTGTATTACTTATTTTGTAGTGAACCTTTTATAGAGGTCACTCCCAAGGCCATAATTACATTGTAAGCCTGCATGGGTTCTGGTGAACATGACAATCACGCTTGGTGAGTCTGCAGGATATTATCGGTGACTGATGAACCTATGCATACCTAAACTAGGTCAGCACAGCTTTTTTGCCTGCAGGACTGCTCTCAATACTTATTGAATTATCATTCAAGATAACCCTTCAAACACCGTACATTGTGATCCAGCATAGGCATACAGGTGATACTCGAAAAATTAGAATATCGTGCAAAAGTTAATTTCATTCAGTAATGCAGCGTAAAAGGGGAAACTAATATATGAGATAAACCCATTACATGCAGAGCAAGATAGTTCAAGCCGTGATTTGTCATAAGTGCAATGATTATGGCTTACAAAACCCCAAATCCACAATCTCAGTAAATTAGAATATTATATGCAATCAATAAAACAAGGAGTGTACATAGAACAATATCGGACCTCTGAAAAGTATAAGCATGCATATGGACTCAGTACTTGGTTTGGGCTCCTTTTGCAGCATTTACTACCTTAATGCGGCGTGGCATGGAAGCTATCAGCCTGTGGAAGACCAGGATGCTTCAATAGCGGCCTTCAGCTCTTCTGCATTGTTCGGTCTCATGTCTCTCATCTTTCTCTTGGCAATGCCCCACAGATTCTTTATGGGGTTCAGGTCAGGCGAGTTTGCTGGCCAATCAAGCACAGTAATCCCACGGTCACTGAACCAGGCTTTGGTGCTTTTGGCAGTGTGGGCAGGTGCCAAGTCCTGCTGGAAAATTAAGTCAGCATCCCCATAAAGCTTGTCTGCGGAAGGAAGCATGAAGTGCTCCAAAATCTCCTGAAAGACGGCTGCGTTGACCCTGGACTTAATGAAGCACAGAGGACAAACACCAGCAGATGACATGGCTCCCCAAATCAACACAGACTGTGGAAACGTCACACTGGACTTCAAGCAGTGTGTGCCTCTCCATTCTTCCTCCAGACTCTGGGTCCTTGGTTTCCAAATGAGATGCAAAAGTTGCTCTCATCAGAAAAGAGGACTTTGGACCACTGAGCAACAGACCAGGTCTGTTTATCTTTAGCCCAGGTAAGATGCTTCTGACATTGTTTGTTGTTCAGGAGCTGCTTGACAAGAGGAATACGACATCTGAAGCCCATGTCCAGGATCCATCTGTGTGTGGTGGCTCTTGATGCACTGACTCCAGCCTCAGTCCACTCCTTGTGAAAGTCCCCAACACATTTGAATGGCCTTTTCCTGACATTCCTCTCCAGGCTGCGGTCATCCCTGCTGCTTGTGCACCTTTTTCTTCCACACTTTTCTCTTCCACATAACTTTCTATTAATGTGCTTTGATACAGCACTTTGGGAACATCCAACTTCCTTCGCAATTACCTTTTGAGGTTTTCCCTCCTTATGGAGGGTGTCAATGATGGTTTTCTGCACAACTGTCAGGTCAGCAGTCTTCCCCATGATTGTGATTCCTACTGAACCAGACTGAGACCGTTTAAAGGCTCAGAAACCCTTTGCAGGTGTTATGGCTTACTTAGCTGATTAGAGTGGGACACTGTGAGCCTAGAATATTGCACCTTTTCACAATATTCTAATTTACTGAGATTGTGGATTTGGGGTTTACATGAGCTGTAAGCCATAATCATCACACTTATGACAAATTACGGCTTGAACTATCTTACTTTGCATGTAATGCGTCTATCTCAAATATTAGTTTCCCTTTTTACGTTGCATTACTGAAATAAATGAACTTTTGCACGATATTCTAATTTTTCGAGTATCACCTGTACTTCCAACTTTCTTTACACGTTTATTTTTAGTGAAAATGGTCTTCCAGGGTTCACCTTTGTAGACTTCTTTAGATCTTTAGAAGATGGTAATCTTGAAAACATTGAAAGTTTAATAGTCAACATAACAACTTTAGCTTAATAAACCTGTTTTAGTGTATAGATTATGCCCCTGCAGTCTCACTGCTCAGTTCTCTGCAATTTAGGAGTTTAATCACTTTGCTTATGCAGCCATAGTTACTCCTTCCTGCATGTGACTTGAACAGCATTCCTAAACACTTCCCGTAAAGTGTAATCTAATGTTTATGCTTCCTATATTGCAAATTAGAATGTCTTGTCTCCTGCTCTGTAACTAGCTTGGTAGACCCTGCTGAAACCTTCTGTATGTAATTAAAGCTCCATTTACTTTTCAAGTAAGTTGCATCTAATTGAAATGAAACCATTTTATTTTCATGCAGGCTGTGTAAGTCACAGTCAGGGGAGGAGTGACTAGGGCTGCAAAAAAACAAAAGTGATTTAACTCCTAAATGGCAGTGAATTGAGCAGTGAAACTTCAGCTGTTTCGATAAGCTAAAGTTGTTTTGGTGACTATAGTGTCTCTTTAAGCACTTTTCATGACACTTATTGTACTTATGTGTTTAAGGGGGCTATGCCATGTGTGCTGGAGAGTCTGACAATTTGATTGTTACTACATATCTACTGGATTGTGAGTCTGGAACTACAGTCATCCTTCAACTCGATCAAGTGAGTGCTTATGTTTGACTGAAATTTGGCAAGGAAATAAAGTCTAACCAGATAGCTGCTCAGATTTATGATAAATTGCAATGATACACCACATATTTTACTTGGCCTATATAGATTAAATGTCACCTCTGTATAGAAGATGGTCTGAATATTATTAGTTTAAAAGGCTGTATAATTGTTCGTTAAAAACAAACACCCATTATGGCCTTCATCTTCTAAGGGCCTATATCCTCTGCCTAGAACATTCTGATGGCTTGCTTGGCTTACTTGTTCTGGTTGAAGCTTCCAACGTATCTAGATCCATCAGGAAATGTATAAGCACCTTTACCATGAAACATATTATCCACAAATTCCCCTTCATAGATTGCTCCTGAAGGATGTTCTAATTTTCCAGTACCATTCATCTATTTATGAAAAGATAAAAAAAATATTCTATTATTGGTTCACACTAAATGAGACATATTGCATGCCACATTATATTAGTATGCAATTCCTCGTGCGGTGCTGTAAATTTTTGTTTGATGCAAAGTCATGGATACAATAAATATTTTTGTTGAACCCCGTTATCTAACACTATTAATAATCACCTACAACTTTAAACCCAGGTTATTGGGGAAACAATAAAGTCATGTTTTATACTACATTTTGTAAAGTTGCTTGTATAAGCTACACATACACTTTATCATTTTGGGAAAATAGCGTGTGTAAAAATATGCGATACGAATACACATGCACTTTTGGATTTTCTAAAACTAATTAGTTTTATTCAAAGTTATTAGTATAGAGGTATTATCTGTAAGAGCTATTAGGGCAGTGTCCCACCAGATAATTGCTGCAAAATCATATTTAAAAAAAAAAATAGATCATTTTGTCCTTAATTTAATAAGTGTTCCAAATGACTGAATCTTGTTAGAAAACCTTTGCAAATGATTTATCTACAAAAATTCCCATAGCCTTTCACGGTGACATCGGTAGATAAATCATTTGAAAAGATTTGCTTACAGTATTGAATTTGGAAAGATTATTAAAATGAGGCTTGGAAATTGTGTTTGTAGTTGCCTCTTTTTGAAAATACATTTTTATTAAGAATTCCAGATATTATTACAAACACTTATGGTATACAACAGAATTTTATAAGCGACATTCTAATTCAAATTTAACAAATACAAAAAAAATCCATAAAATGAAATTAAAATAATTAACAAACCACTATGATGGCTGCCCTCTTCTCCTGTTCCACCACCCCCACAAGAAAAAAAACAGGCCCCTGTACTAATACAGGTATGTCAGAGGAAGTTAGTGCGGGTAGCGTGACAAGTTTGGTACACATTTGTAACTAGGTCAATGGCAAAGGTAAACAAGTCACAAACGTAAAACTACAGTTTTACATAAAAAGAGATTCAAAATGTGTCGCTGGCCCACAAGATCCCTCATCTGTCTAACACCCCAGGTAGTTCTGAAAAGTGGGAACCATGTGTGTACTCCAAGAGGACCTTGACCTTTAATTGGAAAGAAGAATCCAGGGTAGGGATATAAAAATTTCATTTCTGGAGAGTTTTTTGAACCAATTCATTTTAAATAGAAAAGAGATTGCAGCAAATAATAAATGCAAATGTGGTGTACCCGGATGCTTCCAAACCTGAAGGATAGTTTTGTGTCCTACTGCAGCAATAATGGTTAAATATCTTTTATGAGGTTATTTAATTTATGTGGTTATCTGGGATAGGTCCCAATGAACAAAGCCATAAATACCCACATAAAAACCCACGCACACAGTCACATACATGAAGTCACAAACACAGACATACACAGTCACATTCTCAGTTACACTGTGTCAAGGAATTCCCCTTATTCCCCTATTTGGCGTTAAAATGACAATTGATATTTCCTTATTTCATGTTGGCTTTCCCTATGGCATTCGGTAGGTAAAACTA
Organism: Pelobates fuscus; assembly: GCF_036172605.1. Classification (NCBI taxonomy): domain Eukaryota; kingdom Metazoa; phylum Chordata; class Amphibia; order Anura; family Pelobatidae; genus Pelobates; species Pelobates fuscus. Next base: position 350,741,113 of record NC_086318.1, on the reverse strand, counting down.
CCGAATCGAGACCACCCCGTTGCCCATTAGGAACTCTTTACCTCCTTGCTTGCTGGGCATGTTCGACCAAAAGTTCTGCACGAACGGGATACATCGCCGCCATTTCGGGACTTCCACGTGGCCGCGGTCATTTTAGCTCCCGAACAGCGGTGTTTGCCGTCGAGTGTCCGGAACTGAAAACGGACACTCAAATAGGCGAACACCGCTGAATCCTCCATACCTTCGGTAGAACCCCAGGGAAACTACCGAATGACCGGGCATTCGGTAGGTACTCACTGACAGATGGGGAGTCAAGCGAACCGTGGATGGTAGCTGGATGGCCGGCCGTGCGGGAGATTTTTCATGAGAACCAAGACCGACTGCAGGGCCAGAATGTGTGGAACTGTTTTCGGCTACTTTGCCTGTGCAGTCGGTCAAAACTTCTAAGTCCCGTATCTCCCGAACAGCTGAACCGAATGGACTGATTTTTTCATATGTTGGTCCCCCAGAGTACAGCTATCTGGGGGAACATCCAGACTTTGTGTACATCCAGACTTTGGGGGAAATTATGTTCCATTGTAATTATGTTAAATGGTTATCTGCGGGGAAGGGATGTACAGTATGTATATTGTTATGATTGGTTGTTTTGTCCCTCCCTGTGGGTGGTCCTGTATTTACAAAATGGTAATAAAAACCAGACTGGGTGTGCCAGCACCTCAGTTCATCTTTGTACCCTTCTTCTGACTACGTATGCTGTTTGGGAGTTTGTGTGTCTTACTGAGGGAATTATCCAGGGACACTATTGGAATTACACTGGGATTCGTCTACCATAACTACCGAATGGAGGGCTATGTTCACTAGGCTCTGGTGGTTCGGGAGGAAACTACCGATTGAGGTTTAAATACACTTGGTTTCCTTACACACTGTCAGAGGCAAAAAGTCACATACACACAGTCACATATATACACTGTCATATTCAGTCGCATACACAAAGACAGAGAGTCACGTGCACTTTCAGACACACTCCGTCACATGCATGAGTCAGAAACTCACTCCAAATAGCAGAGCAAAGTCAGAAGTCCATCCAGGAGGCTGAGTAACTCTCATGAAAAAATATGTATATACACTGAACAAAATTATAAACGCAACACTTTTGTTTTTGCCCCCATTTTTCATGAGCTTAACTCAAAGATCTAAGGCTTTTTCTATGTACACAAAAGGCCTATTTCTCTCAAATATTGTTCACAAATCTGTCTAAATCTGTGTTAGTGAGCACTTCTCCTTTGCCGAGATAATCCATCCACCTCACAGGTGTGGCATATCAGGATGCTGATTAGACAGCATGATTATTGCAAAGGTGTGACTTAGGCTGGCCACAATAAAAGGCCTCTCTAAAATGTGCAGTTTTATCACACAGCACAATGCCACAGATGTCGCAAGTTTTTAAGGAGCGTGCAATTGGCATGCTGACTGCAGGAATGTCCACCAGAGCTGTTGCCGTGAATTGAATGTTAATTTCACCACACCAGCCCAGGACCGCCACATCCAGCATCTTCACCTCCAAGATCGTCTGAGACCAGCCACCTGGACCGCTGCTGCAACAAATGGTTTGCATAACCAAAGAATTTCTGCACAAACTTTCAGAAACCTTCTCAGGGAAGCTCAACTGCATGCCCGTCGTCCCCATCAGGGTCTCGACCTGACTGCAGTTCGAGAAATTTGTGTACATACTAAAAGTCTTAAATCTTTGAGTGTCAAGTGTATAATAAAATGTATTGCAAATATTATTTAAGGATACTGTTAGATTTTAAAAGGATATACACATTGCACATTATACATTATATCCAGTACATAATCAAAAGCTACATGATAAAAGGGCAATACTTAAACATTTAAATGCAGGTCTTCCCCTTGCGCCTTCATCTTGGGTAATTTGGGACAGCCTCTCTCAGTTCACCATGGCACCCGCTTGCTACGCTGTCCTCTCCAAAAGAGACAAAGAGAGAGAGAGAGAGAGCGAGAGCCTCCATGGCTGTTGTCCTTTTTTTTTGGAGTGCATGAAAATATAACAAGTGGGCTCATCATGCCCCAACAGCATTTACTAGCATATAACCAGACATATGTTAACAGTTGGTCAGCATGTGGAAAATTCAGCACAATTTTTATACAGCAACATTTACCAATTTAGCATCAAAACATACATTACCATGACAAGAGTTAGGTGCACGTTTTTCTTTTTCTTTTTTTTAAACAGGATATGAACGTATGGTCAGTTATAAAAGGTTGTGCATATTGGTAATTGTGGTAGGCATGTGAATGTAAAACAAAAGAGCTTACACTTTGCCATTATAATCAATTGGGTTAGCATGCTAGGCAAATTATTGAAAAGTAAACAGTACCTGGAGCACATGAGATTTAAACAGATCCACGGAATTCTCGGACATGGCATTTACATTGATTTAAAATCGTAAACAGGCTTATAGACATTGACTTAATGTAATGTAAGAGCCTGTTTGACCGGCAGCAGAAACTTGGTGTGCTCCCTCATTACATCTGGGTTAGTGTACCCATGCTGCGTTCAAGAGAGAGGGTTGTGAGTTAGCATAGCCTGTGTCAGGCCTTAAGCCTCCCGATGTCTCCTCATGCTTCCGGGTTTGACGGAGCTTAGCCACACCCCCATTGCCGCGGTCGGCTATTTAATGTGACCGCACCAGCTGATAGACGCTGGATTATTGAAACGCGTACCGCGCCAAACTCACCGGCTCACATACCTCGGTGAGACGACCACTCGCTACTAGACCGGACTGGAGGAATATTCAAGTCCCCAACATCTCTCTTCATCACAGACAACTACCAGCACTCTCGGCAACCATTCACTGAAGCAACCGCCTCTGAGGAGAGCTGGGGACACAATCCCTCTACTTCCAGAAGTTAAGTAATTTACAGTCTCTGAGTTAAGAGCTAACAATGTTAAAGCTTTATTTCAACTTACTAAAGTCTGCTATCAAGTTCTCCAGCAAGCCTGCTACAGCTTTCCTCAAATCAAGTATTATTCAAGTTCAGCTGTACCTGTCTTGCTACAGATAATCTTATTTCTTCATACTAAAGTCTGCTATCAAGTTGTACAGCAATCCTGCTACAGCTTTCCTCAAATCAAGTATTATTCAAGTTCAGCTGTACCTGTCTTGCTACAGATAATCTTATTTCTCCATACTAAAGTCTGCTATCAAGTTGTACAGCAATCCTGCTACAGCTTTCCTCAAATCAAGTATTATTCAAGTTCAGCTGTACCTGTCTTGCTACAGATAATCTTATTTCTCCATACTAAAGTCTGCTATCAAGTTGTACAGCAATCCTGCTACAGCTTTCCTCAAATCAAGTATTATTCAAGTTCAGCTGTACCTGTCTTGCTACAGATAATCTTATTTCTCCATACTAAAGTCTGCTATCAAGTTCTCCAGCAAGCCTGCTACAGCTTTCCTCAAATCAAGTATTATTCAAGTTCAGCTGTACCTGTCTTGCTACAGATAATCTTATTTCTCCATACTAAAGTCTGCTATCAAGTTGTTCAGCAATCCTGCTACAGCTTTCCTCAAATCAAGTATTATTCAAGTTCAGCTGTACCTGTCTTGCTACAGATAATCTTATTTCTTCATACTAAAGTCTTCTATCAAGTTGTTCAGCAAGCCTGCTACAGCATCCCTCAAAACAAGTATTATTTAAGTTATACTGCACCAGTCTTGCTGCTGATAATTCCAATGTATATGATCTCTTATAATTTGAACTGTTAACAAGAATAACGGATGCTAATGAATTCTGAACCTTGTCAATGCTAAATGAAACGAACCGTTTATTATTTAAAGAAACAGTAACTGTAATTCTGGAACTGAAGTCTCAGTTCCATCTAAGTGTCATAATAAAAGATCAAAGTCCTAACAAATCTGCAGTTGTGTTCCACATCATTTACTGTGAACGTGACAGAATAATCCAGCCTTTGTAATGGAACCAGCAGATTTCGATTCTAAAGTATTTTTGCTGAATCAACGAGTCGATACACTTAACCAAGGTGTGCAAGACCTGCAAGTTACAAATGAAAGAATTCTCACTTATGTCAGAGACTTACAAACGCATTCTCCTCATACTGTTCTGCACTCAACTAGCGATCCTGCTGTATGTAACCCTGAAAAATGTTATGGTGATCGTTCCAAATATAGGGAGTTTTTTAATTCCTGCAAATTATTGATTGCTTTAAAACCTAGATCTTATCCCACAGAAAGATCCAAGTTTTTTTCAGTTATCTCATTTCTGAGAGGTGAACCTATGTCCTGGGCCCATTCCTTTTTGGACAATTATGACCCCATCTTAGATTCACTGGAGGAATTCTTTAAAGCCATGTCTCTTCTCTATGAAGATCCTTACAAACAAAATACTGCTGAATTAACAATTAGAACCTTGCTGCAAAAACATAGACCCGTTGAAGATTATATCGCTGAGTTTAAAAGATGGGCAGTAGAAACGCAATGGAATGACATCGCATTGCGCAACCAATTTCGAATCGGCTTATCTGAAGCTGTAAAAGATGAACTATCTAGAATAGAACTCCCTACTACTTTGAATGCTCTGATTCATCTATCGATCAGCATTGACAGAAGGCTTAGAGAAAGAAAGGCCGAAAAGGCTCTCTTAACTTCAACTGGGAAAAAATCATTTCATCCTCCAGAGCCTTCTGACAACCCATCCTTACCAATCGAACCTATGGAAATAGGGGTAATAAGAAGTCCCCTCACTCCTGAAGAGAAAAATCGAAGACGTATATTAAACCTCTGCATGTATTGTGCCTCTCAAGTTCATTTGGTCTCTGATTGTCCTTTATTGAAACGGATAAAGGGCAGTAGGCAGACTCATGCCTCTTCCATCATAAGTGCACTCCCTTCTACAGCAAATACTCAAATGTCCCCTATCATTCTCATATTACAGTGGGACAATAAAAGAATTATTACCAAGGCTGTCATCGATTCCGGTGCAAATGGAGTATTCATTGACTCAGCCTTTGTAACAAAGAATAAAATTCCTTGTATTCGTAAAAGAACTTCTGTTCCTGTTAGAGTGATTGACGGGTCCCTCATTTCATCGGGACCAATACTTCATGAAACCATCCCTCTAAAAGTAACCACCAATCATACTCATACTGAAAATCTTATATTTGATGTTATCTCATCACCGTTTTTTCCTATTATATTAGGGATCAACTGGTTAAGGAACCACAACCCTCAAATCTCTTGGTCCCCCTTTTCTCTTACCTTTAACTCCGATTATTGCAAGAAAACATGCTTGCAACATATTCCAATCCTTCAGCCTACTAAAGAACCAGCTATAACCTCGTGTTATTCGGACACCGAACTGGAGCCTCCTCCTCATACAGTCGTTGGGACTTTATCTTCCCTTCTCGACGACATAAAAGGACTCAGTAAAGATACTCTTAATCTTCCTACATCAGTTAAACTATCGAAGAAAGACGGTCTCTACTATTTCAAAGACCGAATTTATGTACCTCCTGCTTTCAGAAATCAAGTGCTCAATTTTATGATTCTAACCTGGCAGATCATCCAGGTATAAAAAAGACCCTTGAATTGTCCAAGAGATATTATTGGTGGCCTCATCAAGGCAAAACCATTAAATCATATGTTAAAACCTGTTCAATCTGCCAAAGATCCAAACAAGGACCTCAGTACCTAAGTAGTCAATTATTGAACCTACCGATTCTCGGAAAACCTTGGCAATCCATTTCTATGCACTTCTTGGTGGATCTTCCCCCTTCTCAACAGCATACCACCATTCTAGTGGTAGTGGACCGCTTCACGAAAATGTCCCATTTTATCCCTTTAAAGATGTTACCCTCATCCTCTGAACTTTCAAAATTATTTCTTGACAATATTGTAAAACTTCATGGACTGCCCGAGGAAATCATTTCAGATCGAGGGACTCAGTTTACCTCCAAATTCTGGAACGCATTATGTACTTCTCTACATATCCAACGTAAACTGACATCCGCATATCATCCCCAAACTGATGGACAAACTGAAGGAGTCAACCAATACTTAGAGCAATATCTACGATGTTATTGTTCTCACTTACAAGACGATTGGATAACCTGGTTGCCCATGGCAGAATTCGTATACAACAACTCCTATCATACTAATAGCAAGATGACTCCATTTTTTTCCAATTATGGATTTCATCCCTCCTTGTTTCCTGCTCAAACAAATCTTTCGTCTAATTCTTCTGTTTCGAATCAAATCTCTCATATGTCATCCCTATTCAAATTTTTACATGAACTTTTGGAATTTGCATCATCCACTCAAAGAAAAAATTTTGATATTAAAGAAAATTCTTCCCCCAATTATGGGATTGGGGATCTTGTCTGGCTTTCCTCAAAGGACATTTTCATAAATTGGCCATCTAAGAAGTTAAGTTCCCTTTTTCATGGTCCATTTCCAATTAAGTCAATAATCAACTGTAATGTTGTTGAATTGAAGCTTCCATCTACTTTGAAAATTCATCCTGTTTTCCATGTATCCTTACTTAAAACTCATCATCCTCATCCTTTCCATGGAGCTGTAACTACTTCTCCTGATCCTGTTTTAGTCCAGGATAAAGAAGAATACAAGATTCAGAAAATTCTTGATTCAAGGATTCATCGTGGCTCATTACAATACCTCATTAGATGGAAGGGATATGGACTTGGTGAAGATACTTGGGAAAACTCCTCTGGAATCCATGCTGATAAATTGATTTCTGCTTTTCATAGACGCTACCCTTCTAAACCATGTTGAGATAGCACCCTGAGGTTGCTCATTAGGGTGGGGGTACTGTCAGGCCTTAAGCCTCCCGATGTCTCCTCATGCTTCCGGGTTTGACGGAGCTTAGCCACACCCCCATTGCCGTGGTCGGCTATTTAATGCGACCGCACCAGCTGATAGACGCTGGATTATTGAAACGCGTACCGCGCCAAACTCACCGGCTCACATACCTCGGTGAGACGACCACTCGCTACTAGACCGGACTGGAGGAATATTCAAGTCCCCAACATCTCTCTTCATCACAGACAACTACCAGCACTCTCGGCAACCATTCACTGAAGCAACCGCCTCTGAGGAGAGCTGGGGACACAATCCCTCTACTTCCAGAAGTTAAGTAATTTACAGTCTCTGAGTTAAGAGCTAACAATGTTAAAGCTTTATTTCAACTTACTAAAGTCTGCTATCAAGTTCTCCAGCAAGCCTGCTACAGCTTTCCTCAAATCAAGTATTATTCAAGTTCAGCTGTACCTGTCTTGCTACAGATAATCTTATTTCTTCATACTAAAGTCTGCTATCAAGTTGTACAGCAATCCTGCTACAGCTTTCCTCAAATCAAGTATTATTCAAGTTCAGCTGTACCTGTCTTGCTACAGATAATCTTATTTCTTCATACTAAAGTCTGCTATCAAGTTGTACAGCAATCCTGCTACAGCTTTCCTCAAATCAAGTATTATTCAAGTTCAGCTGTACCTGTCTTGCTACAGATAATCTTATTTCTCCATACTAAAGTCTGCTATCAAGTTGTACAGCAATCCTGCTACAGCTTTCCTCAAATCAAGTATTATTCAAGTTCAGCTGTACCTGTCTTGCTACAGATAATCTTATTTCTCCATACTAAAGTCTGCTATCAAGTTGTTCAGCAATCCTGCTACAGCTTTCCTCAAATCAAGTATTATTCAAGTTCAGCTGTACCTGTCTTGCTACAGATAATCTTATTTCTTCATACTAAAGTCTTCTATCAAGTTGTTCAGCAAGCCTGCTACAGCATCCCTCAAAACAAGTATTATTTAAGTTATACTGCACCAGTCTTGTCTGCTGATAATTCCAATGTATATGATCTCTTATAATTTGAACTGTTAACAAGAATAACGGATGCTAATGAATTCTGAACCTTGTCAATGCTAAATGAAACGAACCGTTTATTATTTAAAGAAACAGTAACTGTAATTCTGGAACTGAAGTCTCAGTTCCATCTAAGTGTCTTAATAAAAGATCAAAGTCCTAACAAATCTGCAGTTGTGTTCCACATCATTTACTGTGAACGTGACAGCCTGGCTGACAGGGAGGCAGCTGGGAACCCATAAGGATATATAGGAGTAAAGTGTACCCTAACAATCATGCAGTAGCAAACTATGGCTCACATTATATCTAGGCATAGAAAGTAGTGGTTTTGGAGGCTGCAGAATGGACTAGGTGGTGTCCGTTGTGGCCAAGGCGGGTTCTGAGCGGGGTCCGCCGTGTCTTCCCAGCATGTGAGTTCCCCTTCAGCCTATACCCAGCGTAGGGAAGGGTGTTAGTGAGGCATGTAAGTCCCGCTGGGGCAAACCTGAGTCCAGCTTCGTGGGTCCCGGCTTCAGGTCTGCCAACCTAGTTCTGTGGAGATCTGCATATATGTTGCTGGTAGATTGTGCCCCTGTCAGAGTCTTCCTGGATCTTTGTGGCTTTGTCAGGATCCAGTGTTGTGAGGGAGGTCTGCCTCTCGGCGGTTTCACCGTGGGTCTCTGCTTCATGCAGAATCTAGGGAAAACCTGTAGGATCTTTCTGGTTGGCACCGCTGCTTGGTTCAATTGTGCTGGTTTGCAGCTAGGCAGGAGAGGTCTCCGTCTTCGGCACCATCTTCGGGTTCCCTTCGGACGGGGACCAACGTGGTTGTAGCAGGGACGTGTGGGACGTTCTTTGGGTGAGTATACAGATGTTTTAGTCTGTCGCTCTCTGCTAGCCAATTTCTCCCAGAAGGCATTGAATATAGCATTAAGCCTTGCCAGGGTGTTGTACTCTTCTTTGCTGCTGTTGTGAGCGCACGTGGTGCCCGCCATTGCGCAAGCCTTTGTAGCTAGAGGCTGCTCGTTTGGCTCTGCTGTCTGTGTCCGTTGAGTCCAGGCTGCTTTAAGGGGTTGGACCGGGATCACCCCCACCGGTCCTGAGGGGGGGGAGCGGACAGTCAGTGGCTCTGTACCCCCGGCGCATGGGCGAGGAGAGCGGCCGTCTCCCCCCAGCTCCATCCGCTGTAGGCCGCAGCGTGCCACCTCGGGTTCACAATTGTGGGAAACTCTAGTGTTTGGTATCAGGCGATTCACCAGGGTGCCCTTAACTTGGGTAGCGCACCCCAGCATTGTTTTGGGCTTTAAGTCCGTGAGTATTTCCCTATAATCAGCATGAGTAGTGGGAGCCCCTCCACCATGCGACTGTTCAGCTTGCAGGTTAGGCCCTGCCCCCGGCTGTTGTCCTTTTAAAGACTCATTCTTGCTTTAATAAAAGGGACACTATAGTCACCTGAACAACTTTAGCTTAATGAAGCAGTTTTGGAGTATAGAACATGCCCCTGCAGCCTCACTGCTCAATCCTCTGCCATTTAGGAGTTAAATCCCTTTGTTTATGAACCCTAGTCACACCTCCCTGCATGTGACTTGCACAGCCTTCCATAAACACTTCCTGTAAAGAGAGCCCTATTTAGGCTTTCTTTATTGCAAGTTCTGTTTAATTAAGATTTTTTTTATCCCTGCTATGTTAATAGCTTGCTAGACCCTGCAAGAGCCTCCTGTATGTGATTAAGGTTCAATTTAGAGATTGAGATACAATTATTTAAGGTAAATTACATCTGTTTGAAAGTGAAACCAGTTCTTTTTTCATGCAGGCTCTGTCAATCATAGCCAGGGGAGGTGTGGCTAGGGCTGCATAAACAGAAACAAAGTAATTTAACTCCTAAATGACAGTGAATTGAGCAGTGAAATTGCAGGGGAATGATCTATACACTAAAACTGCTTTATTTAGCTTAAGTAATTTAGGTGACTATAGTGTTCCTTTAAAGGGACACTCCAGGCACCCAGACCACTTCTGCTCATTGGAGTGGTCTGGGTGCCAACTCCCACTACCCTTAACCCTGCAAGTGTAATTATTGCAGTTTTTCATAAACTGCAATATTTACATTGCAGGGTTAACTCCACCTCTAGTGGCTGTCTATTAGACAGCCACTAGAGGTCACTTCCTGGGTTCTAGCACAGGTTTCCTGTGCTAGAGCGTCGCTGGACGTCCTCACGCTGTGTGAGGACCTCCAGCGTCGCTCAAAACCCCATAGGAAAGCATTGAAATGATTTTTCAATGCTTTCCTATGGGGAGACGTAATGCGCATGCGCGGAATTTCCGCGCATGCGCATTAGGTCTCCTCGGCCGGTGAGCGAGATTAGTCTCGCCCACCGGCCGACGTAATCACTAGGAGGAGCGTCGCGGAGGCGGAGACAGCGGCGAGGGACATCGCCGCTGTCCCAGGTAAGTGACTGAAGGGGTTTTCACCCCTTCAGTAACCGGGCATTGGTGGGTGGGAGGGAGAGGGACCCTCCAGTGCCAGAAAAACGAATCGTTTTTCTGGCACTGGAGTTTCCCTTTAACTACAAGTCCCAGATTCCCTTTTCCCTCCCAAAAGTGGTTTATCCCGCCCTCTTTCTTCAGAGAGTTCTGTCTTTACACAAGTCTTTCCCTTTGATCTCTTCCCTCCAGCTATACTGTAACATTGTGAAAGAAGTGACCATTTGGTTAGGTTTCTTGGTAGATTGGACAGGATTGCTTGGGAAAACACACACTTCCATGGTTACACCTAGATGTTAAAACTGGCTGGCAGGGGAACTGCTGGAGGGATGTAAGCTTTTTTTTTAGCTGGGTGTTGTAAAATGCAACTGAAAGCTTTGATCCTTATCACACTGTTATCAAGTAAATTACCCCAACTTGTGAAACCAGTCACATACACAGAAAGTTATATACAATATTGTAGTTTGGCATATACATTTCTTACAAATTCAGCTCAGGAAAATGGGGGCAAAAACAAAAGTTTATAATTTTGTTCAGTATATATATATATATATATATATATATATATATATATACTGAACAAAATTATAAACTTTTGTTTATACACACATATATATATATATATATATATTATTCACATATACACATACATATATATATATATATATATATATATATTTATTATTAATTTTAAATCAATAAAAACCCGATCTTGGCACCAGGGGTTGGAGAGATTACTGATCCTGGAGGGGAGGATGCACTGCGACAAGGCAGACATCAAGGGCCTCCTGCAAGACATCAACAAGCTCTTCCAAGTCTGTTAAGAGGTACACACCCTCACGGTTCAGGTGAAAGCAGGGGAGGAGGACTCAGCAGATCCCCGCCAAGCACAAATGCACACCTCATTACTTATACTGCAAGTCGCACAGCAGCAAGAATCCCTCGCAAACAGAGTACCCACCGTGGAAGACAAAATCAGGCAATGCACCCTGAAGATTAGAGGGGCTGCAAATTCAGTTGGAGCCATTGAGCTGCCTCAATATGTCCAACGTCTGCTCTCCACACTGTTTCCTCCAAAACAGGTTATAAACCTCATAGGAGTGTTTTGGGTGGGCCACTCCTAGGTCCACGAATATCCCTTCAACACCCAGGAACGCTATAGTTATATTCCAATGTCTCACTGATAAACAGATGCTAATGGCAGCCGTCCATGGCAAGCAGGACTTGGGAACTGTTATAGACAACAAACTATGCAACAATGTGCAATGTCAATTAGCAGTGGCTAAGACCAGTAAGGTATTGTCATGCATGAAAAAGGGCAACAATTCTTGGGCTGAGAATGTCATTTTGCCTCTTTATAAAATCACTGGTAAGACCACATCTTGAATATGCTGTGCAATTTTGGGCACCTGTTCTAAAGAAAGATATTACGGTACTAGAAAAAGTGCGGGCTACAAAATGAATAAAAGAAACTGAACATTTTAGCTATGAAGAAAGGTTAACAAATTTAAACCTCTTTAGTTTAGAAAGACGTCGCCTCAGAGGGGATATTATAACATTATACAAATATATTCAAGGCCAATACAAACCATTATCTGGAAATCTATTCACAAACAGGACTTTACATAGGACACAAGGGCATGCCTTTAGGCTGGAAGAAAGAATATTTTGTCTAAAGCAAAGGAAAGGTTTTTTTACCGTAAGAACAAAAAGGATGTGGAATTCTCTGCCTGAAGAAGTGGTTTTATCAGAATCCGTACATATGTTTAAACAGCAACTAGATGCATACTTGCAAAAACAGAATATTCATTTATATAATTTTTCAACTGTAGGGTAATGGATTCTTGGTCCAAGGATAAATCTGACTGCCATTCTGGGGTCAAGAGAGATTTTTCCTAGTTATTGCAAAATTGGAAGTGCTTCAAACTGTTTTTTTTTTGCCTTCTTTTGGATCAACAGCAAAAAACAAATGTGAGGAAGGCTGAACTTGATGGAAACGTGTCTCTTTTCAGCCTATGTAACTATGTAACGCTGGTGTTTAAGGATTCCAGCCTTCCTTTCTATGTTGACTTCAGCAGGGCAACACTCGCCCTGCGGGTTTCCCTTCGACCTATCACCCAGCGCTTGCAAACCACAGGTATCAAATACAGATGGGGCCCTTTCACTGGTCCTGGTGGCAACTCAAGATGGGAAGGACTCCATTTCTGGGGCCCCAACCTTTCTTTTAACATTAGGCCTGAACGACCAATTGCCTCCTCCAATAGCCTCTACACCAGGACCTCAATGGGACATTGATAATGCCGTACCATTTTCGTCATGGAACGTTGCTGGGAACATGACTGTGGTGCTCCCAGACTATTCCACACCACGGTCCAAAATCACCATTGTTCCTGCAGTTGCCAATTTATATTTCTCACATCTAAATTTACCTAACATATTCACAATGTGAGCACAAAATATATAAGATACACCTAGAAAAAGTAAAAGCAGAGAACTCTGCTTTTACTTTTACTAGGTGTATCTTATATATTTTGTGCTCATTTGTGAGGATTTGAGGAATCCTTTGTTATATCCTAGAATATAAGGGAAGTTACTTTTATTTTTATCTTTATTATATATTGCTGCACTTGGGTGGTCTATTGAGACACATATACACGTATATTCACAATGTGCTTTACATTTGAATTTATTGCTGGCAAATACAGTTTCAGCTATTGGCTCATTCTAGCCTTGATAGTTATTACACCCCCCCACCACCCTCCCACACTGAGACCCTAGGGTAATAGGGCAGTTTAATGCATTAACATATTATTTTCTGTAAAAGTTAGCACTTATATGACACTGCTTATGATATGTACTGTGCATCTATCTCAATAAAAATGATTGACAAAAAAAAAATCAACAAAAACCACAAGACCTTTTTATACAAATATTATACATTTTAGAGTTTTTTCCCCCCCCTCACATTTTGCCTTTTATAGGTTTATGTTATTGTATCATTGGGTTAGGGGTTGATTACAGAGAATTAAGTGGGCAGGGCCAGATCAGGAGGCAGTGGCGTACATACCGCGGTCGCAGCAGCGACCGGGCCTGCCACTCCAGGGAGCCCGGACGCCCTGCCGACCCCCGCAACCAGGTGCCCGCCGCCATGTGTTGCGGCCCCTGGTCCACACGTTAAGGGGCCCATCGGGTGGCCTATGCTGTTAGGGCCACCCGATGGCTATGGATTTCCATATGTGTCTCTGTTTGTATGTAGGTGTGTGTACAGTGGCGTACATACAGGGGTTGCAGCTGTGTAACCGCTGGGGGGGGCACACGGATCAGTTTTCGCACCGGGGCCCCATGGATCGTGTGTACGCCACTGTCAGTAGGTGTAATTTACAAACACATGGGGCAGAGCTGAATTCTAAGGGTAAACTTCAAAACCTCACTAGCCACCACAGCATACCTTACAACTTTGTCAGTCCACAAATATGGATACTGGTGGGATGGAGGTAAATGAAGATGCCAGTGATGCAACTGCATTACTGCCTCTACCCAGAAGGTCTGTACACATTAGTGGCAGGACAATCCGGTGCGAATACACCCCAGGCTGCTTGCCAGTATTGCAAGGCCAGCCCATTCAGGGAAGACCTTGCAGGGAGCACTGTTAATAATAATAATAATAATAATAATAATAATATTATTATTATTATTATGATTTTATATAGCGCCATCAAATTCCGCAGCGCTTTACAATGGGTGGACGAACAGACATGTAGTTGTAACCAGACAAGTTGGACACACAGGAACAGAGGGGTTGAGGGCCCTGCTCAATGAGCTTACATGCTAGAGGGAGTGGGGTAAAATGACACAAAAAGGTGGGAAAGTATTAGACTAGTGACAGTTGCAGAAGAGGAATCAGTCATAAACTATTAACAGTTTAATTGATACGCTTTTATGAAGAAGTGGGTTTTTAACGATTTTTTGAAGGAGTGGAGACTGGGTGAGCATCTAACGGAGGAGGGAAGCGAGTTCTGTACTAGTGCTCCCTGAATAGTCCTAGTGCTCTTCACATAGCGTAAGTGCTTATAATGATGTGTTCACGCAATGATTTTTGAAGACAGTTCCCTGGGGAGCTAAATTAGGAAGAGGAGACATAATAAAAAAAATTGTTACCCTGTCATTCTTCCAGGATCCAAAGTAAGTTACACCAGCAGTACTTCGATGGACTCCTCTTCCATTTCTCTTCAGCGATCCATAAGGTGACCATGTACATTCGCCATCTTTAATGTGAGCCAAAAAAGGTGTTTGTTATTTCCTTATACTTAAAGTAGATTTAAAACCTGGGCACCCTCCACCATCTCTCTGCTACCAAAAGCTCAAGACACTGAACTAAGCCCAGCTGGCAAGAGCCTTGGTGGCTGCATGTTCTGGGAGACCACCGCATCACTCTTGGCAGCATAACACACTATCGTTTGCTGATGGCTATAGTTGTTATGTAAAGTTACCTCTCTCATCTTTCATCCCCCAAAAAAGAGGGAAAGCAATTAAGAAATACCCATAATGGGCATTCAGTCAGAAGGATGTTATGTACATAAAATGAAAAAGAGCTAGGTATCAGAAAGACACATAGTAGGTTGTGTCAAGGTAGGCTACTTTACAACAACAACAAAAAGCATTTAAAACATATGCATCATAAAAAAGCAATAACAGAAGTTTTAGATACATGCGGAGTTATTTTAGAATTGTTGCTCAAACTAACTTGCCCGCACCTGCAGTTTCACACATAGTAATCACAGTAACAGGCAAGTTAGGTTGAGCAGAGTTTGTCACATAACAATAGAGTCTTACCCAAAATGGCTGTTCAGCCAGATAAAAAGTGATTTAAATAAAAAAAAAAATCAATATACATCATTTAAAAAAAAAAAAATGTAAAAAATCACTAACCAACTTTATTCGCTCTCTCTCTCGAACCGCTTAAACATCCGTGGAGAAGAATTTAAAACTGCCTATGCCAATGACCTGCACTTGACTGTGACCAACCCTTCAAACTCTGTACCACTACTCCTAACCGCACTACAAGACTACGCTGTAGTCTTAGGCTACAAATTAAATATAGAGAAGACAGAAGTCCTACCTATTCAAGTTGACCCAGCGACCATAGACGCCCTTCAAAAACAACATCCACTTAATTTCCAAGCCACTACAATGAAGCTCAGGCACCATTCTGCCTGTAGACCTCTCCTAAACTTATGATTTGAACTACACTCCCCTGATTGAGAAAGCACTACAAAATCTAAAGACCAATATCCTGGCTAGGCTGTTTAGCCTCATTAAAGATGATGAACTTACTACTGCGGTTTTTATACTTCTTCCAAGCTTTGCCAATTCCCTTTGCAATACCTGACTTTTAATGCTACAAACAAACATTGACAAATTCACTTGGGCCAATAAAAGAACTAGGATCAAATGCCAAACTCTTTATGTTCCAAACAAAGCAGGAGGTTTCGGACTACCACACTTTACCCACTATTTCCACACCGCCCAACTGGCCAAGACTCAGAACCTTTATGCCTCCTATGGCTTCAAAAATGGGTGGACTTGGAGCATATGATATTTGGGGTATTTCCACTTTCCAACCCACTCACAACTTTCAATTTTTTTCCGCTATGTCCAGATCAGGAGCTTCCTCAACACACCCACTTATAAACTAGCAAGCACGACCCCCTTAACTCAATCAGGTCAAATCCCCACATTATATGCCCTCATCACTAAGGAATTATGGGAAGGCTCCGTATCTTATATGTCATCTTGGGAAAGGGATCTAGGTCCTATTGGGTATCCGAGAGATTGGACAGCCATCTAGAAGGCCACTGCTACAGTTTCTGTTTGCGTGAATCACAAGGAACAGGCGTATAAAGCATTGCTTAGGTGGTATTTTACCCCTCCTAAACTAAAACAAATGGTAGGGAGTGGACTCGGACCGTTGCTGGAAGGGATGTTGGAGTAAGGGCACATAACAAAATTTGGCTTCAAGTTTCACAAATGACATCCAAAATCTTGCATTCCGATATCCCGCTTGATCCATGGATATGGCTCCTTTCCAAACCTCTTAAGGACACCCCACGAGCCCATAACAAGCTAATCGCTAAGATTGCATTAGCCACAAGACGAGCAATAGCAGATAAATAGGGAAACCCGGATATTCCCTCTTTGGAGACAGTAAAATGTAAGGTGAATGAAGCAAGGAAAATGGACAGCCTCTCTGCACTTATCCACAACACCACAATAAAATCTGGGAATCTTGGCTGTTCGAATTTCTACTCCCCACATACAAAATACCCATTTCAAGGGTAGAGAGTGGGGACAGAAGCAGTCAGGCAGACACTGAAAGATCTCGCTCCTGACCTCCCAAATTATTCCCTCCCATTCCTTGACCTCATCCCCCCCCCCTTCTTCCAGCCTCTCACTTTCTTCCTCCCCCCATTTTTCTCTCTCTCTCTTCCTCCTCTCTCTCGTCAAGCTTTCTTGTTCTCCCTCCTTATTCCTCAAAACCCAATTCCCGGGGAAGACATCCTCTGAATACCCTATCAGTAATGGTATGTACATCCTACCCCACTACGTGCAGGGGTTCTCAGTGCACTAACTCCTCTTACCAAACTCCACCACTCCAGAATGTACAGAGTCGCAAAAGAGCCCAAATCCAAAAACTAACGGTGCAGATAACTCCGCTCTGGGCTTGTAATAACAATAGAGAACGGTTGGTCCTCACAGTTTCTTTCTATGTTATCCCCCACAATATCTACTTCCAAATTGCTGATCATGTCTTTATGTAACAGGGTTCTGCATTATGTTATTACATTACAATGTTTCTTATGTTTTTCTTCTTTTTTTATACATTACGTAAACTTGAGATGTGTCATAGCAATAAAAAAAAAATTACAAGTGAAAAATGTAATGACAGTTGTAATTTAAGTTTTGCATTCGAGATAGAATAGGAAAGGGTCCATTGACCGCACATCTTACCATAAGTGTCTCCATTTGGGAACACAAATGAAATCTGGAAGACTTCAGGAGCTGTGCGAAAAATACCAGATGTAAAATAACATATTCAATCTGAATAGGTAGCATGTGGAACACAATATACTTAGAGCATACACAACAATGATAATCTGCTAATCATTTTAGAAGGTAATACACAAATTGTGTTAATGTTGCTTTCGAATTTGATGATAAATGTAGGCAATTTTCAGAAAAACAACAATGCATCAATATTGTTAAACATACATGCAGTCCTATAGGCTAAACCTTCATAAACCTAGGTCAGGGGTAGGCAACCTTTTAGTAGTACTGTGCCAAAACAAGATCTTGGAGAGATTAATACCCATACTATAAGTTAGTATTATGTCAGTAGATAGTGTAATGAGATTAATACCCATACTATAAGTTAGTATTATGTCAGCAGGTAGTGTAATGAGATTAATACCCATATTATAAGTTAGTATTAGGTCAGCAGGTAGTGTAATGAGATTACTACCCATACTATAAGTTAGTATTAGGTCAGCAGGTAGTGTAATGAGATTACTACCCATACTATAAGTTAGTATTAGGTCAGCAGGTAGTGTAATGAGATTAATACTCATACTATAAGTTAGTATTAGGTCAGCAGGTAGTGTAATGAGATTAATACCCATATTATAAGTTAGTATTAGGTCAGCAGGTAGTGTAATGAGATTAATACCCATACTATAAGTTAGTATTAGGTCAGCAGATAGTGTAATGAGATTAATACCCATACTATAAGTTAGTATTAGGTCAGCAGATAGTGTAATGAGATTAATACCCATACTATAAGTTAGTATTAGGTCAGCAGGTAGTATAATGAGATTAATACCCATACTATAAGTTAGTATTAGGTCAGCAGGTAGTGTGATGAGATTAATACCCATATTATAAGTTAGTATTAGGTCAGCAGGTAGTGTAATGAGATTAATACCCATACTATAAGTTAGTATTAGGTCAGCAGATAGTGTAATGAGATTAATACCCATACTATAAGTTAGTATTAGGTCAGCAGGTAGTGTAATGAGATAAATACCCATACTATAAGTTAGTATTAGGTCAGTAGGTAGTGTAATGAGATTAATACCCATATTATAAGTTAGTATTAGGTCAGTAGGTAGTGTAATGAGATTAATACCCATACTATAAGTTAGTATTAGGTCAGCAGGTAGTGTAATGAGATTAATACCCATACTATAAGTTAGTATTAGGTCAGCAGGTAGTGTAATGAGATTCATACCCATACTATAAGTTAGTATTAGGTCAGCAGGTAGTGTAATGAGATTAATACCCATATTATAAGTTAGTATTAGGTCAGCAGGTAGTGTAATGAGATTAATACCCATACTATAAGTTAGTATTAGGTCAGCAGGTAGTGTAATGAGATTAATACCCATACTATAAGTTAGTATTAGGTCAGCAGGTAGTGTAATGAGATTAATACCCATACTATAAGTTAGTATTAGGTCAGCAGGTAGTGTAATGAGATTAATACCCATATTATAAGTTAGTATTAGGTCAGCAGGTAGTGTAATGAGATTAATACCCATACTATAAATTAGTATTAGGTCAGCAGATAGTGTAATGAGATTAATACCCATACTATAAGTTAGTATTAGGTCAGCAGATAGTGTAATGAGATTAATACCCATACTATAAGTTAGTATTAGGTCAGCAGATAGTGTAATGAGATTAATACCCATACTATAAGTTAGTATTAGGTCAGCAGGTAGTATAATGAGATTAATACCCATACTATAAATTAGTATTAGGTCAGCAGGTAGTGTAATGAGATTAATACCTATACTATAAGTTAGTATTAGGTCAGCAGGTAGTGTAATGAGATTAATACCCATACTATAAGTTAGTATTAGGTCAGCAGGTAGTGTAATGAGATTAATACCCATACTATAAGTTAGTATTAGGTCAGCAGGTAGTGTAATGAGATTAATACCCATATTATAAGTTAGTATTAGGTCAGCAGGTAGTGTAATGAGATTAATACCCATATTATAAGTTAGTATTAGGTCAGCAGGTAGTGTAATGAGATTAATACCCATACTATAAATTAGTATTAGGTCAGCAGGTAGTGTAATGAGATTAATACTCATACTATAAGTTAGTATTAGGTCAGCAGGTAGTGTAATGAGATTAATACCCATATTATAAGTTAGTATTAGGTCAGCAGGTAGTGTAATGAGATTAATACCCATACTATAAATTAGTATTAGGTCAGCAGATAGTGTAATGAGATTAATACCCATACTATAAGTTAGTATTAGGTCAGCAGATAGTGTAATGAGATTAATACCCATACTATAAGTTAGTATTAGGTCAGCAGGTAGTATAATGAGATTAATACCCATACTATAAGTTAGTATTAGGTCAGCAGGTAGTGTGATGAGATTAATACCCATATTATAAGTTAGTATTAGGTCAGCAGGTAGTGTAATGAGATTAATACCCATAAAATAAGTTAGTATTAGGTCAAAAGATAGTGTAATGAGATTAATACCCATACTATAAGTTAGTATTAGGTCAGCAGGTAGTGTAATGAGATTAATACCCATATTATAAGTTAGTATTAGGTCAGCAGATAGTGTAATGAGATTAATACCCATACTATAAGTTAGTATTAGGTCAGCAGGTAGTGTAATGAGATAAATACCCATACTATAAGTTAGTATTAGGTCAGTAGGTAGTGTAATGAGATTAATACCCATACTATAAGTTAGTATTAGGTCAGCAGGTAGTGTAATGAGATTAATACCCATATTATAAGTTAGTATTAGGTCAGCAGATAGTGTAATGAGATTAATACCCATACTATAAGTTAGTATTAGGTCAGCAGGTAGTGTAATGAGATAAATACCCATACTATAAGTTAGTATTAGGTCAGTAGGTAGTGTAATGAGATTAATACCCATACTATAAGTTAGTATTAGGTCAGCAGATAGTGTAATGAGATTAATACCCATACTATAAGTTAGTATTAGGTCAGCAGGTAGTGTAATAAGATTAATACCCATACTATAAGTTAGTATTAGGTCAGCAGGTAGTGTAATAAGATTAATACCCATACTATAAGTTAGTATTAGGTCAGCAGGTAGTGTAATGAGATTAATACCCATATTATAAGTTAGTATTAGGTCAGCAGGTAGTGTAATGAGATTAATACCCATACTATAAATTAGTATTAGGTCAGCAGATAGTGTAATGAGATTAATACCCATACTATAAGTTAGTATTAGGTCAGCAGATAGTGTAATGAGATTAATACCCATATTATAAGTTAGTATTAGGTCAGCAGGTAGTGTAATGAGATTAATACCCATAAAATAAGTTAGTATTAGGTCAAAAGATAGTGTAATGAGATTAATACCCATACTATAAGTTAGTATTAGGTCAGCAGGTAGTGTAATGAGATTAATACCCATATTATAAGTTAGTATTAGGTCAGCAGATAGTGTAATGAGATTAATACCCATACTATAAGTTAGTATTAGGTCAGCAGGTAGTGTAATGAGATAAATACCCATACTATAAGTTAGTATTAGGTCAGTAGGTAGTGTAATGAGATTAATACCCATACTATAAGTTAGTATTAGGTCAGTAGGTAGTGTAATGAGATTAATACCCATATTATAAGTTAGTATTAGGTCAGCAGATAGTGTAATGAGATTAATACCCATACTATAAGTTAGTATTAGGTCAGCAGGTAGTGTAATGAGATAAATACCCATACTATAAGTTAGTATTAGGTCAGTAGGTAGTGTAATGAGATTAATACCCATACTATAAGTTAGTATTAGGTCAGTAGGTAGTGTAATGAGATTAATACCCATATTATAAGTTAGTATTATGTCAGCAGGTAGTGTAAGGAGATTAATACCCATACTATATGTTAGTATTAGGTCAGCAGGTAGTGTAATGAGATTAATACCCATACTATAAGTTAGTATTAGGTCAGTAGGTAGTGTAATGAGATTAATACCCATATTATAAGTTAGTATTAGGTCAGCAGGTAGTGTAATAAGATTAATACCCATACTATAAGTTAGTATTAGGTCAGCAGGTAGTGTAATAAGATTAATACCCATACTATAAGTTAGTATTAGGTCAGCAGGTAGTATGCCCTGCAGTGAGCTCTCACCAGGCTGCTCCATCGCCGCCTCCATCCCAGCTCTCTAATGACAGCTAGCGAGCATGGTTGCCGCGGAGACCGAAATCTGTAAACAAACATCTGATAGGCGGGCCAAAGCGGACATTCTGTTGATGGACGTCTAAACTAGCCAATCGCAAGAGGGCAAAGAGCCAGCAGCTGGAGGAAGCACGTGGTGATACAGGAAGAAACGCCGGTGTGGTCTGGAATAGAGTGTGAGTACTGTTCTCTTTGTATGTCTCTGGCCTATATGTTCCTGTCTGATATAGCTTTTTATTTATTTTAAACTTTATTTTTCTTTAAACTTGGCATATATAATGGCTTTTGTGTCTGAGATCTGCTTAGATAAGTGGTTTTCAGCTGAGCATCTTGGGAAATGTAGTACACAACACCTGGAGTGACATGTACTAGCACCACTTCATCTCGTGTGCCTTCTGTGCTGTGATCTAGATCCCTGTGGCTGTAACATAGTTGTATACATAGTGATGCTATCTAGACTGTAAGCTCATTTGGGCAGGGTCCTCTTCTACCTATTGTCTCTGTATCATTTTGTAAATGTCTCATTTATTGTTAAATGCCTCCCTCTCATTTTATTGTAAAGTGCTGCGGAATAAGTGGGCGCTATATAAATACCAATAATAAGGATAATAATAAGTGATGCATGTGCTGGCTATGTGAAGGCATTTTAGGTTGCTGTATATAAAACATATACAAACATAAGGTTTTATGAAATGCTCAGATTGACTGACTGTGTTGGAATTTCACTGAAATTCCAACCCAGTCACCGGGTATCCTGAGTAAAAGTAGGAACTACTTTGTCTTAGTATTTTTCTGCTGTTTGACATGAGGCAGAACTACCGCTGTCAAGCCTCTTTATTTCCCCCAGCTGTCACCAATGACGCTGCAGGAAAATTAGCTTTTTCTATGGAGGATCCCTTTACTTTTGTGCATGCGTGAAAGAATAGCGCTGACATTGGCTCCTGGCAGGTGAAGCTGATGAGGAGCATACTGAAGAGGATGGAGTGCTCACAAGATACAGGTTCAGGTAAGTAAAATTCACCATTGCCTGCCCCCGGCTACTGAACCCCCATTGGCTATGTCACAGGCAGGGGTCTTTGCAAAATTTCACCAGACGCTGACTGTTCCGCTTTAATGAAAATTTGAATTGCAAAATTTAACCTCAAATAGCCAAACTGTGACTTTAGATGAGTGGGAGAATGTTTCTAAATCGGTTATTTTGACCTAGATTATAGAATCTGGTTTTTAATTTGCTTCGTGAAGTGAATAACCCTCATTGTCATGCTACACATGCCTTTTTATATTGGATCATGCTAAAGGTAAATATATTTAGTTTTTTCTTCAAATGGTGTGTTTAATAAATATGTAATATCCCTATGCGTACATAGTTCACTATTCAAAAAAAAAAAATTCAGATAGTGATGATTAAACCAACATTTTTTTAAAAAACATTTTTAGTAGAGGTGTTACGTGCCCTGAGATAAGTGAATAATTTAAACTTCCTTAAAACACTGGCAATTTTAGAAGTTGGTTTTGAAAAGTTGTTCTTTCTTCACAAATAGACATTGAGCATAAAGTAATTATGGAAAAAATACATTTAAAACGGATGAGGTGATTGCCAGTGGGGTTTATTTACTAAACTGGGAATTGTGGAGAAACATCAACTGCTCTAGTCACAATGAGCATTGTCCGAAATGTAAATATAATATTTTAAACCAAAATAGCTGAACTGGAAGCATAGCTAAGTTTGGCCTTGAGTTTAAAATTCACTTTGTCACTGTAATATATAACCCTGACAGTATCTTGTTTTTTTTTTTGTTTTTTTCAAATCTATTTATTACATTGTATCATGTATTAACAGGAACAGATGGATTTTCCTGTTCGTAGGAAAGGAAAACCAAACAAGGGCGGTGGCAGAAAACCTCGGGGTGGAAGAGGTGGTTCTGGTGGAAGAGGTGGTTCTGGTGGAAGGGGAACAAGCAGGGCACAAGCAGGGGGTGGAGGAGGCGGCAGCAAAAAGAGCTCCGCTAAAGCTTGGGATGATGGAGATGACATCTGCTTCTCAAGCAAGCCAATGGTCGCTTCAAGGTAAGGTCTTTTACATTACAAGTGATCTGATGAGCATCCCCATCCATCCATGCATGCAGTCTGAGGAGGTAAAAGGTAGAAATAAGATGGCAAAAGCAAAAAAAATTAATAAATTAACAAGTAAAACCAAAACCTCTATTTTTAATAATATCACTAATAAACTTATACTCTTAATAACCAGCACATTTGTATTTTCCCCACAGAAGATAGATTACGCTTATTATTTATTTTCTATGAAGTTTAGCCTTTCCTTCTTTTTTTAATTTATTTTATATTGCGCTCTATGTACTAAAATGTGTGGATGACCACATTAGCCAATTAGAAAGATTTAAACCAGTGCTCTCGATCTATCTTGCCATCCAAAGATGCTTTGGAATGCAAGATAGATTGAGATCACTGGTTTAAATCCCTTTTACTATCGGCCTATAATTGCCATCGAAGTACAGAAAGATGTTTTCTCCCACGATTTCCCACTGGTTCAAAGTGCATGACCACTGAATTCAAGTATAGAAGCAGTCTGCAGTGCGGGCAATGGTATTTAAACCCTTTTGAGTTAGGCAAATCATCTGATATCATGACAGTCTAGGAATGTCACCTCTTAATGTTTTACCAGTTGGACTGTTCCCATGTTCATACTTTTTCACCGTTTTTTTTTTTGCATTGTTTTATTTTTACAATGCAGACCTAGCTACGCTCCTAGGCGTACATCACAACCTCGCATTAACTCTGCGGCCAGCACACCACTTCAGACTTTGCACATGACCACTGAAAATCAGGAGCGGCTCAAGGCCCTTCTACGTGATCTCCAAGGAAATGAATTGGATGCAGTTACTGAGTAAGTTGTCTTCTGCATATAAATTGTAGATTGTGTTTGCTAGTAATTTCTCTGTAAATAAATCAATGTAATCATTCAGATGTTGGTGAAAGAATAAAACCATATATTTTTAAATAAGTCTGATCCTTTTTTAGAAGAAATCTAATATCCTACCTTTGCATGTCTGAATGTAGTGTAGTATCCTCTTTCTATGTATGTATTTATAGGGAAACTATCGTGCCAGGAGAACTAACTTTGTCATGGCCCACCCCAGTGGTGCAGAAGGGGTTAATATCGCCTTCAGTCACTTACCTTAGTCCAGCACTGATGTCCCTCGGCGCTGGCTCAGCTCCGCTCAACCCCATGTCCGGCGGGGGAGACCTAATGCGCATGTGTGGCAATGGCCGCACTCGCATTATGATTTCCCCATAGGAAATCATTATTCAATGCTTTCCTGTGGGGATTCTGTTGCCCTGGAAGCATGCATAGCATGAGGACGTCCAGCGTTGTTTAGGCGACCAAAAGTCGCCTTCAAGCCCGGAAGTCCGTGTACTGGCTGTCTGGTAGACACCCAATAGAGGAGGAGTTAACCCTGAGAGGTAATTATTGCAGTTTGTAAAAACTGCAATGATTACAACTCTAGGGTTAAGGGTGATGGTAGTTTGCACCCAGACCACTTCAATGAGCTGAAGTGGTCTGTGTGCCTACAGTATCCCTTTAACATGCAAATGCTAATACAGCAAGAGAAATACCATATCAACAAACAGTATTTCTAATCTAAAAATAAGTTTTTTCTTTTAAAGAGTACTGCAGAAGTGGTTTAGTGTAAAACAGTATCCAGTCAAGAAAACTACTCCCCAGTCAAATGATGTAAACACATAGAAATGTTTACTTGTATAATTAAAAGGACACTATAGTCACCAGAACCACTACCGCTTAATGTAGTTGTTCTCGTGTCTATAGCCTATCCCCTTTGATTCAATGCATCTTTACAAGGAGATGCTGATTGGACCAGAGCAGCATTTTTCCGCGCATGTTTAGTAGCCTCCCAATGCCTCCCAATGCTTCCCTGGGAAAACATTGGATTTGCCGAGATCCTCAAGACTGATGATTTCAGCCATAGAGGCGGATTCATCCGCGGTGATACCAGTGCAGCGTGAGAAAAAAAAGTGAGTTTAAACACTCTCTTTTATTGCACAGAGGGGGGTCTAAATAGTTAGTTTAACACTGTAGTTGAGTCTTTCCTGTGTGGCTTTTCTAGTTGCACTTAAAGGGATACTATAGTGCCAGGAATACAAAGCTGCGTTTCTGGCACTATAGCTCCCTCTGTCCTACTGGCACTATAGCTCCCTCCCCCCCCCCCCCCCCCCCCCCAGTGAATAAAGTGCTAAAAAACATTTATTAATTTGCCTTATCTCAGTACCGGTGTATGTCGGCACGGAGTCGTGGCTCTGCCTACTCCTCTGTCCTGCAAAGAGCGGGCGCATTAGACCTCTCCATAGGAAATGCTTTCCTATGGGGAAAAGTTTGATGCTGGATGTCTTCATGCAGAGTGTGAGGACGTCTAGCGTCAGATAACGGACCAAAGGCCTGTTACGATGCATGAAGCCCTCTAGTGGCTGTCTAGCAGACAGCCACTGTAGGCAGACTTAGTGCTGCAATGTAACCATTGCAATTTCTCTGGAACTGCAATGTTTAAAATTGCAGCACTAAGTGCAATGAGCTGAAGTGGTCTGGGTGCCTGTAGGGTTCTTTTAAAGGGACACTATAGTCACCAGAACAACTACAGCTTATTGAATGTGTTCTGGTGAGTAGAATCATTACCTTCAGGCATTTTGCTGTAAACACTGTATATTCAGAGAAAATGCAGTCTTTACATTACAGCCTAGTGATAACTTCACTGGCCACTCCTCAGATAGCTGTTAGAGATCCTTCCTGGGTCATGGCTGCCTAAAATGCATCCAAATGTTCAGTATCTCAGGATCAGGCTACCACTTCTGATGATGTCAGCAGACAGCTTGTTTTTTTTTTTTTTTTTGAGGCAAGCAGCATGCAGACCTACAGCTCCTGGTTTTAATACAGTAAGATTTTGCTATATTTATGGAGGCATGAGAGGCCGGGGTGGCTAGATGGTGGTTTTAACACTATAGGATCAGGAATACATGTTTGTGTTCCTGACCCTATAGTGATCCTTTAAAGGTGGATGTTGCAGCTACTGTTATCCAAAGTGAGATTATTTTAGGTCATATAATTGTTTGCTTCAGAATTGATCAAACATGACATTGGTGTGGAAACATTGAAACAGTTTATTACTCCTTCCATAGAGATGTGGGATCTGAGTTAGAAGATGAATATGATGAGCCATGTTCTCAAGATGATGATGATGACGAAGATGTAGACTGTGAGAATGATGACCGTGAAGAAGAATGTACCTTTGACTTCTGGTCCTCAGCTACCAAAATTGCTCCAGATCCTTCTACCAAAGTGTTACCAGAAGCAATGATATCAACTTTTGCTATTGGCAAACTGTCTAGGTAAACGTTAAATTCATTGTCAATTTTTTTTTTTTTTTTGCGTAGTATTGTTTTATGTATTATCTTTACCTTTATACAAACAGTGTATGTTTAACCCCTTAAGGACACATGACATGTGTGACATGTCATGATTCCCTTTTATTCCAGAAGTTTGGTCCTTAAGGGGTTAAGAGTTTCTTGTATTTTTTTAAGTTATATTTTCCCCTCCCACGTTTTATGCCAGCTAAAAATTTTAATCTGGGTATTAAAATTTCTAAAAACTTTGGGGAAAGTCAGATACAGGACAGGTATTTTCATTTCTTGCTAAAGGTGAAAAAATACTGGTACTAATCCCATAGTAGTCAGGAAAAAAATAGAGGACTGTTCCGGGAATTAAATCGAAATGGAAAACCTGAGAAACAAAAAAAAAAAACAAAAAAAACTGATCTGGAAACGGAGCACTCTCTACCTCCGTTTTTCCACTTAGATTTGTGTCAAAATTCAGTGGTTCATGAATAACACAGAGTGTCTTACCCTCTGAGATTAGCAAAAGAAAGCGCTTTCACGATATCCCTCATTTTACCGTGAAGTCTATCAAGAAATCAATCACTTTAAAAAAATTATATTACTATTCTTTCAAGTATTTTATTTCCTCTCTTTAAATAAAACCTAATTTAGCTTGACTGGTTAACTGGACATTTTGCATCTACTTTTGGAAAAATAATAAGTTGATCCTAGTTTAGTTTGAGCACCTAAAATGGTTTTATATAAAACTCTACTTTTCAGAAATATTTCTGACTGTATCTAAAGGTACAATGGAAAAAGAGACCCATATGAAATATGCGCTTTTAGGAGGGTGCGGGGCTATTTGCTATGGCTATTATGTCCTGAAAACAAGCATTTTATGTGCTGGAGACAACCTAATTTCTAACCAACTAACTCTTGAGACATTTCTGCTCATGGCGGGAAGCCGAGCCGGAGGTGATCCAAAGGTTTATATATTTGACGGTATGGGTGAGGCGGCTGATCTCTCCACCGGTATTACTTTTGAAGCAAGTGGACGCAATATAGGAACCGTTTTCTAGTGTTTTCAGCCAATTTGATTAAATGTACAGTTCAACTTGTAGTCAGTGACCATAATTTGGATTGATTCAGACAAAACTAAAATAGCAGCCACATGCTGGTTATAAAACCAACTTAGCTTAATAAAAGGAAAAATAGACCAGATCTCTCTTCTTAATGTACATATTTGGATTTCTGTCAAAATGCTCTTTTATATGAGATCGACTAATTAAACTTCACTGCCTATTTTACTTAGTAAATGTAGTGTTCATGGCTTACTGATTAGGGTAGTCTTTTTTAAAAAAAAAAATAGTAAAACCACAAATATAATAAAAATTTTCACATTTTCCTTTATTCTCCAGGTATGGTTTTGACAGAGAGAGGTGTGTAGTGGCATTACAATCCCATGACAGTGATGTTGGGACATCCCTGGAGCATTTGCTACAGCAGTGTTTTTCGGAAACTTTCGGCATCCAGACAAAGACTCCGAGGGCTGCTTCCGAAGTCAGCATGGAGGATTGCCTAGCGTGCCGGCAGGAAGAGTCTTTTGTTCTGAGCTCAATCTGTGGAGATAAATTTATTGAGAGAATCCCAAACAGAGTATGGACTGTTGGACTAGAGATGGAGTATCTGACAAAAAGACTCCAGACTCCTCGTAAACAGGAACATGCTAAAGATTTGGGGAATAACAACATTTGTAGATTTTTCCAAAGAGGAGAGAACTGCCGCTTTGGATCAAAATGCAGATTTAAGCATACTGCTCCAAAGCAGATTGTCAAGGATGACTCTCACCTTAATGTCTACAGGGATAATAAATATTTGTATGAGCTGGAAATTCGATTTTTGAAAGACAATAAATACCCATACCAGGCACCGCTGATTGCGTTTTACTCTGTCAATGAGCACCTCCAAATGGGATGTCGCCTGCATATAGCAGAGTACCTTTATGAAAAGGCCTTGACCATTGCACAGAGCGGTGAACCTGCAGTATTCTCCCTTGCTAGCTGTTTGGAGGAAGAAGATGAAATAGTCAAGTTACTTGCCAACACTCATCACAGATACAGCATCCCACCACCTCTATTTACAGCCCCCACGGAAACCAAGAAAAATCCACCCATAACCATCAACAAACCAATTATTCCAGAGAAACAATCTATTCCAAACCGTTCATCAGAAGGTATGTACATCACTGCCATGTTATATTGAAATTTCCTTTTCTAATTGTTTGTGTCAATCATACCAATTGCTGTAAATTGTTCTGATGGCCTTGTATGCCAGGCAAATTTCAGTGTTGCATGTTTTATTACACATTTGCTTTGACCTCACTGAGCAAAGATCATCATCACAGGGAAATTAAGCATTGTCCGTGAAAGGATGCTGAGGGTTTGCACATATCGAGAAAAGGAGCTGTGGGGATATATATGTGATAATAATAGTAAACAGTTGAGAATTGCCCACTATTTCAATTCTCAGATCCCAAAGATCGTTATCGTGTAAATGAAATGTATTCCATATAAATAAAATCACAATTTGTTATAAAAATAGATACAATTTATTGTGACAAATTAAATAATAATAATATGTAACATGTGTGATAATAATCAATGAATATTCAGTATAACATGAGTATGCAATACATTTCACTGGTTAACACAGCCAATTGTCAAGACAATGATTTATGATGGGCTTCACAGAGAAACGAAAGTGAAACTTACACACACACAGCTTGCAGCTTAAGGCCATAAAACTTTAGCGGACAGAATAACCCTTTCAATGCTGGCTAGACCTCCTTGGTAATTAAGATCTATTCTCATGTAATTTTAAATAAAATAACATTTAAACCAGCTCATTAGTCATTTCCTGGAACCATCCAATAAGAGTAATCTACCATGTTCTATAAGCAGAATTTTAACTTGCCTAAACAGATATTTTATCTTATTTTAGAGCAAATCAATACACCTGGATAAATATCACGATATGCTAACATGTGATATGTCACATTAATATATATAATTATTCCTTTCTATCTGCAGAATAGAATATTATAACTATATATTCTTTAGTAACTAAGATTTCTAAATATCGAAATCTGATCGTGATTTATCCAGTCATATATCATGCTATTAGAACATTTTAATTAATTTAGATGAATTAAATGAAACCAGTATAATTACCAGTTGAGTAGATATTTTCATCAGATTAGTAGGTAGTCTCAGGAACTGAATGGATGTGTGATGGTGTGTAAGATATTCTGCGTGCCCTGGAGTGGATATCTGTCATGGATTTCTCTGCATTGCCCCCGACTGCTCACCTCTTTGCTTCCTTTGCATCTCTCTCCCTTCCCTTTGTCTTAACTTTTTAAAGGGAAAATTCACTAGGTGATAGACCAATAGAAAGCTGGAGGTGTGGTTACCTTCCAGATGGCAATTTAAGTATTTTGTCTATAGAGGGCAGTCTCGTCCCACTAAACTTTCCTATCCAGGAAAGCGTTAACTTTTCCTGGTGGCTATTTTGACTAATTTAGCTTATCTTTATGGTTATCTATAACTTATGTTTTCTGTCAGTTCAAAGAGTTTCTTTGGGCTTTCTTCAGACTATGTGTCTGGCAAATTCTGCTATAATTTCTAATATGACAGTTATAACTAAGTATGACCCCTAAACTTACAATGGGACGATATACAATATCGAAAGTAAAATTAAATGATTTAATCTACTATGTCACAAATGTCTGGGTTTAGAATTGATTATATTCCATTAGCATTTAGACAGTCTGTCCATCCCCCGTTCTCATCTCTTATCAACAGGTTTGTATATACTAAGCATTCCTTTAGCTCTGGCAAAGTGGTTAGTTTTACAGAAGGGATAGAAATCTTGTGTCTTTTGTTAGCTTGAAGATAACAAAATGGAGTCTGCTCTGTTCAGAATGATTCAGGCAATATACACTTTAATTTCTTTCCTAGCACAAAATGTCTGCCGATATAAATACCCTGACAGAGCGATGCAAGTGTTTTTTTAACGATCAATAAACGTATGAGTGCTGGCATATCTGGCCGCCTCCCATTGCTGAAATCTTACTATATATTTAAGTATCCGCTCATTATCATTTAATTAAACAATGACCTGGTGCCTCACTTAGCATTATTATATTGTTTTTGGTTTTTAATCTAAGCGATGTGCCTATAATTTCAGCACTTTTTACAAGTCACAGCAGTTATAAACATGGATAGTGAACATTAACCTAGGCAAAGAGCAAGTATTTTTTTTTTTATGCCATGTAGTGTCCCTTTAACCCCATCGAGAGTGACAGGGACACTAAAATATGCATCAATTGGTTTTGATTTTGCTGTTTTTAAGTTCATAGCCTATTCAGAAGTACATTTCTCAACTAATTGAACCACGCTAAAAGGGTTAGTCACATAGTGAAAACCACACTGACTTGGAGCATTTATGTAATTTGCCTTTTTTTGCCTTAGTTTTGAAATCTACCCCTATCAGCTACAACTACTTTTATGAGAAAGTGGAAATTAAGGCCAGGTGAACCTTGAAGCAGGCCTAGACTGGCCATACCAATGTTTGTATTCTCCATATATGGCACTGGCCCACTGTGCTAAGTTATGCTGAGCCCCGGCAATCCTGTAGTTCATAGCGAAACCAAATCTTACCCTGTGTTTATGAACATACAGAACGTGTGTTGGTGTGGCTGCAACCTACACAATGAGCCTTGGTTCAGTGCAACTTAGCCCAGTGAGTAACACTACATTCCCGGCCTTATCCACTCTAGAGAGTAGCAAGACATTCTCAGCTTTGTCTACTCTGGAGAGTAAAGTGGTATTTTCAACTCCATCTACAATGGAGAATACCTTGACATTCTCATCTCTATCCATTGTAGAGAGCAACATGACAATTTCAGCTCTGTCTACGCCAGAAGTTAACATGGCATTCTCAGTGCTGTCTACTCTAAAGAGCATTACAACATAACCAGCCTTATAAACTCTAAAGAGTAGCATGGCGTTCTCAGCCATAGAGCCTTTCACATGTCAATATTTCCCTTTTCAGTGAAGAAGGAACCAAAAATGATCAAGACAGAGGTAAATAAAGCGACCTGTACGGAAGAGATTGATGACTTGGACTTGGAAACTGTGCTGGTCGAGAATGAAAGCTATGTTAATCTGAAGAAAAAACAGACCAAGAAATACAACTGGTCCCCCAAGTCTTTTCATATTGAGAACGCCAAAATCTGCACAAACTTCCGTGTCAAGCAGGTATATTATCTTAACCTCAGCTGTTGATGAATATGAACTGGGTTAAATAAAACCTATGCAGTAAAATACCCCCCTAGCACTGCCTGAACTCTTGCATGTAATTTGTTCTGCAATTAAAATGTTATTGAGAAGATGGCATGTAATAAAATAGAGACAGAAGCCCCATATAAATGAGAATATAAACCTGGAAGTACATCAAAATGGAGAATATATGGGAGAATTAAAGATTAATAACTGTGAAAACTCAAAATAATGTTATTACTTGCAAAGCAGGGATTCAAAGAAGGGGCCTGTAAATTTTTCTGAGGAGTTAGATGCCTCCTTTTTTTTTTTTTTTTTTTTTAAACTTTGAAAACGATTCAATCCTTGATTGATATACCTCTGCCTCACCCAATCTCTGCACTTCATTCTAGGTCTTTGTTTTTCTTGCCTTATTATTTTTCAGTTTTATCCATTGTATATGCTGTTATTGATTTTTGTAACATGGGTAATACTGTTACCTATTTTCTTTAGTCCAACAAACGCTACCAGGCAATGCTGCAAGAGAGGCTGAAGCTTCCAGCATGGGAGAAACAAGACACAATTCTTCAACTACTATCCAGGCACCAGGTTCTGGTTGTGAGTGGAATGACTGGGTAAGAAGCCTAACTCTAGTCTTGTAGTTAGTATAATGCTGGGATTTAATGGGGGAACTTAAAGTTTCATGTAAAATATTTCCATTCAGGGACCAACCCTGTTAATAATCACGAGTAGAGAATATTGGCTGCAGCATCTATTTTGATACACACTTGGTGTTGTGATTTACTTTTCTCCGAATTTTTGGATGTCATCTGAACCCCAAGATGGAACTGTAGGCCATAATAAATGGCATTATGGCCATTGAAGAGGATGTAAGGAGCGTCTGGGTGGCACAAACGTCAACAGATGCCATCACTATTAGTTCTATATAGAAACACTGTGCAGATCTGGCTGCATGAATGGCCAATTTAGAGGACAGGGCTAAAGCCAAGAATGTGAGGATCAGGGAGATACCCAAGGCTATTGCAACAGAAGAGCTTCCTAAGGCCAAGAAGGCACCACAAGATGCCTCAAGGGATGTGTTACTCCACTTTATTTGGGACTCTGATAAGAGTGCCATGATTGGGGCCACCAGAAATTCTCCATAAACACTTTTAAGGAAACTCTCCTGGCCTTTACTTGTTGGTCTCTCTTGTTTTCTTTTTAATGCAGACTTCGTAAGCTCTTCTAAAACGGTACCAAACGTCCCTTTTAGCTCTTTAAAGGAACACTATAGGGTCAGGAATACACGCCTCCCTTGCTGAGATTATCAGAATTGACAATATCAGACAATCCAATACTTTGCCATAAGAAAGCATTAGGAGGCTAATGGGCACACGCGTCAAAACACCGCTCTGCGCCAATCAGCATCTCCTCACAGAGTAGCATTGAATCAATGCATCTGTATGGTGAACATTCAGCTTGTCCATGCAGAGCTTGGAGATTTTTTAGTGCCGTCTGAGTGACTGCCACTAGAGGTGTCACTAGGCAGTAATGTAAACGCTGTCTTTTCTCTGAAAAGACTGTGTTTACATGAAAATGCCTGCAGGGACATACTATACTCACCAGAACAACTACATTAAGCTGTAGTTGTTCTGGTGACTATAGTGTCCCTTTAAGTATATATTATTTTTCATGTATGCACATTATTTCAACAGACCGAACCATTTACTTATACTTACCGTACATACTGATTACGTCAGATGATTGTATTACTTTTGACTCGCAAAAACAATAAATACAAAAAAGTTGTTACATAATCTAGTTTCATGATAATACAAGTGTTTTTTTACGAAGGTTCAGTCAATTTTTTATATATATATATATATATTCTACCAGTAAATATACAAATTTTAGAATGTATTCTGAATATAGTAAACCTGTTTTGAAATATTTTTTTTTAAGCTTGCTTGCCCTGATTTATTAATGCTAGGACATAGTTGTATATTATCTTTTTCTTAGTAGCCGAAATCAATAGTGCATTTTATAATATGGAGCCAGCAGGTGAATTGGCCACCGCATAAGTAATTGTTTTTATTTTGCACTTAATTTCAGTTGATATTAAAATGTTAGTATTGTAATATATTGAATTTCCTTAATTTATGGTCCACACTAAATAAAAATCATATCATTTAATTTAGTAGATTGGCCTCTGTCTTTCAGGGACATTCTTTGGATCCAATGTTATTTATTGTCTAAAACTAGATATAAATCAAAATATTTGACTTGATTTGTGTGTTTGTATAATTTATGTCTGTGTACTTTTTTCTTTACCTAACCCACTGTCTGTTTTTTGCAGATGTGGTAAAACCACACAGATTCCACAGTTTATACTTGATGCTTCTTTACAAGGGTCTTATGACCACGTGTCCAACATCATCTGTACACAGCCTCGTAGGATATCTGCCATTTCTGTTGCTGAACGTGTGGCCCAAGAGAGAACAGAGAGAGTCGGGCTGTCTGTTGGATACCAGATAAGACTGGAGAGTGTCAAGGTGGGCGTGTGTCTGGTCCGAGTCTTCCACTAATAGGCAAAAAAAAATCCAGCCCAAATTACTTATTCTATTCTATATTCTTTGTATAGTTTTATACAATATGGTTTTCTGTTTGATCTTTGACTGCATTTGTGGTTTGTCAGTAGACTAGAACTACAATGGTCCTCTTGGGTGATGTAAATCGGTACAGTTCAAAAGAGCTTGTTTTGGAAATTGCATAATTTAGGTTATTTGTTCTACACCGTATTGTAGTTTAATGGAAATATTGTAATACATGCAATATTAACTGATTCTTTCATTAACCCCGTACTTTTAGTCAGCAGCTACCAGGCTGTTGTACTGCACTACTGGTGTGCTTCTGCGGAGGCTGGAAGGAGATACTACACTGCATGGTGTCACCCATGTCATTGTGGATGAAGTTCACGAGAGGACCGAAGAAAGGTATTTGGTGTTCTGTTGCTATGCTATTAAAATACGGGGGAACTTATCTAACCTCATCTAACACATTCTCACGTTCTCTACAGTGATTTCTTGCTGCTAGTATTAAAAGATGTGATGGTACAGAGACCGGATCTTAAAATTATGTTAATGAGTGCAACCCTGAACGCTGAGCTCTTCTCACAATATTTCCATGGTTGCCCCATGGTACATATACCAGGTAAGATTTTCCATCTTTATACATTTTTGTAAAACCCTATCATGGTGCTCTAGAGTTCCTTAAGCACCAACTAACCCCTTACAATCAATAGAAATTCATAATCTGCACTCTAAACATCAAACATGTTAAATGACACAACATAAATATAATTTAAGAAACTTGTGCGAGCAAGAGTGGAAGAATTTGCTGATAAATTCAATTGATACAACATTTAAAGCCCTCTCGTACATGTAACATAATGACACAAAACTACATTCAAATATTGATAGTGGAAATCTTATCTTTTACTTCCTGTCAATGTGTTTTTTGTATGTAGGCCTTTTCTTGACCCCATCAATGTTTTATATATTCAAGGTCGCACTTTTCCAGTTGATCAATACTTTCTAGAAGATGCCATTGCAAAAACTAGGTAAGACATATATTTAAGGCATGTTCTGTAAGAATTATGCAAAATTACATTCTTAAGGAGAGTCCATATAACATTTCCCTTTGTCTTTTTTCAGGTATGTGGTGGAAGATGGTAGTCCATATCATCGTTCTACAAAGCTTCCTCCTGGAAAGTACTCTGGACAGAAGCAGAAAGGAAAGAGTTATGGAGACTTGATGGATGATCTGGATCAGGCTATTAACTCCTCATTAAGTATCCAGGAAACCACAGTGGTGAAGGACTCTATTCCAGACCAACAACTGAGCTTTAAAGAACTCTCCACTCGTTATCATAGTAAGCTGGAATGGATAGCTACGTACTTTTTAACTGTGACCGTGAAACAGTGTTAGAAAATGTCTACATCTGTAAAGATCCAATAATGTTGGTGATTCTTGTCCGTAGACAACTACAGCTTAAGGTTGCCATTTTGCAACACATGCGCGATAGCCTCCCACTGCATTTCTGTTGGGAAGGATTGAATTGGATGAGATTGTCAAATGTGATGACCTCAGCCAAGGAGGAAAGGCTAACTGTGATGAGACCGGCGCAGCGTTGGAAATAAAATGAGTAAAAATGCCTTTCTAACGAGGGGGCTAGGGGCGCTGAACACCTAAACAGCGCTTTTGCAACTACAGTGTCAGGAATACATGTTTGTATGCCCACACTATAGTGTTCCTTGTGTCCTTTTATTTATAGTGTTTGCAGTCCCCAGGCACCATGCTTCCTTTTAAACTATCTTTAAACTATTTCTAATGTTTTAATGCTAAATGAGAGTCCCTAGTAGCCCATTCATAGTGTGTCCTGCTTGAGGAAGCATTAGCCTGATTGGCCAAGAGTTTCAGTTGACCACTTTCAGCCTATCTCAGATCCAAATGCTGGTATGAATTTGTACGGGTAGAAGGAAATATGTAATCTCTGCTTCTGCCATACCCCCCCCAGTCGACCCCCTTAGTTATGAGTCACACACTCTTGAAGCATTAAAGTCCAACCATGCTCCCCTGCTAGGGGCACTACCTCTTGTAATCACCGCTACCGCGGTTAATACACTGTGAGAAGCGCTTTTGCACTTTATGCATCCGATAATTACTATATGCTCAATCGTGATTACATGATCACCTATGCTATAATATCACTAGACTATGTCTGTTTTGCTATAAATCGCTCCCAGCATAATCCTTAGGTGCACATTGGACCCCATGGCTATTTACCGCTATAACTATTCATCATACTTGAAGTGACGTATCTTACACAAGGCAAACAAAGCATTTGCCTTGGGCGGCACTTTGCAGGGGGGCGGCAAAAAAAGCCGCCCTCAAACACCCAAGCAGATCCCTTGTTTGCCTCGTGTCCTGGGGGGTTCAAGAGCAGGCCGGCTCGGGGTGTTGGGGGAAATGTGTGTGTGTGTGTGTGTGTCTGTAAGTGTGAGCGTCTGTGTGTCTGTTTCAGTGTGTCAAATCAGTGAGTGTGTGTGTGTCATTGTTTGTCAGTGTATATGAGGGTATGTGTCTGTCAAGGAGTGTATGCATCTATCAGTGAGTGAGCGCCTGTCAGTCAAAGTGCGGCCTTGACAGGAAGGGGTGGGGAAAATTTTAATTGGGGGGTGCCTTGCACCGTCCTGCCTAGGGCAGCACAAATCATAAATACACCACTGCATACTTATTAGTCATATGCCTTGTTCCATGTCTCTTTCATTTTATTTTATTTTAAATGGTGCATGAATCCTGACTTGTATGCTTTGTGATGTTCCTTGATGATGTATGCGTATTTTGTCACTCAATGCCATATTGAAATTGATGCACCAAGAAATTAAATAAGTTAAAAAAATAAATAAAAAATGGTCAAAAACACGGATGGAGGGACAGCCCTAGAGTGGAAAGACCCAAATCTAAAAACACAAAGAACATATCGGACAAATAAGCATCATTTTTACTTTTTCTATTTCATTCTGCAGGTGTCAGCAAATCTGTTGTTAAGACATTATCTGCCATGGATTTGGATAAAATAAATTTGGAGTTGATTGAAGCCTTATTGGAATGGATAGTGATTGGCAAACATTCATACCCACCAGGTGAGTACCCATCGCACACTGGAGTAAAATAGACCTGCTAATCAAATAAAAAACTGTTCACTTGAATGTTGGGCTTCAATGACCACAAGCCTTAGGCTGGTTGTGAGGAACACAGATTCTCATGAACTATCATCATCATGTACTTCTATCTCTGCTTTTAAGCACATTTAGCCACAGAGATTGTTGTGGTATACCATGTAAAATCTACATATTATGAAAAAAAGACATGCATCCATCAAGTTCAGACTTTTTCACATCTGCTTTTGCTGTTCATCCACAAGAAGGCAACAAACAAGTGTAAAGTGTTTTCCAATTTGCAATAAATTAGGGGAAAAAACCTTCTCAACCCCAGAATGGCAGTCAGATCTCTCCTTGGATTAAGAAGCTGTTACCCCACAAATTAAAAATTATATTCCTGAGTATATGTTATGGTTTTATGCAAGTATTCATGTTAGGTTTTTGCAAGTATTCATCTAGTTGCTGTTTAAACATCTGTACAGACTCTTCTTCAGGCAGAGAATTCCACATCCTGATTGTTCTTACTGTAAAAACCCTTTCCTTTGCCTTAGACGAAATCTTCTTTCTTCCAGTCTAAACGCATGACCTCGTGTCCTGTTTATGAATATATTTCCAGACAATGGTTTGTATTGGCCCCAAATATACTTGTATAATGTTATCATAACCCCTCTGAGGGTCCTTTTTTCTAAACTAAAGAGATTTCAATATGTTAACTTTTCTCCATAACTAAAATGTTCCATTCCTTTTATTAATTTTGTAGCCCGCCTCTGCACTTTTTCTAGTGCCATATTATCCTTCTTTAGAACAGGTGCCCAAAATTGCACAGCATATTCAAGGTGATTTAAAAAAAGGCAACATTATATTTTATCCCCAGAATTTGTCTTCATTAACATTGGTTCATTCCAGGTTTGTGTTGTCTCTGTCAAGACTGGCAGAGGTATGTTTAGACAAACTATATTTCCATGCTACTTTGTAAGTCTTTAGTGATGCTTAAACATCATCAGGAAAACACAGGAGCTGATCTAGTGTGTACAGTCAAGTTTTCACAATCCACGTGAAACAATTTGAAATCCAACACACATTTTTGTGATAATTACTGTCTCATGGTGAAGGTAGATGTAAGGTAGCAGGTAATAATGCACATGTTGATACAGTTGTCTGTAACAAAGAATCTCACAGCGCTATTAATGTCAATGCTAAAATCCTCATTTCTGTTTCAGGTGCTGTTTTGGTATTCTTGCCTGGGTTGGCAGAAATTAAAATGCTTTATGAGCAGCTCCAATCAAATGCCTTGTTTAGTAACAGACACAAGAACAAGTAAGTGTGTGTGTGTGTGTGTGTGTGTGTGTTGTTTTTATATGTGTGTATTTGGAAGTTTGTCTGGAAAAATGTATTCTTGCTGCTTCAGACTAATTTACCAATTCATTTCTGGCAGGGAGCTACTCTGAGCCATAACTGGAAAGATACTTCATTTTTTTGATATATTAATAAAATGATATAGCTGTAGCAGCAATAAAGGTGTCTAAGCCAAAACCAATATGGCTGCCAGACTGTGCCACCTTTTACCTTCACATACTGCACACAATAATACATATGCCCTATCTCCAATTTCAATAGTTAAAAAAAACCAAAAACTATTAAATAATAATCACACTAACAGATTAAAATAGTTATTAAGCCAACTTATTGCTTGACTAGCTAAAACTTTGAATAGCCATGGTTAAATTTAGTTTTCACATATTTCTTGTGATCACTGTTATTTTTGCGTAGCTTAATGGTATTCATTCTATCTACTTGGGAAGAATAAAAACTCTGGCTGACCCTTCAGGGAATAATTACTGAGCTATTGTAATATACAGTAGCTGGAGCATTATTCGCTGATAAGTGGCCCAGCCATATTAGTTGTGTGGGGGTTGTTTTTCTTTTTCTCCGTAAACCAACCAAAGTAACATTTCTACAGATCTTAAATGAGTTGTTCACTGCAGTCTTTTTATGTTAATTCTGCTAGGTGTGTGATTTATCCTCTGCACTCATCCCTGTCCAGTGAAGAGCAGCAGTCTGTTTTCATAAGGCCGCCTCAAGGTGTGACCAAGATAATTATCTCCACCAATATTGCAGAAACATCCATCACTATTGATGACGTGGTATATGTCATTGACTCTGGAAAAATGAGAGAGACAAGGTAAGTGTGCGATATAAATGGTGGCTGTCAGCTCAATAGCAGATTATATTCTAGTGGACGTGGTGAGCATAATTTAAAATGTTTTTTTTTTTTTTTTTTTTACATATTACTTGTCATCTAAAATGATGTAATTCAGACCTGGAATAAACTCCCTAAATCAAACAAGTCAAGTGTAAAAATGGTGTATAGCATTTATCCTGCAAATTTTATTTATATTGGTTCATTGAAAAATTGTTAATAACATTAATTTTGTTCATATTGGGAATCATTTCCGCAAACTAGTAAACTCTCTACAACTTGTGATGAAATAAACTATCTTCTGGGCAGAAAGCCTAAAACAACAGCTTCCAGTTGCCGAAACTGTTTAATGAGGTTGTCTCGATGATGTAAATAATTTCTTGCTCCCTATTTAAAGTATTGCAGGGTTGTCATATTAGTGGGGGGTTTGGGGTCAGAGCATCTCCAGAACGGCAAGTCTTGAGGGATGTTATCAGTATGTAGAGATACGTACCTACCAAAAGTGTTGCAAGTAAGGACAACCGGTGAATCGGCATCAGGGTCATGGGTGCTTAAGACTCAATGATGCACGTGGGGAGCTAGCTCATCTGGTCTGAGCACACAGAAGAGCTAATGCTGAAAAAATTTATGCAGGCTATGATAAAAAGGTGTCGGAACACACGGTGCATCTCAGTTTTCTGCATATCGGGCTGCATTGTCGCAGACCAGTCAAGCACCTTTAATGGGGACGTGAGTGTCAGAACTGGACCGTGTAGGTATGGAAGATGGTTGCCTGGTCTGATAAATCTTGTGTGCGTGTGCGTGGTTTACTTGAGGAAGAGATCATAGCCGCATGCACGAAGGGAAGAAGTCAGGCTGGTGGAGGCAGTATTTTATGCTCTGGGCAATGTTCTGCTGGGAACCTTGGGTCCTTGCATTCATGTGGATGTTACTTTGACACATACCACCTAGCTACAGACCTCGTACAACTCTTCATGAAAATGGTGTTCACTGATGACATTGGCCTCTTTCAGCAAGATAATGCACCCTGCCACACTGCAAAAAATGTTCAGAAATTGTTTGAGGAACATGAAAAAAAAAAGCATTATTATTATTATTATTATGATTATTATTATATTTATAGAGCGCCGTCAAATTCCGCAGCGCTTTACAATGGGTGGACGAACAGACATGTAGTTGTAACCAGACAAGTTGGACACACAGGAACAGAGGGGTTGAGGGCCCTGCTCAATGAGCTTACATGCTAGAGGGAGTGTGGTAAAATGACACAGAAAGGTAAGGATAGTATTAGACTAGTGACAGTTGCAGAAGAGGAATCAGTTGGGAGCTATTAACAGTTTTATTGATACGCTTTTATGAAGAAGTGTTTTTTTTTTTTATATATATATTTTATTCAGTTTAGAATAGCATAATCAACTTTTCCAATATATTCAGTTAAGTAAAAAACGTGGGCATATTAATATCTTAATGGGTATGAAAACAGTAATGGATGTAACAGTAGGGATCAATAGAAAGGTGTTGAGCAGTCTCTGTTGTCTACTTGCTGTTACTCTGTGGTCAATTGCGGACCATAAGGAGCTGTGCCTAGTTACAGAGTCCTGTGGGCCAATGTGCCATGGTGTGTTGCAAAGGGGTTTCTGTAACTCCTTCTGTCTCTGTGTGGTCCCCATCACTTGTCGGAGCTGGTTCTCGCAGCCTTGGGCAACGGAGTCAGCCTCTTGATTGCGCTGTTAGTCGGCGCCTTGTGCCGGCGTTTGTTAATGCTCTCTGAGTCCCCTGGGTTTTTGGTGGGAGGTGAGGTCCCTTGCTGTGGCACATTTGTCAGGCCGGCCCTTTGTAGGAAGAGCTCCATGTCATCCCCCGAGGTAAGTGTGTGGCTCTCTCCCTCAATTTCTGTGAGGAGGGATCCTTCCATGCCCCAGCGGTACCTGATATTGGCGTCTCTGAGTTTCTTGGCTATAGGTGCAAGTTGCCTCTTTTCTGTGAGGATGGAAAATGGTGTATCCGGATAGACAGCTATCATGTGGCCCTCAACTGATACCTTCACCAATTCTCTGGATTTTGTCAGTATGGCAGATCTCACGGAGATGTCTCGGGTCAGCACGATTACATCTCTGGGTGCTGCCGCAGACTTCCGTACTCTGAATGCCGAAGTGACCTGTGGTAAGTCAGGGTTGTTGGCAATGCCCATGGCTGTCAGGAGGCTGTGGGTATAAGGCAGGAGCTGTGTGTTGTCCACTTTTTCAGGGATGCCTCTGAGGCATAGGTTTTTCCGCCTGTGTCTGACCTCCATTGTGGTGAGTGTGCGTCTCATGTGCTTAATGTGTGAGGCAAGCTCCTGTATGTCCCGGCTTGCATTCTGTATTTTTTCGTCCCTGGAGGTTTCTCTTGTTTCTAGGCTTTTAACTTTCTGCCTTACCTCCTCCACCTCAGTCTGCACTTTCTGGAGGTCGTCCCTCCAAATCTGCCTTATCTCAACTAGAAGCCGTTTTATGTCGCCTCTCGTGGCAGGTGCCTCATCTTCCTCAGACTCTGTGATGTAGGATCGAGGAGATGGCAATGAGTCTTCCTCTTCCAGGGAGGCTTCAGATGCCTCGGGTGTGCAGCAGGCTTCGGGCGCCATCTTAGGTCTCTGTGAGTTCACAGGCCTCTCGAAGGCTGACCTGATGTCAGGCTGTTGGGGCTTGGCTGGACCTTGGTGCTTCTTATTTTTCTTCCCCATTATCTCTGCTGTGGGGGTGTCTGTCTTT
Organism: Pelobates fuscus; assembly: GCF_036172605.1. Lineage (NCBI taxonomy): Eukaryota > Metazoa > Chordata > Amphibia > Anura > Pelobatidae > Pelobates > Pelobates fuscus. The sequence goes on along the minus strand of NC_086318.1, from coordinate 350,698,116 downwards.
CGGGTAAGATTTCCACAATTTCGTGTTTTTTTCCCCGTGTTTTACTCTGGGTCTGAGCGGAGCTCCGTGAGAAGACGTCCGCCCTGTTTTGCTGTCGGCCACGCCCCCCCGAAGAAGTGGGTTTTTTAACGTTTTTTTGAAGGAGTGGAGACTGGGTGAGCATCTAACGGAGGAGGGAAGCGTGTTCCACAGGAACGGTGCAGCCCTCGAGAAATCTTGAAGGCGAGCATCAGAGGTGGGAGTACGGACAGAAGATAGACGGAAGTCTTCAGCAGATCGTAAGGGACATACTTGTGTATAAGGGAGGTTAGATAGGTGGGAGCAGCATTATGTAGAGATTTGAAAGCAAGAACCAGAATTTTAAATTGAGCTCTATATTTTATAGGAAGCGAATGTAGGGACTGACAGAAGGGTGAGGCATGGGAGGTGCGGGCGGACAGAAAGATGAGCCTCGCCGCCGCATTCATTATGGACTGTAACGGCGCAAGTTAGGAGCACGTAAGACCACTGAGAAGCGGATTACAGTAGTCAAGGCGAGAAAGGACAGTGGAATGGACCAACACCATAGTCGCATCTGGCGTTAAGTAGGGGCGGATGCGCGCAATGTTTTTGAGATGGAAATGACAGGATTTGGCGATAGATTGAACATGAGGCTTGAAGGAGAGGTCGGAGTCAAAGAGAACACCTAGGCAGCGAGCCTGCGTGGTGGAGCTGATGGTAGCACCGTTGACTTGGAGGGAGACAGACACAGGAGTAACAACACTTGAGGGAGGAAAGACCAGAATTTCAGTTTTGGTCAAGTTTAGTTTAAGGAAGTGGGCAGCCATCCAGTTAGAAAAAGCAGAGAGGCAGTCAGAGACACTAGTCAAGAGGGACGGGGAGAGATCAGGAGAGGACAGGTAGATTTGCATGTCATCTGCATAGAAATGATATTGGAAGCCAAAGGAGCTAATTAGTTTACCAAGGGAGGCAGTATAGATGGAGAACAGTAGGGGACCAAGGACTGAACTTTGGGGGACACCAACAGAGAGGAGTTGGGGAGAAGAAGCAGAGCTAGAGAAAGAAACACTGAAAGAGCGCTGGGAGAGGTAGGAGGCACCAGGATAGAGCAATATCTTGTAGACCGATATTGCGGAGGATGAGAAGAAGCTGTTGATGATCAACAGTGTCAAAAGCCGTAGACAGGTCAAGGAGAATTAGGATAGAGTAGTGACCACGAGATTTGGCAGCGAGTAGATCATTGGATACTTTGGTCAGTGCCGTTTCCACAGAGTGCTTAGCGCGGAAACCAGACTGAAGCGGGTCTAGCAGAGAGTTGGACTCGAGGTCAAGATTGGGCTTCTTTAGAATTGGGGTTACAGTTGCATGTTTGAAGGGCAATAGAAATATACCAGAGGAGAGAGAGAGATTGAGAATTTTAGTGAGAGGTGGAGAAAGAGAAGAAGACAGAGTACGGATGAGATGCGAGGGAATTGGATCTAGGGAGCAGGTGGTGGGGCGGGAGGACTGGAGCAGAACAGAAACCTCTTCCAATGTAGCGGGTGCGAATGAACATAGAACAGCAGAGGGAGGGAAGTTATGGGAAATATTGTAAGGGGAAGAAGAAAGATGAGAGATCTCTTCTCTGATTGTAGAGATCTTGTCAGTGAAGTGAGTTGCAAAGTCTGAGGCGGTCAAGTTAGTAGGTGGAGGAGGAACAGCAGGGCGAAGAAGAGAGTTAAATGTGTGAAATAGTCGTTTGGGTTCGCGGGAGAGTGTGGTTATGAGGGTGTTGAAGTAATTAACTTTTGCAGAGGAAAGAGCCAAGCTGCATTCAAGGTATTATCAATTTTAGATCTTTTAAACTAAAACATCTAATCTGATGATTGCTTCTTATCGCATATTTAGGTATGACCCATGTAAAGGTATGGAGAGCTTGGAGGATACATGGGTTTCACAAGCCAATGCTTTGCAGAGGAAAGGAAGAGCAGGACGTGTGGCCTCCGGGGTCTGTTTTCACCTCTTTACCAGCCATCACTATGAGCATCAACTGTTAGAACAGCAGCTGCCAGAGATCCAGAGAATTCCTCTAGAACAGTTGTGCTTGAGGTATGGCATATTTGAGGAGAGATTTATATTGGCTTTTGTATAGTACAAAAACTCACCAATGTAAAATCATTCTTTAAAAATTAAACTAAAAATAACTATTAATTAATGTATACTGTATTATAATTTTTTTTCCAAAATTACCCTTTTTCCCTGAAGAATAAAGATTTTGGAGATGTTCTCAGAGTGCCGTCTCCAATCAGTTTTGATGCAATTAATAGAGCCCCCACGGATAGAATCTCTCCAGGCTTCCAAGCTTCGTCTTCAGGACCTTGGGGCTCTTACGTCAGAGGAAAAGCTTACCCCCCTTGGGTACCATTTGGCGTCTCTCCCGGTTGATGTGAGAATCGGGAAACTAATGCTTTTTGGTGCCATATTTCGATGCCTTGATCCTGCTCTCACTATTGCGGGTAGTCTGGCTTTTAAATCTCCTTTTGTAAGTATTATTGGCTTGATGACTAAAATAATTCACTTCAATAAAATGTGTGTTGTTGACTTAAACAAAATGGTATCCACGAAAACATTGTTTTTATGTAGAACTATATTGGTTGTAACTTTTTAAAATCCTACGTAAAAGTGATACTTTTTTTTTTTTTGAGTTGGTGGGTATTCTCACATCTCCGAATTGTACACAAACCCTTATCTTGCATTTGTATCAAATACTAACATAAAAGGATTATTTTCAGACATGGTAATAACTGTGCTGGTTCCAGACTGTTTTCAGATTTAAGTGGTGCGACCGTGGATAGCTTTTTCTATAAGCTTTATTTTTTTGTTGTAACACGTAATTCCTTCACTGCACTATTAACATAGTTAGGCAACCTGGGTTGCTAATAAATATTTATTATAATTAATTACAATGAGATTACAATGTTTGGATTTTTTTAGTAATTCAAACTTTATTTCAGAAGAGCCTGGTTATGAAGATGCACATAATCAAACTTTGATTTCTTGTTTTTGGTATTGCCAGTCAATGGAAAATCTAACCATGTTTATTAGTCGATTTTTAAGGATTGAAGTGATAAAAATCAAAAATGTTTTGAAAATGCTAAAATTTGCACGAAGACCATTATATAGTTGAAATTTTTCAACATAGATCTACTTCATATACTTTGCTTGTTGATGTATCATTTTTTAGCATTCGATTTTTATTTATTTAATTATTATTATTAGGTCTGTCCCTGGGACAAAAGAGAAGATGCTAACAAGAAAAAGCAAGAATTTGCTATAGCAAGCAGTGATCATCTGGCCCTTCTTCAGGCTTACAAGGTAAATAAAAAGTGAAACCACCTCACCGCTTTGCAGCGAACTGAATATATCAGGGCCAGCTCTCCTTATGTGGATCTTAACATAGATATAGAGAGGTATACACACACAGCACGCGAGTGAAACTGCGCTCCAGGACAGTCTTATATCCACAAGATAGCATTCACTCACAGGATCTCTTAATTTATAGTTTAAAGTGCTCCCCCATTTAAAAAGTGCAAGACCAGAGGAATAACGTTTGTCCCCAGCTGGGACGTTTTTGTTTTTTGTTTGTTTTTTTTAAATCTTTATTTATAATTTCATGCATGTCTATTGGAGACAACATACTTATAGGGTATATGCTTGTATAGTTATACAGTAAAATATTTCTTGACAGTGGTGCAAATATACAATGATCATTGAAACATTCCATACCGGGTTACACAAGACTGGTCTAGCCAGAGCAACTATGAACAGTAATGGGAGCTTATCCTTCAGTATACATTAGTTTACTATTCTGGTTTTGTGATGTAAGGACAATCGATCCCTCTCGAGGGTGTGTCTTCGGCCTCTGGGCTATCTCAGATATTAGTTGCTATCCACATGTACCCCGTTCATTATCTCTGTGTATCAATATAATCTATACATTTGCGGCCTGTGGCCTTATATCTGTGTCTTATACACCCTATCAATACATGAACAGTTTTATGATATGACCCGAGAGTGGGTCAGGGTGAAAAGTAGAGAAGTTTGGTAGGAGAAGAGAAGGCAGGGAGGAGGGGGGAAGGGGCAGGACGGGGTGGCGTCCGTGTAGAATGGGCATCCATGAGATCGGGGTGGCCGGCACCGGTGGCCATCTCCAAAAAGTGTGTACCTGAAAATTCGTCACTGTGTCTGTCGTTCTCAACGATCGGTATAGTCCTCCCACGGCTCCCATGTCTTGATGAATAGAGGGTATGTGTCCCTTATTTGTGCTGTTAATTTATCCATGAGGTGTGCCTCTTTGATGTTACGGATGACTTTTTCCATTTGTGGCATATCAGTTTGTAGCCAGGTATGCGCCAAGGCTCGCCTTGCGGCCAGGGATATCTTATTGAACAGTCTTTGTTCTTTGTTGGTCAGGCAGTCTACTGGTCTTGCTATCAGGAAGGACCACGGGTCCGGGGTCAATGTTTTGTGTAGTACTTCTGTCATAAGGTGGGCTATTCCTTCCCAGTATGTCATCACTTTGGGGCACGTCCACCACATGTGTATGTACGTACCCTTCTCCCCGCACCCCCTCCAGCACGTGTCAATAGGTGTTTTACCCATGCGGTACAGTTTAACCGGTGTGGTGTACCACCGCATAAGTGTTTTATAGCATTGTTCTTGATGGAGTACACAGATGGATGTTTTTGCTGCTGCTTCCCAAATATCTTGCCACTCTCCCCCCTCTAGTGTTTGTTGTAGGTCGGTTTCCCATTGTGTGACATAAGTGGGAGTGTATGTCTTATCAGTTGGTGCGCTTAGTTGGGTGTAGAGGAGGGTGATTAGGCCGGACATGCACAATTTTTCAAAGAATGTTGGTCTGGTATGAGCAGCCTCCCTCACTTGTGTCTTACCCGCAAAGTCCCTGAGCTGAATATATCTGAAGTGGTCCTTTGTGGTTAATGGGGCTAGGGTGGTGAGCAGCTGGGACGTTTTTAATAGCATCCGCTCAACTACAAAGATGAATAATGAAAACAGAAAACCTGATTTGTAAAATCAATATCCATAGACAGGTAATAATGAAACTTGCAGAACAATAATACTATATGTTTAATCCATTAGATTCTGTACTGATATAAAATACATTTTTATCCCCAGGGATGGAGTTTGGTCATGAAGGAGAGTTCTCGAGCAGCTTATCAGTATTGCAGAGATAACTTCTTATCCATCAGAGTGCTGCAGGTACGTTTTATATAATTTATATAATTAAATTGCAAGATTCGGTTTTTCGTGCTATTCTTTGAATATGCCTCTCATGGATTAGTATTTACATCTGCATTTTAATTTAGAAGTATCCTCTTTCATGTGCTAATCTAGCTTCTCTTCCGAAATTAACTTCTCTTATCTAAATAAAAACTTTATTAGAATATTCCCTTTTTTTTTTATTTTTTATAGTGTTTGGAACACAAATATGTTCTAAAACAACCATTTAGGTGGTCGGGACCCTTTACTTCTGCTTGGAAAAGTGATTTGCTCGCCTTTGTCCAGCACTGCTCAGGGCACTTTGCGTCTGGCCCCGCCTCCTTGGAAAGTATTAGATTAGCTGAGATCATCAATTATGATGATCTCAACCAAGGAGGCGGAATGGGGCAGAGCCTAATACCGCCCTGGTCAGTCAGCATTTCCTCATAAAGATGCTTTGATTCAATGGGCAAAGTTCCAATCCAGAGGGTGAAGAAACTGAACGTCCGTGCTGCACACTGTGCAGCACTGCCCCAGGAAGCACCTCTAGTTGCCGTCTGAGGAGTGTCCATTAGAGGTGTTCCTAGGCTGTAATGTAAATACTGCCTTTTCTCTAAAAAGCCTGCAGGGACTGAGTACAAATTCATTAAGCTGTAGTTGTTCTGGTGACTATAGTGTTATTTAACTTTTTTATAGCTGAATCTATTAATTACCCATGACTGCTTATACAGAGCTGCTCATAGCTCTATATGAATTTTCATATATATTGTATCCTATATTTGCTATTAAGAGTTTGCAATGTATATAACATTCCAAGCAAACAATAAATGTCCTGCATAAGTACATTACCAGTATACATTAGTAAATAGTGCTAGCCAAGCATTAGGACCTTTTTGTGGTTGCATGCGATTTGGTTTGCAGAGCTGCAACAGAGCAGGTATGAGCGTTCCGATTCTGCTTCTGTTTACGATTTCTTTGTATTTCAGGAGATCGCCAGCTTAAAGAGACAGTTCACTGAGCTTCTGTCTGACATTGGGTTTATCAAGGAAGGTTTGCGGGCCAGAGATATTGAGAAGAGGTGGGCTTACAAAGGAGATGGTGTTCTGGAGGCAACTGGGGAAGAGGTAAAACAAGTTTCCAAAAACACGAAAGGTGAAGTCTAGGTTAAATGTATAATTTTCAGTGTACTTCAACAAGTCGGCTAAAATAAAATTAAAAACACCAAACATAAATTTTATATTTTTGATATCTTCTAGCTAAATCCCTAAAATCATACCTGTTCTGGAGTTCAGCGGATTTGCCCTGCACTATCTTTCTTGTTCTTGCTGGGCAATGTTCTATTAAATGCTTCTCATAGAGCAGTATTGTAGACACAGTGAGCACATGTGAAGCTGTAAAAAAAATATTTAAATACTAGATTTTTTTCCCCCAAATACAATTTGAATAAATATGAATAAAATACAAATTTTGTGCGGAAATAGGTCCCAAATGTGCCTGTCTGAAGAGGTAGCCTTGTGGGTTTTTTTTTTTCCCTGAGAAGTTGGAAGTTTTAATTTCTTATCTAATTTCATTCTGCAGGCTGCTTTGGATTAGCTGTCAATTAAGAGAGCAGGAAATAAGAACTTCTAAAGTACTAAACATAAAATAGGTTCCAAAATGAACACTTCTTTTCAGGAAGTGTGAGACAAAAGGCAACTGTTGAATTGATTATGATGAAAGAACTATGTATGTGCAGCATTTCCTCTTGACATAGATATATTTTCATTTATTTGATGGCCTCAATCAGCATAGAACCAGAGTTCTGGGCTGGCTATGCTAAATGTCTAGAAGTTTAGCAGTTGTCATCAGAATGCGTACTGCACAGACACAGCCTTTCCATTTGCCGTGAGCGTGTCTGCTATTGTATGTTGGTTGTGCTGTGTGCGCATGTCTCATGCATACACAATCTGATCCTTCCCCCTATATCTGGCTGGACCCAGTTCTCACTCTGTTTGATTAGAAACGACCTAGCATGAACTATGCATTTTGTACTGGATAGCAATGGGGCAATCTTGTAGAACTTGGGAAGACCCTTTATAACAAAAAATAAATAAATGCACATTTATTTAATTGTATTCTTTACCTAGAGTATTTCTTTACCTAGACAAATAGTCCTTCCGCTGATCCAAATATTTTTAGTATCATATTATGAAAAGATTTTATAAGCGTGGAAAACAAGCTACTGTTATTAAATCTTTATATGTCTGCATGTGTGCTTTGAAGCATGATATTGGCCATTAACTCTTTAAACCAGACGAGATTAACTTTAAATGCGGGTAAATGTAGGTGAATCTTATATTTGTGGATTCTGCATTGACCTATGCTGTGCTTCATTTCTCTTCTGTGCAGGCAAATACCAATGCAGAGAATATCCGGTTAATGTCGGCAATGTTATGTGCAGCTTTGTACCCTAATGTAGTCCAGGTAAGTTCTCATACCGCTGTCTGTATGCATCTATGCAATACTGTGAAGAAATAACCAAACTGCTAAAGACAGAGTAGCCAGAGTTTTCATTTAATTAGGGGAGGGATACAAATGTGAAAAATTAATTTTAACTGCATAGATTGATCCAGGAACTGCATTTAGATCATAATATAGAGGATATTATCACAGTGGTAAAAAGAACACATTGACCAGCATTACTTTGTAAAGAGTGAATTGTCCATCTGTGAAAACGAGTGCCTAGGTGATGATGTCTATAGATAGCGTCAGTATACAGAGTTCCTGTCTATAGAGACACACTGGTGTCCATGAAGAGGCTGAATTTTAGTATATCTATAGAGCAGCAAGCTTTGCTGGTACCTGTATAAGAGAAGTCCATTGTTCCTAGAAAATATTCTAGAAATGTTTTGTTCAACTGGATATGGATTGAGGTGTCTCCCTTTAGTGGGGAAATAGATTTTACAAAATTGACATAATTGTGGATAGGAATGTTTAATTTTAAGCTTCCAAAACTGCTGTGGTTTGTTTCTGTCTAGTACTATATCATTGACTCAATAAATCTAGTACTACAAAACCCGTTGGAAATATATCATTTGACTTTTCAACAATTATAACGTCTTTCCTTCAGTAAAATAGAGTATTCCATTTCACCACTAGAGGGAGCCACGGTGAAGCATGTTGCATTCCTGTTGTCCCATGTTGTTTGTGCAACACTGTAATGTTACTGCAGTTAGTGTCACTGCAAGGGTTGTGAGTGATAAGGGGGTTAGACTATCCATGTAAGTTGAGGGAATGTCTGTTCTCAAGATGCTGTGGAGTGTTGCTCTAACAGGCTGTTTTCTGGACGTTGGTTAGAATTAATATTTAACTACTTCATGTTTGAATTATACTTTGATTGCTCTTTTTTTTATATATATAAATGTATTTGTCATGTAGGTGAAGACTCCAGAAGGCAAATTTCAGGTGACCAGAGCAGGCGCGGTGAAAATGCAGCCAAAAGCCGAAGAATTAAAATTTGTTACAAAGAATGACGGTTATGTTAACATTCACCCATCTTCAGTAAATTACCAGGTCAGACAAGTTTTCTTGAAGTCTTTGATTATTTATAATACATATCACAGTGAGTTACATTAATAAAAGTGTTACGAACAGGAAAAGTGGAGCAATGTTCTAAATTTGAATAATCTCCACCGAAACCTTAGGTATTCAGGTGAATAGTTTTTTTGGAAATACTTCTATAAAAAGCCACTAGAGTGTCCTCTTAAAGGGTTACTCAAACCAAAACAAGTGTTTTCATTAAAAAAATGTTTATTGTGCCCCTTGATGTGCTTGTCTGCCTACCTCCCTCTATGTATAAATAAAAGCATAAAGGCCCGGTTCTCCCTGCAGCCTAATCCTCCACGGATGATGTCACACCAAGCGAGGTCAACATTGGCAGCACAGGGGGTGTGGCGCCACTGGCTTTCTGGGCTTAGATGCCAATTTGTCACAGGTTGTTTACATTACCCACTCACCGTTCCAAGTTGTTCTAATGGTATCCCAATGATGTGGCTGAAAGTAGGCTGCAGGCTTCAAAAAAGTTGGCACCTTAATCACTTCAAATCAGTTAAGGGGTCACGGTACTTGGAGTAAACTTTAAAATAATTTTTAAACCCATCTCCATTTTTGATTTGCTTCTTAGGTGAAACATTTTGAAAGCCCGTACCTGATATATCACGAGAAGATAAAAACCAGCCGTGTGTTTGTTCGGGATTGCAGCATGGTATCAGTCTACCCTCTTGTACTCTTTGGTGGGGGACAAGTTAATGTTGAACTCCACAGAGGTGAATTTATGATTTCCTTAGATGATGGATGGATCCGTTTTGCAGCTGCTTCATATCAGGTAAAGATTCCTCTACATTGAATATTCTATTGTGATATGTGAACAGACAATTCTAGAATTTGAAAGTAAATTTGTCATACACAAATCATGTGGATGACAAGCTTATCTTCAAAATGTACCAAAAGGCTGTGATGCTTATCTCTTCGCTTGGTGGAGGACAAGGTGTAATTAAAATCAAAATGTCAGTAATGGCCTCAGGATTGAATTGATATGATTCAATCCTATGAGGCCATTATGAGGAACATTTCAAGCAGCATAACAACTAACAAGTTTGAAAACTTACATGAGATTTGCTGGGTGCCAAAAAATAAATTAATCCGCTGTGGCAGAGGAAAGTTACTATCTCAACAAAAAGCTGTATCTATGTGGTGGCTTGCTCAAATAGGGAAAAACATCTGTATTAGATATCAAATTGATACACACCAAAAATCTTCCTCTCCACCAAACGCGTTTCGTGCTAGCCTAAGCACAATTATAGGCAATTATAACACTAACACGCATGCCTTATTAAAGCCCCATCATCAAAGTTCAATTAAAGAAACCGCTGAATACTAACCCCCAGTATACCAAATATCTACAGTGTTTCTTTAAAGTGACATTGCTATAGAAATAAAAATAACATAAAAAAATTAAATATATCAAAAAATTTAAAAAGCTAATCAATTTACCATAATTAAGTGGAAAAACAATAAGGCACTCTGACAAATCTTTATTATTTTAAAGAGATAAAGCAAAAGAGTGAAAAAGACACAGTCTCTCAAATACCTTTAAAAAATGTTTTAAAAAAAGTTGAAAAGAGACCTAATTGAAGTGGTCTTGGTGCAGTGTCCCATCCCTAAACATGTAATTATTGCCATTTTTAATAAACTAAAAACCCAGACAGCCACTAGAGGGACTTCAGGGTTTTTAAGTAACTTTTGGTCGCCCAGATGAAGCTGGACGTCCTCATGCTATGCATTGAATAATATTTTCCTATGGGGAATCCTAATGCGAGCACCTCCATTGCCGCGCATGCCCATTGTCTCCCCTGCCGGCTTACAGGCAGGGGGGAACCGAGACAGTGCTGAGGGACATCGGCGTTGGGCCCAGGTAAGTGAAAGAATGGGTTATTAACCCCTTGGATTTGCACCGGGGGGAGGTAGAGGCTTGACGGAGGAGGAAACTATAACAGTTTGTTTTCCTGGCACTATAGTTTTACCTTTTAAAAACTAGGAAGCCCTTGGGATTGAACTCTGAGTTCAGTGTCCCATGTTTTGTTGGCTAATTTATTTTTGTGTTTGTGTTAGGTGTATGAATATGTAATGTGTTATACTTACCTATGACTACATGCTTAGGGTAGCACAAAACGCATTAGGTGGAAAGAAAGCGTCTCTAGTGTGTATTAAATTTTTGTGTCTAATAAAGAGGGTTTTCTCGCTTAAGCAAGACCCCACCTGGATACACTTTCTTGTTCCAATACTAAGTTTCCTCTGATTAATTTATTTTTTACTGCTTGTGCTGTGGACTGTGTTGCTTGCTGGAGATGTGGCTTTGCTGGGAGGATCATGGTAACTCTTGCGAGGTTTAGCGCCTTTGTTTTAATATGTTACTGGGCACTTGGTGTCTATATTTTTATACTTTTCGTGCTGGTCACTTTCTGCACTGAGAGTTGGAAAATCTGGCGTGAATTTTCTGTTCTGAGCTAAACCCTGCAGGGAAAGCGAAAAAGCTGAGTGTCAGCTGATCGCTCTCGGCCAATGAGGTAAACAGTGCACTGCTGGGCATAGCTCGATGCAGAGTTTCCGGCTGTCATAGAGGGTGTATCTGACACCATGAGGGCCCAGGTAAGTTGTTAAACCAGTAACAAACTGACCACTTAAGTTGGGTACGAATATGGTGGTTAGTGTTCCTTGAATAACACATTCCAGTAGTTGGTATATATATTCCTTTACCACAAGGTCCCTATTCTTCCTTTTCTTTTTGAGTGGAAAAGGGGGTTGTTCAAATTGTTTTTTCTAGTGGTATTGTCACCCTATGCTCACAATCTGTTTCTCTTCCTTACTCCTAATCTGGTCTTCATTTTCAATGTATTGCTCCGCCTTCTGTATTTACCTCCATTTGACAAAAGGCAGAGCTACTCGAGTCAGGTTTTGTCACTTCGCTAGCAACAGCTTGTGGAATAAGGCATTGACTCGCTCATTCCGAGACAATATCTATGGAGGCTCCTGTAGTCTTGCGGGGTCCTCTATACATCTCTTTGCTGTACTCTCATGCATGTACGAGAGTACGGCACTGATGTGGGCTCCTGTCAGATGAAGTGCCAGGAGCTTAAGAGGAAACCTTGGATGCTGATGGCAAATGTTCAGACAGACTGGCTTCACGTAAGTAAAACTCACCTCCCCTTGCATCCCAAGGCCACTGGACAAGCAGCTAGGTCACCATTCAGGTCAAATTATGCAAAGCCCACAGAAGGTGACAGAACCACTTCTAGAATTTAAAATTTGTAAATTTAAATTTCTAAATGTGCTGCAAATATACATTGTGGTGTAAAACATGCTAATAAGGTTAACAAATTGAAGACAGAAGATGAATTAACCTTTTTGTGTGTGTGTTTTAATTCCCTTGTAGGTGGCAGAGTTGGTAAAGGAACTACGGAGCGAGCTTGATCAGCTATTACAGGATAAAATAAAAAACCCAACTATGGATCTGTGTACCTGCCCCCGAGGATCTCGTATCATTGCCATGATTGTTAAGCTTGTCACCACTCAGTAAACCTTCCAATGCAGTCTGAAGTTTTCAGTGCTTTTTAATCCTAAACCAAACAATGTGAGCAGAGTATGAGTTGTGCCTCTGCTTGCACAACTGACTTAGAAATATTGAAATAAATCATATTTATAAGAAACTATGACTGCAGGGATAAAAATGCCAAGTCCTATGCTACTAGAAAGGCCTAATAGCTACTTTCCACTGCCAGCCTTGTGTATACACGGCACATTTACCAGGCGTGAATTTCCAATGGAGAGTTTCATCCCTGTTCTACTTGTAATGTTAATACAATCAAAATGTTAATAAAGGAAAAGTGAACTGTGGAGCAGAGGTGTTTGGGACATGCAAACACAACTTTTTCAGTTCCTTGAAAATTTTGCAACTCCAGTCAAGTGCAAGTGTGTTTTCTCATGTCAAATTGAAGGCCTCTGTATTACACTTTTTATTGTAATATTTTAATGTCATTTTTCTAATATTCCTTTCTGGTTTACCAAAAAACACTATGCAGATTCAGTGGTTTCTGTTCATGTTTTTTTTATTATTGCTTAAAGAAAATAGCTTTGTTTGTTTGTTTGACCCTGTCTTCATGTAGAACAGAAACTATGGGCGGCAGTAATTATTTTTGACAATTTGCAGAAAGTGAAAATAAAAAGTCCATTATTTGGCTACTGCCAAATTTGATTGTTTTGTAGCACGTACAAACATTATACCCAGTGAGTCCCTGCACATATTTAATCTATTTTATATGCTGCATAAAAACAGGTTTGCTTTAATCAGAAACACAAAACGCATTTTGCCATTTTCTAAACTGGTTATACCATTAAGAACTAATAATTATCATTTGCATGGCCTTGGACTCCTTTCACTACGGAGCTAAGCAAGAATATATTACATTAACTTTAGCTCTGCGTATATCTGCCATCTTCCTAATGTGTTTTTTTTTTGTTTTTTTGGTATGCTTTGGGGAAAAAAAAAAAGTTGGAGTTGGATCAATTCCTTGGCGCATAGGTTTTTTTAGTTACAGTACCCACAAAGCGATATGTAGTTCAAAATACTCTGTAAGCAGTTCTAAGCCATTACTGTATTATTAAATGAATTTCAAGAAAGGTATGAAATATAACGGTTGGACTGTTTTTAAAATGTATTTATTTATTTTTATTAATGTAATGAAATTTCTTTTTGCAAACACCACAGGAATCCTGGCTTCTAAAATATTAAAATATGTTTATTAAAATAATGTAACACTATTGGGTTTGAGATGGGTTAGATGACAATTGACTAGAAACTTGCGATTTAGTTGAGTGAAACATTTTCCAATCATGCCCTTTGGTGATACATTCATGTGTGTTAATAGATTTTCTAGGGAGATGTCCCAGTGGTCCTCGACCCTTTCCAGCAACATACCCAAAATTACAGCTGTGTCCTTCATCAAGCTATTGCTGTCTAAAATTAACATTTATTATTAAAATACTGTTCTGGTAACATGCTCCAAATACTGGGACACGGTTTAATATGCTATTTCTAATGAATATTAATGATAAACAGTCAGCATAGTATCACTGAAACACTAGTTTTATCCAGGTGAAACTGGGAATAAGCTTAATTTATCTTATTTTATTGTATATAAACGATATCACATTTTTTACATAACAAAACAAATATTCACTTAATAATAAAATCAGGAAAAATCATTTCTATGTAACTTAATTATATTCATGGTAGAGTTTAACTTACAAAACCCATAAGCCAGTTAATTATCTAGATGTAATGCATCCATCTGATTTATCGTTGCCATTAAATGTTAATACAAATTACATTAAATACTGCCAGCAATGTCTAAAACATTTTCAAAGACTTTGCAGTGGCAAATGTCAAATGCATTAAAGGAACACTATAGCGTTCGGAATTCAAATGTGTATTCCTAATGCTATAAGATAAGGCCAGGGACTAATGAAAGTATTTAGAAAACTGGGCAGACTAGATGGGCCGAATGGTTCTTATCTGCCGTCACATTCTATGTTTCTATAGAGCCCTAGTCACCGTTTAGGTGACTGGGGCCCCGAACAGCAGCGAATAAGTAAGTAATTAACCATTTATTTGCTTACCTTAATCCGGCACTGGTGACCTCGCCTCCATAGACGTCAGCTTCCGAGTGGAGACGAATACGCGGCCAGAGGCATTCATTACTCCATGCTTTCCTATCGGGATCTTATTTGACGCTGGACTCCGTGAGGATGTCCAGCGTCACATAAGTGCGATTTACTCAGTGTAAATCAAGGGAAATGGCCTTTAGTGGCTGGATTAACTCTGCAGTGTAAACATAGTAGTTTCTCTGAAACGGTTTTCAGCTGCAGGGTTAAAACTAGGGGGTTGAGCTGAAGTGGTCTGGATGCCTATAGTGGTCCTTTAAGGATTCAAGCACAGAGTGAAATATTTTTTTTGTTAAATGTGACTGAAAAACAGCACCTAACAATTTATAGAAGGGGTACCCAAAGGGTAGATCCCCAGATGTTTTAAAACAGTTTCCATGATGCTTTGTCATTCTAAGCGCATGCAAAGCATCATGGAGTTGCAGTTTTACAGCATCTGGGGATCTACCTCTTGGGCACTCATGATTTATAGTATGCAATACCAGAGGTGTAAATTGCTTTCTCAAACCTAATGGAAACAGACTTTGGAAATGTATCTGTACATTAACAGGTAATTACATCAGAAGGCATTTTATATTGATGCTAACATTTTCAAAAGATCGCTGCATTCTTTTAAAAATTCAACTTAAGTACTGGTTGCATTGGACCATATTTAGAAGAAAAAAAAACACGTACTTTGTTTACTTTTTTTTTTTTATTTAAGGAATACTGCATTTTATAGCCGACTGCAGAGATTATTCTGTGTAGTTTGTGCTAATTGGCCAGAGATTTAATCCTAACTGGATCTCAATTGGCTAAAAACTGCAGCTACAATTCAAAATGGTATGAATAAATATAGGTTAGTCATCTAAAATGTATATAGGCCTGGGTTGATCACCATGTACAATATCCAATAAATTACATTCATTACTATATTTAAAGAAGGGTGGATTTGTTTGTGTTTTCTATTCCTAGGATCACTGAAATAAGTGCATATATGTGAATATGATACTGATGACATGGGTACAAGATTTCAACACATCTGAGTTTTCCACAACACAACGTAAAAAAAAAAAAAAAAAAAAAAAAAAAAAAAGACGAATAGCCTAGGATTTTGTACAGTTTAATGCCAGTCATGAAGATTGGATTTGGATTCACAGAAGACGTGGAAGTTGGCAGACCCTTTGCAATGCTAGTTTGTGGTCTTTAGAAAAAGGAAAAATTGACTATTCCCTGTCTTCTAATCTATCTTCTGTTGTGTTTAAGAAATGTTTCACAAAGTAGAGGAAACCTGTAGCTTAGCTCATGCCAAGGTGGAAAACCAAGTGAGGATGCAGTCATTGTCTGCTTGTGTAGCCTTCTATAAGTCCCTGGATCCGAGACAGTATGATTTCATTAGCACTATTGCAGTTGCCTGGCTCATATGGAGGGTCAATAGTCAGTACACCAGCCACACACAGTGTTCTCTGCGACTCCCCTTGTTCAGTCACAGGGATATTATTTTGCTTCAACCAATTCTTTAAGTTCAGCTTCTTTGTTTCCAGATCCTCGGTGCTATACAAGGATGTGGCTTCTTGGGGGCTTAGAATATGCGTAAGCCTGTTTTTCGTTGCCTCGTCTGCTTCATTCAATACATCTACCTGTAGAACAGCATGGCCCATTACCACCTGTATCAAGGTGTTCTGGTCATCTTGGAAATTAACCAACACAATACTTTAAAACAAAAAAAATATATATTAATTATGTAATATTACCCAAATCACTTTTTGTAGACCATTTACAATTGGTTGCTTACATCATCTACATTACAGTTTTTATGGCCTGAGGAACAAACAGTGCAAAGTACACCTTCCCAAAACCGTCCTCTGACCACTTTCTCTTACAAATGATAGCAGATAAGCATTGGGATCTTCATAGTGATGCCTTGGCTGATTCAAAGTGACAGATCACAAACGGGTTTATTCACCAAAGTGGGAGAACAGACAAAGGAATTGCAAGTTTTATGACAAAACAGACAATGGAAACTCGATCCAACATTTTTTTCCCAATATCATGATAGACCCCAAACAAAAAGGTACTACAGTGAAGCACCGTGAGATCAGCACAACAAATACAGTATGGTAATACACATACAGAATGCAAAACAAAAACAGTTCTTTTATTTCTGGTATATCGTATGTGTATGGTAGTGTCTGTGAGGAAGAAAGACACATTTGCATTTATTTTCAAGTAAGAATTTTGAATAACAAAAGGTGTGGCAGTCGGCACTGTAAAATACAGGTTTGGGAGGTGACCTATTGATGCCAAGAATCTTGCACATATAATTGAAGTATAAGAGGCTGTCTTGTTTCCCATGTCTCTAAGGAAACACTATGCAGCTTCAGTAACAGCCAAGGATTTACCACCTATCAAATGTTATACGAATATATTAAAAAAAATCATGCGTTTTAAAAATCTTTAACCCCTTAAGGACACATGGCATGTGTGACATGTCATGATTCCCTTTTATTCCAGAAGTTTGGTCCTTAAGGGGTTAAAGAAATAGGCTTTCCTAAAAATAAGGTATACACATGTACCATTGTTTAACCCCTTAAGGACACATGACATGTGTGACATGTCATGATTCCCTTTTATTCCAGAAGTTTGGTCCTTAAGGGGTTAAGCATGAATTTTGCAATTCAGTTTTCAACTCACATCCAATCTATAGTAAAAAGTTATATGTACCCATATGTAACTGTACAAGCAATACAAATGTTAGAAGAAAACGAACCTGTATTCCTAACATTAGTAGTAAGGTTTTACATGTATAAAATTAAAAAAAATATATATATCAAAAACCAAAAAGGTTATGGTGGGGGAAAAAAATTTGATTGAAAACCCTTTCCACTTGAAGTCTGTGGATAGTTAATACAATGTTAAACAAAAATCTGCACACCAGTCAAACCATAAGACTTGCTTTTCCCACATAAAGCACAAGTTTGCAGTGATGTTACTACCGCATAGGATTCTGGGTGGGCATATCCTTTGCTATGGTATAGTTTGCCCTGTATCCCAAGATTGCCCCATAATCATGGAGGACATCCCGTAAAGCCACCATAGAGGCCACTGGGCTCGCGAGCATCAAAAGCACATCATCCGCGTATGCCGACAATAGGAAGTCTTTACCTCCCACATTGACCCCTTGTATGCTTGGGCAGTCCCAGGTCTTTAAGGTCATGGACTATTCCAAAATTAGCAGCTGAGTTATGCCGTATGTGTATCCCCTTCCCAGCCACGGCAAGGAAGGCGGAGCTCTTCAGGCTTTTACCCACACAGTCCAATGACCCCAGACCCGGTGTTTTACTCGTCACTTCCTGTGATGCGGCCGCACCGGAAGTGACGTTTCCCAGCTGGAGGAGGAGTGCAGCGCACGCAGGCGCAGAAGGTCAGGTAGTCCACCGGAACACACTGCGCCTGGAGCAACAAGAGGGGGTGTGCGGTAGGGGATGTAACCGGCCAGTGCGCACGCGTGGCTAAGTACTCCCGTCGGGCACAAACAGCGGGATACACCACATGTGTGCACCAGCGGGCAGGGAGAGCTTTTACACTGAGCATTCATCCGATCTTCCTGCCTCACACTGAGCACGCGCCTAACCAGCAAGGACAGCCTCGCACACCGACACCGCACGTGCCCAGTATGGGGGTAGGGAGATCTGATGGTCCCTTTCACTGCGCACGCGCGCACACATTATTTGTCTGCCATGTGGTTAATGGAGTTTTGCCTCTGTCCTTGGAGATAATTGGATTACTTCCCAATTATCTCCAGGACAGAGAGGAGGGATTGTGAGCTTGTGATTGGTCCATGTCCAATATGTTTCCCAGTTTGCCATCTGGTCCCCTAGGGGAGTGTCCACCAGGTGGGAGACCTGCATAAAAGCCGGGCAGGTAGCCCCAGTAAATCAGTTCTGCTTGACCCTCAAAACAAAGTGTCGTCTCGTTATTGGGGGAATTGGATTGTATGCTGATTGCCAGGAGTGTAAACTGTTCGTATGTTTTTTCCTGTTTGGCTGTTTACAGCATTCGTGTGTTTCCTGTTCGGGAGTTTGGAGCATTCCCCTGGTTCCAGTTCAGGAGATTGGAGAATTCATGTGTTTGCAGTAGCTGTCTGTGCATTTGAAAAAGGGAATATCGCCTGAATGGTTCAGGCGATACACCTCTTGTGTGCAAAACGGTCCGTTACACCCCTCTAAGCTCTTTCCCAAGAAATGAGTTACAGAGGTTAATTTGGACAGCCTCACTTATCACTTGAGATCGCACCCCTCTCCTCACCTGGAGGATTTCTTGGTGTCGGGTTCTTCTGAGGGTTTTCACACAGGTCTAGTTGCACTCCCATCCGGCACACTAGAGTGCCCCAACCTCTTATCAGCTTACTCCGATCCCACAGCAGTAGACACTCTACTGGTCAAGGAAGTCCATCTTGTTTTTTTGCTAGGCCCCTTCACCCATCAACCTTTTCAGTTATGGTGCACAAACCCTATTGGTGTTGTATCAAACAAATCTTCCAATACATAAATAAATAAAAGTCTTATTGATCTTTCAGCTCCTCATTCTTCACATACACCAAGCATTAATTTACACCCAATCATTTGACAACCACACCAACAAATTAATTAATTAATTAAATTAAAACTGACATTTATATAGCTTTCTACAGTTTCCACAAGTCCACAAGAGTCTACTGTAGCAAGACAAACAGACATACAAACACACACATATTATATAAATAAATCTATCTATCTCGCCACATCTCTCACTTCAAGGGGTCCCACTTACTACTGCTAAATCCATCTTCTATATCAGAGCCCTACTCCTGAGATTAGGTTTTAATCCAGCATCATTCCTTTGACACAGTAGACCACGACATTCTACTGCACAAACTCAAAAACTCAGGTATTGGTGATCATTCGCTAAACTGGTTTTGATCGTATGTATCGGATCGCTCGCAATATGTGTCCATTTCTGACAGCAACTCCCTCCCTCTCCCAGTCACGTGTGGTGTTCCCCAAGGTTCCATTCTCGTCCCCCTACTATTTTCATTATTTATAAATGATCTGCAAATCCTCAAATGTACACATGTACGCAGATGACACGGTAATCTATGTGAGCAATTCCGATGTACCGCAGCTTGAGGCTGTGCTCCAAGACCAGTTTACAGAGGTAGAAAAGTGGATCGCAAAAAACAAACTGTTCCTGAACACTGACAAAACTGTCACAATGATCTTTGGAACAGTACCTAAATTACACAATTCCCACCTATCCATCAAAACAATTTCAAATGGCACACTGACCGCAGTCCACTCTTTCAAATACTTGGGTATGATGTTAGACCCCAAATCTATCTTTTGGCCTGCACATAGAAACGCTTGCATCTAAACTTTATCCAAAACTAGGTGCCCTGTACAGAAACAAATCCTGCCTAAGCCCTTCAGTAAAGGAAAAGATTGTACAGTAAATGCTGATACCAATCATTGATTATGGGGATGTAGTATATGCATCTGCATCTCAATCCCACATTAATAAACTCAACACATTGTATAACTCGTTCTGCCGATTTGTGCTACAATGTAATTACAGGACCCACCATTGTGACATGCTAAAAGAACTAAACTGTCTGTCGCTGGAATCCAGACGCACCCTTCATCTTTCCAGCCTTGTGTTTAAGAGTTTTTCTGGGAAACTCCCACCCTACCTGAACGCAATGCTTTCCCCGGCTGTTCCCACTTCCTATAACCTCTGATCCAGTACCAACACTTTACTTAGTCTACCTCAATACAAAAAGAAAGCAGCCCGATCCTCCTTCTCCTACAGAGCACCCCAATTGTGGGACGACCTCCCGCACAAATTAAAATCTTCCCTAAGCTTAAAGTCCTTTAAGAGATCCCTCTCTACATACCTCAAAACAGAATGCACCTGTCATGGTTGATTATATATTTCCTACCTGTTCTATGTTAAATTTTGTATATATTGTGTATTAATATTGTTTTTGTATTTTATTGTACACTAACTGTAACAATGCAATGATTTGCGGACCCAGGACATACTTGAAAACAAGAGAAATCTCAATGTATCTTTCCTGGTAAAATATTTTATAAATAAATAAATCAATCAATCATTCTCAGGTCACTCATTTAGAATAGGGGCAGCTTCCGGGATTCCAGCACTGATACCCCAGTGCATATTACCAAAAAAAATTGGGGAGATGGAAATCCTCCATCTATAATCAATATATTCCTCATCCAGAGAAATTACTTTAATACCTTTTGCCCTCTTTTATTACAGGCCTACCCGTACGTTGGTTACGGTACACCCCAACCAACCAATATTTTACATTGCAAAGTAGAACTAAAGGACCAATACAGACAGACGACTTCAGTGAGATTAAGTGGTCTAGGAGACCTTCTGGTGTTTGTTCACTAGATTTAAAACTGAATTGTTAAAATAGCCAGTACAGAAAAACATTTGTGCAATTTAGTTTTGAATTCCCCAATACTATCTGTTTTGTTTTGTGGGGGGAGGGGAGGGGGCATGGCGGGGGTTACACTTAAGAGCAAATTCTAGTGAATTTAAAAGTTAATTGTAGTTGGACATTTATTTTTTTCCATTACAACAGAAATGAAAGAATAAACCTTGTTAGGGTTTATTCCCTAAACAGTAAAAGCCAAATAGCAAAATTCAAGCAGGTCAATAGCTTATTCTGAATTTTACTACATAGTTTTCTATTTCTTTTTAGTAAATAAACCCTTCACTTGGGTGAAAAACGTATTTTAAAACGACACTGCCTCCCTTAAAGGGACACTATAGTCACCATAACAATTCTAGCCTAATGAAGCAGTTGTAGGGTATAGATCATGTCCCATGCACTCTCATTGCTCAATTGTTTGCCATTTAGGAGTTAAATCACTTTAATCTATGTAGCCCTAGGCACACCTTCCTAAACACTTCCGGTAAAGAGTGATCTAATGTTTATACTTCCTTTATTGCAAATTCTGTTTCATTTAGAATTTCATTTCGCCAGCTCTGTTAATAGCTTGCTAGACCCTGCAGGAGCCTCCTGTCTGTGGTTAAAGTTCAATTTACAGAGCAGGAGATGAGAACTTAAAAAAATGAGGTACATCTGATTGGAAACGAAACCATTTTGTTTTCATGCAGGCTGTGTTTGTGACAGACAGGGGAGGTGTGACTAGGGCTGCATCAACAGAAACAAAAGTTATTTAACTCCTAAATGGCAGAATATTGAGAAGTTAAAACTTCAGTGGCATGATCTATACACCAAAACTGCTTCATTAAGCTAAAAGTTGTTTTGGTGACTATAGTGTCCCTTTAAAGTTAGTATTTTGTAAATATATATATGAAATACTGATCACTGAAATTCCAACCAGTCGAGAGATATAAAAAGACAAAGTAGGGACTACTTTTCTCTTTATATTTCTTCCACTCTGAGCAGAGCTACAGAGTCAATTCCGGCGACCATCACGAGTGATGGCTGTGGTGAATTGGCTCCGACTATGGAGAGTATCATCGAATCCTCAATAGACGTCAATGCTGTACTCTTGCACTTGCGTATAGTTCATCAGTGACGTTGGCTACTGGTGCTTCAAGAGCAAGATGGCGGCACCTGCAAGGGACAGGTTCAGGTAAGTAAATTTCACCTTTACCTGCCCATCAGAGGTGATGTCACCATCGGGGGTCTTTGCAAGGTCGGTAAAGTCCCCAGACAGTGACATTGCTACTTTAAAGTAATAAGACAGATCTGTGTATCTCACGGTGTTTACCTTGCAGAAACTGGATCAATTGTTAAGACCCATCCATGGAACTCATTCTTCTCATGGGCCAAAATTTTCACCTGTTTGTTGACATAGGATTGCCACTCCAAAGGATTTTTGTCAAACCATTCAGACATTGCCTTGCAGCTTCCAGTCCTATAGGGCCCGGGGATAAACAATTGTAGTAGTCATATATTATATATAAAAAAAAATAATAATAAAAAAAGATTAATACACAAATAGAAGAACAAACTTTAAGTTGCTTATTCACAAAGCTGTGAGTTATTTACGGAGAGATTAGAACCGGCATTATCTCTGCTATTTTGGCCTTTTTTTTTTTTTTTTGTTAGTTGTCTTCACAATTCCCCATTTATTGTGATTATACATCTAAGTGTGTTATTCACAAAACACATTTTATTTTAGTGTAAAACATTGCAAACTAAGGCAAAAATGGCAGGGCCTTACCATCATGGCAGTCGGTGTGCTCCTACACAATCTGACTTAATACCCTAAGGGCACTCTCATCCACCATGGACAGAACCCGAAACGGACCCTGCATGGCTCAACTGCGGGCTCTGTCCAGAGGTTGGAGGAAATCTTTGCACACTTCTGGGCTAAGCTGGAAGCAAAACTCGCCGCCACTCCACACCTGCCTCCAGCGGATGAGCAAAGAGAAGAAGAGCATGGAGGGGTCAGGCCTGCACCAAACACAGGGACTCCAAAAGCACCTAGCGGTAATCATACTAGCCCACCCAGGCTGCGGACCCCAATGGGTTGTGCACCGAAGCATTGACCACGCAAGAAGAAGACCAGCACCACCAAAGTCTCCGGCTATTCCCTTAAAGAGATGGCCTGGGGCGGAGAATCCGACCTCCTGTGCTCCCATTACACTACCGTCACCGGCTCTCCAGCTGGTTACAACTGCCCCCAACAATGGGCATCGGCTAAGGGTGACAGTTACCTGCTATGGGTCTAACACTCCAGTTAGCCATAGGTCTCACAGGCTATTCCTATTCAGCTGCCATTAATATTGTTTATCTTTCTTGCCATGATGCAGCACTATATTTGGGCCCAGTGGTTTACTATTCTGTAATAATGTTTAGCATGTTTAAAACAGTTGATATTCCTACTAGCACTCATGTCTGAAGCATCTTACATTACACATCCAGACATTTGTGCCTAGTTTACTTTAGATAAGTGTTTTATTTTTTTAAACATGTTGCTGACAGCACAGGGAATGTATTCTAACGTGCTCTTCAAGCCTCGCATAATGATGACAAGTTGATTCAGCCTACCTGCTAGACACTATGACTTCACCTGTTTCAAATTAACTTTGCTTATCTTTCTAAAAACGTGCATCGTATACATCTGCCCTGTCTTTTTATTACTATGTATGATGCTTAATTACCGGTCTATGCGGTCTTGGCATTGCAAGTACGTATGTCACTATTTATATGCACAACAAAAATAAAGATTGACAAAACTAAGGCAAAAATACATCAGCTGCATTAAAAAAAAAATGTTTTTGTTTTTTTAAATCTCTCCCACTCCACTAAAATCACAGCTATTTTTGCCTAAATGTTGCAGTGAGGTATACAGTTCACTGCAATTTGGGGTTTAATGAATGAACACCTAAATATGACTAAAATGTGCTGTTTTGTGCAAAATAAAGGATTTGGCATTTAACGCCTCACTTCCTGTGATGTGGCCTACAATCAAGCTTAATGAATCCTTAATTCCCAAGCTGCCCATCTGCTGCCTTAGAAGGTTACTCCAAGCTTTATAACCACTACACAGCCCACTGTAGTAGTTATGATGCCAGGAGTACCCTACTCCAGCTTCCCAATAATGAAGCACATGATTTGTAGCGGTTTGCTTCCATACCTGGGTCCCTGCCAGGGTTTGATGCAGAGGGGTTAATCTCTGTATGTGCAGCAGTTTGCTTTCATACAAACTCTAGGCACCACGACCAATTAAAATCACCAAAGTGGTTATGGTGTTTGGAGTAAATGGCAAAAATGTGAAATGCTTGTTTAGAGTCATACATACGGTTGTCCTCGTTGGGAAATGCCCACATTAATGCCATGGATGTAGTGTATACCAGTGTTTAAATACAAACCGTATGCCTCAATTTACAAATGCAGTCTCTGAGGCTTCAATTGTTAAATGTTAGAGAAAACAAAGAGTGCAGCTCATGTAGTACCAAGAATCAAGAAGAATGGGGGAGGATTTAAAACAATCCTCTTAATCAAGCTTTGGTACAAAACAAAATCTATAAGAGGATAGGTGCAACAAATATTGCAAATACATTGCAATTTTCATTCGTTAACATGTAGAGCAAAATAGATGGGAGGAGAAAAAGCTATAAAAAGGATTTATCACCATTTCTATACACAAATACCAGGCATTGTATGTCAATTCATTCTGAGTTACTTAAATGAAATTAACATATTTTGGGTTACTCACTCAACATACTGGACTAACAAAAGAAAACAGAACAAAAAAAAAAGAATTAGTTTAACTGAAAACAGCTGTCTTGAGAAAAAAAATCAATTTCAGATAAATGGGACCAAGAATTTGGAATTTCACTTTGAATTTGCAGCAATTCATACTTTTTTTTTTCTTTTTTAATAACCCAGTTATTATTCACTTTTTATATTTACATTTAACAATATTATGGCTGAAGAATGGGGTTTGCAGTTTTCATATTTCTCTACTCAGACTCTCTGCAACAAGTGCAGTACTTTAACAAGATAGTTTTGCATTGAGCACTCCTATGATTTAACTTTAATATTATTTAATAATCTCAAATAGTTGCAGCTTTAGAAGGCTGCATGCATGATTCTATATTCCACTGCACGACTTTCTGTAAACAACAAACTTCTATGTTTCTCAATAAAAAGTCCGAATAACAACAAAAAGGTAAAACAGAGATTACTTTTCCTTATATATTAATCCGAAAAAGGCAGAGAATTTTAACTCCCACACCTTTCAGTAATCACTCAAGGGGAATGTAAATCAAACGTGCAAAAACTAGCAATGTCTGCAGACATTAGCAGGATCAGTACAGTCTTGCCAAATGGAGCCCAGTTTTGCATCCATGCATGAGAATACAAATGGCAGTTTCAGGGTGTTTTATTTACCACATCTATAACAGGCTCACCCATGAACCTTAAATGTTAGCACTGAGTACGCCAGACACTAGCCCTCAGATGTTTATGCACTCCAACTCCCAATATTCTTTGAATGCAATAGATGAGCCGAAAAGTTTGGTTGTTTTAATTCACCATTTGGTATACCAGAGTTTAAAGGGACACAACAGGCACCCAGACCACTTCAGCTCATTGAGTGCACTATCCAAGGTCCCTTAACACTGGAAAGGTAATATTGCAGTTTTTAATAAACTGTAATAACCATATTTGACAGCCACTATAGGGACTTCCGGATGGTTAGGTGACTTTTGGTCACCTAACTGACGCTGGATGTCCTCACGCTATCCATGAGGCTATCCAGCGTCACGTTAAATCCCATAGGAAAGCATTATACAGGCTTTCCTATTGGGGGAAGTACTAATGCGAGTGAGGCCATTACCACGCATGCGCATTAAGTCTTCTGACTAACGTCAATGAGGGAGGAGCGGAGGCGGAGTCCTAACCAACACAGAGGGACATCGGCGCTGGAATAAGGCAAGTGACACAAAGGGAGCTATAGTGCCAGGAAAACAACTTTGTTTTCCTGGCACTATAGTTTCCCTTTAACCCCTTAAGGACCAAACTTCTGGAATAAAAGGGAATCATGACATGTCACATGTCATGTGTCCTTAAGGGGTTAACAAACCCTGGAATATGCAACACACATAACAGTGACAGGTCTACACGCAAATAGTTTCCTAAAGATGTTATAACCCATATCTTACCTTAAAAATGATCAAAAAAGTTTAATAGTTTGCTGTTTAGACTGCCGCTACTTTCTGCAAAGAAAAACATAAGAACGAGGTAGTAAATACGCAGTTCTATAGACAATATACATTACTAATAAATCTGTAGCATGCTAGATAACTATATTGCCATTAACATTAAAGAGACAATCCATGGTGTATTTACAACCCATTCATTGGGCCTTACACTGACAGTGCATTAATAAGATATCAATAAAAGATGCTGAAAACAGATCTGTCACCAAAAATAAACTTCATCTAATAATAATCAATGCAACTAAGATGTAATTTTGAGCAAGAGCGAAGTTTGTTATTTATACAGTGTGATTTCTAAACACATTTACAGTAGTTTAGAGACACATTACTGTGAGTATCATTGCTGAGGAGCTCTGCTATACACTAAAACAAACCAAAAATATGGAGCTCCCAGAAAAGAGGAACACTATGACAGAAAAGTGGGACAGAGAAATTTGGGCCCAAAAATGGGACTATCCCTCCTAAATAATAACACTTGGGAGGTATGGAAGAAAAAGAAGTTGCACTAAAAAGAGCATTTAAACATACTTTGAAGGGAACTTTATTACTTTTAATACGTTAATTTTATAATGAATTAAAAATTGGAGACATTTCAGCCCATAGTCAGTCAATCTTTTATATTAAACTGAAATGGTCGCCCACCTGGCTAATGTAATCCCCCAGACACACAGTGATGCAGTTAAATTCTAAGCCCCGAGCAACATTCCCACTGCAGGCAAAGCTTTGCATACAATCAAATATACATACAGCACCTAACTCCACAGCTATCAGTCCAGATCCACATGTAACATGTGCACACCTCTCGTGACGCCACTTCCTGTCAGCAATACCCGTGATGCTTTGGATTTGTAGTTTTCTCTGAAAGTGAAACTGATACTAGTATGAAACAGGCAGGAGAAGGTTCTGCACATGTTAAACACACCACAGTAGATTTTCCATTCGTGGGAACACATCCTGTATGCATACAAGAGCAAATAAAATCCCTATACTTATGATTTTATTAAATAAACAAAATGCAGTGTGGTCATGTGCTTGTATTATGATGTGTTTGCCAGATAATTTGCAAAATCTCCACAATTTACACTAAGATCTCAATGCATTCTGGGGTGTGTGGCTGAAACAGAGCTGGTATATAAATATTGCAGCATAATCTTTAACCAAAATGGCAGATACAGGAAACTAGAGAGTTTCAAATGCAGTTACAATGGGACAGGGAAGGCTAAAATATATAATTAAAACTAATCTGAACTATAGGGCTTATTAACTAAGCACAGGCTTGTTACAGACGGACAACATTTGTAAATTTAGTAACTCCTATTTACTAATGGCAAAATGCATTAATTTTTACTGAATTTTCTCCATCCAGATAAAAAATTGTTGCTTAGTGAACAAACCTCATAGTTTATGTCAGTTTTAATGCCATTGGTGGGCCTTCATTGTCCCATTAATAGCATTCAGCTTGATCTATTCAGGTTAAAATCAGTCATTTGACATGCAAATACTATGTAAAATATAGGACTTGCATATTTACTGAACATGAAATGGATACTAGGCTTCAACCAAATCTTGCCCGGAGACAGACTGATCAGCTAAATACATTTACATGATTTTTGCAAGTACATTTATTGAAAGCTGGACTATTTTTTCCAAAGGACAAGATCTGCAACACCAAAAAGCCATTTTATTTTATGCATGTGGGGCCTAAAAAGGAATTTGTATTATTACAAATCACTAAGACTATTGTGATTGGAAAGTGTAGAAAATACCCTGAATGAGGATATTTGGTTGGAAAGAAGTTAGCTTTAGGTTAAGCTTGGGGGGGTCGTAGTATCAGGGCAGTTAATCCTAAATCCCCCAAAACACTAAAGAAACCACAGACCCTTTAATACTAATTGTCTAAACCTAAATCATGGGGTACACTGTTTTACCCAACTTCATTACAGGACCAGGTAAGCAGAGTATACGCCATAGCATTATAAACAGCAATATAAAAACGCCGTGCTCTTTTCAATGAGGCAACATTGTTGTTGCATTTCTGTTCATGATGGGAACTCTTTTAATTCAATAAGGACATCATAGTATCAGCCATAGCCAGGCAGGGGAAAATTCCTCCATACCTGGATGACGAGTCCACCTCTCCTACAATAGTTTTGTGACAAGCTAGCCTTTTTATTCCTTATAGAATGGCAACAAACCATTACTAACGCTAAGCAGAAAGTAAAATATTTCTTCCATATTTAAGGCCTATACATCTCCTCGCTAAATGCCTAAATACATTTAAGCATAAAAAAAATCTAGAAACCACCACATGGTTCATGCTTCAGGTTCCATTGAATGAACCTCAGATTCCATAATTTACTTGACTAAAAAGGCCTAAAACGTTTGGCCTCCTTTCTAGAAAACCTTCAAACTCACCTCTCTTCTCTTTTACACTTTGGTTATTTTATACTTTAGTATGTTGCAACTGGATGTAAATTGTTGCCTAATATTTTCAGTGGTTTGTTTATACTGGTTCTTTTATTTTATGTTGTTTTTTTCTTTTTACCTAAGAAGAAAAAATAAGTATATCTTTCTGAATCGCATTCACATGTGCACAATGTCTTGACGTGCTTGTCTATTATTACTGTTGAATGTCATTTATATATCAGTATTCCCACCCTAAACAGAATTTATGTAATTTTTCCCTGGTATAATGAAAAAAAGTTTAAATAAAAAAATGTGCGTAATAAACCATTAATAATAAAAATGTAAAAAAACAGATTTAATTTTATTTTGTCAGTAAATGTCCTGCATTTTTGCATCTAAGGCTCTTTTTTTCCATGACCCAGCAGTGGTAAATCCTACCAGGAACGTTTAAATTTCAATATGCTATCACATGCTCATTTCTTTAGTTTATTATATGTTGTTTTGTTTTTTTATTAGTGTATTCTTAGTCTGTATATTTCCAAGACACCACATACTTCTATATAACAGACTTATATATATAACTTATATAGATATAAAATGTTTGGTTTTCAAGTATAATGGTAACATATAGGAGACCATTATCACTGTATAACAATAAAGCAGCCAGGCAGAGTGTCTCCATAATGGAAGGACACATTCCTGTGAAGGCGCCTACAAACACAAGAGATGGCGGGGAGCAATAACTATGGCAACAAACGAACATTCCCGCTCCCCCTCCCTAAAGGGGGCGTTAGCAAGGTGACGTCACTCGCTCAGAACCAATCGACATACGCGTCGTACATGTTCAGCGTGAACTCCCTTATAAAAGGCGACGCTCTGCGCAAGCGTGCTTCAGTTTCCGTCGGGGGGTTAGAGAGCATTGTGCAGGATGTCTCGCTACGGGCGGTACGGAGGCGGTAAGTGGATTCATGGATGGCTTCTTTTTTTTTTTTTTATAGCAGCGCGTTTTCGTGTGGCTGTATGTCGACGTCGCACTCTGAGCGGGTGGCTGCCGGTTGCTGGGTTTCTCCCTGCGCTCCAGCGGGTGATGGCGCGGGTTTGGTGTGTGTGGCCGCCATTTTGTGCATCGGGCGCGTCACGTGCCTGCGGCTTTGTGTGTGGAGTGTGGAGTAATGGCGCCCGCGCATCCCATGCTGGAGGCCGGGCCCTGTGAGCAGCACTCCGGCTGTGCTCCACGCTGCGGCCCCGATCGCGGCCATCTCTCCCCGGGTTGTTGTGCGGAGTCATAGTAACCCAGCATGGCGGCCCTGGCTCTGCCGGCCTCTAACACGCTTGCCCTCAGCCTATTGGGCCGTGTGTAGGTATATAAATGAGTGCCGGTGTGGATTATTGGTGTCTGATTGCTCTGCTGGCCGCACAACTAGTTACTCTGCCTCAGTGTATCCCAAACCGGGGCCTGCATTGAATCAAGGATTGCTGCATTTCCCCTCATTCAATGGAGATACTGAGATTTGGTCTGTTGGTGGGCAGCAGGGACCGGCTTGTAATACCTTGTCTACACACTGCATGCTGGGGCCTATGGAAAAAAATGGTTATGGGAATTACTTTCTATGCATGGAGTGGGTCTGGTTGATTTAAATTGTATGTGTGATATTGTAAAGGAACACTCCATGTACTCTTAGTGGCGATGGTGCCAGGAATGCCTGACTTTGTGAGCTAGATAAGTATGGCTTGACAATTTGCCTGGGGTCTGCATCTGTAAATTATGTGGTGTGATGGTATAATTTTTTCTTTTAAGAGAACTCTAGCTTGCATCTCTGCACTTGACTGTGTCTATCGACTTGTGTGTATGTTGTGTTGCAAGCTATGTTCACAGCATACTTCCTCCAGTGTATAGTATTGGCTTGTTGACTCTCTCTTTCAACAATAAGCACTTTACACTTTAGTAAAAGCTGGTTTACAAATTTAATTGCTGAAGTGGCTTGCATTAAACTGCAGCCTCTAGAAAACTACTGGACATTTTTTCAATTTTGACTTGTGTTGCCTAAATTAACGCTTAATGTCTGACAATTCACGCTTTTTTTTGTTTTTTATAGTAAACTTGCTTGTTGCCAAACCTTAGAGTGAACTGATACACTTAAAACAAAGTGCTATAGTTGAATTTACTTTGAAACTGTAAGGGTAATTCTGTAAGTCTAAACAGGCCTACACTAATTCTGTTTGCCTTCTAACAAGCTTTACATCTCTCTTTTTTTTTTTTTTTTAGAAGCAAAAGTGTATGTTGGGAACCTTGGAACTGGTGCAGGAAAAGGGGAGCTTGAGCGTGCATTTAGTTACTATGGTCCCCTGCGTACAGTGTGGATAGCAAGGAACCCACCTGGATTTGCTTTTGTTGAGTTTGAGGACACAAGAGACGCTGAAGATGCTGTTCGAGGACTGGACGGAAAGTACGTATCCTGTTCTGTAACTTGTACTAATCACTGTCTATTACCCCTTGAGTGTCTAACTAGAACATACTTTCTGGAGTGTATAAAAATCTTAATTGAATACTCTTGGTAATGAGAACACTGTCCCGTCTAAATCAGGGGAAGCATTCCTTCTACTCTTGGTATTAGAAAGCTTGTTTCCTGCTATACCCTAGATTTTTTTTTTGTGGTCCAATATGGCTAGCCTTTATGCAAAATTTTATTGTCTTGACTTTTTTACTTTTTTTTTTCCCTAAAGGGTAATCTGTGGATCCAGAGTTCGCGTTGAGTTATCGACAGGCATGCCCCGACGATCGCGATATGATAGGCCACCAGCAAGACGTCCGTTTGACCCCAGTGATCGTTGTTATGAGTGCGGTGAAAAGGGTCATTATGCATATGATTGCCAGAGGTATAGCAGGCGCAGAAGGGGTAGCAGGTATTGGCCTAAATGAACTAGTGTTCTTGGCTTGTGTGTCTTAACATGGTATCTTTGAAGTGTGGTGTGGCTTTTTTAAAAGCAGCAGTCCTTAAAGTTTGTTTGGGTCAGTGTTTAAAATCCTGCAAACTTTAAACACTACATATTTTAATCTTGATACCCAGACGAGAGTCTTATAAAGACTATGGACACATTATCTTCATAAAAGCTTGGAGGCCGCTGTTCAATGCATGTGAAACCAGACATAGAAAATACAAAAGGAGAGCACCAGAACAATATAAGACCATGTTTAATTGAAGCACTGTTTCCTGCAGTGTTTGCAATAGCAGGCTTGTTAGTGTAGCAGCGAAAGTTAATCATTGTGGACTGCTGCTTTCTTGTTCTGGTGCTTTATGGCTTGTGTAATAACTTTCACATGTTTAAAATATTAATAATCAACCTGGTCAAAACCTTACAGGTTTCTTCGTTTGAGTCAGTCGCCTTGATTCAGAATGGCACGAGCCTTAAGATTTCATGCTGAGGCGCCTTGCAAATCCGACTTTATGATTCTGCTAGACCTTGAGGTGATCAGCATAAGAGGCCAGA
Organism: Pelobates fuscus; assembly: GCF_036172605.1. Taxonomy (NCBI): domain Eukaryota; kingdom Metazoa; phylum Chordata; class Amphibia; order Anura; family Pelobatidae; genus Pelobates; species Pelobates fuscus. Next base: position 350,665,950 of record NC_086318.1, on the reverse strand, counting down.
TCCCCTCAAGCCTTCTACATCTAGAACCACCTTTAAGATTCTGTAGAGGCCAGCAAATCTATGGTCTACTGTGATCGCCGTATCAGTAAAATTGGCATACAATTGAGGCTCCCCTCTGGTTTTGAAAAGAACCGATTGACCACATTCCCACCTAGAAAAACCTTCATGCGTCAATCAAGCCTCACCTGGCTCATATGGCTGTCAGTTTGGTCGTCGTTAGATTGAAGAACAACTACAATAGATGCAGCGATCGGCTGGTAGATCCTTCTAGACCGTCTAGATCTTCTAGACCTTGGGCCAAAGAGGGTCGACCTGCAGACTTGCAAGGTTTATTTTACATACAAATTATAGTGTCTTAACTGAAATTGCTTTTACTGCTACTGTAAATTGCTTTAACCAGTTTCTCCTAGGTAGCTCTGTTCAAGATGTAGGTTTCCTGATAGTCACTGCTAAAGGTCTCATTCATAATAGTTACTGTGGTGTCATTGATCCAAAATAACTCCTTTTCATCTACTTAGGTCTCGGTCTCGCTCTCACTCAAGATCCCGAGGAAGGAGATATTCTCGTTCAAGAAGCAGGAGCCGTGGCAGAAGGTGAGCTTTATTAATGACTTGTGCAGTCATTGACTCAACTTTTTAAATTGAAGATCTTTTGTGAGCATGTCTGTTCCAATAACTCAGGCATTGAACATATGCAGCTTTAAATATTATTGCCTGACCAGTCCAAACGGTGTCTGCCCCTGTCATGAAGGGAGAGTCTAAAACTTACTTTACTTAGTATTTTACAAGGACATTGTAAGAACTCGAGCAACTATTGTAATGAAATTCTGGTGTATAAATCACTCCCCTGAAGTCTGACCTCCCAATTCTGTCCACTAGGATTTTAAACCCCTTCTGTTTATGCAGCCCTAGGTGCATAAAAACTTGCTGTTAATGAGTCTCTAAAGTTTAGTACAATGTATATTTTAGTTGTATGTTTTGCTGAACTTCAATCACAAATGAGTGACTTAACAGGAGATGGGAAACTTAAGCAGTCTTAACACTAACTTTAATATGGGAAGTCTGTGACATAGGATACAGAACTGTTGGCTTCTATGCTTTTGACAAATAGTTTTATTTAAATCTTTCTTGCTATTTACATATGGGTATTAAGGGACTTGAGTGTGAATGACACTGCACTCTACAGAGGGTATTCAGCGGCAATAATAAACCAGCATGGCTTATCTGATTCTTTTTCTTTGCCTCCTAAGATCCAGGTCTGCTACCCCTCGACGATCAAGATCAGTGACACCACGTCGATCAAGATCTGGTACCCCACGCAGATCCAGATCTGTGTCTGTTAAAAGATCAAGGTAATGTAAAATGTATAACCCTACCTAGGTGGTATGTCAGTAGGAATAGTAACTGCACTATCATGAGCTTGTACTCTAATAGTATAACTCGCCAAGCTAAATATCTACCAAGAAGGAACTACCCTTTTGGTAATGTTGGGAAACGGTTCTGTAGTTTCAGTTTACCAGTTACCTTTTTGTAGCTCTCCTCTAGCTTTTTTGTAAACTTGGAACTGTTAAACTAAACCACGTTTTTTTTTTTTTTAATCTGCAGGTCAAGATCCAGGTCAAGATCTAGGTCTGTGTCACGTCCCAGAAGCCGGTAAGAAAAGACCAGCTGTTGCTGGAACTATTAAACTTAATGGTTGTCTTAAGAACCTTCTAATCATGCTCTAAATCAACTGCAGGAGAACTTGAATTGCTGCACAATGCATAGCAGGACTGCTCATGGACAGTGTCACAAGCTCTCAAGCAACATGCACATTTCTGCATCAACCATGCTCCCCTCTATAGATACATTTGGCTTCTCTGGAGCAAAATTGTTTGTTTGTTTTTTCTGCACCATATCTATACTGTAGTGACTAGATAATTGGGAGTATTTAAATTGACTTGTTGCACAGTTCTGGTCTAATAGAACTAGTCTACTGCAATACTCTAACTGTAAACATGGTTGTTACAGGCACTGTTTTTGCTATGCTAGGTAATGCATTTACTTTAAACATGTACTAACAAGTTGCTGTATGTGCTAGAAAGTGGCAATCTCTTCTAAACAGTGCTCATATTTGTCTTTCTGCAGCTCAAAATCAAGGTCTGCATCTCCAAAACGAAGGTAAGTTGAATAGTTTCCACTTGTATCTCTAGTGCTCAAAGGTTGGCTTTTGAAGTGGTGGTCGTGTATCAGAGCACCTGTCAAAAGAACAAACAGAATTTGTTCAAAGACTTGTTGGTCACACTATTGCTAGACCATCTACTTTGCTCTGACACAAGTGGAATGAGTATTGAGTTTCTTTTACTGTATAAAGTGTTAACTTTTTTTTCTGGCTTTTTCCTTTAGTGATGTCATAGTGTCTTGCAGTCGCTCACCATCCAGAAGCCCCCAGAGGAGCATTAGTCCAGAAAGGAATGGATAGATGGCATGATTGTTTTGAAAGGAATTTGTTAATACATTCATTCTCCTTGTTAGAATTCTGCCTTGGACAATTTGGGTTTATTTTAAACTTTGTTAATTCACTTCAATAGGCTAGTGTACAACGTATGTTATACCTTCATCTGAAAGTGAAGCCTTTTTGTATCTTGGGATTAAAGTGTAATTGTTAATGAATGTGTGGCTTGTCAAAGCTTGCAGGAGACTATGACCAAGCTGCATGAATTAAATATTTTAATGTATCTGCCTGTAGAAGTTACATGCTTGATGCAGATTTTGCTGTATTTACGGTGTCCTTGCTCTTCCAGAGTGTTTGCACCCTTTTTTCATGGATTTTTTTTTCATTCTGGTAAGAACATTGCTCCTGTCACTTATCCTATACCAGAGTATTGGAGATTTTTGCCCACAGAGCTTTTACTGTTTTTTTTTTTTTTTTTTTTTTTGCAGATGTGTTTAAACTTGATTATTCAGCATTTTTTGCAGATGTTTAAAAACTTGGGCATTCAGCATTGTCTGAAATAAACAGTTTCCATTAAAGTGTCTCCTGGCTTAAATCTATCAAATACCTGCAACAGTCAACAGAGGAATGCTTATCCGCTAAACTTGAACTAAAAGCAGTCGTGTCCAAAGTTCGGCACGCTGGACATATGCTCTACTCTGTGGAACTGCTCTTCATGTCAAAAACAGCTTGTATATGTTCATTCTAATTGTTTAGTCCAGGCATAGGCAACCGTCGGCACTCCAAATGTTTTGGACTGCACCTACCGTGATGCTTTGCTAGCATTATGGGGAAAGTAGTCCACAACATCTGAAGTGCCGAAGGTTGCCTATCCCTGGTCTAGTCAAAATATATGAAGGGTAAACATAATCAGACAAAATAAGTCATTGCTTCATAATATACAGAAGTATAGAGGATATAAAAAACAAGAACATGATATCAAAATTAAAAATCATCATTAGATCCATGCAAATAAGGGTTTTTTCACTTCTTGTGTTTATAAACATTCACCGTGTGTAAACAGGATTTTCCTGGCTAATCATGGCATCATCACTTATGGGTAGCTCCTCCCTTAGCAGTCACAGGACAGGAGTTAATTAGACTGATAGGTATAAAGAGTCCCTCCTCCCTTTACACCAGTCTTTTTTCCTGTCCTTAGCCGATTCTACAGGACTTAAAACGTTTTCTTTTTTTGGCCACCTTCCTACGTTTGTCGTGGGTTCTTTCCAAATGAAGTTCAGCCTCTCTTCATTTGAAAGACCCAGTAAACAGCCTGCATGAGCAGGACTAACTGGGTCAGGTTCAGTGTAAATGCTGAACTGCTGCGTGGGATTTCAATTGGTGTTCTGAGGGAAACACTGCTATAAGGTAATTTATGCAGTTGGATCTCCTTAAAAATTCCACTTTTATTTGGCTTTACCCCTATAAATTGGGGCATTCAATTCCCCCCTCCCCCTTGTGGCAGTTTTATTGGAATCCATGTGTGTGGAGTCCTCCTGTTGGAGGAAATTATTATAGGGTGTTTTTCTTGCTTCCTACCTTTCTTCTTCTGGGTCTCCAGTTTCTGGGGCTGCTCTGCTTGTTCCGTTCTTGTTCGCTGGAACGCGGTAGTGCGTTCCAGTGGGCAGACATCTTGGCGGGACCGGAAGTTAACACTGCAACCAGACTTACACTAGTTGCTACCCAAGCCCACTATTACAGTAGGCAAAAAGGAAGATATTATTAGTTTGTGACGTCATTGCGTGTCACAGGGTTTCCTACAACTAGTGAGCCAGCCATTGCTGGTTACGAACATCCCCAGCCTCAGGTCAATGATCTCATCTCTCAAAGATCCAGAGCTATATAAAAATAAACCCCATACGTATTATATATAGACATATGGCATAGTGGAATCACAATATTACATACCAGATTTTGTCCCTCACGTCATACTATCAAGGCGATACAACAGTTTTTGGCGGTTAGAAGAAAGATCACTAGTTTGCACCAATTAAAAGTGTGACGTTACAACCATGTCATCTCTGCTATGGATGTTGTAGCAGTTTATAATTTACCATATGCCTACATCCCCACTTAGTAAGCATATCAAAAGAACCCACTATCTGTTACAAAATTGCTATAATTTATTAGTTATAACTATACCTGGTGATGTACAAATCTTTGTTTGAAGTGTACAGGGAGGAGGAGATATTACCTTGTAATATCCAAGGATACTGTGTCCTGGGATACGAGCACAGGACACCTGGGGATAATTAGCTAAAGATAAAGGAGTCTTTATATCAAACATGGAGGTTTGTTAGTTTTCTGTTTACTCTAACTGTACAGTTTGTGACACTTGTGCGCAATTTTCAGTATTTACATAAAAGAAGATGCTATCAGAGTTAAATTGACATGGGCAGTCTCTGAATAGATCAAGCAGATAGATGTATATCATAGATATATGCAGGAGCAAACATAGAATGTCATTATGAAAATGGCCAGTAGATGGCGGTCACTGATCATTCTCTACTGTTTTATCTAGAAAACCTACCTTCTGATATTAGACTTTATATTAGCAGAGGGTTTCTGTAGAAAGAGTTAGTGCTGGGGTTAGGGTTAGGGTTAGATTTAAGGGTAGGGATAGTCTTTGAGTAGGGAAAGGTAATGGTTAATGCAGGATTTTGGGGTTAGGGATGTTTGAATGACTATCTGTTCCTGTCCAAATCTGAGATGATTAAATTGCGTATACGCAGAAGTAAGTTCACACTGACACATGGAGTTCAGGTTAAAAGAACTTCGAGAAAATTTAATGGCATCTGGTTAAAAAGCGGGCTCGCAGACCCTTATAAGAGCAAAATTACATCATCATAGAATATCAAGATAACAACAAACAAACATCATTAATTGGGTTAGGTGTTAAGTGGCTATGTCAATACCCACCCATCAATATTATTAATTGGCTTCAGTGTTAAGTGGCCGGCTACATGACCTCCCACCGAGAGGTGGCGTCATCTTGGACACGGGTGTGGACACGATGGCCCAGGCGCCATCTTGCTAGCAAGAGGCTTTACTCGATGGGAGGGGGGCTTTAGGCGCCATTTTGAGTAGTTAGTGATGTTAGGTTCGAGGTCAGTTTCAAGGCTTTTTTAGTGAATGGACATTTCATTAGTTCAGTTCTCATGATCTAACTATGGCATACATTGTTACATATTACAGGAACTTGACAATTCCGGTGTTACTCATATCCTTCTAGAAAATGCATTCTCTTGCTAATATTCTAAATGCTGTTAGGAAAATCTGTCATATAATGAAGTTAATGGGGAAATTTAATAAAGGTTTTAATAATTCTACAACAGGGATAGTGTAGGGTTAATGGTAAAGTTAGGGTAGGTATGGAGTTAGTGTAAGCATTGAGTAAGGGGTATCGTTGGTATAGGGTTAGCTTTAACTACAAAAAAATTGAAGTAGATCCTAGACCTACTACGCATTTTACAATCAGGGCTGATATAGGAATCTATTTTGAGTTATTTTCATTTAGTTGTACTGAATGTGTATATATTATCATAAAAAAAAAATGCGTTGATTTATTAAACCTATTTAGTACATTTTATTCACATGTAGTGTTGTGTTAGGATATTAAACTAAAGTCCTTTCTGTCATTTACACGATCTTTCTAATCCGTATGAGGACAGTTAAAATGAGACCCTTAAATTACTGTGGGACAAACATGCAAATTCTAGGTTTTGCTTTCGTTCAGAACTTGGACAATTACATCAGTTCTTAAGAGGTTACGTATCATAGGTGTTCTTGATCTAGGTTGACTACAGTTTCTCTAATGGTTGTTTTAGCAAAACTCTATGGTATCGGTATTTGTTCTCATCCGGGAATTCAGTCCCTACATCCCACCACTAGCAACACCATTGAGCTTACAGGACAAAACAAATGAATGAAAAATAAATAAAACGTATAACTTTGCTCTAGTGGTGGAATGTAGGGACTGAATTCCTGGATGAGAGGAAATAAAACCTCAAATGTCATATTATGGGTTTATTTTTATATAGCTCTGGACCTTTGAGAGATGACATCATTGACCTGAGGCTGGGGATGTTCGTAACCAGCAATGGCTGGCTCACTAGTTGTAGAAAACCCTGTGACACGCAATGACATCACAAACTAATAATATCTTCCCTTTTTGCCCACTGTAATAGTGTGCTTGAGTAGCAACTAGTGTAGGTCTGGTTGCAGTGTTAACATTTATAAATAAGCCCCGCACTCAAACTCACACTACTCTTAGGTGGCATAGCATTCATCTGCCTAAATATATAGGAAATGTAGGGGGAGGGGGGAACCTTACATGCGCATCCTTAAACCTCCAAATACCTTTGCACATTTAAATAGTAGAAATGTTTAGTACCACTTAGTCCTACTAAAAACCTATGTTATTTAAATGTATAGGTAATCCCTGCAACAGAGATCCAAATCACGCCAAGAATCCTGCAAAGCATAGCCTCCACTGGACCACCAGGGACTACACCCCCTCCTGAAAAAAAATACGCAGAAGCAGGGCAAATTCAAAAATCCCCCATAACACTCAGACACACATACAAACACAACACTCAACCAGCACATCAGCCTCCCTCTCCACATACAACTGTCAGCCTCCACCACACACATGCAACACTCAACCAACACACACACACAACACATTTACGGAAACAGAGCCTGGCGCTCTAATAGAGGATCCCAAATCTGTCTTCTTGTCTATGGCTCTGGGCAGTCTTAACATGGCTCTACACATGAGGGTGACTATATGTTTGCATTTGTGCCTCTATTTGTTAATATCAGGGTTACTCAATAAACCCTTAATGTTAGTCAATCTGAATGCCAAAACAGAGGCTATAATAGCCAGTTTTGAAAAAATCGCCAATTCATCTTTAATCACTACATGGCTACACTGATCAGAGACAACATTAAACCCGCCTGCCTAATATTGTGTAGGTCCCCCTTGTGCTGCCAAAACAGCTCTGATGCATCGAAGCAAAACCTCTGAACCTGTACTGTGGTATCTAGCACCAAGATATTAGCAGATCATTTATGTCCTGCTAGTTGTAAGGTGGGGCCTCCATGGACTGAATTTATTGTTTTAGCACATCCCACATATGTTCAATCAGATTGAGATCTGGGGAATTTGGAGGCCAAGGCAACACATTGAGCTCTTTGCAATGTTCCTTAGTTCATTCTTAAAAAATCTTTGCAGTGTGGCAGGATGCATTATCTTGCTGAAAGAGGCCATTGCCATCATGCAACACCATTGCCATGAAGTGGTGTGCGTGGTCATCAACAATCTCCATGTAGGTAAGGTTTCCAAGCTGAACATTGCCCAGAGCATATCACTGCATCTGCCAGCCTGCCTACTTCCCAAAGTGCATCCTCAAGAAAACGTATCATCAGACCAGGCAATGTCCATTTCTATTGCTCCATGGTTAAATTCTAAGGCCCTTTTGGTGGGGGACTGGACTCATCATGGGCACTCTGACCGGTCTGTGGCTACACAGCCTATATGCAGCAAACTGTAATGCACTGTGTGTTCTGTCACCTTTCTATCATGCAGCAATTTAAACTACAGTAGCTCTTCTGTGTGATTGGACCAGACGAGCTAGCCTTTGCTCCACATGTGTATCAATGAGCCGTGGGCGCTCAAGACCCTGCTGACGGTTCCCCAGTTGTCCTTCCTTGCACCACTTTTGTTAGGTACTAACCACTGCATCATGGAAACACCCCACAAGACTTGCCTTTTGGAGATGCTCTGACCCAGTTGTCTAGCCATCACTATTTGGCCCTTGTCAAAGTTATATCTGGGTCAGAATCCCAAAGTAGAATCTTCAGAGAGCATTGGGTGGTTTACAGGATAGGGCCAAAGGCAAGTTTAAGTACATTAACTTTTGTTTTGGACTCAAGTTTCAAATACTTTTAGAATCTGGCAAAGTCTCTAAATCTCATCGGATTAGCCTCCTTCTGTGAACTCACAGCTCCTACCATTAAGTTCCAAAAATAATTATGTACCTTATATTAAATGGGAGAGGAAGTGAAGTTCAATTGTTAGTTTTCCACAGTAGAAAACAAACTAGGAATGAACAAGAATTCCCAGAAAACCTTGATGTGCCCATGGAGCACTGTATAAGGGGCAAACTCAGCAGTACCGCAAAGCATTTTCTACTGAGTGCCTCTTGATAAATCAGTTTCTAGAATTAGCTTGTAAATGCTTCCAAGCGTTTTGTGCCATTAAAGGAATTTTCTCAGAGATAGTCTCTAAGGAAGTGCCTTGTACGGCACAAAACATGTTAGCATCGCCCTCTGCACATTGTGTTCCAATGTAATACTTTCATGTATTACGCCTGCACCTCCCACGCCTCACCCTTCTGTCAGTCCCTACATTGACTTCCTGTAAGATATAGAGCTCAATTTTAAATTCTGGTTCTTGCTTTCAAATCGCTACATAATGCTGCTCCCACCTATCTATCCTCCTTTATACACAAGTATGTCCCGTCTAGGCCCTTGCGATCTGCTGAAGACTTAAGTCTGTCTTCTGTCCGTACTCCCACCTCTGATGCTCGCCTTCAAGATTTCTCGAGGGCTGCACCGTTCCTGTGGAACTCGCTTCCCTCCTCCGTTAGATGCTCACCCAGTCTCCACTCCTTCAAAAAAAATTGTTAAAAACCCACTTCTTCATAAAAGTGTATCAATTAAACTGTTAATAGCTCCTGACTGATTCCTCTTCTGCAACTGTCATTAGTCTAATACTATCCTTACCTTTCTGTGTCATTTTACCCCAATCCCTCTAGCATGTAAGCTCATTGAGAAGGGCCCTCAACCCCTCTGTTCCTGTGTGTCCAACTTGTCTGGTTACAACTACATGTCTGTTCGTCCACCCATTGTAAAGCGCTGCGGAATTTGATGGCGCTATATAAATAACATAATAATAATAATAATGTTCAATAAAGGATTTCTTTTAACCGCCTTGAGCCTGGTATTTGTGTCCTGCATGTTGACCGAATGCTGTGGAAGAATTTATATATTAAGTGGGAGAAGAATCCACACACCAGGACACTCTTACTGTAGGACAATCTTTTTCTTTACCTGCATTGACGCCTATAGACTACATGATACGTCCTAGAATTAGCTTCCCTAATGTAAATACACATACAAAATTATAATTAAGGATCAAGGGAACAAGCAGTAAGAACTTAACTCATTCAGTTGGAAACGTAAATTGTGGCTAAAAGATAATTGCTCGACTGGAGCACAGCAGAAAAATTTTGTTTTGATCGAAGAAATAAAACATTTCTAGAGACAGAATTTTGTCCATGTTGTGGCTTAGCTCATCATAATTCTTCAGCTAGAAATAATGGAGCAGAAAAGGCTACACCAAAACAGATAAAAGATATACAAAATGCAAAATCTATTGTTTTTTTTCCTTTTTTCAAATATGCCTCGTAATGTTCCTTATTTTTGTAGCATTTGAAAGTTTTAATCCATTCGGTTCTGAATAATAAAGCTGGGAGTGGAGGTTCAGATTATTGGGAGTGGAGGTTCAGCAATTAAATTGTGAAAAAGGGTAGTGATAAGGATATACTTGGAATCCATATTGTCTCAATGAATACCACGTGTAAAATGCATATGAGATATTAATTTCCGTATGTGTATTCGATGATACTGGCAGCTGTTTGTCATCCTCCTGTAAAAACAAACAAACCATATAGTAGATATATAGACATAGATAGGAGATTCCCAAAATATGCTTCGTGCTATCATAGTTGACAATTTGCCTTTAATTTAATATGCATTAACACTATGTCAGGAAGTACAGTTGCGCTAAATAAGCAGTTAACAACTTAACATAGGACAAGAAGAACTTTAACTCTATTGAACACCCGCACACTGACAATTCTGTAGGGCACTATGATGCTTCTAACCGAGTTAAAGTAAATGATTCAACCAGCAAAAAAACACTCTCCTCTCACAAAACACCCCCGGGGTTCTTATCAGTACATCCTGGCAACCCTATCACTTTAATAGAGTCCAGGGTCTGCCTTTAAATACCCTTGGGAACTTCCTCAAAGAGAGGGAAGTGATATAAATGAAACTTTAATAAATTCAATTTTCTTTTTACAATTTTTTCATTATATTTTTTACATTAGATTAGCACATGGATGAGTCCTGCATGTGTATAGTAAGAATCCAAGCTCTCCAAAGTGAATGGCAAATTATTATCGGAAACAGCATTGCTATGTGAATAAAGATACAATCGTATTAATAATGACAATTCTTGTAGAGAATTAGAAATTAAGTTTGTGTTTTTAATCATTATGTCAACAGCCATATACAATAACAATTACATATACAAGAGCACATAAATATATAGTTAGAAAACACCCAAAAAGCTGGTAATCCTCTGTTACCTTATAGTGAAAGAGAAAATATAGCCGAATACTAACAAAATGTCGTGGGGTTAATGTTTCTCATTTTCATGGTAATAGAAGGTATTTATTTGCTTTGGTATATGTATGTGTTATTATATATGACTGTTGGCTACCTGTGCCATTTGAGAACATAGTTTGTGATTTTGGAAGCACAGTTTAGATGTTGCAACTGAGCCTATGTTGCTTGTTTTTGATACTTTTAATAGTGTGCAGTCCTGTCTTCTTTATTAGTTCAATCGTTATGTAGAATTTTTGCAACATCAATCTTTATTTCTGTCATTTAACCGTGATAAACATGTTCTCATCTCTTCAACGCCATTCCTCTGAGCCATTTTCTTCAATCTCCGAGTTACGGAAGTTATGCAAAGTCAAAACAGGTAGTGTGTTTATACTCCTCTCCAGGGTGTAGTAGAGTACTTGGGAACTGTGACTGGGAATAAGAAAAACGTAAATATAAACCATGTTGTGACAAGTTTATTTTTTGACATCTTGTGGTCTGTTCACTAAAGTTTGAATCTGTTTAAGTAGATTCAGCCACTTTCAACTGGCTCAATTCATTTAAGTTTGGCTGATAAAATTCTTCTGATGGTTCGATCCAGGGCCGGACTGGGACAAAAATTCAGCCCGGGCAATTAAAGGCAGAGCAGCCCACTATTAGGGGCGGGGCCAGAAAGGGGGCATGTCATGTCACCACTATTGACAGGCACACCCCCTTCCCCCCCCACCAAATGAGTATGTTAATGTGACGCTCCTCCAGAGCATCCAGTGCGCCTGGCTAAAATAAATGCCATGATTTTTTTTGGGGGGGGGGGGGGGTTGAGTTTGTGCTGCGTTTGCTGGCGATTTGTCTCTGGTGTCCTCAATAGTGGGATACCAGAGATCAAAACAGGAACCGGACTGTTAAAGAGTGTTGTGCATGTGTGGGGATGTTCCTTGTGTTGTTGTATATGTTTGGACGTTGCATGTGTGTAGAGCAATTGTGTGTGTGAAGAGGTCTGTTTGTGGCATACTGCATGTGGCAAGGGGCTGTAGTGTGTTTGTCTCTGGGTTGTAAAGTATGTGTGTTTGTGTGTGTGTATTTATATAGGGCCTGTGGAGTGTGTGCATGTAAGGAGCTGTACTGTGTGTTTGTGATTGTATCTAGGGGCTCTAGTGTGTGTATGCATATAGGAGCTGTAGAGCACATGTGTATAGGGGGGATAATGTATGCATAGGTGGTGTAGTGTGTACAAGGGGTGCAGAATATGTATTTATAGGGGATATAAATTAGTGTGGGTGCATGCAGGGGGTGTAATGTGTGTGTTTATAGGGGTATAACGTATGAGAGTGCAGGGAGTGTAGTGTAGGTTTATGGGGTATAGTGTGTGTTTAGTGTGTGTATGTGAGTGTCAGGGGAATAGTGTGTATATAAGGGGTATAGAGTGTGTGTAGTGTGTTTGTGTGTAAGTGCAGGAGGTGCAGTGTGGATATAGGGGTATAGAGTGTGTACTGTGTGTTAATGCAGGGGCTGTAGTGTGTATGTAGGGGTATAGAGTGTATGCAGTGTGTTTGTGTGTTAGTGCAGGGGGTGTAGTGCAGTGTGTGTTAGTGCAGGGGAGCAGTATGTTTGTGTGTTAGTGCAGTGTGTGTTAGTGCAGTGTGTGTTAGTGCAGTGTGTGTTAGTGCAGTGTGTGTTTGTGTGTTACTGCAGTGTGTGTTTGTGTGTTACTGCAGTGTGTGTTAGTGCAGTGTGTGTTACTGCAGTGTGTGTTACTGCAGTGTGTGTTAGTGCAGTGCGTGTTAGTGCAGTGTGTGTTTGTGTGTTACTGCAGTGTGTGTTAGTGCAGGGGTGCAGAATATGTATTTATAGGGGATATAAATTAGTGTGGGTGCATGCAGGGGGTGTAATGTGTGTGTGTGTATAGGGGTATAACGTATGAGAGTGCAGGGAGTGTAGTGTAGGTTTATGGGGTATAGTGTGTGTTTACTGTGTGTATGTGAGTGTCAGGGGAATAGTGTGTATATAAGGGGTATAGAGTGTGTGTAGTGTGTTTGTGTGTAAGTGCAGGAGGTGCAGTGTGGATATAGGGGTATAGAGTGCGTATTGCGTGTTAATGCAGGGGCTGTAGTGTGTATGTAGGGGTATAGAGTATATGCAGTGTGTTTGTGTGTTAGTGCAGGGGGTGTAGTGTGTTTGTGTGTTAGTGCAGGGGGTGTTGTGTGTTAGTGCAGGGGAGCAGTATGTTTGTGTGTTAGTGCAGTGTGTGTTAGTGTGTTACTGCAGTGTGTGTTTGTGTGTTACTGCAGTGTGTGTTAGTGCAGTGTGTGTTTGTGTGTTACTGCAGTGTGTGTTAGTGCAGTGTGTGTTTGTGTGTTACTGCAGTGTGTGTTAGTGCAGTGCGTGTTAGTGAAGTGTGTGTTTGTGTGTTAATGCAGTGTGTGTTAGTGCAGTGTGTGTTAGTGCAGGGGAGCAGAATGTGTGTGTGTTAGTGGTGCAGTGTGTGTTAGTGCAGGGGAGCAGAATGTTTGTGTGTTAGTGCAGGAGGTGCAGTGTGGATATAGGGGTATAGTGTGTATTGCGTGTTAATGCAGGGGCTGTAGTGTGTATGTAGGGGTATAGAGTATATGCAGTGTGTTTGTGTGTTAGTGCAGGGGGTGTAGTGTGTTTGTGTGTTAGTGAAGGGGGTGCTGTGTGAGTAGTGTGTTAGTGCAGGGGAGCAGTATGTTTGTGTGTTAGTGCAGTGTGTGTTAGTGTGTTACTGCAGTGTGTGTTTGTGTGTTACTGCAGTGTGTGTTAGTGCAGTGTGTGTTTGTGTGTTACTGCAGTGTGTGTTAGTGCAGTGCATGTTAGTGCAGTGTGTGTTTGTGTGTTACTGCAGTGTGTGTTAGTGCAGGGGAGCAGAATGTGTGTGTGTTAGTGGTGCAGTGTGTGTTAGTGCAGGGGAGCAGAATGTTTGTGTGTTAGTGCAGGAGGTGCAGTGTGGATATAGGGGTATAGAGTGTGTATTGCGTGTTAATGCAGGGGCTGTAGTGTGTATGTAGGGGTATAGAGTCTATGCAGTGTGTTTGTGTGTTAGTGCAGGGGGTGTAGTGTGTGTAGTGTGTTAGTGCAGGGGAGCAGTATGTTTGTGTGTTAGTGCAGTGTGTGTTAGTGTGTTACTGCAGTGTGTGTTTGTGTGTTACTGCAGTGTGTGTTAGTGCAGTGTGTGTTTGTGTGTTACTGCAGTGTGTGTTAGTGCAGTGCATGTTAGTGCAGTGTGTGTTTGTGTGTTACTGCAGTGTGTGTTAGTGCAGTGTGTGTTAGTGCAGGGGAGCAGAATGTGTGTGTGTTAGTGGTGCAGTGTGTGTTAGTGCAGGGGAGCAGAATGTTTGTGTGTTAGTGCAGGGGAGCAGACGGTGTGTGTGTTAGTGGTGCAGTGAGTGTTAGTGCAGTGTGTGTTTGTGTGTTAGTGCAGGGGAGCAGAATGTGTGTGTGTTAGTGGTGCAGTGTGTGTTAGTGCAGTGTGTGTTTGTGTGTTACTGCAGGGGAGCAGAATGTTTGTGTGTTAGTGCAGGGTAGCAGAATGTGTGTCTGTTAGTGGTGCAGTGTGTGTTAGTGTAGTGTGTGTTTGTGTGTTAGTGCAGGGGAGCAGAATGTTTGTGTGTTAGTGCAGGGGAGCAGAATGTGTGTGTTAATGGTGCAGTGTGTGTTAGTGCAGTGTGTGTTTGTGTGTTAGTGCAGGGGAGCAGAATGTTTGTGTGTTAGTGCAGGGGAGCAGAATGTGTGTGTTAATGGTGCAGTGTGTGTTAGTGCAGTGTGTGTTTGTGTGTTAGTGCAGGGGAGCAGAATGTGCGTGTGTTAGTGGTGCAGTGTGTGTTAGTGCAGTGTGTGTTTGTGTGTTAGTGCAGGGGAGCAGAATGTGTGTGTGTTAGTGCAGGGTGCAGTGTGTGTAATGTGTTTGTGTGTATGTATATGGCCTTAAATTATTATTATTAAAAAGTAAAGGAATGCTCCCTCCCCCTTTTACCTTTGCAGGGGGGGAGGGAGCATTCACATACCTGGTGGTCCAGTGAGGGGGGGCTACGCCACACACACATCCCAGGTGGTCCAGCGGCAGGTAATTCAGTGTGTACCCCGCAGGGTACAGACAAGGTCTCTCTCCCTCTCGCGAGCGCCGTTTTTTCCATGGCAACGCTCTGATAATCTCGGAGCTCGCGAGAAGAAAAGAAAGGAAGCTGCTCGCCATGCGCGGATGGAGACCGGCTCACTTCCCGATCTCCCCTCCGGCCCATGATTGGATAGAACTTCATCTTGGGGCCGGTGCTGCTGCGCATGGGCCGGCAGGGGAGATCTTTCCTGCCGGCCTCGGCCCATGGCCATCGCGGCCCACCGGGCATTTGCCCGGTTTGCCCGATGGCCAATCCGGGCCTGGTTCGATCCATTCTCTATTGACAGAAATGGTACAGTGAGCAGAATGGGTCCATGATATTTTTAAATAGGTTTTGTAGTAGCAATGAAATTAATTTAAAAATAGAAACCAAATACTAAACAATTGGCAGCCAAATGTACCATTTTAAGAAAGGAAAGAAAAAAACGTAAAATTATTTGTGGTGGTGGGGATGTGTGATTTGAGGTATCACTATAGTGTACACCCACAAACTAGAGGAAGTGATAATCCAGAGGATTATAAAATACATTTATTTTCCTTAAAAAAACAGGTCTATAAACAAGTAGCCATAAAATGATTAATTTACGAATACCAACCACGATGTGGAAGGTCCACGTGGGAATGCACTTGCACAGCATTTCTTAGTGGAGACCCAAGTTTGCCCGAAGCATCAAGCGGGAATAATATTACAATGGACATGGAAGTGCTACGGATGTATATTTAGGATTACCTCTGCAGCACTTCTCACCACACTAAATGCTTAAATCATAGCTTAAAATTTTCACTCTCTGCTAGTTATTGGCAGGCGAAAATTCAGACCTGGCAAGTAGAAATTCACCTTTGGTTAGTGTGCTATGGACCCACTAGGCTTGCAGTGGAGAGAAACTTTTAGGTCATAGTGTAGGACTTGCAATTTTGATCCATTCTTCAATAATATTCGCTGGATCAAGGGACTGAGGAACAGTCACTACATTTTTCTTTCATTTTTGTTATGCTGTATAAGGTCTTAAAGTGATTGCTACTCATGATATTTACCTTGTTAACAGCATCTGGCCACGCTTGCGTTTCCAGACAAAATGCAGAATGCTTTGGATACACGGAACCTCCCTTGCCTTTCAGAGTTCCATCCAAAAAATTAGCTGTGTAAAACTGCACGCCAGGTTGAGTTGTGCTGACAGTAAGCACTCTGCCACTAGCTGGATGATGGACCCTAAAAATAATTTTAAAAAATTATGTCATTAAAACATTACATTAATACATGAATATTTAATACACAATTCCAGTCTTCTCGTCATGGGTTCTCTGTAGACAATTATAGAGGAAACTTCCAAAACTGGAAAAATAAGTAGTAACATTTTCAATTGGTTTTAATAGTCATTGCTCTCCTCTTAAGACTTGGTCCCAGAATTTTAAAATGTAAAAAAGATCACCAATGACTGCAGTTCATTTTGGATTTGGGGATTATGCTCTCCTTAAAGTTGCAAATCTGCCATTTCAGTTATTTCCTACTATATTGTACATTTATATAGATCAACGAA
This sequence comes from Pelobates fuscus, assembly GCF_036172605.1. Classification (NCBI taxonomy): domain Eukaryota; kingdom Metazoa; phylum Chordata; class Amphibia; order Anura; family Pelobatidae; genus Pelobates; species Pelobates fuscus. The sequence goes on along the minus strand of NC_086318.1, from coordinate 350,649,354 downwards.
TCTTAAAGGGACACTATAGTCACCAAAACAACTTTAGCATAATGAAGCAGTTTTGGTGTATAAATGACCCTGCAGTCTCAATTCTCTGCCATTTAGGAGTTAAATCACTTTTTTTTTTTTATACAGCCTTAGGCACACCTCCCTGCATGTGACTTACACAGCCTTCATAAACTCTTCCTGTAAAGAGTTATCTAATGTTTACACTTCCTTTATTGCAAATCTGTCTAATTTAGATTTTCTTATCTCCTGCTGTGTTAATAGCATGCTAGACCCTACATGGAGCCTCCTGTATGTAATTAAAGTTAAATTTACAGGAGATAAAAACTTTGAAAGAAAGTTACATCTGATTGAAAAGGAAACCATTCTGTGTTCATGCAGGCTGTGTCAGTCACAGTTAGGGGAGGTGTGACTAGGGCTGCATAAACAGAAACAAGAGAGATTTAACTCCTAAATAACAGAGAATTGAGCAGTGAAACTGCAGGGGCATATTCTATACGCCATGACAGCTTCATTATGCTATAGTTGTTTTGGTTACTGTAGTGTCCCTTTAAGTCTAATTTTTGCAGAGTGATAACGCAAGTTAAACTGTGATGTTCTTTCTAATCGTCCAAAAATAATACTTGATGGTGTCATTCCAAATATTAATGAATAAACTAAAATTCAAACTAAACTATACCATTAGGAAAAATCATCTCATCTATGCTGGTTTCTAAGAAAACTCTGCAAAGAAATAATTATGAAATCCTGTCATTACTGCGTTTTATAGATTTGTTTGAGCAAATGCATTGCAGTCTGTAGCCAATGATAGGTTACATTGCCACAGTAGCAGAAGGGGCCTGTTATAGGGTTTGTATATTTCAAAGTATGTAACACAATCATTCAGTATCAGTATAACTATTTTCTATTGCAGAAAATGTTTCCATTTAATCATGCATGTTCTAAGGCGTGATCGAAGTTGCATTCTAAAGGTGAACTGGACTATGAAAAGATTTTTCTTCATAAAATGTTAATTCAGTTACTAAAAAAAAATTACTTTGCTGTACTGAAGACATCTTCAGAATGGATAATAAGGAAAATGGTTTCATACGTAGCGTAATTTTCTTTACCTGATCATTATTCATGGCAGGCAGCATTTACTCAGAGCAGAAAGGACAGGAAACTGGTATATATAGATCCTCCCCCTTCCCATCAGGCAGTCTTAGTAACTAGCATCACATCTTATAGTATATGGGTGGGAACGCAATGCTGCCATGAATAATTATCAGGAAAAGAACATTACGGTAAGTATGAAACAATTTTCCTTATTGCTGATCAATCATGGCAGCATTTACTGATGGGGAATACCCAAGCCGAATATATATATATATATATATATATATATATATAGAGGGAGGGACAGAGTTCAAAAACAGCCAATAGCTAAAAAAACAAAAAACATTATTGAGCTGCATAAACCTTAAAAGCTTTAAAAAAGCCAAATAAGTAATCAATAGGATGTTCAGACAAGGTAATTTACCGCTGGCATTCAAATCTCTGAAATATCCTGAAGAAATATAGAGCCGCATAGGAATTAAGGCAATGGTAGCCACACCTAGAGAAGGAACAAGGCTAGACTAATACAAGACAAACTCTCGTAAGAAATAAGGAATCCATCTTGTTATGGATAAAACATTTTTTTAGAGAACCTCCATGAAACCCAGACACGGTCTAGAATTTATAGATCTGTTAACGTCAACAATAGAAGATAAGGTCCTTCTCTGATATAAATTAAAAACCAAATGGATGGCATCATCAAATCAGAACCTTGACAAAGGCATAACTTCCAGAGATCATACAGGAACAAGCAGATAATGTTGGATGAGAACAGTCACACCATGCTATTAACCCCTTAACCCCTTAAGGACCGGACTTTTTTTGCGATGTTGTACATTTGCGACCAGGCATCTTTTTGACACTTTTGTGGTGTTTGTGTTTAGCTGTAATTTTCCGCTCTCTCATTTACTGTTCCCATACAAATTATATATTGTTTTTTTCAGGACAAAAGGGGCTTTCTTTACATACCATTATTTATATAATCTCATGTAATTTAATTTTAAAAAAATGAAAAAATATGATGAAAAATTGAAAAAAACACACGTTTTTTGAATTTTATGTGAAAAATCTTTTACTCATCTACAAAAGCGAATGAAAAAAACTGCTAAATAGATTCAAAATGTTGTCCTGAGTTCAAAAATACCCAGTGTTTACATGCTTTTTGCTATTTTTTTGCATGTTATAGGGCTATAAGTACAAGTAGGATATTGCGGTTTCAAAACATACATTTTTAAAATGTATCAATAGTGACATTGTAACACTATTATCTGTCATAAATTGCTAAATAACACCCCACATGTACATATTTTTTTAAAAGTAGACAACCCAGGGTATTCAATATGGGGTATGTCCAGACTTTTTTAGTAGCCACTTAGTCGCAAACACTGGCCAAAGTTAGCGTTCATATATTTGTTTGTGTGTGAAAAAAGTAAAAAAACGAAATTGAACGCTAATTTTGGCCAGTGTTTATGACTAAGTGGTTACTAAAAAAGACTGGACATAACCCAAGGTATTGCAAATGGGGTGTCTTCTTTTGCAAATGGTATGCCATCATGGGGGTAATTCTCATTCCTGGGCTACCATACGCTCTCAAAGGCAACGTAACCAACCTGGCCATTTTCAATGTAAAAATATTTGACCCATATATTTGACCCTGTAACTTTCAAAAACGCTATAAAACCTGTACATGGGGGGTCCTGTTCTACTCAGGAGACTTTGCTGAACACAAATATTAGTGTTTCAAAACTGGAAAATGTATCACAACAATTATATCATCAGTAAAAGTGCTGTTTGTGTGTGAAAAATGCAAAAAAAGTCACTTTCACTGACAATATCATCGCTGTGATATGTTTTACTGTTTTGAATCACAAATATTTGTGTTCAGCAAAGTCTCCCGAGTAAAACAGTACCCCCCATGTACAGGTTTTAGGGTGTCGTAGAACGTTACAGGGTAAAATACAGTGATAGCAAATTAAATTCTCTGGACTTTCGGCCTGGGTTGGCAGGCAGGTCCCTTAAATTGCAATCAATAAAATAACTTAATTATGTAAAAATATTACATAAATACACACGTAGAATTTAAATATACATGCATATTTATATATTTGAAGTCTACGTGTATATTTATATAATTATTTATGTAATTTTGTATATGGACATATGAATAGTTTGCATTCTTTTTATTTATTTATATATACATAGATATATATTCAATTTCATTCTAAGTGTATTTTGATATAAATATATATATATTAATATCAAAATACAGTTAGAATAAAATTTCGTATAGATATAATTTTTTTAATTTTTATTATTATTTTTAATTTTTTTCATTTAATTTAAATTATTTATTATTCGTATTTTATAATAATATATATATACAATATATATAGTTATTATATATATTATATATATACGTGTGTAAATTAATTATAAGTGTATTTTTATATTAATATATGTACATATTAATATAAAAATACACTTAGCGGGGCGGGGCCTGACCGCTGAAGCGAGTGGACGCAAGAAGCAACAGCTCCCGGGCCAAAAAACGATAAACGCAGATTTTACCACAATAGGCACCCAGATCGGGCTTCGGGATGCTGACCACAAGCAGAGGACACCGAGCCCTACAGAAGGACACCTCAAACGATGATGCCCTGCTCGGCGCCAACATGCGGCCTACCCACACGAGAGGCGCGGGAGGGACGGCCGCTCTCCCGCCGCTTTCACACTTGGCAGAATCGCTACCGGGCCCACGTTCCCCCCCCTATGGACCGGCGGGGGTCATCCCGGTCCGCACTCCACGGGGCCACAGGACCCCACAAGCCTCCGCGACTATGCGCATCCCGCACCCAGCGCCCAAGATGGAGGCTGCCGACACCGCTTCTGGGCCTACACCCACTAAACTTCGACCCGAGCGACAGGCACACGAGGCATACCAGGAAGACCGCATAACAGCAGCCTTCAACCATTTTTGGGCAAGGTTGTGGGCCACAATAACACAAGCCCGAACAGCCACAAAGGACCCTCGCCTGCCCTCCAACTTACCTATGCCTACACCGACCCTGAAGGGCACCGCCAGGCTGCCTCCCAGTGAGAAGCAGCGGAGGAGAGTGGGGACCATGCCTAGACTTCAGGGCAGCAAACCGCACACCCGTCAATGCCTGCCGGGGCCCCGACAAACCGGGGGAACCCCCACACACGACCCACCGACACACAAGCTGGTGAGATGCACTCGGAGGGCCCGGGCTCGGCTTGCGGCCTGCAGAAACGAGAGGGCCACCCAGCATATCAGGCGCCGACAGCGCATCACAGCCGCAACCGGGGCCCGGAGGGGCCTCACTCCCACATCAAGAAGACAGCGGGGATACTTAGCCGCAACCAGCATTCAAAAGGACCCTGGCGGAGCAAGATGGCAAGGCACCACGTGGAGCCTAAGCGAGGTACAGCTTTACACCCTATCGAAGGACACTAACCCACATGAAACAAGCCCACGGAAAAGCGATCACAAACCTCCCCACAGACTGGGCGTCGGATGAGCAGATGCGAGGATCCGGACTGCCGGCTGGCCAGCTCTGGTGATGACACCGACAAAGACGACCCTGGCGAACACGTATAAACTTGATTTACTGCACCTGTTTATTTTATTACCGTTAGAGTTTGATGCATAACCAGCAACAGTGGAGCTGCTTTTATATACCTGGCACACTAATATAAGCAACTTGTCAGTACCCTAAGCTAGAACATGTGTTACCAGTGAGACACTAAGCCTGTTCCACTTAAAGCGTTACCTTACCTCCTATTTCCTTAAGCAAGGTCTCCCACAACTAATGGTGTCAGTTTTAATGCTGACAGCTCTTAATTGCCCATTGACATGCCAGGCAATATACCTATGCACTCTCACACAGTAACCTACTTCATCTTTTACTAATGTAAGGTCGCTAGCCTGTAATTCTCTAAATCTTACACTACAATCTATAGTGAAGCCTGTTTCTTTACACTATAAAAAAAAGTGCAACTGTATTGTATATCATGGCACTGTATGCAAATGTCTGATTATAATAAGCCTTGCGATGTTGTCACGACTAGGCCAACCTGTATCTTATTCTTTTCTTGCACACTAAAATAAAGAATTTAAAAAAAAAAAAAAAAAAAAAATACACTTAGCATGACATTATATATATGATATATAGACATATATTATATAGGTATAATATGTCTATATATCATATATACACATATATAATAATATTTTTTTTTTATTAACTTTCACTTTAAATTTTTTTTTTATTTTACAGTTGCAGGGAGACTGCCTGTCAGCACAGACAGTCCCCCTGCAGGCAGAGACTAGGACACCTATTGTGACCATGTGGTCGCCCTGTTGGGCGATCACATGGCCCCAGGGGTCCTAAACTGCCATGGGGAGACTGTCTGGGCTGCAGGCAGTCTCCCCACACCGGGAGCACCGCCGATCGCCGCCGGGGGAACGACGGCGATCGGGCAAGTACATTTTAAATTTAGGACGGTTCAGGACCGTCGTCGGTCGGCAAGGGAAAAATGCCGATGACGGTCCTGAACCGTCTAGCGTCCTCAAGGGGTTAAGGACTGAGCCAAATGTACACGTTGTGAACAAAACAAAACGTAAACAAAACCTGGAATTTGCACTATATGTCTGTCCAACCGTAATTCACCTCTTTCATATTAAATGCACCCGTTCTACATGACATTTTAACTGTCAATGTCATAATACTGTTTGCTTTTACTGCAATAAAATACACATTTGTATTCAGCAAAGTCTCACGTGTAAAACAGTAACCCCTATGTACAGGTTTTATGGTGTTTGGGGAAGTTACAGGGTCAAATAGCACGTTACATTTGAAATTGAAATTCGCCAGATTGGCTACGTTGCCTTTGGGACTGTATAGTAGCCCAGGAATAAAATTTACACCCATAATGGCATACAATTTGCAATAGTAGACAACCCAAGGTATTGCAAATGGGGTATATGTCCAGTCTTGTTCACAAACACTGGCCAAAGTTAGCGTTAGTATTTGTTTGTGTGTGAAAAATGCAAAAAACGCCAATTTTGGCCAGTGTTTGTGACTAAGTGGCTACTAAAATAGACTGGACATACCCCGTTTGCAATACCTTGGGTTATCTACTATTGCAAATGGTATGCCATCATAGGGGTAATTTTCATTCTTGGGCTACCATAGGGTCTCAAAGGCAACGTAACCAATCTGGCTAATTTTACTGTGAAAAAAATTAAACACAAGCCTTATATTTGACGCTGTAACTTTTAAAAACACCATAAAACCTGTACATGAGGGTTACTGTTGTACTCGAGAGACTTCGCTGAACACAAATATTTGTGTTTCAAAACAGTAAAAAGTATCGCAGCAATAATATCGTCTGTGTAAGTGCTATTTGTGCGTGAAAAATGCAAAAAACATCACTTTTACTGGCGATATCATTCTTGTAAAACATTTTACTGTTTTGAAACACTAATATTTGTGTTCAGCGAAGTCTTCCGACTAGAACAGTACCCCCCATGTACAGGTTTTATGGTGTCTTGGAAAGTTATAGGGTTAAATATAGTGCTAGCAAATTAAATTCCCTTTACTTTCGGCATGGGTTGTCAGGCAGGTCCCGCTAATTGTAATTAATTAAGATACCTAATTATGTATAAATATATGTGTAGAATTAATATATATATATATATATATATATATATATATATATATACGTATGTGAGTGTATATATATATATATATATATATAATTTTTTACAAATATTTTTATTTATATATAGGTGTATGTGTGTATATATATATATAGTGATATATACGTATATATTTATGTATATAGATATATATTATTTAGTTCTACGTGTATTTTGATATAAATATATATATTAATATCACAATACAGTTAGAACAAAATAACACACATCTATATATTTTTAATTATTTTTTTAATTTTATTTTTTAACGTATTTACATTTTTTTATATTATATATAAATATATAACAATAATTATATATATTTAATCAGTATCAGTCTATGTGTAATTTGATATTAATATATATATATATATATATAAATAGTAAAATACATCTAGACAGTGTGTGTGTGTGTGTGTGTGTGTGTGTGTGTATATATATATATATATATATATATATATATGATCTAAGTATATTATTATTTTTTTTACACTTATTTTAATTATTTTTTTTAATTTTATTTCCAGCCAGCAGGGGGACTAACTGTCATTACAGTTAGTCCCCCTGCTGGCAATGCCTCAGCCAGCTAACCCGGCCATGTGATTGTGAGGTCCTCGCAAGGACCTCACTCTCACATGGCCGGGGGGGGGCCCCCAGGAGGACGGACGTACCGCGGGGGGCTCCCTGGGAGTCCCCCCAGCCGCGATCGCCGGTGTGGGATCGCCGGCGACCAGGTAAGTTGAAAAAAACCGGAGGGCGTACTATTACTATTAGAGACACTTAAAATAGGGCGTAATAGTACGCCCTCCGGTCTTAAAGGGTTAAACAGGGGGAGAATTACACTGAGAATCCTACTATTTTCTGGACATATTTATTAAAGACGATTCACACTGCTTCATCTTGCCCAGTAAACTACTTACCTGTAGATACAGGAAGCAAATCAATATCTGTCTGTCAATATATTGCAAAAATCAGACTCACAACCATACCTCACACTGTGAATAAATTGATACAGTAATGATCAGTTACAGGAGAGGTAGAAACCAATAACACAAATAGATATTACTAGGCAAAGGAAAAAAAAAATCATATCATACAGATTAGTTAAAAAAAAATATCGTCATGAACCGTAGAATTGGTGCCAACTACTAAATTATAAGTAGGCAATGTAGGCCAACTACGTCAGTATCTACATTCAAAGATAAACAGATTGTAAATAGTACAGATTATGCCAAACACTGTTGTGCAATAATTAGGAGATATGTAATAGGCAGGATACTAATGGGAAGGTGGCACATGATTCATTGTGGCAATAGACACATAAGCAGGATAGTAGAAGTTATCCTTATGAGAACAAACAACCACATACCTACTCTGACCTTATCTTAAGATAGTAATGAAGTACTTATGGCAGAGCCTATGGTGATAATAAGATCATCCTGCATCTGGTTTTATCTGCAAAGATATCAACACCAGTCCAAGCATATAATCCACAATTACATCAATGCAATGTTAGGAGTGACCATCACTTACACAGATCTAGGTACAGAGACCATGTAAAACAAATCAGCCAAATGTTTGTCATCAACAAGCTACAATATTATATTATGCAGGATGATTCAACAGCTTAAAGCCACATATTGGTTGCAAATTCCAAAAATAAGGACACCTAGAAGAATCCCCATGAATATCAGAACAGAGGTCCGTAATGGAACTTCCTGTTCAGGGATTTCCTTTATTGTTTTGGTAGCAGGTGCATTTTACCTGAAATAGTAAACCTGGTAGAATGGTTTCGGGACAGGAAAGACCTTCCAAAGTCAATTAAAATACTTGCAATACCCAGCATCAAAGTTACATGGAGCATATGAGCCTAAAAGAATACATGTTATTGCAGAAAGGAAATTATAATGTTCCCCGTCACAACATGGGAATCTGTGTGGAATTCTGATCCTTACCCCCTTAAAAACCAAAAGCATGCCCCCTGACATATATTAAAGAGATTGCCAAACTCCAGGCCCCCAAGGGATGAAATAGCAAAATACCGAATATAACAAATAGCACATATTCTAACCTATAAAGATTATGCTTTAAGGAAATTTACTCCGTTCTAAAGAATATTTTAAACCAATTCCAGAGCACAAGACCAGGAGTAGTGAATTTTACAGAGTAGAAGCTTGCAGAAAATAAAATGATTACTAAAGTTATGACCAGCTGAAACAAAAAAACAATATCAACAGATTTTAAATCAGTTAAATTAGATTTGAGAAAGAAAAACATACCAGTGAAAAAAGTTAGGTAATTGCCTACTTATGGGAGCAATAAATAGCCCAAGTTGTGCTCCTGCAACCAGCAAGATCTACTAAGTTGTGCTCCTGCAACCAGCAATATCTACTAAGTTGTGCTCCTGCAACCAGCAAGATCAACTAAGCTGTGCTCCTGCAACCAGCAAGATCAACTAAGCTGTGCTCCTGCAACCAGCAAGATCAACTAAGCTGTGCTCCTGCAACCAGCAAGATCAACTAAGCTGTGCATCTGTAATCAGCATATATATTAAGGTTAAACACTGCCACAAAACTTAAAAAAACATTCCCTATCTTGATCAGAGAGAGATGATGATACCTGGCAATAAAAAAAGTTTTTTTTAGAATTATCTCCTGTGTAAATACATAGGCGTGCACACAGAAAAACATTAACTATGTTAAACATAAACATGCTCCATTTTGGAAATCAGGTCTCCGTCTCTCATGGGAGAGGCACACAGACAGGCTCAGTAACACCTGCAATCGACCTGAAATGGTTAATTGTGTTAATTGCTTATCCTGAAGCAACTGTGGGAGAAGAAATCTCAGGTCCGCGACCCGGACGGACTGACAGGAAGTGCACACTCAGTGAGGAGAAGAAGATTACAGGGAGGGAGGGGGGAGTGGAGAAGATTGGAGGGAGGGGGGAGAAGAAGAGAAGATTACAGGGAGGGAGGGGGGAGAAGAAGAGATTACAGGGACGGGGGAGAAGAAGAGGAGAACACAGGGAGGGGGGGAAGAAGTGGAGAACACAGGGGGGGGAAGAAGTGGAGAACACAGGGGGGGAAGAAGTGGAGAACACAGGGGGGGGAGAAGTGGAGAACACAGGGAGGGGGGAAGAAGAGGAGAACACAGGGAGGGGGAAAGAAGAGGAGAACACGGGGGGAGAAGAAGAGGAGAACGGGGGGGGTGAGGAGAACAGGGGGGGAGAACGGGGGAGAGGGAGAGACGACTAAAAGAGGGAGGGGATGGTGGAGAGACCACTAGGGGAGGGGGGTGAAAAGAGACCGCTAAGGGAGGGGGGGTGGAGGATAGACCACTAGGGGAGGGTGGGGCGAGAGGAGAGACCACTAATGGAAAGGGGGGGCAGAGGAGAGCAGAGACCACTAATGGAAAGTCGGGGAGAAAAGGAGACCATTAAGGGAGGTGGGGGAGAGGAGAGACCACTAAGGGGCAGGGGAGATCTCTAAGGGATGGAAGGGAGAGACACAGAGAAAACAATAACTATCCCTTACTGAGATAGTGAGAGATTTACTAAAGTGCCTGAATAAAAGCAGCTCAACACAAAAAGTGGAATACCTTAATCCACAATAAAGTGCAAAATATAAGAATAAAAAGGTATAAACAATATACCAGCAAGTGGAGCGCTATAATGAATATTAATATAAATAATGAGGGGGTATACTCACCCCTCCAACATAGTGATACAATGTGTCCAAATATACATACAAAGTAAAACAACAAAAAGAGAGAATATAGTGCAGATGGTTTACAAAAATAAAAAATGAATAATAGTAGAAATTGGTTGAAACCACTCACGTGGGTTGGAGCCTATAAGCTATTGGCTCCGTAAGTGACTCCTTTTTGCTCTTGAGGCAGCAACACACCCCTTTATCCCAAACGATGTTCTCCCGAAGATATGGAACAAGCAGAGAGAGAGAACCTCATAGGTGGTATTGTACAGATAGTGTATACAAAATAGTGAGATAGTAATTGTTATGCTCACCTTAGACAGAGCCTTGAATTCCTGGCTCTGAGGTTTGTTGGCAATATGCTAATTTATTGGGATAGCATTCCCCACATAGTGTTCCTGGAGGCTAGAACGGACTATATGGACTGATATAAAAAAAAAACGATTTATTGTAGAGATAAAAAATAATAAAAACAATATTAAGACTTCTCAAAAGCATATAAGCTAAAAGGTAGAAAGTCCAAGTATAAAAGTCCAAAACTCCAGCTAAACGCGTTTCACTCTTGTATGAGCTTCCTCAGTAGCTGTCTGGAAGCTCATACAAGAGTGAAACGCGTTTAGCTGGAGTTTTGGACTTTTATACTTGGACTTTCTACCTTTTAGCTTATATGCTTTTGAGAAGTCTTAATATTGTTTTTACTATTTTTTATCTCTACAATAAATCGTTATTTTTTTATATCAGTCCATATAGTCCTTTCTAGCCTCCAGGAACACTATGTGGGGAATGCTATCCCAATAAATTAGCATATTGTCAACAAACCTCAGAGCCAGGAATTCAAGGCTCTGTCTAAGGTGAGCATAACAATTACTATCTCACTATTTTGTATACACTATCTGTACAATACCACCTATGAGGTTCTCTCTCTCTCTCTGCTTGTTCCATATCTTCGGGAGAACATCGTTTGGGATAAAGGGGTGTGTTGCTGCCTCAAGAGCAAAAAGGAGTCACTTACGGAGCCAATAGCTTATAGGCTCCAACCCACGTGAGTGGTTTCAACCAATTGCTACTATTATTCATTTTTTATTTTTGTAAACCATCTGCACTATATTCTCTCTTTTTGTTGTTTTACTTTGTATGTACATTTGGACACATTGTATCACTATGTTGGAGGGGTGAGTATACCCCCTCATTATTTATATTAATATTCATTATAGCGCTCCACTTGCTGATGGAAGGGAGAGCTCTATAGGACAGGGGGCAGGACAGGGAGCTCTTTCACACTGCACACACACACACACACACAATGCATCCCTATACCCACAGAAACACAACATGCTTCCCTTACACACAGAGAAACACACAATGCATCCATTACACACACACACACACACACAATGCAACCCTTACACATAGAGACAATGCATCCTTTGCACATATACACAGAAACACACAATGCATCCCTTAAACACACATGCAAACTTACTTCTGCTTCTCTTACACACACACAGAAACACAATGCATCTCTTACACACACTCAGCGCACCCCTTACAGACACACACACTGCATCCCTTTCATACACAGAAACACACTTTGCATCCCTTATGCATACAAACGGCAAATCTTTATTTTACCTAGGGCGGCAAAAATCCTTACACCGGCCCTGACTGAAGCAATGTCTTCACACCAACTTACATATAGAGCATGTAGAGGACATATACTGAGGCTGAGTCTTCAGACCAACTCATACATAGACAATATAGTGCATACATATACTTTAGCTGTGTCCTCATGGTAATTCATACATAGACCATATAGTGCATACATATACTGAGGCTGTGTCCTCATAGTAACTCATACATAGAGCATATACTGGACACACATACACTGAGACTTCAGACCAATTCATACATAGAGCATATAGTGGAAACATACTAATGCTGTACCATAAACCAGTTCATGTACAGATACTGAGGCCCAGTGGTCTCATATGCAGTATATTTTCTTCCACTCTCTGAAAAAGCATGCGTATTTGCGATAATGCACAGATAACGGCAATCAATGCCACATGCCTTGATAGAAACCAGTGTCTGTGTGTACTTAGAGTTAGGTTTTAACCTGTCATATACATGTGTGTACTCCAATCAGTCATCCAGGAACGTTTTCTCTTATCTTGGATATTTCTCTGTCTTCAGGCTGTGGAATTCCAGCAGACTTTATACAGCCAGGACATCCATTATCAGCACTCTTTTGCTCAATGCCTGCTTGCATTATCAGCACGCTTTTGCATCCTTTCATGTATAAACTTACCTAAATGCTCACCACACAAACCTCTTATATGTGACCTATTTGTTAGAAGGAAGCCTAATGTAAGCAGCTGGGAGGGACTATAAGAACAGAGATCCAGGTGCCTATACTAGTTTTAATCTAAATTACTAATGCACTTACCTGAACCGTTGCAGGCCTGTGTTTCAGCGGCAAAATGGGGATTTGAACAACTGACAGCCTAAACTGTTTAAACTATAGGCTTCCATCTGTACCCCATATGCCATTCGTCATCACCAGTGGGAGAAGGTTTAAACCAAACCCAAGACAAGGTGGAATACATAGAAGAGGCATACCCAGGTAGGTCAGACCGCTGGTTGCTGAAGGTACCCAGGCCAGCGACTCAGGGATAAGAGGCTGAACCCTGGCATGCAGTGGACCATTTACATCCCTTTCAGGGAGAGGTTGGGTCCGACCCCCGGTCACTAAAGGGGGTACCCAGGCTAGCCACTTTTACAATAGTGCGTTGCTGGGTCTTCAGGGTTTAGAGGCTGAACCCTGGCAGAGCTACAAAAATATTGCCTGGTGAGCATATAAGAAAAATCTAGGCCTGCATAAGCAGACTCCTTCCAAACTGCTGTGAAGGACAGGAAAACAGACTGCCTGTTGGGGAGGGGATCAATCTATTTATACCTATTTCAGAGTTCTATTTCCTGTTCTTTCTGCTGTGAGGGGAGGAGCCAACCCATGAATAAATGCTGCCATGATTGATCAGGAAATATTATTACCTTGCGCACTGCTTTAGTTCATTGTTTACCGCCAAACAAAAGTTGTGATCGAAACCATTTAAATTAAAATTCTTTATATGATTTTCAAGTTCAACTGGTGTCCTTAAATCAAAGGCTGTTCCTTCAACTGGTGCCACCTGTCCTGTAAGAAAAGTGAAATGGTAACATGGCGTCAATACAGGAAGGGTAGTACACCACTCAAATATTTTCATCTCTATATATCATACTCAAGTACTTCAAATCACTCAGCTATTTTGCCCAATGTACACACATGCACACTCTCTGCAATGTCATATTTTCAAACCCAGAGACATATCATCAAATATCTCAAATTGCCCAAAGAGACCATGTTTTTTAGGGACTTTCTTTGAGACATGAGTGATACACAGGGTATTACCTAGATTTTTATTTTTTTAAAGTGTCTGCATGACATACTGAGGCTCAATTATGGAATGTAAAACCTTTAGAAGAATACTAATGTATTTATTTTGCATCAACTAATAAAGAAACCAATTTAAAATCATGAGATTGTTAAACAGTCTTAATTGGGTGATCTGGTGAAATTCTCTGTTAAGCTCAAGCTGTCAGGAACACCACTACTCCCAGACAGGCACATGACTTGCTTTAGTGGGTAAGGGTTAAAAATTCTTATTAGTGTGCACTAGACCCAAAATGATGATTAAAATTCCTCTTAACACCACCCTCACCTATTTGAGTATAAACGTTGCCACCACCCAGACAATTTATTACTTGAGCATCTTGGGTTATTTAAAAAACAAATCAGATTAAAAACTCATAAACCGGGGGCGTGCCTGACTGCTGAGCAAGCTGACTGCATGTTGGAGGGATCTACTCTGAAGTAATGTCCAATTGCAAGCTATTTCTGCTACTTTCTGTAGCTATTTCTCATTAAAAGAGTTAAGAAACCTCTCTGGTCTGGCCCTGAAATGACTCAACCATGGAGTTTTCCAATTTGCGTTTGCAGCCTGGAGCAGCCCATGGATGGGAGAGATGGACTGGTGGGGGTTATCCTGGTCCTTGACAGGGACTTTTCATATGACTGTGTCCTGCTATCCTGATTGTGCACTTACAACTCCTAATCCAATATGGTAAACGTCATGTGTCGTTCTGACTTCCAAGGTCAGACACCTCCTGCCCCCATATCACCCTAGTGACAGAGTATTTATAGGCCTTGGTCCTGCTCCAGCAACGGTGGGAGGAATCATGATGCTACGTCAGTGTTGCTATTGGAGCTGGTGAGCCTTTATCACCATACCTTTTTGATGGAGCTACTGCTTATACTAGAATTTTTTAAAGAAAATGTTTCTGCTTTTTCCAAGCCTGGGAATTGGCAAAACCTGTTTTTCCTTAAACCTGGCACAAGTTTGGATATTGGATGACTTTAATATCAGGCTATATCAGCTTTTTTATTTGTTGTTCTTAATGTCATATTTTCATGTGGCTCCTTGGTGGTTTTCTCCTCACCTCAGCAAAGCTGACAGCTGTTTTTTATTTATTTGAATCTGCTTATAGTCTGTTGTGAGCATAATTATATAAAAGAGAGAGTATGTAACTGCTGACAGTTGCATATTGATATATCTGTCTATGCATTGTTTGTGTAGCCACATATAAAAAAAAAAAAGAAATAAAATTATTTATTTTTTCAAATTAAAATCAAAAACCATATATAAGTAACTCTGGCAATGTGATTCGTATACAGTAAAGAGGCAGAACTTAATAAAGGAACATTTATTAAAAGAAAATCAACACAAGCGTTCTTGCACTCAATGTACAAGCGAAGTATCAGCATTTCTGTCGCAAAATAGTTTTTGGTAAGAAAAGGGCACATTCGATCAACACTTTTTTTTCATGTTTCATCAAGGATAATATCATGAATAAATGATTATATCACACACACGTGAATAAAAGTGAGTGACTATTTCTATATATACATTTGTAAGTGCTGTGTTGTTTCTCAACTTATCTGAACCCAGTAATAAAGATCACTGAACATCAGAACTAGGTACGGTCAGGTCCACACTCTGACTGTGGCTCTTTTACCACTCCCACGCCACATCTCTCCCTTCTTTCTACAATTCATCGGGTTAGAGGGCATCGGAGCCTCTGGCGCATGTTGACTCGATTGCTTCTCTCCCCATGATGTGTCTTTCTGAGGACCAGGCAAGTTAACACAGTATCTGGCAAGACACTGCAGCTCATAGTCTGGCACGGTTGATGCTTTGCGTCATTGCTGGGGGGATATGTGCTCATTCCACTTGGCACCCTGGCTTCTTAGGCATGTGCCTGCATCTGAGTGTATCTTAAAGGAGAAGGGTGGGGGACATGTTTGGGAAAGTGCCAGTGACGGAGGGGGGTATATACTCTCCTCCCTATAAATTCCCCCGGTCATCCATGCTCAGTTCTACTGTGCTTCCTCTCCTTGCTAAATGTGCCTCATTCTCCTGCTCTCATTATTGATTCCCTGTTATTAGACCTTCCTGCCTGAATTCCATCTACAAACCAGCTGCTTGAACTGACCCATTGCCTATGCCTCATTCTTATCAGTACTTCACCTTGCTTATTGTCACATTCTAAGATCTGTCTACACACAATCCTGACAGATACAGACCTGGAACTAGACAGTCGTATTAAATGCCTCTACCGGATTTTCTTTACACTCAACATAGTAAAATAGGCCTTCATTTACAACCGTTTTCCTGTGACCAACAACTAGGGGCTTATTCTTATAGCTCAACACAACCAAATATAACCCTTACCACACTGAAATCAATCATATGAGCTTTAATGGATAACCATTCCATGCTTCCACTACTCACATCAACCTAAATCATGCCCCCCGGTCAATACACCAATTCTGGACTCCTAGAAAAATCACAACATTGTAATCATGCGGGACCAAGGGATTTGGATCCCAAAGAGGAACAGTCTCTTCAAAAAACGAAAAGCTCTTTTCAGGGCTATAAAAAAAAAAAACTAAACTTTTACTAAAGTCGGTTTTAGGTACAGATTAGCCGACTTGCCTTCGATACAGTTTTCTATTTTTGCCACAAGCTGGTTATTAAGAAACTTATTAGCACACGCCACACTTGCTAACACTGAATTATGGTGGCTAGCAGACGTGGAACTCATGCAATAAGACACAAGCATGAGGAAGTGGGAGGAAGATTTCAGAATTTCCAGTACACATGCCTCATTTTGAGAAGAAGAAAAAAAGAGAGATGGGTGGATTTGCTGGTGTAGGATGTTTGCAAAGTGTTACTAGATGAGTGGCACCAGTAGGTGTGCCGGTATGTGAGACGACTGATCTGATATGGGAAATGAAAGAAAACCCACTCCATGGGTGCTCTCGTTTGCTGAGCCTAGCGAGGCACCTACACATTTCAAGAATAGACGGTTCTAGAGTTGACTTCTACGGTTTCAACACTAACCACTGGCATCACGGCAAGTGACAGGAGGGTGCTTATTGGGAGCATTACCCACCACATAATTGACCACCTTGTAGATATCATCTGGAAATGTTTTAGGATCCACTGAATACAAATGCCTAGATGGGACACAATCCACCTAGTATTTGTTAATGGGCTCTAGTGAATACGTATATTTTCTTCATCAACCATAAAAGAGAATACTTTAGATCAAGCTCCATCATGAGGAAATTATTATGTCTAGGAGTGGGGTAATTATAAGACTTGTTCACACATTCTACATATATAAATAGTAAAGGAGTTTAAGCATGCGTGGGATAGGCATAAGGCTATCCTAACTATAAGATAATGCCAGGGACTAATGAAAGTATTTAGAAAACTGGGCAGACTAGATGGGCCGAATGGTTCTTATCTGCCGTCACATTCTATGTTTCTATGTTTCTATAACATCCAAACACAATTCTTGGGAAAGATAAAGGCACCGATATTTTATATTCTACTGATTAATTGTTCTTATACTGATACGGCAAGTAAGTTGCAAGATGCAGGTTGCACTTCTTAGTAACACGATCAAAGCAAATAAAAAGTGTATAGCCATTGTTTGCTTCCCTCGGGTATTGCAGACACTCAACATCATTAGGGTTGCAAAATGCAAATAACGAATTTCTCGCTTTTCTGCTCTGTCAAATCTTTGAAGCTGCACAGAAAATCAAACATCCTGGTTGGCTGCTGACTTCACATGCTGTTCTCAGGACTTTTATTTTTCTTTTCTTTAATCAGTAGCTGTCAGTGTGCACTGAACAAATGGGATGCAATTTCAATAAGGCCAATTTATATGAAATACGCTAAATGAGCTCTAGTGGTTATGGTGCTTGGATGCTTAAAATGCCTTTTTAAGGTTAGAAATTCCAACTTTTATGAGTAATAACATCGGCATGAAAAAAAAATGCATATAATTTTTTTTTTTTTTTAAATAATTAACAGTTTACAGAAAAAACTTGGATCTCAAATATCACTGCCACTGCAGAGGTTCAGAAATGTTATAAAAATCTATTCAGCTTTCTGTATAACCAACATTGCACCTGTGATCAGAGAGTGCATACCGTTAATGTGGATAAGCCTATGCATTTTGATGTGAAATTGTATTGTATTGCAGTTATTTACCTCTTGAAAGATAATGACACCTGCAATTCTGGGTCACTAATAGGGTTTGCAAACTGGAAGACGGGAAGTCAATTAAAATAATGTGGTCAAGTTAGCTCTAGATGTAGAACCTCTTCAAAAGGAGGTTAGGCAGTAGAAACTGAAGCTAACTTACACCGATTAACAAATTAAACCCCGAATGTACAAACGCCTGCATGAATCAGTTACTTGAACGGAAAAAAAACAAACATTGTTATGTACAGTTGCTTCCTGCAAAGCGCACGGTAGGTTTGTGTCTGCAGATATCGCTAGAGAAATCTGCTACATGCTAGGCAATGCATCAATGACTTTGTGATTCATCATGTGTAATAGTTTGAAAGTAATATAAAAAGGAAATAGATGGCAATCATACTCCAGTATATAACCGCAGAGCCTAATTTATAACTGGCAGCAATTCAAAATGCACTTACCATGCATCTTTAGTATGATATAATGTATACATATTAAAAGAGTCCGTTGACTTTCCTATGTTCCAATGTGGCAGGTAGAATGTACAGATGTTTAGTTTAATTTATAAAACTTCTGTATCACCTACTTACTGGATGGTAAAGTGACAGAGCCAATAAGAACATTCAAATTCCACATTATTTTTGAAGCAAATTAGACCACTGGTTCCCAAACTTTTTAGGTTCAAGGCGTGCTTAATATTTCAGTATTTTTCCAAGACACCCCAAGTCAAAATGTCTAGGTTGTATATCTGTACAGCGCTGCAGCATTTACTGGCGCTATAGTGTAATGTACAGTGTTGGTGTTTGAAGGGGTGCTTGTATACATTTGTGTTTTAATACAGGGGTTTGTTTGTTTGTAATGTTTGCGTTTGATTGCAGGGGTGTGTCTGAATATAATGTTCACTTTTAAATATGGAAGTATTTGTGTTTCATTGAAGGGGTGTGTTTTTTTTTTTTTTTAGTTTGAATGCAGGGGTGTGTATGTATGTAATATTTGTGTTAGATTGCAGGAGTGTGCTTGTATGTTGTGCGGGTGTTTGACTGATTGGATGTATGCACATACACTACCACATACATACATACATACTTACACAGATATTCATGCACATTAACACACAGATGCATATAAATACACTGACACATACACACAAATCCATATAGACACCGACACACACACACACACAGATACATATCGACATATACACACATGCACCCTCACACACACAAACATTAATACATGCCCACACCACGACACAGATACACACCCTGACATAAACACACACACCCTGACAAAAATACACAGCTGTGTGCGCACACACAGACACACAAGCACTCACACACACACACACACACTAATACACACACTCACACTCTGTCACGGCGCAGGGGGTCTGTATCGACGCAAATTAACTTACCTGAGTGCCACCTGATCCTCCAAGAAGACGGGTCCCGGCTGGTGCGGCGTTCTAAGGGATGCCGGTCACTGCGGTCCGGTTCTTCCTGATAAAGGGCACACTGCCCACATTAAAGAGGGCGCCGGCGTGCGTGTGATGTCACATTATCGACGCACACGTACGTTTTGGGGTCAAAGGACATGTACTAATCAATCACAGCACTTAGAGGCATATTTAAACCCTGTAATGCCTTTTCTCAGTGCCCTGTCGTGGTTTCCACTTGTTGGTTGTCAGAGAGCGCGTTCTTGGTATATTTTTCTGGTTATTGACTTTAGCTATTGTTTTTGACTTTCCCTTCTTCTGGTATCCTGACCCTTGTCTAGTAATTCATATTGTCTTATTCTAATTCCCCGACCGGTGCTTGTTCTTTGACCATTCTCTTTTTACGCTAAGTCCGGCCATTCCAAGGTCCGGTATACGTTGTTTGTGTTAATATAGTTCTGCGTGTTGGGTCACACAGTAATTGTGATACACTCATACACACACACACACACACACGTTTTTTTAATATATATATATATATATCTCCAGCCACCCTTCTGTTAGCTTACCTTGTGTTTCCAGGACGGTGGCTTGGAGTCCTGGTCCTGCTGCTGGGAGGAGTGAAGAGATCTGGAGCTCTTCGTGCTCCTCTCCCCTCACGCTGCGGCTGCCTCCTCCCGTGCTGTCTCCCTGCAGGATATTGGGAGGAAGTGACAGGCTGTCACTTCCTCCCAGCCGGCCGACATTACAGGGTCCCAGTTGCGGTCTTAAAGGACCGCGGCACTCGGCTGGGTCCCTGTTGAGCAGAAACATTCCGCGGCACGCCTGTGTGAACATCGCAGCGCCCCAGGGCGCCGCGGCACACAGTTTGGGAACCGCTGAGTTAGACTATAATGAGATGTATTGGCTATCACACATGAAGAAATTAGTTTTTATTTTTAAACATTTAAAGGGACCCTCCGTATAGCCAAGTTGTGAATTAAAAGCAGCACACTCAGGGCTGTTAGGACTGAACTGTGTGAATATATTTGATAAGGACGTTGTTCTGCCGTGAGTGCCTAGTGTCACTTTATTATTGCATTCACGGAATATTAATGGAGACCTAGATTAACATTTCCTATGTGAATCAATAAATTGTGTACATTACCCCTAAAACTGCCATTGCTATCTGCAATCAGCTTCACAGCAGGCACTAGCTCACGTAGTACACTTTTACTTCCTGTACATGTACACCCTATATGTTGTATATGTACATAGATAAAAGATGGGCAACATTATAGACATGTGCCTATCGCCAGGTTTGAAAGAATTACATGGCACAGCCTAATAATAACCTGGTACACACATTTAAATATTACTCTGCATGTTTAAACTTATTTATTATTTCATGTAAAATAAAGTGACAAAGAAAATCCATTCATAATTTAGAGATAATCCTACCATATACACCTCAAATTGGTTAATTAGTTAATTTCTTATTAACAAAGTAAAAGTGCACTTACCTGTGGGTATCATAGTGTCATCTACAGGCAAATAATGGTCAGCATCAATAGTAACCCGATGGTCATATATTACACCAGAGCCCTATGTAACGTAGAACAATACACAAATGAATAAATGCTGCCCTTCACATCTCAGTAATGTTTTCATGCTGCCTAACCAAAGAGGATGTTGGAAAAAATGTTTTACAAAATAGTAAAAGAGGTACTTTTCCATCAAACCCTGACCTATGCAGTTTGCGGTACGGTCATCAGAGTGGAGGGTACTTCTCCTAACGGAATTCAGCTGTGGTGGTTGTAGACGAGTACTAGAACCCCACAATGCTTAGTAAGCCTCTTCTATACGATGGAATACTGATGAAGGAGTGCTTGGGGTGGGGAGGGTATCAGAAAAAGGTCAACAGCAATAAATATGTATTTTCTCTTACATTATTTCTTAATGATAGATACAATACCATGTGTGAGAATGGTTGCAATCTCCATAATAAAACTCCTCCATCAATTAGATTTTGCAAGTGCTACATTAAAAAAAGCAACATTTACACATCAAAAATTGTGGAATTATTTTGAAATAGGAGCTTACTTTATGTGTGATTCCACATTTGTGGCTTCTCTGGAAGTGACAGTTCTTCATTCGTTCACCTGACTAAATGCTACTGAAGCTCTAACAGGAGAAAATAATGGAGTGGAGGTAAGTAATAAACCCGCTTTGTTCCATTGCACTTCTGTGTTCTTAGAGATTTCTCGACTCCCACACTTGATGCACCCACAGGGAAATCCTGGACAAGCTCATGTACGCTTGGGCATTCTTTCAGTAACTAGCGCTATATGTTACATGCGCAAGGTACTGCCCGGATTATTTTATTTAAATGCCATGAGTAGCAGGATATTTAAATAATAATTTTTAAAAAATGAAAGGACCACGATAGGCACCAAGACCACTTCAGCTTAATGACGGTCAAAGGAGGAGGAGAGTCCACAGCGCAGAGGGAGCCCGGCGCTGGAGAAAGGTGAGTGTTTAACCCCCTTCCTCCCCCTTCAGCCCGGTGGGAGTGGGACCCTGAGGGTGGGGGGGGGGGACCCATTAACACTATAGTGCCAGGAAAACAAGTTTGTTTTCCTGGCACTATATTGGTCCTTAAACTATTGATAATTCAATAAATAGCAATAACATATAGGTAACTTTTTGTGAAAGAATCTCACAAGTGGCATTTCTGCATTAAAATGTTTCTTTTTAAGAAACCACACTGAGATGTTGGTGATGCAGTCCAAACATAAATTAACCGTTAGGACCAAACCACTAGCTTTGACAATTTTGGACACTTTACATGAACAATATTCTACAATTAAGGCTTCAAATAACCAATCATTTGTTGAGATGACACCCTAGAATTTTAAAAAAGCTAAACTGAGAATAGGTTACTAAAGCCTAGGGTAACGTGTGATTTCAGACAATGGCTATCACATATGGAATTGATGGTGCTTTAAGTGGAATTCTTAGTAAATATATCAGTAAAAATAAGTGTCAAGCAAATGATATCAGTGTCACAAATCAAACTGTAGTAAAAGAAAGTTACTATTCAACATGCACTAGTTTTTCAGCATGTCCAAAGAAAAGGGGTTTTTATTTTATTAAATTTTTTTTATTTCAAGTGCATTTCAATTTAAGGCATTTCACTGCTTTGTGATTAATCCTTAAATTTGTGCAGCAACCAATTCACAATATTCATACTACACCAATGTGTTCACCGCAAGACATTAGGCAGAACTTGTCCCTCTTTCATTATCCAAATGCAGTTCTGTCACATTATTCCCCCTTAGGCATATCCCAAACAATGATGCTCCATTGTTTTGGTTTGTTTTCATTAAACAAAGTTTATTTTTAAACGTTT
Source organism: Pelobates fuscus (assembly GCF_036172605.1). NCBI lineage: Eukaryota > Metazoa > Chordata > Amphibia > Anura > Pelobatidae > Pelobates > Pelobates fuscus. Next base: position 350,626,353 of record NC_086318.1, on the reverse strand, counting down.
TACTTAAGAAACTATTTTTCGTTAGTACAACTTCAGGTTGACACAGTTGACCAAGGGTGATGCTTTAGCCAAGCTTCACAGCCTTTGTGATTTGAGAGCAGTGCATAATTAGCACTCTGTGTTGACTCTCGTGAGACTCAACACAGGTCCATTGGAAGCCTTGGGCCACAAGCATGCTCAAAGAAGGCTTAAAAAAAATTGACCTCCCTGCTGCCACCATCTTAGGAACACAAAGATAACGGCGCTGGGGAGATGGAGAAAACAAATTTGTGACAGAGCCGATTTAATGGATTTTAGCTAATTCCAGTTTAAACCATAATGTTACGTGATCTTTGTTTTTGCATTAAATAGATCAAACCATAGAGTAAGAAGTATTTTCTTAAGAAGTTTGTTTGTGGAGACTGCGGGTAGATCTTCAATTGATTACATATGGACAATATGAAGATTAAATACTGTACATTATGAGAAAGAGAAAGTTCACGCAGTTAGTAATTTTTATTTTACAGTAAAGATGATTTTCATTAATAAAAATGTAAAAAAAAAAAAAAGTAAATCAATTTACATCCACTGGTTGAGTTAAGCCATTATTGGTAATCATGCTTTTGGAGACACAACTTTCCTTCAATTCATAAATTTGAAATATTCAAAAACCTTACTTAACAACCACACTAGTAATAAGGGGACTTTCTGTCTTTGAAGTAGTATGAAATTTAGCATAAAAAGAATAAAAAGCTTTATTGCTCTGACTACTTTTAAAACCACTCGAGTCTGAGCGGTAATGCGGGGGAAGGAAGGTATGACTGAAGGCAAGTGTGGTTTGCAAGTCTCTCAGATTCTTATAGAATGCAATAGCTGATGTTGTGGGAAACCATATTAACAAAAAATTTACTTTTCTCATCCAGAATATTCCCGTATAGCTTTGATAGGAAAACATATTAAAAACTTAAAAAGAGCTTATTGCAATGTTCCAACGCCCAATCACATAACTATACACCTGTATGGGAACATAAGGTTAATTTACTCTATGACCCTCCTCTATGAAGGAGAATCGAGCCCAAGACTAAATTTTAATTAACTTCTAGTGCTTAAGACATAAACTTTGCAATCAATAAAAGTCAGCTGCTTTATGACCTTGAAATCGTTACCCCAAGCACCCTGACCACTTCACTGATTTGAGGTGGTCATGGTGCCTGGAGGATTTGTGGCATTTTTCTATATGAGAAAGAAAAAAAAAAAAAAGAGTTCTGGGTTGGCTAATGTGAATACTGTGCAAATTTGGTGTCTGACACCAGCACGCACAGCCAATGGCAGCACTAATCTCCTTCACCATATCACGTGCCACCTATATCATCCCCTCAACCACTCTCCCTGACCTCCAACTGGTGAGGAGGAGAACGTCAAACATGGAGGACAGGGCTGCAGGGAGAACATGGACTCAGTGCTGGATCAAGGTGAGTTTTAGCATTATTTCTAAAATGTGTTTGTTTTTTTTGTTTTGGTTTTAAATCGAGAAGTGGGAGGGAGGGGGGGACAGCAAGGGTTACTCTAACCAAAACTAGTGTTATATGAAAACACTTGTTTTTGGTTGGAGAAACCCTTTAAACCAAATCAACTTTGCAGCGCAAGCCAATCAACATTGTGACAGTATTTACAGGATGCACAAACCATGATTCTAAGTACGGTTTACATTTATACAATATATGTAAAACAAGTCTAGTTAAAAATATAAAAATAAATAAAAACATCTAGGTATCGATTTCTGAAGAATTTTATCATGGCAGGTTAACTTTTAACATAAGCTTAGTATGTTTGTTCCATGAAATAAAATAAAATATTTAAAGTCAGCATCCATTTAAATCACTGTGAGGCATATTTTACCATTTCAATAATATTAAAAGCCATTACATTACGGGGGGCTGAGCAAAGCTACTGAACTAAATGGCCGCATGCCGACAGAGCTCCGTACGAAATAGCCACTTTTGCCCCTCTTACAAAGCCCAAACCCCACATACCAGATACCAAACGATCTCCAGGCTGCTGTCGGCAAGATGGGTCGAAAGATAAAAAAGCCCAAACCCAACAAGCCACGGCAGAGCATGAACATCAGCGACCTCTGGAGACAAGCACACAGCGTCATGGGCCCAAACATGGCCGCCTTTGCAGATAACCGCACCGACATCTCAGACGATTTTACACCAAGAATAGGGATGGAACCCCCACCCACCTCACAGTTCCCTCTCCCGACTCTCCGAGAGTCAGACTCACCTCCAGTTACCACGGCGATCATGAAAGAACTGCTGGCTGGGGTACATCTTGCCATACAGGCTGACATGGCCCAAATCTGCAAAGACCTACAGGGCCTGACAGGCTGCATGAGCGCCTTGGAGCAAGACTCACCAAAACGCACAGCATACAAAGCACCTGCAGCAGACGACCTGCAGCAGCAGAATATTAAATATGATCAGCGGTTTGCAGCGTTAGAAGAAACCTGAATATTAAGATCAGGGGGACCACTGAGGAGATAGTAGAGGCTGAAATACCGCACATTGTAAGGCAACTCCTGATATCCCTCCTATCCCCCAAGCACACAGAAGAGGTGACCCCGGAGGGGATGTTCTGTCTACCGAGACATGCCAAGGCTCCGAGCACGTCACCAAGAGATATTCTAGTGTGCTTCCTAAGTAACAGGGATAAAACAGCTGTGATGAACGCAACATGAAATCACTCACCTTATCTATTCGAGAACATGTCGCTATCGTTCTATGCAGATCTGTCTGGGTCCACACTGGCTTGGTGACACTCTATCCAGCCCTTCACATCTCTCCTCCGCTCGCATAACGTTAACTACAGGTAAAAGGGGCCTCACACGTAATGTTGCTGGTACATCATGGCAACTCCTCGTTTACCATCCATGACATGCAGGGCGCAAGAGATCTTGTACCCATCCTGGGTCTACAGCAGGACTCTAACTCCGACGGGACCACGCACCACCCTGTATCTGGGACCCCGCAACAGATTCCCCATTTTGGTGTATATTTTGTTACTTTTGTTGTTTATTCATCAGCTATACACATGCCGGGCCCAACTCCTCCCCCCCTCCCAGGGTGAAGTGGTACTTTTTTACAATTTACGTTCACAGTCTAATTGCCTCAACTACGCCGAAAAGTAGCCCAGTGGACTAAGGTCATCTGACTACAATTTTTTTTCTATTACTAGTGCCCCCAACCTCCCAGCCTATAGCTCACCTGATATATTTGACACATCTCCCAAAATTCTCTAAACCCAGGCGGGAGGGATCCCAGACCAACCTTTAGCACCCTCATAACACTAAAATAAAAACTCCATTTATGGCTTAAGTGTGTCAGTTGACCTGTTTGTCATGTAACACCAATTGTTTATACACATGATGTTGTCATGAAATGTTTTACATCAGAACTAAGGGCCCAGGGAGAGTGCGCAGTTTAGCGGACAGGGGCACATGTATGAGTGTGGGATGGATGATGCGAGATTGGCTATATGCTACATGTGGGAGTGTGAGATGTGAGGAAGTGGGTGGTGACAGATCAGACTGACCCCAGTGCCACTTAGGAGCCGGGCCAGCAACAAGTTTCCCGCCCACCCTCCCTTTGCTGCTTTGGGCCCGGTGGGTTGTCACAGCGAGGCGGGGGTGTGTCCTTGCCAAATAAGGGATGGTTTGGTAGATTAGATGAAAATGGGGGATAATGGCCGGGTCTCATTCTCCCCCTGTCTCTTATGGTGAACCTGGAGGAGGTACCAGGTTGGACGTGTCCCCACTGGGTTGTAAGTTGACCAGTGGGGAGCATTATGGTTGGGCCCCACTGAGTTGGTGGGGAGCCCTGAAAAGGAAGATGTTTTTATTATGCCGAGGGGGGGGAGGTGAGAGCCTTGGGGAAGTTAAATTGTCAAGGACGGTTTCTTTGGTTACTGTATGACTATATGCAAATTGTTTATGTTAATTTATGATATTTATTATTTCGTTATATGTTAAAGGAGTTATACAGTATTTGGTTGTGTTAATAAATGCTGTGGCCTGTTTTCTCCAAGAAGTTGTCTGTCGTTATTTGAAGGGGTAAGTTATGATTTTATGGGGGATGAAGGGAATGCTATCCAATGCCCACTACGTACATACATGTCCTGAGACAAAAATAAAGAATTTAAAGAAATAAATAAACTTAAAAGCTATTACATTACTTTAAACTAGCAAAGTCAGAATATCAAGCAGTTCTTACCTGTCCTGCTAAGTTGAAGTAGGAGTGATTGGTCAGATTGATGGGAGTGGCCTTGCTGCTGTGAGCTTTGTAATTAATTGTTAATTTACAGCCATGGACCACATACGTCACCCAGACTTTTAATTCTCCAGGGTATCCCTCTTCACCATCTGCACTAGTATAAGAGAAACGCACACCATTCTGAATCACCTCAGGAATCCAGAGCACCTGAAATTTAATATTTGATATATGTAATTTTCCCCCAAACAAATGCATAAGCAAACATGTAGCAATTCTTGTTATTCCATCCTACATCATGAAAACAGTCAATGCATAAAGTCCTCCTCAATAATTAAATATATCAATAATAGGTATGACCGACAGCAAGATCCCCTCCCACACCCCCAATTCTTCTATACTAAGTGGCCAACTTTATTAGCAACACTAATCTAGAATGGGTAAAACTCACGTGTGCCTCGAGCAGTACAAGCAGAAGCCATATGATACTAAGCTCTATGGATTTATGCCAAATTCTGGCCCTTAGAGTAAAATGAAAGAGCTCCAGGCACTCCTTGGTTCAAGACAGGCCCTTTATTGGAACCACAGCTGCAACGTTTCAACACGAGGGTCTTTGTCAAGCTAGATACCATCTAGAGAGTAGTAAAAGTCAGCACCGAGAGAGGCCTCAGACACCGATACTGGGCAAATCTGCTAATCTAAGTGGTGTTTTTTTATTTTTTATTTATAACTTTACAGGAAGTGGTGTCTTTTAAATGGAGCCCAGCTGGGCTGATAGCTACTCAAGGGTTATCCCTATTACACTACCTACACCTGACCATTTGGAGGAGATGCTGGAGATGTCAAAAAGTAAGTTCTCGGTTCCTGCACAGACCCGCTAAGGGGAAGGGCTTGAGCACTTTGTGCAGCTAGGTCAATGAAAACAAGGTGTCAGCTCCTATATTGGCAGGGGCTGGTGTAGTGTCCTTTTTTGTACCACCTGCAGTGCAACCTTTGGTGATTTTCGGGAGGCGGTTGTACCCCTACCTAGTTTGAGCATTGGATAATTGTACTCAATAACGACACTCCTGTTTCAGGACCCAACACCGTGCCTAACAAATAGCACCCTGTCTTTTTTGTGTTGTAATTTTTGAAGTGATTTTTTTTTTGTTTCCATTATTTTTTTGTTTCTGGACTATATTTCCCATGATGCTCAGCTAGCTTTTAGACTCTAAAAGCTAGCTGAGCTTCATGGGAAATGTACTCCAGAAACAATTTATGGTGTCAAGGTTAGCCATCACTGTCCTAAATCCTGTCAGTGTGTGTGGGGGAGGTGACAAAACAAAACACAAAACTGTCTTAATCAAACATAAAAAGAATGACCAAAAGGACACTGTGACTGTTTTGTAAAATCTGAAATCTATAGCTGATACTGGAGAAACTGACGGAAGCCAAGCACAGAGAGATGGACACAGGTTTCTTCAGGAAGGAAGAGATTCTTTATTCGGTTCACCGATCGGGACTCAGAGGGACTAATGTCACCAAAATACAACAAGATCTGAGCTCCGGACAATAGTGTAGGCTCCTTATATAGGCATGTAACTCCTCCCATAATAAGCTCCACCCACACATTCTCTTACCCAATCAATCGAACAAGAACTAACTTCCTGTTTGACCGCATGGCTTGCCCAGCACAATGGAGGAGGGGAATACTACATCCGGTATGCTCGCACATGCTCCGTACACTACTGATCGTATCTTTGCCACGTGCAACCAACCGACCGATACACCAGTATATGCACGTACACATGCCACGTGGTAATCTCGGCCTACTAAATTTATTTTTACCGAGATTCCACCGCATAGCCACACACATTCCACACAAAAAAAAACAAAAAAAAATACTTAAATTAACCTTTTTTTTTCTCCAGTACTTTATAACAAAATGTAAAAGGCATTAAATGTACATGGGTAGGTGTGACTAGGACTGCAAATACAGTAATATAACTCTTTGTTGGTAGAGAGTTGAGCAGTTAAACAAGAGGCAAATGGTCTATACACCAAAATTGCTTCATTAAGTTGTTTTAATACTTAGAATATCACTTTAAATGGGTCCACGTCTTTATGTCATTCATTTGATTCAACAGGGTTGACATTAATCATTTCCTGTTTTAGAAACCATGGCTGAAATGAGATGTTTCCATATTGAAGAAAGATTGCACCCACACCCCACGTAGGAGGGAATTACTTCTATTTACCTTATCAAACCCTTTGAGTCCGCCATGGATGCTGTTTGGCCGATTATTGATGGCTAGCTGATAATCTTTTCCATCCACTGAAAACTTGCCATTGGCAATACGGTTTGCCACACGTCCAACCACTGCTCCAAAATAGGGGTGTTTGTTCAAATAACCTGGTAACAAAGTTTTTAGAACAACTTAATAAACTTAAAGTGGACACGATCCTACTATGGTAGACATGTGCTAAGTACCCATTACTTGTGTTTAAAATTGGAAAGTTATTTCCTGCAGAGAATTGGCAGATGTGAATTTTGTAAGTTTGTCTCCTGCTTTCTAGGGATTGACTTTATTGGTTTCCTTTGTGTGTAGAGCCTCCATATGCCTTTGTATTATTATTTTATAATTTATACAGCGCCAGCAAATTCCATAGCGCTGTACAATGGGATTCTTTCAAAGTATATACCCTACTGGCATGTACTGGTATTTATTGCCTCTCTGTGCTGTAATGGGCGAGTATGGGGTCACTGCACTCAAGTACCCAACCTACCAATTCTCAGATAGCAACCAATCTTGGATTTCTAACAAATTTGGACTATTACATGACCAATACAGACCATATAAAAACCTAGACTGTAATTCTGCTAGTCAGAACCACATAAAAAAAAAACAAAAAAAAAACTCAGGTCTGCCTAACTTACCTAAAGCTGAGCTTGTATACACACTCTATTCAGTAGCAACGGCCCATGATGTGGAGGCTTAGAGGATGTGTAATCCGCAATACTACTCCTGGGGACCACACATTTTCTCAAACTACATAAACTCAGGTACTGGTGAATATTCCACCAAATCTCACTCATACAGGGTTATTCAAGGTTAAAAGTGAATTTCAAATTTAAGGTCAAAATAGCCGAACTGTGAAAAATCTCTAAGTCAGCTACTCTGGCCTTAAATCTGAAATTCTCTTGGAATTCAGTTTGAATTCTCACTTTAGTGAAAAAGGCGTATTCAGACAGAATCTCTGTCCTGGTTGTCTTACATATCACAGTGCATATTTTGGATTTAGATAAAACATGTCTATCAGTGTCCATGCCATTCTTTTCTGTCTATTCACCTTTATTAAAGAGACACTTCAAGTACCATAACCACTATAGTAACAATGCCGAGTTTGTGTTCCGAACAGCACAACTCATGCAATCAAATGAAGCCGATTTCTATAGTATGAGATTGTTATAAAAGAAATGGACAGGAATAAGAATGTTATTTTGATGTTGAATTCCTTTCATAATCACTACAGCGAGCTGCAGTGATAATTGGTGCTTGCATTATCGTTTTAACTCTGTATCCTCTAAGCCTACACATTCAGCCCCTGGGTATATTCTTTACTTGGTTTCCAAAATCTCTCTCTGCCATGTCTAATTTATTCTCAGAAATTGTGATTTTTCTTTCTCCCTCAGTCTCTTTAGTACACTAGCATTCATTTTCATAGTTTTGCCTCTCTCTCATGGTCACTTAGTATTTCCTGCCACAGTCTGATGTTTTTTTTTGTTTTTTTTATAAAAATAGAATGTCATGACCAATACTACGTCACAAGCTAGCCAACCACTATGGCTCAACATTCATATATAAATATGTACACACACGCATTAGCGAATTGTGGATATGTAGTGTATTATTTTTAAACACGTTTAGAAGATATATTTACAGTAACGGTCTGTAGGATTTATATATTGTAAAACAAAGCAGCGTATCTGTTATGTACACTTTAGTGAAAGACTGAATGCTTTGACTTATATTTTACACTCTGAACAACATATTATGGTGATTATTCTATATCCGAACAGACTACCCAACCATTATTAAAGGGACACTATAGTCACCAGAACAACTACAGCTTATTGAATTTGTTCTGGTGAGTAGAATCATTACCTTCAGGCTTTTTGCTGTAAAGACTGTCTTTTCAGAGAAAATGCAGTGTTTACATTACAGTCTAGTGATAACTCCACTGGCCACTCCTTAGATGGCTGTTAGAGATCCTTCCTGGGTCATGGCTGCCTAAAATGCATCCAAACATTCAGTATCTCCTCCCTCTGCATGCAGACACTGAACTTTCCTCATAGAGATTAATTGATTCAATTCATATCTATGAGGAGATGCTGATTGGCCAGGGCTGTGTTTGAATTGAATCATGCTGGCTTTGCCCCTGATCTGCCTCTTTGTCAGTCTCAGCCAATACTATGGAGAAGCACTGTGATTGAATCAGGCTACCACTTCTGATGATGTCAGCAGACTGCTTGTTTTTCTGAGTCTAACAGCATGGAGAGTTACAGCTTCAGGCTTGAATACAGTAAGATTTTGCTATATTTATGGAGGCATGAGGAAACCAGGGGGCTAGATGATAGTGTTAACACTATAGGGTCAGGAATACACGTTTGTGTTCCTGACCCTATAGTGATCCTTTAAATAAATAAACAAATCTAAATTGTAGCAGCTTATTTTTGTTAATTTGGACAAGGGGCATGTGGACTAGTTTTTTTTTGTTTGATTTTACTGCTCGGAGTGTTGGGTTTGTTCTTTATAAATAATACAAATGTTATGTATGTCTGAATATACTGAGATATCCCTTTGTAGTATTCCACATTAGCATTGTTTTTCTATTAAATGATCACTTCAAACACCATAAACACTACAGTTACAGGACAGCCAGAAGCTCTTGCTTAGGAGATGCCATTTGCTCTGCTGAGGCAAGCTTAGTTTAGACAGAGAGCAATTATCTCTCCTGTTGCTGTAGTGGAGGTGGGAAGAAGCACCTGGTGGATACAAGAAGTCAAAATATTCTAAACAAAGTTTTGACTATTTAAAATGAATGACACCAGGGCACTGTTGCAACCATAATCATTACAGCACACCGTAGTCATTATGATGATTGGAGTGTGTCCTTAAATATAAAGCAAATTATAATAAATAATGACAGGAGTCATTGTTAAAAAATATCAATAGATACTGTGCGTGTAATAAGGTTCTCAGTGAACGTGTCCATACCCAGTCCACAGGCCATCCATTACAATTGTTTTGGAAACAGAGGCAGATTCAGTGATCTTCTCATCCAAGAGACCCTTACACTAACACTCTGTGATTGGGATAGGGTTCATCAACTTGAGCAGTGTTATTGGTTATTTTTGAGAAGCTGATGGTTAATGGTGTGTAGGAAAACATCAGATCTATGCACAACATGCACTTCCTCACAGATTTCATTCTAGAGGCTGGGTGAATCTTCACTCATACCTTCCAAGTGTCCCTATCTAGGAGGGACAGTCCCTATTTGGGTCAAAATCCCTCTGTCCATCTTTTCTCTCATTTTGTCCCAATTTTCTAGGAGCGTCTGAGTGTATAATAGAGCGCCACAGCAATAATACTCCCAGTAGTGTGTCTTTAAACTACTATAAATGTGTTTTAGAAATGTGTAAATAAGAGACATTGTTCTAGTTCTAAACTACATTTTAGCTACAAAAATAGCTATTAGTAAGTCAACTAAAATTTCCCAAAACAGCGCTGCTTCTAGCTACATCCCCCCACCCCAGTCAAAAGCCTAAAATTAAAGTGTTCCTCTTTGTCCATTTGACATTAAATAAAAAACATTGCAGAACATTAAATAAAGTACAGTAACCCACCTTCTAAATCATCAAATCCAAGAATGATATCGGAGAAATTTCCATGACTGTCTTTAGTTTCTAGGCGAGTTAGTATGCATCCATATGATATGACATCTGCTCTTAAGAAGTCTGATTCAAGATGGAACTTTTCCACTGTGCCTCCACCATCAGGCAAAGTGCCGAAAACTTCTCTGCTCACCAAGGTCATTGTAGAGTCCCTGCATGAGTAAGAACGGGTTAAAGAAATGAGCACCGGCATAATAAATCTTCCTAGTGTCTACTAGTCAATGTGTAGCAAGCAGCTTATCAGCAGAAGGAATATCTTTAACCACATTGCAGTTATTCCCAAACAAAAAATATGGAATCCAAACAATAAAAGTCTATTGCAAGCCACTCAACTACTTCTTCGTCCCCACTGATGGGTATCTTGTATACTCCAATTCATTACAGTAAAACTCCTGCTGCTAGTGAAAAGTAGTCATTACAATTATTACTAGCACAACAGATTTCTGATATTCCTTTACCCAACTGACGACGTAGAAACCCTCTCAGAAACCTTGAGATACCTCTTTCTTCCTGCTCCACAGGAAATCCTCCTTAACCAAGCTACCGGGTTAAAGAGACGAGGAGGATGGACAGATGGATGCATGAACCAACAGACATATTCTTTTTATTTGCATTCTGCACTTCCATGGAAAAATTGATAGTATAAATTTAAAGGGGGACTCTAGCACCTAAACCGTTACAGTATGATGTAGTGGTTATGGTGCCAGGAGTCCCGTGGCTTAATCCCATGGTAAGTAGCAAAACAATTTTCAAATGATTTGACACTTACCTGGGTCTTTAAGGCTGCCAAATGGTATGGCCTGATATTCTGAGATCGCTAGTGTGGAGGGGGTTCCTAAGGTTTACTGCCTTACATATAACATGTGCTCTTTAAATAGTAATTTATTAATGGTTTCAATGCTTGACTGCTCTAAAGAGAATTTTATAGGTATAGACCACTATACATGAATATATATATATCGACATATTAGGTTTAGTTAATAGCTCTTATGGATTCAGCCGTAAGGGTCTAATAGCATTAGTATTGTAGCATAGCCAGTCTATAATCACTTCTTTCATTAGCTCATCCTTTGTAAATAACATGTACATTTACAGTTTCCCAGAGTAGCCAGCAATTATCTATACTGTGAGCAATGTCTAACGTTATGGCAGTGAGTGTACAAACAATTCTCCCTTTTTGGTTAGTCACTGTATTTCTTAACTTAAAAGGATACTATAGGCACAATAACAATTTAATTGAAGTGGCTATAATGCTTGGAGTCTCTGATGCTCTGCAACCATTCAATGTTAAATGAGAAATTTAACACTAACAGAGTCTTTGACTTAAAGGGACACTATAGCTCATTGAAGTGGCCTGGGTGCAGTGTCCCTATTGCACTTAGTGCTGCAAAGTTAAACATTGCAGTTCCAGAGAAACTGCAATGTTTATATTGCAGCACTAAGACTTCCTCCAGTGGCTGTCTCCCCGACAGCCACAGGAGGCGCTTCCTACATTGTAACGGACCTTTGGTCCGGTATCTGGCGCTGGACGTCCTCACGCTCTGCATGAGGACCTCCAGCATCAGATTGTTCCCCATAGGAAAGCATTAATTCATTGCTTTCCTATGGGGAGGTTTAATGCACGCGCGGCACTTGCCTCACATGCGCATTAGTGCCCGCTCATTCCAGGACATCGGAGGGGGCAGAGCGTTGTTCTTCAGCGCTGGGATCAGGTTTTTGACCCTTTATTTACTGGGTAGGGGGGGGAGCAAGGGAGGGTATCCCTTTATGTCTAAATAGACTGCAAGATCCGGGCATTGTTCACACTATTCAACATGTCCATATGTTGCAAATAAGGACCGTGAATTTGGTCTGGATTTTAGCCAGACCGAATCCCTCCAGATTGTTGAAATCCAGACAGAATTATTTAAATCCGGACCCACCCAAAGGCTTTAAATCTGGGTCACGATTTAAAAAAAAAATCCAAACTATTTGTCATCTAGCAAACTTTACTGAAAAGCTGGTCGGTCGTGACGCAGAAGCCCCACAGGAAAGCATTGGGAAAGTTTGAATGTGTGGATGGCGAAGGCCATGCATGCACATAAAGACCCCAAGCACTGGATTAAACCCTCACAGAGGAGGCAGAGGGCCAAGGAACAAGGTAAGTAAAATGTTTTTTGTTTTCCTTTTAAGCAGCAACTCTACATTCTGCAGGGCAACATGACATTATTGGAAACCTTACGATGAGTATTACAGGACAATGTGAGTTTCCGTGGTGATTACTCTTTATTTAGGACTTGTTCCCAGAATGCCACATGTTTTCCTTGATAGGACTGTGCATTTGACCCAATGATGGCCATACTGCTATGCACCAGGTTGATATGCACTTTGCTGATCTTTCTACTAGTATATACGTTTATATAGGTTTGTTAAATTACACCAATATTGCATTTAGATATAGACCCACGGCAAGGGCGTTAATACGTTTGCCAGATCCAATAAGAATGTCCTGGATGTACATTACATTTACATGGTGATAGGCAGCACACAGAAAGTTCTGCCCTAAAGTGTGTAGAACCCATATACTGCAGAATTCCTAGTTCGTGATTACTAAATTTTCCACCTGCAGAATTTGAGTAGTGCATACTGGAGTGTGGCAATTAGCATGTTCTGCCCCCCAATAAGTATCAGTAAGTGATGTGTCCAATAACACATGCAGAATCTGTCACAATTAGGCATAGCACGTCAGATTTAGTAACCATGACAACAATCAGCTGACTGCTGTAAAGGGGGGGGGGGGGGGACACAAGTAAAATTATTAGCTGAATCAAGTGGTAATCTAATGCAAAAACATTGTACCAAACTCTCAGTGATGCTGCTGATTTTTTTTTAGTAGTGCAATACCTCACCTGTTATCAGCAACAAGGGGGAACACTTACCCTGTAATCCAGTGGACACTAAAAGCAGGAACTAAGAAGGCTGTTGTAACACTGTATCAGCTCTTCCTCAATGAGCAGCCAGGATCCAGCTGCAAGGGGACACACCTCCTTGAAAGAGAAAACTTTATTGAGTTTTCATACAAATAGTGCAAACTGTTTTCTATACAGTACTCGATCCTCCCTTCAATAGTAACCATATACTTTTTTTTTTTTTTTACAGTAAAGATTATTTATTTACAGAGAGGTGCATATATAAATAGATGAGGACAAATATCACTGCTTAAAAAAGCATGACAGAGGTTCACGTTCATATATCAGTAATAAGAGTGTCAAAACAAAACACAACCATTGCATAACATGAAGCATCAATCCCTTCACGAATAAGGTATTTTTTTACCATAGGACCAGAGCAATTCGGACATTTTTGTTTTGTATTTGTGCAACCATAATCCTCCAGATTCATATTTATTCATACAAATTGTTATTGTTTTAAAAGGAGATGGACATTATTATAAAAGCCCTCTGTGTGTATTATTATTATTATTATTAAAAGGACACTCATTGCCTCTAAAGTACTTTGGCTTGCTGAAGTGCTCAATGTGTGAATAGTGTGTCTTCTTTTTTTTATTTCACAAAAAGTGTATATTTCAATAGATATTGGTACTTTTATAAATGAGCCTGACCAGACAACTAGTCCTGTTAGTTCCTCATAGTTTAGCTTAGTAGACCAGTAGAACTAAACTCAAGAGGCAGCAATTGGCCAGAGCCTTGCAAAGACTTTTTATTGAGCTTCTCTGGGAAGTCTGTGATTGGACAGACACAGAAGGTCTGGGTGGGGTTAGAAAGGGAGGGCTTGCAAAGGCTTCAGACAAGAGATCTACAGCGTATGCAGGTTGGTTTTAGATATATCCTTAATAAAAAAAAAATGCATACTTAAACGCATGCATGTTTTCATTAGGGGACATGTCTACTAAACAGTAGTTATATGAATTCCTTTAGATTTGTATTTGTCAATCTTTCTTTTATTAGAGGCAAATAAGATGGGATACAGAAGAGAAATTGGAGGAAACGGTCAAATGAATTACAGTATAGGGTCAATACAGCAAGAGTAAATGACATTTCCTGAATTACAGTGCCTCAATTTTTTAGTTTTTTGTCGTTAAAACCTTAGTTAGAAAATACAGGCTAAGGATCACAAGGTCCGGTAGGTAACATGCTAACCTATTAGAGGTCCTACAGTTAGCTGTAAATGCTTATACGAGAGGTTCATAGTTTAAAGTAACAGCGGTGGAGCATTAGGTTAAAAGTTGGAAGTATCGATCAGTGAGCGATAATACAGGCTATGGATCAGAAGATCCAGTTGGGAACATGCTAAAATATTAGAGGTCATACAGTTGGTTTCACCTGAGTAGACAGGAGGCTCACAGTTTAAATCAGAATAGGCAGAGAAGTAGAGAGTCTATAATGCCTAACCCATCACTATTCAATCAAGGTACATTTATCTCAGTATTGCTATGTAACTAGGCGTAAACTATGACTAGGTGCTAAGAGAGACACAAACATGAGAAATGATTACCAGCAATCGAATAAAATAATAATAAAAATAAAATATAAAGAGCTGGAGGGACATAATCTGCAAAATACTAAACCAGGTACAAGGTAGTCTGTTGATGTTATGAGAAGGGGCAAATACCACCAGTGGTCTGCCACTCGGGCTAGTCCTCATCATGTCCAGTGGCAGAGGGCCAGGTCTAGACCCAGAGTCCCGCTTGCTTTCGCCGACGTTAAACCGCTGATCTGAGTCTCTGTGTTGGCTATGTTGCTTTTGAGGGCCGCTCGTCCTCTGCCTGAGGCCTTGATGGGCACTCGCGCCTGTGTGCCATTGGACCCGTCGTCAGGACCGTGGGCCCAGGGTTCCGCCGGGCCCCTAGCTTCTCCCTGGGTATATGGCAGGCTGTGGGGGGGGGGTTCCTCCCGATGAGCACCCAGCTCAGATGAGACGCGTGCGGACCTCTCAGCAGCGAAGTATCCGTGAGCGGTATCTGTTAGGCTCTCTGCCCCGGGTGTCTGTGTCTGTACCTGAGAATGTCTCGGGTGCCGGCGCTGATGGTGACTGCAGGTCATCCCGCGGGTCTCCGCCATCTTGTGCGCGGGCCTAGGCTGCATGTTGGTGCACGTGTGTGGGACTGGTAAGCGTAAGCTCTGCATCTGCTATTCTTTGGGCATTAATGCTGTTTCAGAGTGTGGGTCGTGAGGTTCAGGCGATCCTGCGTACCACGCCAGGTCGTTTCTGTAGTCGGCTATAAATGATCACCGCTCTTGTGACCTCCGCCATCTTAGCCACGTGTCTGAGGCCTGCATGATGCTCCACCAGCTCCTCCGCTAGTAGTCCAGAGCTTGGACCGGGATCACCCCCCCGGTCCGATGGGGGGGGAGACAGGGCCGGGTCCGCCGATGCGCCCTGCGTGCTCCGGGCTCCGTAGGGCAGGATAGTGGAGCGGCGGCCGTCCACTCCACTTACCGCCAGGCAGGTACCCTTTGATTGCTGCGGGGCACCCCTCCTCCGGGGGACTAGAACTCCTCGAGCAAGCCTCTCCCCGGCTCCGGTGGCCCGTGTGCTTTGCAGGTCGAGGTTGGTGGTATTTGTTTGCAGGTTAGGTACCGATTTTCGGGCAAATTTTGCATTTTGTGCAGGAGCTGTGCTTGCCTGCGACCGCTTGGCTCGGCGGCCCGGCCCCGCCCCCCCTTAGATTTGTATTTGAACAGCGGAGCGCCCCTTTAAACATTTCTTATTTAGCATTGTTATTTAATGTGCTTTACAAACGTAAAGGGTTACTAAAAGCACCATCACAAGTAACTTTGCATGCAGCCACTCTCAATGCTAAAATTAGTATTGAATTTAGAATCATCAGAGCTATCAATCCAACAGCTGAAATCCTCAGTACTGGCTGTTCGATTTTATTTATTTATTACTTACTTTTTTCTGGCTATTTTCAGTGGCAGCATCACCCTTTGTTAGCCCTCAACTTTCCAACAGTACAGGAAATTAATCAATAGAATATTAAAAATAATTATAGAAGCAGGTATACATGTCAGCCGTTCCCTCCTACGGCTCTCCTGTTTCATAATAAGGTGTCCATAAGACCTTCAGCAAAGGAGGTTATTGGTGATGTTTCTGTGAAAAATGGGCAGGAAAAGAAAATTATAGTAAGTAATGAGTACGTTAGAAGAAATTGTTTAATAAAAGACCACTAGTTGACTGAATTTTATGCAGTAAACCAAATATATTTATTTGGAATTAACCGTACACAGGACACTTTTACCGAAATTATAAAATCTTGAGGCTTTCCTATATCCAAACTGAGGTATTGTTAGCATGTAGAAGCTTTACATGCAACCCTTGAAACTGAGATTGCTCTTGTGATGTGAGCTTTTCTTCTGAAGGTATAAGGAGGCCTGCTATCTTGTATGGAATTCTAATTGAAAAATATTTTTTTTTCACTGCAGGGAGCAAGAGCTCTCCAATTTATGAATATATTTGATCTTTTTAGACATATTCTTTGACATCTCAAAACAAGCAGCTTATGAACTTAGATTTGGGAAAAAGGCAATGGAGGATAATATATTGACAGCTATGAAATGGTGTCATCACCTGCAGACAAATTTACCTGACTCTTCTCAGGATAAAATCTATGTGATATCCTTTGTGTATGATTGATTACACCCTTAAATGGGTGCGGAGCCTAGCTTTAAAGCAGTGGTGACATGTTGAGTTCGAGTTCCTGTGAATCAGATCAATTTTGGGGTAATAACCCTGGTCAAGCAACTCCTACACTCCGTCAAGGGCTCTATCTAATTCAGGGGCTCTTGAGTGATCACACTGATACCCTGTCGGAGAAGTTGTGGCCTGATGGGGACAGAGCTAGGGAGAGGCAATTTATCTCCTCACGGACTCTATATCTGTTCTTAATGTGCTCTCACTGCCCCCCAGAACAGCAAAGGATATCCCTGTCCTCACTGGATGTCTGGGGCTGTCTACACTGTCTGTACCTTGAGCTCTAGGCTGCAAGCCGGTGGTGCATCTTCTGCATGGAGTAATAAAAATGGCGCCTGCTCCTTCATCAAACATGCAAGACCTGAGTCTACCCCAAAGGCCACAATCTGACTCCATCAAGTCAAACTTGCTGTGCCTGGGCAAAGTCTTTTAACACTTCTGGCAGAGAATACAGGAGCACACTACAGGGTCAGGATTACATGTTTGTGCTCCTGACCATATAGGGTTCCTTTAAGCTTGTTCTCATTTCCCCTTATTTTATCATAAAACAGGCTAGTTTAACAACACCATGATCTAGTATCAACGTTACCTTAATGTAATATTGTGCAAGCTCTGCATTGTTGTGGACACCTGTCCTTACCTATGTGACATCATATTTTTTACATTCTCTGAATGTCACAACTGTGTTATTGTAATTCATGTTACTTCTATGGCTCAGTAAAACATTGATTAACATAAACCCATAAATGCTTTACAGATGCACTTCAGACATTTGCAAATGCTGGTTGAATAGTTGCTCCTAAAGTCAAGTTAATTTTAAGCATATCTGCATCCACTTTGTTATCCATGGAATCAGGGGTCAAGTCCTGGGGAAAAAAGTGTGGGAACTCACCCAAGATTCCCGCCCCCCCCCCTTAAAAAAATAAAATAAAAAATACACTACTATGCATATAGTGCAGTGCAGAGTGTGTATAGTGAATGTAGTGTGTTTGTAGTGAGTGAAGAGTGTGTATAATGAATGTAGTGTTTGTAGTGAGTGCAGTGTGTGTATAATACATGTAGTGTTTGTAGTGAATGCAGAGTGTGTATAATGAATGTAGTGTGTGTGTGTAGTGAGTGCAGAGTGTGTATAATGAATGTAGTGTGTTTGTAGTGAGTGCAGTGTGTATAATAAATGTAGTGTGTGTAGTGAGTGCAGAATGTGTATAATGAATGTAGTGAGTGCAGTGTGTATAGTGAGTGCAGAATGTGTATAATGAATGTAGTGAGTGCAGTGTGTATAATAAATGTAGTGTTTGTAGTAAGTGCAGAGTGTGTATAATGAATGTAGTGTGTTTGTAGTAAGTGCAGAGTGTGTATAATGAATGTAGTGTGTTTGTAGTGAGTGCAGAGTGTGTATAATGAATAAATGCAGAATGTGTATAATGAATGTAGTGTGTGTAGTGAGTGCAGTGTGTATAATGAATGTAGTGTGTTTGTAGTGAGTGCAGAGTGTGTATAATGAATGTAGTGTGTTTGTAATGAGTGCAGAGTGTGTATAATGAATGTAGTGTGTTTGTAGTGAGTGCAGTGTGTATAATGAATGTAGTGTGTTTGTAATGAGTGCAGTGTGTATAATAAATGTAGTGTGTTTGTAGTGAGTGCAGTGTGTATAATAAATGTAGTGTGTGTAGTGAGTGCAGAGTGTGTATAATGAATGCAGTGTGTGTAGTGAGTGCAGTGTGTATAATGAATGTAGTGTGTTTGTAGTGAGTGCAGAGTGTGTATATTGAATGTAGTGTGATTGTAGTGAGTGCAGAGTGTGTATGGTGAATGTAGTGTGATTGTAGTGAGTGCAGAGTGTGTATAGTGAATGTAGTGTGATTGTAGTGAGTGAAGAGTGTGTATAGTAAATGTAGTGTGTTTGTAGTGAGTGCAGAGTGTGTATAATGAATGCAGTATGTGTATAGTGAATGTAATGTGTTTGTAGTTAGTGCAGAGTGTGTATAGTGAATGTAGTGTGTTTGTAGTGAGTGCTGAGTGTGTATAATGAATGTAGTGTGTTTGTAGTGAGTGCAGTGTGTATAATAAATGTAGTGTGTGTAGTGAGTGCAGAATGTGTATAATGAATGTAGTGAGTGCAGTGTGTATAAAAATGTAGTGTGTGTAGTGTGTGCAGTGTGTATAATGAATGTAGTGTGTTTGTAGTAAGTGCAGAGTGTGTATAATGAATGTAGTGTGTTTGTAGTGAGTGCATGGTGTGTATAATGAATGTAGTGTGTTTGTAGTGAGTGCAGGGTGTGTATAATGAATGTAGTGTGTTTGTAGTAAGTGCAGAGTGTGTATAATGAATGTTGTGTGTTTGTAGTGAGTGCAGAGTGTGTATAATGAATGAGTGCAGAATGTGTATAATGAATGTAGTGTGTGTAGTGAGTGCAGTGTGTAAAATGAATGTAGTGTGTTTGTAGTGAGCGCAGAGTGTGTATAATGAATGCAGTGTGTTTGTAGTGAGTGCAGAGTGTGTATAATGAATGCAGTCTGTTTGTAGTGAGTGCAGAGTGTGTATAGTGAATGTAGTGTGTAGTGAGTGCAGTGTATGTATAATGTATGCAGAGTGTGTATAGTGAATGTAGTGTGTTTGTAGTAAGTGCAGATTGTGTATAATGAATGCAGTGCGTGCGCTGGATGAAGTGTGCGTGCGCTGGATGAAGTGTGTGTGTGCGTGCGTGCGCTGGATGAAGTGTGTGCGTGCGTGCGCTGGATGATGTGTGTGTGTGCGCGTGCGCTGGATGATGTGTGTGTGTGCGTGCGCTGGATGATGTGAGTGTGCATGCGCTGGATGATGTGTGTGCGTGCGCTGGATGATGTGTGTGTGCGTGCGCTGGATGATGTGTGTGTGTGTGTGCGCTGGATGATGTGTGTTGGTTGGTGTGTGTGTGTGTGCTGGATGATGTGTGTTGGTTGGTGTGTGTGTGTGCTGGATGATGTGTGTTGGTTGGTGTGTGTGTGTGCTGGATGATGTGTGTTGGTTGGTGTGTGTGTGTGTGCTGGATGATGTGTGTTGGTTGGTGTGTGTGCTGGATGATGTGTGTGTGTGTGTGCATGCTGGATGATGTGTGTTGGGGTGTGTGTGTGTGTGTGTGTGTGTGCTGGATGATGTGTGTTGGGGTGTGTGTGTGTGCTGGATGATGTGTGTTGGGGTGTGTGTGTGTGCTGGATGATGTGTGTTGGGGTGTGTGTGTGTGCTGGATGATGTGTGTTGGTGTGTGTGTGTGTGTGTGTGTGCTGGATGATGTGTGTTGGGGTGTGTGTGTGTGTGTGTGTGTGTGCTGGATGATGTGTGTTGGGGGGTGGGTGTGTGTGTGTGTGTGCTGGATGATGTGTGTTGGGGTGTGTGTGTGTGTGTGTGCTGGATGATGTGTGTTGGGGTGTGTGTGTGTGTGTGTGTGCTGGATGATGTGTGTTGGGGTGTGTGTGTGTGTGTGTTGGATGATGTGTGTTGGGGTGTGTGTGTGTGTGTGTTGGATGATGTGTGTTGGGGTGTGTGTGTGTGTGCTGGATGATGTGTGTTGGGGTGTGTGTGTGTGTGTGTGTGCTGGATGATGTGTGTTGGGGTGTGTGTGTGTGTGTGTTGGATGATGTGTGTTGGGGTGTGTGTGTGTGTGTGCTGGATGATGTGTGTTGGGGTGTGTGTGTGTGTGCGCTGGATGATGTGTGTTGGGGTGTGTGTGTGTGTGCTGGATGATGTGTGTTGGGGTGTGTGTGTGTGTGTGTGTGTGTGTGTGTGCTGGATGATGTGTTTTGGGGGGTGGGTGTGTGTGTGTGTGTGTGTGTGTGCTGGATGATGTGTGTTGGTGTGTGTGTGTGCTGGATGATGTGTGTTGGGGTGTGTGTGTGTGTGTGTGTGTGCTGGATGATGTGTGTTGGGGGGTGGGTGTGTGTGTGTGCTGGATGATGTGTGTTGGGGTGTGTGTGTGTGTGTTGGATGATGTGTGTTGGGGTGTGTGTGTGTGCTGGATGATGTGTGTTGGGGTGTGTGTGTGTGTGTGTGTGTGTGTGCTGGATGATGTGTGTTGGTGTGTGTGTGTGTGTGTGTGTGTTGGATGATGTGTGTTGGGGTGTGTGCGTGTGTGTGTGTGTGTGTGTGTGCTGGATGATGTGTGTTGGGGTGTGTGTGTGTGTGTGTGTGTGTGCTGGATGATGTGTGTTGGGGTGTGTGTGTGTGTGTGTGTGTGCTGGATGATGTGTGTTGGTGTGTGTGTGTGTGTGCTGGATGATGTATGTTGGGGTGTGTGTGTGTGTGTGTGCTGGATGATGTGTGTTGGGGGGTGGGTGTGTGTGTGTGTGTGTGCTGGATGATGTGTGTTGGGGTGTGTGTGTGTGCTGGATGATGTGTGTTGGGGTGTGTGTGTGTGTTGGATGATGTGTGTTGGGGTGTGTGTGTGTGTGCTGGATGATGTGTGTTGGGGTGTGTGTGTGTGTGTGTGTGTGCTGGATGATGTGTGTTGGGGTGTGTGTGTGTGTGTGTGCTGGATGATGTGTGTTGGGGGGTGGGTGTGTGTGTGTGTGTGCTGGATGATGCGTGTTGGGGTGTGTGTGTGTGTGTGCGTGCTGGATGATGTGTGTTGGGGTGTGTGTTGGATGATAGGGGAGAAGCATTTTTTTTTAATTTATGTGTGTGTATATTTGTTTAGTTTATTCCCCCCTCCCTGCTTCTTACCTTGTCAGGGAGGGGGAAGATCGCCTGGTGGTCCGGTGGGGGAGCCAGCCGCTGCACACAGGGCCCAACACACGCTGTGTTTCCTCTCCAGCTCTAACCTTCGCGAGACTCGCCTGTGCGGAGCATTGCCATGGTAACCCGTGGCAACGCTCTGACAGCCGCGGGTCTCGCGAGAGTTAGAGCTGGAGAGGAAACACAGCGTGTGTTGGGCCCTGTGTGCAGGTAGCAGGGCAGGTCCTGCAGGACTGGGAACGGCGTTCCTGCTTTGGAAAAAGTGCATGAACGCCGTTCCCATGCATTCCTGCAGGACTCGAGCCCTGCATGGAATTTCTTGATTCAGCACTGCCAGACAGGAGAACCACTTTTGAGGCTGCAGATCAGAATTTTGTACATGCCAATAAAAAGTACATGTCAAAAGAACTTACCCTGAGTATAGTAGAGTAATTTTTTCCATTGTAGACTATTCAGTTTCATCAACCTCTTTTATAGTAAGATGAATAGGAAACATAGGTCTTGAGTTTAAGATTTTAAAAGCAGATATCTGTTTCCGAATTGTGCTACATATCTCCTGGAGTCCTTAGGGTGAATTAGTGAGTCACTGTCTATCACTTTACCATCAAGTGCGTAGAGAAAATGAAGAGTCTGAAAGTTTTTTGCTGTGGGTTTGTGATATGGAGGGATGGAGATATGACACAGTTATATGAAGTTATTTACAGCACAGATGACAATAGGATTGAGAGAGAGGGGATGGGAAGAGATAACTTTGTTGTATGGAATTGAAAAGTTTACCAACCAATTTCTATCACTCCAAATATTATTAACTATATGTACATGAAATTGTGGTGGAATACATTCCCTGAAAATAGCAGTAAAAAAACTGCATGCACAGAAAATTACAGGTATAAATGATTACATTGTTATAGTAAAAATAGTAATATGGTGACAGACATAGAATAAATGAGGTGGACAATCTTCCACGGCTCAGTCAGTAGATGATAGTTTCAGTGAGAGGGGAAATTAGGAATCTTAAGGTTTTGCTGGGTTTTTGAAAGTGGCACAGTTTCCCTTACAAGGACTTTCCCCGCCGAATCCTCCATGAGCTGGAATAAGATGCTGATTAGTGAATAGCTTTTCCCCTCCCAGTAACTAGATGACACACAACTGCTTTTAATGAGCCAAACTCAGCCTTTTATGCCCAGTGCCCAGCAGGGGTCTCCAAACAATACGATACAAGCCCCTCCCAGAGATCTCTGTGCCTGGGAGATAATTGAGATAAAGACGGTAAGCTAATTATCTCCCAGGAACAGGGAGCCAAACACAAAAACATAAAAGTACCTGAAAACATCATAAAACATACAATAACCCCCCACATGTCCTACATCCCCAAATAGTCCTGATCTGAGCACCCAAGTTGTCCAAATAGCTCTCAAATCCATGCAGTATTGGGGAAACACCACCGGGGCAAAGTTCTGAATGGAAAAACGATAAAGAGCACACAGTCTCCCAATCTAGCACATATAAATGCGGCAGATGTGTCGCATGTTGTTTTATGGCTAAGGAATCTAAAATCTTGTCCGACTCTACCGGTACAATTCATATCCCTATAAAACAATTTTTCAACTGCAATACCGCAGGTGTTGTATACCTATTGACCTGCAATTGTGGTATTAAATATGTAGGGAAGACTATATGCCCTTTCAAGAGACGGGTAATGTAGCACGTCCATTCTGTAACATCCGATAGAGACACCCCAGTAGCCAGACACATCAGGCAATATCATAATGATTCGCCAAGATGCATTAAGTTTGCGGGTATCGAACGGGTCTGCAAGGGCAGAAGAGGAGGGAATTTGGATCTTATCTTGAGAAGAAGGGAATGCTTCTGGATAAACAAATTGGACACCATGTCATCTAAGGGACTTAATGAAGGGTTTACTTTTACCCCATTCAT
Source organism: Pelobates fuscus (assembly GCF_036172605.1). NCBI lineage: Eukaryota > Metazoa > Chordata > Amphibia > Anura > Pelobatidae > Pelobates > Pelobates fuscus. The sequence continues at coordinate 350,602,829 of NC_086318.1, read as the reverse complement.
TAACATTTAGACCAGTATACTTCGGTCTTAATTCTACCGTTATTATTATTTACTTTGAAGAATATACTTAAGTGAATATTTTTGTTAATAATTATGAATATACTATAATATATTGTACCTGAATAGACTCCTTATTAGTGGCAACTGACATTTAATGTGGATAAGTGCAAGATAATGCATCTTGGCCGTAAAAACCCAAAGGCAGAGTACAGAATATTTGATAGAGTCCTAACCTCAATATCTGAGGAAAGGGATTTAGGGGTGATTATTTCTGATGACTTAAAGGTAGGCAGACAATGTAATAGAGCAGCAGGAAATGCTAGCAGAATGCTTGGTTGTATAGGGAGAGGTATTAGCAGTAGAAAGAGGGAAGTGCTCATGCCATTGTACAGAACACTGGTGAGACCTCACTTGGAGTATTGTACGCAGTACTGGAGACCGTATCTTCAGAAGGATATTGATACCTTAGAGAGAGTTCAGAGAAGGGCTACTAGACTGGTTCATGGATTGCAGGATAAAACTCACCAGGAAAGGTTAAAGGATCTTAACATGTATAGCTTGGAGGAAAGACGAGACAGGGGGGATATGATAGAAACATTTAAATACATAAAGGGAATCAACACAGTAAAGGAGGAGACTATATTTAAAAGAAGAAAAACTACCACAACAAGAGGACATAGTCTTAAATTAGAGGGACAAAGGTTTAAAAATAATATCAGGAAGTATTACTTTACTAAGAGGGTATTACTTTACTGAAGGTCCTTTCTGACAGGACACTTGAAGCGGGGCAGGCAAGAAGTTCTATCGCAAATTGGGATAGCTCAGGCCACAGGTCAAGCCTGCACACCCAGTAGTCAAGGGGTTCATCGCTCCTCAGAGTGTCGATATCTGCAGTTAAGGCGAGGTAGTCTGCTACCTGTCTGTCGAGTCGTTCTCTGAGGGTGGACCCCGAAGGGCTGTGGCGATGCGTAGGACTTAAAAAGCTCAGCATGTCCTCCATCAACAACATGTCTATAAAGCGTCCTGTCCTTGCCGGCGTGGTCGTGGGAGGAGGAGGATTACTTTCACCTTTTCCCCTGTTAGATTCCCGTTGTGCTGTGACATCACCCTTATACGCTGTGTAAAGCATACTTTTTAATTGATTTTGGAACTGCTGCATCCTTTCCGACTTTCCGTAATTCGGTAACATTTCAGGCACTTTCTGCTTATACCGGGGGTCTAGTAGCGTGGACACCCAGTACAGGTCGTTCTCCTTCAGCCTTTTTATACGAGGGTCCCTCAACAGGCACGACAGCATGAAAGACCCCATTTGCACAAGGTTGGATGCCGAGCTACTGTGGGGATATTTATGGGATAATAATATTAAACAGATGAGAATTGCCCACGATTTTCAATTCTCAGATCCCAAAGAACGTTTATCGTTTTAAGTGAAATGTATATCATATCAATTAGTCACAGATTTGTTATAAAAATAGATAATTTTTATTTCTTAACAATTTAAATAATAATAATGAGCGACATGCATGATAATAATCAATGGAATTTCAGTATAACATGAATATGCAATACAATATGGTAATATAAACAAACATCTCCTAATGGTATAGACGTAGTTTAGAATCTACACATTATGCCGTCAAGACATTTATGACCCTTTCTTCGCAGAGAAGGAATGTGAAAGTTTCACAGGGAGACAGAGCGTAGAGCAATAAAAACTTAGCTAGCAGTTAGAAATAACCCCTTCAATGCTGGCTAGACCTCTTCTGGGGATTTAAGATCTATTTTATGTAATTTAAATAAATAGCATTTAAACAGTCATAGTCTTTAATCATTTCTTTGCATCCAATGAGAAATCTTACTATGTTCTATAAGCTAATATTTTATTAATTTGTCTAAATAGATATTTTATCTTATTTTAGAGCCAATCATTACAGCTGGATAAATGTCACAATATACTAATTTGTGATATGTCACAGAAATAAACACTTATCCCAATTTCATCTGCAGTATGAAATGGTTATAAATATATATTTCTTAGTTAATTAAGATTTCTAAATATGAAATCTAATCATGATTTATCCAGTCATATATCATGCTATTAATTTTAATTAATTTTAATTAATTAATGGAAGCCAGTATATTTACCAGTTAAGTAGATATTTTCTCATCAGATATTCTCAGGTAGCTTGTTTGTCATGGGTCTCTTTCTCTGCATGGAGTGTAAGAGTTTCTGAGTGTCATAGGCTTCTCTGCATTGTCCGATTCTGCCTCCTCTCTGCCTTGAATCTTGAATCCCGAGAGTGTTGTAATGTTCCCTCTCTTCCCTTGTCTTAACTTTTTAAAGGGACAGATTTCTTAGGTGATAACCAATAGCATCACCGTGGGTGTGGTTTCTTTCTAGGTAACCATTTTAGTATTTGGACTCTAGATGGCAGTCTTGTCCCACTAAACATACCTATCCAGGAAAGAGTTAACTTTTTCTGGTGGCTATTTTTGACGTCATTTACGTTCTCTATATGGTGGCTATAACTTATTTTATCCTTTCAGATCAAAGGGTCTTTCTGAAATTTCTTCAGACTATGCGTCTCCATTTTCTGTAATAATTCCTAATATGACAGCCTGTAATACTACAGATGAACTCAAAATACAATGAGAATCTGTTAGGTATAGAAAGTAAAATTTAATTATTTAATCTCCTCTGTCACCTATGTCTGGGTTTAGAATTTATTTATATTCCATTAGTATTTTAGACAGTCTCTTATCACTTGGTTTGTTTATATTACACATTCCATTCAGCTCGGGCAAAGCAGTCAGTTTTAGAGAAAGGATAGACATTTTGTGTCTCTTTGTTAACTTGAGAATAACAAAATGGAGTCTGATATGTTCAGATCACTTCAGAATATATACTTTGTATTTCTATCCTAGCACAAAATGTCTGCCGATATAAATACCCTGACACTACTCATGTCCTGTTCCTTCTCCTCAGTGATCTCTCTGAAGGTATGTTCTTCCCCCCAGCCACGCACAACACCACGGGTACCAGATAGGTGACAACGAGCACCCTGGGATGCCTGTTGTGGTTGGTCTTCCTCCTCTGACTCCTCTTCCTCACAATCCTCTTCCAGCGTTGCCGCAGGTCCAGCAAGCAATGCTGATAAGGCTGTTTCTGGTGGTCATGGTGACCACAACTCTTCCTCTTCACGCTCATCTACGGCCTGATCCAGCACTCTTCGCAGGGCACGCTCCAGGAAGAAAACAAATGGTATGATGTCGCTGATGGTGCCTTCGGTGCGACTGACTAGGTTTGTCACCTCCTCAAAAGGACGCATGAGCCTACAGGCATTGCGCATGAGCGTCCAGTAACGTGGCAAAATAAATCCCAGCTCCGCGGAGGCTGTCCTAGCACCCCGGTCATACAAATACTCGTTAACGGCTTTTTCTTGTTGGAGCAGGCGGTCGAACATTAGGAGTGTTGAATTCCAACGTGTCGGGCTGTCGCAAATCAAGTGCATCACTGGCATGTTGTTATGCCGCTGGATATCGGAAAAGTGTGCCATGGCCGTGTAGGAACGCCTGAAATGGCCACACACCTTCCTGGCCTGCTTAAGGACGTCCTGTAAGCCTGGGTACTTATGCACAAAGCGTTGTATTATCAGATTACACACATGTGCCATGCACGGCACATGTGTCAACTTGCCTAAATGCAATGCCGCCAACAAATTTCTTTCGTTGTCACAAACCACTTTGCCGATCTCCAGTTGGTGCGGAGTCAGCCACTGATCCACCTGTGCGTTCAGGGCAGACAGGAGTGCTGGTCCGGTGTGACTCTCTGCTTTCAGGCAAGTCAACCCCAAGACGGCGTGACACTGCCGTATCCGGGATGTGGAACAGTACCTGGGGAGCTGGGGGAGTGCCGTTGATGTGGAGCAAGACGCAGCAGCAGAAGAGGACTCAGCCGAGGAGGTTATGGAAGAGGATGGAGTAGGAGGAGTAGAGGAGGTGGCAGCAGGCCTGCCTGCAAGTCGTGGCGGTGTCACCAACTCCTCTGCAGAGCCACGCATTCTATGCTTGGCAGCCGTCAGCAGGTTTACCCAATGCGCAGTGTAGGTGATATACCTGCCCTGACCATGCTTTGCAGACCAGGTATCAGTGGTCAGATGGACCCTTGCCCCAACACTGTGTGCCAGACATGCCATTACTTCCTTTTGCACAATCGAGTACAGGTTGGGGATTGCCTTTTGTGCAAAGAAATTTCGTCCGGGTACCTTCCACTGCGGTGTCCCAATAGCTAAAAACTTTTTGAACGCCTCAGACTCCACCAGCTTGTATGGTAAAAGCTGGCGGGCTAAGAGTTCAGTCAAGCCAGCTGTCAGACGCCGGGCAAGGGGGTGACTTTGTGACATTGGCTTCTTACGCTCAAACATGTCCTTGACAGACACCTGACTGTGGGTAGATGAGCAGGAACTGCTCAAGGCGAGAGACGGAGGGGCGGATGGTTGAGAGGGGGCAAGGAGTTAACGTGGCAGTGGTTAACGTGGCTGAAGATGCTGGACCAGGAGGAGGATGGCGGCTTTGAGTTTGTGTGCTGCTTGTACTCATGTGTTGATCCCATAGGCGTTTCTGATGTGCGATCATGTGCCTCCGCAAAGCAGTTGTACCTAGGTGGGTGTTGGATTTCCAACGACTCAGTTTCTTTTGGCACAGGTTGCAAATGGCATCGCTGTTGTCAGAGGCAGACACACAAAAAAAATGCCACACTGCTGAGCTCTGCAATGACGGCATTCTGGTGGTGGCAACAGCATGCGTTGATTGGCGTGCTGTCTGGCTGACCCCGGGTGCCGATGCATGCTGTCTGACTGTGCCACTAGCTCCTTGCGACGACCTCCCCCTGCTTCCAACTCGTCTCCTCCTCTCTGTCTCCCCATCTGAACTTTCCCCGTTCTTCTTCTCTTCTAGCGGGCACCCACGTGACATCCACGGACGCATCATCATCATCAACCGCTTCACTTGTATCTGACAACTCAGCAAAGGAAGCAGCAGTGGGTACAACATCATCATCATCACACCGTACGTGTGTAATGCTGCCTGACTGAGACATATCCCTGTTTATCTACATCCTCTGGCAATAATGGTAACGCATCACTCATTTCTTCCAACTGATGTGTAAATAACTCCTCTGACATACCAAGTGAAGCGGCTGTGGTGCTAGTGTTGGTGGTGGCGGCAGGCGGGCGAGTGGTAACTTGAGAGGTGCCTGAAGCTAAGCTGGAGGAGGATGGTGCGTCGAGGGTCCGAGCGGAAGCTGTAGAAGATTGGGTGTCCTGTGTTAGCCAGTCAACTATGTCCTCAGAACTTTTCAAGTTCACTGGTCATTATTCTAGGGCCCAAGGGAATCACAGCACCACGACCACGACGGCCCCTGTGGGGTGGCCTGCCTCTGCCTGTCATTTTTTTTCGATTAGTGGTACTATGCGTGCAAGCTACTGTGACAACAGATATGAGTGGCACTGGTGTGACACTGTTCCCTGGCAGGCCCTGAAACGCACACTCGTGAAGGAAACTGACTGCTATTATAATACAGTCCAAAAAGTTTCGTTTTTTTTAAATGCAAGCTATTGGGACACCAGATATGAGTGAGTGGTGGCACTGGGCAGGCCCTGAAACGCACACTCGTGAAGGAAACTGACTGCTATTATAATACAGTCCAAAAAGTTGTTTTTTTTTTGTTAAATTCAAGCTATTGTGACACCAGATATGAGTGGTGGCACTGGGCAAGTGGGCACAGTATACGCTGTGAGCCTGACACACACGCTGGCAGACAACTAACTGCTATTCAATCTATTACAGTCAAAATTATTTTTGTATTTTTTTTAAATGTACACTACTGTTACACCAGATATGAGTTGCACTGGTGTGACACTGTGCCCTGGCAGGCCCTGAAACGCACACGTGTGAAGGAATCTGACTGCTATTATATTACAGTCCAAAAAGTTTTTTTTTTTTAAATGCAAGCTATTGGGACACCAGATATGAGTGAGTAGTGGCACTGGGCAGGCCCTGAAACGCACACTCGTGAAGGAAACTGACTGCTATTATATTACAGTCCAAAAAGTTTTTTTTGTTTTTTTTTAAATGCAAGCTATTGTGACACCAGTGAGTGAGTGGTGGCACTGGGCAAGTGGGCACAGTATATGCTGTGAGCCTGACACACAGGCTGGCAGGCAGGCAACTGCAATTACATTACACAGAAGAAAAAAAAAGCAGACTGATGTTCTAGCCCTAAAAAGGGCTTTTTTGGGGTGCTGTCCTTACAGCAGAGATCTGATTAGTCCTTCAGGACTGTAGTGGACACTGAATACACTAGCCTAGCTATCAATTTCCCTATCAAATCAGCAGCAGCTACACTGTCCCTACTCTCACTAAGAATGCAGCTTCACAATGAATGTAAAATGGATGCTGTCCAGGAGGTGGGAGGGTCTGGGAGGGAGGGTCTGCTGCTGATTGGCTGGAATGTGTCTGTTGACTGTGAGGTACAGGCAGGGTCAAGGTTTACTCAATGATGACGAATAGGGGGCGGACCGAACAGCGCATGTGTTCGCCATCCGTGGCGATGTTCGCCAGGAACTATTCACCAGCGAACAGTTCTGGACATCACTATACATGACTCAATGACGGCGTGTGTTTTTTTTTCACCGCGATTGTTTGAGAGATTATTTCAGATGCTACTCACTTTATTCAGCGCATGATAATATCTCGAGCAGCCCTATATTGCAACTATTAGGGAGTTTTCATACTTAGTAGCTATATCAGCGTTGTCGTATGATGGAGAAATAGATTAACTCAGGTGGTTCTCACTCTATTCAGTACAAGCTAGTACCTTGAGAAACCTTGCGCTGAGTGGACTAGCATCTGGTCAAGTGTATATATATTAGCGTCTCCTGTTTCATTTGTTGCAATTTTGATGCTAGTGCTACCCCAGTTAGCTACTAGGCGGGATTATACCCCAGTTCTACTATTGGGACATCTCTCTACTATTTGATACTGTGTAGATACTCTGTAGCCACAGCCAGCTTGATACATTCTTTAGGGGTATAATAGAATTTGCTTATTTTAGGTGGTCATTGTATCCATCCCTTAGATAGGATTAGCCACCGGCATTATTTTTACCTTACCTCTGGTATTTTGATGCTAGACTGCTCCGTATGTTTTTCTGACATTTTTGAGCCTTTATAGCTCCCCTCTGGGATTCACATATTTGTTTTTTGAGTGATTAGTTATGGTTTATTTTGTATATTTATAATCAATAAAGTATATTTTTATTTTTTATTTTTATTTTATTTAGACCACCTATTCAGATATCCATACTATGATCTTGGGTCTACTTGTGTGAACCATGGATCATCCCCTTTTTTTGTTTACAAAGTTCTGAATGGCCGCACACGTGAGCCTATGCCCAAAGTAGTTCCAGAGCAATGTGTGCTTTAGCCGGTCAACTTTCGGGAGCATCTGCGGCCGAAATATGAGGTGCTCCACCTGGCTCTCAGGGCTCTCATTTGTTCTTCTTAGCCTCAGACACCTTCCCTCCAAAAAGCGCTCTCCTGGTGGGTCGCAAAGTGGTTCAAAACACCGGACCAAGTTTCCCGGGAACTGCAAAGTCATCTAGCTGAAAACAGTTCCATAACTTTCCCGGCTAAGTACTGCTGAGGTGACCGGGAACCACGAAGTCCTCATGCCTGAATTAATTCCATAGTGGTCACAGATAAATACTGATGAGGACCGGTCGTGGGTTTGTCTATGCAAATGGCTGCCAGGGAGTTAGCGTTTGGTTCCATTCGTGAAAAGAGAAAGTACGGAACCAGGGGCACCGAGGGAAAGCTGCTAATGGGGGCTGTGCAGGTTAACTCCTGAACGCGGTCTCAGACCTGGACATAGTCCGTGGGTAGGAGGCCAGCTTCCCACTCCTCCAGGAGTTTGTGGCAAACGTCCTGGAAAGGAGCGTTTGTCACAGTCACTACCTGCAAAAACCACTACATAATATCAGAGATTGAGGATAGCGATCCCAAGCATAGATTTTTTTCCTTTGTATTGCTTTATTTCTACAGCTCAAATACATTCTGGACTTGTCCTTTTTCTTAGCGTCTGTATCCATCTGTTTTCTCTGGTTGTAATAAGATATAGCACTATTAGCAACATATAGCCATGGTTACAATTTAAGGGAGCCACAATCAAAATAGACTTGAACCAATGATTGGCAAAATGTTGGATGCATGTGCAAAAGCAACGGAAAGATACCAAGCTGCCATCATGTTGGATCTTGGTTCTAAATATAACGAGAACTTCAGGGGGCATAAAATCGGCACTATTCTTGTGCTGCAGGCACTAGAATGAAAAACAAAACTACTTTATCTGTGATATCTTTTGGTTTTGATTTATCATTATGCAATACTCAGAAGTGACAGAAGCCACTGTTTCACAGAAACTGATATAAATCACACAATTATTTTGTCATATTTGGCAGCTTTTTTTCAATTCACTTTTTTAAGAGAATTACTTGACATGAGAGGTCCAGTTTGTTTCGGGACTAGTTTGTGCTGGGAGATATTTGTTGCCAACAGAGGAAAAATATATAAGAATGCCTGTTTTCACAATTGATTAAGCACATATCTACATGTATAGTTCTGCCTGGAAATGTGTGCCTAAACAAGAAGGATTTGTTTAGTAGGGGTTTATTCCCTGAATACCAAACTGCAGTGACATGAAATCGAATTGCAAAATTCCAGTTCTCCAACTGAGCGATATTTACAACTTGGCTAGTTTAGCGTGATTTTTGCAACCTGACTTCCAGTTTGCTGCAATTTAGTGTTTAATTAATAAATCCACCATTTTTTTGGGTGAGATCACCAGAGATTAGGAGCAGTTTGACAAAGAAAACTGAGCTTTTCCTGTGCTCACTCCAACTTCAGCCACATTGGTTTCTAATTCTTATATTCTAATTGTTTGATGTATAAACTTAAATAAGACAAGTCCATTATCTATTTGCTGCATTATAGCACCACTATGATCACCCAGACCACTTCGTCTCAATAAAGTAGAGTGGGGGCAGTGTCCATGTCATTTAACCCTTTCTTACAAGCTTTAACATTTACTATTCAAGGTTAAATCCATCTCTAATAGCAGGCTTCCTGACAGCCACTAGGGGCGCTTCCACGGCACTGGCAGGGTAAAACATGGTCATGTGACACATTAACTCAAATGAAAGCCCTGGGTATAAGGTCTATGAGGAGCACTGTATGGGACCACTCTGGAGGAGGCCACGCCTCCCTGATGATGTCGTGGGAGGCGGAGAGGTGAGCAGTGCAGGGAGTCTCAGCTACAGAAAAAGGTGAGTAAAAAGCTTTATTTTGTTACATTTATTGGAAAAGGGATGCTATATATGATACCGGAGAAACTGACGGAAGCCAAGCACAGAGAGATGGACACAGGTTTCTTCAGGAAGGAAAAGATTCTTTATTCGGTTCACCGATCGGGACTCAGAGGGACTAATGCCACCAAAATACAACAAGTTCTGAGCCCCGGACAATAGTGTAGGCTCCTTATATAGGCACATAACTCCTCCCATAATAAGCTCCACCCACACATTCTCTTAACCAATCAAAACGAACAAGAACTAACTTCCTGCTTGACCGCATGGCTTGTCCAGCTCAATGGAGGAGGGGAATACTATATCCGGTATTCTCGCACATGCTCCGTACACTACTGATCGTATCTTTGCCACGTGCAACCAACCGACCGATACACCAGTATGTGCACGTACACATGCCACGTGGTAATCTCGGCCTACTAAATTAATTTTTACCGAGATTCCACCACATTCCCCCCTTTGATGCCTCTGATATTTCACAATTACTGAGGCATCACTTAACCTTAGTTTGCATATACCTCAGGTTGCCATGAACCAGACCAGACTTTTTGATAATGTGAATCCCTCAACATTCCTCTTCCTGCATTGGTTCTCCCTGATTTAGAGCCTCGTATTTATATATGGCCATTATCTGTGCAGCAGCCTTTCTCTCTGCTATATTTTCTATAACGCTCTGCACAGACCTAACTACTAAAGGAATAAGACATGGTAGGAGTAAACACAACATTAAAATCAGCATGACTCCGCCTACCAATGCCTTAAGCCCTCTAAACTGCTCATACCAGTTACCAAACCAACTACTTGGATTATACCCTTTCCATACCTGAGTAGGCACATGCGCTAGTTTAACCATATGGCTAGTAAGCTCAGCTATTGCTTGCCCTTCATCATCTATTTGAAGACCGCAATTGCTCAGGTTAAACTTCCCACATACACCTCCCTCTACTGCCAATAGGTAATCCAAGGCTAATCTATTCTGGTAAACTGCTGTCCTCATCCTGGTATTATGCTTCGCTAGAAGATTGAGCGCTTGTGAGGTCTCATTAGTAATTATCTCAACCACCGCCTGTAACCTTATAATGCGGTTGAGCATATATATTGGGGTTCTATATCCAAAAGTACCATCCTCTGCCCAAGTGGCTGGCCCATAATAGTCTATAATACGCTGGGGAGGCCATTCATCATCTTCCCAGGCGCCTATCTCTATGGGTCCCCTCATCACTTTTCTGTAACACCTCAGCCGTCTTAGACATATTAATAGCTTTCTTTCCTCCGGCTTTCATGCCAGCAATAATAGCGTCTCTATAAGCTTTTAAATGAATCATGTCTGCGCCATTGGCATTCCACTCAGGATCAGTGTTCGGATAATGGGCTGCGGCCCATGCTGCTGGGTTAGCTTGATTTAATGTACGGGCTTCTTCTTCCAGCGCTTTAATGGCCGCTTGGTTTATCCTAGTCCTTTCCTCGTTATTAAATAATGTCATTAGTATTTGCTGGCAATCAGCCCAAGTAGGATTTTGCGTCTGGACTATTGAGGTGAACAGGTCGGTCATGGCTTGAGGTTTATCGGTGTATGAGGAGTTATGGGTTTTCCAATTAAAGAGATCGGTAGTCGTAAAGGGGACGTATACAAAGACTGGGTCAGCGTATTGTAGTTGGCCTTCATCATTAAGGTGTGCTGTGCCGGGAGTCAAACGAAGTGGCATTTGGTAATGTCGGGGTTTGAGAGTACCGGTCAGTTGTTGGGTTAGTATAGGGCTTCGTTGAGGTGCGTCGGTTAGGGGTTCCAGTCGAGGGGTAGTAAGGCATGGGGATGGGGAAGCTTTACTATGGGGAAGGTTGGTGAATAAAATATTCCGGGCCGGGCTAGGGGGAGCCTGACCGGAAGCTTGATATGGCGCCAAATCAGGATATGTGGGGTTAACGTAAGTAGGTACCGGAAGGGGAGGTTTTGTAACAAGGGGGCTGGACTCTGAACTGGAGGAGGAAGTAGATGGGGACAACGGGGAAAGGGGTGTAACATTTCCAGTAGCACTTCCTCTTCCTCTTCCTGTGGAGGAGGAGTAAGGGGGCGGCATAGGGATCTCTGACTCAGGGGGCGTGTCCAAAATGGGCGTAATCATGGCCCTAGTGGACAAACGAGTCCTGGCCACCATGAGGCGACATTGCTCCTCGTGGCATACTCGGATCCATCTTGGCGAGTCATTTACGGCCTGCCTCCAACAGTCAATGTATGGAAACTGTCCGTAAAGTTCAGGCCTACCTGATACAGCCACGTGTACACGCTGTACCAGATTAGGATCTAAACTGCCACGTGGCGGCCATGCGGCAACCAAAGTAGGCCATTCCCTATTACATAATGTTATCAGGCGTGCTGGAGACATTTTTACTCCAAAATCACATTTTGTATATCCCTTTTAAAAATTCTTTAACATGCATCCTAAGGGATCCAAAATCGTCGAATCCGACACGCCCATACTTAACAATGGAGCGTCGTTTCCAACGAATACTATACACACACTCTATCAACGGTCACACCCGCTCCCTCGGCAACAGCACCATGTGGTACAGTTACTAAGTGAAACGCACACAACAAAAACACACAGGGAATTCCCGTACACACACAGCTGTTACACCAGTCACTAAGTAATAGATACTATGCCCTTTGGCGAAACTATACAGTCACCCACGCTATAATTCCCTATATTTGAATTACCCGTCTATAACATACCCCAGTAATATCGTCTTTACAAACAGTAGTTACAGTACGGTTAGCATAGGTCAAAGTACAATTTAAGGTCACAGTACAATTAGTAGTGGTTATGGTGTTAGACATGCAATATAGACAACAATTATTAGTACTTATATACAGTGTCAGTAATTATACATGATTATGGTACCGTGCGCTATAATACAATTACACACTATTCACACTCTCGCTAGACGGCAGAGCTCACGCTATCTAGCAAGATATACACGCTACTAAAAGAATCTTTAACACATATACAATCCCAACTAATCTATTGCCAAGTACCTTGATGGACTACCTAAAACTATCTACATCCGTTTTGGTTAGCCACACTGCCCAAGCACCACATATAGCGAACTAGAGGGCGGAATTTACAACAGTACCCTCTTAGTCTATCTACTCTATCAAAAGTCTAGTGGGTTCCAAATTTACACGCCTTCCCACTTAGCCAAGATAGGTTGAGAGCTAGCGAACCGAATTTACACAGGCGCCGCTTAGTCTCCCGGTCCCTCCGACCTAGCGAACGTAATAACCACCCTAGAACGCTAGTCTAGACAAGACACCGGTGTCCGGCTAGGGCTATTTACACAGGACCCCGCCTGACTCCATACCAAATTAAACGGGCTTACTAAAGAGCGTTTAATTGAGCGGTGCGCCTTCGCTCCTTCCCTCCACTGGAGGGGGCCAATTCCATACACAATTCAAACCCCTTATGGGCCTACCGCACAATCGGTATCCAAACCCCTAGTGGGTCCGCCATCTAAAACAGCGGTCGTCTTACCTCCTCGTTCCTGAACCTGAGTTCACACTCATCGACGGGGACACCCCAGCACTTACTACGTAGAGGCCGATGATCTCCTGGACAACAGACCAGTGGCGCCGAGACGAAGGGAGGTCCACGCAGAAGTTCAGGGGTGCAGCCGTAGAGAACGTGGGCAAAGATAGACCGTCTCACGACTCTGCTTCTCAGCTACCGTTGAACGATGAGCTTCCCGGCCAATGCACCAAATGATACCGGAGAAACTGACGGAAGCCAAGCACAGAGAGATGGACACAGGTTTCTTCAGGAAGGAAAAGATTCTTTATTCGGTTCACCGATCGGGACTCAGAGGGACTAATGTCACCAAAATACAACAAGTTCTGAGCCCCGGACAATAGTGTAGGCTCCTTATATAGGCACATAACTCCTCCCATAATAAGCTCCACCCACACATTCTCTTAACCAATCAAAACGAACAAGAACTAAATTCCTGCTTGACCGCATGGCTTGTCCAGCACAATGGAGGAGGGGAATACTATATCCGGTATTCTCGCACATGCTCCGTACACTACTGATCGTATCTTTGCCACGTGCAACCAACCGACCGATACACCAGTATGTGCACGTACACATGCCACGTGGTAATCTCGGCCTACTAAATTTATTTTTACCGAGATTCCACCACATATATAACTTGGAACAGGGGAACTATAGCATTAGGAATTCGTGTTTGTAAATCTAAGGCCATACACGGTTAATCACTAAAGTGTTAATGCCAGGTGAATTCCAAGCGAATGTAAAATGTAAGGTCAAAAATAGCCAAAGTGGAAAAGTTCTCCAGCTTAAGCATGCTTCCAATTTGGCTACTTTAGTCTTAAATTTAAAATTCACTTTGAATTCTCACTTTAGTTAATTATCCTGTATAGTGTTCCTTTAAAAGTGATTAAGTGAATTCTAGCCAAGAGCATTTCTTGAAATTCAACTATTCATAGTTAACTAAAGATTCTGACAGTTATTCATACACCACATGTAGATTTAGTCATGAGGCAACATAACTGGAAAAATGTTCTAGAAAATATGAACTTTGCACTGCTGTGTCATAATATGGTTACATTTTATGGGGGGAAAAACACCAAAATCATATAATACCGTTTTAGAAGCTTACTGTGAGAGTAGTCTTTTAAAAATCTTTGTTTAAGATCAGACAATATTAAAATCAGAGGAAGCATTCAAGATAAACCCCAATGTAACATTCAAACAAGGTAGAGGGGAAAGGGTGTGACTGTAACCTCTTTATAATGTAGTTTATTCTCATTTTATGTGAATATGTTTGATTATGGTTTCTTCTGTTGTAAGCAATAAACCTACAAGGTATGAACACATGCACAGGATGCAACGTGTGATATTTTTTTTTTTTGCACATCTGTGTTATCGAAGTTGAAATCTTGTCATGCTGCAGAAAAAAACTGTTTACTTTTAATAGACTGCTTAGAATTCAATTTTGACGAGAAAACATAATTTATTTTAAGTGTATTTCGGTATGTTTCCTTAATTTTTTTTTTTTACATATTTTTAAGAATGATAGCATTACGCAATTTGAAGCACTCTAATTGACCAATTTTTCTACCCAATTACTTCAGATAGTAATATGCAGCTTAAACTGAGACATGTAAGCCTAGACTGACTCCCTTTTCTTACTCCTCATGTCTACACAAGACTCTTAGCCAGCTGAATCTTGTGAAGAACACCCTTGTAGGCATGTAGGTTTACCATGGTGTTACCAATTTATCTAAAAATACACGGTGTTCTTCATGACTTTCTTTACTTTATTTTTAAAAATTGTGCGGTTTCCTCATTATGATATATGCTTGGTATCACTTTATTCAATGATCAATACGCAAAAGTGTAATTTCCATGATGTATCAAAGCATGAAAAAAATTAAGAATAGAAAAAAAATAAGGATAAAAGAAAACATAGAAAACAGGTACCCACAGAAATGGAGAGAGCTGTGATTTTAAATGCAATTAATAAGATCAGGGGACTCAGCCTACACCAAAAATATAATGGATACTGCCCGGCAATAAGGATGTCTCAATCCCGCATATCTATACTCCACAAACCCTAGGCCCCAACACAGCCCTCAACACCAATCTCACGAGTTCCAACGTGGGTTACGACCAGCAGTTGGTCTCGAAGCCTTTTATCAGGCTACTTGCGCACACGATTTGTAGTGGCCTTCCGACCGAGGGAGTGAGCAGTGCCCAGGTAACTATCCCGATTTGGGTCGTGGCCTAGTAAGATAGTGGTCCACAGTAGGACCGAGCATTCAGTGCCAAAGCACCTTCAGAGGAGCCTGCCTTCTTCACTTTCGGTGCAGCATCAGAGCCCACTGAAAGTAGACTCTGATGCTAAACCAAGAGTCGAGGACTGTCAATTGCTCCGATGCAAGGATGGTGCCAGCATGTCCTCATCGACAGTGTTCAGGTGATAGGTGTCACATATTCATCCGCACATAAAAATGTGGCTAATGGCATTTACTGTCCTGACAGGAAAAGTTGTACCAAGCAGCAATCATGCACATGCAGACCTGGTAATTACTTTTGGGGTCAAAGGCCAGTCATAACCAATCAAATCCACAGGAGGGTTTAGCTGAGCAGCAATCATGCACACCTGGCAATTACTTTTGGGGTCAAAGGCCGGTTACAGCCAATCGGATCCAGAGGAGTGGTATTTAAACCCAACTCTCCTCTTGCTCATTGCCCTGTCGTGGTTTCATGCATATGGTTATCCGAGAGTGCGTTCCTGATCTTGATTTTCTGGTATTTGACTTTGGCTTTATTTTAACTTCCATGATATCTGGTATCCTTGACTTTTGGCTTTCCCTCATCTTTGTGTCTGATTCTATGTCCCTGACCTCGGCAAGTATTTTGACTATTCTTGGAGACATTAAGTCTGGCCACTCTAAGGCCTGGTTATACGTTATCCTTAATCCTAGGTGTGACACAGTAATGCGTGCTGGATCAACTTGTAATTCTGACTATAGGTGAGTGTAGACCAGAAGGCCCTTAAATAGGCTATCCAGTTTCTCCATGAGAGTGGGTTGCAGTTCTCGAGGAGCTGGTTTGCACGTGGTATCCGCCATCTCATTTACGGTAGGCTGATTGCTAGTGGTGAAAGTTTGCTGGAACATTGCTAATGTAGCACAGGTAAGAGGCACCGTGATATCTCTCACTGGCGGGAGAGAGTGAAGGAGAGACGTCTGCAGAGGTGTGCAGCAACAAGCTGAGGGATCAGCCACCTCCCTCAGGGTAACTGTGAGCAGGCCTCTTGTAGGGCGCAGGTCCACCTCAGGAAAAGGTCACTGATCTCGGTCATATACACGATAAAATCAGCTGCAGCAGATGCTTCCCGTCACCGGTATATTTCTGCCTACTTAAGTTTGTAATTAGGGCTATTTTAGAGCTTTTCTTTACAGAGCTCAGAATATGTGCAACCAGTCAGTGCAGCTGTTAGGCTCCGCCCCTGTAAGTTCTTCAATATTTTTGGGGATCTGGTCCCTGTATCACCCTCAGTTCCAGAGCTTGCTGCTATCCCTGTGTTACCCTCAGTGTTCCATAGCATAGTTCCATAGTTTTCTGTGCAAGTCCCCAGTTATCCTGTAGCCCCATGTAGCTAGAGCGCAGCTAAGCGGAAAAAGGCCTTGACAGGGGTTAGGAGGCGGGCTTAGGAGGAAGTAAGCAAGGGTTGGAATTATGGGTAAGTAGGATTGGCTATTTAAATGAGCAGCCATTTTAGGTGAGTCATTCTAACTTTCTACCTGGTTGAGTTTGTGTTCACCCCTGTGTGCACAGATTTGGCTTGGTGGGATTTTCTTTTGTCTCCTCTGCAGGTACGATGGACGACGTGGAGCGTTTGCTGGAGGGGATCAGGTCAGCGGCGAGGAATCAGGGAGCAGACTGGCTGCGGGCCCAGCTGGGCCCTGCCCTGGCGGAGGCGGCGGAACGGGACGGCGGCGTTGGCAGACCGGTCCAGGCCAGGAGGCCCCCGAGGAGGCTAAGCCCGGGCGTGGGGCCCGGTGAAGACATCCCTAATGGCAGTGGCGGTTCCGCTGCGGGTGGCAGCAGGCCCGGTAGCCGCGTGGTCGAGGCTCCGCCTCCCCGCAAGCGGCCGGAGCCTCGGATGAGTGCTCCGCGGCGGAAGGATGTCGCGGACGGGGGCGCTGCTGCTTTCGGGACGGAGGTGTCCGGGCGGCCCCCTGGTGGTTCGGGAACCACGGAGGGGAGGTCCAGGAGGGCTTCCCCCCCATCGGAGAGTGATGATGCCGATGAGTCTGGATCCGGGAGACCGCATGGCCGACCTGGGAGGCAACAGGCAAGTGCAGAGGGCTCCGGACGGGGCTCTCTTGGCGGGAAGGACGCTAGGGGGAGCTCTGCCACGAGGGGGGGCGGGAGTAGGCATGTAGAGGGCGCCCGGGCCCTAGTCGTAAGGGGGGAGGGTCCTGGGGCCCCTAGGAGAAAGGGTGGTCAAAAAGGGTTAAGTTCCAAGGGTGGTGGGGGTTCCCGGGGTGCGGCCAGGTCAGTGAGCGGGTCCCCCGGGGGGGCGGATGGTAGGTCTGGGCTGGCAGGGTCTGTTAAGCATGGGGGGAAGGGTAAAGGGGCTGTGGCAGTTGGTGCGGGGAAGGGGGTCCCGGAGGTAGATAGGCAGAGAAGTGGGGTAGGCGGGGGATTGGGATCCTCTGTAGTGGGTGGGCGGCGGGGGGGCTGTGGCCTTCGGGGGGGCCCGGATTCTGGGAGTAGTAGTGGCAGCCCCTCGCCAGTTAGGTCTCCGGGGTCCCGGGATACTCGGGGGAGGTCAGGTCGGCACTGCTCCCCCTCGGACAGCTCGGCAGGGGATGGTGTGGCAGCCCCTAGGTATGGTCGGCGGGGGTGGGAGGAGTCGTAGCCCCAGGGGTTCCCAGGTGCCGTGTGGTAGTAGAGCTCAGCGGGAGGCTTCGGTACAGAGCAGGCGCTCCCGGGGTCGTGACGGGAGGGGAAGTGATGCTCGTTACACCCTACCCAGGACTTCTTCTCCTTGTCCTAGGTCTCGGAGCCGTTCCGCCTCCTCGCAGGCAGGACACCGGGTGGGCTCCCCGGTCGGCGAGACAGCGGCGGAAGTTCCTCTTCCTGGACGTCGGGCGATCAGCACTGCAGCCCCCACCGTTCAGGTGTCGGGGGGCTTGGCCGGTGAGTCCAGTGGGTCTCTACACTCCAGCGCTTTAGTCACGACACTTCAGGCACTACTCCACTCATTGGGGGCGGGGGGTGACACTAGCGGCATTGGTCAGGTGTGGGCTCCAGGAGCTGTGGCTACGGGCTCTCGGGTCGGGAATTCCACAGGGCCTAGTTCGGGCGGGGACATGGTGGTGCCGCAAGAAGTAGGGGAGGCTGGGAGTGAGCGGGCTGAGTTGACAGGGGGTATCCCCGACGCGGCTCGGCAACACGCGTATGTATCTTTTGCGGGTCCGCTGGGGGTTCACTTGAACCAGGACGTAAAGGATAAGATATGGAAGGGTGAGTTCTGTGAGATTTTCTCCCTCCTCCCATTAGAGGACTTTATTGACCTCAAGGAGGAGGATAAGAAGGACGAGAAAAAGGAAGAGGAGGAAAAGAGGAAGCGGTATCGCAAGATTCCGAAATCCTTTGGTAATTGGTTGAGGGCCTTTTGCGTGCTGGCTAGCGTGCTCGGCGAGAAATCGCCGGGGTTATGCTCGTCTCTGTTTTGCTATCTGGATGGCATTTGGGAAGCGTACCGTACTTACGGGGGGTTGGCGTGGTGGCGGTATGACGAGCAGTTTAGGCAACGGCTGGCGGCTAATCCAGGTATGCGGTGGGATCAGATGGACCTGCCGCTCTGGATGAAGCTGATGATGGCGCAGAAGGCGCAGCCCTTTCAGAACTCGGCCGGCGCAAGGGGGCAGTCCGCCTCGTCGGCCACCTTACAAAAGGGCTTATGCTGGCTCTATAATGAGGGCCAATGCAAATGGGGGGGCACCTGTCGTTTCAAGCACGAGTGCTCCGGCTGCGGGGGCGCTCACGGGCTCAACCGCTGCTTCAAGAAGGGTAAGTCCGGAGGCGCCGGTGCGGCTGTCGCGGCCGGGGGAGGGGGTGCATCCGCTTCCCCGGGGCTTAACCCCAGTGAGGCTAAGCGCGATGGAGCCATGGCTAAGCCGCTACGGTAACAGGGCGGATGCTGCTGTGCTCCTGGCGGGTTTTGCGACGGGGTTTTTTATTCCATTTCAGGAGCGGGAGGGGGGACCTGCGCAACCTGAAGTCTGTCGCTGACTTCCCGGACGTGGTGAGGGAGAAGCTGGGCAAAGAAGTCGGGCTGGGCCGCATGGCGGGCCCGTTCGCAGTGCCTCCGATGGAGGGCCTGCGGATTTCCCCACTTGGGGTGGTTCCCAAGAAGGAGCCGGGTAAATTTAGACTCATTCACCATCTCTCATACCCGAAAGGGGAGTCGGTGAATGACGGTATTAGTAAGGACTTATGCTCGGTGTCGTATGCGTCTTTCGACCGGGCGGTCGAACTGGTCAGGCGGGCCGGGCATGGGGCTCTGATGGCTAAAGTGGACATTGAAGCGGCGTTTCGGCTGCTGCCGGTCCACCCGGACTGTCATCACCTACTAGGGTGTTTCTTCGAAGGGGCCTACTTCGTGGACTTGTGCCTGCCCATGGGTTGTTCCATTTCGTGCTCCTATTTTGAGAAATTTAGCACTTTTCTCGAATGGGTGGTACGGGAGGAGGCGGGGAATCGTTCTATTGTGCATTATTTGGATGATTTTCTGTGTGTAGGGCCGGCTGATTCCTTGGAATGCCTGCGCCTGCTGCGGACGGTTGAGTGGGTGGCGGGCCACTTCGGGGTTCTGCTGGCGGCGGATAAAACGGAAGGCCCGACCACGTGTCTGAGTTTCCTGGGACTGGAGATTCAGGGCTGGGCGAATGTCGGCTGCCCCGGGATAAGCTGGACAGGCTTCGAGGGGCAGTGGCTGCGGTGGCTGGGGCGCGCAAGGTTACCCTGCGGCAGCTGCAGTCTTTGATTGGGCTGCTCAATTTCGCGTGCCGGGTCATACCAATGGGGAGGGTCTTCAGTCGCAGTTTGTCGGCTGCTACCGTGGGGGTTCGGTCCCCGCACCATTTCATCCGGGTGTCGGTGGCCATGAGAGCGGACTTGGGCATCTGGGATGCCTTCTTGCGGGATTTTAATGGGACGGTGTTGTTCCGGCAGGAGGGCCAGTCGTCGGCCGAGCTGGAGCTTTTCACGGATGCATCGGGCAGTGTGGGCTTTGGGGCGTATTTTGGTGGTAGTTGGTGCGCGGAGAGGTGGCCGGACTCTTGGGGATCGAGCCCTCTTATGCACAACTTGGCTTTCCTTGAGTTGTTCCCGTTGGTCGTTGCAATGGCACTGTGGGGCGACGGGCTGCGCGATCGGAAGGTGGTCTTTTTCTCGGACAACATGGCAGTGGTACACGCGGTGAATCGTCAGTCTGCGGCCTCGAAGCCGGTGGTTAAGCTGCTTAGGCGACTTGTATTGCTGTGTATGTCCCGGAATGTTGTTTTTCGCGCGCGCCATGTTCCAGGCTATTTGAATGAGGTGGCTGATGCTCTGTCTCGTTTTCAGTGGTCCCGATTCTGGCTGGCGGCGCCGGGGGCATCGAAGGAAGGGCAGGCTTGCCCGGACGAGATTTGGCAGCTGGGAGCATCCTGCTAGGAGGACTTGTGAAGGCTTCCCTGGCACCAGCCACTTGGGCCTCGTACAGTAAGGTTTGGGGCTTGTGGGAGCGGTCGCTGGACGGGTTGGCCTTGGACGGCGGGGATGCCCTGCGGGATGCTTTCCTGTGGTACACCTGTCAGTTGCTGGCGAAAGGGCCGTCCCCTGCCGTGGTGGACAGGTCCATGGCGGCGATGGCGTTTTGGTTTAGGTGGCATGGGAAGGAGGACTTTACCAAGACCTTCATCATCAGGCAAGCCCTGAAGGGTTATCGCAGGGGACGCAGGTCGCCAGATACCAGGCGCCCGGTGTCGGTTAAGCTATTGGGGGATTTGGTGGGTCTATTGCCTGAGGTCTGTTTCGATGGGTTCGAGGCTTCGCTGTTCAAGGTGGCGTTTATTTTGGCCTTTTTTGGGGCGTTCCGAATTGGGGAATTGGTGAGTGCTAATAAGATGGTGCGAGGGGGTCTGCAAGTTTCGGGGGTTCGTGTTGTGGATAGAAAGGTAGTAGTGCACCTTGGCAGATCCAAAACGGACGTCCGCGGCGTGGGCCGGGACGTGACACTGTGGGCCTTGCCGGGCTCGGCCTTGTGCCCGTTGGCTGCTACGGCGGAGTACCTGGCGCGGAGGCCGGCGATAGGGGGTTCCTTGTTGGTACATGCTGACGGATCGTCCCTTTCTCGGTTCCAGTTCACGAAAGTTTTTCGGTTGGGCCTAGGTAAGTTGGGGCTTCGGGCTGAACGATTTGGGACGCACTCGTTCCGTATTGGGGCGGCCACGGAGGCAGCACGGTTGGGATTGGGGGACGAGGTGGTGAAGCGGATAGGGAGGTGGGAATCGGTAAGATTCCGTTCCTATGTCCGGTTGGGTTTGTTGGAGTGATGGACTTGGGGTCTATATAAAAAAAAAAAAAAAAGGATAACTGAATAAATTACAATGGAACTCTTCGATGTTTTGGGCTGGGGTGGGGGTCTCTGTTAGACTTCCCTCAACATTTGTTTTCTCCTCCCCAGGGCGTGTGGCATGGATCGTGGGCCATTCGTTTGTCTTCTGGGCCGAGAGGAGGGCCGCAGCTCGAGCACAAGGCCAGCAGCTGGGTTTTCCGAGAGGCCAGTTGGCAGTTCGTTGGTTTGGGTATCGGGGGTTTTGCTGGGGGGATGTTTGTGGTGCACTGTTTAGGATGCTGGCGGCGGGGTTCGCGCCGGACTTGCTGGTCCTACATGTGGGGGGTAATGACCTGGGCCTTACGCCGCAACGCCGGCTGGTGAAGTGGATGAAGCAGGACATTAACAAGTTGAGAGGCCTGCTTCCGGGGGTCATGTTAGTTTGGTCGGAAATTGTCCCGCGGCGCCGATGGCGGCACGCACGGGATCCGGTGGCTATGGATAGGTGCAGGAAGAAAGTGAACAGCTTGATGGCAAGCTTTGTCCGGAAGGTGGGGGGTGTGGTGGTGAGGCACCTTGAGCTGGAGGAAGGGTTGCCAGGATACTACCGCTCGGATGGTGTTCATCTCTCGGATGTGGGTTTGGACCTGCTCAACTTGGGTTGGCAGGATGGTATACGGATGGCACTGTTTCTTCGGGGTGGCGGAGCTCAGACAGCTTAAGGGGTCAAGGTCTGAGCTTGTGGCGGGACGGGGAGCTGAAGGAGAGGAAATAGGCTCCCCAGGATGAACGTGAGGTGGAATAAACAAATTGTGGTCATCGGTGGTTGAGAGGTTTCGAGTCCTGGAGGTGGCTCAGAACCTGGTGGGGCAGGGGTATCCGGGTATACCCCTGCCGTGGTTAATGGATGGTTGGCACTTTTACAATTGGTGGATTGGAATAATGTTGGTGTATGTTATAAATATGTATATGTGTTATTATATGGGGGTCATTGCCTTTTGTATGGTAGCCGAAGGAACAGGATGCGAGGGGGCGGAGTATGGGGGGCAATGACCCATGTTTATCTGTTAATTTATTATCGTTATTATTATTATTATTATTATTATTATTATTAATAATATTATTATTATTATTATTATTGGTTAATAAAGCTGTGGACAAATTTCCCCATATTCATTAGTGTCTGTGTGTTATTGGGTTAGGATATGGGTTTGGTTTGTCCTGGATTCCGACTGCCCAAAATGGCGACTATACACCTGTCATGTAGCCCCATGTAGCTAGAGCGCAGCTAAGCGGAAAAAGGCCTTGACAGGGGTTAGGAGGCGGGCTTAGGAGGAAGTAAGCAAGGGTTGGAATTATGGGTGAGTAGGATTGGCTATTTAAATGAGCAGCCATTTTAGGTGAGTCATTCTAACTTTCTACCTGGTTGAGTTTGTCCCACCCACCCTCCCTTTGTTTGTTATGTGTTTATTTACCCGTTCTTTCACAGCGGCGGGACGGGGAGCTGAAGGAGAGGAAATAGGCTCCCCAGGATGAACGTGAGGTGGAATAAACAAATTGTGGTCATCTGTGGTTGAGAGGTTTCGAGTCCTGGAGGTGGCTCAGAACCTGGTGGGGCAGGGGTATCCGGGTATACCCCTGCCGTGGTTAATGGATGGTTGGCACTTTTACAATTGGTGGATTGGAATAATGTTGGTGTATGTTATAAATATGTATATGTGTTATTATATGGGGGTCATTGCCTTTTGTATGGTAGCCGAAGGAACAGGATGCGAGGGGGCGGAGTATGGGGGGCAATGACCCATGTTTATCTGTTAATTTATTATCGTTATTATTATTATTATTATTATTATTATTATTAATATTATTATTATTATTGGTTAATAAAGCTGTGGACAAATTTCCCCATATTCATTAGTGTCTGTGTGTTATTGGGTTAGGATATGGGTTTGGTTTGTCCTGGATTCCGACTGCCCAAAATGGCGACTATACACCTGTCAAGAGGCCCTGCACTGTTTTTGCATATAATACCCTTGTTTCTTTTCTTTAATGGATGTGTATTCATAACATATGGGTTCATAATGGTTGCTTCTGTGGTCAGCACGACATGCCACAAAAAACCTTGACACTAGGTACAATGGTGAGCCTCTGTTTTTGTTAAAACTTCTGCCCAACCTTAGATGCCTTGGATTGGCTGCAAGACCTCAACTTACCAGTACTTTGCTTCCTTTTATCTGCAGTAGAATGTGCTCACTGATGCATATGGATCATTCTCATAATACTATAGGGGTTATTTCTAAAAAAGTAGTGGGACTGTTTTCACGCTAAACTTGTGCAGTATTTTCTGTTTACGTTAATATTTTCCATTATTTGTACCCCATTTTTCCTGTTTTCACCCTTTCTGACATTTTTATGTCATGCGTGTTTTTTTTTTTCTAAGACAGCAAAGCAGCTTTCTTTTTGTCTAAGGACTAAAACATTATATGGTTTGCAAATGCATTTTTTCTCCCCCCTCTAATATTAATTAGTCATATTTTGTAAATGTAATCAGTGGCAAAATCATTAAAAAATAAAGTAAAAAATCTGAAAGAATAAAAAGAAAAAAAGGGATAGAAAAATGTGTCCACAAAGTATAGGTGGAATAACAGTTTTATACAGAAGAAAATGGGGCATTTACCAAAAAAACTGTCACACACACGAACTCAAACGAGACATTTATATATATTTATATATATATATATATATGTAAGACATAAATATTGGCTGCACTCACTATCTTAAATAGAAGTTCCTTTATTCAAACATTATAATCCAAAGATTACAGTATCTTGATCCTGAGGAAAGTCCCTGAGAGGACTGAAACGTCGATCTTTGGATTACAATGTATGAATAAAGGAACTTCTTCTATTTAAGACCGTGAGTGCAGCAAATATTTGTCTTACATAGATAAAAAGCCCTAAGGTTTGGCACCCGGCATCTCAAATAAATATTTAGACGGAGTGCAAGGGCTTTTAGTTTTTTGTTCATATATATATATATATATATATAATGTATAAAACAGTGCTTGGAATCCCTGCACTTGGGCTGTACAATTATCCATATCTGGGTGCAAAACGCCAGGACTCACAATTATCCAGTAGTGAAGAAAAGCAACTACACTCTTGGTCTTCTTTTTAAAATGTAAAAGTCTTTATTGAAGATTCATTAAAAAGATCAATGTTTCAGTACTACTTGAGGACTTTTATCAGGATCAAAGAAAAGATAACATGTAACAATATGCATATATAGCAGCAAAGTAAATTAAAATATTTACTCACCCCAGGTGCAGGGCCAGAATAGGAGCCCATTGGGCCTGGTGCTGACAATTACAATGGGCCTTATTACAGAATTTTATCGACAGAAAAAACTAAAACAGCCCCTTGAAGAGCCGCTTACCGGTGAAACGCGCGTCGGGGCTCCTACATGTAGCTTTATCCTGCAGTTATTCAAGATTAGATTTATATGCTTGATCATTTTATAAGACTTATTTCATCTCTGCAGTTAGCTACTCAGGCTTTGCAGTCCGGTTATACGGTGATATATTCGACAGGGCATTTATTCCTCGACTACCGGATGCTATATATTTTAACTTCTAATTCCTAGTTAGTGCAGCAGCTTAGATGAGTGGCTTAGGTGCCCCTGAAGGCACAGTTCAGCTTTCGAATGATAGGTGTCTGTGAAGGAACAAGATTTTTTTTAGGATTTGCACTAACTAGTTGCTGGCGATTTTCTCTGAGTTATTATTAACTATTTGCTTAGAAACACTTAATATACGTTTGGTAACACTGTAGGCTTGCTTGGTTTTTATTCCGGTCTGCCTACATCTGCTACTTTAATCATTCTGGTTATACATTTAGCGATCTCCCTACCCAGGCATTCTACCACATACAACAATGGAAAAGAGATCCAGACTCTAGGTTCTACAGATAAGTCCTACAGTAGAAAAGCTGCCACTCATAATAGGCACACCCTAAAAAAGCCTATAGACAAGAAGCTAAGAAAATAGAGAAGGGGAGGGTGTTAATCTCCCCTATTGAGGGCGCTAATCACTGTGACAAAAAAGATATAGTGTAAAAAACTGCAAATTTATTAATACAATTCATATAAAAATGATGATAATAAAGCAGTACAATTCCAAGACCAATAGTAAAAAACAAACACCAGCCACTAGCACACAAGTATAGAGATGTTCCAAATAGCCCTAGGTCGCGATTCCTAAGGCTAGATATACTTGCGGCTCTCAGTACAATCGTGATGGTGAAGTAAACGGTCTCTGGACTGCTATAAAAACAAAGTTCAGGCTCAACGCATTGACGCCTTTCGGGACTTCCTCAGGAGCTGTGGATGCTGTTGTTCCTTCGCCGGCTTCTCTTTTAAGTCTTCACGCCAAAACGCCGTTGCGCATGCGCACAGCGACACAAAGTTCCATTCAGCTACGGGTACCCTCAAAGACCAGTAGCTTTCAGGAAGTTATCGGTGCGCATGCGTGGTCGATTTGAAACGCACAAAACTTTATTGGCACTGAGTGCTGGACACTATGTAACATAACATAAGTTACAAGTGACCCAAAACTCATCACATTTGTGCCTAATTATAACATAATAAAAAAAACCTGGAGATTACCACAAATATAGCAAATGTATAAAAAAGCATTACAGATCTTAATAGTAGCAGTATCTGAAGAGGCTATTAGATCGAAAAGTGTTGAGTGTATATTGTATTTACGGTAATCTTTACAGTCTAAGTGAGGTGATATACATGAATAAGTTTTATTCTATTTACCCCTTTATGATTTCACAGATAACGTAATTCTGACTGAATGGAACTTTGTGTCGCTGTGTGCATGCGCAACGGCATTTTGGCGCGAAGACAGAAGATTTTCGAAGACTTAAAAGAGAAGCCGGCGAAGGAACAACAGCATCCACAGCTCCTGAGGAAGTCCCGAAAGGCGCGGGACGAAACGCGTTGAGCCTGAACTTTGTTTTTATAGCAGTCCAGAGACCGTTTACTTCACCATCACGATTGTACTGAGAGCTGCAAGTATATCTAGCCTTAGGAATTGCGACCTAGGGCTATTTGGAACATCTCTATACTTGTGTGCTAGTGGCTGGTGTTTGTTTTTTACTATTGGTCTTGGAATTGTACTGCTTTATTATCATCATTTTTATATGAATTGTATTAATACATTTGCAGTTTTTTACACTATATCTTTTTTGTCACAGTGATTAGCGCCCTCCCCTTCTCTATTCTACCACATACTACATAGATATCTGAGGCTCTCCGTTAAAGGGACATTATAGTCACCCAGACCAGTTTAATGAAGTGGTCTGGGTGCCAGGTCCCTCAGGTTTTAACCCTTCAGATGTAAACACAGCAGTTTCAGAGAAACTGTTTACATAGCTATGTTTACATAGCAGGGTTAATCCAACCTCTAGTGGCTGTCTTCCTGACAGCCGCTAGAGGTGCATCTACGACCTTGAGAAATGCTTTCCTATGGACTGTTTGAATGCGCGCGCGGCAGTTGCCGCGCATGCGCATTCCGCTCCCCTCGGGAGCTGACGTTGGCAGGGGAGGAGAGGTCACCAGCGCCGAGGCAGCCCGCGCTAGATTAAGGTAAGCTGCTGAAGGGGTTTTAACCCCTTCAGCGCCACGGGAGGGGGACCCCATAGGGCACTATAGTGTCAGGAAAACCGTTTTGTTTTCCTGATACTATAGTGATCCTTTAATATCGGCTATAAGGATACTTTGTTTCCATTATACCATTTTCTGTAGGGAAGTAGCTACAGTGTACTTTTTATCCCACCTAGTTGTTACTTCACGTAGTTGAGGAAAGTAAATTTGCAGTTAATCAACTGCCTGCACAAGTAGCAACTTTTGAGGAATAACCAGCTTACTTCGTGTATATATTTCCCTCCCTTTACCCCTTTTTCCTTCCCTCTTTTTTGGTTTGATTTTGTGCTACTTATTAAGAGCTAAATATCAGTCTAGCCTTTTTATCTGATGAATTAAAAGTTAAATTTTTTAATTCATAATAGGCCACTGGACAATATATTTCCACTTTGTTTCTTATTTACTTCTAAGGGTTATCCCCTATTGTTACTGTCCTATGTATACTTTATATGCTTCTATCACTTTCGGTTTGTAGACAAAACCTAACTATAGACTGATTTTCCTCTTTAGTCGTTTCTCTCACACCTCACCCCTCTGTCAGTTCTTACATTGGCTTCCTGTATGCTATAGGAGTCAATTCAAGGTACTAACTTACACCTATAAAGCACTGAACAACTCACATACCTGTCTCTTGCTCTCTCCTAAAGGGCAGCCCACCTTATTTGACTGCAAATTCCTGTCCTAATGTGTTTTACACCCCACCTCCTATAGAATGTAAGCTCGATTGAGCAGGGTCCTCTTCAACCTATTGTTCCCGTAAGTTAATTGTAATTGTCCTATTTATAGTTAAATCCCCCTCTCATAATATTGTAAAGCGCTACGGAATCTGTTGGCGCTATATAAATGGCAATAATAAATAAATAAATACTTTATAGTAACTATGGCCATAGAGATTAAAACATTAGTTGCCACTCATATAGATGTAAGCATTATAAATTGTCTCTATTTAAGGATGTATCCAAGCACTTCACTCAGCAATGTTCCATAATACATACATAATTTGAAATATGGGAGCATTTCACTTTTATGTATATGAATGTGTGATTAGACCTATATAGATATTTAATGAAAAATAAAAAATAAGAAATAAAAATTTAATAAAAATAATAATGTCTATTGTTACACACATCTATACACATTGTGAACTGGTCACATTAACATCATAAAAAACATATACTATCCACTTCAGCATTGAAACCCCCGGTTCCAAAGTGCCCAGCTGAGGGCTCCAGAAGGTCTCTCGCTGTGCCAACTTTTTATCCCTGTTTCCTCCTCTCCAATGCGGCCTAATATGTTTAATTCCCAAGAAAACCAAGTTTTGCCAATTAAAGTAAGGACAAGTGTTGCAATGAACCGGGACCGTGTGGTTATCTATTATATTTCTGTTATTATTATGATGTTCTAGAAGTCTGATTTTAAGCTCCCTTTTTGTTCTACCAACATGCTTGCTAGTGATATTAAATCAGAGCTTCAGATGTTACTGTAACTTATTGGTGTGCTGACAAAAAAAAACCAAAAACAACAGATCTACTGTTGTTGATCTACTCTTTTGGGCAAGTGCTCCCATGCATGGTCAATTTCATAGTAGGGGAGCAGGATGTAAATGGGAGTTGGGAATTGGTGTTAGACTCTCATTTATTATATATATATATATATTTATGATTATGACTGACGG
Organism: Pelobates fuscus; assembly: GCF_036172605.1. Lineage (NCBI taxonomy): Eukaryota > Metazoa > Chordata > Amphibia > Anura > Pelobatidae > Pelobates > Pelobates fuscus. The sequence goes on along the minus strand of NC_086318.1, from coordinate 350,573,886 downwards.
CACTGGCCCCAGTCTCCGATCCGCCTCCTTGATGACATAATCAGAATTGCCAATTTTTTGCCAATCCAATGCTTTCCCATGGAGAAAAACATTGAATTGGCTAAAATCGGTAAGGAGGCGGGATGGTGGCGGGGCCAAACACCGTTTTGGCCAATCAGCACTTCTTTATAGAGATGCATTGAATCAATGCATCTCTATGAGAAAAATTCAGCATCCTCATGCAGAGCGTGGAGACACTGAACGGCAGTGCTGCCTACTGTGCAGCACTGCTCTAGGAAGCATCCCCAGTGCGCATCTGAGGAGTGGCCACTTGGAGGTGTCCCTAGGGGCAATGTAAACACTGCCTTTTCTCTGAAAAGGCTGTTGTGACGGACCGCCTGGCACCCCGACCAGGTACCTCTGTCAATCGCTGCTTCCTAGTACCATAAGCACTGCACTGGAACACCATAACCACCGTAAACCCCACAAACCGTCGCAGCTTGGTTGAGGTCTCGCCGTCTTCCACCCACCCTGGACCCAAGACCAGGATCCAGCTTCCAGTAGGTAGACCTCTCCTAGTCCAGAGAGCGTAGCAGGAACAGCTCTTACAAGAGCTTAGTGATTATACTCAGGGGAGTATAGTGATTATGGGATTCCCCAGAGTGAATGTAGTTTTCCAATCCCCCAAACATGAGCCTAGATGACATGAAGGGTAAAACGAGTGTGTTTAATGGAAGCCACAGATGGCCTTTTATGCAAGTCCCCATGCAAGGGGCACTCCCACATGGACCGTGTGGGGGACAGGAACACAAAGTTTACAGCCAAACACAATACAGTGACAAAGTGGGACACTCCCAATACAAATAGAGAATTCCCTCCTCTCTGCCTGTGAGATAATGGAGTCAGATACTGTAATAATTCAATTATCTCCAGGCAGAAAAACTCAGGAATTCCCTGGAAGTCTCTTTTTGACCGACTGCACGCATGGCTTCATGCTCAAAATAGTTCCAGATAATTAGGCTGTGCGGCCGGTCTATTTTAACAGTCGAAGTAACGTTTAAATAGTCGAATGGAGCCGTTCATGCACAGAGTCAGTGAGTGTATCTGGTTCGGTAGATTATTTCTACCGAACGGCTCTCCGTTCGTGCAATTCTAGTTGAACCTAACTGGAGGGGGAAGTCCCAGTGGTGTTTGTGCCATCGAGTGTCCGATTTTAGTTCCATGCGCTCGACGACAAAACACCGCTGGACGCGTTTGACTAAACAAGATGGCCGCTGCCACGTGTTCGACTATACGAACGGCGACCAGCCAGCTGTTCGTCAATTAAGCTGCGATTAACCACAGCTTCTGTGAGATTAACGAGCAGCACTCTCCACTTGCGGGTGGTCCGGCTGTTCGACAATTTGAAGTCCCAATTCGGACGTTCCAAATGCGGAAGAGGGCACAGACAGTGTCCCTGAACACAATACATCCCAGTGGCCATAGTCACAGGGTAGGAGGCTGGCAAACAGGCCCTTCCAAAAGTCATTGGCGAAGTTCAGTTCGTCACAGCAGTGTTTGCATGAAAATGCCTGAAGGCAATGATTATACTCACCAGAACAACTACATTAAGCTGTAGTTGTTGTACACCTTACATTAGTACAGGTGCTCATCGGCAACAGAACAATGCATATCGTGCCTTGTGGTTTTATTTTGTGGCAGTAAAGAGGTTGGTTTACACTGATTTACATCCATTTTATGCAGACTCTTCTAGTTCCTTGAAAAATGCATGCATTCCTGCTTTGGTAAATGGTGTTTTCATGCAAGTAGCCGAGTATTCTGACACAGTAGCTGCTAAATAATCTACTTGCTTGTTTTATGAAATTATGCCCAGTGTTGGAAGTTCTAAAGGTTCAACATATTGCAACTAAATGGAAAAAAAAAAACCTAGCTTAATGCACATGCATGTAACTAAGTGTGTGCAATCTTAACTTTATGGACACCATTCCCCACTTACATTTTTTAAACCATTTTAGAGCTGTTTGGCAAAAATCCATAGCCCCCCTCACCTCTATCCTGCAGCTGCATGGACAATGTGAAAATAACATTTTCACATTATGAAGTGTGAATCTGTCCAAAACAGGAAAACCAATAATAGGTTGGAAGCACATGAAGGCGTAGTTTAGTAATTTTTCCAGGTTGGTTAACTTGACCTAAAATTTGAAACAAATTTGTCAATTTCTGACTACTCACATTTTGATATCATTTTGTTTTTTCAAAGTTTTCAAATTCATGGCTATTCCCTGGTAATTTTCAGGAACATACGCCATTTTTTTAAAAAAATTCTTTATTTTTGATGTGCTTAAAAGGTACATGCGTGCCAGTAATGCCACAACAGCAATTACTCGCATTTTAAGGTAGACAGTATGCGGCAAGAGGAAATACAGCACAATTTTATAACATGACAGGAGGCTTCGTATTTGCTTAAGTCTCTCTTTACTAGAACTCCACAGCAGCACAGAAAACAACCAATCAGAAAAAAGTTAGGTACTATAAAACTCCCCTCCCCATGCATCATTTCCTCTTTCTTTGCTGCTCCGCATCAGTACAGGTCAGAGTACCACTGCCTCCTGCTTATGTGGGTGGCTTTGGGTTTTATTTGATTTGTTAGGATTAATTTCTGGTATCTTAGTATTTTCCTATTTGTTGTCTGTACCTTTTATTTAGTATCATATATTTTTCTACTTTTATATATTTACATGTTATATTTTTGTACTTATTCGTTATCTGTACTTTTTATTTGTATCATAGATATATGTTTACTTCTTATTTTGCCTCCCCTGTCTTCTTGGGGATTCCTTTCCTCATGTGGTAGTTTTAGGGGAGTTCTTGGGGATTCCTTTTCAGCCATGCCTTCCCCCCTCCCCTCTCTGCATGCCCCGCCATTCGTCCGCGGGCTGCATGCACGGCATAGGGGTTTCAGGAGACTAGCCTCTGGCTGTCTCCTGATTTCCCCGAACCTCTTTGTGTTTTACTGGCAACCGTGGTACTCGCGATCGGAAGCGAGTACCCGGCGACCGAGCCACCCTCCCACGTGGCCGCCCCGCTCTCCACGTGGCCGCCGCCACACTCAGCTCCTTCTCTGTGCCGCGGGCAGCCGAACGGGTGGAGGAGGGTGCCCCTACTCGAAACGGCCCCTCCTCCGTCCACGGATCGGAGCTCTGCCTTTTGCTGCCCTACCGGGATTCCCCGACAGATTCTTTGCAGGTTTGCCTCCCCCTTTTTCATTTATGCCTTATATGCCTTATTATGCCCAGGGTGTTTCATATAAGGAGTAATATGATGCCTGAAAGGCTGTAGATGTGTGACTTTCTTTAGAGAAATATTTAAATGTAAAACGCTTCCGTTAATATTCTGTTTTGTTACTTGTAATTCTGTCCTTGTTTCTCATAACCCACTTTTTTATGCTTTGTGTGATCTTACATATTTGGGTCACCCTTTATCTTTCGATGACAGTGTACATCTAAACTGCAGGATTTTTTAGTTGGCTTTACATTCTTGAGATTGCTATAACATTTTTGCTGTCAGGGTATATCACAGATTTAGTTTTACAGTTTGCTCTGTGCTTTCTGACAGTGTAGATCAGATTTAGTTGTACTGACTGTGTACTCAGAGTTTTAGCTTTCCTGACTACCTGTATCACAGACTGCTGTGAGTTTTGCTACTGACATGTGCGTTTGCCGTCAGTGTATATCTCAGATCGCGGAGAGTTTCTGCGGTCAGTGCGTATCGCTGTCTAGTGTGCGTTCTCTGTCTGGGTATATCACAGTTTTTCTCCGAGTTACAGGTGTATATGAACGCAGTTATACAGGCTCTGTACAGGGGTGTACGGTGCCAGTTAGCTCTTGGATTCATATCCTTCTCAGTGTATATTTTTTCTAGCCCAGCTACGAGGTCCCAGGAAGGACTACTCTGATATGTATTCTCTGCCTATGGCGTATATATGAGCTACAGACCTGGCTCTGACTCTAACTGGCATGGGAGACCAGTCTACGCTGATACCTTACAATTTTATCAGGTTCTTGGGGAGAGTCATTGAAGTTGGCTATTGTTTAGCCCTACTCCTGGAAGTGCCCATGGTTGCATATCATTAAGGTGGTATGGTGATGGTAATATGCTAAGACATTTCTAACGATCTGTGTGTGCATGGCATACCGATTCACGGTTTACGGAGTATCGCCCAGTGTATCTTACGTTCATGGACATGATGGTCACTAGGACAACTTCCGCTTTACCCGCTACAACTGGAATACCACTGTTTGCCTGCTGGACATTTAAGGACTGCCAGTCCTGGTTCGGGTTACTCACACGGCATTACGCTGTCTAAAGGGTTGGTGCCTAAGGGTCCTATGTCACAAGAGGCCCTGAGGATCTACAAATTTTGGGACCTCTATCCGAACCCAGAGGTCCCCGTTACTCATTCAATACCCATTGTAAAGCGCTACGGAATTGGAAGGCGCTATATAAATACGTGTTAATAATAATATAATGGTAATACACAACCCACTGATTGGCCTGCTATGTCTGTGCCCATATTAACGGCCTGCTATGTCCGTGCCCATAAGAACGGCCTGCTATGTCTGTGCCCACAAGAACGGCCTGCTATGTCTGTGCCCACAAGAACGGCCTGCTATGTCTGTGCCCATAAGAACGGCCTGCTATGTCTGTGCCCATAAGAACGGCCTGCTATGTCTGTGCCCATAAGAATGGCCTGCTATGTCTGTGCCCATAAGAACGGCCTGCTATGTCTGTGCCCATAAGAACGGCCTGCTATGTCTGTGCCCATAAGAACGGCCTGCTATTGTCTGTGCCCGTAAGAACGGCCTGCTATTGTCTGTGCCCATAAGAACGGCCTGCTATTGTCTGTGCCCATAAGAACGGCCTGCTATTGTCTGTGCCCATAAGAACGGCCTGCTATTGTCTGTGCCCATAAGAACGGCCTGCTATGTCTGTGCCCATAAGCACGACCTGCTACGTCGGTGCCCCATTTATTGGCCTCCTATGTCGGTGCCTATTTGTATGGCCTACTATGTCGGTGCCTATTTGCTTGGCCAACTGTCCTGTGTCCATTAGTTTGGCCTGCTGGGCCCGCTCTATTGGTGCCGAACCCCCTTTTGGCCGCGGGCCTGGGGGAATATCACTGAGGAGAAGCCACTGCCCACCAGTGACACGGAAATAGGCAGGTGTCCGGACAAGCACCATTGCCATACTATCCAAGAGGACACCTATATACGGCCATCTGGATATGGTAGGTAGGGTGAAGGCCCTAAACCTCAGACCTGAAGGGCAAGTTTTCTTACGAAGACCCCGGACACATCCGCGGTTTGCGCCAGTCCGGCGACGGCACATCTCCAAGGAGAACTTTGCACAGGCAAGGACCGGTACTCAGTCACCTACAGGAGGACGCGGTGTTTTCCTTGTCTTTATCAACTAACTCCGTATCTGCCTCCCGGTATCCATATAGCTATCGGTAGTTATTCCTGCGTAAGGTTAGCTCCTGGCCCTGTGCAGTAGGGCTTACATGTCTTGCCTTCCGGCCTGCTATTTGCCTTCTAGCTGAGATAGAATTTGTGTTTTTACTCATACCTACGTTATTGTTGTCTTTTTCGTTTTTCGTGACTTCCTTTTCCTTTCGCTCGGGTCGTCGAGAGGCCTGACTTGACCTCCTCCGACCTCCCGGGTGCTCGTGGATTGCGGAGAACGTCTCCTGCTTTCCTCAGACTACCAACGGTCCGCCTGGAACCCGCGCGCGCGCACGGGATCCGGGCAGTCAGTTGATAGTTTTTCCATCTTTTTCCCGTAGATTACCCTCAGCCTTATGCTGATACTCGTATTTGGTGTACCCTATTGTTGGTCACCCTGAGTCTCTAGGGACTCTAGCTTGGATCACAGGAGGGTGCGGCCCTCCATCACTTCGATCCAAGGACTTTTTATCTTCTGGAGCAGAGAGCGAACCCCTCTCAGATACGGAACCGGACACTGATTTGTTATTAGGGGGCGCACCCCTCCCTCAACCTCAGCCAGAGACTGAGCTGGATACAGGGGTCATGTTTGGAGGAAACATTCTCATAGAGAGGAACGGTCACGGATGCAGACTCTACTGTTTGGTTACTTACGGGTACGGCCCGCTCAGACTATCAGCCGGACGTTAGCACGTTATTTGACCACATTAGTAGAGAGTGCGGCTCTCTCATACACTCGTCGCTCTACGGTGCCATCCATTTGTTCATCACACAGGCTTGTACCTGTGCAAGACATCGATGACTACATGGAGGGGCGTCCCTCCTGCATTCAAGTAGATCTGACGTCCGTGCTACTGATTCCGATATAGAGGACTGCCTGGTCATGCAAGATATCCATATTTAGACTGGATTCCTCTAGTCTATCTCCTGCAACGGAGGGATATTCTCACAGAGGTATAACGAGGGGTGACTCCCACTTATTTATACACATTCCTGGAGATGGTTCGGCTATCGGATGGAACTCAGGTATTATGTGAGTGCAGGTTTGGGTGTATTCGGCACCATAGAAAGCAGAGGATTGCTTTCTGTTTCTGGATATCCAGACCATTGTTACAACTGCTCAGACAGTTTTCCCCCATATTTAGGTGGCAGGAGATACGGGGACCTACATGGAGCAAACGGGCTCTGCCTTGCTCGGGTAACAGGATTAAGGAGGGCCTATTACCCGCTCTGAAGGTACAAACCGTACGTATGGTTCACATGGTAAGACCGGGAAACCCGGTTTGTCTTGACCTCCCCGGTCATCAGATCTTGGGATAAGATGGCAGGACTGCCCCGTCTCCTCGAAACGCATACCTGGTGATCAGGGTTCGGAGATGGAGGACCCTCCGTCTATACTCTAGTTATTCCTCATGGGAGCCGTTTTTGTTGGATTCGCGCTACCCTACTCTTCAACTATCGTCGAGGAGACCTACGAGACCTTATGGTGGTACCTGCTATACCCCGACTCCTGCACAGACATCTTTCACTCTTGGACGGGGGCATTTCTGGATGGGAATCTGCGTTCCTGTTTGCACTTCCCATTCCTTTGAAGATTTCTGGGATTCCCTATTCCCAGAATAGTCGACCACCGTTCCTCCACTCAAGTTCAGTTTGAACCCTGAATGGACGTCCTTTGGAGCCTTTTCTCTACGGCGTCCGAAGTTTACACAGTCCGTTTGGAATATTGGAATCACTTGTATGCGGCTGGTTTGGCCACACTATCGCCTGCATTATGAATTTATGCTCGGATGAGACACCCCACCGGGTGGGACAGGAAGGTACGAAAGATCCTCCTTGATTACTTTTGCGATTCTGGTGGTGGTCTCCGGTGCATTCCTTGAGATTGGAGATCTCCCTGCAAGGCCGCATCGCCGAATGGGCCTGGCACGATCGGAGGAGCCGCCTTACGGGTCATGAGTTGAGACTTGGTGTCAGTTTTTCTCCTCGCGACCCTAAGTCCTAGATCGGATTTCGAAGTTATACAACTACTGGAATGTGGCTAATAGGTCAGCCTACCAGCTCATGGACCGACTTCTAGGAAACAGGTTGCTACACCACGTACAAGGGATTTACCGGCGGATGGTGCTTTTTTTCCATATCTTCGTCGGTTGGCATCTTCTTTGACCCGTCGGCTGTCATTTATCGTATTTGGAATGTCCAATTAGGATTACTCTGATATTTCCTGGAATAATTACCAGCGACACAAACAGCGTTGGATTGGTGAACTGAGCGTTGAAACAGCAAATACGAAGCCTCCTGTCATGTTATAAAATTGTAGATTATGCTAGTTTTAGTGTACCTATAATCTTAATTTTATTAATGACAGGAGGCGAGTATTTCCCACCCATTCTTGTCCCTCCCTTGTTTAAGGTTATAGTTTAGATTATCAGGTAAGTATGCAACTCTGTTTGTTGTCTCTGCTACCTGTCGCTTGTTCCTTATGTCTGTGTTCTTTTCCATAAGTAGGGTTGGGATATTTACATATTAAGTTAATTTGGTTGCTACGTTGGGTACCTACATGTTTATTCAGAGTACATTTCATTGGATAATCAACCTGTTCGATTCTGTTTTTCTCTCGTTTCAGTTTACAGTCCATCTACACTATCTAGTTTGACGGTTACACTTGGATGGTGGACATCGTTATATTCATCGTATCTAGGACTTCGTTTCTTCCCCATGATGTTCTCTGCCTTTTATTCTGTTTTGTCGCAGCTTGAAAGAGGAAATGATGCATGGGGAGGGGAGTTTTATAGTACCTAACTTTTTTCTGATTGGTTGTTTTCTGTGCTGCTGTGGAGTTCTAGTAAAGAGAGACTTAAGCAAATACTCGCCTCCTGTCATTAATTAAATTAAGATTATAGGTACACTAAAGCTAGCATAATCTACAATTTTTGTTTTTATCAACATGCTTACGAGTAACTTGGCACAGGTTATATAGGAAAAGGAACAGCATTTCAAGAGTTATGTCTGCCTTTGATTAGTCTGGGACATGTACTTATGTCAGTGTGGGCTAGAAGCTGTTTCAGTTAAACAGGTACTGTCGAGGAAGTATTAGGTTGAGTGTATGCTGAATCAACATGTCTAATGTGGTGGGTCACATAGGGGTCTACAAGCTTGCGACATTAAACGTTTATTCCTGCTTAAGTACGTAAATGTGGGCTTTCAAAGGCCGCGGAGATACGTATACAAATGAAAGTACGTTTAGGCTATTCAGTCAAGTCTATGTGTTAGAGATCTGAACGTAAGCTAGCATAAGAGATGTAACTGGAAATGCATACGTTTAGTTTTGTGACTTGCATAACTAGCTAGACATGAAGGTATGAGTAAGTATCACATTAGGTTAACATGCTAGTACAGGCTAATATTCCACTGGTTACCACACACTGTCCAGAGAACATCAATAGAAAACGTTAAAAAAAACCAGACTGAACCTCCTGCAGAAAACCAGAATAAAAATGGCTACCCAGCTGAATCTAAATTTGATTAATACAACCAGAGTGTGAATGTGAGAGCCTGTGGGTATGTCTACTGGGCGCAGCCAGACAACAAATCGGGTAGGTGGTTGAGTGTCTCTGAAAGACAGGGTGGCCAGGCGGCGAGCTGTTTTTCCATGCCCCATGCTGATCATGTTGTGCCATCTCTTCTCTCTCCCAGTCTTGAGCTCAGATGTGGAGTAGTGGGTGGTCGGCTGGAGCCGGCCCAGGTGACCAGGAGCTGAATGTGTGTCTCATGCGATCCCTGCTCGGTAGATAACCTGCAGATCCCATCCTTGCCAGGGGTTAGACTGGTGGCGGCCTGGGGCCGTTGGGCCCCCCTCCAGAGTGTAGCGCTACCCTGTGAGGTGTCATACCGGCTGGCTCGAGGCTTGGGTAGGTAGAATCTGGTAGCTGGTTACAGGTGTTGCTGGGGCCAGGGGTTCACTCAGTCCCCTTGTTGGTAGCTAGGGGTTTCTCTGGGTGCCGCGTGTCGGCTAGTCAGTGCGGCGGCCATTTTAGATTGGGGTCTTTGGAGTTCGCCCTGCAGGCTTCGTTGAGGACCACATTGTATCCTCCAGTGGAGACCGGGATGACCCCCCCCGGTCCAGAGGGGGGGGTCGGGACCGGATCTGCCGGTGTTCCGTTTGGCTGTCGGGTTCCGTTGGGCAGGATAGTGGAGTGGCGGCCGTCCACTCCACTCACCGCCAGGCAGGCCCCCGCCTGGTGCATCAGGGATCTCTCCTCCGAGGGACTAGAACCCCAACGGCAAGCCTCTCCTCGGCTCCGGTAGCCCGCGTGCATTGAGGTACGTGGATGCTGAGCATCGATTTCCTCCCATAACCGGCGATTAACGGGTCTATTAAGCCATGTTGTGCGGGAGCTGGTCTCTCATGTGACCGCTCGGCTCGGCGGCCCGGCCCCGCCCCTCCATATGCCATTTTTTGAGGCTAAAACTAGCAATAGAGCAGATTGTCAAGGTTTAGCTGATGGTCCAGATATTGAGGTATAGTTGCTTTTATTTCCAGCTCTCTTTATTTTCAAGTGGGTTTTTTTCTAAACCTATCTTACAAAAACGTGAATTTGTCACAGTTTTGGCTTTCCTACAGTTGTCATATTGGCTTGTACATTATTTCTCACTTTACTATTTTAAATTGAAAAAGGAACTCTTCCCTGTTGCTAGTGCAGGTGCACATCTTTACTATTGTCATAGCACGGTGCTCTACGTGCGTTGGGAAAGTGGTTAGAAAAAAAACCAAAAATATTCAGTATGATACCATTACTGCTTCAGGTTAGGTTTACTAGTTCTTCTTACGGTTCTCAGTAATTTATAATTATCCTTGTATAGCGACATTAAGCAGAACCAATGCTTCTCATTCAGACCACTTTTTTTTATTAGTTTTAGTGATACTGAAAATATTCGCAAAGAGAAAATACAGAAGTTGTAGACTTTTTTGTTGCGCTGTGGTTTCCTTAAAAACTTCACGTTAGTTTCCTTTATATTTTTTTTATGTATTTCCCCTTTGCTAATTTTGTTACTTATCTTTTGGATATATAGTCTATTAGCTATTACTACTAATTACATACAGTTCTGAGATGCCATTCACTGTATATTGTATGTAGCCATCGTTTAATATGCCATATGGTTGCGTTGAGTTGAAGTATCATGTTTTTTGTTTCTGTAGACACCAAACACAAAAAGTTTTATTTTGTCCTATGCACGTTTGGTAATTCACTCCTACAATGGGCTCATGGGTAGAAAAGGAACCCAAGATGCCAAGCTTCATTCAGCACTCTTTAGAATTTTAATAATTAATTGGAGAGATCCCTGATTGATTCAAACTTTTTATTTATTTCATTCCTACTACATTCGCGAGTGGACATTTTGAGCCCTGTTTGAGATGATTGTTCTCCTTATATCACTATTGTCAAAATCCTTGTTCAAGTGTTTCACCTCATGTCGAGCATTACATAAATCAGCACATCTCTTAATTTCATAGGAGAAATAAACAAATTAACCTATGCCAACATTGCTTCCTGTAGAATGTTATGTAATATTTGAAGAATCGCTTGTCTATTGAATTTTCTGTTGGACACTGCATGTATATATTATTATATGAGCTACATTCTTGATAAGTGCTTCCCTATCAGTGATGTTAATTAATGCTGATTACTTAATGTATGTTTTGGAAAATCGAATAACCAGCTTAAACTGCATACATTTATTGATTTGAAAAAGCTAATAATGATGAGGAGAAAAATAGTAATTGCTTGGTTTGTTGTGTTACTATAGAAAAGATCAAGACCTATCTGGGCTATTCACTAAAATGTACATTGACTCAATTTGGTAACTTCTTCATGGAAAATACATATAACCCTATTTATCCTAATTACCATAGCAAATAAAGGCGTGTGTGTGTATAAAAAAGAAAAAAAAAAAGAAAAATTGATTTTCTCACCCCTCCTGGGTTGTATGTTTATTCCTCATTCTTGGGTCCTCTACCAGAGGCCTGGGAGTTTGAGGGTTCTGCGCAGTATCTTAGCTTTTCCTAGAACTGCACTCTTCTGGACAGCGATCTCAGATGTCCCACCTGGAATCTGTTGAAGCCACTCCCCCAACTTGGGAGTCACAGCCCAAAGAGCTCCTATCACAACTGGGACTACTACTGCCTTCACTTTCCACATAATTTCTAGTTCTTCTTTCAGTCCTTGGTATTTGTCCACTTTCTCATGTTCTTTCTTCCTGATGTTATAGTCACTGGGTATTGTCACATCCACCATGACTGCAGTCTTTCGTTTCTTGCCTACCACCACGATGTCTTGTTGGTTGGCCAGCACATGCTTGTCTGTCTAAATCTATCTATCTATATAACTCCGGTAGAGAAGCCAGCACTCGAGGACTTTTATGATAATAAAGGTGTTCAATTTCTATCTATTAAATGCTTATTTAAACAATGAAAAAAATAATGTAATTATAAAAAAAGGCGACTATCTATCCCAGCTTCTTAATTTGGTTCAAGGGGGGGGGGGGGGGGGGGAAAGAACTAACCTGTAGCTTATTTTAGGAATGCATTGTATCCACATACTGTATCAAATTACGTCAAAGTACAGTGTATCTTATTTTAAAAATAAAATATAACTAAAATAGTTATAATAATTACAAAGTCTAATGCTACTTAGGAATAGCAATAACAAGTATTCAGTTTATGCACCCGCTCTGCTGCTAATAATTAGCAGATTGTGTGTTGATAAATATACATTGACCTTTAGAATTTTACCTTTACTTACTTATTTGTTTCACTTGTTTTTTCATCTTTTGGATTTTTAAAGAGACAGTTTGAAATAAATATTTTTTTGTTTTCATTTTAACTAAGATTCTGTACCCAACATCCTGGCACATTTACTATAATATATTGTTGCGATGGATGATTTTTTGTAAGAAGCGGGGGCCATGGCTCCACAAGCCCAAACACTTCAATTTTCACAAGAGGATGCTGTCATGCTCACTCACCTTTTAGATGGCTCCCAGACTCCTCTCCAGCGGTTCCAAGGCTGTACGCTGTCACCCTTCTATGACGCAAATGATGTCATAACGCCGCGTGGGTGCCGATGTCATGCCGCCGATGACGTCACGGCCCGCCATGACGTCCGAACTCGAACATTTTTGAGGCGTGGCTTCCACTTTAAAATTGGAAAGCTATACCATTAACAGACCTAAAATGCATTGCAATAGATCATATTCCAATATCAAGAAGGGGAGGGAATCGAACCACCCTATTAGTGATGTCCCGAACGATTCGCTGGCGAATAGTTCCTGGCGAACATCGCTTATTCGCGTTCGTCACGGACGGCGAACATATGCGATGTTCGGTCCGCCCCCTATTCGTCATCATTGAGTAAACTTTGACCCTGTACCTCACAGTCAGCAGACACATTCCAGCCAATCAGCAGCAGACCCTCCCTCCCAGACCCTCCCACCTCCTAGACAGCATACAATTTAGATTAATTCTGAAGCTGCATTTTTTTGTGTGTTTGTGTTTATTATACATTATCCTCCCCATAGCCAGTAACCTGTGTTTATTATACATTATCCTCCCCATAGCCAGTAACCTGTGTTTATTATACATTATCCTCCCATAGCCAGTAACCTGTGTTTATTATATATTATCCTCCCATAGCCAGTAACCTGTGTTTATTATATATTATCCTCCCATAGCCAGTAACCTGTGTTTATTATACATTATCCTCCCATAGCCAGTAACCTGTGTTTATTATACATTATCCTCCCCATAGCCAGTAACCTGTATTTATTATACATTATCCTCCCATAGCCAGTAACCTGTGTTTATTATATATTATCCTACCATAGCCAGTAACATGTGTTTATTATATATTATCCTCCCATAGCCAGTAACCTGTGTTTATAATACATTATCCCTCCCATAGCCAGTAACCTGTGTTTATTATACATTATCCCCCCATAGCCAGTAACCTGTGTTTATTATACATTATCCCCCCCCATAGCCAGTAACCTGTGTTTATTATACATTATCCCCCATAGTCATTTATCGTTTGACCTAGGCCAGAGAGTGAGTGAGTGAGTGAATAATATAATATATATGTTCAGAAACATATTAGTAATATATGTAAATCGGGTTCATGCAAAGAGGGTGAAAAGGTATTAAAGAAAACACACTTATTGCATCAAATTTACAATGCCAAACTTTTAAACGCTTTCCTCATTTCTTTCTCAGGATGAGGAATATATATTGGTTGTAGACTGAGGATTTCCATCTGCCCAATCTTTTAATAATATGCACTGGAGCGTCAGTGTTGAAGGAGACCGAAGCTGCCCCTATTCTAAATGAAAGACCCGAGACATGAATACAACCCAATCTTAGGAGTAGTGTTCTGATGTAGAAGATGAATTTAGCCGTAGTCAGAGGGATTCAGTGAGAGTAGTGGTGAAATGTGTGTGGCATGACTGAGTGTGGGTAAGTAAGAGTCAAGTATTTTAACTGGGCACTAGTTCTAGGTGGGATAAAGAGGTATAGTGGATGGATGAGTAGTTTGATTCGTTTTAGAGGTTTGTAGAGAAAGTATATAGTGATCATGATTTTTAGCGATATCCAATATTTTTAAGGTGTTCTCAAACAAACATAAAATGCTATATAAAATTTGTGGGAATATCGAATAGTCGTGTACAGTAAATCAGAGAGGGCTCAGAATATTGAACCATCGATCGGTAACCTGGATAAGGTAGGGGGTCTATCTGTTTTATTAAATACGCGGTAATATGCTTTTAATGGGATAGGACGTTAGGAAAGGTGTGTGATTGGGATAAGGGGTTGTGGCTGTATTTACCTTATCCTGGGCCTGACCTGGCTCCTAAACTTGAGCCGCTCGTGGCTGGATCACTCCTGCCTCCACACGAGCCGCATGCGGCTTGATCTCCTCTTCTGACTTAGCCGCGTGCACTGACCGCAGTGATCGGTCACTTGACCCGCCTGGCACTAGGAGCACGGCTCGAGTCACGAGCTCGCTCTTAAAGGGGCAGTGGGAGCCAAAAGTTGATTCAGGCTCCCATTGGCCCACGTCATTCCCGCACCCCCACACACGAACGTTTTGGGGGCACAATAGCTTGCATTTAAAAAAACCAAAACTTTTTTGACTGTAATATAATAGCAGTCAGTTTCCTTCACACATGTGCGTTTCAGGGCCTGCCAGGGCACAGTGTCACACCAGTGCAACTCATATCTGGTGTGACAGTAGTGTACATTAAAAAAAAAAATACAGGGGGCTTGTTGTCACCTTTCGGGGACCCTTGGTGTTGTACGTGGCTGGGTGGAGGAAGAGACGTTCAATGACATTAGTGAGGACAAGGAACGGGACATGGCTAGCTTGGTATCCAACCTTGTGCAAATGGGGAGTTTGCGGTTGTGCAAATGGACTATTTGCGGTTGTTTGCGGTGCGTTAAACGGGGAGTTTGGTCTGTCACTGTGAAGTGGGCGTAACCTTTACACTACCTGATCGATACAACATCATACCTGATGTTTTAAAGCACGTTATTCCAAACAATTTAGGAATGTTAGGTGATTTCTGCCCTTTATGGATTAAAACCAGACTCTGCATCAACTGTGTAATTTTCCATGGGAGTTTTGCCATGGATCCCCCTCCGGCATGCCACAGTCCAGGTGTTAGTCCCCTTGAAACGACTTTTCCATCACTATTGTGGCCAGAAAGAGTCCCTGTGGGTTTTAAAATTCGCCTGCCTATTGAAGTCTATGGCGGTTCGCCGGTTCGCACGTTCGCGAACATTTGTGGACATTTGCGGAAAATTTTATGTTCGCGACATCACTAATTTGGTGTCATTGGGATATCTCACAGCAATTTTATTATGCCCAAGTCCAAAGTGCCTGCCTGCCACCCCTCCTTCCCCCTGGGAAATGGATAAACCCCATGCTTTGGTTAACCCCTCTGCCAGCACTGGCCCCCCTTCCTGCGCAGGTTACCCTATGTCAGTATCTGACGATGCCCAATCTCTAGCTCTACAGCGCTCCGTTACGGATGCCATTATGACCGCCGTGGGCTCCATGTCCTAGGCTCTTTCCCAGACTATTTCACAGGCCTTACTGGCACGCCCTTTGGCCGCAGAAGGCTCGGCCATGCCGACACGCTTACCGCGTTCTGCTTTAAGCCCCATAGGGGATGTTCCAAGAAAGGCTACGGCCAAATCCAGGCACTTAAGTCCCCCTGCCTCCAGAAACAATACGACTGGTGTGACTATATCCACTCATGACAGCGTGCCTATGTCACGCAAGAGAGCCTTTCCGCGCCAGGCAGAACGGGCGCAGCAGTGGAAATGTGCTAGAGCACAAAAAGAGAGTGACTCTGACTCAGAAATCGGGTCTTGTGAGGAGGCTTATGCTGAGTCCTTATGTAACACCAATGACGACATTGGCGGGCAGGGCACTGAACCCTTTGCCCCTGCTCTATCGGGGCTGGTAATGAGTGGCTTGCGCAGCGACTCCCCCGCTACCGTGGGTTCCGCCCTCATGGATTCGTCTGGGGAACCTATGTTTGACCCGGATGCTCTCCATCACCCGAGGTCAGCAGAATGGCTCCCAGCGGACCATGTGGCTAAGTACCTAGAGAACTGGGTACGGCGCCACCTTAGCAAGGCGGAGCGCAACAAACTCAGGGCAGAATGTCCTAGACCCCTGATTCCAAGTAAAGTCTGTGAGACCCCTATTGTTGACCCCAATTTCTATCAAAAATGTGATGGAATCCCCGCAAGGGATTGGATTCTGCTTTAAAATCATGCCAGGACAAACACCTGGACATTTTTGGTCCTTTGGCCAAATTGTTTGAACTGGCTGAACTAGCTGGAACCGAAAACAGGCAGGTTGACCCAGAAGAACTCCGTGGCTGGGTGGAGAGGGCGATCTGCATAGCAGGCAGTGTGAACACCTCCCTGTCTATTGAGCGGCGTAAAGCCATTCTCTTTAAAATTGAGCCCAAATTGGCTAACCTAACCTCGCTCTCACTAAGGCGGGCAAAGATGCCCAGGGCCTGTTGTTTGGAGAATCCTTTATAAAGGATCTGGGGTGCTTTTACAGCCCTGGACAAGGCTCAATCCTCTATGAAGAGGGTATTTCAGGGACTACCAGGGCCAGCAGATTCAGGGGCCGTCTGTCCGGCCGGTCTAATTACCACGCCCGTGGATCGGGATGAGGCTTCTACAACCAGAGACCATCCTACCAGGAGACGAGACAACAGTCCCCTTTCTTCCCCTCTCGTGGGAGGCCATGGCGCTTCAGAGGGAACCCCCGGTTCCAGATGCCCTTACAGTAAGTTTACATTTCCCTCATGTTTTTTTTCCAATATCTGTGTAGGGGGCAGACTCCGTCATTTTCTCCAAGCCTGGTTAGACATCACCTCAGATGACTGGGTTCTGAGGGGGTTTCACATAGAGTTGGTCGACACCCTGTGTCATATTCCTCCCTCTCACCCTATTGTACTTTCAGGGACAGACCCTGCCCTAATAGACGAGGAGCTATCGGCTCTCCACACAAAGGCGGCGATAGAACGGGCCCCAATATCCCCCACAGGGGTTCTCAGCAACATCTTCCGTGTAGAAAAGTAAGGTGCGCCCAGTTATCAACCTCCGGGCCCTGAACACTCGAGTGCGCTACCGCCACTTGAAGATGGAGGGCATTCATATCCTGCGGGACTTACTCCTTCGGGGAGACTGTATGGCAAAATTAGACCTCAAGGTCCATACTTGACGGTCCCAGTGACCGAGGCATCCAGGGACTGACTTTGCTTCCTCTGGAAAGGCGACACTTGACACTTCACATGCCTCCCTTTCGGGCTCTCGTCCGCTCCGTGGTGCTTCACCAAATTGATGCGCCCTGCCATGGCTTGGTTGCGCAGTCACGGAATAAGACTGATAGTCTATTTGGACGACATCCTCCTCATGGCACAGGACCGCTCGGTCCTCCTGAAACACCTACAGGGGACAATGGATCTCCTATCTCGCCTGGGTTTTCCTCCTCAATTGGGAAAAATCCTGCCTGACCCCTTCCCGACGCATGGAGTTCCTCGGGTTCACAGTAGATTCAGAAGCGGAATCTATCAGACTCCCTCTGGCCAAAATACGCTCCATCCGCAAAAAACTACATCGCGCAGTAGTGCACCCCCAGCTGTCGCTGCGTCATCTGGCACGGACCATCGGCCTACTGGCCTCCTCAATCCAGGCAGTGTTTCCTGCCCCTCTCCATTATCATGCCCTCCAGCGTCTAAAGATTGCACATCTTCACAACGGGGGCATCATATGTAGACATGGTTTCCCTGGATTCGGAAACCCGAGACGAGCTGACCTGGTGCATCCACAACCTATCTACTTGGAATGGCAAGGCCATCTTCGGTTCCCAACCGGAATTCACAGTGGATTCAGATGCAAGTCTCCACGGTTGGGGTGCCCACTGCAACGGTGTGACTACCGGGGATGCTGGTCGGAGACTGAATCCTGTCTCCCTATCAATTCCCTGGAACTCCTGGCCGGCTCCATTGCGATCCGGAGCTTCGCGAACGGGACCGCCAGTGCATGCATCCGACTGTGCATGGACAACATCTCAGCAGTTCGCCATGTCAATCACATGGGCGGCACGCACTCGGCTATTCTGGCCTGCTTGGCGAAGGACTTCTGGGCCTATTGTTTGGCCAGGAATCTGATCATCCAGGCGGAATACCTTCCCGGTCTCCACAACACCCATGTGAATTGGAGCTCACGCTATCTGTCAGACGGCAGCAATTGGAAATTGGATGTAGAAGTGTTCTCCACTATCTCGTCTCACTGGGGACCTTTTGCCATCGACCTCTTCGCCTCCCTGCTCAACGCCCATGTACCTCGCTTCTACAGCTGGCGCCCAGACCCAGCCACGGAGGCAATGGATGCCTTCCTACAAGACTGGACCGCCTCACCCCTTTACGCCTTCCCTCCATTTGCCATGATTCCTCGGGTTCTACTCCAAGTACGACGCCAGATGGCCGACTTGGTCCTACTGACCCCATTCTAGGGGACCCAATCGTGGTTCCCACAGCTCCTGGAACTGGCGATAGATGTACCCAGACTTCTGCCATCCTGCCAGGATCTTCTGCTGGACCCATTGGGCCAACGACACCCCCTCCTACTGGACGGGTCTTTGCTGCTACTCGCATGAAGGATTTCCGGGCTCCCTCGGATATCCAAGGAGTTTCGGATGCAACTCGACGCCTCCTGGCTGACGCATGGGCCCCCGGCACTAGACGATCATATGGAACCGCTTAGACTGGCTGGTGCCTGGCTTGGGACTTGGATTCTGTTTCGGCACCTGTGACAGCGATACTCCAGTCCCTCACTTCATTATTCGAGGCTGGTCTGGCGTATCGCCTGTAACCTGTATAGATCAGCCATCTCTTCAGCTCACCAGGTTTTCGACGGCTGTCCTGCGGGCCAACACCCCTTGGTGTGCCGCTTACTTCGGGGTTCACGTCTGTCGCGTCCCCGCAGACTTTGATATTCAGCTACAGGGGACGTTTCCTGCGTCTTGTCACTGTTTACTTCCTGGCCTCCTAATGCGGACCTCACCCTGTGACAACTGTCGGACAAATTGGTTTCCCTGTTCTGCCTCATTTTGTGCAAACGGGTCTCAGATGTACGGGCCCTGGACTACGATGCTATGCCTTCACTCAGGAAGAAGTGACATTTAACATCTCCAGGCGCACTAAGACGGCTATACATTTATCTCATATCCGAGTTTTCCAACTACCCCGGCGCTATGTCCTGTGACCTGTTTGAGGGAGTATGAACTTCGGACGAGTGCCCATCGTTCGGCCGCGTCCCCTCAGCTCTTTCTCTCGATTCGTCAACCCTTCGCCCCGGTGTCCAGCACTACCTTGGCTCGTTGGGTGAAATGGGTGATGTCACTGGCCGGTGTGGATATATCCATCTTTAGCGCTCACTCCACACGAGCGGCATCAGCCACGTCTATGGTGTCTTCGGGAGCACGCCTGGAAGACCTGATGAGAATCCACCTTCAGAGAATTTTACTTTCGACCTTCAACACATGTTTTCTCTTCGGTTATTGATCAGCTTTAAACTTGCAATATGAACCTCCGTGTCTTGACATAAAATTACATGATTTTGCTAGGTCATGACGAAAAAGTCATGATTTTATGAAAGACACGGAGGTGAGTATTGGCCCACCCTTTTATTTTTCTATCATGTTTCCCTCCCCTGTTGTGTTAGATCTCAGCTTGGTAAGTATTGCACTGAGTTCAACAAGATATTGCCTTTTTATGTGCATCCGTACTGTTAAAGTTATGTTGGCCTGGTGGTGGTTCTCTTGTCTGACATTAGGGGCACTATGTGGTTTCAGTACATCAATATATTATGGCTTGGCATGAGCAATTGGTTTTAGTACCGATTTAACAGTTGGGCTCCTGTTTTTTATGTTTTCACAGGTTGATTCTGCACTGTTGGTGCTGTATAAAGATCCTCACTTCTTCCCAAGACTTCACCATGTTGGCTGAAGATCTATGGATGTTGCTGTGACGGACTCCCTCTTGTTGACGCTTAGTCATTTGTTGATGGTTTAGTCCCAGTTCACAGATGGTTCCTGATAAGTATCCGGCTGGAGTTCGGGATGGTTTGGTCTGCTGAGGTTCTGGATTGTTCATCGGTTCCTGTTTGCTGGTTTGGTGTCGTATCTCCAAAGAAAGAGGAATTGTGTGGGGAGGTGCTGACTATTATACTGGGACTTGGTATGGGAGTGGTCTATCACTATGGTTACCATTTTTTCTTACTGTTTGTATTCTTTGCTGCTATTGGTGGACAGTAAAGAAAGGGTTAAGCAATATGAGCCTCCGTGTCTTGACATAAAATCACTTTCTATCCTTACTTACTTTTTAGTTTGTTTCCTGTTCATGCCACTGCCTTTATTGTTTTAACAAAGTATATATATATTTTTTGCATTACACTTTCAAGCAGATATTACACTGTTAATGTGGTTTGGGCTTAAAAATTGGGCTTAATAATTTTCTTTTAAGGATCAATGACTTGTCTCAATAACTGTATATTTGCCTACCCTTGGCCTAAAATGGATAATTTTTTATGTGTTTTTGTGAATTCTTGTTTTGAACTTTTCATGCTCTTTCTGACCTTTAGCCATTCTGCATAAACAAGTCTTTCAGAAATATTGGGGCAGTGTTTAGCCATTATTTGCCTAGTTTAAACCGATAACACCATTACAGCGTGCTATGCTGACCTGCGACGAGTTAGGCCGAAAGAGGCTGCCCAAACATTTTAGCCCTCCCTCTTACCTGCCTCCTTCCCATGCTGCAGATTGCACTTGGGGGACCTGCCTGGCAAACCAGGAAGTACTCCTGTAGCCAATTGTGGTTATCTGCAGAACGTGATAGTGACGGTCTGTCACTGTGATCTCTGCTACAATGTCTTATCCAATGAAACTTTGTAACATTCCTCACTTTGATCTGAGCCGAGAGGCAGAGAGATCATTTACTAAACTGTTAAAACTTGTAAACGTGCGAAAAAGTTTTTTTTTGTTTGTTAAAACAATTTTCTTAAACCTTTTAGTGCTGATCACAGTATGAACCCTCTGATCAGTCTGGTCAGAGTGATTAGTACCTTGGTTTTTACATTTTGTTAACCCCTTCCCTGTACTGTACATTATCTGCGCTGTATGGTATTTTATCAGTGATCTGTGCGATCAGAGGGCTCACTGATGAAGCTGATATTTTAGAGAGGGTTATTTCTATAATAATAAAAAATAAATATAACCCTTTAGTACTGGTCGCAGATGTTTAATCTGCAATCAGTAAATTCATGTTAATAATTTACATTTCTTCTCGGATCCCCTCCACACCCTGTAAAAAGTCACCCCTTAGACAGTGTCGTGTTTGATACAAGAAATTACTGCCCTTCCTGCTCTCTGTATAACAGACTGTTTCAAAGTCTACGCTACAGAAATATTGCATCATTCTGTATGGGACTTTGTTAGTTTGTTTGATTTCTCTGGATTTCTGACCTCAGGTTGTCCTCATTACTCTGAAAAGATACAATTTATCCAGGAGCTTTTACAATAAAAAGAAGAGAATGCCTTATAGTTACACAATAAAATTCTAATTTCTAAAAATGAGGAAATTCTTAAAATGCAAATGTGTGTACTCAGGCAGACAAAGTTATACTCAGTATAAAATCACAGCATTATGTTTCATAGCAGCAAATAGTCCAAGTATAAATATATAAGTCCCAAATTGGATGAATAATATATACCAGTCTTTTAGAGTGTGTATCATAACAACCACCTTTGATCTGCTGGATGAAATAGCAAGATCAACTGGGGTATTTATGAATTTATATACTTTCAATACAAGAAAGATCGAGTGCAAAAGTAGAAAATTAGTGATAATTCAAAAAAATAGATCCAAAATGTCAGTAAATAAACCAAAACATAAAAATGTAAATGGAAATAAAATAAGGGCTAATTAGTATTGCTGACTAACAGCCAAAATGCTTAGTCTCTCACCGAAAAAAATCTGGGCTGACAGCCTGAGAGTGATAATTGTGGCTGTAGCAATCAAAGATAAAAAATATATTGTGTTAAAGTCGTGACAGGATCCGTGTATAATCCGTGTAATGCCAATAAAAGATAAAAACTTGTAGGTGAAAAATAGAGTGTTATTTTATTTAATTAAAAAAGGTAAATCATCTAAATATAGGTGAATAAAATATTATAGAACTGCTCCAAAAAAGAAGAAAGCAAAATTGGCTAAATAACCTGACTGATGATACTGGATGGCTGTGGATGATATTCGTCTTCTACCAAGTGGGTGTTGCAGCAACCGGTGAGGACGGCGTCCGCAGTCTTGGTTGTCCTCATTACTCTGTTAGCTACTTGTACCGACTGATTGGCTTGTTTTATTGGCTACTCTGACTTCTGGATTCCCCTGACCTTGGTTTTTTCCCTTTTATGTTAAAGGGGCACTGTAGGCACCCAGACCACTTCAACCCATTGAAGTGGTCTGGGTGCCAACTACCATCACCCTTAACCATGCAAGTGTAATTATTGCAGTTTTGTAAACTGCAAAATTAGCTTGCAGGGTTAAGTCCTCCTCTAGTGGCTGTCTACAAGACAGCCACTAGAGGGATTTACGGGTTCTTAGACGACTTTTGGTCGTCTAAACGACTCTAGACGTCCTTACCCTATGCATGAGGACCTCCAGTGTCACCGGAATCCCCATAGGAAAGCATTGAATAATGCTTTCCTATGGGGAGGTCTAATGCACGTGTGCGGCCATTGCCGCACATGCGCATTAGGTCTCCCACGTTGGCGGGGGAGGGGCGTGGGCGGAGCCTGACCCAGCACCGAGGGATATCAGCGCTGGATTCAGGTAAGTGACTAAAGGGGTTTTAACCCCTTCAGCAACGTGGGATGAAGGCCTGTAGGAAGGGGGGCACTGCCAGGTAAATGGCTTTGTTTTCCTGGCACTAGAGAATCCCTTTAAGCCCAGCCATTTTAAAGTGGCTACACCACATAACTCAAAATACTACATTTAGAATACTTGTTAAAATAGTATGCCTTCTTGGGGGCAATATTATTTTTTTTAGGGTGCCAAATTCTCTCAAAGGCGATATAGGTGCAGGAAACCACTGTGTCAGTTTTACTTACCAGTCTTTACTGTTCTAACTCACATCAGGATTATGAAATTTCCTGTGGAAATGGAATTCCCAAAAAGCACAAATAAAAGTATAACCACAAAATGGGGTCTGCATTTGTGATACAGTAGGTAGACCATGCATCTCAAAATACACCATTTGGAATACTATGGGTTGCCTAATGGTGTAAATTTGAACAAATATATAACTCAAATTATAGGTTTTGTTTTGGTCAGAACTTGTACAATTGCCTCTGTCCTTAAGGGGTCAAAGGTTCAAGAAACAATTTCTTACTAAAACAATACATTTATGAATCATCAAGTGAACAAGTAGGATGAATCATCCAATTTCACAGTCCCATCAATCTGCTTATTTAAATAGTCAATATAGATAAGGTTTATGTACTTTCTATTCTTGTTTCAAGGGGATTTGTTTTTACCTTGGTTTTCTTTAATAGGTTTACACAGTCATAATGTTTTCAGATGCATACCATTTTGCACTGAACACAGTGTGATAGTGTGGTGGAATCTCGGTGAAAATAAATTTAGTAGGCCGAGATTACCACGTGGCATGTGTACGTGCATATACTGGTGTATCGGTCGGTTGGTTGCACGTGGCAAAGATACAATCAGTAGTGTACGGAGCATGTGCGAGAATACAGGATGTAGTATTCCTATATAAGGAGCCTACACTATTGTCCGGGGCTCAGATCTTGTTGTATTTTGGTGACACTAGTCCCTCTGAGTCCCGTTCGGTGAATCGAATAAAGAATCTCTTCCTTCCTGAAGAAACCTGTGTCCATCTCTCTGTGCTTGGCTTCCGTCAGTTTCTCCGGTATCATTTGGTGCATTGGCCGGGAAGCTCATCGTTCAACGGTAGCTGAGAAGCAGAGGCGTGAGACGGTCAATCTTTGCCCACGTTCTCTACGGCTGCACCCCTGAACTTCTGCGTGGACCTCCCTTCGTCTCGGCGCCACTGGTCTGTTGTCCAGGAGATCATCGGCCTCTACGTAGTAAGTGCTGGGGTGTCCCCGTCGATGAGTGTGAACTCAGGTTCATGAACGAGGAGGTAAGACGACCGCTGTTTTAGACGGCGGACCCACTAGGGGTATTGGATACCGATTGTGCGGTAGGCCCATAAGGGTTATTTGGAATCTGCCCCCTCCAGTGGAGGGAAGGAGCGAAGGCACACCGCTCAATTAAACGCCCTGTAGTCAGCCCGTTTAATTTTGGTTTGGAGTCAGGCGGGGTTCTGGTGTAAATAGCCCTAGCCGGACACTGGTGTCTTGTCTAGACTAGCGTTCTAGGGTGTATATTTTGTTCACTAGGTCGGAGGGACCGGGAGACTAAGCGGCGTCTGTGTAAGTTCGGTCCGCTAGATCTCAACCTATCTTGGCTAAGTGGGAAGGCGTGTAAATTTGGAACCCACTAGATTTTTGATAGAGTAAATAGACTAAAAGGGTGCTGTTGTAAATTCCGCCCTCTAGTTCGCTATATGTGGTGCTTGGGCAGTGTGGCTAACCAAACCGTATGTAGATAGTTTCAGGTAGTCCATCAAGGTACTGGCCAATAGATTAGTTGGGAATTGTAAATGTGCTAAAGATTGTTGTAGTAGTGTGTATATCTTGCTAGATAGCGTGAGCTCTGCCGTCTAGCGAGAGTGTGAATAGTGTGTAACTGTACTATAGCGCACGGTACCATAACCATGTATAATTACTGACACTGTAAATAAGTACTAATAATTGTCGTCTATGTTGTATGTTTAACACCATAACCACTACTAATTGAACTGTGACTTTAAATTGTACTCTAACCAATGCTAACCGTACTATAACTACTGTTTGTAAAGACGATGTTACTGGGGTATGTTATAGACGGGTAATTCAGATATAGGGAATTATAGCGTGGGTGACTGTATAGTTTGCGCCAAAGGGCACAGTATTAGTTATTTAGTGACTGGTGTAACAGCTGTGTGTACGGGAATTCCCTGAGTGTTTTGTTGTGTGCGTTTCGCTTAGTAACTGTACCACGTGGTGCTGTTGCCGAGGGAACGTGTGTGACCGTTGGAAGAGTGTTTGTTTAGTTTCTGTTGGAGACGACGCTTCATTGTTAAGTATGGGCGCGTCAGATTTAACGATTTTGGATCCCTTAGGATGCATGTTAAAAAACTTTAAAAAGGGATATACCGTATGTGATTTTGGGGTAGAGATGTCTCCAGCATGCCTGACTACTTTATGTAGTAGGGAATGGCCTACTTTGGTTGCCGCATGGCCACCACGTGGCAGTTTGGATCCTAATCTGGTACAGCGTGTACACGTGGCTGTATCAGGTAGGCCTGAACTTTACGGCCAGTTTCCATATATTGATTGTTGGAGGCAGGCCGTAAATGACTCGCCAAAATGGATCCGAGTATGCCACTGTGGCGAAACCGACCTCGCCACGTGTCCTTGGAGAAGCCTGTTTGCCCGCCTCCTACCTGCTGACTATGGCCCCTGGGTTATTTGGGGCATATTGTATTTTATTGTACTGCTGCTGGCCCTTTAAGAACTGTCTGGGGCCATATTGAGACTTTGGGTAACAATACCCTTTAAGACTATGGCCCCTGGAAGGTATTACCTGTTAAAGACTCTTTTAGCAGATTGGATTTTATAAGACTGTCCCTTTAAATAATTTGGAACAGTGCTGCAGCTTTAAATGGGCACTTCGGATGCAGCCGAAGTGCCGAAGTAGTCGAAGTGGCCGCCATTCGACAAACGAACACGTGGCGGCGGCCATCTTTGTTCATTCGAACGAGGTCAGCGGTATGTGTAGCCAAATTCATGGAACTGAAATCGGCTACACATTTTACCGAACACTGCTGACCCTTACCTTCTCCTACACTTCGTTTTTCAGCTCCAGAGACTAAGTCCCGTTCGAAATGGGACTTAGTCGTTTTTTCGCATGAAATTGACCGGCCGCACAGCCCAAATCTATGGAAATTGTGCTTGCGGTCGGTCATAAAGGGACCTCCAGCTAACTTTTGATCCACGGGGGGATTTGGCTGATTTTTGGAAGTGTTTATGTTTGAAGTGTGCTGATTCTGAATATGTAATTTTTATGGAGATTGAATGTATAGTTTTAAAGTTACAGTGTATGTGTGGAAAGTATGTTTTAAACTGTATGCATAATGGGATTATGTGTCACACTAAGGGGAGGGGATGTGTGGGATGTAACATCTATGTCATTGGTTCTTTTATGCCTCCCCCTAGGTGTGGCCTGTATGTGTACTCTTGTAATAAAAGCCGGGCTGGATGAGCCAGTCCAGAGTTCCTGTTTTACCCTCAAAGCGATGTGTTGTCTCGTTCTTTGGGGGAATTGGATTGTATGCTGACTGCCAGGAGTGTAAGCGGATTGTATGCTTTTCTTGTTCAGCTGTTCCAGTGTTCGTGTGGTTCCAGTCGGGAGAGTGGTGTTTGCAGTAGCTGCCTGTGCATCTGGAAAGGGGGATATCGCCTAAACTGGGTTTTATCCTCTTGTAAGTGTAACGGGCCGTTACAATTGGTGGCAAGCGGCGGGATCGTTCCTACAACCAGAGGGACAGCTACAGACAACACCATTCCTGGATTACAAAGTGAGGGCAACGCCAGTACTCGTACAGCGTCCCCACCAGCAGTCATGTTCTATCGATATGAAGGCGTAGATTTTGCTACTGAGGTACTGAGGAGAATAGCCAAATATGGCCCGAATCCCCCGAAGGAGATTATTGATGCAGCTGCGCAGCAACTGCTTAAAGAGAACCAGAGGTCACGTGATCTCGAGCACAAATTCATACTGTTAATGGTGAGACATGGTCAAGGAGATGAGGTAGCCGGTATCCTCCTCCAACACAAACCAGAGAAACCCAAAGTAGAGGACTGCATGGAGTGGTACTGGAAAGGCCCCCAGCAGGCAGGTGGAGATGGGACCGAGGTCTCTCTACCGGCCCTACAGGGATGCTGGGCAGTCGGCCCAGATCCCCAGCGGCAGTGTGTACCCCAGGGAGCTGATGGTGTCGTCCATCCTCCCCAGCGGCAGTGTGTAACCCAGGGAGCCGAAGGTGCCGTCCTTCCTCCCCAGCGGCAGTGTGTACCCCAGGGAGCTGATGGTGTCGTCCATCCTCCCCAATGGCAGTGTGTGTCCCAGGGAGCAGAAGGTATCGTCCTTCCTCCCCAGCGGTAGTGTGTAACCCAGGGAGCAGAAGGTGCCGTCCTTCCTCCCCAGCGGCAGTGTGTACCCCAGGGAGCTGATGGTGTCGTCCATCCTCCCCAGCGGCAGTGTGTAACCCAGGGAGCCGAAGGTGCAGTCCTTCCTCCCCAGCGGCAGTGTGTACCCCAGGGAGCTGATGGTGTCGTCCGTCCTCCCCAGCAGCAGTGCGTAACCCAGGGAGCAGAAGGTGCCGTCCTTCCTCCCCAGCGGCAGTGTGTACCCCAGGGAGCTGATGGTGTCGTCCATCCTCTCCAGCGGCAGTGTGTCCTGCAGGGAGCAGAGACAGTCAGTCTCGCACCCCAGCAGCAGGACAAGAGAAGGAAAGGGGAGACAGCTGGTCTCCCTTTCCACCAGCAGAGTGGCAGGGAGAGGAGCCTGCTAACCCCTCTCCCCAGCGGCAGTTCACCGTCCAGAGATAGGAGCTTGTTACACCCTCTCTCCAGCGGCAGCCTGACCCACCAAGGGGAGATGTTGAGCCCCGCAACTGTGCAGATGGGACCGTAGTCTCTGCACTTACAGCCCAAGGGGTAGGGACGGTCGGTCCTGTCCCCCAACCACAGAGCAGTATAGCCAGAGGGGAGACAGTCGGTCTCCCCCTCCTACAACCAGGCTTCAACCAGGCTACTTCCGCGGTAGTACTGGCACCAGGGCAGAGTACCGCTGTTCTCTGCCCACTCAGCAACCCACCAAGGCAGACTACCAGTCCCCCACACAGCCGTAGTGAGACACCTGGACCTGGACAAAGTTCTCCTCTACCCAGGTGTAGTAACCAGTTATTGTGGGTGGGCTGTACTGCTGTTTCTGTGTTGTGGGTGGGTTGCTGGACTAACCAGGGCACTGACCGGCAGGAGGTCAGGTACCCTGTTAGTCTAATTGGTAAAGGGGAGAAGTGTGGCGAAACCGACCTCGCCACGTGTCCTTGGAGAAGCCTGTTTGCCCGCCTCCTACCTGCTGACTATGGCCCCTGGGTTATTTGGGGCATATTGTATTTTATTGTACTGCTGCTGGCCCTTTAAGAACTGTCTGGGGCCATATTGAGACTTTGGGTAACAATACCCTTTAAGACTATGGCCCCTGGAAGGTATTACCTGTGAAAGACTCTTTTAGCAGATTGGATTTTATAAGACTGTCCCTTTAAATAATTTGGAACAGTGCTGCAGCTTTAAATGGGCACTTCGGATGCAGCCGAAGTGCCGAAGTAGTCGAAGTGGCCGCCATTCGACAAACGAACACGTGGCGGCGGCCATCTTTGTTCATTCGAACGAGGTCAGCGGTATGTGTAGCCAAATTCATGGAACTGAAATCGGCTACACATTTTACCGAACACCGCTGACCCTTACCTTCTCCTACACTTCGTTTTTCAGCTCCAGAGACTAAGTCCCGTTCGAAATGGGACTTAGTCGTTTTTTCGCATGAAATTGACCGGCCGCACAGCCCAAATCTATGGAACTGTTTTGGGCAGGAAATTGTGCTTGCGGTCGGTCATAAAGGGACCTCCAGCTAACTTTTGATCCACGGGGGGATTTGGCTGATTTTTGGAAGTGTTTATGTTTGAAGTGTGCTGATTCCGAATATGTAATTTTTATGGAGATTGAATGTATAGTTTTAAAGTTACAGTGTATGTGTGGAAAGTATGTTTTAAACTGTATGCATAATGGGATTATGTGTCACACTAAGGGGAGGGGATGTGTGGGATGTAACATCTATGTCATTGGTTCTTTTATGCCTCCCCCTGGGTGTGGCCTGTATGTGTACTCTTGTAATAAAAGCCGGGCTGGATGAGCCAGTCCAGAGTTCCTGTTTTACCCTCAAAGCGATGTGTCGTCTCGTTCTTTGGGGGAATTGGATTGTATGCTGACTGCCAGGAGTGTAAGCGGATTGTATGCTTTTCTTGTTCAGCTGTTCCAGTGTTCGTGTGGTTCCAGTCGGGAGAGTGGTGTTTGCAGTAGCTGCCTGTGCATCTGGAAAGGGGGATATCGCCTAAACTGGGTTTTATCCTCTTGTAAGTGTAACGGTCCATTACAGCCACGAGGAGCAATGTCGCCTCATGGTGGCCAGGACTCGCTTGTCCACTAAGGCCGTAATCACGCCCATTTTGGACACGCCCCCTGAGTCTGAGATCCCCATGCCGCCCCCTTACTCCTCCTCCACCGGAAGAGGAGGTGCTGTTGGAAACGCTCCTCCCCTTGCCCCGTTGTCCCCACCTACTCCCTCCTCTAGCTCAGAGCCCAGCCCTCTTGTTTCAAACCCTCCCCTTCCGAAACCTACTTCCATTAACTCCACCTACCCAGATTTGGCGCCATATCTAGTTTCCGGTCAGGCTCCTCCTAGCCCGGCCCGGAATATTTTACTTACCAACCTTCCCCTTAGTAAAGCGTCCCCATCCCCTTGTCTGACTACCCTTCGACCGGAACCCCTAACTGACGCATCTCAACGAAGCCCCATACTAACCCGACAAAAGACTGGTACCCTACAACCCCGGCATTATCAAATGCCTCTTCGATTGACTCCTGGCCCGACACACATTAACGGTGACGGCCAGATACAATATGCTGATCCAGTCTTCGTCTATGTCCCTTTTACAACCACCGATCTCTTTAATTGGAAGACCCATAAGTCCTCTTACACCGAAAAGCCTCAAGCCATGACGAATTTGTTTACCTCAATAGTCCAGACACACAATCCCACTTGGGCTGATTGCCAGCAATTGTTGATGACATTGTTTAATAATGAGGAAAGGACAAGGATAAATCAAGCGGCAATTAAAGCGCTGGAAGAAGTGGCCCGTACACAAAATCAGGCCAACCCGGCAGCATGGGCCGCAGCCCATTATCCAAACATCTATCCAAATTGGATTGCCAATGGCGCAGACATGGTCCATTTAAAAGCTTACAGGGACGCTATTATTGCTGGCATGAAAGCTGGAGGAAAGAAGGCGATTAAAATGTCTAAGACGGCTGAGGTATTACAGAAATGTGAGGAATCGCCCAGTGTCTTTTATGACCGATTATTGGAGGCATACCGTTTGTATACCCCCTTTAATCTAGAGGCTCCTGAGAATTCCCGGATGGTTAACTCTGCCTTTGTCAGCCAAGCCTACGGAGATATAAAGCGCAAGCTACAAAAGTTAGAAGGGTTCGTAGGGATGTCCATAACCCAACTAATGGAGGTAGCAAATAAAGTATACATGAATAGGGAAACAGAGACAAAGAAGGAGGAAGAGCGTAAGATGCGTAGAAAAGCAGATATGCTAGCAGTAGCTATCGCAGGCATAGATAGAAGGGAAAAGGAAGTGTATACGGGAACGGATAAAGGCGAGAGTAAATGGAATGGGGAATCTTTGAGTGGGAACCAATGCGCGTACTGTAGGGAAGAAGGGCATTGGAGAAGTGAGTGTCCACGAAGGGAACAGTATGAGAGAGACAGACCTAGGGCAGGATATAGTAATTATAGAGGCAGAGCGAGAGGTAGAGGAGGTCCTGGAGGGAATAGTGGTAACAATAGAGGAAGTGTTAGTGGAGATAGGTACTACCCAGCAGCGCAGAGACCCCGCGATAGAGAGGATAGGGACTTTGTGGGGTTGGCTGACACAGTCATGGAGGACTATTGATACCGACCGGGCTCCATCCCCCTTGGCCGAGCGGAGCCTATGGTCAATGTAGCAATAGGGGGAAAAAGGAGTGCTTTCATGATTGATACTGGTGCTGAACATTCGGTGGTGACTGACCTAGTTGCTCCTCCATCTGGAAGAACTATCACCGTAATAGGAGCAACTGGAAGGAGTGCTGCTAAACCGGTTCTTAAAAGTCGACTCTGTACATTGGGAGGCCACGTAGTGAAACATCAATTCCTTTATATGCCTGAATGTCCAGTCCAACTGCTAGGACGTGATTTGTTGTCAAAATTACAAGCACAGATAACGTTTCTACCTAATGGAACAACATCTTTAAAGTTCAATGGACCTTCAGGTATAATGACAATATCTGTACCAAAGGAAGAAGAGTGGCGACTTTATACAGTCTTGACTAGCCAAAACCCTAAGAGTGATGAATCCTTGTTCAATATACCAGGAGTATGGGCAGAGAACAACCCACCAGGACTTGCTCGCAATATTCCACTAATTCGAATTGAACTGAAACTTGGGGTTTATCCAGTGAGCTTAAGACAATATCATATCCCACAAAAGGCGAAGAAGAATATACAATCCTATTTGGATAAGTTCATAAGGTATGGTATCCTAAAATTCTGTTCTTCCCCCTGGAACACCCCATTGTTGCCTGTTCAAAAGCCCGGTACAGATGAGTATCGCCCTGTGCAGGACTTGAGAGCAGTCAATGATGCGGTCGTAAGTATACACCCAGTTGTGCCCAATCCATATAACCTGCTTGCTTTAATTCCGGGCGGGGCTACCTATTTTACTGTCCTAGATTTCAAAGATGCCTTCTTTTGCCTTCGAATTGCTGCGGAAAGCCAGTGTATCTTCGCATTCCAATGGGAAAATGCTGTAACGGGCTTGAAGCGCCAGATGACTTGGACAAGGCTGCCCCAAGGGTTTAAAAATTCACCTACCCTATTTGCATCAGCTTTAAGTCAAGACTTACTGGATTTCAAGTCCATCCCAGGAGAGTGTGTACTATTGCAATACGTAGATGATTTGTTGATAGCGGCAGTTACTAGAGAAATATGTCAGCAAGCAACACATGATTTACTACACATTCTCTGGAAGGCAGGATACAAGGTGCCCAGGAAGAAAGCTCAGTTGTGTCAGCCAACTGTCAAGTATCTGGGATTCCATATCTCTGAAGGTCAAAGAATAATGGGGCCAGAGAGAAAAGAAGCTGTATGCCAAATACCAATACCCAAGAATAGAAGACAAGTGCGAGAATTCTTGGGGGCAGCAGGCTTCTGTAGGATATAGATTCCCAGTTATGCGATATTGGCGAAACCTCTTTATGCAGCTATAACAGGTACAGAGCACGATCCCTTCCTGTGGACCCCTGAACAGCAAAAGGCATTTGAAGATGTGAAGAAGGCTTTGATGAGTGCCCCAGCATTAGGTCTACCTGATCATACACGCCCATTCTACTTATATGTACACGAGCAAAGAAGAATGGCTGTGGGAGTATTGACACAGTACTTGGGATCATGGCAACGACCTGTTGCATATATGTCCAAACAACTGGATGCAGTGGCCAGTGGTCTTCCACCTTGTCTAACCCCAGCGTATTATAGATTATTATGGGCCAGCTACATGGGCAGAGGATGGTACTTTTGGATATAGAACCCCAATATATATGCTCTACCGTATTATAAGATTACAGGCAGTGGTTGAGATAATTACCAATGAGACATCGCAAGCACTCAATCTCCTAGCGAAGCATAATACTAGGATGAGGACAGCCGTTTACCAAAATAGATTAGCTTTGGATTACCTATTGGCAGTAGAGGGAGGTGTATGTGGGAAGTTTAATCTAAGCTATTGCTGTCTTCAAATAGATGATGAAGGGCAAGCAATAGCTGAGCTTACTAGCCATATGGTTAAACTAGCGCATGTGCCTACTCAGGTATGGAAAGGGTATAATCCAAGTAGTTGGTTTGGTAACTGGTATGAGCAGTTTGGAGGACTTAAGGCATTGGTAGGCGGAGTCATGCTGATCTTAATGCTGTGTCTTCTCCTGCCATGTCTTGTTCCTTTGGTAGTTAGGTCTGTGCAGGGCATTATAGAAAATATAGCAGAGAGAAAGGCTGCTGCACAGATAATGGCCATATATAGATATGAGGCTTTAAATCAGGGAGAACTAGTACAGGAAGAGGAATGTTGAGGGATTCATGTCTTTAGGGAGTTGCAAAGTCTGGTCTGGTTCATGGCAACCTGAGGTTAAGTGATGCCTCTGGAATTGTGAAAATATCAGAAGCATCAAAGGGGGGAATGTGGTGGAATCTCGGTGAAAATAAATTTAGTAGGCCGAGATTACCACGTGGCATGTGTACGTTCATATACTGGTGTATCGGTCGGTTGGTTGCACGTGGCAAAGATACAATCAGTAGTGTACGGAGCATGTGCGAGAATACAGGATGTAGTATTCCCCTCCTCCATTGTGCTGGGCAAGCCATGTGGTCAAACAGGAAGTTAGTTCTTGTCCGATTGATTGGGTAAGAGTATGTGTGGGTGGAGCTTATTATGGGAGGAGTTACATGCCTATATAAGGAGCCTACACTATTGTCCGGGGCTCAGATCTTGTTGTATTCTGGTGACACTAGTCCCTCTGAGTCCCGTTCGGTGAATCGAATAAAGAATCTCTTCCTTCCTGAAGAAACCTGTGTCCATCTCTCTGTGCTTGGCTTCCGTCAGTTTCTTTGGTATCAATAGTTGTTTAGGCTGCTGGCAATCACTGACAGTATTAGCACGAGCAACTACTCACAACAGCTGGTAAAGTCAACTATTTGAGAAAGGGATTTTTGGTGCCTCTGTCCCTTTTTGGTACCAGTCTCATCTCTTCCTCCTCTTTTGATACCTTTGTAATTTTCAATATCTCCTTTTTACCTTTTCCTCAATATAGTAACAAGGAAATAAAGTATGGGTCTCATGATCATGCTTCTTCTAACTGTGCAAGTTCTACAAATGGATGTTGCAGAGATATATAATGGCACACCTTGAAACGTTAGCGGTATCCATCCGTCAAATTCATATAGAAATTGCATGCTCCACGTGAGTGGGGCCATCCACACTGACATCTGGCCATTTATTTGTACTTGCCCTACAGACCAAAAGTTGCCTGCCCTCCATTGCATACTTCCCTCTTTTGTCACTTTTGCCTTTTTTCTTGTCCCCTCTATATATTACATAAAAAATGATGTAACCACATATACAATTTACAATGAGCTCACATATCGAGATCATAACAAGTCGGTAATAGGCCCTATACATAAATAACATTGGCAAGTGTCAAAGTCCACTTGCTTATAGGTACCTGTGACTGGTTTCCTAATTGTTCTCTTCTCACCTTAGGATGTAGTGCTTTTTTTTTTTTGTTTTCTTACCTTGTTTTGAATCCCTATCTTACTTCTTCTGGATTCTACTGCAATTTGACATTGACTTGTTTTAGACTAAAAAGAGTATTTCCTATACTTTAATTTAATATGTTAAAATATATTAAGGTTATATGAAAATCTTAGTAGTGTAGCTGCTTATGTACATATAGAAGTATAACTTTTCTCACAAAATATTTTTTTTCATATAGTCTTTGTACTGAAACACGTCAGAATTATCTGCTGTTGTCTGTCTTTTGGATTTACTTGAAATTTTTCAATGGATTAATATAATATAGAAATATGGGGAAGGGTGGAAATAGACACTAAAACAAGAAAACGCCATATAAAATGAGGTGAGAAGAAATGAGGACCTGCAGACGAAGCATCTGTGTAAAATGTTCAAGGAAGTAGAAGAAAGAACAAGAAGATTGAATCTACCAAGAAGGAACTGAAAAATCAAGGTGATACAGATGCAGAAGAAAATTAGTGTGCTGCTAAATTTAGTTGTATGTACATCATATCTTTGGGGCTTCTGTCTGTTATCATCAATAGTATTTTTTGAAAAAAATATGAACATAACATTATTAGAAAGGTGTGCACCTTTCTGATACAGGTTTCTCAATGGGGGGACATTAATAGGCTGATGCTCTCTCAGCCTATAACTACACCAGTGCTGAGAGAGTAGGAGACATTGGGACCTGGATAACAATTGCCCTCTGAAACACTTTGGGGTTAAACCACTCATAAACAGTTTAGTCCCTTAAAGGACCACTATAGGCACCCAGACCACTTCAGCTCAATGAAGTGGTCTGGGTGCCAGGTCTATCTAGGATTACCCCTGCCTGCTGTAAACATAGCAGTTTCAGAGAAACTGCTATGTTTACATATGGGTTAATCCAGCCTCTAGTGGCTGTCTCATTGACAGCCGCTAGAGGCGCTTCCGCGCTTCTCACTGTGATTTCCAAACGAGTTTGTTTTCCTGGCACTATAGTGGTCCTTTAAGTTAAGATGGTGCCTGGGACCTGCAGGCATCATAACAACTTCATTGAGATGAAGTTGTTATTGTACCCAGAGTGTTCCTTTAATAATCAAACAATCTACATTTCTATAGGATCTAATGACTATTAGAGAAAAAATACTTTTTTTTCCATAATCCAATAATCCATTTAAGTTACACTAAAAAGACTATAGTTTCACTATTGCTAACAATAATTCATATTACTCACAATTTGCAGAAAAATCTACTAGAAAAATAAAAGAGTTATGGTCGACATGACTTTCCTCTGTTTCACACCAGACAAAGCAAATTGGGCACACGGCATACAAATAACACAACTTAGTGTAGTTATTCTGATACAGTCTATAACCACAAAGTGGTTGGAGTGACAACAATAAGACAATAAAAATCCCTCCTGGTTCACCAAAGCTGTGGGGTTATTCATTAGCAGCACACCCACGAGGATGTAGCATTCACATGTTGCAGAAGTGAAGAAAATTAGAGAGACACCCTACGCTGGAGATAATTTATTAATGTATTACACATGTAATAATAATTCATAAATCAGTAATAATGTTTCTCAGCAAACCAGGAACTGTTTAAAACTTCTCAGCCTGCCCTACTGTTTTATAAGGCTTCTCTGGGAATGTGCATAACCAACAATTTCCAAAAAATGTTCTGTCTGTGTGAGACTCTACTGCAGTTAGCTTCATTCAGAAAAAAACTAGTAGTAAAATCAGAGGTGTTGCTTTATTGGTGTTGTTTGGTATGTAGTAATAGTTGCATATACTTCGAGAGAGACAAGATGCCTCTTACTATAGTGCAGCTATAGATATAGAAGGGTTATTGCAACACCATGACCACTTAAGTGATTTTAAGTGGTCATAACCCTCTGCTCCACCGAGGCAAGTTTTAGCTTTAGTTTAGTTTTTTGGCAAGCAGGGGGCATCATGATAAGGAAGCATTACTCTAACCAGTGTTTTTCAAAACAGTGTTTTTTGTTTGGGGTAACCATTTAACGTTACCATGCCTCCCAACAGTCCCAAATTTGTCCTGACCTGCTTTTTATTTCCCTGGTGTCCCGCATCTGAGGACACCAGGGAACTATCCCTGGGGATGCACAGCTTGAGTGCATTATTACATACGCTCATGCTTTGCAGAGGGCACTACCGTCTTTCCCAAAAAATAAGACATCCCTAGACAGCCCTAGCTTATTTTCAGGGGATGCTCGTAATATAAGCCCTACCTCAAAAATAAGCTCTAGTCGCTAGTCCACTTTTCTATGTTCGAGGAATTTTCCCCGAACATAGATTTGTGAGTAAGCTAATCTATGCTCTGGGAAGTTTCCCCAAACAAAGATTTGCGGTTTTCCATGCCCTAGTATACTGGTCTATGTTCGGGGGACCTGCTTTCTAGCACATGCTTGCTACCATTTTTCCCGAAATAAGACATCCCCCGAAAATAAGCCCTAGTCGATTTTTTGGGGGAAAAATTTATATATGACCCAGTCTTATTTTCAGGGAAAGACACGGTAGGGCCATAGGGAGTGCTTTGGCAGTGTTCCCTGCATAGTCCTAGTTGCTGGGGGACAGACAGGCTGCCTTTCACTGGCCCACCCGTGGGCAATTATTAAAAATACATAAAATCACTGTTTAGTTAATTTACCTCCAATGAAAACATGCATGTATTTAATTATATATGTTGGCATTGGCGTTATATATC
This sequence comes from Pelobates fuscus, assembly GCF_036172605.1. Taxonomy (NCBI): domain Eukaryota; kingdom Metazoa; phylum Chordata; class Amphibia; order Anura; family Pelobatidae; genus Pelobates; species Pelobates fuscus. The sequence continues at coordinate 350,536,695 of NC_086318.1, read as the reverse complement.
TAAAAATAGTTTACAAAAGTTACAGTTCATGTGCCTGCATACTTTGCAAGCCTTACAATTTTTCCCCAGCATAGCGTTTCAGTCTGTGCTGAGTAGATGGCCAATCAGCGGCTTTTCATTGAGAATCCTGATTCTCACCTATGAGTGTGGGGGCTGAACCATAATATTTTGTAAAAATAGCCTAATTGCCACTAAAGCTGAATTGGAGAATTTGTTTACAAATCAGCAATTGTTTACTACATTTTGCTATTCAGTACATTGTAATTTAGTGTTTGGTGAATTAACCCCTAATTGTTTCTGAGACGGACCCGCTGGCACTCCGACCGAGTACCTCCGCCAATCGATGCTCCTAGTGCTTTTCGAGGACTCCAAGCACTCCAACCGACACCATCAGCACTGTGGACTTATCCCATCCCCCAAGCATGAGCCAAGGCTTCAAGAAAGGGTCAGGCAGGTCTGTTTAATGAGCACACAAAAGCAACAGCACTCATGCAGCAAAACAACTCCTCCTCAGATGAAAACAAAATGACAGTTAAGTTCAGTCAGTGTTTTTGATACCGGAGAAACTGACGGAAGCAAAGCACAGAGAGATGGACACAGGTTTCTTCAGGAAGGAAGAGAATCTTTATTGGATCACCGATCGGGACTCAGAGGGACTAATGTCACCAAAAATACAGCAAGTTCTGAGCCCCGGACAATAGTGCAGGCTCCTTATATAGGCACATAACTCCTCCCATATTAAGCTCCACCCGCACATTCTCTTGACCAATCAATACAAATAAGAATTAACTTCCTGCTTGACCGCATGGCTTGTCCAGCACAATGGAGGAGGGGAATACTATATCCTGTATTCTTGCACATGCTCCGTACACTACTGATCGTATCTTGCCTCGTGCAACCAACTGATCGATACGTCAGCATATGCACGTACACATGCCACGTGGTAATCTCGGCCTACTAAATTTATTTTTACCGAGATTCCACCACATTCCCCCCTTTGATGCCTCTTGATATTTCACAATTACTTGAGGCATCACTTAACCTTGGTTTGCATACACCGCAAGTTACCTTGAACCAGACCAGACTTATCTTATGATGTGAATCTTCAACACTCATCTTCCTGCATTGGTTCTTCCTGATCTAGAGCCTTATATTTATATATTGCCATTATCTGTGCAGCAGCCTTCCTCTCTGCTATATTTTCTATCAGGCTTTGCACAGACCTAACTACTAAGGGTATAAGACACGGCAGGAGTAGACACAACATTAAAATCAGTAGGACTCCACCTACCACTGCCTTAAGCCCTCCAAACCACTCATACCAGCTACCAAACCAACTACTTGGATTGTACCCTTTCCATACCTGAGTAGGCACATGCGCTAGTTTAACCATATGGCTAGTAAGCTCAGCTATTGCTTGCCCTTCGTCATCTATTTGAAGACAGCAATTGCTCAGGTTAAACTTCCCACATACACCTCCCTCTACTGCCAAAAGGTAATCCAATGCTAATCTATTTTGGTAGACTGCTGTCCTCATCCTGGTATTATGCTTCGCTAGAAGATTGAGCGCTTGTGATGTCTCGTTAGTAATGATCTCAACCACCGCCTGTAATCGTATAATACGGTTGAGCATATAAATAGGGGTTCTATAACCAAAGGTACCATCTTCTGCCCACGTGGCTGGCCCATAATAATCTATAATACGCTGGGGAGGCCATTCATTATCTTCCCAGGCGCCTATCTCTATGGGTCCCCTTTTCTTCCTATGATTCACATCATACACTTTAACACCTAAAGTCTCACCTGTTTCAATAGGTAACAAGAAGAAGGATGGTTTGAGCATACCCAACACACATGCCCCTTCCCAGTCCTGTGGCAACTCCGAATAGGCTTTCTTACCACAGATCCAGTACAAATTTGCTGGGGCTTTCCAGGTAGATGTGATAGATAGGTCAAACCACACATCCTTTAAATTGGTGTATCTAGCAAACGGGTTAGATGGTTCTGAGACATTTGAAGCCGACCACCAAGTTGTATTCTTTGTATCATCATCATAAGCTTTTTGCCCTAGACAAGTTAATTCTCCTACAGAAGTATTATACATCATTCCTTTCCTTGCTATGCAAACATAACCTATGATGGAGGTCTTTAATCTCCACTCAGATTTACCTCTAACACTCATATGATAATCGGCTTGTGTAGATATTAATTGGTCAACTGCCTCAGAACCGGACATTACCTCCTTTGCTTCCCAAGGCCATTGGTCTCCCATGTTAGTACCTCCTCACACATAGCAGTTGGTAACATTAAGACTACCGGCAATACTTTCGGCTAAATCAATGAACAGGTTTTTAGCATTATGGGGGATCTTATTATCTATGCTCATCTCTTCATAAAAGGAATGGTATACTTGATGAGTTTGGGAGGATACCGTATCAGTCTCTATCCCTATAAACAATATTGTCCCAGGATCTAAACCCGTCCCATATATTTGAAACCCAAATAAATTACCATATGTATCTAAGAACTTGTCGGGGTTATTTATAAGTATATGGACTGGATTGCATTCCATAGACTTACAATATGGGCTGGTAGGCAACTTAGTCACTATCATGTCCTTGTCTACTGTCTGTCCCCAAGTTGCCCACCCCACACAAGACCAATATGGGCAAAAGTTATAATCTCTATTTGGGCATCTAGGACTCACATATTTATTTTTACTACTGGGACAAATATATTTATCGTTAGACCCATACGTCCTCTCCCATCTAAGATCCCCACATACATTCCACGGCTTTCTACCACTTGATATCGCCTTACACGCATCAAATAGCAGAACACCCGAAGAATGTACGGATTCTAATACTGTCTTGTTAATTAGGGTCCCCTGAGGATCTCCATTCCTGAGAGTCAACCAAATTGTACGAGGTTGATACTCTGGACTGAAGCACTTAGGTTCTCCTACTCCTAAATGGCACACACTATATTCTATATTTAGGTATCTACATCTTGATACATCTCCTTTACACTCGTATTGTGAATGCCAAATTAGGGTTTGGGAAATATGGTTACCTGTTCTTGTAGTCTTAATGCATACCTCACAGCTAGGAGTGTCGGTACCTCTACCTTCCTGAATATAAAAATACACATAAATAAACATTATTAAGAACACATCTTTCGTCGTCATCCTCAGTCTTCGTCCGTTCGAAGGCACCTCAGCTTCCAGGATGTAAGGGCTGCATGGAATGGAGTTCTGCTCGTCTTCACAGGAGTCCCTTCGAGACTTTTCCTGGCTTATATACTATACGTCGGTGAGCGGACAGGCTTTATTATGGCCCTCTCACTCACGTACCAAATCTCTGAAACAAATAAAATGTTGTAATCCACAAAGTTCCTCGTCACTCCGACTGAGTCGTGCGTTTTAACCGGATCTTGCAGGGATTCTCTGGATCTGCTGTAACTTGCCAAGAATCGACTGCTGCTGGTTTAACCCTGGAGTGATGTATCCGCGGAGTCACTTCGGCTACTTTTATCGCTGTAGGGGTAGACAAAAGAACAACATAAGGACCTCTCCACTTGGGCCCTAACGGTACATTATTCCACTCTTTAATCCACACTTGGTCTCCTGGGTGGTAACTATGAACTGGGGGATAAATATTCACAGGTAATCTATCTTGTACCCATTTCTGTACCTCCTCCATAGTCTTACCCAACTCTACAACCTGCTGCCGGGTAATTCCTTCTCCCAACTGACTCAAATCCCCCCTTAAGTTACCAAGTACGGGAGGTGGTCGTCCATACATAATTTCAAAAGGAGAGAGGCCCATCCTTCTGGTAGGGGTACTGCGGATTCGCAATAGAGCTATGGGTAAGAGAACGTTCCACTTAAGTTGGGTTTCCTGACACATTTTAGCCAACTGATTCTTAATAGTTCTATTCATTCTCTCTACCTTACCAGAACTCTGGGGTCTATATGCCGTATGAAGCCTCCACTTTATACCAAGCATATGAGTCAGTTGTTGTAGGCACTGATGAACAAAAGCTGGACCATTGTCCGATCCTATAGAGCAGGGTAGTCCATATCGGGGTATTATTTCTCGTAACAGGAATCTCACAACTTCTCCTGCTTTCTCTGTACGAGTAGGACATGCTTCTACCCAGCCTGAATAGGTACACACAATTACCAGCAGGTAACGATGTCCACCCGATTTAGGCATCACTGTATAGTCAATTTGTAAATCGGACATAAACTGGACTCCTGGTGGCTTTACTGGTCCTTGCCTTGCATTATTTTTAGCACACGTTACACATCTTCGTACAATGGCCTGAGTCAAGTTGGACAATCTTGGTATGTAGAAATGTTTTCTGAGAGATTCTTCTGTGCTGTCTCTCCCAGAATGTGTCCCGTTGTGATAATTTTGGACAATTTCTACCGCTAGTGATGCTGGAATGACTATTCTTCCATCTTCTAACTGATACCATTTGTTCTCCAAATACTTTCCAGGTTCAGTCTTTAACCACTCCTCTTCTTGAGCTGTATAAACTGGAGTCCATTGAGACAGTGGAGTTGGTATAAGAGCAGCTATATGCCCCACATACTCCTGTCTTCCCGATTCAGCGGCACGCTTAGCTGTACTGTCTGCCATCCGATTTCCTTTGGTTACATCACCATCTCCTCTCAGATGCGCTCGACAATGAATAATACCGACTTCTTTCGGCTCCCACACTGCTTCCAATAGTTGTAGGATTTCAGCTGCATATTTGATTTCTTTGCCTTCTGAATTCAATAGTCCTCTTTCTTTATACAAAGCTCCGTGGGCATGAGTGGTTAAAAACGCATACTTGGAGTCCGTGTAGATGTTCACTCTTAAACCTTCAGCCAATTGTAACGCTCGTGTTAGTGCTATCAATTCTGCCTTTTGTGCTGATGTTCCTTTCGCCAGTGGCCGAGCTTCTATCACCTTGTCTATTGTTGTTACTGCATATCCTGCATAGCGGATCCCTTCTTTCACATAACTACTGCCGTCAGTGTAATATTGAACATCGGGGTTCTGGATGGGAAAATCACGAAGATCTGGTCTACTTGAGAATACTTCATCCATTACTTCCAAACAATCATGTTGACTTTCAGTAGGTTGTGGCAAAAGGGTAGCTGGATTTAAGGTGTTTACAGTCTCTAAATGCACTCTTGGGTTTTCACACAACATTGCTTGATACTTGGTCATACGGCTATTACTAAACCAATGATTTCCTTTGTAATCCAACAACGTCTGTACTGCATGTGGGACTCGTACATAAAGTTCTTGACCTAGAGTGAGTTTATCGGCTTCAGCTACTAGCAGGGCGGCTGCAGCTACGGCTCTTAGACAAGGTGGAAGTCCGCTGGCCACTGCATCCAGTTGCTTAGACATGTAGGCAACAGGTCTTTGCCATGATCCCAAGTACTGTGTCAATACTCCCACAGCCATTCTTCTTTGCTCATGTACATACAGGTAGAATGGTCGTGTGTGATCAGGTAGACCTAATGCTGGGGCACTCATCAAAGCCTTCTTCACATCTTCAAATGCCGTTTGCTGTTCTTGAGTCCATAAGAAGGGGTTGTGCTCTGTACCTTTGATAGCTGCATACAGAGGTTTTGCCAGTATCGCGTAGCTGGGAATCCATATCCTACAGAAGCCTGCTGCCCCCAAGAATTCTCGCACTTGTCTTCTATTCTTGGGTATCGGTATTTGGCACACAGCTTCTTTTCTCTCTGGCCCCATAATTCTTTGACCTTCAGAGATATGGAATCCCAGATATTTGACAGTTGGCAAACACAACTGAGCCTTCTTTCTAGACACCTTGTATCCTGCCTTCCAGAGAATGTGTAGTAGATCGTGCGTTGCTTGCTGACATATTTCCTTTGTAACTGCTGCTATCAACAAGTCATCTACATATTGTAACAATACACACTCTCCTGGGATGGACTCGAAATCCAGTAGATCTTGACTTAGAGCTGAACCAAATAGGGTAGGTGAATTTTTAAACCCTTGGGGCAGTCTTGTCCAGGTCATTTGGCGTTTTGAGCCCGTTACAGCATTTTCCCATTGGAAAGCGAAGATACATTGACTTTCTGCGGCAATTCGGAGGCAAAAGAAGGCATCTTTGAGGTCTAAGACTGTAAAGTAAGTAGCCCCGCCCGGAATTAAAGCAAGCAGGTTATATGGATTGGGTACAACTGGATGTATACTAACAACCGCATCATTGACTGCTCTCAAGTCCTGCACAGGTCGATACTCATCTGTACCGGGCTTTTGAACAGGCAGCAATGGGGTGTTCCAGGGGGAAGTACAGAATTTTAGGATACCATACCGTATGAACTTATCCAGATAAGATTGGATGTTCTTCTTAGCCTTCTGCGGGATGTGATATTGTCTTAGGCTCACTGGATAAACCCCAAGTTTTAGTTCGATTTTAATAGGTGGAATATTGCGGGCCAGTCCTGGTGGGTTGTTCTCTGCCCAAACTCCTGGTATGTTGAATAAGGATTCATCACTCCTAGGGTTTTGGCTAGTCAACGCTGTAAAAAGTCGCCACTCTTCTTCCTTTGGTACGGATAATGTCATAATACCTGAAGGTCCATTAAACTTTAAGGATGTTGTTCCATTTGGTAGGAACGTAATCTGCGTTTGTAATTTAGATAGCATATCACGTCCCAGCAATTGGACTGGACATTCAGGCATATAAAGGAATTGATGTTTTACTACGTGGCCTCCCAATGTACAGACTTTTAAGAACCGGTTTTTCAGCACTTCTTCCAGTTGCTCCTATTACAGTAATAGTCCTTCCAGATGGAGGAGCAACTAGATTAGTCACCACTGAACGTTCAGCACCAGTGTCGATCATGAACGCACTCCTTTTTCCCCCTATTGATACATCGACCATAGGCTCCGCTACATCGACCATAGTCCTCCATGACCGTGTCAGCCAATCCTACAAAGTCCCTACCTTCTCTATCGCGGGACCTTTGCGCTGCTGGAAAATACCTATCTTCCCTAACACTTCCTCTGTTCCCATTGCTCCCTCTATTACCATTACTCCCTCCGGGGCCTCCTCTACCTCTCGCTCTGCCTCTAAAGTTTCCATAATCAATGTCTCTCTCATACTGTTCTCTTCGCGGACACTCATTTCTCCAATGCCCTTCTTCCCTACAGTATGCGCACTGATTTCTACTTAGAGGTTCCTCATTCCACTTACTATCGCCTCTATCTGGGCCCCGTCTATCTACGCCTGCGATCGCTACCGCTAACATATCTGCCTTTCTACGCATCTTACGCTCTTCCTCTTTCTTAGTCTCTGTTTCCCTGTTCATGTATACTTTATTCGCTACCTCCATTAGTTGGGTGATAGACATACCTGCAAACCCTTCTAACTTCTGTAGCTTGCGCTTAATATCTCCGTATGCTTGGCTGACAAAGGCGGAGTTCACCATTCGGGAATTATCTGCGTCTTCCGGATTAAAGGGGGTATACAAGCGGTATGCCTCCAATAATCGGTCATAAAAGACACTGGGCGCTTCATCACTTTTCTGAATCACCTCAACTGTCTTCGACATATTAATGGCTTTCTTTCCTCCGGCTTTCATGCCAGCAATTATAGCGTCTCTATAGGCTCTGAGTTGAACCATATCAGCACCATTTACATTCTAGTCGGGATCGGTGTTAGGATAATGTGTTGCGGCCCATGCTGCTGGATTGGCTTGATTCAAAGCACGGGCTCTATCCTCTAGCGCTTTAATGGCCGCTTGATTAATCCTTGTTCTTTCCTCATTATTGAACAAAGTCATTAATAACTGCTGGCAATCAGCCCATGTCGGGTTATGTGTCTGAACTATCGAGGTGAACAGATCGGTCATAGCTTGTGGTTTCTCAGTGTACGAGGAATTGTGGGTCTTCCAATTCAAGAGATCGGTAGTCGTGAACGGGACATATACGAAGACTGGGTCAGCATGTGCCATTTGACCTGCGGCATCGATATAGGCTGACCCGGGATTCAGACGAAGAGGCATCTGATAATGTTTTAATTGTTGGGTACCGGTCAGTTGTCGGGTTAGTATGGGGCTACGTAGAGGGACGTCAGTTAGAGGTTCCGGTCAGGGGGTAATAAAGCATGAGGATGTGGGAGCTTGGTTTTGGGAAAAGTTAGTAAATAGAACACTTCGAGCCGAGCTAGAAGAAGCTTGACCGGAAGTCTGTAGTGGCGCCAAATCAGGATATTCAGATCTAATGGGGGTTGGTTCTGGTTCCGGAAGGGGAGATTTAGTACGAGAGGGGGTGGATTCTGTACTGGAGGAGGAAGCGGAAGTGGATGGGAGCAATGGGGGAAGGGGTGCAGGACGTCCTGCATTCGCGTCACTTCCTCTTAAAGGAAAGTAAGGGGGCGGCAAAGGGATCTCAGACTCAGGGGGCGTGTCCAAAATGGGCCTAACACCAGTCCTAGTGGACAAACAAGTCCTAGCCACCATGAGGCGACATTGCTCCTCGTGGCATGTCTGAATCCATTTTGGCGAGTCATTTACGGCCTGTCTCCAACAATCAATATAAGGAAACTGCCCGTAAAGTTCAGGCCTACCTGATACAGCCACGTGTAAGCGCTGTACCAGAGTTGGATCCAAACTGCCACGTGGCGGCTATGCCGCAACCAAAGTAGGCCACTCCCTAGTACACAAAGTGACCAAACGTACAGGAGACATTTTAACCCCAAAATCACATGTTTTGAATCCCTTTTTAAAATTCTTCACCATACAACCTAAGGGATCCGGAATCGTTGACTCCGACGCACCCATACTTATCAATGGAACATCGTTGACAACGAATACTATGCGCGCGTACTATTCAACAGTCACACCCGTTTCCTCTGGCAACAGCACCACGTGGTACGGTTACCAAGTGAAACGTACACAATAACACAATAAACACTCAGGGAATTCCCGTACACACACAGCTGTTACACCAGTCACTAGATAATCAATATTATGCCCTTTGGCGAAACTATACAGTCACCCACGCTATAATTCTCTATATATGAATTACCCGTCTATAACACACCCCAGTAGCATCGTCTTTTACAAATAGCGGTTACAGTACGGTTAGCATAGGTCAAAGCACAATTTAAGGTCACAATACAATTATTAGTGGTTATGGTGTTAAACATGCAATAGACGACAATGATTAGTACTTATATACAGTGTCAGTAAATATACAGGGTTATGGTACCGTGCACTATAATACAGCAACACACTATTAACACTCTCGCTAGACGGCTGAGCTTGCGCTATCTAACAAGATATACACTTTACTAAACAATCTTTAACACATTTACAATTCCCAACTAAACTATTGGCCAGTACCTTGAATGGACTACCTAAAACTATCTACATCCGTTTTGGTTAGCCACACTGCCCAAGCACCACATATAGCGAGCTAGAGGACCGAATTTACACAGACGCCTCTTAGTCGATTACTATCAAAAATCTAGTGGGTTCCAAATTTACACGCCTTCCCACTTAGCCAAGATAGGTTGAGAGCTAGCGAACCGAATTTACACAGACGCCGCTTAGTCTCCCGGTCCCTCCGACCTAGCGAACAAAATATACACCCTAGAACGCTAGTCTAGACAAGACACCGGTGTCCGGCTAGGGCTATTTACACCAGAACCCCGCCTGACTAACAAAATCAAACGGTCTGACTAAAGAGCGTTCGATCGAGCGGTGCGCCTTCGCTCCTTCCCTCCGACAGAGGGGGCAGATTCCATACACAATTCAAACCCCTTATGGGCCTACCGCACAATCGGTATACCCCTAGTGGGTCTGCCGTCTAAAACAGCAGTTGTCTTACCTCCTCGTTCCTGAACCTGAGTTCACACTCATCGACGGGGACACCCCAGCACTTCTTACGTAGAGGCCGATGATCTCCTGGACAACAGACCAGTGGCGCCGAGACGAAGGGAGGTCCACGCAGAAGTTCAGGGGTGCAGCCGTAGAGAACGTGGGCAAAGATAGACCGTCTCACGCCTCTGCCTCTCAGCTACCGTTGAACGATGAGCTTCCCGGCCAATGCACCAAATGATACCGGAGAAACTGACGGAAGCAAAGCACAGAGAGATGGACACAGGTTTCTTCAAGAAGGAAGAGATTCTTTATTGGATCACCGATCGGGACTCAGAGGGACTAATGTCACCAAAAATACAGCAAGTTCTGAGCCCCGGACAATAGTGCAGGCTCCTTATATAGGCACATAACTCCTCCCATATTAAGCTCCACCCGCACATTCTCTTGACCAATCAATACAAATAAGAATTAACTTCCTGCTTGACCGCATGGCTTGTCCAGCACAATGGAGGAGGGGAATACTATATCCTGTATTCTTGCACATGCTCCGTACACTACTGATCGTATCTTGCCTCGTGCAACCAACTGATCGATACGTCAGCATATGCACGTACACATGCCACGTGGTAACCTCGGCCTACTAAATTTATTTTTACCGAGATTCCACCACATTTTAATATATGACAGTTATTGGAAGTTGCAGAACGGTGCCAGTACCATTTAAAGGGCCAGAACAGTCTTTTAAAACACCAATAAGTCCAAATGGTGTTTCTAACTGGCAAAATCTTCCAGGGGCCATAGTCATACGGCAAGAGGCTGGTAATTAGTCCTCTCCAGGCACAAGTGGCGAAGGGCACTTCGTCACACATCTTCCCATTGGGGGGAGACTAACCAGGTACTTGACCTTCTGTCGGTCAGTACCTGAGTTAGTCGAGTAGCCCACGCACAACAAACAGTTAACAGAGTAGCCCACCCACAATACACCATTACTGCACCTGGTGGTTCCTGGTGTCCGGCTCTGGCCTGTATGTCCCAGGTTGCTGAGGGGAACTAGTGGGCAGAGGCCAGCGGCGCTCTGCCATGATGCCAGCGCTTCTGCTGAGTTGGGCGGTGTGTATTCAGGCTCTGACCAAGAGGGCAAGGGAGGGCAGAGGCCAACCATGCTCTGCCCGGATGCCAGCTCTTCTGCTGGCAGGGCCGGCCTTAGGGGTGTGCGAGCTGTGCGGCCGCACAGGGCGCCATGGAGCAGGGGGCGCCGTGCGGCCGCACAGCCGGCCGGAATGTAAAAAAAAAACAAAACATTTTTTTTTTTTTTTAAATTTCCGGCGGGGGCGGAGCTAAAAGCGCCGGAAAACTGCTGCAGGGGAAGCAGGAAGGAGTCCCTGCTTCCCCACCAAACAGTCACCAGGAGCTGCACTGCCTCCACAATGAGTGATTGTCAGGTGAGTGTGACTCTCTGCCTGTGTGTATTACTGTCTATGTGTGTGTATGACTGTCTGCCTCT